>NC_052156.1:34559775-35854526 GCF_902713615.1 Scyliorhinus canicula | reverse complement strand
CGCTGGACCTGCCACCCCAGTGCTCGGCGGGGGTGGGAGACACTCGGCTGGGGATGAGGGACCCTCCGCAGGGATGGGTGAGATGCTGGGGGGGGGGGGGGGGGGGGGGGGGCAGCAGCCGCACGCAACACCACAATGCCAACGCCTGGATCGTGTGTACCTGTCCGGGGGCAACGCCTGTCCCTGTCAGTCTGCCACACTGACCGCCCATAACCCCCACCGACTGCCGAAGCTTCTGGCTGCCCGACTGAAGGCTATTACTCATAGGGAATTGGTAATTGTGATTAAGTGAGCACTTCACACAAATCAAGTGGATTCCCGTGGGTGGGTGGGCCATGTAGCATGTGGGAGTCATTGCCTAGCATCCCAATCACACCTTGATGCCTGGATACCGTGCTTGAACACTGCGGGAGTCAACACCACACGCAAGAACCAACATCCAAACACCCAGGGGAGGGGACACACTCTGGGGACATGCCCACGGCCGGAGGGTGGGTGAGTACCAAGGGGAGGAGAGATGCCTGGAGAGATGGGCCAAGGGTTCGGAGGTTGACGTGCATTGCGCAAAAAAGTGACAGAGCCATCACACTAGCTGTGCACAAGGGTGTTTATTGCGTTTTATAATTCCCCACCCTCCTGACAGTGCTGCCCGCCCTCCCCCACACCAGCCCCCTCACTCCCTACCTAACCACCCCCCTTCCCTGGTGCCCTCAGTGATCCTCGATGTGCTTTGCCCTCCAAGCACTATGCTTAAATGTATTCTCAGGATGCACATCTGAGGTAGAGGCAGCCAGCTGCTTACCACGTCCCCTGGCCTTCCATGCACCTGGCGTCCTCTGGGGGCTCTAAGGCCGGGGGGCCCCAGTCCACTTCTTAGCGGCATGTGCACAGCCGTGACGCCCTGTCCCATGTGCTGACTATGATATGCGGCCTCATCAGAGAGGTGGAACTTGAGGGAGCTGGAGGCCACCTTCGCCACTGCATGGGACGGGTCCACCTCCTCCCGGCCAATGCCCATAGGGTCCTGGGCTTTGCCGTCGGGGGGGGGGGGGGGGGGGGGGGGGGGGACACAGTTGGTTTGAGCCCCGGTTGCCCCTGCACGTCTGGCTCTGCCAGCCCTGGTGGTTCCCTATGTTCCGCATGAGATTGTGTCGACACCCTCGGCGATGCTCCTCAGTGATTGGACCATGCTCTGCAGCAGCTCGGCAATGCCCACCTGTGACTGGACAGGCTCTGCAGCAGCTCGGCCATACCCATGTGAGAGCGGGACATGTTCCGCAGAACCTCATCATGGTCAGCCTGGTACTGGGTCACATCCCCCAGTGATTCTAACATTCTGCCGAGACCCTCAGCCATGGCTCTCACCAATTGCGCAACGCCTTGGACACCTTCATTCATGGTGCCGACATCGTGCCCCAGGCTCTCCACTGCTGTCGCCACCTTAACAGTATTGGCCTTGGCCGCAACACATTGCCGGTGACAGCTCCAGCGCCGGTGACAGCTCCAGCGCCGGTGACAGCTCCAGCGCCGGTGACAGCTCCAGCGCCGGTGACAGCTCCAGCGCCGGTGACAGCTCCAGCGCCGGTGACAGCTCCAGCGCCGGTGACAGCTCCAGCGCCTGTGGCTCTGGGACTCCTCCAAGAAGCTATGAATCTGCTGGAGTGTTTTTTTTAAATTTAGAGTACCCAATTATTTTTTCCAATTAAAGGGCAATTTAGCATGGCCAATCCGCCTATCCTGCACATCTTTGAGCTATGGGAGTGAAACCCATGCAGACACGGGGAGAATGTGCAAACTCCACACGGACAGTGACCCAGGGCCGGGATTCGAACCCGGGTCCTCAGCGCCGTAGGCAGCAATGCTAACCACTGTGCCACCGTACTGCTCTAATCTGCTGGAGTGTTGCTGGCATCTCCCTCTGAATATTCCGACTGCTCACCATCCTCTTCATCAGCTCTGGGATGACCTCTTCCACTGGCTCAGCATCAGGCTGGGAACCATCTGGGTCCTGGGATCCAGCAGCCCTCTGACTGCTGTCTCGCCTGGGGGTCCCTGCCTCCAGCTGATGTACATCAGCAGCAGTGTGGTGCTCACCAGATTGTGCCCTAGAAGCCTGACTACTAACATGTCCCAGCAAGGTGCGTGTATCTGCGCTGGTAGAGGATGGGGATGACAGCTGTGACGCGACTATTACAGTTGCATCCTCGGCGCTTTCCGCTGAGGTGGTCTCATGGGAGACTGACGCCATCGACTGGCGGACCTGCGGGAGAATGAACATGTGGTCAGTGGGAGGGATGTGTCAGTCAGTAAGGCAATAACAACTCATGTTTGACAAGTTCCCTAGGATGGAGCACGGTGATTCCTCACCTATGTGGCATCCGCCAACTTCCATTTTGGTGACTGCCCAGTCGTCGGCCACACCGGTCACCTCCAGGTCGTGCTCCTTGAAGGTTGTGAGGATTGTGATGCACACCACCGCCAGTCTGGTCCCTCTCCCGGCGATTGTAGGAGAACTTTTCCTGGGGGCAGAACCCGGTGAGACTGGCTCCTCAGAGATCAGAGCAGCATTTTGAAAGAGTGCCCTGATCTCTAAGTGAGCTTGAGAGAATCCGACGCCCTCACCCATGGGCAATGCCACCCACCCCCAGACATGGGCAATGCCACACCCTCTCCCAAGTGAGGACACCGAAGGCTCCCTTTTCAGGCCCCCACCCCCCTTTTCAGGCCCCCCCTTTCAGGACCCCCCCTTCACCCCCTTAACCATCATGGGGCCCCTATATACCCCCTTTACCCCTCCACTCTTCATAACTCCTCTTCACCCCCCACCGCCCCTTTCATGGGCATGGTCCCCCTCAGGCTCTGACCCATGACAATGCCAGCCTGGCACCTGGGCACCTTAGCAATGCCAGCCTGGCACCCAGGCAGTGCCCCTGACATCCTGGAAGTGCCAGGTTGACACTGGCAGAGTACCTGGTTTGCATTGCCTGGGTGCCAGGGTGCCATGAGGGAGTGCCAGGGTACTGCCATGCCCTGGCCCCGATCCGATGGGGGCGTCCTAGAGCCTTCAAAACTCCCGAGTAGCCATCACGACTGTTCGCCGCTTGTGGAGACCAGTACTAATCTGCACCTGGTTGAGAACTTGCCGGTGCGGCCAGTGACTCCTGGTCGCCGGGTGAATGTGTCGTTGGCATTCTTATTCAGCTTAATGGCGAGGGCATGATCCAGATTGCTCCAAGCGTAGGGAGTCAGATGACTCACGATCGGCCAGGCGCGAAGCATCATTTGAGTCTCTCCCGGGATTCACCCAATATGCCCAGCTCCATGCCAGGCACAACACGATGGCTGGATCACGCTCGTAGTCTAATCGTTTTAAATCTCCTCACAAACGCACCAAAATTTGTGACAAGCCTCACTTTTTCCCCTCACAACTGTTGTAACCACGGCTTAAAGTTAAATATCAGCTGAGGGCAACCCTGACAAACTAATTTCTACTTCTGTCTTGTAGCCTCAAAATCATTTCTCCATATTTCTTTTGGACCTTTACATTACCTGACATTCATCTGAACGAACACTAATCCTTGGTAGCGTAACTCATCCGAGATTCTTTTGTTTACCTGAAGATACCAATTACACTGCTTCACTGAAAATACGAAGGGTGGAATTTTATGGCCCCTCCGATCGGTGGGATTATCCAGTCCCACCGAAGTCAATGGACTTTTGAACGGCTCGTTGCGTTTTCCGTTGCTTCCCCCACTGCGATGGGTCTGCAAAATCCCACTCAAAGTGCTTTGAGGCAGATCTGGGCAGTGCCATTTCATTCCTAATGTGCAAATTGCAGTGTCCACGGCTAATGAAACGTTTAATTTCCAATATTCTTTCATATGTTTCTTTTCACTTTGCCACTGACGTGGTATCTGATTTAAATGATAACATTTAAAATGATCTTTATTGCTTTACAATACAGCTATATTAAGTTAATTGTGTCTTCACTCACCATTGTTCAGCATGTTAGGGTGCGCTGCTTGCTCAATTTTGGGAAAGAATAAAGATTCAATAACAACATGAGATTCCAAATGCTCTGGGCAGAATTTAATGGCACCAGTAAGAATGTAAAATGTGGTGGATGGGGAGATTTAATCAGACAGGAACAGAAACCCTGGTTGCTCAATGGCGGGCTGAGATATAGGCATTAATTCAAGAGTATTGCAGCAAAAGTTCATGACTCACAAGTCATAGAACATAGAACAGTACAGCACAGAACAGGCCCTTCGGCCCTCGATGTTGTGCCGAGCAATGATCACCCTACTTAAACCCACGTAACCCGTATACCCGTAACCCAACAATCCCCCTATTAACCTTACACTACGGGTAATTTAGCATGGCCAATCCACCTAACCCGCACATCTTTGGACTGTGGGAGGAAACCGGAGCACCCGGAGGAAACCCACGCACACACGGGGAGGACGTGCAGACTCCACACAGACAGTGACCCAGCCGGGAATCGAACCTGGGACCCTGGAGCTGTGAAGCATTGATGCTAACCACCATGCTACCGTGAGGCCCCTAATGTGATGGATTCCTATATTCAACACATTGTACCCCGTGAAAACTTATTGGGTGGAATTTTCCCAAGCCCCTGCTGTGGGTTCAATGGCGGGAGGCACAAAAAGTGGTGTGAATTTACAGCAGGACCTTCTGCTGGTGCCCGCAATGGCAGGTCAGAAAGCCCACTGGAGGCTGGCATGAACCTCATTTTCACCCCGTTAATGGGATACAGATGAAGGCATGACGTTCCCATGTCAGATTCTCTGCCATGCCAGCAGGCTAAACACGTCAGCATGAAACACTTTTGGGAGGACATGGCAAGCAGATTTCGGGCTTCATTTGACCCATATCTGGGGCTGCCTCTGGAGTTCAGGATGGAGGCTGCCCGCAGTGGGACGGGGGTGGATCTGCAGGTGGGCCTTTCAGATTCAGTGTCCTGGAAGGGGTCCATCTTCCAGCCTCAGTATGTTCCAGGAAATCAACCTTCGTTCTCAAGAGGTCCATCTTCCAACCTCAAAATGCTCCCAGTGATCTATTTTCATTTTCAGGCGGTCCACCTTCTTTCTCCAATAGTGGGTCAGTGATGTTGGATGTCTTTTCAATATGGGGCCCAGGCATGATGGCAGACTACGCACCATCCAGACTTGTCCCACCACTGAATATGCCATAAACATCCTGGTGCATAATTAATGAGTAATGAGGTCGGGATCAGAAGATTCCAGCGTGTTTTCCTGCCAGCCTCTGCAGCAGGAAACACTCCTTGTTCCCATTCCTGCCAAGACACTTAGACTTAAAATGGGAAAATTCTGCCCATTATCTGCAAAACTTTTTCAAATTAAGTCCTAACTTCAAGATTAAGTCAGCATCACATGAGAGACTCGGGGCACCATTTCTCGTGCTGTTGAAAGGTGTTCAGATTTATCCATTTGGATCTGTGGTAAACGCATTATGTGGAAATCTATGGGGGTAGCAAGAGACTCCCAGCTTGGATGGAGGGTCTGGCAGGGCAAGGGTGATTTGGGGTGAGGAGTGTTAGGTCAGGCACATCTATGAAGGGTTCGATCATGATAGGGAGCAAGAGGGCTTTGAAGAGCAGGGGGTGGGGTGGGGCTATGAAGAGGATTGGTATTGGCGGAAGGTTTGACAATATCAAAGGAAAGGTGCACAATGATGTTCAGAGCATCAAGGATGAAGAATTCAAATTTGAAGGTGACAGAGGGAGGGGCATGGTGTCTGGTTCCAGGTGGAGGATGATTCTGGTTCTGTCACTGGCCAATGCTCTAAACCTGTATATAAGCTGGCATGAGTCCAGGTCTAATTGGGTGGAGGGTGGGAGCTTTGGGTGTGGCCCATGGGAAAATGTGTAAATTCCATTGCTCAGCAGCTTTATTGATTCAGGCCAAGTGCACAGGGATGATTCTATCATTGCCTACCTTCTTCACACAGTTCACTTAGTGAATTCGCTATGGGTCAGATACACCCAATATTCTTGTAACCTTGGGAGCAGGTGGAGAGGATACAATAAAGGAGGGTTGTCATTGGCCAACAACAGAGGCTGCAAGGCCAACAGCATGCAGCACCAGAAGGGTGTGGTGGCCAGAAACAGGAATCCAGGGAAGGCATTGTAGAAAATGGGCACAGTCAAGCCACTGTAGCTTCAGGTCAAGAACCAACTACCTGAACATGTCAGAGAGGCAATGTTAAAGATGGCTGAGTCATCCCGGAGCAGCCACAAAGATATGTGGGATCTTGCAGCAAGGTGTCGAGCCTTTGGCAGGAATTTGGCAGAAAGTCCATTCCAATGGCTCTCATGGTAACAGCTACGCTCAATGTTTTAGCCAGTGGTTGTTTCCAGGGATCTACAGGCAGCATGTGTGGCGTTTCACAGGCTGCCACCCCCAGTGCCATAAAGGAGATTACCTCTCCCACCAGTTCCCACAGATGAAAACAGCAAGACAGAAAAGGCACTGGGCATCAGGGCCTTTGCTCGTTTGCCAAGAGTGCAAGGAGCCATTAATTGCATTCATGTGGCTCCCTGAGACAAGCCAGCTTATGTGAATTGCAAGGGCTTTCAATCTTTGAACACGCAACAAGCCTGTGGCCACATGCAAAAATTCATGCATGTCTGTGCTTGATTCCCAGGGAGCTCTCATGACTCATATTTTGTGCAACTCACAGATCCCAGAGCTTTTTGTGGTCCCACTCCAGATTGATGGCTGGATCCAGGGTGACAAGAGTCTGGACCTGGCTGATGATACCACTGAGACACCCCAGCTGTGCAACTCTCACCTCCATCAGAGCCATCATTGGATAAACCACTGGCTTGCTGAAAACGTGCTTCTGCTGCCTTGACCAGTCTGAAGGTGCTCTGCCGTACACGGCTGAGAGGGTATCGCAAATACTCGTGGTCTACTGCACAATGTGGCCTGCAATGTCAAGAATTTTTGCAACAGGATGAGAAGAAGGAATGGCACCCATACTAAAATAAAGATGAATTGGATGAGCTTGAAGAGAAGGCACACAAACCTTCACTGGATGCTAGTGCCATGGAGAGACATGCAATGGATACCAAGGACAACCTAATATACATCTGATTCACCCACCTGCGTGACCATGATCTTGGGTTGATTACTAAACGCTGTCAGTCTCCCTCCCAGAGCTACCTCTAAGCCCAATTCCTCTGCCACATAGAAAAGCAAGAGGAGCAGAGCTTTGTCACACTTGTTAATGAATACTGGTTCTGAGGCCATCTGTTTCACACTTGGCATACTTCAATCAGCCTACCATGACCAAGAAATCAGATCCTGCACCATTGTTACAGTGCTTTAAATGTACTTCCAACGATTCAGTTATTCCCGTTCAGAGTAAATGCAGACAATCTAATTGACATTAGAAGTAAGGGAACTCCAGCTGAGCCATGTCCTATGGATTGATGAATATAAAACCGGACACTAACATGAACATTCAATAAAGAGTGAACATACAACATTGTTTCTTCCATAATTAAGGAACCATTATCAATGTGTGCCAATCATGAGGTGTGCCAGTACATTTAGATCTCTGACTAAGCTAGTTCCAACAAATGACAATGATGCACAGATGAATAAAGAAAAAACAAATTAACATGCAATATTTACATGTGACAAATTCGACTTCTTTAAATAGCCATTACTTTTATACTCTCATAGAGTCTTAAGTTTTCGCTTATGTCCATAACGTGTTGGTGCAACCCTGACATTATCATAGAATCTACAGTGCGTCGAGTCTGCACCAACCCTTGGAAAGAGCACCCTACTTCAGCCCACAACTCCAACCTATCCCCGTAACCATACTTCATGCCCATAAATATTAGGGGCAGCACGGTAGCATGGTGGTTAGCATAAATGCTTCACAGCTCCAGGGTCCCAGGTTCGATTCCCGGCTGGGTCACTCTCTGTGCGGAGTCTGCACGTCCTCCCCGTGTGTGCGTGGGTTTCCTCCGGGTGCTCCGGTTTCCTCCCACAGTCCAAAGATGTGCGGGTTAGGTGGATTGGCCATGCTAAATTGCCCGTAGTGTCCTAAAAAGTAAGGTTAAAGGGGGGGTTGTTGGGTTACGGGTATAGGGTGGATACGTGGGTTTGAGTAGGGTGATCATTGCTCGGCACAACATCGAGGGCCGAAGGGCCTGTTCTGTGCTGTACTGTTCTATTCTATAGTCTAACCCAGTAACCCCACCTAACCTTTTTTTGGACATTAAGGGCAATTTATTATAGCCAATCCATCTAATCTTAGGACTGTGAGAGGAAACCGGAGCACTCGGAGAAAACCCAAAGTCTGCTCAGTACATTGACAAGTTGCCTTTGATGACTGTGACTGATGTTCTCTGGAGATCTAAAGTCTCAAGGGCACCAGCCTATTGGGGGTCCATGCACCGGTGCACGGACATACTCCTCGGCTTCGCCTACTGGAGGCAATGGAGTCAATGGCAGAGGGGATGAACAGAACCCACTTACCTTGGGGTTATCCGGAGAGAAAATCCCCAGGGTAGCAGGCACATCCTTCTCTTCCTTCTCTGTGCTGATTGTTAACAGGATCCAAGCTGGTTGTTGAAACTGAATCCGAGACCACAGAGCTTTTCTTCATTGAGAGAGTTTAATGACTTTATTCAGTCTCACAGCTCTCCTCCCACACAGTGTCCCAGCTACCCCCACATTCTGTGTGCTTAAAGACAATTAATACACATCACGTGTTTCTCTTAACCTTAACAATATAATTGATATTAACAAATCTTAACAATCTAATTGGTAAGACATTGACACAGATGGCACCTCCCTGTCTCCCTAAGGAGAAAAGGCCCCTGGAGGGATATCCAGGTGCTTCAATCCCCTCTCGCCAAGCCACTGTATTATAGAGCCCAGAGTCAGAGCAACAGAATGCAGGTCAGCATGCACGGGTTGCATATTGGACCTAGCTTGAATGTGATGACTGGGTTGTGAAAATATATTGTTCACAGATGCCCCATTAATTTTAATGAGAGTTTATACTTCATGCTAACTTGAAGCCAATTCAGAGACAAACAACCACACCCTTCCCACAAACCCACAATTAATATTTGAATTCAGAGTGGCACTCAACATGTACAAAGGCCGTACCATCCTGTTCTGTAGGGATGCATGAATCTATGATATCGGTTTGGAGGAGGGAAATTGAAAAAAAGAGATCAATATGTTTAGATTGTGTATTAAATGAGGTACTGGCTAAAGTTGGGCTATGATTCCATGGGCACAAGCAGTTCTCCAATCTCCCTTTAAGAGGCTATTTTCATGTGTCACAGCAAATGTTATGAGACAGGTCTTGTGAGCATAAATTGTATTTACTTGTGTTTTAGAACATTGTGGGGTAATCCAGTTACGGTAATAAAGTAAATTGATAGGGTACTGTAATAACCCTCACAGGGACACCCCAATTTACCACCCCGTGGGCCTCATGGAATACGCGCTACCCCACTACTGGGTGGAGGCCCATCAGCTGGGGCTCATAGAAATTGCCTCATAAAAGCCCACCTGGACTGGGACTGTTTCGTCTCGTTTGGGGCCTGGAGGCTGTCAGCTGTGTTGCGGCCTTTACTTTTGTTGTCGAATTAAACTTGTTTTGGATTTACCTTCTCGGGCCACCTGAGCTTTTATAGGTATGTAGAGAGAAACTTTGCACTGGAGAGGCCAGCAGGTTAACATTAGAGCTAAGTCATTCAGTCAGGGAGCATTGTTTTCATATGGAGGGTAGTGAAAACATGTAGCTGTCCCCTGAAGAGACTATGGATACTGAATCATTTGGAATTGCCAAGGCTGAGATTGATAGGTTCTGATTTTCCTTCTGTGGTTGTGAAATGAACGTTGGGACTGTTTCCTGGTCCCAGCCCTGTCCCGCGGGGCGAAAGCATTCACCCAGTCGACTTTCACAGGGAAAGTTGTTAATTGGCTGGAGGGCATGTTAGGTGACAGCTGTTGGTGTTGGAAATGGAAATGGAATTGGAAAATAACAGGCTGGATTAAAACCCGCCATGTAAATCATTACTGTGGCTGGTGTTTTAATGATTTACTTGTTGTGTAACTCATAGGAAAGGTAGAGGGCTGACCTTGCCCACAGCTCCCCCAGGCTTTGCCAATGATGGGCTGGAGGCTCCTCTTTGAGGCAGTGAGGGGGCAGTGACAGGTGAATCTTGCCCTCCTAAACCAAGCAGGCCTGGGTTGAGGTGACGGAAACCATGAGCAGACAGTGGGCGTAATTTTCCACTCCCACCAGTAAAGGAAACCATGGCGGCGGTGCCATTGGCATTGATTAAAAGATCAGGGGCTGGATTCTCCGTTTCTGCGGCTAAGTATCCGTGGGAGGTTCGCATCAGGAAAATCAGTGTTGACCTTTCACCAATTCCGGGACCGGTGAGGGGCATTGACGGCGAGTGAAACCCCGCAGATTGCGCTGAAAATGGCCGGGTCCCAGGCCGCGCATGCGCAGGGCTGACGGCCTGCACCGGCCACGCCGTATAACATAGCGCCGGCCATGCACAAACTCTAACCTGCCAACTGCAACCGCACAGCCCACCCCCTGGCCATCCCTGACCAGTCCCCCAACCCTAGCAGAAGCCCCCCACGGCCAGCGGTACAGATCCTGGCCAAGTGTGGCAGCATTGGACACTGCCCGCAGACGGCACGCCGGATTCCCGACCGCTGGGACCACACATGGTCCGCCTCGTTGGAAACTCGGCCCATCAAGGACGGAGCATCACGGGTGGGCTGGCCAATGACATGGCAACGGTGCGCAATGCAAATCAGAGTGATGCCGGAGCATGGCAGACCGGCCCCAATTCTAGCATCAGAATCCATTCTCCACCTGATCTCCGATCATGATTTTGCCGTTGGGCTATGGAGAATCCAGGCCCAGGATCCCCATTTCGGGGATTTCGTTTGGAATTCTGTTCTCCGATTTTCAAGGCGGGTTGAAGCCAGGTCAAGTTTCCTGCTGAGCAGCGTTGAGAACCCTATTTGCATTCATTAGACTCTCATGATGTGGGAAGGGGGAGGGGTGTGGGAGGGATGGTGGATGGAAAGGACCAGAGGCAAAGGATGAAAGACTGTCCAGAGGACAAACGTAACGGATTGTCCGGGCAAAGGTGAAAGAATGTTCAGAGGGCATGCTTAATAAACTGCTTAATGAGTGAGGCCACACTGTTGGGGGCATGTTAGAGGACCTTGCATGGCATGCTTGTTTTCATCCCTGTCAAGGGGATAAGTCCTCTCCGGGCAGTGACGGGCATGTACAAAATTCTGAGTATGGTGTGGTCAGTTAAATAAGGTAGACCTCGGCGTTTGAGGCCTGGTACAGAGACACAGAGGGCACAGTCACATTCAGGGGAGACATTTGGATCCAGTAAGTCAGTAATTCTAAAGTCATGGAGGCTTATTGGATGGTCTCATGGGGGTGTCTCTAAAAGTAAGAGTGCAGGTGGCCTCAAGAAGGGGAGGGGTCAGATCTACAAAGGGCAAGGGGACCATTGAAGGGAACCAGATAGAACAGGAATATCACATGAACAATAATGGGGTCAAAGGTAATGGGGAAGGCTGGATGGTTACAGGAAAGAGTGGTATTAAGAGACGGTGACTGTGGACAAAGATGGGAGGAACTTGGTGGGTGGTGGGACATTGGAAATTGTTGATCGCACCCGAAAACATTAAAAGCTTCATCTTTGTCTTCACTAGGTAATGATGTAATTGGAAAAACAAGCATAAAAGAACAAAATGGGAGAGGTCTCAATGTGTGTGGCAGGAATTCGGGACTATTTTGAGTTGAGTGAAGGGCCCAATTAATTCGCATCCGATTAATTATTTGCTCAATCCATGGAGAGCAAGACACAGCTGACTCCTATATTCAAGAGTCAAATGCCCATTGAAGGAGCATTGCTCCTTGACTAATGGTGCAAATTCATTCAAAAATCCATTATGTTTTGGGGCTGCATTTGTGTTGATGTAATTGACCAAGTGACATACGCCTCAATAATCCCACTTTTAATGATTTTGGCTTACATAATGCTGAAAGTCATGACTTTATTATAAGGCTATGTTATCTATATTGAGTGTCTAAGTTCGTGGAGCCAAGCTGACAATTGCCTGATGGAGCGTTCTCATCCTGATCAATACCTCTTTGTGAACGCACAGCCATGACTGAAAGGGAGTATCAACCACCTGTAGTCCTCAACGATATGCTTCACGTGCAAGGGGAGGCTTGGGAGTGCCATGTCTACATGGAGACTATGCCAAGGACTTTAAAATGGCTTCCTGGCTTGGAGATGGCAGTCAAGGGAAAGTTAAAATTAATTCTCAAATCTACCAATTGACCAATACAAAAAGAGGAGTGGAAAATGCAGCCTGCAGGCAACTCTGCATTGTTTATAGTTCTAATTCAAATGAGTAGAAGAAGAGCCCGTTGCTGGCACAGGTCCCGAAGGAACAGCAGCCTGAGCAGCAAGAGACAGCAAGATCCCAAGATGCTCCCAAAGAGGGGAAAATTCAATTGAGAGCAGTGGCCCAACCACAAGTATATATAAAATGATGCTCATAAACAGGAATGAGTGAAGATATTGCTGCAGGTGCCTTCGCTTGTCCAGTGGCTCAGCATTACTATCCTCCCCGTGAAGAACTGATACCTCAATATCTTGGTGAGCATTCCACACCAGTGGCTTTGAAGGTAAACTCCATGCTGAACTTTTTGCCATTGGGTCCTTCCATGGCTCCACTGGCGGCCTTTGTAGAATCTCCCAACTGGCGACAAATACATAAGAGAAGTGACAGGTGCTCTTTTTTTTAAATTTAGAGTAGCTAATTATTTTTCTTTTTTTTCCAATTAAGGGGAAATTTAGCGTGGCCAATCCTAACCTGGACATCTTTGGGTTGTGCGGGTGAAACCCAAGCAGACATGGGGAGAATGTGCAAACTCCACACGGACAGTAACCCAGGGCCGGGATTCGAACCCGGATCCTCAGTGCCGCAGTCCCAGTGCGAACCCCTGCGCCACATGCCTTCCACAGGTGCCCTTTTTAATAAAGCTCACCTGGATGTACAGTTCCACATGGATACTGGAAGCCAGGCTGCCAAAGATATTGGATTTGCAGCAGTCTGTGGTTTCCTGCAAGTGCATTACACCATCAACCGCACACATGTGACCTTGAGAGCTCTCTGACAGCAGCCAGTGTGATTCATCAATTAAATGTCTAGCTAATTTGTAATCACAGAAAACAGATCACGTATGTTTGTGCTAGGCATCCAGGGAGTTATCTTGACCCTTACACCTTTTTGCATTCGCAGATGCAACAGATTTTTGAGGGAAGTCGTGTTTAGACAGCTGGATCCACATATTTCTGCTGAAAAGAGATACAATACTGTACATTCTGCCACCAGGTCCTTGATAGAGCAGACAATAGGTTTCCGGAAGATACCTTTCTGATGTTTGGATCGGTCAGCCGGGGCTCTCCAGGGCTCACCGCAGAGAATGTCTCAGATCATTGTCGTTCACTGTGCACTGCATAACCATGCTCTGCAAAGGGGGGGAAAGTGATGCCTGAGGGACAATTAGAGGAACAAGATGTCTCCTCATACGAGCGGGACATTGAAGGGGATGCATCTGATGAGGGCGAGGATGTCCAGTGTTGGATTTGCATCACCTGCCTCCATTCATGCCTCTAACTGGACTGACATTCCTGCCCATTTCCTTTTGTTGAGTAAAGGTTTCATGGAATATGGAACAAAAATGGGTAAATGATGTTACGGTGCATATAGATCAGCTATGACTTAACTGAATGATGAACAGACTTGAAGGGCTGAATGGCCTATTTCTTTTCATATTTAGGTTTCTTGACTTTTTAAAAAATACTTTTATTTGCCATAATTTTCATCATTTTCACCATACAAAAAACGAAAACAAAAACAGAAGAACCCCAAGAATATAATAAAACATAGACTCTCTTCAAACAAAAATGAAAACAACCCTCCCCCGCCTCCCCCCCTCAACATGCAACAGCAACCAACTCTCAAACGTGCATAATAGACAAACCACAAGAATTGTAGAACCCCTTCTTCACCCCCTCAACTTAAACTTCATCTTTTCCAGGATCAAAAACTCTATCAGATCTCCCCACCACGCCAAGGCGTAGGGCAGAGAGACTAACCTCCACCCCAACAGGACCCGCCTGTGAGCGATCAGCGAGGCGAAGGCTAAGATCTCTGTCCCCGCACCCGCCTGTAACTGGGCCGCTCTGACACCCTGAAAATGGCTTCTAGGGGACCAGGCTCTACATCCATAAGTAAAATCCCCGAGATAGTGCTAAATACCTCCCGCCAAAATCTTTCCAACGTTCGGTAGGACCAAAACATATGCACATGATTTGCGGGATCCCTCCCACATCTCTCAAACATCCTCCACCCCTTCAAACAACTTTTGTGGTTTTGTGAGATGCGCCCAATATGCAACCTTCAATTGTATCAGCCCCAGCCTTGTGCACGAGGTTGAGACGTTCACTCTTGGCAGCACCTCACACCACAGTCCCTCTTTCATCGCCCCCCCCCCACCAAGCTCTTCTTCCCACTTCACCTTAACCCCCTCCATAGGCACCTGATCCTCTCCTAGGATCCTCTCACAGATTGCTCATTGGCAGGAGGCCAGGGGAAGTGGCAAAAGTGGCACGAAGGAAACGGGGATAAAAATAGACAACTGGAGCACATCCACAGTGAAGACTCAATATGGGAGGTGACCTTGACCATCCAAAGAACTGACCAAGAAGGAAGGAAGAAGCTGCCAGCGAGACCCACCTTTGTGACGATGGACCAAAGGGGACTCCGGAATCAGAGCCACCCTTCAACCGAACCATCTTTGCGGGTAGTATAACCGAATCTTGGGTGTTTCTAATATATATATTTTGGGTTAATTTATGGGCTAATTTTGTATCCAATGATGATTGTTGAATTCATATTTGTGTTTGTCCTTTGTTCTCCTCACTATTAAAGACACCTAGGTAAAACCTTAAGTAAGTAAACTGGTTGAAAGTATCTGAATTAGACAGATACAACAATTCCAGTAAGCTGTACTAGCAGCAGTATTGTCTTCTTTGCTTGCCTGATGTTGCAGAGCCAGCCACATTCTGATTGTGCGAGCAGTGCTCCCTCTTAAACCAAATCTGCCTTTTGGACTCTGTGTTGTGACTTTCTGGATTCCTCTCTCCCTAGGTTTCTCACCAACTTTCGACGGTTGGTACATTTCATGAAGGTAGCAAGAGGAGGACGCTTTGATTATGCTTTTGATGTTCTTTTGTTTTCAATTTAAAGCACCCAATTATTTTTTTCTAAATTAAGAGCCAATTTAGTGTGGCCAATTCACTGCGCTGCATATCTTTTCACAGTAACTTCATTGAAGCCTACTTGGGAGAATGTGCAAACTCCATACGGACAGTGACCTGGGGCCGGGATCGAACCCGGATCCTCGGCGCCATGAGGCAGCAGTGCTAACCACTTCACCACCATGCCACCCTTTGCTTTTGATGTCCAAGGGTTTTAATAACCCTGAGGTACTTAAACCACACTGAGGACAATTTTAAGGAAACTAATTTATTGTTGGAGACCATTTTGTGTTTATATGGTTTCCAATTTCGTACAGTTTTATTTAAGTGTGCTCTTGTAATTATACCACACAGGACCTACAGGGTGAGAATGCTTGTCTTCACCACACTCCTTGTGGAGAACCAGCTCCCCGATAGGGGTGGGATATCTCAATTAACCAATGTACACAGGTGTCTTCCGAGTAGTGTATGTATTGTTTGTGTAAATAAAACTTTGTTCTTATTTTACTCAGTGTAGACTCTGTGTCTTTATTAAAGCTCTAATTTTGAAATAGAACGGGAAAGGTCTTGGTGAGATTGCACAAAATATTACTTTTTTTTTAAAAAAAGGAGCGGCACATTTTTCATCCAGTGGATTGAAACCTCATGGTTACATCTGGTGATCACCACCTTCACAGCCACTAGGATATTTTGGTGATGTTTTGATAATGACCATTCATCAGGATGTGGTTTTTCTCAGATTAGCTATGGGTAGTTTGGCTGTTAAAAAGCCATCATTGAGAAGCTAGAATTGCTGTTGAATAAATGTGATTATGTCATCAAATATGATCTCATTTTGAATTCAAAACAATTCCTTCTTTTGAGTCTGTCAAAGATTAACAGCCACCACTGCATTGTTAGTTTTTTGAACTTTTACAATAAAAAGATTAAAGATGATCTCCTGCTGAGAATTTTCAGTGTTTCAAAAGTATCTCGAGCTAAGGGGCAGGTAATTCAGGGGATCTGTTTATTCCTGGGAACTATAAGATTTTAAAAATTCATTGTGGTTGAATTCAAGTTATTTAAATTCAATTAATTCCCATCCATTCATTTAAAATTGTTTTTTGAACGTTTCCCTATTTTCTCTTCCAACAAGGCTTTAATTTTGATGGAAAATGTGTTCCAGCCTCTAAACTGTGTAGATGCTATCATATAATCATGCCCATTCCATTTGGAAGCAAATTTGGGACCAATCCAGTAAACATGATGACCTTAAATTCCATACACCTTTGCCCATGGCAGAAATTTTTGCACTCTTTGCAAAATTAGGCAGAGGTATATAACTCAGCGTTTTGCACAATGGCTGCCAAGCTCCATAGCAATTATTTATCTGCACAATCCGAAACAAACTCGTTCCTCCAGTTTAACAAGCTCATACCCTCATATCGCTTACTCCAACTCTCTAATGCCACTCAGCATAAAATGTTCAATTGTTCACCTCGCTAATCCTATCTGTTTGCAGGAGAAATTACCACACAGTTCCCGCCAAAGGAATGGGGCTGGAAAAGCCCCTCATAGGGGGAAGCAGCAGCAGTCGGAGATTGACAGCACATTGCCGGCATCAGCTTTGTGATTAAACATACGCGCAATTGTCATGTGTCAAACTCAAACATGTCCCTGTTTTCTCAACACTAGCTGTTTTCTTTCGATTTTTAAAAAATGAAATGAAATGAAAATCGCTTATTGTCACGAGTAGGCTTCAGTGAAGTTACTGTGAAAAGCCCCTAGTCGCCACATTCCAGCACCTGTTCGGGGAGGCTGGTACGGCAATTGAACCGTGCTGCTGGCCTGCTTGGTCTGCTTTAAAAGCCAGTGATTTAGCCCAGTGTGCTAAACCAGCCCCTGCAATATGCCAACAAATAATTTAAGGCAATATTTGACGCTGCCCGATTTTGAAAAAGAAAATAGGGACAGCCCAACCATCAAGGGGTGGAGATCGAACAAGAAGCTGATGAGTTTGAATCTTTGATCATGTTAAAACATGTTTAATTGGGTGTCTCTTGCACGGGAAATGTGGGATGAAAAATTGCAAGGGAATTAAGTGTGTTTAAGGGAAGGGAGTGATTTAACTAGTTGCAAGCCAGTCAATCATTGAATAAACCAGTGATAGAATGAACCTGCATTGCAGGAATCCTCGCCTCAACTGATACAGGGACATTAGGGAATTGTTGCATTAAAAGCGGAAATATCAATTAAATAGATGACCAGATGGATCGCTGTTGTAATAAATACTTTACACTGTACTTTGAAAACATAAAAATAATTATTTTCTCGACACTGATTAACAAACTATCTAAAAATCATTTGGCTTTTATGAAGTTTTTTGATTAATTGGTATTGCCTTTGGCAAGCTCTCCTGCACTCTTCATTAAACCAAGGTTGAGCCCTTGGCTTCATGGTAATGGTAGAATGGAAGATATGCTGGGCCATGAGGTTACAGATTGTGGCTAAGTACAGTTCTGCTGCTGGTGTTGGCTCACAGCGCTTCATGGATGCCCAGTTTTGAGTTGTTAAATTTGTTAGAAGTCTATCCCATTTAGCTTGGTGGTAATACCACACAACAAATGGAGGGTATCCTCAATGTGAAGAGGGGACTTTGTCTCCACAAGGACTGTGCAGTGGTCATTCCTACTGATACTGTCATGGACAGAAGCATCTGCGACAGGCAGGTTGATGAGGATGAGGCCAAGTATGTTTTTTCCTTTTGTTGGTTCCCTCACCATCTGGCTGCAGTCTCAGCCAAGGACAGCCCGGTCTCAGGTGGTACTACAAAACCATTCTTGATGATGGACATTGAAGTTCCCCACTCAAAGTACATTCTGCATCTTTGTCACCCTCAGTAGTGTTCAACATGGACAAGTACTGATTCATCAGCTGAGGGGTCTGGTGGCATAGCGGTTAGAACTGCTGCCTCACAGTGCTACAGACCCAAGTTCCATTCCACCCTTGGGTGACTGTCTGGAGTTTGCATTTTATCCCCGTTACATGCATGGGTTTCCTCCGGGTGCTCCAGTTTTCTCCTAGTCCAAAGATGTGCAGGTTAGGGGATTGGCCATGTTAAATTGCCCCTTAGTGTCCAAAGGTGTGCGGGTTAGATAGGATTACAGGGATAGGTGGGCTATTAGGGCTAGGTAGGGTCCTGTTTCGTAGGGTCTGTGCTGACTTGATGGGCCAATTGGCTTCCCTCTGCACTGTAGGAATTATATGTATGTGGTAATCAGCATGTTTGACCTGCTGTCTGAGACTTCATGGGTCCAGAGTCAATATTCAAGACTCGGAGGGCAACTCCCTCCCGACTGTATACCACTGTGCCACCTCTGCTGGGTCTGTCCTGCCGGTGGGAAAGGGCACACCGAGAAATGGTGATGGTGGTGTCTGGGACATTATCTGCAAGGTCTGATTCTGTGACTACGTCAGGTTGTAGCTTGACTAGTCTGTGAGGCAGCTCTCCCAATTTTTGTACAAGCCCCCAGATGTTACTAAGGAGGACTTTGCAAGGTCGACAGGACATGGGTCTGCCATTGTCATTTCCAGTGCCTCAGTTTATGCTGGACACTATTTGATTTCATTCCTTTTTGTTCCAATTGTAGCAATGAATACAACTGAGTGGCTTGTTAGGCCATTTCAGAGGGCATTTAAGAGTCAACCACATTGCTGTGTGCCTTACGGGAAATTTCCTTCCCCACAGGGCATTAATAAACCAGTTGTGTTTTTACAAGAATGAACAATGGTTTCATGGCCATCATTTGTCTTTCAATTTCAGGTGTTTTATTGAGTTTTCAAATTCCACCATCTGCCATGGTGGGATTGGAACCTGGGTCCACAGAGAATTACGCTGGGTTCCTGGATTACTAGTCAAGTGACAATATCACCGTGCCACTGTAGCCACCTGGGGTGGCCACTGCACAACACAAAATGGAAGATTACAAAGAATGCAGGGAAAATGGACATGTTGCAAAAGCAAGCAGCTTGCAAAAGCACTTGTGTATTCTGACTGCTGCAGAAACCAGACAGCACTTTGAAAGAAAACAAGTTAGCATACTAATGAGGCGATACCGGGTGATTCCCAGGTACAATGGAAACAAGTTAACTCAAATTGCTACAGTGAATAGAAGGCCAGACTTCTTGGCGCCAAGAGAAGTCCAAAACAATAAGCCCCAAGAACCGCCCAGTGATCGAGGGACTGCCCCGTTATTGGGGAAATTCAAACCAATCGATTGGGAAGAGACCCAATCGATTGCGAGTGTATAGAGGGTCCGCCCAGGTGGGCGTGAGACTCTGGGAGAGGTATAAGGCAGAGACCCAGACCCCAGCTCTCTCTCTCAGCCAGCCTCCTCTTGACCAGCTCCTCTTAGCCAGCGCTCTCCTTGACCACCGTTGCAGCAGAAAACCTTGAGAAGAGGAGGCTTGGTCAGCAGCAGCCACCAAGTAAGTGTCACACAACGCACACTACGAGAGTAGACACTCCTGACCCCTTTAGTCCACACCGACTGGAAGCCTGCGGATCCAGGACAAAGCTAGAGGCCGTTGTTCCCTGATCCGGCAGTTCCCTTATTCCAGATAAGTATTGGCCTGTTAGTGGTAGGATTAGCCTAGTCTTGTAGTTTTATATGCATAATTAGCAGATAACTATTATAATAAACGTGTCTTGTTTGAACTTACTACTGGTGTATGGAGTTATTGGTCTGAACTTGAACTTGAAACTTGTGGCGGTATCTTAACGATACCTGGCGACTCTAGAGCTAAGGAATGAAACAGAGCCAAATTGGTGTAAAGCACACTCACCCAGAACGAGCAACACCACCACACATTAGCCCTCTCTATTTACTATATGGGGGGAGGGAGCCTTTGAAGGGGGGGGGTGCTGGGGTAATACTGGAGGGGACCAAGTCGGGGGTCACCCCATGCCACAGGGTGGGGGGGGGGGGTATGTCTGTGAGGCCTTCAAGCCATCTTTAAATATTGTGGAGATCCAAAACAGAGGCAACCAGGGCTGCAGCCTGTCTATCCTACCAAACACTCTACCAGGACAGAGTCCTGCTACAGCTTCTCTTCTGAAAGTCAATTTAACCCCCTTTAACTGTGAGCAGCCTCTAGCTTCACAGCTATTTCAAAGACAGGATTAACCTTGTTAGTTGTGATCGCACTTCACACTCCTGGACTCCATGTGAACACTCCATGTGCCTCCTCGAGGGAACAGGTGGCCTGTCTGACAGGCAATATAACTAGAGCTCATGAATAGGAAGGGAGCAATCACAATGTTGGGAATTTACTCCAGGCTTCCCAACTGCCAGCAGGAGACAGAGGAACAGATATGTAGACAGATTTTGGAAAGATGCAAAAGCAGCAGGGTTGTTGTGGTCGGTGATTTGAACTTCCCCTATATTGACTGGTACTAACTTTGTGCTAGAGGCTTGGATGGGGCAGAATTTATAAGGAGCATCCAAGAGAGTTTCCTGAAACAATATGTAATAGTCCAACTATGGAAGGGGCCATACTGGACCTGATATTAGGGAATGAATCCAGCCAAGTGATCAAAGTTTCAATAGGGTAGCATTTTGGGAACAATGACCAAAGTTCCGAAAGTTTTAAGGATAAGAGTAGTCCTCGGGTGAAGGTGCTAAATTGGGGGAAGACTAATTACAACATTGTCAGGCAGGAATTGAAGAATTTAGATTCACAGAATCATAGAATTTACAGTGCAGATGGTGCCATCCCATCGAGTCTGCACCGGCCTTTGGAAAGAGCACCCTACTTAACCCCACACCTCCACCCTATCCCCGTAACTTAGTAGCTACACCTAACCTTTTGGACACTAAGGGGCAATTCAGCATGGCTAATCCACCTACCCTGCACATCTTTGGACTGTGGGAGGAAACTGGAGGAAATCCATTCAGACACGGGGAGGAAGTGCAAACTCCACACAGTCACCCGAAGCCGGAATTGAACCCGGAACCTTGGAGCTGTGAGGCAGCATTGCTAATCGTGCGCCACTATGCCGACCTTTGGCGGCTTTTTCTTAAAACAAATTTAAATTGACCAATTTTTTTTTCCAATTAAGGAGCAATTTAGCATGGCCAATCCACCAACCCAGCACATCTTTGGGTTGTGAGGGTGATAGCCACACAGACACTGGGAGAATGTGCAAACTCCACATGACAGTGACCCAGGGCTTGGATCAACCCGGGTCCTCAGCATCGTGAGGCAGCAGTGCTAACCACTGTGCCACCCACCAAAGAAGGGGTGGTGTATGATCAGTCTGGGGAAGGGTGTACAGACATTCTGGGTCATGTTGATATCAAAAAGGAGGAGGTGTTGGGCGTTTTAAAAAGCATTAAGGTTGCTGACTCCCCAGCGCCTGATGGAATCTACCCCAGATTACTGAGGGAGGCAAGGAAGGAAATTTATGGGGCCTTGACAGAAATCTTTATATCCTCAAAGGCTACAGGTGAGGTCCTGGACAACTGGAGAATAGCCAATGTTGTTCCTTTATTTAAAAAGTGTAGCAGGGATAATCCAGGAAATTATAGGCCAATGAGGCTTACATCAGTGGTAGGGACATTATTGGTAAAGATTCTTAGGGACAGGATTTACTCATATTTAGAAATAAATGCGATAAACAGCATGGTTTTGTGAAGAGCAGGTCATGTCTCACTAGATCAAATTTTCTGAGGAAGGGCCGAAGATGATTGATGATGGAAGGGCGGTGGATATTGTCCATATGACATCAGTAAAGTATTTGACAAGGTCCTTTATAGTGAATATGGGCAAAAGCATGGTATTTACAATCAACCCACGGGGGCAGGAGGGGAGGCTGGGGGGCGGGCGTGGGGGGGGGGGGGGGAGGGGGGGGGGGAGGGGGGGGGAAGAGTGGGTGGGTGGTTGGCATTGCCAAATTTGATGAACTATTACTGCACAGCAAACATTGCTATAGTTAGGAAATTGGCGGTGGAGGACCAGTCGGTTTGCTAGCGGATGGAGGCGGCCTCGTGTCAGCGGACCATTTTGAGGGCGCTGTTGTGGGCGCCCCTTCCGCTCCCGCCGGTCAGGTACTCCAGGAGCCTGGTGATGGTATCTGCGCTGAGGGTCTGGAACAAATGTAGGCAGCAGTTTGGTTTGGAAAGCTGGTCTTTGTGGGCGCTGATCTGTGATAATCATAGGTTTGTGCCGGCCGGGCTGGACATGAGTTTCCGGGGACGGTGGTAGGTAGGGATAGAATGTTTCAGGGATTTAATCGTTGGGGAAAAGTTTGCAGCCCTGGAGGAGCTGGAGGGGCATATCAATTGCCAAAGGGGAATGGATTCAGGTATCTGCAGGTTAGGAGCTTTGTTCGGAAGGAGGTGCCATCGTTTCCGATGCCGCCTCCCCCCCCCAAATGCTGCAGGATTTGCTTCTATCCGAGGGTGAAATTGGGAGGCTGAGTGGTGTATATATATGGGGAGTTGCTGGAGACGGAGAGTGCCCCCATGGAGGAGGTTAGGTGTAAGTGGGAGGAGCTGGGAGGTGTGTTGGGGGCTGGAGTGTGGAGGGAAGCCTTACGGAGGATGAATGTGTCCTCACTGTGTACAAGGCTAAGGCTTATTCAGTTTAAGGGGCTCTGTATTTATGCACTATTATATAGTATGTATACACTATTGTGATGTATTTGTAATCTATTGTTTTCTCCTTCAGTGTACCTAAATAGGCGCAGGAATGTTGCGACTAAGGGGTTTTCACAATAACTTCATTGCAGTGTTAATGTAAGCCTATTTGTGACAATAAAGTTTATTATTATTATTTATACACTGTGCATTGTATTTATACACTATCACATTTATATACTATTACATAGTAATGGATACACTATTGTGCTGCATTTTAATCTATATATTATTTATACTTTGTGCTCTGTATTTACACACTATTATATAGTATGTATACACTATTGTATTATTTATAATCTCTTATTTATACTCTACTCTGCATTTATACACTATTGCATTATACACTATTATCTAGTATGTATAGACTATTGTGCTGTATTTATAATCTATTTTATTTATACGATGTGCTCTGTATTTACACACTATTATATAGTATATATACACTGCTGTATTGTATTTATAATCTATATGTTATTTATACTCTGTGCTCTGTATTTATACACTATTGTATAGTATGTATACATTATTGTATGGTATTTATAATCTATATTTTATTTATTATCTATGGTCTGTATTTATACACTATTATATAGTATGTATACATTATTGTGTTGTAATTATAATCTATATTTTATTTATATTCTGTGCTCTCTATTTATACACTATTATATAGTATTTATACACTGCTGTATTGTAGTTATAATCTATATTTTATTTATTCTCTATGCTCTGTATTTATACACTATTATCTAGTAAAATAGACTATTGTGTTGTAATTATAATCTATATTTTATTTATACTCTGTGCTCTCTATTTATACACTATTATATAGTATTTATACACTGCTGTATTGTAGTTATAATCTATATTTTATTTATTCTCTGTATTTATACACTATTTATATAGTATGTATATATTATTGCACGGTATTTATAATCTATATTTTATTTATTCTCTGCTTTGTGCTGTGTCTCCTGGCGGCTCCTTGTCTGCATCCAAGGTGCTGACGTCAGCGGCCGGGAAGGGGCTGTCAGCGACAATGGCGACGGGAGGGCGGAGCGGGGGTGCAGCCTAACGGGGCGGGGACACAACAACAGCGCCGGGAGCGGGGGCAGAACAGTACAACCGGCAGGAGAAGCCGCTGCGTCCCGGTTGTGAGGGGGCGCCGGAGCCGAATTCCTTCTCCCCCCCGGCTCCTCCTTCCTCCCGGCTGACAGCCGCCGCCTGACGGGAGGGTGGAGAGAAGCCGAGAGTCTGCCTGGGGAGGAGGAGGAAGAGGAGACGCTATGGTGGCCCTCGGAGAGCCGGCGTCGCGGACGCGGTTTTAAATCCGCTCCCGCGGGGTGGGATAAGAAGGGCGGCCGGGGAGACATGGAGGAGCTGCTGATGGAGGGTGAGGGCTTCCTGCGCACTGAGGTGGAGAGGCTGAGCCGGGAGCTGAGCGAGACCACCGAGGAGAAGATCCAGGCGGCCGAGTACGGGCTGGTGGTGCTGGAGGAGAAGCAGAGCCTCAAACAACAGTACGATGAGCTGGAGAGCGAGTATGAGACAGTTAAACAGGAGTTGGAACAGCTCCGTGAGGTGAGGTTTATACAGAATGGGGAGAAAAAGTCTCCCAGATTCTTCCTCCCGCCCCCTTTGTTTGTATTAACGTATTCTTTATACATAACGATTTTGCTCAAAGTGTATTGGACGGATTATTCAAACAAAAAAACGGACCGAAGACCCACCCATCGCCCAAGGCCGTCTAACCGCTGACAGATTCCATCAGCCAGCTCCCAGCATCTGCCACCTCGATTGCCCACAATAATAGTTTTGCTCCTCCGCCAGCCGAATGCTGTCCTGCTTTTTTTCCGTTACCGTCTGACAGCTTCAAACTGCGTTGATCCGCCCAATCGGGAACCCCCGTGCCCACGCCCTTCAGCAGATTGTCATGGATCGAATTGGCATTCACCACTTGGATCAGCAGGAGGCAGTCAGGGATATGTCGGGGCAGAAACTGGTGGATAAAAATTGTTTCCTCTTCCAACCCCCCCCCCCCCCCCCCCCAAATTTGAATTTATAAGCTGAATGCATTTTTTCCACTCGAGTTTGCTGGTCAGTTCTCAAAAATGAGCGCTTTTCTCCACACACTACTAAATTTCAAGAAGCTAAAGATCTTAAATTCACATTTCAATGGTTTACATAGAATGCACATGGACAGGCCATTCAGCAACCAGCCAGGATGTTCAAACTGGAAAGAAATGCTCCAATGTACAGTGCGCCCGCCAGCATGATTTGCTGACGAAGGCATGCTCTTCTGCAGACATTCTGTAACTGCCCAACAGGAAGTACTCGTGACTCATCTTCTGAGTTTGGGTTTAAAAAAAATCCCACCCGAGACACTTGGACTTGATTTGGCACCTACTTTTTTAGTATACTGGATCAGATTAGGGAGCCATTGAGAAAATTATGGGTCTGAACTGATTTGCTACCACACTGGGCTGATACAGCATGGTGATTGATCCCTGTACGCAATTGAGTCGGTTACATTCTGGAATAAATATGTCTTTTGACATAATCACAATTGTTTTATTTTTGTTTTGCTTAAAATTGATAATAGATTTCACTTTCTACCTTGGAAAAAGGTAAATTTATAAATGGATGCCTATTTGTAGGACACAAGTCTATTTAAACTGCTTGACCAGTCAATTCAAATAGATTCATTAAAAACTCTAAATTATGGAACATTTTTATAGGAATTATGTAAACTTAAATTTTAATGTTTTGTGTTACATATGGGAAATGCAATATAATTTGAACTGGGGTAGCATTCAGATTATAAAGGTTTTCACATGTGAGAAATACTTAAAACATATTAGACAAACAGAAATAACTGGTTATTTGGTTTATAATGGTTAATGGAGCTTTCAAAACATTATAGATTCATAATGTGTTTGAAGAAGGAATTGGTGAAATTGTGGGTGTCACGTTCAGGAGCTTTATATGTCATATGTTTAAATAATGTTTAATGTTGTGTGCTGGGATTTTGAGTGTTTCTCACAACATTAAATGGGATTTGAATCCTTAGGTTTTCCCTGGCTTTAGTGAGCTGGCATTTATAAGCTGGAATGACAGAAGTTAGATGGGAATAGTGTTCTCTTCAAACTTTGGAAAGTTAATAAAATGGCCACAATCCAAGAGAGTAGTTTTATTTTGCTATACACATGATATGATCAGCAATGGCATATTTGGTTTCTAAAGACAAAAAGATTTAATCTGTGAAAGGACTTGTAATAGCTAATATTTATTCCAAATATTTTCACCATTGCAGAATCCGATCTAAGTAGTAATAGGGAAAACCTAATTTTAAAATCTTGAGTGATAGAAGTCAATTTTTAACATTGTTTAAAATAATGGTTGTGCTTTAAGGGTAGTTAATTGAAATAAACTGTGGCATGAACTGTAAACAGTAATTTACTCAATTGTCGAATTTTTAGAATAAAACAATTTTTCTGTTTAAACTGAACCAATTGAAACCAGACCATTACAAAACAAATGTATGTGGGAAATGGGAAGAATCACCAGCTCTGTAGTACTCTGGTGTAAAGCAGTTGCATAATTCTGATGAGACCAAAAGTCCAGAAATTTGTTTGAAGTACATTTTTAATTTATAATGTGTTCCTTCGTATGCTGTGAACCTAATGATAGCCAGAGATCATCTGTCTTTAAGCTAACATGGTAAGAGATCACTTTCTCCTCCCATGCTCCACTATTGTTATTGGACAGAACAAACTTTTGTAGTTTGTTTATTATGCAGGCATCTAAAGAATGCTAGTTGGTTTTCTCCCTCTTGTAGAAGTTGATAAAAGGGTGGGTATTTCAAAACCATTTCAAATTTTAGTGCTAAGTGAGATTACAGTTCGAAATAGAATAGCTTGAAATATAAAGGAGATGGGTGTAACTGAAGGAGAAGGGTGTCACTAAAGGAGGTGAGTATACCATCAGCTAATCACTCAAATTGCTCTTTTGTTAGTGATTCTTTTTGGCACTTCACATCTAGCTTGTTGGATCACATTACATAAATCCTTTCGGTGTCTAATTTATTTTTCAGACTTAAATATTTTTACAGGAGCTTTAATTTTTTTTCTGAACTCTAGCATTGAAACATCTAAAGCAATTCTTCATTTCCATGTTTGTATTTTATGTGTTAATTCATTGCTTAAAATAACTGTTATAAAAATAGTTTGGGCTCTGTGATATCCGAGTTGGTAACGCCCTCCACAATTTAGTGACTCTTAAATTTTATTTGATATAGAAGATTCTGTTCATACAATTTATGCAGTGGAAAATCAAAAATGCATTAAAGCTGTATTGGTAGTTGTGCAGGATAGTACATAACTTGAATTGGAGCATTTTTTCAGTCCGATATTTCTGTTGGCAATACTGTTACAAAGACAGAATTTCAACTAATGTTTTTATATAGCTCATTTTAAGAATGTAGAAGTTGTTATATTTCATATTTGTGGCAATACTATTATTAGAACCCCTGGTTTAAAATACATATGGACATGTCTACTAAAGCTGTAATTAAGGTGTTGTAAAACATGACTATTGACTTTAACCATTTACTTGTTTACAGCAAGAACATTGTTTTGATTGCAGGAGATTCCCTGAGGTGTATATGATTTTAAGGATTGTGTTTAGTCCTAGCTAAGCTGGTGATGGGACATCTTAATGGGATACAAATGATGTAATTAATGGGAGGAGCCAGTTGTGTCTGTAGTTCACAGTCTTGCCAAATCCAGTTAGGTTGAGCAAAAGAGGCTGATAAAACAGAAGGATTTTCAGGTTGTTCCTGAAGAGGCTCTCTCTCCAAAGGTCTGCACAGATAAGGAAGTAACCTGTTTTGTTAACTTTATTTATAAGTGGCATTTGAACTGTATCGGGTTGCTTAATTGGAATTAGTGGCAGGTGTAGATAGTAAGTAAGTTTATCCTTTTATTTCAGAACTGTGTAACTGATAATTATAATACTGTTTCTCTGATGTTAATGTAGTTAATTCTATGTTTAAATTGAAGTTTGTTTTAACATAAAAAATACTTATTGATCAGAGTCATCACTGAAGGGTGAAGTATCCTTTCCTCACTGTTTTACAAATTGGAACATTGTTTGGGGTTCCCATCTGGTACCCTAACAAAAGTTGGGGTCTGGTCCGGTATCCTAACAGATGTAGAAAGTTATTTCAAGACACTTCACAAAAGGAAAAATAAGGAAGGAATATGGTGAGGTGAGTAGGAAATTTGTTTGAACAGGTGAATTATAAGAATGATTTCAGATTTAGAGAGCAAACAAGGGTGAGAGGAAAATAGGTGTGCAAATGTTGGTAATAAAATATTGATTAGTGAAATCTTCTACTTTGATCAGCCTTTCATATTTGTGAACCATTGAAGGTGCTTAACAATCTCCAAACTAAGTTCCTGGGAAACCTATTTACTGTTTGTCTACTTAGGAGAGTTTATGTGCATCTCAAGAAGAGTGCACCGAGTTTCTGTTTGACAGTAGATTGCAATTTTTGCTGATTAACCTGCATTGTTTTCCATTTCTTGTCCAGCCAAGAAGATGCTAGTGAGTAAAACATTGGCTTGTAGGCTTATCTGAAGCAGAGTGGGAAGAATTCCAGTCCCCAGTCATGCATCTATCCCGTTAAGTTCCATCAGTGAAACCAAGTTACATAGTGTATCTGCCTGCCTCGGGCATTGGTTTACTAACTCTGTCACAAACGGATGACTTGTTATGAAGTTGCCACTTTGATGCAGCTTGATCTTCTTTGCTTTGATTTGTGTTCTCAGGAGTATACCGGGCGGCATGGTAGCACAGTGGTTAGCACAGTTGCTTCACTGTACCAGGGATCTGGGCTCGATTCCTGGCTTGGGTCACTGTCTGTGCGGAGTCTGTATGCTCTCCCTGTTTCTGCATGGGTTTCCTCCAGGTGCTCCGCTTTCCTCCCTCAAGTCCTCAAAGATGTGCTTTTTAGGTGAATTGGACATTTTGAATTCTCCCTCAGTGTTCCTGAACAAGCGCGTAGTGTGGCGACTGGGCGATTTTCACAGTAACGTCATTGCAGTGTTAATGTAAACCTATCTGACACTAATAAAGATTATTATTATTGGTCATTTGTTACTTACTCACTTTAAAATGGGTGGATTTGAGCTCACTCGGTAGATGGCAGGTACTAGGAGACCTTTCCTTGGTGGAAATGGTACATAATGAACAGCATTGGTGTGAAACCTTTAAAGAGCAAGTTACGACTTTGATATTTTAAAAATCTGAACTTATATATTTAGACATTTTTATGTCTAAGTTTACAGGAATTACTTCAACACTAGTGTCAGATGCTGTTATGACAGTAACTGTTTAAGATTGCAGGGCCACTTGGGTACAACATTTTATTGTGCATGACTTAAAGATTACGGTGTTGTATTGGAGGATGGCAAAGACATTGGAATCTTTCAGTTATGATGCATTTTCAAATTTGGGATTCCAGAAAATGTAACTTAAATGCCCTTTTTAAAAAAAAAGACATTTTAAGTAAAATTACTATAGTGTTTTTTTTTAAAGAATGATTTTAGTAGATTGGATCTTTCAGATACGGTATCTGACCCAAGCAGCTTCAATGTCGTTTATCACATTAGCTAGTTCTCAGCACACTAAAATAATCTGACTATTTTTGGCAATTTAAAGCAACTTATTTGTCCATATGCCCTAACAGTTTTCCAACAGGTTATAAAGCATGTTGGATGTGTAACAAAATCAGTATGATTGCTAATAAAGTATAGGATTAAATTATAACGGATTTTGTCTTGATGTTTTCAAATAATGGATCATTTGAAGGCAATATTTAATGACAGTTTCTACAATAGCCTATTAGTGCTTGCTTTTCCTTCTGTGCACTTGTCCACTGATGTGGCAGTTCATAGTCTGTCACTCAGATTAGTGTTCTTCAAATATAATTGTGGTGAACTGTAACATGTTTGGGTGCCATCAATTTTAATACTTTGTAGTTGCGCAGTGATCTTTGAAATCTGAAATATCAAATGAAGCAAAGAATATTTTGAGAGAAGAGTACTCTTTTGAGCCGGGTGCTAGTTTGTGTAATTGTTAATTTTGTTGAAGTTAGCTAATTGTTGATTCATGATTACTGATTTACTCAGTAAGCAGAAGTGGGCAGTCATGTGTTAGTGACAGTACAGGTGACTTGGGAATATGTAAAAGTCACCATAGTTGCAGAGGACATAAGTTGCTCTCCCCTTGGAGAGAGAGAGGGCTGACGGTGGTGATTTAACCTGAGGGTCACCATACCTCGGGTGAGGGGCAAGGTTGAGAAGGCATGGTAACCTCAGCCGGTACGGGAATTGAACCCGTGCTGTTGACATAATTCTGCATCAGGGGCAGCACGGTGGCGCAGTGATTAGCAATGCTGCCTCACGGCCGAGGTCCCAGGTTCGATCCCGGCTCTGGGTCATTGACGTGTGGAGTTTGCACATTCTCCCTGTGTTTTGTTGGTACTCTTTTTAAAAAAAAAGACTTCACTCTGCATCACAAGCCAGCTGTTCAACCAACTGAGCTAGTTGAGCTCCCAAACTTGGAAATATATCGCCGTTCCTTCATTGTTACGGGTCAAAATCCTTGAACTCCCTTCTTAACAGCACTGTGGGTGTAGCTACACCACATAGACTGCAACACCTTCTTGAGGGCAATTGGGATGGCCGCTGGATGTTGGCCTAGACAGTGATTCCCACATCCCTCAAATGAATAACCAAAGAAAACGGCTGACTTGATAGTGCAATCAACTGATACTTCAATTCCTTAGACAATGAAAGGTGCATTGGCAAATACGGCATGCCAGCCCATTACAAGATGGTTCACCTCTTTTTCTGTGTTAACCTTTGATCTTAGCTGTGCTATCAAGAGCAATGCAGGTTCAAGATAGGTTATTTTTCTCCTATACAATTGGCTTTAAGTGATTGATTTAAAGGAAGAATGTTGGAGCCTTCAAAGTAAACATATTGTCTCATAAAAAATGTTACTTCCAATTGTAGAAAAGAAAAATTGGAAAACATTGGGAGGGAACAACAGCATAACAAATATTAAGAACTTTTCCAATCCAGCATTTATTTCAAAATATAGATCCCCAATTCCGTTTCTCATTTTGATAAGATCTTTTTATATTTCTTTACTGGGACTAGCAAGTACCCAGATGACGTGTCTCGGCTCATGGACTACTGTCAGTCATGCGCTTAGCCCACTCCTGATCTGAAGTGCCAAATGTTTTGCATTATACCGTTACCATTTAAAGGAGTGGTAGATCAAATGTTTTAAGTCTGGGCTTGGGAAGGCAGATTAGAATTAAAAGCATTATCATTGCCTTAAAATGTACAATAGTTGTCTTAACCACTTTTATATGCTTGTGAACAGGATCTAGCACAGGGGTGGGCAAACTTTTCCGTGCAAGGGCCACATTCTGAAATTCACAATTTTAAAGGGCCGCATAGTATATTAAGTAAAATAATTAATATTTAAAATAGCCAAAATAAAAGGTTTTTAAAGAAAAAAAAAGCAATTAATTTTTATTAATTAATATTTTAAAGTAGAAACTTCACATGAAACACATGTGCCGAGCAATGATCACCCTACTCAAGTCAACGTATCCACCCTATACCAGTAACCCAACAGCCCCCCCCCCCCCCCCCCATTAACCTTAAAATTAAAATTTTTTTTTTTTTTTTAATGACTTGATCTTGGTGGGCCGCATAAAGACCTTTGGCGGGCCGTAGTTTGCCCACCCCTGATCTAGCAGATAGCAGGAGAAATAGTTGCAGCTGGCTGTTGCCAAACTTAATCCAGTTCATTCATTTTCTTTTAGTTTTTTTGTGAGGTATAAAGTTTGTGAATATGGTACTAATGTTAAATTTGTAAGTCAGCATAGAATTATAAAATTCTGCAGTACAGAATGGAATCCTCTTGAGGTATCTGTGCTCTAATTTTGGCCTCTTGAGCATGCCTAATTTTAATAGCTCCAACGTTGGTGGCTGTGTCGTCAGCTGTCTGGGTGTAAACTGTGGCATTCCCTCCCTAAACTTCTGCTCCTCTCTACCTCACTTCCCTCTTTTAAGACGTTTTTAAAAAAATCTATCCCGACCAAGCTTTTGATGATTTAGTACTAAATTGGATAATCCACACTAAAATCTATTCATTAATTTGAGTTTGTCCCATTCTGAGCGTAACAAAGAAGTTAAAATTGAACATAAACGATAAGTACAAGTTTATAATCTTTTCAGTTCTTTCTCCCCTCTGCAGTTTTTACCTCTATCCCCCTTCTTTCTCACATTATATAATCTAGTAAATATTTTCCTTGCAGCAGCAACTAACATTTATAAAGTACCTTTAACATAGGGAAGCATCCCAAAACACTTCACAGCAGCATAATGGACACTATTTGCCACCAGCCAGAGAGTTTCTTTTAAAATACAAAGCTTGATAAAATAATTAGGTTTTAAGGAGGAGAAAAGAGGTGGGGTGTCAGAGAGATTTGGAGAGGGAGCATAGAGTATATGCATATCACTGAAGATATGGTCACAAATTGTGTCATGAAAAGAGTAGGTGATATGCAGAAGGTCAAATTTGGAGTACTGCAGAGTTCTTGTAAGAGAAGGTTACAGAGATGGGGAGGAATAAAGCCATGGAAGGATTTTAACATGAGAATTAAAAAATCAAGACGTTGGGGAATTGGGAGTGAATGTAGGGCAGAGCGCACAGGGGTAATGGGTGAGCAATGCCAAATGTAGGTTAGGATATGAGCAGGTAAAAGGTAAGGTAAAGTTGCCATAGTCCCAACTTTCCCCTTTGCGGGAGAGACCTGTGGTTTAACCTGAGGATCACCACACCCCGGGCGAGGGGCAAGGTTGAGAAGGCGGGGCCTTTATGAATAATCTCAGCCGGTACAGGAATTGAACCTGTGCTGCTGGCCTCATTCTGCATCACAAACCAGCTGTCTAGCCAAGTGAGCTAAACCAGCCCCCAAAGGATATGAACAGCAGAGCTTTGGATCCAGCAAAGGGCTACACTGAAGATCTTCATTTTGCATTGAACTGGACCATTTCTGCAGATCTGTAACTAGATGCCATTTTCGAAACAGACAAATGTGTTATCACTATTGCTTTAAGAATGGTATGTGATAGATCAGGAATAGGAACCAAGTTTTTCCCTGCAATTTTCGGGCATGGGCACCCCTTTTAATCCAGCAGAGCCAAAATAATCATCCCCATTTGTAATTTCACTTTATTCAACAGTTTTATTTGTTATCAAAGTGTATCATATTTAGTTGCATTTCATCACTATTAAGAATTTAAAATGATGCTGCATAGAATTTGCAGCACAAAGCGACTAATTAGCTTAATAATTCCATGTCAGTGATTATGCTCTTCATTAGCTTCCTCCAAGCTCTCTCTATCTAACCGTGCCAACATAACATTTATTCCTTTCCCTCCCACATTTCTAGCTTCCCTTCAAATATACGTTCGTAGGCATGTTTTGTGCATTGTGAAAATGTACATGAGTACTAATGTTTGACGAAGGGTAGGTAACTAACATATCCTGAAGCTTTTGGATTCCTTTCTCTAATCAATAACTTATTTTCGGTGAGAAAAAGGAGAACATTTCGAGCTAAATATCTTTGTGTCCTTCGGCGTGAATTTGTCAACAATTCCTGTTTAGGAAGAACCTATTGGACCTCGAAACTGAAAATTTGCCTGAATGAGATGTATAGGCATGCACAGCGACATGACCCCACTTTTGTGCGGTGGCAAACATAGCATTTTGCTGAGGCTTTTCTTATGCATATATTTGAACAAAAAGAACATCTGTCTCTCAGTATCAAAGTTAAGGTAGAGAAAAGATGTGAGACAGGAAGCTAACTGAGAATCACATGGAATTCCTAGTCAATAATGGAGCTATGAATTGTTTGAGTGCCCCACACAGATTCTGTCTAATATGTAGGTTAATTAGGCTTGACTGTTTTAAAAGCTATAAGGTCAAGATCTGGGCAGCATGTCTCGCATTATGTAGCAGCTGGTGAGCTGTTAGCTGTCTCATTATTTATTTGACAATGTACAATGTCATTTTCACCAGGATAAAGAATGTGAAGTCATCTCATTCTTAAAGTTTTCAATGCTTTGCAGATAATTTGCAAAAGTGGTTGTCATGCTAATTGACAATGGGCAACCTGAACTGAAAGTTGGAGTTTCTAATATTCTTAAAGTTTGGGGTTTGAGATGGGAATTTCAGAAAATAGGACATAGATTCCAAAGTCTGCTTCAAGAATCAAACAAACACTTCAGCCATGTGAGGTAGATGTTAAATGTATTTATTTATTACCTTTATCGTCACAAGTAGGCTTACATTAACGCTGCAATGAAGTTACTGTGAAAAGCCCCTAGTCGCCACATTCTAGTGCATGTTCGGGTACATAGAGGGAGAACTCTGAATGCCCAGTTCACCTAACAAGCACGATTTTGGGAACTTGGGGGAGGAAACTGGAGCACCCTGAGGAAACCCATGCAGACACTGGGAGAACTTGCAGACTCCACACGGTCAGTGACCCAAGCGGGAATCGAACCTGGGACCTTGGCGCTGTGAAGCAACCGTGCTAACCACTTTATATTTATGCTTTGAGAAATTACTGTGCTAAAATGCAAACGTTAAATCTGTGGAATCCGAGGGAATGCTTTTTAAAAAACTGTTACTGGAGAGTATTTGTGGAATGCAGATGTAAATCCATACAATTACTCTCATTATTACTTCTGTTCTTGGATAGCTACATGGAATCTCCTTGAAGTTCTTGAAATGTTGGGAGTTCTGCCATTTGCAAATAATTTTTCTTGTTCCCCTAAGCAGATGATTCTGTACCAGTAATCACATAAGATACATTCATGCATCACACTTCTGTATTTATTTTCTTCAATATTTTAGAAATGTTCACAGTCGCTAGTTTTTTTTCATTCCTGACTATTTTCATATTACACAATCTTTTGCCAAAATATGGATGTTGAATCAATGTTTTTTGATGTGATGTGTAATCATCAGGTAAGCATCTAATTCTTAATATTAATAATGGTTATTGATCTTTGTGTGGGGTTAGCCTGACAGCAGTAATCGGACATGCTTTCATTTAGTTCACAAGTCAAATGTTCAAACCAATGACTTCATTAGTATCTTTGACAAATGCATGACATTTGTCTGTGCCCAAGTGTTCCATTAGGGACCTGCTAAATGTGTTATGTTTTTTGAAATGTTCAACAGTGGCTAAGCAATTTTTGATCTTTATCAGTGTTCAGTACTTTTCTCTGTCAATGCCTGTAAGTAGTTGTCATTTGGAAATGCATTGTTTTGTTTTCATTTTGATTTAATTTACCTGTGTGAAGTTCTGTGTGCAGTGAACTGGAACTTTTGCAATGTATTTTTATGATTCCGTATCAAAGTTTGAAAATTTCACTGCAGTAGCAATTTATCATTTATCAGAAAATTGTTCAATTTCCTGACCATTTTAAACTTTGAGGATGGAATGAATCATTTGTTTGTGTTATTGTTTGTTGATGCTGTGACACAATCTTAGACTAAAGGGATGATCCTTTAAAACAGAGATGAGGAGGAATTTCTTCAGCCAGAGGATGGTGAATCTGTGGAACACTTTGCCGCAGAAAACTGTGGAGGCCAAATCACGGAGTGTCTTTAAGACAGAGATAGGTTCTTGATTAATAAGGGGGTCAGGGGTTATGGGGAGAAGGCAGGAGAATGGGGATGAGAAAAATATCGGCCATGATTGCATGGCGGAGCGGGCTCGATGGGCCGAATGGCCTAATTCTGCTCCTATGTCTTATGGTCTTATCCTTTAATCAGGGAGATTTATGACAATTTTATTGAAATTTGAGGCTAAAAGTGCCACCCCGATGATATAGAATTCTGGTTCTGTCAACTGTCTCTTGCTGTCATGAATTAGTTTAGCCATAGTTTGTGAAAACATAGAGTCATTGACAGGTCTGTCGTTTACATGACAATAGTTCTGATGGAGCTTTGACCTTTTGTGTTACAGTTTTCAAAGAACACAGTAAGGCCTTCATTACTTCAATGTTTGGTTGACTATTTGTTTCTGAATTAAGCTGTAGGGCTTGGATAAAGATTCCATCATAATAATTCTGCTTGTTTTAGAATGCAAGCTAGATAACATGTTTCATACTTGTAGTCGCCTTTTTCGTATTTAGATTATTACTTTAGCATTTCATTTTAGAAGGATGTTAAAAGCAAATAGATACAAAGGGAAAATTGTGAAAATTATATCTTGAAAGAGCTTGTGTTGGTTTATGATAGTTAACGGAATAGTATTATTGCTTTGTACAGATATTGGCGATTCTGTATTCAATTGAATGTCATAATATAGCTGTAAATCTATAATGTACTGAAAATTACTGCATGATTATTGAAGACTGGCTGACATCTCGATAGAGTTTCCAGAATATGTGCTCATGGTACTGCCACTCTGTCGTGCTGAACATTTTGCATACTTAATGTATGGTACAGAGCCTGCATTCTGATCTGCATGTAGATGAATGTAGTTTTTGTATCCTTTGATTATTGTAGTATTGGACATGCAAAAGAGTTAGTGGCAGCTGTGTTTCTAGGACGTGAAACTGAATAATTGTTATCTTGTGTATGATGAGGCTGTATACGAAAAGCAACTGTGAAATCATTGCCTGATTGCACCAGCTGAAACTGTCAGCCTTCATGATATTAGACATGCGCTTGTGCCAAATGTCTGCCTTTTCTAAAGCTTTTCAGCTGTGCATATCTCTGCCAATTGTTCCTGCAATCAAGTTGATTTTTAAAAAAAGACTCGAATTAGGAGTTAATCCTTTATTGATCCCACTATTAAAGAATGAATCCTCATTTTGCTAAGAGGGTTCATGATTTGGCAAAGTGTCCAAACCAGTAGAAGAGATTTTGCTTTGGAGCATTGTGACAGCTCTTTTCAGAATAATACTTTGTGAAAGCCCAAGTGATATCCAATCCTCTACTGCCCCATTCATACATTATCTGTCTTTGATGATCTAAATTGGTTCCCTTGTCCAAAATACCTCCAGTTTAAAATTGTCATTCTTTTATGTTTAAATACCTTCGTGACATTCTTCGATCACTGATTTCTGTGCCTTGGCCCCACCATCTCTCTCCCTTCCTTGAAGCTCCGTTAAGATCTTACTTAAAACTCTCTTATTTCACTCAGCTTTTGATCACCCCTCGTAATGTATTGTCCTCTGTCATAGCGTCCATCTTTGTAGTTGGCATTTTACATAAATGTAGATTGTGTAATGTGCTTTAAACCTAACAGTCACATCTTCCAGGACTTGTATTTTCTCCCTCCCCTTTGGTCGGGACTTGATTGTGCATTTTTTCTGCTTGTTGTGAACTGATCAGGGAAACAAGCTCTATGTATATTTGTTCAGGTACCAAAGGTTGAGAAGTAAATGCTTGGTTACCATATGTTAGTATTCCTATGGAGTCCCTTCAAATTGTTTAAGAGAAAGGATATATTAAAAAAGTGCCTCACTTACTCACTCAATAAAGGAACAGTGAAATGGAGCCTGATTTGAACTGATATCCTTGGTCAAGTTAGGAATCTTGCTGAGCAGATTTATTCCCAGGTTTTTCTAAATTATTGATGGCAAATTCTCCAGCCTGTGTATGGTGTCATTTGTTTTATGTCTTCAAGCATCTTAGCATTAATGAATTAGAGAAATCCAAAATTTAGGTTTTTGGTACAGCTAACAGCCAGTATTAGTTGTAAATTGATTGTGTTTAATTGGATGCAGGCGTAAATGTAAAAATAAATGGAAGTGTCGCCAGAGGACCATAGGGTGCTCTCCGCTTTGAGAAATGACTGGTGGTGATTTACCGTAATGCCCACCACACAAGAGAGGGGCAAGGTTGAGAAAGTGGGTCTTCATGAATAACCTCAGCCAGTATGGGAATTGAACCTGTGCGGTTTTCATCGCTCCGCATCACAAACCAGTGGTGGTAGCCACTGTGCGTCTTTCTCGAATAGACAGAAATGGTGAGGGCCCTTTGTGGCCTATGGCTAGATAGCTAAATAGGATTAGACTGGAACTGGGTTTGAGTTTAGGAGATACGTGGTTGTAAAATGTATCCCTGGATAAAATGTTTATAAAAGTGTAAAGACTGGCACGAGTTTTACGACAATGGGCTTTATGGAGAGAATTTGTGTGACCAAAATGTTAAAAGTTGTGATTTAAATAAATTAATTATTAACTGGTTTCTGAAACCTGGGCAAGTAACACATTATCTGTTAGTTTAGATTGGCCAGTAAAGATTGATTTTATTGTGGACACCCATCTGATATTTCACATTATTGCAAACTAAGCTGAGGTTTCCCCTTAGCAAGGGGAGTCTAGCATTACTGCAGAGCACAGGTTAACCAACTTTTCAGATCTTAGAAAAATCCTGTAATGGAGATTGGTATTTTCAAGTAGAGGGCAAATATTTTTTCATCATTGTATGTTGGGCATTTTTGTTTTGCAATATTCCATCAAAGAGCATCTGCTGCTATGAAACAAATAGTCTAAGATGTTGTATTGGGAGCTATCTCATTGATTACATAATTTGAAAGAAGAATTATGCAGCTTAACACTTACCACTTACCTCTTGATTGAATCTGGATGCTGAACTTGAGACATTCCATAAATGTCATCTGGCACAGCATTTGTCTTTGTGTAGTCTATGCTTTGTGTTGCACAAATTGCCTGCAGTTACATCTGCTCAGTACTGTAGCAAAGGATTGATTTTTGGGCACTGGCAATAAACATACAAACTGTGGCCACACTACACCTGTGAAAGAGGTTTGGAAGTGTTCAAAAGAGTTGCTTCACTGATTCTTTGAGAGCCTTTGTTTATTATAGCCCCTCAGTCCGACAGCACGTATAGTTATAAACCATTCAAGAATTGAATGTTTTGCATCGCGTTGTGAATGAATGTACTATAATCTGGTGTAAAATATGATGGCTAGAAGGTGCATTCAAAAATCAAGGACGTAACTGTTTTGAATCTGAGGGCTTCTTGATACAATATATTATAAAAGTAATTATCCCCTAAAAGTTATAGCATTTGGGTTATTATTTGTGTCTCTGTTCAAGTTTAAAGAACTGGTAGTGTTAATTAAACCAGTGGAGAATCAATATAATGCAGTTGAACAGAATTTCTTTAAATTTTTATCTCTTGCATTCTGAGAAGTTTCCTTGTTCTAATTTGAAATGAAGACAACAGACATGCAATATCTGCCGTAGACCCTTCTCTGCCAACATCCTCTCTGTCCTCATCTTCTTAATTCATTATTTGCTTCCTGTGTTTTTTTCATATTCACTTTTCCCATGGTTAATATAACATCAGAGTTCTTCTAAACTTATGTCAATTTAATATTGCAGCATTACTATTTCCTACCGTTATCATGAGCCAAGGTATAGCTTGATACAAGGTGCCAGACCACAACCCAGAATATGATATTAAGTTGGTGTCATACTGATTACTCAAAAGGAATCCAAACTTTAAAGCTGTAGTATTTTTATCCATTTCTCACTGAGAAAGCCTTGTATTTATATGGCACACTTTAGTTATGTAGCCAATGAGAAGATTAATAATGGTGCTTACCAACCAATTAGTTAGCATGGGTAATACAGCCAATAGGAAGGATGTGAGAGATGGAAATTTTGAGGCGGGGTGTGCAGAATTGACTGGTACATTAATTGGTGTGGTGGTTCCCCAAAACAGGCATTTATTGATGTGACTTAGTCTTCCCATTACCCACCAAGCCAAAAATCACCCAAGGATAGCTGATCCCGAGACCTGAACTTGTATCTTTGTATGCCTGTCTTTAACCAAACCTTTCCTTTCAAGTCAATAAATGTATTGTCACTTCTCAAATCTGTGCACATCTTTCGCACAACTCCATTCAGGGTTCTGGACCTGCCACAGCATTGAAGTGTCCTTATCAAAGTCCCATATGACTTTGATAAACTATCCCTCCTTGTCTTTCTCTATCTCTCTGCAACCTTTGTCACCAGTGGACCACACCATCCTCCTCCAAATGGTGTCCTCTGTTGTCCAACTGCATGGGCCTGACTTTGCCAGATTCTTTTCTGTCCAGCCATAACTGGAGAATTACTTAGAATCATAAAATCTACAGTGCAGAAGGAGGCCATTTGGCCCATCGAGTCTGTACCGGCCCTTGGAAAGAGCACCCAACCCAAGCCCACACCTCCACCCTAACCCAGTAACCCCACTCAAACATTCTGGACACTAAAGGCAATTTTAAATGGCCATTCCACCTAACCTGCACATCTTTGGACTATGCGAGGAAACCGGAGTACCCGGAGGAAACCCACGCAGACACAGGGAAAACGTGCAGACTCTGCACAGACAGTGATCCAAGCTGGGAGTCGAACCTGGGACCCTGGAACTGTGAAGCAACTGTGCTAATCACTAGTGCTATTGTGCAGTGTCTTCTCTTCCCACTTGTGCATTGTTATGTTTGGTGCTGTCTCCACGCCCCCCCCCACCCCCCCACCCCCCCAGCAGTGTCATTAGAAAACACAATTGTAATGACATCCAGATCGACCCCTCTTGAGATCTCCACTCTCTAATTTGCCATATTTGTCCATTATCCAGTTGGATGAGCAGAGATTTCCTCCAATGAAATACTGGGAAGACCAAAGCCATTATCCTCAGTCCCCAACATGAGCTCTGTTATCTAGCCACCTAGTCCATTGCTCTCTTGGGCCTGAGGCCGAACGACGATCTGCAACTTTGGAGTCCTTTTTGATTTCGAGATGAGATTCCAACCACCAATTTAGCACTGCGGCACCAAAAGACGCCTATACCAAACTCCAAAATCTCCAAAACATTTTATGGGGCTGGTTTAGCTCACTGGGCTAAATTGCTGGCTTTGAAAGCAGACCAAGCAGGCCAGCAGCACAGTTCAATTCCTGTACCAGCCTCCCCGAACAGGCGCCGGAATGTGGCGACTAGGGGCTTTTCACAGTAAGTTAATTGAAGCCTACTTGTGACAATAAGCGATTTTCATTTCATGGCAGCAGGGTAGCATGGTGGTTAGCATAAATGCTTCACAGCTCCAGGGTCCCAGGTTCGATTCCCGGCTGGGTCACTGTCTGTGTGGAGTCTGCACGTCCTCCCCCTGTGTGCGTGGGTTTCCTCCGGGTGCTCCGGTTTCCTCCCACAGTCCAAAGATGTGCGGGTTAGGTGGATTGGCCATGCTAAATTGCCCGTAGTGTCCTAATTAAAGTAAGGTTAAGGAGGGGGTTGTTGGGTTACGGGTATAGGGTGGATACGTGGGTTTGAGTAGGGTGATCATGGCTCGGCACAACATTGAGGGCCGAAGGGCCTGTTCTGTGCTGTACTGTTCTATGTTCTATTTCAAATCATCAAATCCTTATCCTTACCGTTTGTGATGAGTGTAAGAAATTGTCATATTTTATATTTTTTTGCAGTAATTAAAACCTTGGTTAAGATGCATACAATAGTATGACTGCTGGAGCTGCAATTAAGATGGTGTAAAAGTGATGTAATCATTGATTTGCAGGTGAAGTGTTCTGCTAATTGGTCTTGAGAATCATTTACTTGTTTACGGATAGCTATCTAATGGAATATTGTTTCTTTGAAGGACCCCTTGGAGTGGAGTGTAGATAATTTATGAGCGGTATTGTGTTTGGTCCTGGCTAAACAAGTCAAGGGACATCTTGTAGGAAGAGACAAAAGAATGCATTATGCTTTGGGTACAGATGATGTAGTTAGTGAAAGGAATCAGGTCTGTCTGAAAAGTCAGTTGGTCCGAGAACTCTCATCTGAACAGAGGTGTTTTAGTTTGGTCCTGAAAGGTGTGTTCCCGAATATTCTGCATCGATAAAAGCAAGTAGAAACCTGATTGTTACATTTTATTCATGAGTTGCATTTGAAATGTATTGGTTTGCTTAATTGGAATGTAGTGGCAGGATTAGGTAGTAAATTAAAGTTTTCTCTTTTACTTCAGAGCTGCTGTAACAGTTAACTCTAAAGCTATTTCTTTGTTGCCAATGTGGTTAATTCTGTGTTTAAATTAGTTTATTTTAACACTAATCACTCCTGTGGTACAGTAACATTTCCTCACAGTTTTACAAATTGTAAATAGTTAGGTTCTTGTCCGAGATCCTAATACTCTTGTTAGCCCTAGACTTGACTCTACTAGCTGACCTCACATTTTATGCACCATATGAACTTGAACTCATTCAAAAATATTGCTGCCCTTATCCTAACGTCCACTAAATCCTGACAACCCTGTGCTTAGTGACTCCTATCGGCTCCCAATCTGGCAATGTCTTGGATCTTTAAAAGTTTCATCCTTGTTTTCAAGTCCTTCCAACTTCACTGTTGACTGTTGTCTTCAGCTGTTTAGGTCCTGAACTCAGAAATTCTCTCCCTAATCCTTCCATGGGCTCTCTAATTCTCTACCTTGCCTTTTAAGAAGCTGTTTAAAACAAAGCCCTCTAACCAAGTAAAAACAGAAAATGCTGCAAATATTTAGGTCTGGCAGCATCTATGGAGAAAGAAACAGCATCGACATTTCAGATTGGTATCCCTTTGTCAGAAATTGAAATGCCTCGAAATGTAATCATTTTTAAACCAGCTAGGGAACAAGGGTAGAGCAAATGCAAAGGTCTGTGGTAGATTAGTTAAGGAGGGAGATAAAATAACAAAAGGTATGATTGTGCAAGGCAAAAAGAGATGTAAATGAGCCAATGGAAACAAAAAATGTGTCTTCAGAAGGTGTAAGGAGGAAAGCAAAATCACCATCAACAGCTTCCATCGCTATAGTCTGAAGTTGTCACGCGCAATGTCCAAAGATGAGGTTGTGTTTCTCCAGCTTTTGTTGAGCTTCATTGGGACAATGAAGGAAGTTAAGGTCAGAATGGGAGCAGAACAGAGAATGAAAGTAATAATATTTCACATTTTTAAAAAAGATAGGAAGCTTGGAAAAGATGGTACGGTAGGTCTGTTAATTAAGGATGTCATTAGTTCAGTAGAAAGAAATGACTTTTGCTTGAATTAGCAAGATATAGAATCCCTTTGGATTGAGATAAGAAATAGAAAAGTGAACAGGTCCCTTATGATAGTTTAGCTGTCGCATTGTGGAACAGAATACACAGGAAAAATAAATCCGGGGGGGGGGGGGGGGGGGGGGGGGGGCGTGTACAAAAGGTACCGCAATAAGATGACTTTAATCTATATGTAGATTGGGCCAATCAGATTTGCAAAGAAAGCCTGGAAAATGCATTTATTGAGTATTCGCAGGACAATTTCTTCAAGCAGTATGTTCTAGATCCCACCGTGAAGCAGGTTATTCTAGACCTGGAAATGAGCAATGAGACAGGATTAATCGAAACCTAATGGCAATAGAGTCTCTAGGTGACAGTGATCATAACATGATAGAATTTCATGTTCAGTTTAACGAGGAGAAATGTGTGTCTAAGACTCCTGTTTTAAACCTGAGTCAAGATAATTATAGGGGCATGAAGGGGAGAGCTGGTTAAGGTGAACTGAGAAACTAGGTTAAAGGATAGGACGGTAGTGATGCAGTGGTAGATTTTAAGGAGAGATTTAATAATTCAAAGATTTATCCCAGTGAGAAAGGAAGACAAGGCAGATATATAATGTGTGGTGAAATAAGGAAGTAATTTGAAAGAAATCTGTAGAGATTAGTGGTAGGTTAGGAGATTGAACATATTTTAAGAATCAGCAAAGAATGTCAAACAAAAAATAGAGGGAGAACGTAGAATATGCAAGAAAGCTGGCTAGTATTACAAAAACAGAATAAGAGTTTCTACAAGTATTTAAATAGGCAAAAAGTAACTAAATCTAGTGTTGGTCCTCTAGAGTGTGTCCAGGAAATTGATGATGGAGTTGGAAAAACAAGAAAATGGCAGAGGTGTTGAATAGGCATTGTTGTCTGGCTTCACTGTAGAAGATTTTGAAAACTTCCCAAGATACTTGACAAATCAAGAGGTGAATGAGAAACAGTCACCATCACCAGGGGAAAGGTGCTGAGAAAACTATTTGATTGGAAATTCCCAAATAAGGATTGCATTTGAAGTTTGAATTAAATTGGAAACTTGGGTAATTCCGACCGTCTTACATTAATCGTTACCCAGAAATAGTTAGAAGAATTAAAATCACTTCTAATTCCTGAGTAACTAGAGTACTGACCCACCTGAGAGCCCCGCACCCTCGCCAACTGTCCTTGCGCAGCCAGCCTCCTGATGCCCCCATTCTACCAATTTACCGTATTCACTCACCATCTCCCTGGCTTCTCAAAGTGGCTGGGCCTTTAAAGCTACCTGTTTTTTGTTTAATCGCTTATGGTCACACGTAGGCTTCAATGGCGTTACTGTGAAGAGCCCCTAGTCGCCACATTCTGGTGACTGTTTGGGGGGGGGCGGTATGGGAATTGAACCTGTGCTGCTCGCATTGTTCTGCATTGCAAGCCAGCTATTTATCCCACTGTGGTAAACCAGCCAATTGAAACAAAAGATATGTCTAAAAGATTTATGGCAGCTAAGGCTGTAAAAGGGGGTGTGGCACCCTTGCCTCCGACTCAACTGCTCTCAACAAAAGGCCTCCGGAAGCTGCTGCACTGCACCTTTTCCTGTTCTGGTTGGATGAGGAAGGTGCGGCTGCATTTCAAGGTGAGTAACCAGAAGCAGAGTGGCGATCTGACTGTACTTAATGATAATCTTTATTAGTGTTATAAGTAGGCTTACATTAACGCTGCATTGAAGTTACTGTGCAAATCCCCAAGTCGCCACACTCTGGCGCCTGTCTGGGTACACTGAGTGAGAATTCAGAATGTCCAATTCACCTAAGAGCACGTCTTTCGGGAGTTGTGTGAGGAAACCAGAGTACCCGGAGGAAACCCACAAAGACACGCGGAGAATGTGCAGACTCCGCATAGACAGTGACCCATTGCCACTCCATGGACGTTCTGGCTCATAATTGCATTAGAAATACTTCAGCGAAGGTTCACTCAACACATTCCTGGGATGAAGGGTGTATCTTATGAAGAAAGGTTGGGATTAAACTCATTAGAGTTCAGGAGAATGAGAAGTGATCTTATTGAAACATATAATATTATAATATCCTGAGGGGACTTCATGGAGTGGATACTGGGAGGATATTAAATTTGTGGGGGAGATTAAAATTAATGGATATCATCAGAATAAGAGGTCTCCCTTTTAAGGTGGAGGTGAAGAGAATTTTTTTCTGAATGTCATTAATGTGCAGAATTATCTTCCACCGAAAGCATTGTATGTTGGGATCATTGAATATTTTCCAGATCAAGTTAGATTTTCTGATAGACAAGTAGTTAAGGGTTATGGGGGCGAGATTGGAAAGTGGAGTTGAGACCACAACCAGTTCAGCCATGATCATCTTGAATGGTAGCAGCAAGCTTGAATAGCCGAAAGGCTCACTCCTGGTTCAAGTCCTGTTCATATCTGATAAGTGACCAGAAACTTTCGGTTCAAGGCTTAAAGTACTTCTTCTCGGTGAAACAATATTTGTTGCCCATGATGTGACCTCCTTTACTTTGGTGAGAGCAAATGAAAATTAGGTGATCACTTTGAGGAACACCTGCATTTAGCACAGGTGTGAGAACCCATTTTACTTCTGCTTGAATATTGTCCAGGTCTTGCTGCATGCAGGCATGGGCTACTTCATTATCTGAGGAATTGTGGAAGGAACCATCACAACCAATGATGTGTTTTTGATGTCCTCCTCCTGAGGCAGTCCCTTGCAATTGAGCATGACTTCCTTTCTTCTATTTGGTTCGATGGGTTCTGAGATGACTGATTAGCCTAATGCTGATCTGCAGACTGTAGCATATGCAGGTGCTTGAATTCTTGGGTAGTGAGTTGTTTGGAGGTTTCTGTCCAATACTTCCCCAGTTGAGTTCCCGGCAAAGTCTTTCCATAAGCTTGATGCCTCCCTGAATGCACTCTCTCCATTTGGTCAGTCACTCCAACTTCAGTGTTGAGCTCCAGAATGCAGAAGATGTCTGTGTGTACACTCACCCAGGAATGGGCTTCAGGTCATTTTCAACGACTACAAAGCATGTGAGAAAATAAGTGTTTTGCTAAACATCCAGAAAAATAAGGTCCTCTTCCAGCTGTTATGATCCCATTCTAACTGGAGGAGAAGGTCCCAGAACGAAACCCTGGCTCCAGAGACTGAAACTTTTAATTTTTTAATGAAATATGGAGGAACCGAATTACAGGACCATCAAATAGTTTTAACAAGAAAAAAATTTAAACATGAAAAGTTGGATTATCATACAATATTCATTTACTCTCCCCACCCTTAGTTAACAAATACACACTTATTTAAAGATTAACATGGATTACAAAATACATCTTAAGCTACAATGATCTCATTAACGTAAGTCCCTTTTAAGCACACAAGATGACTTTGGTCAAATACACAATCGCCCTGAACCCAAGTTAGTGTCTGGGTTTTCATCCCACAATTCCCCCCCCGATGATTATCACCTGAGAATTTCCAAACTCCACTCCCTAAAAACAGGTTTTAAAATGTGTTCTCATAATAATACTTTGTGGTTTGCATTCCGAAACCCAGTCTAGGTTTTACAAATGACACTTGACACTTTCAAACAAAGCTTTCACTCCACTCCTTTAATAGCGAATCCAGTCCAGGATTTCACACCAACCCCATTAGGATTTATTTGTCTTGACTGCCGTGCAAACTCTCAATTGATTTCACTCTCAATTCCCCGACTATAGTAACATGGCATCAAACGTTTCATATAACCTCTGAAGCCTGCTGCCCCACTTTAATTCTAGTTGCTGTGATTGTCTCTCTAACTCGGAGCACTTTATTTAATCTTGCTTGAATTCTTCTGACCAATACCTTGGTGTCTGTTCACTTAACTTCAGACTTCTTAGACACTCTGTCCCAATTACCTGGTTATCTGGACTGTAACATGTACTTTAGGAAGCCTATCTCTTTGCAAATGCCATCCATTCCAGTCTTTCTTCTGGCAGAGTTGAGAGATGTTCACTCGCTGAGATCCTGTCTCCAACTGCTCACAAATTTAAAAGCCTCTCTACCTTACAAGGCCCCATTGCTAAGCAACACCTCATAACTCTGTCAGCCAAGCCATTTGCTATTCACACCGTAGCCCTCTCTAAGCACAATAGAAACACTGTTGGAACTTCTAAAAAAATAAATTTAGAGTACCCAATTATTTTTTTCCAATTAAGGGACAATTTTGCATTGCCAATCCACCTAACCAGCACATCTTTGGTTTGTGGGGTGAGACCCATGCAGACACCAGGAGAAAACACTGTTGGAACTTAACCAACCACCACACATACAACACCTTTGCCCAGCTTGAATCCAACAGTAAGTTTTAAGAAACATTAAATTAAACACACTTAACACTACTTTATTTCTAATGTTTATCAATACAAATATAAATTCCTTAAAACACCTGTGTATTCCTAACGCAGCCAGCTCCCACAGCACAACACCACCTCTCTGTGGATTTAAGATAACGGTGCGATCCTAGAAAACGTAGAGCATTGGAATCCTCCTCTTGATGAAGACTATGAATTTCACCATCACCTAAAATGTGGAAGCTCAACCTTCGGCTGACTAAAAAGAGTATTTTTGAAGTTTAGGCACTCTATAATGCAGGAATTTTATAATGCCAAATTTTGTTTGACCCTCTATTTGTTTACCATGACTTAACCTCAGTATTGTAGTAGCCACATTTAAAATGGTGAAATGTGGTAATGACTCATGGGATGTTGCAAGGAAGCCTTCCATTTCCTATGATTATCCTGTTTTTTTTACAATGAAAACTTGAGTTCAGGCTGGATTTAATCATAGAAACCAAGGAAAAACAGTGCAGTAGGAAATGCAAACAATGCTGTTGTAACTTGCAATTCAATCAATTGTAAAATAAGTAAATAATTCTTTAAAAAAAATATTTTTCTGTCACTTTGGTTTCTTGCTGGTTTTGTGTTGAATGAGTGTAATAGCTTGCCCAAGTGACTATTATTTCTGTGCAAGACTAGATGCTAAAGGTTGCCAAATTATTCAACTTCAGGGATATCAGATTAATTTTTTCCTTGTTCCGTGCTGATAACTTTCCCCAATCCCTGATGCATTACCAGTCGAGGTGATGGGCAGTGGCAAGGAGTGGCAACTTGGCTATTCTTTTCCCCCATCCCTTCTCTTTTAAATCACCCAGTTAAATTCACCTTAGGGTCCAAATGATATCCTCAGACTCCTATTTAATTTTTATTGATGCTTCTATCTCTGTTGGGTAAATTTCTCATGAGTTAACTCGACAGTTAAAACAGCAGTCCAATACTGGAAAATCTCAGCAGATCTGGCAGCATGTGTGAGGAGAGAAACAGAGTTAATGTTTCCAGTCTGTATGATTCTTCAGATCTGAAAAGAACGGACTTGAAATATTAACTCTGCTTCTTTCTCCACAGATGCTGCCAGGGCATCTGAGTTTACCCAGCATCTGTGGTATTTTGCTTTGATTTTAGCTGATTGCCTGCCTTTTACTTGTTGGACTGGTTTGGTTAAAACCTGGGCTGCAGTTTATGCTAGGTTCCTATTTCATACTAGCTTCCTGATGCCTAATACTGTTTTATAAATGAGTTTAATGTGTCTGTGGCCTGTTATCATTGCATTAATTCCAGATGTCATGCACATTGTTTTTTAAAAATTTGTTTTTATTCAAAATTTAAAAATATTTTTACAAAACCACTACAAAAAGAAGACAACAGAAAACATAATTAAAGAAACAAAAACAAATTAACAACTTAACAAAACAAGGTGGGGTATCTACCATTTGCAAGTGAAATCTATCCGCAACCCATACCCCCCCCCCCCCCCCCCCCCGTTTGCTGCTGACCTCCACTTCACGTTCCGCGAGAAAGTCAAGGAACGGTTGCCACCGCCTGGAGAACCCCAGCAAGGACCCTCTTCAGGCAAACTTTATTCTCTCCAAACTTCGAAACCCAGCCATGTCGCTGACACAAGTCTCCACACTCGGGTGTTTTGCGTCCCTCCACATTAACAAGAGCCGTCTCCGTGCTACCAAGGAGGCAAAAGCCAAGACTCCGGCCTCTTTCGACTTCTGCACTCCCGGATCTTCTGCCACCCCATATATCGCTATCCCCCAACTCGGCTTTACCCGAGTGTCCAAGACCTTGGACATAGCCTTTGCAAAGCCTCTCCAGAATTCTTTAAGTGCCGGCCATGCCCAAAACATATGGACATGGTTTGCTGGGCTCCCTGAACACCTCACACACCTGTCCTCCACCCCAAAGAACTTGCTCATTCTTACCACTGTCATATGCATCCTGTTTACCACCTTAAACTGAATCAGGCTAAGCCTGGCACAAGATGAGGAGGAATTGACCCTGCCCAGGGCGTCTGCACACAGGCCCTCATCCAGCTCCTCACCCAGCTCCTCCTCTCACTTGCCTTTCAGCTCCTCTGCCGAGGCCTCCTGCAGCCCCTGGGAGATGTCCGTTACCTTTCTGTCCCCTACCCACATGCCCGAGACCACCCTGTCCTGTATCCAATGGGCAGTGGAAATTCCCCCACCTGCTTCTTCTCGAAAGCACAGACCTGCAGGCACCAAAAGGTATTCCGTGGGGGCAACCCGAATTTCTCTTCCAGTGCCCTCAGGCTAGCAAAAGTCCCATCAATAAACAAATCCCCCATCCTTTTGATACACGCTCTATGCCAGCTTAGGAACCCCCCCCGGTCTATTCTACCTGGAGCGAACCTGTGGTTGTTTCGTATCGGGGTCCAGACTGAGGCCCCTACCTCCCCCCTGTGCCTTCTCCACTGACCCCAGATCCCACATAAATCCCGTGATAATCCTGTTCACCCACTTGAAGAAGGACTTGGGGATGAGGATGGAAGGCACTGGAAGACGAACGAGAACCTGGGGAGGACCGTCATCTTCACAGACTGCACCCTGCCCGCCAGGGAAAGCGGTAGCATGTCCCACCTCTTAAAGTCGTCCTCCATCTGATCCACCAGCGCATTAGGTTGAGCTTGTGCATGGCATCCCAACTCTTAGCCACCCGTATGCCGAGGTAGTGAAAGCTCCTCTCCACCCTCTTAAGCGATAGCTCTCCCAGTCTCTTTTCCTGGCCCCTCGCATGTATCACAAAGAGCTCACTTTTCCTGACATTCAACTTATACCCCGAAAAGTCCCCGAAATCTTTAAGGATCTGCATGACCTCCCCCATCCCCTCCACCGGATCTGAAATATACAGGAGCGGGTCATCCACATACAGTGAAACACGATGCACCAGCCCCCTCCAGTTTCTAGACCTCCTCAACGCCATGGCCAGCAGCTCAATTGCCAGGGCAAACAGCAGGGGGACAGGAACCCTGCCTCGTTCCCCGATGCAGCCTAAAGTACTCCGACCGCAGCCGGTTCGTAGACACACTCGCTACAGGGGCCTGATGCTATAATTTGACCCACCCTATGAATTCCTCGCCAAATCCAAATCTGCCTAACGCTTCCCATGGGTACTCCCACTCCACCCGATCGAAGGCTTTTTCCGCATCCATTGCAGCCACCACTTCCGCAATCCCTCCTTCCGAGGGCATCATGATTACGTTCAGGAGCCTCCGCACATTCGTGTTCAGCAGCCTGCCCTTCAGAAACCCCGTCTGATCCTCATTAATCACTCCCGGGACACAGTCCTCAATTCTGGTGGCCAGGATCTTGGCCAACAGTTTGGCGTCTACATTAAGGAGCGATATCAGCCTGTAGGAGCCACATTGCAATGGGTCCTTATCTCGTTTAAGGATAAGCGCGATCAAGGCCTGCGACAACGTCAGGGGAAGGGTTCCCCTTTACTTAGCCTCGTTGAAGGTTCTCAGCAATAACTGGCTCTACAGCTCTGAGAATTTCCTATAGAATTCTACGGGATATCCGTCCGGTCGTGGGGCCTTGCCTGACTGCATATCCTCCAAACCCTTAACCAATTCCTCCATCTCAGTCGGGGCCCCCAATCCCTCTGCCAGCCCCTCCTCCACCTTTTGAACCCCCCCCCCCAAGCTAAATGAGGGAGAGAGAGTTCCGCACTACCTTCCCGTGTGTCAAGAGAACAAACAGAACTCTGTCAAACAAACAAACTTCGGGTGCTATCCCCAACGTTGAGCGACTAAACTGCTCGTGTTGTCTGGCCTGTCCCCGCCACCTGTGACGCAGCTCTTCACCAACTGCGACCCGGCCCAGAAGCTAGAGGGCCAGACAAAGGGGCAACAAAAAAAGAAACACGGGGAAAAACCAACATAACCCCACCCCCACCACCCCACCAGGATGCCCCAACAACATACTGCAGTCCATTTGTTCGAGTCCAGCTTCTCGTTCTTAATAAAAGTCCACGCCTCATCCAGTGTATCGAAATAGTGGTGCCGGTTCTGGTACGTAACCCACAGCCACGCCGGTTGTTACAGCCCGAACTTCACCGCTTTGCTTTGGAGGACCGCCTTGGCCCGGTTGAATCCCGCATGCCTCTTGGCCAGCTCTGCATCCCAGTCCTGGTAAATACGGATCTTGCAGTTCTCCCACTTGCTGCTTCGCTCCTTCTTTGCCCATCGCAGGACACACTCTTTATCGGTGAAGCGGTGGAATCTTACCACCATAGCTCTCGGCGGCTCGTTTGCCCTCGGCCTCCTTGCCAGCACTCTGTGCGCCCCATCCAGCTCCAGGGGCCACGGGAAGGACCCCGCGCCCATCAGTGTTCCCAGCATCGTGGTCACATACGCACCAGCATCCAATCCCTCCATGCCTTCAGGGAGACCCAGAAACTGCAGGTTCTGCCTCCTTGACCTATTTTCAAGGTCTTTCAGCTTCTCCTGCCACCTTTTGTGCAGAGCCTCGTGCACCTCCACTCTAACCGTCAGGCCCAAAATCTCATCCTCGTTGTCGGAGGCCTTTTGCTGCTCCTCCTCAATCGCCGTCCCCTGTATCTTCTGTGTCCACTCCATACAGCGCTGGGGGACCCTCACTGTTTCCCTCCCACACCGGGAATCGTCGTCCAAGTGCCGCTGGAGCACCTTAAAAGGGCCCAAAAGTCCGCTATCGGCGGAAGCTGCTGACCGTGCGGCATAGCCGCAACCGGAAGTCCTGCACACTGGTGACTATTGCTTGGGTACCCTCAAATTAATTGAGTTCAGATACATAAGGGCCAGATTGACCATACAGGTAAATTTCCAAAACTGATACGTGTGGACTGCTTGCCCATAACATGTCCAAGAAAGGGGCCCTGTAGAGAAGAGAGTTTCCCCAATATCTGCTGAGAGAAATTCCGGTAACTGCAATTTTTTCAATTGGAGAACTGGAACCAGCATCTACTTTTGAAATCTGTTTTTGTTCATTTGAATTTCCTGATTTTAAATAAAATGACTGATGAGAAAGTTGCTTCTCTGCCTCACCAGTGTGAAGTGGCATAACTGTGAGGGAGGCAATGCCTCAGAGTGTTTTGATGTCATTACGTGTTGGCATATTATCAGGATGGAAAAGCAGGCCAAGCATTTAAATCTTAAACATTGGACATTTTAAAAACATTTATTTTATTGAAAGTTAGATATGCTATTTTAATTGGAGTTGGCCTATATTGGCAAAATGTAAGTGTTTTTTCTTTTGAAAATATATCTTATTCCAAATGTAAACAATAACAACAAAACCACATTCCAACAAAACAGAGTTGACAGTTTGTACATTTTTCCACTTTTAACCCCCCACGAACAGCTCCTCAAATATAGTCGTGAATGGCCTCCATCGTACCTCGAAGCCCTCTTCTGACCCCTTTAAGGCAAACTTAATCTTTTCCAAATGGCGAAACTTATACAGGTCCCCCAGCCAGGCCGCAACCCCTGGTGGCATATCTGACCTCCGATTCAAAAGAATCTGGCGGCGGGCAATCCGAGGCAAAGGCATCGGCCCCCTTATCCTCCAGGAGCTCCGGCACCTCCGAAACCCCAGAGATCGCTACCGACATCACCTCTGCCCCTACAATCCTCGATACGGTCCCAAACATCGCCTTCTAGAAGCTCTCCAACTGCTCGCAACCCCAAAACATGTGAACACAATTTGCCGGCTCCCACCCACACTTCACATCCATCCGCTATCCCTGGGAAGAACCCACTCATCCGAGCTCAATCATGTGTACCCTGTGCACCACTTTAAATGTAATCACGCTCATTTTGGTACAGGAGGAAGTTGAGTTAACACGCTGCATCGCCTCACATCAGAAACCCCATCCTATCTCCTCAACTCCCTCTCCCACTTCAGCTTAATCCTTTCCACCAGCACCGTATCCTGCTCTCCAATCCACCCATGTATGTCCCTGATCCTGGCCCTCTCCTACTTCATCTGGGAACAGCAATTTCTCCAGCAGCATGTGAATGTAAGGGTTTCTAATTAAGTACTTAAGTATTGACGTCCTGGATGGCACGGTGGTGCAGTAGTGAGCACTGCTGACTTACAGCGCCGAGGACCCGGGATTGATCCCGGCCCCGGTCACTGTCTGTGTGGAGTTTGCACGTTCTCCCCGTGTCTGCGGGGGTCTCAGCCCCACAGCCCAAGATATGCAGGGTAGATGGATTGGCCATGCCAAATTGCCCTTTAATTGGGGGAAAAAAATTACAAAAATGTATTGATGTCCGAGAAAATAAACACTGCCATTTATTCGAAATAATTTAATTCTTGAGCTGTTATTTTCAGCTGATGCTGTTGCATTTGGAAGAAAAATCTATGTTCTGCTAAATCTAAAGTTTTTAATCCACGTGATTTCAGAAACCATGATTCTGAAGAGGAATTTATATATTGTCAAGAAGTTTAGTAGTAAACATTCTTAGACCTGAAAACGGCGGTATTGCATACCTCCGTTAAAATAAATGTTATGAATGAAGTAAGAATTTATTCGCAATTTGTTGCCTTTTTCTTATTTTTTTAAAATTGCATCTTGTTTCACAAAGGCTGATGTAATTTAATCATGGACCATTAGACTCAGAAATCATCTCATAACCATTGATAAGAATTGATTGTATTATTATTGTTTCATCATAGTAAAAAAAACTGCTTTAAAGTGAAGATCTGATTTGGACTCATTGTGGGGCTATTTTTTTTTTTCAATCAGCTGCAAATTTCATAGGTATTCTGTACTTGGTTGCTATTTTCTCTTTTACTCTTTTCCTTGTTGCCAAAGAAAAGTACAGCACAGGAACAGGCCCTTCGTCCCTCCAAGTCTGTGCCAACCATGCTGCCCGTCGAACCAAAAACCTTCTACACTTCCAGGGTCCATATCTCCCCATCCCCATCCTATTAATGTATTTGTCAAGACGCCGCTTAAAGGCCAGTATCACACCTGCTTCCACCAGCTCCTCCGGCAGCACGTTCCAGGCACCCACTACCCTCTGTATAAAAAAAACTTCCCTCGCACATCTCCAAACCTCGCACCGTAAACCTATGTCCCCTCGTAAATGATTGTTCCACCCTGGGAAAAAGCTTCTGACTATCCATTCTGTCTATGCCCCTCATCATTTTGTAAACTTCTGTCAGGTTGCTCCTCAAACTCTGTCGTTCCAGTGAGAACAAACCAAATTTTTACAATCTCTCCTCATAGCTGATGCCCTCCATACCAGGCAACATCCTGTTGAACCTTTTCTGTATCTTCTCCAAAGACTCCACATCTTTCCAGTAGTGAGGCGACCAGAATTGAACATTATATTCCAAGTATGGTCTAACTAAAATTCTGTACAGCTTGCCAATTTTTATACCCTGGCCGATGAAGGCAAGCATGCCATATGCCTTCTTGACTTCCTTCTCCACCTCCATTGCCACTTTCAATGACCTGTGGGCCTGTAAACCCAGATCCAGCTGCCTGTCAATACTCTTGAGGTTCTGCCATTTACTGTATATTTCCCAACTGTACTAGATCTTCCAAATGCATTATCTCACAGTTGTCCGGATTAAACTCCACCTACCATCTCTACGCCCAAGTCTCCAAACCATCTATACCCTGCTGTATCCTCTGACAGTCCTCATCACTAACAGCAATTCCACCAACCTTTGTATCGTCTGCAAACTTACTAATCAGACCAGTTACATTTTCCTCTAAAACACTTATATATGCTACAAACAGCAAAGGTCCCAGCACTGATCCCTGCGGAACACCACTAGTCACAGTCCTTCGTTCAGAAAAGCATCCCACCACTGCTACCCTCTGTCCCCTATGACCAGACAAGTTGAGCCAGTTCTGTATCCATCTTGCCAGCTCCCCTCTGATCCCGTGTGATTTCATTTCTGTACCGCTCTGCCATGAGGGACCTTGTCAGAGGCCTTGCTGAAGTCCATGTGGACAACATCCACTGTCCTACCTTCATCAATCATCATCGTCACTTCACTGAAAAACTCAATCAAGTTAGTGGAACACTACCTCCCCTCCACAAAAATATGCCACTTCTCGCTAATATGTCCATTTGCTTCCAAATGGGAGTAAATTCTGTCTTGAAGAATCCTCTCCAATAATTCCCCTGCCACTGATGTAAGGCTCACCGGCCTGTAATTTCCTGGATTATTCTTGCTACCCTTGTTAAATAAAGGAACAACATTAGCTATCCTCCAGTGAGGATACAAAGATTTCTGTCAAGGCCCCAGCAATTTCCTCTCTTACCTCCCTCAGTATTCTGGGATAGATCCCATCAGGCCCTGGGAACTTCTAAACATAGAATTTACAATGCAAAAGGAGTCCCTTCAGCCCATCGGGTCTACACCGGCCCTTGAAAGAGCACCCTACATAAGCCCTTACCTCCACCCTGTCGCCGTAATCCAGTAACCCCAGCTAACCTTCAGACACTAAGAGGCAATTTAGCATGGCCAATCCACCTAACCTGCACTTCTTTGGACTGTGGGAGAAAATCGGAACACCTGGAGGAAACCCATGCCAACACGGGGAGAAAATGCAAACTTCACACCGACAGTCAACTGGGTCCCTGGAGCTGGGAAGCAGCCGTGCCACCCATGTTTTCAAGATGCCCAACACGTCCTCCTTTTTGATCTCGATGTGGCCCAGGCTACCTGCACACCCTTCCCCAGACTCATCACCCACCAAGTTCTTCTCTTTGGTGAATACTGATGCAAATTATTCATTCACTACCTCGCCCATTTCCTCTGGTTTCACATATATACATAGAAGATAGGAGCAGGCCTTTTGGCCCATCAAGCCTGCTCTGCCATTCATCACGATCAAAGAACAAAGAAAAGTACAGCACAGGAATATGTCCTTCTGCCCTCCAAACCTGCACCGACCTTGCTGCCTGTCTAAACTAAAATCTTCTGCACTTCCAGGGTTCGTATCCCTCTGTTCCCGTCCTATTCATCTATTTGTCAAGATGCCCCTTAAATGTCTCTATCGTCCCTGCTTCCACCACCTCCTCCGGCAGCGAGTTCCAGGTACCCACTCCCCTGTTGGATGATCATGGCTGATCATCCAACTCAATAGCCTAATCCTGCTTTCTCCCCACAGCCTTTGATCCAATTTTCCCCAAGTGCTATATCTAGCTGCCTCTTGAATATATTCAATGATTTAACATCAACTACTTCCTGTGGTAATGAACTACTCTTTGGATGAAGAAATGTCTCCTCATCTCTGTCCAAAATAGTTTACCCTGAATCCTCAATCTGTGACCCCTGGTTCTGGACACACCCATCATTGGTAACCTCTTCCCTGCATTTACCCTGTCTCGTCCTGTTAGCATTTTATAAGTCTCTGAGTTCCCCCCCCTCATTCTTCTGAACTCCAGCGAAAACAATCCCACCCTGGTCAATCTCTCCTCGTATGATAGCCCCGCCATCCCTGGAATCAGTCTGGTAAACCTTCGCTGTGCTCTCTCGAGAGCAAGAACGCCTTTCCTCTGAGAAGGAGACCAAAACTGCTGACTGTACTCCAGGTGTGGCCTCACCAAGGCCCTGTACAATTGCAGCAACACACCCCTGCTTCTATACTCAACCTCTTGCAATGAAGGCCAACATACCATTAACCACCTTTATCGCCTTCTGCACCTGCATGCTTACCTTAAGCGACTGGTGCACACGGACACCCAGGTCCCACTGCACACTCCCCTCTCCCAATTTACAATTCACGTATAGGTTCCCTTCCCTGTGCTTGATTGGGCCAACCCTTATCCTGACTACCTCCTTGCTTTTATATACATGTAAAAAGCCTTGGGATTCTACTAAATCTTGTTTGCCAATGTCTTTTTGTGACCCCTTTTAGCTGTCCTAACTCCTGGCTTAAGCTCCTTCCTACTTTCCTTACATTCCTCACAGGCTTTGTCTGTTCCCAGCATCAGCAAAATAGGGGAAGTATAAAAGGCAAGAATGGGAGGCGTGCAGCTTTTTAAAAAAAATCAGTCATGGAATGTGGGCATCGCTGGCCGGGCCAACATTTATAGCCCATCCCTAGGGCTTCTTAGAAGCCAACCTCTGATTGGACAAGCGTGGCATTTTTCAAATTTTATAAATTAGCCTGGCCTATGAGTTCTGTGGAAACCAGTTTGGGAAACCTGCTTTAGACCTTCCCACCCCAGGGTAGGCTGTTGAGTCTTTGGCTCTGTGCTTCCCTCCCAAGATAATTCCTGGCTGACCAACAAGATAATTACTGGCTGACCAACAAGAAGTGTAAATCTGGCAGGATGACCTAATCTCTGTCTACTCCCAAACAGGAATTCCACCTATTGTGTTTCCACCTGTTCCTAAAATTGCAAATGTGCAATCAAGTATAGATGTAGAAGCCATAAAGGTCAATTGGATAAACATTAACCAGCTTGAGTATTGGTTTGAGCTGCTTACTGCATGCGTTCAGTTTGTGATTGATATTTGTTCATTATTAATCCTGTGTTGACACATATGGTTTATGTAAGGCATCTTTTCTTCTGCTTCATTAGCTATTGTTACGATACTTCAAAGTCATCAAATTAGAGACCCTTTTGTGACCCAGAAGAGTCTAAATGGATTTTTTTCAAAGACATCCTGCTGGGATGTTTGTACATATGTCAAGGGAAGAATTTGAGGAATAGAATTACTGATTTTCGATGCTTTCATCAGACATCGTCACAGGCCTGTCTATAGTCAGGGCCACTCAACACTTTTGAGAAGGACTCCGTTTACCTGGCGAAAAACTTTGAAATTGACTGACTTGAATTTCATGATATGTTGGCTATAGTATATTGAAGTGCCCTAAATTAGAGACATTTTAGAAGCATTTGCAACTTATACATTTTGAAATATTCTTTCACACGACACATGACTGAAGAAGAAAGGTTGAGGGAGCTAGGGCTTTTCTCACTGGAGCAAAGAAGGAAGAGAGGTGACTTGATAGAGGTGTGCAAGGAAATGAGAGGCATGGATAGAGTGGATAGCCAGAGCCATTTCCCCAGGGCGGAAATGGCTGTCACGCGAGGACATAATTTTAAGGTGATTGGAGGAAGGTATAGGGAGATATCAGAGGTTGGTTCTTAGAGCGAGGAATGCACTGCCAGCGGAGGTGGTGGAGTTAGTCATTAGGGACATTTAAATGGCTCTTGGACAGGCATATGGACAACAGTAAATTGAAAGGGTGTAGGTTAGGTTGATCTTAGATTAGGATACGTGGTCGGCACAACATCGTGGGCTGAAGGGCCTGAACTCTGCTGTACTGTTCTATGTTCTATGACTGATAGGTTTAGAACATAGCTTATGGTAGGTGTTTCAGTTTGAACTGGTAGCCATCTTCTCTGCTCTGATTTTTTTTCATTTTTCCTGAATCCATCTTTGGAATCAACATGAGGTTTCAGTAGTTGGAATTATCTTGATACTTGAGAAACATTCAAAAAGTAGCTGTCTTCCATCATATTACGGATGAAGAAAAGATTTTGTAGAAATGGCCAGCATTCGCGATCGCTGTCCAAGCCACTGGATTCTGTATCCACTCATTCCATCAGGATGTACTACTTCAACAGCATCTCCCAACCCCACAGGCAGCATGGTAGCATTGTGGATAGCACAATCGCTTCACAGCTCCAGGGTCCCAGGTTCGATTCTGGCTTGGGTCACTGTCTGTGCAGAATCTGCACATCCTCCCCGTGTGCGCGTGGGTTTCCTCCGGGTGCTCCGGTTTCCTCCCACAATCCAAAGATGTGCAGGTTAGGTGGATTGGCCATGATAAATTGCCCTTAGTGTTGGGTGGGGTTACTGGGTTATGGGGCTAGGGTGGAGGTGTTGACCTTGGGACACCCAGAGCCGGTGCAGACTCGATGGGCCGAATGGCCTCCTTCTGTACTGTAAATTCTATTTTTAAAAAATCCCCCCCAAAAAAATCACCTAGAAGGCCAAGTTATCGGAGCACCATCACCTCCAACTTCCCATTGAATTCTTGCAGCCCCTTATTTGGGCATATTCTGCCATTCTATTATCGCTAGGTATTTCCAACCTAACATCATCAAGGAGCACCTTCGTATCAAAAACTGCAATGATTCAAGGAAAAGATCTGGTCAGAGTAACCACTAATGGTGGAACGGAAGCAGTGGTTAGCATTGATGCTTCACAGCGCCAGGGACACGGGTTAGATTCCAGGCTTGGGTCACTGTCTGAGCGGAGTCTACACGGTCTCCCCTGTTTGCGTGGGTTCCGTCCGGTTTCCTCTGACAAGTCCCGAAAGACGTGCTTGTTCGGTGAATTGGACATTCTGAATTCTCCATCCGTGTACCTGAACAGGCACCGTAGTGTGGCGGCTAGGGGACTTTCACAATAACTTAATTGCAGTGCTTTTAAAAAATTGATTTTTATTCACCTTTTTCACATTTTCTCCCAAATTTACACAATAATAAACAATAATCAGTAATGAATGCAATGCCAACGTATCAATAACAACGATACCAGCTTCCCACTAAACCCCCAAACATTAGCCCGCATGTTAACCTAAACAAATGACAATTGCACCCCCCCACAATGTTCGATGTAATCCAATTCTCGAAAGTGCACAATGAATAACGCCCATGAATTGTAGAACCCTTCCATCCTTCCCTTCAGTTCAAATTTGACCTTTCAAGCATCAAGAATTCCAGCAGGTCCACCCACCATACCAGGCACAGGGTGGAGAGGTTGTAACAGGATCCACCTTCAGGCGATCAATGAGGCGAAGGTTACAACATCTGCCTTCGCACTCGTTTCCAACCCTGGCTGGTCCGACACCCGAATATGGCCTCCCGAGTGCCTCGGTCCAGTTTCACGTGCACCACTTTAGAGATAACCCTTCAAAACCTCACACACATCTTCTACCCCCTCAAAGAGCTGGTTCATCCTCGCCCTCGTAAGGTGTGCTCTGTATACCACCTTCAGCTATATCAGCCCCAACCTCGCACATGAGGCGGAGGCGTTCACCCTCCGGAGCACCTCACACCAGAACCTTGCCTCCATATCCTCTCTCAACTCTTCCTCGCACTTTGCCTTGATCCCTTACAGCGGCTCCTTCTCCTTCTCTTCCAAAATAGCCCCGTAAACCGCTGATACTACCCCTTTCTCCAGTCCCCCTGTCGTCAGCACCTCCTCCAGTAGTGTGGAAACCGGCTTTACTGGGAAGCTTTGCATCTCCTTTCTGGCAAAGTCTCAAACCTGCATGTATTACTTAATTGCATTGTTAATGTAATTCGACTTGTGACACTAATAAAGATTGTTATTTAATGGACAATAAATGTGTTTTGTGTTAGTTTCATCGATATCCTGAAGGGAAAAACCGGCAAAATTTACAGTTTCAGGGTTTGCTCTGTCTTTTCTGTGCAGGTACCCGTTAAGAATAACTGAGTATTGCTTTTGCCATTTTACACAGTTCTTTTGTGGTTTTGCATTGTGGAAATAATTTAGCATGAAATGTATTTTTGACTGGCATATTTGGATATTCTGTGCTTTCCCACTTATTTTGTTTGAACTTTTTATTATATCACTCATCAAAAGAAAACAATTAAGTCTTTAGTTCAGTATAACCACAGTAATTTTATATGATGGATTATACTTGAGCATTTTTGTCTTCAGTTAAAGCTAATGAAAGTTAAGTAAATGAACTGTAGAGAAGGTGGATTTTGATCCTTGAGAAAATGAATCATTCTGCTAAAATGTAATAGATTTAACAAAACTGAAATTCCACCTTTTTTTCACTGTATTTTGAATGTAGTTCATAATTTTCGAGATTATTTTTAATTATAGTGCCGTACAACTGTTGTAACTAACCATCCTATGAATAGTGTATAAACTTGTTTAATTATTTTATTACCTGATTGGATGAAATTTCTGATTCCCTAAGCTTGTGTTTTATATTTCTTTTAGGCTTTTGGTCAGGCATATAGCAACCAGAAGAAGGTAGCAGCTGATGGAGAGAGCCGTGAGGAATCATTGATTCAGGAGTCTGCATCTAAAGAGGCATATTATGTGGGAAAAATTCTGGAACTACAAGCAGAACTGAAACAGATCAAAAACGTGCTCACGAATGCCCAATCTGAAAATGATCACCTTGCTTCAATCACACAGCAGCTAAAAGAGGTAACATGGAACAACTGAGCTATTGCGAAATCAATTTTTCAACTTTATTAATTTGAGGAATTATCTGTGTAACTTCATTTATTCCATTTTCATTTGGTTTCCCACCTCTTGGAGTCTTGGCATGCACTATTTTTCAGCGAAGAGGACAAAGTACGCCTGTGCCGTGCAAACTAGGAAAACCACAAGTGTGGTTTTTGTCTGTCGCTATGTTAATTATTTTCAGTAAGGTGGCAATGAATGCACAATGGCTAACCCCACAATATCCCTGGGTTTTTCTGGTTATGATCCAGAAATCACTTCAGGAAGTATAAATGTGTGGATTAGAAGATTGATTCAGCTGTATTATATGATCAAATAAAAAACGGTGTTATTTAAGTTTTATTAAAAACACAGGCTCCCTGTGACCTACTGCTCACAGAGTAAGATGGAGAAGGAAAGAAAATTAGAAGTGAGGCGGAGCTGGAAGATGGGAAAATATAGTAAGGATGAGTATTGAAAAGTTAACAGAATGAAAGCCATTCACGGTGACCAGCAAGATCATCCAATGAACTACCTCTGTTCCAACCCATCTCCCTCTCTCTCTCTCTCTCTCTCTCTCTCTCTCTCTCTCTCTCTCTCTTCCCCCCCCCCCTCGCATCTTTGCATCTATATCTAATTTCTCCTGTCTCCTCATATGTCGCCTCCAAGTTCATGTCCATGAGATCAACCTCCTTCCCCAACCCTCTTCCTACTAAACTGCTGACTGCCCAACTGCCCCTCCAGGTTCCTGCGTTAGCTGATATCGTTACTGGTGTTCTCTCCAAATGTTGTCCCCCTCACCTTTAAATTTACCGTCATGAGCCCTCTCTTCAAAACATCAAAGCTTGACTCTGCTGTCCTTGCAAATTACCACCTGATCTCAAGCCTCCCTTTTCTCTCCAAAGTCCTTGAATACGTTACCTCCCATCATGCCAGCATTTACGGAAACTCTGTTTGAACACTGGGCACTGGGCATGTACCAACACCCATGAACTGCAGTGGTTCAAGAAGGTGGCTCATCACTAACGTCTCAAGGACAATTAGGGATGCACAATAAATGCTGGCCTAGCCAGACACACGCACACACTTCATGAAATAAATTCTGAAAATTCCTCAAGTCGGGTTTCTGCCTCTGCCGCAGTACCAACAACTCTCATCACAGTCAAAAATGGCATTCTGTGTGACTGTAACATAAGACCATAAGACAGAGCTCCAGCGTCTCTGGTTAACGGCCTACAAAGAAGAAACTTAATTCGGAACAAAGGACTATAAAGATTATTTCTTGAGATATGGTTTTGTCAATTGTGCTAATACAAATAAGGATGTAAAGCCCACATGTACGACATGCAGGGAAGTACTGGCAAATAAGAGAAGTTTCAGATTTTGGAAGAGAAGAGGCAGATGAAAAGTTATTTTTGAGGTTGAGATTGCAGAGTCAGTTATTAACTTACAGCTGACTCCAAATGAAAATACTGGTCGCGATTCTCCGGCTGCATTGCAATAAAGTGAGAGCCCAACACGGGCGAGAATCTTGGGAAAGCCCTCCAGCGAGTCTCCCGACAGGCTCCGTGCCTCGCAAAATTGTCCGGAGTCTTGTGAGATGTTGGAGTCAGAGACTGAATGACGTTTGCAGAAGTAGGTCTTAAATTTACTTGCGATATACCTGTGCGGGATCCTTCGGCCTCCCCAGGAAAGCTGCAGCCAGGTATGATCAGCGCTGGTCAACACAAACGAGGGTGGGAGGAGGGGGGGGGGGGGGGGGGGGGGGGGGGGGGGGTGAAAACCCTCCTGTGAACCTAATTACATAGAATTTACAGTGGAGAAGGAGGCCATTCGGCCCATCGAGTCTGCCCCGGCTTTTGGAAAGAGCATCCTACCCAAGGTCAACACCTCCACCCTATCCCCATAACCCAGTAACCCCACCCAACACTAAGGGCAATTTTGGACACTAAGGGCAATTTAGCATGTCCAATCCACCTAACCTGCACATCTTTGGACTGTGGGAGGAAACCGGAGTACCCGGAGGAAACCCACACACACACGGGGAGGATGTGCAGACTCCACACACACAGCGACCCAAGCCGGAATCGAACCTGGGACCCTGGAGCTGTGAAGCGATTGTGCTAGCCACAATGCTACCGTGCTGCCCTTGGAGTGAGATTGCGTGGATCTAGCAGACCCCGCTTTCACATTAAAGGTAAGCGAATGTGGCATGGGTCCCAAAGGTTGCCTGGTTGGCAAAAGTGGGTCCCGGGGCAAAAACATTTGAAAAACACTGCCTTAAAGCATACCTCTTTGACCAAACATCCATCCCTCCCAATCCATTTGCAAATCACTGAAATAAATGTTTCTGTAGTTGTACATATTTATCTTTTCTGTTGCCTTTCCATAATTACATGTTGTTGTGGTCATTGTTTGCTAGATGATCACTTGCTGTTAACACACTTGACTTACCTTGCTCCATTTTGAGCAACCAGATTTAATACCCCTCTTGTTGGACTGGAGACATATCGATTGAGAGTTCTCTTAAACACATGTCAGAAATTGCTCTCTTTCTCTACTGTTACTGCTATGTTTTTCTCAGTCTATATCAAGGTTACCAAGGCTTCCTAATATTACTACTGTTTTTGTTGCCCGTAAACTTTTCTGACAAATTTGCCATTTTGCTGTTTGGAGTTCCATAGAAAAAAATACTCAACACTGTAAACAGCTCCCTCTAAATTCCTCAACTCCAGCCAAATAGATTCAGAACCATCCAATACAGTATATTTGTTCTATATATAACGGTAACATATCACGGGCGGCACACGTGGCTAGCACTGTGGCTTCACAGCACCAGGGTCCCAGGTACGATTCCCTGCTGGGTCACTGCCTGTACGGCGTCTGCACGTTCTCCCCGTGTCTGCATGGGTTTCCTCCCACAGTCCAAAGACGTGCAGGTTAGGTGGATTGGCCATGGTTAATTGCCCTTGGTGTCCAAAAAGGTTAGAAGGGGTTATTGGGTTATGGGGATAGGGTGGAAGTGAGGGCTTAACTCGATGCAGACTCGATGGGTCGAATGGCCTCCTTCTGCACTGTATGTTCTATATATCCTTTAATAAATACTTCCTGAATAATTATTAACCAAGAGTATTAAGAAAACATTCCTCGCCTGGTTGAAATGAAATGAAAATCGCTGATTGTCACAAGTAGGCTTCAAAGGAAGTTACTGTGAAAAGCCCCTAATCACCACATTCCGGCACCTGTTCGGGGAGACTGGTACGGGAATTGAACCGTCCTGCTGGCCTGCCTTGGCCTACTTTCAATGCCAGTGATTTAGCCCTGTGCTAAATCAGCCCCAGTAGTCATATTGATGTAAATTAAATCGCATCATAATTTCATTTAGCAATTTGTCTTCATCTCATCAGCCTGTTGAGTTACACGATGGACATTGATGAGGTGGAGAGTGGATATATGGAAACATAGAAAACACAATTGGGATATACAGGATCACAATTGTCTTGGAACGGCAGGATATATCGGAGGATATTTTCCAGTCTGTAATTTTGTGGGCCAATCTAAGCACGGCCTGGATCATTTTTGGCAGAGAGATTAAGAATGTTAAGAAATTATTTTTCTTTGTCGTAATTTATTATCCCAAAGCACCTAATTTTAAAAGCTTAAAATAACATGGGTAAATGATCAAAGATAGGCATTTTGAATATCTGTTTAGAGAAATGGGAAGCTGTAGTCGGGCAAACCCAGGGAGTGTGGGCTGCAGCAGGAGAGGAATGAATGGAAAGGGTTAAACAGTCAGCTTGTCTGTTGTATTCGCACTCACCGTGGACAGAAACAAAAAATTATCACATCCCAGACAACACTAACACAGTTGCACCCAAGGTGAGATCTTTCCGAGGCTACAGCAACAATCAGAGAATCAATACCACTTAATGAGATTCCATAATGTCTAGAGGAGCCAACTTGCCTCTGGAAACTAATTACGTATCAGGGAAATTAGGGACAGTTAACACACCATTGAAATTGGCTTGCCAAATACAACACTTTGGACATATCCTGTCTGCCTGTTTACAATATCAGAGTAATAATAATGATCGCTGATTGTCACAAGTAGGCTTCGATGAAGTTACTGTGAAAAGCCCCTAGTCACCACATTCCAGCACCTGTTCGCGGAGGCCGGTACGGGAATTGAACCCGTGCTGCTGGTCCTTGTTCTGCATTACAAGTCAGCTGTTTAGCCCACTGTGCTAAACCAGTCCCTGCTTAAAGCACACAGGACAATGGATTTGCATAATGTGGTCAAAACAGAACTGTAACAAATTCGAAGTGACAATATGACGACCTAACATAAATGTAGCACTTTGTGATGCAAAAAAGGGTTTAAGAATGTGTAAGAACTTTTTGAAGAGCATAGTAGCTTGGAAGCAAGCTGGAATTACAGCTCCGAGTTCTGCTCTCCCTCATTCGTGTTGAATAAAAGCCTTTTTGGTTGAAGTTTGATACGGTCTCAAAAGACTCCGTTTGTTTATTCCCTCCAACAGAAGCCATTTGGAGGATTTGAGTATGGTGACTTATTTAGGTGGTTTCTTGGAACAAAGTTTTGTTTTGGCTACTAAAAGTAACACTCCAGGGCTTCTGGTGGTGGCATGTAGAGAGCAGTCGCACACGAGGTGGCTCTCACCAGAGTACTAGCCGAGTTTTCGAGTGTGATTTGGGGTGGCATTTGGTTAGTTTGATGGGGTAAGAGTCCCACGTAAAAGGAATTCAAAATAAGTACAAAATCAGGCAGCAGAAGAGTAAGGAATTGTCATCGGACTTGGGAACTTCAAGAGTTTATCTGCTGATAAAATGGAGAGGCTCCTGCTGTGTCTTTGGCCACTTCACTATCTGCTGAGATGCTTACTAATGTCCTGGTGATGGAACTTGGGAAACCATGGCAGTTCGCACTGCTGAATCACGGCACCGAGGTCCCAGCTTCGATCCCGGCCCTGGGTCACTATCCATGTGGAGTTTGCACATTCTTCCCCTGTTTGCGTAGGTTTCGCCCCCACAACCCAACAATGTGCAGGGTAGGTGGATTGGCCACGCTAAATTGCCCCTTAATTGGAAAAATGAATTGGGTACTCAAAATTTAAAAAAAAAAAAAGAAACTATGGCAGGCTGTCTCTGAAGACCATGACAGAGCAATCAAAGGGGATCTGTCCCCTATTTGTGCGGCCTTGGAAGAAAACTGACCTGACGGACAAGTCGCATAGTGCAGTGTTAAAGGATGTGGAAGTGGCCCTTTCGAGGCAGAGTGACCAGATCACCTCCCTGGAAGCAGAGACGGCATGGGTGGCCAGTGATAAGGGTCAAGGTGGACGATCTGGAAAAGTGCTCCAGAACGCAGAACTGGAGAATCGTTGGGCTGTTGGAGGATCTGGATGGTCCGAACCCAACAAAATATGTTTTGCAGCTGTTTGGGAAGATGGTGAGGGAAGGCTGGAATGGCATCCTCTCCTGAATTGGATCAGGCCCACAAGTCACTCGGGCAGAAGCCCTGTTGTGGTGAACCACCGCATGATCATCATGTGTTTTTTCACAGTTACCAAGAAAAGCAAAGGGTCCTGTGGTAGACGAAGAGTCACCAGGACTATAAATGGGAGGGCCACGCCATAAGGCTTTACCGGAACAAAGCTTGTCAAGAGGTGTGCAGCATTCAACGAGGCTATTGCTGCGTTGTACAGGAACAATGTTCGATTTGATTTGGTGTACTTTGCACACCTCTGAATAACTTAAGAAGCAACAGATTACTATTTTGATGCTCTGAAGGAGGCAGAGGCGTTTGTGCAGAAGTATGGACTGGGGTTGAGCTAATTGAACTGTCTGTTGTGAGATGTTTGGTGGGGTGGGGACGCGGCGAGTGTGTGTGATATTTGGGATTTTTTGTGGTGTCTGTTGGGCATTTGTATGTGTGTGAGATGCTGGTATGAGGATGAGCTTGGGGTTTATGTTTCGTTTGGGGTTAAGGATGGGGTGGGGGGGGCAAGGACCTTTGTTTTCTGGTTTATTTGGGTGTGGTATTGATGGGAGGTTGGGGGGGGGGGTTAGTTCTCTGATGGTGACTAGAACTTTTTCTTTGTTCTGTTCTGATGGGGGATTTGATGTCCATCTTGGGTGGGCCTTGTGCCGGCACTCTGATTAGTTGGGCCGCCCCACATGGTGGGAATAGCTGACTCTGGACCACGGGGAGTAGACAGCCTCCTGTTCGGTTGGTCATCTGGACTATAAGGAGGTTGAACAGCCCAATAAAAAGATCCAGGGTGTTTGCGCATCTCAATAGAGTTTTTAAATGCTGATGTGGTGTTTTTGCAGGCAACCCATTGTCTGATCCTTGATCTGCAATGTTACGGAACAGTTGGATGGGGCAAGTATTTCATTCGGGATTTGATAGGGCCTGGGGGTCTGCGGTTTTGGTGAACTTTTTCAGCGGCTTAAATTTTTGTGGATCTAAATAAGAGGTATGTGATTGTTAGCGGGTCATTGTTAGGTACGTCGGTGTTTCTAGTTAATTTGTATCCACCGATCTGAATGATGCCGCTTTCGGCAACAAGCTGTTGGCTTCCATTCGCAATCTGGACTATTAACAGCTGATTCTGGAGCGGTGGGGGACTTGAATTGTGCACTGGGCCCTCGACAGGACAGATCGAGACCTAAGTTCTTGAATCTACAAGGGTGACAAAGGCACTATTCGCCTTTATGGATTGAAAGGGGGAGGGGATGGTTTTACATCCCAGTGAGAAGGACCTTTCTTCTTTCTCTCAGGTGCATTAGGTCGACTCTTGGATTTACTTTTTTTTTGGTGGGTAAGCCTTTCCTTCCTGGGGTGATGGGGGCGGGATATTCGGCATTAGTTACTTCAGATCATGTTCCACATTTTGTGGTTTTGGTGTTGGGTCTGGGCCCTGCTCAGTGCCCCCATGAAGGCTGGTATGGTGTTACTGGTGGACAAGGGACTCTGAGAGGGCATCCACTTCCATTGGGGAATACATTAATTTTAATACGAGTGAGACTATCTCGCCTTGCACATTGTGGGAGTCCCTGAAGGCAGTTATTATGGGGAAGATAATCTCCTATGAGGCACATAAAAAGAGTGAAAGGGTGCAGAAGCAGATTTTGGTGGATTCCATCTTTGAGATGGACCATTAGTGCTCGCTTTTGCCCCACACCAGAGTTGGTGGTGTGCAAAAAGAAATTATAGATGGAATTTGGACTGCTCTCAACGAGCAAAGCAGTGCAACAGCTGCGACTCTCGAGTGGGGGCACTTTATAAATATGGGGAGAAGGCCAGTTGCATTTTAGCACACCAGCTGATGTGGCAGGCTACCCCCAGGGAGATAATGCAGGTGATAATCACCACAAAATCGCCCCTCAACTCGATCAAACACCTTCTCTGCATACATTGACACAATCACCTCCGGCACCCCACTACTCGAAGAGTAAACCACGTTCAATAATCGCGTAATGTTAGATGACAACTGCTACTCCTTAACAAACCCCGTCGGATCCTCTGATTGGATACGGCTTTGATGAAAACTGCCCGTTTTGAAAATGGCGTCATCCAGTGCATGTGTGGCCCCATCAGCAGTGCGCAGACCTGGAGCTCAGCAGGGCAGACTCCCCCCCCCCCCCCCCCCCCCGGTGTCAGCATGCCGACCCGGAAGCAGGTATTTTTAAAAAATCAATGGTGTCTTCCTGCCTTGAGTGGCAGCAGTGAGCAGGTCACGGCCCCGTACACTGATGTCATCTGTTGTTTGGGGGGGGATTTGGATACTTTCTGCAGTGGAGTTGGTGATGCTTCATTTCTAAAGTAGGGATTTATATTTTTCATCATTGGAACTTGTAGTTATTTCCACTTTTGCTCCAATGGTTGTGTAAAATGTATGGAACAATCAAATAGGAATTATTTTAAAGGTTTATTGTGAAGTTGTCTATTTCAGCTACTTGGCCTCTCTCCCCCCACATTTAAAGAATTAGAATGTATAGAGTCCAGTTTCTGTATTTCTGTCCTATTCAGTTTGAAAGGTCTTCTGGAAATTGATCCCAGGGAATGACAATCAAATAATGCGTTGTGGGGATGTGTTTAGACAAGTTGGCTTTCTTTAGAAGGTGGCAGCTTGCCATTTTGACACTTGATCATGTTGTCTTGAAAATATATAATTTAATATTAAAAGAGAGGTGCTGTGTTTCTGTCACTTGGTATTTTGTTATGCTGGAGTTTGTTCAATTTATTTATTTATTTTTTTAAATAATTTTTATTGAGAAAATTTGATTTTATACAACAATAACGCACCTTAGTAAAATACCGAAAATAACAATAATATTAACAATCATATACATTCGCCCCATCCCCATGAACAACCCAGCATTTTAACAACAATGCAAATTAACACACTATAAGGTTACAGAATAAACACTACATTAATGCACCCCCCCCCCCCCCCCCCCCGGGGTTGCTGCTGCTATTGACCCAGTTACCTATCTCTGAGCCAGGAAGTCCAGAAAAGGCTGCCATCGTTTATAGAACCCTTGTATTGATCCTCTCAGGGCAAATTTGACCTTTTCCAATTTTATAAATCCTGCCATGTCACTGATCCAGGTCTCCACGCTTGGGGGCCTTGCATCCTTCCATTGTAACAGAATCCTTCGACGGGCTACTAGGGACGCAAAGGCCAGGACACCGGCCTCTTTCGCCTCCTGCACTCCCGGCTCCACCCCAACCCCAAAAATCGCGAGTCCCCACCCTGGTTTGACCCTGGATCCAACCACCCTCGACACCGTCCCCGCCACCCCCTTCCAGAATTCTTCCAGTGCTGGGCATGCCCAGAACATATGGGCGTGGTTCGCAGGACTCCCCGAACATCTGGTGCACCTGTCCTCACCCCCGAAGAACCTACTCATCCTAGTCCCGGACATATGGGCCCGGTGCAGCACCTTAAATTGGATGAGACTAAGCCTCGCACATGAGGAGGAGGAGTTGACTTTCTCCAAGGCCTCCGCCCAAGTCCCATCCTCTATCTGCCTCCCGAGTTCCTCCTCCCATTTAGCCTTCAGCTCCTCCACTGACGACTCCTCCACCTCCTGCATTACCTTATAGATGTCAGACACCTTCCCCTCTCCTACCCACACCCCCGAAAGCACTCTGTCCATCGTCCCCTGCGAGGGCAGCAAAGGGAATCCCTCTACCTGTCGCCTAGCAAACGCCTTTACCTGCAGGTATCTGAACATGTTCCCCTGGGGAAGGCCAAATTTATCTTCCAGTTCCCCCAGGCCCCCAACCCTCCCGCCAATAAACAGGTCCCTCAATTTGCTGATGCCCGCCCTTTGCCATCCCCTGAATCCCCCATCCGTGTTCCCCGGGATGAACCGATGGTTGCCACCCAGTGGAGCCTCCATTGAGCCCCCTGTTTCCCCCCGATGCCGTCTCCACTGTCCCCAGATTCTTAGGGTCGCCGCCACCACCGGGCTCGTGGTAACCCTCTTGGGGGAGAGCGGCAACGGTGCCGTTACCATGGCACCCAGGCTTGTACCTCTACATGACGCCATCTCCATTCTTTTCCATGCCGCCCCTCCCCCCTCCATCACCCATTTACGCACCATTGACACATTGGCTGCCCAATAGTACCCCAGAAGGTTGGGCAGCGCCAGCCCGCCTCTATCCCTTCCTCGCTCCAGGAATACCCTCCTCACTCTTGGAGTCCCATGTGCCCACACAAAGCTCAGAATACTGCCGGTCACTCTCCTAAAGAAGGCCCTGGGGATAAATATGGGCAGGCACTGAAAAAGGAACAAGAACCTCGGAAGCACTGTCATTTGACGGACTGCACCCTCCCCGCCAACGACAATGGCAGCATGTCCCACCTCCTGAACTCCTCCTCCATCTGATCTACCAGTCTGGTAAAGTTATGCTTGTGGAGAGTCCCCCAATCCCTGGCCACTTGCACCCCCAGGTACCTAAAGCTCTCCCCTGCCCGCCTAAGCGGGAGCCTACCAATTCCTTCCTCCTGGTCTCCAGGGTGCACCACAAACACCTCGCTCTTGCCCCAGGATCCAACACCGTATTAAAGTCCCCCCCTATGATCAGACCTCCCGCCTCCAGATCCGGGATCCGTCCCAACATACGCCTCATAAAGCCCGCATCGTCCCAATTTGGGGCATACACACTAGCCAGTACCACCTTCTCTCCTTGTAGCCTGCCCCTAACCATCACATATCTACCCCCCTTATCCGCCACTACCTCCGATGCCTCAAACAACACATTTTTCCCCACCAGAATCGCCACTCCCCGGTTCCTCACATCCAACCCCGAGTGGAAAACCTGCCCCACCCATCCCTTCCTCAGGCGGACCTGGTCCGCCACCCTCAGGTGGGTCTCCTGAAGCATTGCCACATCCGCCTTTAGCCCCTTCAGGTGAGCCAGTACCCTTGACCGCTTCACCGGCCCATTCAACCCTCTCACATTCCAGGTGACCAACCGGATCAGAGGGCGTCCCGCCCCCCTCCCCCGTCGGCTAGCCATAGCCCGTCGACTGCCCGTCCCAGGCCAGCGTCCCCTGCTCGACCCCGTCCCCATAGCGACAACCCCTCACCTCTGTCCCCCCAGCCCCCACCAGCTCCTTCTTGACCCTACCAGCAGCAACCCGGTATTCCCCTTTCCCCCCCTCCCTTCCCCCCCAGGCTAGGAACCCTCCCAGCCGCGAACCGTCCTCCATTGTACTTCCGTGGGTCAGCTAACTTCTGCTGACCCCGGAAACTCCCGCCAATAGCCCGACCCCTCCCGAAGTGGGATCATCCCCCAATCTATCCCTCCTCCTGGCACCGCTCCAGCGCAGGGGAGAACCAGTTAAGGCCCCACCTCCCCCGTCACCATCTCCGCCCCCCCCAGCCCCGCAGCGCGGGAAACCAGAGGAAAGCCCGCGCTTTCGCCCTGCCCCACCACACCCTTCTGACGCAGCTCCCAAATATCAGCCCCCCTCCATACCCCCACTCCGACATAGAATACAACATACCCCCCGATCCTCCCCGCAAGATACACAGCCCAAACAATGCCCCAAACAAAAACATAGCAGAACAACCCCCCCCGTAAATAACCATATCAAAATTGCAAAAGTACTAAAACAAGAAGAAAAAAACAGAAGAAAAAGAGTTCAATTTATTTTTTAAGAATACTATTTACTTATTCTCTGAAGTATCACTGCTGCCATTTAATTATATCATAGCATCTTATAGCACAGGAGTCCATTCATCCCATTGTATCTTAGAGCGGACACACCCCTATCTGTTTCTACTGCAAAGTTCTCGTGTTTAGATTTATATTGTTGTCACATTCCAGTATAGTCTTTGAATTGTATTTGAAAATTTTGAAAACAAATATACTATTAAAATGGTCACTGCAAATCATATGACCCTTGGGCATTTCAAGCTCCAAACAGTCCTGAGTTTCAAGCAATTAATTAAATATGGGCATCAAAGGCCATTGGGGAATTCACACATCCCTTGTTTAAGGATAGACTATCAACAAAAGAATCATAGTATTCTCTTTGGCGATCACTTGCTAACGAGTCTGATTGTCTACCTAAGAAACTCCGTGCTACTGGTCATTGGGTCTGTGGGTTTGTCCATGACTGATGAGCCTGATCCTAGAGCCACATCTTTGACCATGCACTTGGCAGGTGTTCCCAAGAGGTGGGATTGGTCCTTGGACTGTAGATTGCTGGTATTCCTTTCTTGGGCTCCAATTCTGGCCTTCTCTTGCTGTAGCGTGTCCTCAAAGAATTGTGTCTGTTCAATCAGGAGTTCAATCAGGAGACTCCCCAGGTATGAGAAATGTTCCATATTAGGCAGACTTTCTTCGTTGACCTTGTTGGAGGGAGAGACTGGATCTTGTCCTGGGGTGGGTTCGTAAAGGACTGGAGTCGTCTTGAGGTTGAGGCTGTGACCGATTCTTTGGTGTGCTTCCGCGATGGTGTCAAGCGTGGCTTAGAAACTCTCTTCTGAGAAAGTGGAGATGGCAATATCATCCATATATGGAAGTTCCAAGAGCGAAATTGAATTATTCCAGCCTGATTAACAATGTTAGAGCGGACCTACAGAGATTGAACAACCTTCCTTGATCTTTGGCTGGCAGGATTCAAACTCTGAAAATGAACATATTCCATAGATTTTTTTTTTCCTTTCAATGCCCTCGCTATTTTCCTGTTCAAATTTTTTTTTAATCAAGGTTAATAAACTGATATCCGCCTTTATCTAGGTGCGCAAGAACCGAGAATTTGCAGTGTTTTACTCCAGAGGGAAAGACAGACAGGCGGCTTGGCCCTCCCAAATTTATTGTTTTATTACTGGGCTGCTAATATCCAAAAGGTCTTGCTATGGATCAGTGATCCCAGTTCAATCTGCGGCCAAATAAAAGCTTGCTCATGTAATACATCCACTCTCTGTAGCCACCTAAGATGGACACTGGGCTACAAAATGGAGAACTGCTAAGGCTGCAGGGAAAAACAGTCTTAGCAAGGACAAGCAGTTTGCAGAAGACTAATTAGTATTCTGCACGTACAGAAACCAGTTTGTGGCCAGGTGCAGAGTTTCAGCCAAAGGTGTAAATGGCAACAAGATCTACATAGTAATGAGGTGATCCAGATCCAGACCCCGCACAATAGAAACATTTAAGTATGAATGGATACTTTTGAGACGCCCAGACAGAACGGCACCACTGTATCCAACACACAGAACCATAGGGACAGCCCACCCATCGAGGGACGACCCTCAGATTGGGGGGTTTAGAAGATATCGATTGGGAAAGGTCCAATCGATACATGGCAGGTAAAAGGCCCGCCCCGAAGGGGCACGGACTTCTAGGAACTATAAAAGTAGACCCCGCACATGGTTCGGTCTGCTTTGGCTCCGGCTCTGACTGCTACTTTTGCTCCGGCTCCGCTTTGCTGATACATCGCATCCTGACTCCAGTTCCATCACCAGCCGTTGAGCCATCATCCATCGAACTGTAAGTGCCAATACAACGATCGCTACGTGATCCAGACCTTGCTAGATCCTGACAACTTTAAGTACCTGAGAGTTGCAGACCAAGAACGGGACGAAGGCCTTGCTCCCTGACCTTGCCTGTTCCTGTCTAGATAAGTATTTTAGTTGTTTAGTATTAGAAGTAAGTTAGTCTCTTTAGCGTATGCATGTGTATTTATTATATTTGTCATAATAAATATCAATCGTTTGGACTTACTAATCGGTGTACAGATTTATTACTTTGAACCTGACCTTGATATACTTGTGAGGTGTCTAAATACGGCACCTGGCGACTCCTGAGCATAATTACATACACAGAGCCATAGTAGTGTTAAGCACACGGCCTTTAAATGGAGGCGTGTTAATACACTCCAGTAAAACGAGCAACATCTCCTAGCCGTAGTTATTGCTCCATTGCTCTTTTCTCCTGCTAGCTTTTCCTCTAACCTGGTGGTGGTATCCTCTCTTCGAATTTGGAAACAGTACCAACAACATTTCAAATTCCTGTCCATGTCTTCACTGGTCCCTATCTGGAACAAACACCTTTTCTTACCTTCAGGGCTGGTCCCTGCCAATCCCACTTGCCAAACCTCCCAGTTGCAACACATCCTATTCATTTACTCTCCCTTTTAATGAATCTACTGTTTACCAACCCTCCCTTTTGCTAAACCTCCTGCTTCTCTATCTCTCCTGTTTTCCACTTCCCTCTCCTGAACCATGGATCTGAAGATAGCCTGGAGATGAGCGATGAGAGGCAGGAGGAGCAGCTTTGACTTGCAGGTGATAAGCGGAAGCTGTAGAGGTGCCAAGAGGGACGACCCTCAGATTGGGGGGTTTAGAAGATATCGATTGGGAAAGGTCCAATCGATACATGGCAGGTAAAAGGCCCGCCCCGAAGGGGCACGGACTTCTAGGAACTATAAAAGTAGACCCCGCACATCAGTGTTAGACCTCGATCAGTGTCAGAGAGCGGGAGAGCCACGAGCTGGAAGGTTGGCCACAACTGGGAGGGTCAGGGAGCAGGGGAGGTTGTAAGCCAGAGCATTGGCAGGTGTTGAGAGAGGCCATGAGCTACAAGGTTGGTAGCGACTGGAAGGGTCAGAGGCCATAAGTGGTGGGGTCAGCAAAACGGAAAGTTGGGGAGTGGGAGAGGCTGCTCAAGAATGGCACTAATCAGGTCATGTGACTCTACATCAGACCAAACAATTGTTTTAAAAGTAAAGCCCGGGCACTAAACGTGAATACGGATCCTATTAACTGACTAATTTTAAAGCAGAATTACTTAAAACGGGGCAACCTAAAAGGGGGACTTGCTGTGTTATGAGTTGGAAGAAGGTTGTCACGAGTTGGAAGTTGGGTCACATAGTAGTTAGCACAGTTGCTTCACAGCTCCAGGGTCCCAAGTTCGATTCCCGGCTTGGGTCACTGTCTATACGGAGTTTGTACGTTCTCCCTGTGCCTGTGTGGGATTCCTCCGGATGCTCCGGTTTCCTCCCACAGTCCAAAGATGTGCAGGTTAGGTGGATTGGCTATGATAAATTTGCCCTTAGTTTCCAAAAAGATTAGGTGGGATTACTGGGTAGCAGGGATAGGTTAGAAGTGTGAGCTTAGGTAGGATACTCTTTCCCAAGGGCCGGTGCTGACACGATGGGCCGAATGGCCTCCTGTACTGTAAGTTCTATATGAAGGCCATCTGTGATGGAAAGGATATAGTGTCGGACACTCGGCTTGAGGTCCAGCAGGGCCTAGCCCATCCCTCCTATCTCTCTGCATCATCTCCAACAACCTTCCAAGATCCCTTCACAGTTCCATTTCTGGCCTCTTGTTAATTCCTAACTACCACTGGAGATTGTGTTTTGTATCCAGACACAATTAGCTCTAGGTTTTGCCAAATTTCATCTTTCTGTCTCTTTCCTCTTTGATGGTACTACTTGACCTACCTCTTCGATCAAGCTTTTGGTCACCTGTGCTGATATTTCTGTCACGTGGCGGGGTGCAGCTGCATGCCTGTGTTGAAGACGGAGGCTTCATGAATAAACACAGTGCAGATGAGCTGATGCTTTGAGGAGTACATTTTGAGCGACACAGTTAATCTCCACTTGGAGAGGCAAGGATTAATCGGGAATATCAGCATGGCTTTATCAGGGGGAGATCATAAATTTAGCTGAATTCTTCAAGGAGGTGACTGTGTGTAGATAGAACAGCGCAGTTGATGTAGTCGACATGGACTTCAGTAAGGGTTTTGACAAGGTTTGCATGGGAGACTGGTCAAGGGGGGAAGAGCCCATCAGATCCTGGGCGGTTTGGCAAATTGGATCCAAAATTGGCTTAGAGGCAGAGGGTGATGGTGGAAGATTTTTTGCATGATTGGAGGCCTGTTTCGAGCGCAAGGATCGGTGCTGGGTTCCTTGCTGTTTGTAGTGTACATTAATGAGTGAGATGTGAATATAGGAGTATGATCAGTTTTCTGATGATAGCAGATTTCATGGTGTGGTAAATAACAAGAAGGAAAGACTTGTATTACAAGATGATGTAGACACCCTGGTGAGATGAGCACAACAGTGGCAAATAGAATGTAACCGTGAAAAGTATGAGGTGATGCATTTTGGGAGGACTAACAAGGCAAGGGAATATGACTGGAAGGATTGTAGGATGTACAGAGGACCAGAGGGACGTTGGGGTGCATGTCAGAGATCTCTGAAAGCAGCAGGACTGGTAGATAAGGTGATTAAAAAGGTATATGGGATACCTGCCTTCATTAGCCGAGGCACAGAATATATGAGCAGGGAGGTTATGTAGGCGCTGTATTAAATGCTGGTTAGGCCACAGCAAGAGTACAGTGTGCATTTCTGGTTGCCACACTATAGGAAAGATGTGATTGAAGATAGGCTGGGTGCTTTTTCCTTTGAGCAGAGAATGTTGAGGAGGTGACCTGATTGACGTGTACAGGATTGTTTGTTTGTTTATTTATTTATTTAATAAATTTAGAGTACCCAATTAATTTTTCCAATTAAGGGCAATTTAGCATGGCCAATCCACCTAGCCTGCACATCTTTTGGGTTGTGGGGGTGAAACCCAGGTAGACGCGGGGAGAATGTGCAAACTCCACACGGACAGTGACCCAGAGCCGGGATTGAACCTGGGACCTCGGCGCCGTGAGGCAGCAGGGCTAACCCACTGCGCCACCGTGCTGCCCTAAGTGTACAGGATTATGAGGAATCTAGGTAGAGTAGGTAGAAATGAACTTTTCCCTTAGTAGAGGGGGCAATAACCAGGGGGCATAGATTTAAAGTAAGGGGTAGGAGATTTAGAGGGGATTTGTGGAAAAATCTTTCACCCAGAGGGTGGTGGGAATCTGGAACTCATTGCCTGAAAGGGTGGTGGAGGCAGAAACCCTCAACATTTAAGAAATGTTTAGATGAGCCCTTGAAACACCATAGAACACACAGCTACGGACCAAGTGCTGAAAAATTAGATTAAAATAGATGCTGAATGGCTGGTGCAGATACGATGGGCCAAAGGACCTGTCTTTGTGTTGTAAAACTCTGAATCTAAACAATTTAAATCATATTTGTTAACCATCAGAGATTCAGCACAAGAATGACAAAAAGCAGCATACTGCTGAGGCTGGAAATCTAAAATAAAAACAGGAAATGCTGAAAATATTCGGTTCTAGCAACATCTGTGGAGAGAGAAACAGAGTTATGTGTTTCAAGTCTGTGAGCTTTAAGAAATTTCCCCTCCATTCAGTTAAATACAATCAACAAATAATGCCAAAACTTGTAGCATTAATCTAATCCTGTGCCTATTCCGAGCTCTGATAGTGATTTAAAAACATAATTTACCGCGGCACAATTTTGCCCACAACCATAAATATTTTGCACAAATTTCTAATGAACCTGTGTTTCAGGAATTTGATAATCTCATGACTATAATGCTGAATGCACTATCATGATCAGAACTCTCAGGATACTAGGATATTGAAAAGCTAGTTGAATAGTGGTGACATACTATGAGCAAAAGAAACACTTTCTTCAATGCTCTGAGCGCCATTTTGTTTAATTCTTTTGATCTCTGCTAAGCACTGTGAATTAGAAATAATAGTTATTGTAATTGGCATTTTATGGAGAAACTGCTTTGTAAATCTTTAGAATCAAGTTTAAAAATAAGGTTGTCTGCTTTAATTTTTGATAATGAACTGCAATTCCCATCAGTCAACACAAGTATGACTAAAAACACATCATTATTAGCATGTCTATGTACATGTAGACACATGCATATATTTACATTGTAAACCTTAAATGACTTATTTATATACTAGTATTTTAATTTAAAACTCTCCTGCAGATCTTTCAGTTTCTTCTTCTCTTGATGCATAAGGAGGTGTTATGTGTAAGGAGCCTGGCTGTGTGCCAGTGTAATTTATTACAGCTGCCACTGCAGATGCCCAGCAGCTGTCGGTAAAATAATTGTCTTTAAGCTTTAAATTCCAAACATACACAACTGCCCAAAGCTTCAAAGAAAACTTTTCGGACTTCACAATGTGACTCTAGTTCTCCTCTTTTCCCTCTGCCCCATGTTTAAATACATGGCAAGCAATCATTGTCATTTAAACTGAAAATTGAAATTCGTAAGTACAGTTAAAAGTGATGTATTGTACATGTTACAAATGTGCTGCCTGGAATGCATTCATTTTGGTGAAGTTGCTTTTGATTGAATTGTTTGGGGTGCTTTTTCAACAGGAGAAATAAAGATGGCTGATTATTGCCAGCTTCTTATTCACAAAGCAATAATGGAAATAGTTGTGATAGGACCTCCCTGTGTGAGGTTTCATTTTATGTAGTTGAAGAGGGAATGTTTTAAAATGCCCACAGGGCAGTAAACACGATTGATGTTATGCAGACTTTGATTCTTGGTAAAAACATTGAAGAGCAACATCTCGACAGCTGCTATAAAAGCACCTATTTTTCAGCCCTTTTGTTGACCATATCGATTGTAGCTGGAATTTGAATTTTGCATTTTTGACCTTCACCAAAAGGTTTGATTTGTTTACTGTGATTTTAATTGGATGGACAGATTTGAGAGAGGGAAATATTGCCCTTTGTATTTTTATAGAACCATAGAAAGGTTCCAGCACAGGAGGAGACTATTTGGATTTTGTTCTAGTTTACTGCCACAACGGAAATAATAAAATGCTAAAAAGGTGTCTGCCTTTTAAAAAAAACTTTGTCATCAGGTTTCACACACCATTTATGTTTTACACTTTGTGATTCTCATGGGACAGAATCATTATGAATACAGATCTAAGGTGAAATAAGGTTAACAACAAAACTGCAAATGGGAAGACCAAATTCAAGTCAAGTATTTGATTCTTCAGCCATCTTTGGCATCAATTAATTTAGACAGTTGTTTGAAAAAATGGTCAAATCTATACAAATTATATTTTGATTTCAGACTTCCATCTAAGTGCCTGGTTACAACTTCAAAAGCAAAGGAACAAAGGCCGTACGGTCCAGTGATTGGTTGATTGAATCAAGCAGCATGTTCTTTTGGGTGTCCATAATAGGCAGAGTCAAGATCATGCTCAACTAGCCTGTGCTTGTCAAACCCAAAACAAATATCCACTTTTGGATGTGATTCTGTGATTCGACAGCACTTGCCTGAACAATCTTTAGTGTGCCAATGGCTGCACCAACAATCAGTTTAAGATAATCAGTTGAGCATTTAGTGTCCTTCTGGCTTCATTTTCCATAAAATATAAAGCCTAATCTGTCCCAAAGCATTTAAACAACTTGCCCTCTCCAGTTTTCTCAATTAAAATCGAGAAAATTTACAAACACTGAGATTAGTATCTTCTCTCTAATGCCTAATGCCTAGGAAGATGAAAGCAGCCATGTTACAAAGTTGCTCCTGAGCAGAAGTAGAAATATACTCCTGACTAATACTTAAGCCTGTAATTAGACTGAACCGACTGAATCATAAAATAAATTATATTGGAAACATATTATCTTTGCATTCTTCAAGCATAGTTATGTCTTCTGTGAAATATTTGAGATTTTTGACCAGTTTAAGCTTTGATATTTTTGTATGAACTAGCTAGATGTTCACAGACACAAGCAAATGTATTCGCTAAGTATATACCTTAAAATAAATGATCTGTCCATTGATGTGTATGCTTTTTGGCATCTCATGTCTGCTCACCATGGGAGTTTTTTAATGCATAATTGGTTATTATTAGAGTAATTTTCTCTTTGATTTTTTCCGACTACACACCATCTCATTCCTTTTTTTTTCGAATGCAGCTAATTTATTTTTTATAAGAGCAATAAAGTCTAGCATACAAATACAATTGAAGCCTCTGATTGCTGTTCCCACAATGTCCTCTTTGTTTTCTCCAGAAGGTGTAATTTTCTTTTTTAAAAAAAATATTTTTATTAAAGCATTTGCAAATTTTTATAACAACAAAAACAGTAACAATAACATTGACATGGTAAAATAAACATTTCCCCACCCGACCCAATCTTCACACACCACAACTATCTAACATCTATCCCCCCCCCCCCCCCGGAATACTGCTTCTGCTGACATTTTAATTTTCCCCGATAAAGTCGACGAATGGCTGCCACCTCCGAGAGAACCCCAACATTGACCCTATTAAGGCAAACTTTATTTTCTCAAGCCTGAGAAACCCAGCCATGTCACTAACCCAGGTCTCGACACTCACGGGGGGGTGGGGCTTCGAGTCCCTCAACATTAATAAGATCCGTCTCTGAGCTACCAGGGAGGCAAAGACCAGGACGTCGGCCTCTTTCGCCCCCTGAACTCCCGGATCTTCCGACATTCCAATGACCGCTACCTCCGTACTCGGCTCCACCCGGGTTCCTAGAACCATGGACATTGCCTTCGCAAACCCCTGCCAAAATCCTCTGAGCTTCGGGCATGCCCAGAGCATGTGGACATGGTTTTCTGGGGTTCCCGCACATCTCTCACACCTCGCACATCTATCTTCTACCCCGACAAACCTGCTCATCTTCGTCACCGTCATGTGTGCCCGGTGGACCACCTTAAATTGTATTAGGCTAAGCCTGGCACGTGAAGAGGAGGAATTGGCCCTGCTTAGGATGTCCACCCATAGACCTGCCTCTTAACTCTCCACCTATATCGTCCTCCCACTTGCCCTTAAGCTCTTCCACCGGGGTTTCCCCCTCCTCCAACAGCTCCCGGTAGATATCCAACACCTTCCCCTCCCCCACCCAGGTACCAGAAACTACTCTATCCTGTATTCCCCCATGGTGGCAGCAGCGGAAAGGCTGGCACCTGTTTCCTCGGGAAGTCTTGCACTTGCAGATATCTAAAACCATTCTCTGGCGGCAGTTTAAATTTATCCTCCAGCGCCTTCAAGCTGGGAAAGCACCCGCCTATAAATAGATCCCCCATCCTTCTAATTCCTGCCCTCTGCCAGTTCTGGAACCCGCCGTCCAGCCTGCCCGGCGCAAACCTGTGGTTGTTGCAAATCGGGGTCCAGACCGACGCACCTTCCACATTCTTATGCCTCCTCCATTGCCCTCAGAGCCGCCACCACCACCGGACTTGTGGAGTACCGGGCCGGCGAGAACGGCAGAAATGCTGTTACCAATGTCCCCAGACTGGTGCCTTTACAATACGCCGCCTCCAACCACTCCCATGCCGACCCCTCGCCCATTACCCACCTCCGAGTCATGGCGATGTGAGCCGCCCAGTAGTAGTTGCAGAAGTTCGGCAGCCCTCCCGACTATGCTCCAACCACATTCTCTTCACCCGCGTGGTTTTATTCGCCCATACAAAACCCGAGATGATCTTGTTCACCCGCTTGAAAAAGGCCTTACTGGTGAAGATGGGGAGGCACTGGAAGACAAACAGAAATCTGGGGAGGACTGTCATTTTCAGGGTCTGAACCGTCCCTGCCAGTGACAACGGGAGCATGTCCCATCTCTTAAAGTCCTCTTCCATTTGCTGTACCAACTGGGATAGATTAACGTTATGCAGTGCCTCCCATTTCCGAGCCATCTGGATTCCCAGATAATGAAAGCTCTTCCCTACCATTCTAAGCGTCAGCTCCCCCAGTCTCTCCTCCTGCCCTCAAGTCTGAATCACAAACATTTCACCATCTCATTTCTAACATCAGCTCTACAGCAACACCGCTGGAATTCAGCTAGCCATAATCTAAGTCTATGTATTTCTACATGTTTTTAAAGTGTTCATATATCTGTTTACTAAACTTGGAAATTATGTAGTATATAATTACTAGCTTTTTGAGTAATTCAAGAAATGAATCATGCATCTGAAATAAACTTTAATGTGCCATTTTGAAGTATACAATATTTGCTAAAATTAAACTTTGTTGCAATGGAATAAGAAAGAATGATACTGTACAAATCATTGTAATTTTCATTGGTATTTTATGAACAATAAACATCTACCTCCAAATTTACTTCTGGTACATGAGGTTGTGATTTAGTACTTGATGTACCATCAATTGAACTTGAGATGAGTTGCTGAACAAAAGTATGGCTTTAATCTACTAGATGTTAGCCCTGCGGTCGATTACAGTATAAGGACGACCGCCGGGAGTACTGGGTATTTATACCCCACCTTGGAGGCGGGGTTAACTCGGCCTCTCGACCAATCAGGGAGCCGTCACAATACTGGTCTCAACCAACCGGTCGAGAGGCACATGACCGACCAGGGCCAATGGTAAGCCGGTGTTCTGCACCAATGGCAGGCAGCTATGCTAATCATAGCACCACAGCACTTTCAGTCAATTCAACTTTGACATTGTTTTGTATTGACAAATTTATTTGGTAGTGTGTTGCGACCAATGAGTACTGTTTTTAATTTATTAAAATAGTACCATGACTTCACTGTTACTGTTTCCAAGGAGGTTTGCAGCAGATTGAATAGGTTTTTAGACTGGATAAAGTTTGTACTTTGTGTTCTCTAGAGCAATCAGGTTGTCGAGCTGCAGAGAAATCGCCTGCGTGATGATATTAAAGAATATAAATTCCGTGAAGCAAGGCTTTTGCAAGATTACTCTGAGCTTGAAGATGAAAACATCTCTCTTCAGAAACAAGTCTCTGTCCTTAAGCAAAACCAGGTGAGTAATAAAAACTGCTTTGTGTGCATTTCGAATTTTACATTGGAAAAGGTGCAAAAAATAACCTGCACAAAATAATGTACAGGATTTTAGCAGAACTTTCTATCACATAAGATTGAACAGAAAACGGAAGGTTGAGTGGTGACTTCATAACAGTTTTTTAAATAATGGAAGATTTTGATAGGATAAGTAGGGAAACCAAATCTGGAGGATTTGGAATGAGCCAAAAGGACAGTGTTGGCAACATCAAATCTCATGTTGACCAGGAAGATAGGAGAAATTGTTGCAACACTCATGCTTGAGTTTAAGGAAAGAGGTTTCCCAACTTTTCTCTAGTGGTCTTGATGTACACTGACACAAAAGTAAAAGTTCCAGAGGGATGGAAAGCGAAAATGAAACTGTATTTGTTGTGAGGACATTAACTTTAACTATAACTACATTCAGTCGAGCCCTTAAATGATTGACTTACAAAAAGTAGAGATTATTCTTGTGCTCGAACAAGAAAGTCAATCTTTGTCCAGTATTAATGCTCCATGATATTGCTTCTTGTGAACAAGTTATGTAGTGAGAATTAATCGCCTCACAATAAGACATAACTTGCACAAATCCTGCCCATAATGTTAGCAAGTGCATTTTTTAATGATTTGTGATCTACAAATAATGGAACGATATTAAAATTATATCTTGAGAAGATATTTCTTCCAAATGTTCTTCACTCTGTCACGAACTACGCTGTTGGTATCTGTGAGGGTATCCCAACTTGAAACATCGATTCATGGGGATGTAAGTTTTGTGTTTAGAATGGGGTGAGGAGGCACAGGATACCCCACCAGAATAACCACCCCAGTCCTCATGTAACAATTATTAAAGACTATTTATTAAATTAAAGAAAAGACACCTACACATGAACAGGGCTACAATATTCTAGGGCAATTAAGTATATGAATCACTAAACACATACATAGTTTATGTAGAATGTACGTCTTGTTCCAGAATATATCTTAAGGTCTCTGAACATATTATGACCTCACCTTTCCACAAGCAACATCCAAATTAATTAAGTCAAATGTGCCTTGCAGTTGCCACACAATACAGAGCTGAAAAATCAAGACTGGGAGTCACCTTTTTTCTGGTCCAGTGAAGCCATTTCAGCTACCTTTACAAAGAGACAAGGCTGTGCAGAAATCCAAGGCTTTGATGTAAAACCTGCCTCCTGGGTATAAATTCTGGATTTGCCCCTCAGGATGTTAGATGTAAACCGACACCTCATGCTGTTAGATGTGGAACTAGCCTGTCTGCTTCTGAGGATACTGGCAATTATACCACCACACCGCGATTCTCTCTCAACTTCCGTGACTCTAGAAATTAGCATATCTATGTCTCCACTAATCTCTCAGTCATCAAGGGAACTGTTTCTACTAATAGGGTGATTTTATACCTGATTCTATCCAGATACTGGTTAATCTCGTTACTTGGAAAGTCGTATCTCATCATGCTTTTTGAATGCTGGGTACTGCTGTTGCTAGACAGATTTCTATCTCGCATCCCATCATTCCTTTTTAAATTTGTTTTACTGCTGTTACTCGGCAAATCCATGACCACTCTTACAAGTTTCTATGTGTATTTTTCCTTGTATTAACAATTCATTATTAGTTTTTATCAAAACTGCCAGTTATGCAAAATAATGAAATGTTTTTATTTGCGTTTGGGTGCTCCTTTACCCCATTATGCATATATAAATACTTATGATTCTAGCTATAGTTCATGAGCGCTCATTTCAACCACAAATCTAGATATGAGTGAACATAAAATGTAATATTGTTCATAAATGCAATTAATGATTTCTTCATAATGCAGGTTGAATTTGAAGGTCTTAAACATGAAATTAAAAGACTTGAAGAAGACACAGAATTCCTCAACAGTCAATTGGAAGATGCCATCAGACTGAAAGAAATAGCAGAACGCCAACTTGAGGAATCCTTGGAGACGTTGAAGAATGAGCGTGAGCAAAAGAACAACATGCGAAAGGAATTATCCCACTACATGAATATTAATGATTCAATGTACACTAGCCAATTGAACATATCACTGGATGGATTGAAGTTTAGTGATGATGGCAATGAACCAAACAATGATGAGATGATTAATGGTTACGAAAACAACAGCCTCAGCAAAATGAATGGTGACAATAAGCTGTCCACTCCCAAGAAAAATGATATCTTTAAGCCAGCACCAAGTTTGGTTTCCGATTTGCTAAGTGAACTGAATATTTCTGAAATTCAAAAGTTGAAACAGCAGCTCATGCAGGTATGTTTTTTTCAATAGTTATAGTGACATGCAATTGTTAGGTATTTTTTATCTATAAATTTATGACCATTTAATCAAGTTTAGTAGTATTGTAACTTCCTGCTTTTTTATAATTATCTGTAATTATGTAATATTTTTGAACAATTGGCAAAATAAATTTTTTCTTATATTTCAAATGATAACTTGGCTTATTTGAAGTTCAAGTGTGTTCAGAGGAGGCCTGTAAGTGAACAGGTTTGCATTTGCGTTTCCTATTAAATACATTTATGTGAAATTCCTCCATATTTATACAGTGGTATTTGTTTTTATGTTGCTCTTTTCCTCAATCAAAGCTTATTAGTGAAAAGTAGCCCCTCAATTGGAGAAAGAACATTCATGAAATGCCTACCGTTGAAATTTAGCAAGTTATATTTTCTTGATAATTTGTGCTGTTTTGCTTAAAACAAGTTTTTTTAAAATTTGGAGACCCAATTATTTTCTTCCACTTAAGGGGCAATTTAGCGTGGCCAATCAATCTAACCTGCACATCTTTGGGTTGTGGGAGTAAAACCCACACACACACTGGGAAAATGTGCAAACTCCACACGGATAGTGACCCAGGGCCGGGATCGAACCAGAGTCCTCGGCACCGTCGGCAGCAGTGCTAACCACTGCTCCACCATGCTGCCCCAAAACAAGTTGATTGTTAAATAACATTCCGAAAACTCGAACAGGAATATTTGCTGCACAAAGTATTGTTCATATATTTTCAATTTTTAAAAAAAAGCAGCTAATACAAATTTCACCAAGTTACAGATTTAGAAACTTTAATCTTTCTCCCATTCCTACATTATTTTTCATTCGCAGACTTTCACTTGAGAGTGCAGCACATGAAACTAAGTGTTTTCTCATTTTGTTCTTAATCCAGTGGTTCGATGATATGAATGAATGGCTTGAATGATTCCCCACTAATATTCTTCCATTCTTTGTGTGGAATTGGTTAGTCAATGCAAGCATATAATGGCATAACTGAGATTGTGAATTTGCCACTTAGAAACCATGTGGTTCACACCTAGATTTAATTACACTTAGATATGTTGCCTGAAACAGTGGTCTTTAACTTCTAGAAAGTGGTACAATATTTAGATCAACTACAATTATTTATTTAATAAATCTTATTATTTTAACTACTCCCAACCTTTCCTCATAAGATTTCCTCCTTCATCCCAGGACTCAGTCGAGCGAACCGTCCCTGCGCTGCTTCTAATAGAATTATATTCTTTAAAAAGGAGATCAAAACTGTGCACCATACTCTAGATGTTGTCTCTCCAATTCCCTGCACAACTGCAGCAAAATTTCCCTATTTTCCCTCTCACCTCTTGAATTATAGGTATTTTTGGGATGCTATTTGTGTCTTTTACAGTGAAAGCAGACAGGAAATATCTGTTTAACGCTTTCGCCATTTCCTTATTTCCCATCATTCGTTTGCCAGACTCTCACTCGAGGGACCAACACTTCTTCAGTTAACTCTTTTCCGTCTTAAATAGCTGTCCGTTTTTATATTTGTAGCTAGATTTTGCGCTCACTCTAATTTCTCAATTGTTTTTAGTAATTCTTTAGTTTTTAAATTGTCAAATCTTCTGTCCTACCACTAATTGTTGCTGAATTGTACACTTTTACTTTCTATTTTATACTATCCTTAACTTCCTTAGTTAGCCATGGATGGTGCATCCTTCTCTTAAGAGTCTACCAACTCTGGGAAACTGTCCCAAAAACAAACTCATCTTCCAGGCTACCATGATCAATCTGATTTGTCCAATCTACATGTGGATTAAAAACACGTGATTATTGCTCTACCTTCCTTCCAAATTTCCATTATTTCTCCCTATAATCCTTGTTCTGCAGTGTAATTACTGTTAGCTACTCCCAGAAGTAACTTTTAATCTTTGCTATTTCTCATCTCTGATTTGATACCTTGATCTCTCACTACTGTACTTATGGCATCCTTAATTAACAGAGCTACCCAACCACCTTTTCTTCGCTTCTGCGTGATGTTTTTTTTAAAAGTATTTTTATTAAGGTTTTGCAGAATCTTTCATAATAAAACAGTCGTAACCATAATAACAAAACAAACTAGAGTGAACATTAACATAGTGCAAAAAGAGAATATACAATAGCAATTAAATATACATTACCCCACGCAACCCAGTCTTCCCACACCATCCCAATGAAGCACCCGCCCACAGATTGCTGTTGCTGCTGACATTTTAATTTTCCCCGAGAAAGTCGACGAACGGCTGCCACCTCCGAGATGACCCTAGCATAGACCCTCTTAAGGCAAACTTTATTTTCTCGAGACTGAGAAACCCAGCCATGTCGGTAACCCCAGTCTCTACACTCGGGGGGGGCTTCGAGTCCCTCCACATTAATAAAATCCGTCTCCGAGCTACTGGTGAGGCAAAGGCCAAGACGTCGGCCTCTTTCGCCCCCTGAACTTCCGGGTCTTCTGACGCTCCAAAGATCGCTATCTCTGGACTCGGCACTACCCGTGTGTTAAGCACCTTGGACATTGCTCTCGTGAACCCTTGCCAGAACACTCGAAGCTCCGGGCATGCCCAAAACATGTGGACATGGTTTGCAGGGCTGCCCTTGCACCTCATTCAACTGTCTTCTACCCTAAAAAACTTGCTCATTCTCGCTGCCGTCATGTGTGCCCGGTGGAGCATCTTAATTGAATTAGACTGAGCCTGGCACATGATGAGGAGGAATTAACCCTGCTCAGGACCTCTGCCCACAGACCCGCTTCCAACTCCTCACCTAGCTCCTACTCACACTTGCCCTTGAGCTTCCTCCGCCTCCTGTAGTTCCTGGCAGATATCTGACACCCTCCCCTCCCACACCCAGGTGCCGGAGACCATCCTGTATCCTCAGTGATGTCAGTGTCGGAAAGGCCACTACCTGTTTTTTTCAAGAAGGCTCGTACTTGCAGATATTTAAAGGCGTTTCCTGGCGGTAGATTAAATTTGTCCTCTAGCGCCTTCAAACTGGGAAAGTGGTGTGACTCTAAGTCCGGCATTTTGCCTAGCATGCGTCTCATAAATTCCACACCATCCCAATTCGGAGCATAGACGTTCACAAACACCACGTGGACCCCTTCCCACTTTCCACTCACCATTATATACCTGCCTCCCTTATCTGCCACAATTCTCCCAGCCTCGAATGCCACACCCTTATTGATCAGAATTGCTACCCCCCTGGTCTGTAGCCCTGAATGGAACACCTGGCCTACCCATCCCTTGCTCAATCTCGTGTGATCTGCTATCTTTAAATGTGTCTCCTGAAGCATTGCTACGTCTGCCTTTTAACCCCTTTAGATACGCGAACATGTGCGCTCTTTTGACCGGCCCATTCAAACCCCTCACATTCCACGTGATCAGCCTGGATGGGGGGGCTCAACCCCCCACCTCCCCGACTAGCTATCGCCATTTCTTGGCCAACCTCGAGCCCGCGCCCTTCGCTTCCTCGAGTGCCCCCACAGGGAGCCGCCACCCCCGACCCTCAATTGGTACCCCAAAATTGATACCTCCTCTGTCAGCAAAACAGCACCCCTCCCCGACCCACAAACCCCCGCCAAGCACCAGCTGGGCACTTGCTCACCTCCCACTATGCTCCCGCGAGTCAGCTGACCCTGGCAGCTCCCGCCCCTGGTGCCGATCAGACTGTCGCCTCATTGTCCGGATCCTTCTCCACACGTGAATAAACCAATTGAACTACCTCTCCAGCCCCAATGAGTAAATAGTAATACGAAACAAAAAATAAACAGAAGACACTAACATTGCCCCATGAGGAGACACTTGTTGAACCAAGGCTCCATCTTCCCGAAAATTCGCACTGAGTACAGGGGCCCCTCCCCCTCCGTATCTGAACTTTCGCAATGCTTTTTTAAATAATATTTTATTAAGCTATTTGAAATTTTTTATAACAGTAACAAAAACAATGACATCAACATGGTAAAATAAACATCCCCCCCCCAGCCCAATCTTCACACACCTCAACCATACAACAACAATCCCACCTCCCCCGGGGAATACTGCATCTGCTGACATTTTTAATTTTCCCTGAGAAAGTCTACGAACGGCAGCCACCTCCAGGAGAACTCTAACATTGACCCTCTGAAGGCAAACTGTATTTTCTCGAGACTGAGAAACCCAGCCATGTCACTAACCCAGGTCTCTACACTTGCGGACTTCGAGTCCCTCCACATTAATAAGATCCGTCTCTGGGCTACCAGGGAGGCAAAGACCAGGACATCGGCCTCTTTAGCCTCCTGAACTACCGGATCTTCCGACACTCCAAAGACCGCTACCTCCGTACTTGGCACCACCCGTGTTTTTAGCGCCATGGACATTGCCTCAGCAAAATACTGCTAAAACCCTCTCAGCTTCGGGCATGCCCAAAACATGTGGACATGATTTGCTGGGCTTCCCGCGAACCTCGCACACCTATCCTCTACCCCGAAAAATTTGCTCATCCTAGCTCCTGTCATGTGTGCCTGGTGGACTACCTTAAATTGTATCAGGCTACGCCTGGCGCACGATGAGGAGGTATTAACCCTGCTTAGGGCATCTGCCCATAGACCCGCCTCTATCTTTCCTCCGAGCTCGTCCTCCCACTTGCCCTTAAACTCCTCCACTGGAGTTTCCTCCGCCTCCGAAAGCTCCTGGTAAATATCCGGTACCTTCCCCTCTCCCACCCAGGTACTGGAAACGACTCTATCCTGTATCCCCTATTGCAGCCACAGCGGAGAGGCTGGCACCTGTTTTCTCAGGACATCTCGCACCTGCAGATACCTAAAACCATTCCCTGCTGGCAACTTAAATTTATCCTCTAAAGCATTCAAGCTGGGAAAGCTCCCATCTATAAATATATCCCTGATCCTTCTAGTTCCTGTCCTTTGCCAACTCCAGAACCCACCATCTAGCCTACCCAGTAAACCTGTGGTTGTTATAAATGGAGGTCCAATTTGATGCTCCCTCCACTCTCTTATACCTCCTCCACTGCCCCCAGATCCTCGGAGCCACCACTACCACCGGACTTGTGGAATATCAGGCCTGTGAGAACGGCAGAGGTGCCGTTACCAATGCTCCCAGACGGGTGTCTTTACATGACGTCGCCTCCATCTGCTCCCATGCCGACCCCTCCCCCACTACCCACTTCCTAATCATGGCTATATAATTGCAGAAGTTCAGCAACGCCAACCCACCCTCCCCCCCGACTGCGCTCCAGTAACACTTTCTTCACTAACGGGGTTTTACTCGCCCACACAAAGCCCAAAATAATCTTATTCACCCGCTTCAAAAAGGCCTTGGGGATGAAGATGGGGAGGCACTGACAGACAAACAGAAATCTGGGGAGGACTGTCATTTTCATGGTCTGTACCCTCCCCGCCAGTGATAGTGGGCACATGTCCCATTTCAAAGTCCCCTCCCATTTGTTCTACCAACTGGGATAGGTTTAACTTATGCAGTACCTCTCATTCCCGGGCCACCTGGATTCCCAGATATCGCAAGCCTCTTCCCTACCATTCTAAGCGGCAGCTCTCCCAGTCTCTTCTCCTGCCTTCTTGCCTGGATCGCAAACATCTCGCTTTTCCCCATGTTCAATTTATACCCCGAAGAATTGCCAAATTCCCCCAAGATTCGCATTACTTCCCCCATCCCCTCCAACAGGTCCAAAATATGCAAGAGCAGGTCATCTGCGTAGAGCGAGACCCGGTGCTCCACCCCCCCACCCACCCCCCGAACCAGCCCTTTCCAGTTCCTAGAGGCTCTTAATGCCATGGCCAATGGCTCTATGGCCAGTAACTGGGAGAGGGGGCACCCTAGCCTCGTCCCTCGGTGTAGTTCAAAGTACCCTGACCTCAGCCGGTTTGTACGCACACTCGCTACTGGTGCCTGATAGAGCAACCGCACCCAGTCAATAAAGCCCTCACCAAACCCAAACCTTACCATCACCTCCCACAGGTAATTCCACTCCACCTGATCAAAAGCCTTCTCAGCATCTATCGCTATCACCACCTCCGTTTCCTCTCCTTCTGAGGGCATCATAATAACATTTAGAAGCCTTCGAACATTGACCTTGAGTTGCCTGCCCTTAACAAATCCCATCCAGTCTTCCCTAAATCCCCCGGGACACAGTCCTCTATCCTTGTGACCAGTATCTTAGCCAGCAGTTTGGCATCCACATTCAGTAGAGAAATCGGCCTGTATGACCCGCATTGCTCCGGATCCTTCTCCCGTTTCAAGATCAATGAAATCGAGGCCTGCAACATTGTTGGGCGGTGGACTCCCTTCTCTCTTGCTTCGTTAAATGCCCTCACCAGCAGTGGGCTCAATATCTCTGAAAACTTTTTATAGAATTCCACCGGATAGCCGTCAGGCCCTGGGGCCTTGCCCGACTGCATGCCCTCCAGCCCCTTGATTATTTCCTCAATCTCAATTACGGCTCCCAGCCCCTCCCCTAGATTCTCCTCCACCCTCTGGAACCTCAACTGATCCAGAAATTGCCTCATTCCCTCCAGCCCAACTGGGGGTTCTGACTCATATAATTTACTATAAAAGTCCTTAAACACCTCATTCACCCCCGTGGGTCCAGGACAGTATTACCGTCTCTACACTTCACTTTACCTACCTCACTGGCCGCCTCCCTTTTCCTGAGCTGGTGTGCCAACATTCTGCTTGCCTTTTCCCCGTACTCATAGATCGCCCCCCCTTGCCTTCCTCAACTGTTCCATTGCTTTCCCTGTGGTCAACAGCCCAAACTCTACCTGTAACCTCCGCCACTCCCTCAGTCCCCCTGCGTCCGGGGCCTCCGAGTATCTCCTGTCCACCTGGAGTATCTCCTCCACTAATCTATCCCCCTCAGCCCGTTCCACCTTTTCTCTATGGGCCTGTATCGAGATTAATTCCCCTCTGACTACTGCCTTCAAAGCTTCCCAGACCGTCGCTGCAGAGACCTCCATATCATTTGTTTCCAGGTAGTTCTGGATGGACCTGTTAACCCGTCCACAGACTGCCTCGTCCGCTAGCAACCCCACATCCAGTCTCCACAGCAGGCGTTGCCCTCTCTCCACATTAACCCGTAGATCCACTCGGTGCGGGGCATGCTCCGACACTGCAATTGCCGAGTACTCAGTATCCACCACCTCCGGTATTAGCGCCCTGTTCAGAACAAAAAAGTTGATGCGAGAGTATACCTTGTGGACATGTGAAAGAAAGGAAAACTCCTTCGTCCTCGGCCGTGCAAACCTCCATGGGTCTACTCCCCCCATCTGTTCCATAAAAACCTTCAATTCCTTGGCCGCAGCCGGCCTCCTCCCTGTCCTGGATTTTGATCGGTCCAATTCCAGATCAGTGACTGTGTTGAAGTCCCTTCCATGATCAGGTTATGTGACTCTAAGTCTGGGATCTAACCTAACACCCGCCTCATAAATTCCACATCGTCCCAATTCAGAGCATATATGTTCACAAGTACCACTTGCACCCCCTCAGGCTTCCCACTCACCATTATGTACCTACCCCCCTTGTCCGACACGATTCTCCCTGCCTTGAGTGCCACTCGTTTGCTGATCAAGATTGCTGCCCCCCCCTGGTCTTGAGTCCCCACTTGGGCTGTCGCCGTTCCCACTCTCCCATTTGTCCCCCAGTAACAGTTGCCCCCCACCCCCCCAAACAACAACACTAAAAACCCAATCCACCAAGTCAAGCTCCAGCTTAACACATGTCCACCCCCCACTGCGCACTTCTGCGAGATGTTAAGTACCCTTGAATATTAGGTCCCACTCTTGGTCGATTCATTCCTGGGATGAAGAGCCTATCCTATGAAGAAATGTTGAACGGTTAGGCCAATACTCACTGAGTGTAGAAGAATGAGATTGAATTGAAGCAATTAATATATTGAGGGGGTTTGATGGGATGGATACCTCGTTTCCTCTTGTGGAGGAGACTAAAACTAGGGGACATAGTTTAAGAATAAGTGATCTACTTTAAGACTGAGATGAGGAGAATTTTTTGCTCTTGAGTCATAAGTCTGGAATTCTCTTCCCCAGAAAGTATTAGAGGCTGGGTCTTTAAATTTATTTAAGGTTGAGTTATATTTTTGATGGGCAAGAGAATCAAGTTATGGGGGCAGACAGGAAGGTGGAGCTGAGACCACACTAGATCGGCCATGATCATATTGAATGATGGAACAGACTCGAATGGCCTACCCCTAAGTCCTATGTCACTTTGCAGCCAAGCGCATATTTATTTCTATTTGTGTTGACAATGCATCGAAATTGTCGCAAATGGCACACACATTCAGATACAGAGCCTTTCTTTGTCTTTTTGCTGTTTTTTTTTTACAAACTCTCGCCTTATCTACTGGTGCACTCTTAAATTAGTGTGCTCTGTACCTTCCTGTCATATCTTGATTATCCTTTTTGCAACCTTTGCTTTATTGGCTTCCTTTAATTTCCATATCTTTCCTCGAGTGATTCCTCTCCCTAATATTTAGTTTAAAACCCTCACTTCTGCCCTTGTTATATGACTTGCCAGAACACTTCCCAGCATGGTTCAGGTGAACCGTCTCAACAGTACTTTTCCCTCTTTGCCTGGTATTGGTACCAGTGCCCCTTGAATCAAAACCCATTCTTCCCACACCAATCCTTCAACCCCCCAATCTTATTAACCCTATACTAATTTACCTGTGGCTTGTGTAATAATCCAGAGATTATTGCCTTTTTGAGGTTCTGCTTGTAATTTAGTCCCTAGCTGCTCAAACTCCCTCAGCATCTCTAGCTGCTCATACTCCCAAAGCAGAACCTCTTTCCTCAACCCATTTATATAATTGGCACCTATGTGGACCACAACAACTGGATCCTTCCCTTTCCCGCAAGTTTCTCACCGGCCCCAAGCAGAACTCTGGCACAGGAGAAGCAATAGAGTATCCTGAACTTTTGTTCTTTTGCAGAGAACTGTATCTATCATCCTGATTATACTGATCCCTACTATGACTACATTTCTATTTACTTTACCCTGCTTGAATGGCTTCCTGTGCTACAGTACCATGGTCAGTTTGCTCGTCCTCCTCCGTAGCCCCCACTCGCATCCATTCAAGCTGAAAGAACCTCAGGCGTGTTGGAGAATTGCAGGGGCTGAGGCTCTACCATCTCTGCCTTCTTGATCCCTCACCTGCCTCGCTTTCGGTCAACATCCCACTTTCCTTCACCACTGACCAAATCAGAAGATCCTAGCCTAAGGGGTGTGACTATCTTCTGGAATTAAATGTGCAGTAACTTTGCCCTCCCTGATGCATTGCAGAATGTTTCTTGCTTGACTTCCAGCTTATTGACTCTGAACTGAAGCTGCCTGAGTCACAGCCATTTATTTTGTCACTCAGTGGCATGCCGGCTTTCGGACACCCCAACCTGCCTCCCAGATTTTGGATGAGATTTTGGGCCCTGTACAACAGCCATCTGTCCAAATGTTTGGAGGGGGGGGCTTAATTGAAAACTTAATTGAAAGCATTTTCCCAACCCTAACTGGGCATTTAATCTTGTGTCAGGAGGTGGCCCAGCTGCGCAGGTTGGAGCAAGAGTTCCAATCACTACTCCAAAAATCAGCCACAACTGCGGCAGTGCCTATCACCATGGAGGGCTTTCCTCCTGATGTCTGAGGGCCCTAACACTCCAAATTGTCTTTCTTGGATAATCTATAGCTGGCAATGGGGAATCGAGGAACCTTTACTTCATCCTTCCTACTTTAGCAGCTCCCACCTCTGACATTGGGACTGCCAATCTACTATTGGCCCTCCAGAATTGGGCGGCTGCCTGCCGTTCTTAATTGGACAAGCCTCCAAGAGGTTGGTTTTGTGATCATTTGTCATGAACCCCTTTAACTGTATAATTTTATAAACAATGCTTTCAATATGCTTCATTTGTTGGTGAGAGCAGTAAAAAGATTCACCCAGGTTCTCCATTTTGAGCAATATTTATTCACAATCAGTTTCTCTCAAATAGAGATTTTTGATCATTATTTAATTGATTTTTCTTACTTTGCTATCGACGAATTGCTACTTCCTATTTCCTTACATTATGCTGGTGAATAAATACATTTGGGGTTTTTATAGGTGGTATATAAATGCAAGTTTATTTTTTCATTCTTTATTAACTTTATTTCTTGCTGCCATGCATTTTAGGTGGAAAGGGAGAAGACCTCGTTGCTTGCTACTCTCCAAGAGTCTCAGAAGCAGCTAGAACATGCCAGAGGTGCTTTGTCAGAACAGCACGAGAAAGTTAATAGACTCACTGAGCATGTCAGTGCCATGAAAAAACTTCAGGCTAGCAAAGAACGACAGACTTCACTTGATAATGAAAAAGAGCGAGATAGTCATGAAGATGGGGATTACTATGAAGTAGACATAAATGGACCTGAGATTCTGGAGTGCAAATACAAGGTAGCTGTAGCTGATGTGAATGAACTTAAGGAAGAACTAAAAAGTCTGAAGACCAAGTACACTGATTATGAGAATAAGTGTGAAAAAGAGAAGACCAGGAATGAAAATGAAATCCAAGTATTGACAGAAAAACTTGAAGTACTGGAGAAAACTAATAAAGAAGATCGGGACCAGGTAACTTGCCTAGAAAAAGAGCTGAAGAAAGTAAGTGAGGTTGCTGAAGGAACCCAAGGTAGCTTAACTGTCGCTCAAGATGAGTTGGTCACTTTCAGTGAAGAATTAGCAAATCTCTACAACCATGTTTGTATGTGCAACAATGAAACACCCAACAGGGTGATTTTGGATTATTTCAAAGAAGGCAAAGATGTTCGTAGTAGTCCAGAAGGTAGAGAAAGAAGATCGCCAGTTCTGCTGACTAAGGGACTATTTCCAGGGGAGATGGGAAAAGTGGAAAATGGTAATGGAGACACCGTACCATCTTCTGCTTCACCTTTGCCCTCCCCATTGACTTATTCCAGTGATCCACGCAAAGAGCCAATGAACATTTACAACTTAATTGCTGTCATTCGAGACCAGATCAAGCACCTTCAAAAAGCAGTTGATAGATCAACAGAACTGTCCAAACAACGTGCTGCATCACCTGAACTTGGGCCACTGGCAGACAAAGACAAAGAAGTATATATGGATGAGATCTTGAAACTGAAATCCTTGTTGAGCACCAAGAGAGAACAAATAGCAACACTGAGGACTGTCCTCAAAGCGAACAAGCAGGTAGAGTCAAGATCATTCTAGAACTGAATGTAAAACATTGATTAGAAAATTATGAGCTACTGTGATGAATGCAGGAAATATATATATAATTTTTTTTCTATGTCTTACAGTAATGTTATAAAAAGAACTTGGCTTTAGTTGACATTTAATCTGGATACCTTAACCTGTGTTTAAGTGGTTAACAGCTTGGCAGGCTGTGATGTCACTCATGGGAGGGGCTGGGTCTGTTTTTCATTTCTGTCCTGTGCCCATTTTTAGTTCGATTTTAAGAGTTCTGCTCTGGGTTTTGAAGAAAGGAGTTGTGTTTCTCAGACTGACTTCCGAAAGCCTCTCTCCAAGGACTTGTGAATAAAACTGTAAGCCACAAAGTGGCAACTTCACCAATTAGTGGCATTTGAACTGTATGTGTATTTTGCACAATTGAGATTTTAGAAGTAGATGGAAAAGTAATACCTTTTTTTTAATGAAGAACTGTTTAACTGTTAATTGAAAAGCTGTTTCTTCCTTGGAAGTTAATGGAGTTAATCCTGTGTTAATAATAAAGTTTGTTTTAATAGAAAAAATCCCTATTTGTCAGTGGAATCACTCCTGGGGGTCAAGTATCCTTTCCTCACAGTTTACAAATTGAACAATTGTTGGGGTTTCCCATCCAGTTTCCAAATATAAATTGGGGTCTGTTCCAGTCACATAACAAAATTGGGGGTTGTCCAGGATTAAGAAATATAATTCCTAGTTAGTTTGGGATTATTGAATTTAAAGACAGTGAGTGTGAGGAACTGGTGCTTTCTTTCAGGTGCTGCATTTGGTTAGCTTAAGTCAGGGGTGACTGGTGAAATGGTTCTTTCAGTAGCTAAGATTTTCCTGGGTGTTGAAGAACTCACTCTAGGTGGTTTAGAAAGGGTGTTTGAATCAAATTATTGTAGCTTCATTCCAAAACTATATGTAATGAGATTAATGTGCATGTGCACCATTTTCCCACTGCTGTTAACAACTCAAATTTATGTGCTGCCTTTAATTCAAATAATTAGTCATATTTATGGAATTCATTTTTAGTTTAAAAATATAAAAATCAGGTCAAAATAATTAAAATTGTTTATTCTTTAGACTGCTGAAGTTGCCCTTGCAAATTTGAAGAGTAAATATGAAATTGAGAAAGCTATGGTCACCGAAACCATAATGAAACTGCGAAATGAGCTCAAGGCTTTAAAAGAAGATGCTGCTACTTTCTCATCCTTGAGAGCCATGTTTGCAACAAGGTAAAAATTATATTCTTAATTTGCTTAAGTACACAAATATGATTTTTCACTTGTTCCATTTCCTTTTTTCGGCCAACGTCTTTTCTTTGGGACCTTGTATCTTCCTCAACTAAGATAGGATGGGATATAGTACCCCCCAATATAGCTGCCCCGATAATTGGGGGGAAACCTGCAACATTGTTGATTTGCTCCAGAGTTCTGTTTGATTGCATTTGTGTAAAGTCACTTGGGGGCTGGTTTAGCACAGTGGGCTAAACAGCTGGCTTGCAATGCAGAACAAGGCCAGCAGTGCAGGTTCAATTCCTGTACCGGCCTCCCCGAACAGTTGCCGGAATGTGGCGACTAGGGGCTTTCCACTGTAACTTCATTGAAGCCTACTTGTGACAATAAGCCATTATTATTATTATTATCCTGAAGAATATTGATTTAGTTAGTAAGTACTGTATGATAAATCACCGATTCAAACCAGGTTCTGCTGCTACTTGCTACAGTGTATTGAGCAACATACTATGATATCACAGGTTTCTTGAATTGCATTTTAATAAGTATGTCATACGTCCTTTATTATTTGCTGTACAGATTAAAGAATAATTTAGATGATGTGGCTTAATTTCCTCTTTCCCAAATCACTGTCTTGCACGGTTTTATCAATTCTCCAAATGACTTCCCATTCTTTTGCTGGTCTGGAAGTTTCCTCCTTTTCCTCCCTCTTGTTTTTATTTTCCTTCCAATAAATCTTTCTAACATCTCTTAATATTCCATTCCTTATTAAAAAATCCGGTCCAATTTATGCACCCTCTTAATAATCTTTGTTGTCACAAGTTGCCTTACATTAACACTGCAATGAAGTTAGTGAAAAGCCCCTAGTCGCCACATTCCTGCGCCTGTTCAGGCACACTGAGGGAAAATTCAGAATGTCCAAATTACCAAACCGCACGCCTTTCGGGACTTGTGGGAGGAAACGGAGTACCCGGAGGAAACCCACGCAGACACGGGGAGAATGTGCAGACTCCACACAGACAGTGACCCAAGCCGGAAATTGAACCTGGTATTCTGGAGCTGTGAAGCAACATTGCTACCAAACTGTTCTATCGTGCTGCCCCCTCTGAATGAATACAAACAGAAAGGCTTGCATTCATTAACATATTTTATAACCTCCGCACTTCCCAATGTACTTGAGAGCCAATAAATCACTTTGTAACAATCAGTTGTAATATAGTAAATAGCAATAGTTATCTACAATAAGATCATCAGCCAATGTGATAATGATTGGATATTTTATTTTCTGGTGATGTTGGTTGATGAATAGACATCAGACAAGGAGAACCTTGTATTTTTCTCCATAATTGTGCATTGGTGTGTTATGTAACTAACCAAACTATATTCATCATGTCACATTGCCAACAAAACAGAGTTATTTTCCATATCTATACCAATCCCATCACTAACCTTTGTTCAGATAGCAAATTATTTGTTCAGTCAATTTTCTCTTCCAGTAATATTGAGTTTATTTGAATTGGGAGCACTCTTGCCTTAGAGTCAGAAAGTAGTTGGTCACTATCTCCGAAGAATCAGAAGGTAGTGGGTTAAAGTCCCACTCCAATGACTTGAGGCCAAAAATATTTAGGTTGACACAACCATGTGTTACTGAGGGAGTGTTGCATTGTTGGAGTTGAAGTCTTTTGAATGAGATGTTACCTGAGACCCTGTCTGTGCTCTCAGGTGGATTAAAAGGTCATGTGGCATTACTTTGATATTTCCCCTCATATTTACCCTTCATTCCACATCACTTGGGGAAAAAAAAATAACCTTTTCTTATGGGAGTTTGCAGTCTACAAATTCACTATTGAATTTCTTTCATTACAATAATGACTACTTTGAAAGCACTTCATTGGCTGTAAAGCGCTTTGGGACATCCTGAAGTTATAAAAGGCGCTATATAAATGCATGTCTTTCTTTCTAACTTTTCCTATTGTAAATCTCTCATTTTCTTGCCACATCCGCCATCCTGAGCATATATATGTAAATGGCCTCTTCTGATGCAACTGTTCCTCAGTTATTAAAATGCTCACTCTTTCACATGCATTCTTAGAAACCTTCATGATATTGGTCTTGCCCACAGTATCGTATAATAATCCATTGTTGCAGCAATCAGGCGATCTACCAACAACTGTATTTCAGTAATGATACTTTATGGCATGGCTTTGTCATCAGAAAATCTGACCGGTTTCACGAGCTGACCTCCAAATTTCACTCCTTTCTCTGATTAAACATTTCTCATTATACCAGCACACAAATTGAACAACTCTGGTGATAAACAGCATCTGCTTCACAGTACTCTGTCAGTCACTTCTGATTTTCCATCTTCTAACTTAACATTTGCAGCTTGACCGATATACTAAGCCTTTATTAGGGATCTATCTCTCCACCCAATATCAATGTTAGCTGATATCTCCATTAGTTTGACCCAGTTCATTCTATCAAAGGCTTTTTCAAAAACTGAAAAGCACATGTATATATGATTATGTTCTAAACTTTTTTAGTGCAGAACTCTAATGATCCCTCTTGCCTCTCTTCTTTCACATTCTCTGTGAATTGCAAATTGATCTTTTGGCAGGATTTTGTTCTGCTTTTGTAATAGCTTAGCATTTTGTTGATTTCTATATAGCTATGATGTGGACATGCCAGCGTTGGACTGGGGTGAGCACAGTAAGAAGTCTTACAACACCAGGTTAAAGTCCAACAAGCTTGGTTTGAATCACTAGCTTTCAGAGCACAGATTCCTGAGATTCACCTGAGGAAGGAGCTGTGCTCTGAAAGCTAGTGATTCAAAACAAACCTGTTGGACTTTATCCTGGTGTTGTAAGACTTCTTACTGTTCTATGTACTTGAAAATGGAATGGCCAAATTAGTTCATGTAAATAATAATACTTTTTAAGTAAAATGCTGGCGACTGTATTTAAAGTGTTTCAAATTTTTAGAACCACAGAATCTTTACCATAGCATCCCTACAGTGCAGAAGGAGGCTATTTGGCCCATCAAGTTTGCACTGACGCTCTGAAAGAGTACACTACCAAGGACCACTCCTCCACCCAATACCCGTAGCCCCACCTAACCTTTTGGACGCTAAGGGGCAATTTAATATGGCTGATCCACCTAACCTACACATCTTTGGACTGTGGGAGGAAACCGGAGTTTCAGGAGGAAACCCATGCAGATGCGGAAAGAACGTACATTCTCCACATGGACGGTCACCCAATGTCAGAATCTAATCCAGGTCCCTGGTGCTGTACGGCATCAGTGTTAATCACTGTGCCACAGTGCCGCCACTCTGATAATTAAAATATTTGTTTGACTATGTGCATAAAACATGGGAATGCCTGATGTCTTCACAGCTGAAAAGTAAAAGAACTGAATTTTTATTTTGACACTCTCGGTTGTGCAAGATATGGATTAACTGATACTGAAATAATTGATTTTAAGGCACATAGCTTTACAGCTAGAGATGCTTTCAACCTTAGCCAGTCATCGAACTCAAGTTGTAGGATCAATTACTTTACCTGAGAGACTATCGAAGCTGTCTTTGAGCTGCTTCAGGTCTGTGTCCTAGAAATCACTTTTTACAAGGCTCTGTTTATACTGTTGCTATAATTGTAAAATAGCTTCTGATAGTTTTACGAAGGTCCAACCAGACACTGGTATCTCTAATCATGTTTGTACTGCCCAAATGTAGAATAAGTCTTGCAACAGCAGTTAGTTCTTCTACAGTCTGAAGAAATCAAGGCCGTTCAAACTTGCTAGGTTCAATGGTTCTGTAATCCATCCTTGTTAAATACGTTAAACTAAACTCTGCTCTCCTGGAAATTATTCAGGATTTCTTGTCCACCCATTTAGTTGTCATTTAATAACTGGTATTAAAGGTTCACATTGAAACGTCCAAAATCTTACAAAACTCTGATGCAAAGTGCCTTTGCCTCATTTCTTCATGGCCTGACTAGCATTAACACTTGGAAATCTGGGGATCCAATAGTCTTGCTGTTAGAAAAATAGTACATTAATTTAAAAGTTGTATAAGGTTTGTATTAAAAGGCTATTTCCCCCATATTTGATGTGAGTATATTATTCATAAATTCATTGATCCCCAAAGATGGAAATTACAAATGGGATATATATTTTAGATACTAATGGGACGTGGAAACTTCTTGATGTTGGGCAAGGAAATCCCTAGGTTTTGAAGGGTCCCCTGGCCCTGGAGGAAACGGTTCATATTTTGACAGAAATCATAATGGCCATTTTGGCCCTCTTCTGGATCTATTATTCCTTTGTGCCCAGTGCTCCTGGTGAAGCCAGTGAGTACTTGATGTCATACATGGCTGCTGGGAGTTAAAATAACTTTGGGGTCTGAATCATGTTATCAGACCTCTAATTGAATTTTTATTGAGCTTCTTGTCTACCTGGCCAGGATGTACTCTTTACAATGATGCATTGCTGAAGGGTCAGGTGACTGCAAACATTTTAATCCTCCACTATATGTTACATTCTTGTAAGGCATAGGAGGCTAAAATCTGACCTTTTGGATTTTATTTGGCCGGATGTGGCGACTAGGGGGCTTTTCACAGTAACTTCATTGCAGTATTAATGTAAGCCTACTTGTCACATATTAAAGATTATTATTATTATAAAGGGCAATATCATTTTATTATAACCCTCACAAAGAAAGATTTGGGAAGGAAAACTGGGAAATACTGAAACAAAAATAAAAACCTCAGGACGACATTCATTTTTACAAACTGGACCCTGCCTGCAAAGGACAGAGAGAGGTTGGCCCACTTAATCAAGTCAGACTTAACCCCATTCACTAGGTGAGTAAAATTGAGTCCATGAAGCATGGCCCAGTCGTGGATGATCTTGATTCCCAGATAACTGAAGCTGGACATGGCCAAGCAAAAAGGCAACGTTACCAAGTCAGCTCCACTCCCTGGGGAGTTCACTGGAATAAATTTACACCCCAGAAGGAACCAAAGCTCCTAAGAAGCTTCATTATCTCCTCTAACAGATCATCTGCATACAAGGACACCCTATGTTCCTCCCCTCCCCTCTCTATTCCGCTCTAACCGGTAGATGACCTCAATGCTGTGGCCAGAGGCTCAATTGCCAAGGCATACAGTAGGGAAGGGGGAGGACAATGGGCAACCCTGTCTCGTACGTCTATTCAACTAGAAATATCCCGAGCCCGGTGCATTCGTGTGAACACTTGCGGTGGGGTCCTGAATAAAAGATGGATCCAAGATATAAATTTAGGCCCAAAACCGAACATTCCGAGGATCGTGAACAGATACCCCCACTCCACCCTATCAAATGCTTTTTCACGTCCATTGAAATAATCACCTCTGGGTTCAGGAACTTGAGAGGGTGACAAGATAATAAATAATCAAAATATGTTGGCCGATAGCTGCCTGCTCTTGACAAAACCAGTCTGTTCCTTCGATATCACCATTGGTAAGCAGGGCTCCAAGTGCATTGCCAGAATTTTCGACAACAATTTAGCGTCGGCATTCAATAATGAAATGGGCCATATGACCCACACTCCTGGATCCTTATTCTTCAAAATCGAGGAGATCAGTGCCTGCGCCAATACCCCATGGGACATGGAATTGTTAAACATATATAACAACAATGGGATCAGCTCACGTGCAGATTTCTTATAAAATTCAATTGAAATCCGTCCAGAGCTTTAGCTGACCTTAGTAAACCCATGCATTTAATGATGATCTCCGGGCTCAACAGGGACTCCAACGTCTCTCCTCTCTCGCTCCACAACTGGGATAGACAAGCCATCCAAAAATTTTGTCATGGACAACCTATCGTCTGGGGGCTGTGACTTATAAAGGCTACGGTAAAAGGCCTCAAAAAATGCATTAACCATCCCGGGGCTGGAGACCAACCTGCACATTCTCCCGGGAGCTAGCCTGTCGCCTCAACTGGTGCACTAGCAGGCGACTCCCCTTGTTCGTAAAATGCCCCCTTCGAGAATTGCAGCTGGTGAGCACCATCTTGCCCATCAAGAGCAGCCCGAATTCCATCTGCAATTTCTTCCTATTCGCCAACAACTCTGGTGTTGGGGCAAGCGAGTACTGGCAGTCCACCTGATGGATGGAATACACCAATCTCTGTCTCTCCACCCTTTCACACTTCTCATGTGCCTCAGAGGAGCTTATCTACTCCACAGTGCGGAAGGCAAGATAGTCTCACTTCTATTAAAATTAATGTATTCCCCAATGGAAGAGGGTGCGCTCTCTCATAATCCTTTGTCTGCCAGCGACTTTGTATCCATCCTCCACAAGGGGACGCCGAGCAGGGCCCAGTCACAACACCAATCCACAAAATGTGGAACATGATCCGAAATCCCACCCGCACCAACCCAGGAAGACGAGACCTATTGTTCTGGGCAGCACGGTAGCACAAGTGGATAGCACTGTGGCTTCACAGTGCCAGGGTCCCAGCAGGTTCCCCGTGTCCGCGTGGGTTTCCTCCGGGTGCTCCGGTTTCCTCCCTCAGTCCAAAGATGTGCAGCTTAGGTGGATTGGCCATGATAAATTGCCCTTAGTGACCAAAAAGGTTAGGAGGGGTTATTGGGTTACAGGGATAGGATGGAAGTGAGGGCTTAAGTGGGTTGGTGCAGACTCGATGTGCCGAATGGCCGCCTTCTGCACTGTATGTTCTATGTTCTATCCACCACAAAAAGTCAATCCAAGAGTAGACCTGATACACCTGAGAGAAAAAAAAATGTCCTTCTCACTGAGTGGAGTTTACACATTCTCCACATGTTTGCGTGGGTTTCACCCCCACAACCCAAAGATGTCCAGGGTAGGTAGATTAGCTACGCTAAATTGCCCCTTAATTGGAAAAAATTAATTGGGTACTCTAAATTTATTTAAAAAAGAGAGAACAATACCACAAACCAAAAGTAAAACACACAAGTGCAAACTCCAAAATTGTCCAAAAAGCACCCCGACAAATCCCACATATCACACACCCATCCCCCAAACAGACACAGCACAATAAATCCAATACACAGTTAACTCGACCCCAGTTCAGGCAGCCTTGACCTTGTTGAATGCCGTACACCTCTTGGCGAGTTCATTACTATATCCTGATAGTGACAAATGGCATGGCCCTCCCATTTATAGTGCCAGTAATCCTTTGTGGAGTGCAGGACCTTTTCCTTTTGGTAGTTCAATGATCGCACACGGTGGTTCACCAGAACGGATTTCTGCCCGAGTAACCTGGGGCCCGAACCAAACTGGAAGGAGATGCCATTCCACGCTACCCCACAATCTTCCCAAATGTCTGCCACATATATTTTGTTGGATTTGGACCTTCCAGGCCCTCCGGCAGTCTTACACTTCTCAAGTTCTGCCTCCTGGAGCGATTCTCTGGATCATCCACCTTGGCCCTTAGTGCCTTGGTATCACTGGAAACTCGTGACGTCTCCGCTTCCAGGGAGATCACCTAGTCACTCTGCCTTGAAAGGGCCACCTCAACCTCCTGTAGCACTGCATCTTCCGCCTTTACCACCTGGTCTGTTTTTGAAAAGGCCGCACAAATGGGGGACAGTGTTCCTTCAATTACTCAGGTCTTCAGAGACCGCCTGCTGTAATTGTTTAAGGTTCCACTGCCAAGATGCCAGTAAGCATCTCTGTCATTAGTGGAGTGGTCAAAGACTCAGCAGGGGCCTCTGCTATTTTCTCAGCAGGTGAAGTTCTCGAGACTTCTGAGTTTGACGACGAATCTTTCCTTGTCTGCTGTCTTGTTTTGTACTTCTTTGGCATTCCTTTTACGTGGGATTCGTGTTCCATCCAACTAACTAATTTCCACCCTAAATCACCCCTGAAAACCAACAAAAGGGCCAGAATCAAAATACTCTGGCATGAGTTCCCTGTGCGACTGCTGTCTACATGCCACCACCGAAAGTCTATCATAATAATAATCTTTATTATTGTCACAAATAGGCTTACATTAACACTGCAATAAAGTTACTGTGAAAAGCCCCTAGTCACCACACTCTAGCACCTGTTCGGGTACACAGAGGGAGAATTCAGTCAGAATGTCTAATTCCCCTAACAGCACGTCTTTCAGAACTTGTGGGAGGAAACCGGGGCACCTGGAGGAAACCCACGTTGACACAGGGAGAACGTTCAGACTCCGCACAGACAGTGACCCAAGAAGGAATCGAACCTGGGACTCTGGTGCTGTGAAGCAACAGTGCTAACCGCTGTGCTTACAAACTTGTAAACTCCAGGGAGCCCAACTTATTAAACATTTCCTCGAAACTTAACCTTTTAAGAAATATTGTGTGGTAAATTTGCACTGGAAGGTCAATTTATTCTTGATGAGCTGCAGTGCCCAGTACTGAATGCAGAATTCTAGATTGGATCTGACCAAGGCCCTATAGAACTGGAGCATAACTTTCTCCTCCTTTGTGTTCGAATCCTCTTGCGATAAAGACCAACATTCCATTTGTCTTTTCAGCTAATTGTATTTGGGCACTAGCTATTAGTAAATCGTCTACGTGCACAACCAAATTGCTTTGCTTCTCCACGATTTCTCTTGAGTCTCTCATCATTGAGAATATATTCTAATTTGCTTTTCGTACAATCATACAGCAAGTGACAGCTCCTCAATGCCTGTTGTGCTGGATCTTTAAAAGAGCTCTTCCGTTAGACCTATTGTTTCTCCATAGCCCAGTGTAGATCCAATTCTCTTTTGAAAGTTACGTTCAAAATCCACTATCCATTAAGGGTATGCACTTCAGATAATAACTTGCTGTGCAAAAATATTCCGCACCACCGCTTTTGGTTCTTTTTGCCGATTATTTTTAATTTGTTTCTTTCTTTGTACTGATCTTCCTGCCAATGAAAACAGTTTCCATCTACTCTGTCAAAAGACCTTCAACGTTTTGGACATTTTTGTTAAATCTCCCTTTAACCTTCCCTGCTCTGAGGTGAACATTCCCAGATCTCTCGTCGCTCCTAAAAACTGATGTTCCCCAATCCCATGCATCATTGTACAAGCAAAACACTGTGGATGCTGGGTATCAGAAATAAAACAAAATGCTCAGAATATTCCGTTCTGGCAGTATCTCTGAAGAGAGAAACAGCTGTGACGGACGTGAAATGGTACTTCATTTTTTTCTCCCCTTGAGGCTACCATACCTTCTGAGTATTTCCAGCATCTTCCATTTTTGTGTAATTATGGTAAATCTTTTTTTTTCATTAAAATAAATTTTTAGAGTACTCTATGCATTTTTTCCAATTAAGGGGCAATTTAGATTGGCCAATCCACCTAGCCTGCACATCTTTGGGTTGATGGGGCAAAACCCACATGAGCACTGGGAGAATGTGCAAACTCCACACGGACAGTGACCCAGGGCCGGGATCAAACCTGGGACCTCGGTGCCATGAGGCTGCAGTGCTAACCACTGTGCCACCGTGCGGCCCCTGATTTACATGATATGGTACATCTTGATAGCATCCCCTCCATGGCCTTGGATTGAAAGTGTGATTATCGTACACCTGGGTTTCCCGACTTTTCCGGCCATGGAAACCTTTGGACTTCTCGAGTGCTGACTGAACCCCTGAGAAACATAATTTTGAAGAGTTAAACCAGACATGCAATAGGTACAAATATACAAAAACAAATTTATAAAAGTATTTTGTATTCCTTATACAGATACATTTCTTATAATTTAAATGTTCTCTTATTCAACAAAGTACTTAAGTCTTACCTTTTTATTACTTTTAATGGGAGGAATGATGCTGCTGCTTTTGCTCACATTTGTTTAAAATTAGTAGTGCTCTTCCCTCCCCGCCTCTCTCTTCCCTCCCCGCCTCTCTCTTCCCTCCCCGCCTCTCTCTTCCCTCCCCGCCTCTCTCTTCCCTCCCCGCCTCTCTCTTCCCTCCCCGCCTCTCTCTTCCCTCCCCGCCTCTCTCTTCCCTCCCCGCCTCTCTCTTCCCTCCCCGCCTCTCTCTTCCCTCCCCCCCTCTCTCTTCCCTCCCCGCCTCTCTCTTCCCTCCCCGCCTCTCTCTTCCCTCCCCGCCTCTCTCTTCCCTCCCCGCCTCTCTCTTCCCTCCCCGCCTCTCTCTTCCCTCCCCGCCTCTCTCTTCCCTCCCCGCCTCTCTCTTCCCTCCCCGCCTCTCTCTTCCCTCCCCGCCTCTCTCTTCCCTCCCCGCCTCTCTCTTCCCTCCCCGCCTCTCTCTTCCCTCCCCGCCTCTCTCTTCCCTCCCCGCCTCTCTCTTCCCTCCCCGCCTCTCTCTTCCCTCCCCGCCTCTCTCTTCCCTCCCCGCCTCTCTCTTCCCTCCCCGCCTCTCTCTTCCCTCCCCGCCTCTCTCTTCCCTCCCCGCCTCTCTCTTCCCTCCCCGCCTCTCTCTTCCCTCCCCGCCTCTCTCTTCCCTCCCCGCCTCTCTCTTCCCCCCCCGCCTCTCTCTTCCCTCCCCGCCTCTCTCTTCCCTCCCCGCCTCTCTCTTCCCTCCCCGCCTCTCTCTTCCCTCCCCGCCTCTCTCTTCCCTCCCCGCCTCTCTCTTCCCTCCCCGCCTCTCTCTTCCCTCCCCGCCTCTCTCTTCCCTCCCCGCCTCTCTCTTCCCTCCCCCGCCTCTCTCTTCCCTCCCCGCCTCTCTCTTCCCTCCCCGCCTCTCTCTTCCCTCCCCGCCTCTCTCTTCCCTCCCCGCCTCTCTCTTCCCTCCCCGCCTCTCTCTTCCCTCCCCGCCTCTCTCTTCCCTCCCCGCCTCTCTCTTCCCTCCCCGCCTCTCTCTTCCCTCCCGCCTCTCTCTTCCCTCCCCGCCTCTCTCTTCCCTCCCCGCCTCTCTCTTCCCTCCCCGCCTCTCTCTTCCCTCCCCGCCTCTCTCTTCCCTCCCCGCCTCTCTCTTCCCTCCCCGCCTCTCTCCTTCCCTCCCCGCCTCTCTCTTCCCTCCCCGCCTCTCTCTTCCCTCCCCGCCTCTCTCTTCCCTCCCCGCCTCTCTCTTCCCTCCCCGCCTCTCTCTTCCCTCCCCGCCTCTCTCTTCCCTCCCGCCTCTCTCTTCCCTCCCCGCCTCTCTCTTCCCTCCCCCCGCCTCTCTCTTCCCTCCCCGCCTCTCTCTTCCCTCCCCGCCTCTCTCTTCCCTCCCCCGCCTCTCTCTTCCCTCCCCGCCTCTCTCTTCCCTCCCCGCCTCTCTCTTCCCTCCCCGCCTCTCTCTCTCCCTCCCCGCCTCTCTTCCCTCCCGCCTCTCTCTTCCCTCCCCCGCCTCTCTCTCCCTCCCCGCCTCTCTCTCTCTCCCTCCCCGCCTCTCTCTTCCCTCCCCGCCTCTCCTTCCCTCCCCGCCTCTCTCTTCCCTCCCCGCCTCTCTCTTCCCTCCCCGCCTCTCTCTTTCCCTCCCCGCCTCTCTCTTCCCTCCCCGCCTCTCTCTTTCCCTCCCTCCCCGCCTCTCTCTTCCCCCCCCGCCTCTCTCTTCCCTCCCCCCTCTCACTTTCCCTCCCCGCCTCTCTCTTCTTCCCTCCCCGCCTCTCTCTCTCCCCCCGCCTCTCTCTTCCCCCCCCGCCTCTCTCCCCCCCCCCCCCTCTCTCTTCCCCCCCCCCGCCTCTCTCTTCCCCCCCCCCGCCTCTCTCTTTCCCCCCCCGCCTCTCTCTTCCCCTCCCCGCCTCTCTCGCTTCCCCCCCCCCGCCTCTCTCTTCCCCCCCCGCCTCTCTCTCTTCCCCCCCCCGCCTCTCTCTTCCCCCCCCCCGCCTCTCTCGCTTTCCCCCCCCCGCCTCTCTCTTCCCCCCCCCCCACCTCTCTCTCTCTTCCCCCCCCGCCTCTCTCTTTCCCCCCCCGCCTCTCTCTTTCCCCCCCCCGCCTCTCTCTCTTCCCCCCCCCCGCCTCTCTCTTTCCCCCCCCCCCCCCGCCTCTCTCTTTCTCCCCCCCCCCCCCCCGCCTCTCTCTCCCCCCCCCCCCTCCCGCCTCTCTCTTCCCCCCCCCCCCAGCTTTCTATCTCTCACACACGTTCACACTCTTCACCTCCCCCTCTCAATCACACCCTTTCTCCCCTTCTCCTCCCCTCTCCCCTCACTCCCCCTCTCCCTTACTCGTCCCTCTCCCGACCTCCATCCTCCCTCTCCCGGCCCCCCCCTCCCTCTCCCTCTCCCCCCCCCCTCCTCCCTCTCCCGGCCCCCCTCCTCCCTCTCCCGGCCCCCCTCCTCCCTCTCCCGGCCCCCCTCCTCCCTCTCCCGGCCCCCCTCCTCCCTCTCCCGGCCCCCCTCCTCCCTCTCCCGGCCCCCCTCCTCCCTCTCCCGGCCCCCCTCCTCCTCCCTCTCCCGGCCCTCCTCCTCCTCCCTCTCCTGGCTCCTCCTCCTCCTCCCCTCTCCTGGCTCCTCCTCCTCCTCCTCCTCCCTCTCCTGGCTCCTCCTCCTCCTCCTCCTCCCTCTCCTGGCTCCTCCTTCCTCCTCCTCTTCCTGGTCCTTTCCTCTTCCTCTTCCTCCTCCTGGTCCTCTTCCTCCTCCTGGTCCTCTTCCTCCTCCTGGTCCTCCTCCTCTCTCCTGGCCTCCCTCCTCCTCCTCCTACTCCTCCTCCTCCTCCTCCTCTCCTCTTTTGGCCTCACTCCTCCTCCCCCCTCTCCTGGCCACACTCCTCCCTCCTCCTCCTCCTCCTCCTCCCCCCTCTCCTGGCCTCACTCCTCCTCCTCCTCCTCCTCCTCCTCCCCTCTTCTGGCCTCACTCCTCCTCCTCCTCCTCCCCCCTCTCCTGGCCACACTCCCACTCCTCGTCCTCCTCCTCCTCCTCCTCCCCCCTCTCCTGGCCTCACTCCTCCTCCTCCTCCTCCTCCTCCTCCTCCCCTCTTCTGGCCTCACTCCTCCTCCTCCTCCTCCTCCTCCTCCTCCCCTCTTCTGGCCTCACTCCTCCTCCCCCCCCCCCTCTCCAGGCCTCACTCCTCCTCCTCCCCCCTCTCCTGGCCTCACTCCTCCTCCTCCCCCCCCCCCCCTCTCCAGGCCTCACTCCTCCTCCTCCCCCCTCTCCTGGCCTCACTCCTCCTCCCCCTCCTCCACCTCCCCTTCCTCCTCCCCCCCCCCCCCCCTCTCCTGGCCTCACTCCTCCTCCTTCTCCTCCTCCCCCTCCTCCCCCCTCTCCTGGCCTCCCGCCTACCCCCTCCTCCTCCTCCTCCTCCCCTGGCCTCATTCCTCCTCCTCCTCCTCCTCCTCCTCCCCCCTCTCCTGTCTTCACTCCTCCTCCTCCTCCTCCTCCTCCTCCTCCCCCCTCTCCTGTCTTCACTCCTCCTCCTCCCCCCTCTCCTGTCTTCACTCCTCCTCCTCCTCCTCCTCTCCCCCTTTCCTGGCCTCACTCCTCCTCCTCCTCCTCCTCCTCCTCCCCCCTCTCCTGGCCTCACTCCTCCTCCTCCTCCTCCTCCTCCTCCTCCCCCCTCTCCTGGCCTCACTCCTCCTCCTCCTCCTCCCCCCTCTCCTGGCCTCACTCCTCCTCCTCCTCCTCCTCCTCCTCCTCCCCCCTCTCCTGGCCTCACTCCTCCTCCTCCTCCTCCCCCCTCTCCTGGCCTCACTCCTCCTCCTCCTCCTCCTCCTCCTCCCCCCTCTCCTGGCCTCACTCCTCCTCCTCCTCCTCCTCCCCCCTCTCCTGGCCTCACTCCTCCTCCTCCTCCTCTTCCTCCCCCCTCTCCTGGCCTCCTCCTCCTCCCCCCCCCCCCCTCTCCTGGCCTCACTCCTCCTCCTCCTCCCTCTCCTGGCCTCACTCACTCTCTCCCACCGTCTCTATTCCTACATACATATTGTACATTTCAGAAGACATCTTCATTAAGTAAAGTTAACTCAAAACTCAGCATCATTTTACATAATGGTTATCTGCATTTATCTACATTTATTCAGCTGTAGCCTCTCTTGGGCTGATTACTGTTAACTAAGAATAATCATTCTATAGATCTATTTCTGGAGAAACAAAACCCTAAGCAGTATAAATGTCCTCACTCAAAGGGTTCTGAATCTCTGGAATTCTCTACCTCAGAGGTAGAGAATTCCAAAAAGAAAGAGTTGAAACCTAAGATCAGCCATGATATTGAACAACAGAGCATGCTTGTGGGGTCCTGGGTCTATTTCTCATTCTTATGTTCTTATTTTTGAACTAGCTTCTTTTATATTATCGCTTCTTGGCTCCATTTTTGTAGCAACCATCTTTACCCTACTCTCCAGACTGAGGTCCATAAATTGCACCATAGAAGGTTAAGGGAGAATCTAATAGAAGTGTTCATACTTTGAAAGTGGTTGAATAGGCTAATTGATGGAAGATTATAATATTAGTTGATAGATCAGTAATAATGGAAATATAAATCTTCAAAAAAAGTAATCAAAAATGTAAAGGTAGATTTTTGTAATGTAGCAGTTTAAAAAAAAATATATGGCATGCTTTGAAGCAAGTGACAAATTGATCACAGCATCAAAGAAAGAGTTTGATAAACAGTGATTGGAGGATTTGAGGAATATTGGCTTCTAAATATTGGGATGTGTTAAGAGTTAAAAGCCTGGGGGTATAGTGTATTTGGCTGCAATGGTCATGTTTTAAAAAAGGATTTTGTTTTTCTTTTAGTAAATAGGTGAAATTGACCAGGAGATTTACTGGGAGGGGGGGGGGGGGGGGGGGGGGGGGGAGATGTGTGTTTGCAGCCTGCAGAGATAATGTGCTTTCCAGCTTGGGGAAATTAGGTCATTGCTGGGTGGAGCTCGGAAAGGCAGAGCGGCAGCGAGTTTTGAGAATTCTGAGAGAAAGATGAGCTGAGTTCTGATCTGCCTGACTGAGTCCGCAATTCTTTCCAAATAGGATAGTTAACAAAAAAGAGTAATATTTTAAAGCAAAGCAGTCTTGTCTGAAGACCACGAAGAGGCTGAAACAACCCAGTTGAAACAGTTATTTGAAGATGTGCAGCCAGAGTCAGAAGAGATTCCAACCGGAGTCGCATCTGTTTTATAAAGCAAGTGTTACTTGCTAATTTTAAACTGTATTAAGAGCTATATTTTTCTTTTGTTGTTTAACGGGAAATTGTACAGTTCTGAAGGGGTAATTGTAAGCTGTTCTTTTTGAGTGTGAAATTAAAATATTATATTCATAATAAGGTTTTGTTTTGGAAACACCAAAGCCCTATTTCTTCTTGCAATCACACCTGGAATGAATCATTCTTTCTCCACAGTCTTACAAGTTAACTAAAATATTGGGGTTTCAGTCCAGTATCCTGCCGGTGTTGGGGTCTGGTCTGGGATCGTAATTACATTGACAGGAAAATAATAAAAGGAAAGCTGTTCACATTAAAGCTGTTTAGAGTAAACAGCTTTACTGTGAAGCTAGTAATGATAAAAGGACTGAAGTGGACTTATGGACTTATTTGCTGAAATCTTTGATTCCCTGGTGAGATTTTCTTCACTAATCATTCATAATTTATTATTATGCTTCAGATTATTAAACTCTACAAAGATTCACCAGGTAGGATCTGAATAGGTGTACGCTGTTGAGACTTCTGTTGTAATTAACGCAGTGACTGCATGTTGGCTTTTCCTATTGTAACAATATGGGAGCTGTGGAAGTTTATATTGTAGCACCCTCTGCTGTTTCATTATGGAATTCATGTGCTGGCCGTCACCATTTTGCCTATTTGATTGCTGCAGTAGTCATCTTATTTCTCCAGTCTTTTCATCTTTTTCTGTGGTCACCTCAAGTAACACATTTTCACAAGTATTTGTGCGTCACTTGAGTACTGTTTCTTTCAATAAATCAAGGATTGTGACCGTTGTTTAGTTATTCACAATAAAAGTTTAATTTTCCAGTATTAATTTGACCAAATGCTGGACAAACAATTATCAGTGAAAACATGGTAAATTCAAATATTCATAAAATGGCTGAAAGAGAGAATTGTATATTTAGGAATGACTGTTTTTTTTCATCCAACCTTTTTCCTTTTGTTTATAGAAGAGCTAACTTACCCTGGGGTATTTCCACTGCAGCAGTCAGCCACTGGCAGCTTGCCCAAGTGTGAGCCTGCATCACGAGTGTCAGAGTCCAATCAGAACATGGGACTTGTATCTGCAGCAGAAATCACTGTATTATGAGCAATGGCCCTTGGTGATCTGCACTCCTTCATCCCAGATGAGATCAGTGAAAACATAAACTGGGGATCAAATCTGGGACCATCCAATCTGTGTGGCACAGAAGTAATTTATGTCAACCTTTGGAGAAATAATTTGAGCTTTTAAAATCAAATGTAATATTAACTCTTAAATGTTATTATCTTTGTCTTTATCTGAATTTGACTGGAATTATTGAGACAACTTCTGAAGAATATGCAAGAAGTAGCAAATCTTTACTCTTCATCATAGGTCAGCTCACCTGCACAGCGTGGAATTGTCAAATACAATTTAGTTACAATGCTCAGCTGCAGAACTAAAACAAGCTAAAGTATTCTACTAAGTTAGAGGTCTTTAATAACTAATAAAATTTCTAATTTTGAAAAAAATAAGCATCAGAACAAATAGATTATACACATTGAAAATAAACTTCACACTTTGTTGTTCCCTGGCTTAAGATGCAGCAGGTGACTCTCTGAACTGAAACTGCATGTTTTACTTTTTTATTCTTGGTACAGCATTATAACTGTTCAACATCACAACATTTAGTCAGTGCCTTGGTCTTTTGTTGTTTCTCGTGCTGTTTGGTCGGAATGCTTCGTTAAATGCGGCCTGTTCTTAATTTGTCTGGAGGTCTCCACATCTTCACTTGTTTACATCATAGATAATCATTGTAAACATTGTTATAAGGGTATTGCTATATAACTTGGTCCATTATTAATTTATTCCTGGTTCAGACTTGTACGCTTGTACTTGATTCTGGGATACTTTATGCAAAAGAAAACCAAGTTGCTCTCTCGTTTTGACAAGTGGTAAAGTGTATAGCCTAAGTATTGAAATAGACTATGTGGCAAATTGCAGGTCTATTTATGTTTTACAATCTTAACCACATCCGATGCCATAAATGGTTTTGATTTATTTAATCAACAACTTCATTCTGATTATATCAAGCTTCAACTACTTTCTCATATTTAAAGTTTATTACATTATATATTGTTTTTTCTATCATTTACCACCAGAACTTCAGTGTGTTTTAGATCAATCCAAACTAAAATGGATGAAAAATCAGTGGCAGTAATTGGCTGAATTTGATCAGTTAAATCTTATTTTTAATAAAGTATAGTTTTGCAAATTTGCAGTTAACGATTTTGTATTTCAGATGCGATGAATATGTAAATCAGCTTGATGAAATGCAGCGTCAACTTGCTGCTGCTGAAGATGAGAAGAAGACTCTGAACTCTCTTCTTCGCATGGCCATTCAGCAGAAACTGGCACTGACTCAACGGCTGGAGGACTTAGAGTTTGATCATGAACAGTCCAGGCGTGGCCGAACCAAATCGTGGACCAAAACCAGGGCTAACAACCCCAGTGTAAGTCATGTGCGCTCTTGTGTTGTCAGACAAGAGGGAGTAGTTGTCAGCAACCAGATGTATTGCAGTGAGAAGTACAAAATCTACTGTGATTGATTGTGGTCTGTCGAGAATTCACAAGAAGTGGGGATAGTAAATAGATGTGATGCTTTGGTGGGCAGCGCAGCATTAATGCCCTGTTTTCTTTGCATTGCAGTGAGTTCATCTGTATTGGATTGTTAACCATTACTTAATGTATTCAGATGAAGTAACTGGATTAGTGTGACATATACATCTTGTAATATAAGGCTTTAATTGTGATACCTGTGCACTATATGGGTAGTATGGTATCTCTGAGGTGTCAGTTCATTCAGTCAGCCTACTCCAACACCACTGTCTGAATCTTTATAGCACAAATGTGCTTTATTACCACCCAACTTTAGTTTGCACTTCACCTTCCAGACAAAGGGTTACATTTAACAATGTTGCACATGTTTACAGTATTGATATATGCAAATTCATCCCATCCCGATTCAAACTGCAATTTGGCTTACCAAAATTATGCTCAAGGTGATGTGCAGTTTTCTAAACGTTTGATAATATTTGCAATTGCTTTCAGATTGTAAAAGATCTTGGAGTTTTCCATTTACAAATATTGTTCTCTAAGATTATATCCCAAGCAAGAGACTCATTGACATTTAGTTTCTGTATACACCAGTATTGAAAAACACAATGCAAGGCTTCAGTGTTATTTAATGCCAATAGTACTTGCAGGCCATTAATTTCAATGTCTTTTACAACTTGTATTTATGTATATAAGCACAGACCATGTGGAACTCTCCATTATGTGTGACAATATAGGACGAGGAGAAAGTCCTAATATTAAATACAAGCAAGTGAATGAGTCTTTGTGTTCTCAGATTACGTGCTTTGAATTGGGAAAAGCAGTAACTGATATGGCAACCACACTTATTTAGAAAAATGTAAAGCCTTTTAGTGCTTTTCATTCAAATAAGCACAAAGTAAAACACATAATGGACTGTGGGTGCACTAATTTTGTTAAGAACTGCCTGTTTTCAAGCATTGTCTTGTCTGCCACTTAAATTTGCATTGTCTGGGCACAAGCCCTTGCTTGAAGCAGTGTAAGGAAATATTCTTAATCTGCTATTTCTCATTGATTGCCAGTAGCTTTGTTTTCCATACTACCACATTGCCTATAAGTAGCCAGGAGATTTGTTTTAGTAACACAAAAAGTAAGTGCATTGCTTGCCTTCAGGTTCCAGGAAAGATAAAGTACATTAATATGATGACTTTGAAAATTCATACCTCGCGATATGTAAATTTAAATATTTCACCTCATTAATTTGTTTTCCTGAAAGAAACTTTGAAAAAAAATTAACACAAAAATAATGCTTTTCAAAATTATTTCAATCTTAGTTCAGTGTCTCTAAATTAAATATTTAGGGTTAAGATATATTCTACACGGAACTGACCACAAGTGCATCAAAAGACTGCAATTGATGACTGCTATAGTCCTATTGTGATGGAGCTCGTAAGAAATGCACATCATTTCTAGAACCTGTGCTCCATAGTAAAGTTGTTAAAACTAAATATTTGTTACCATGTGAAGCAGCAATGCTACAGAATATTTCTATTATACACAGTTTATGCTGTAAATGCGTTTGCTTTCCATTTTTCTCTTTATGGGGCTGCTGGTTTAGAGTATGACTTCTGAGTCAAAATTACAGAACTAGTTTTCTCCTTTTAGCTTCACTCAGTGGATTGATACAAAATACTCTCCTGCCTGTGAGCTTTAAAATTACTTTACAACAAGATTTAATGATTACATTAAAGAAAACTTTATATGATGTCGCAGGACTAATGAGTTAGATGCTTTTAATTTTGGAGCGACTCCTGTTAATGCACCGGAAATCTGTCATTGCTGAAATTGTGTATACAAAGGATTTCTGTTAAATTGAATCCTGCTTTAGTTTTCTATGCTGCACAATCCCTTGAAGGCCTTTGATCTACTGATAATTATCTTAATTGCATTATGGGTTATTAATAAATGCCTGTGGTTTGAATTAACCTAGCATTTTGAAATGTGACATTAGACATTTTTGCTCTATTTGAAGCAGATATATTTGCTTCCAATGTTTCAGGAACATTTTTAATGACTTCCCTACACTAGTAGCAAAAGTAAACAATCGCCAAATTTGATACTTTGAAAAGAGATTTGTAAAGTAACTTGGGAAAAGGTATCTCAAATGTATAAGCTAATTTTGTGATATGACAATTTTTCCCAGGTTTGCAGAAAAGTTTGGAATATGCATCTATATACCTAGTGTTATCTAACTGCTGTCGAAATACAGCATGTGAAATCATTATATTATTGCCTACCTCTGTTAGAAGGCTGTCTGTCCTTTGGCTCTTGGCTGTATTTGCTATTCCTTATAGCAGTCTGCATATAATGACCTGCATGTCTCTCTTCTAATCTAACGGCTTTGTAAACCAATTCCTGTGATAAATGATTATCTCTTTGCATGACCAACATTGGGTCACTCGATACTTGTGAGGTTAGCTTCCTACAAATGGCTTGCATCATATTGAACCTTGCCATATGCTTTATATTCGGAAATAATCCAAAATGTCGTCGCCTTTGATCACTAACAGCCCACAGTTTGCATTAACAGACTAATATGACTAGCAAAACCTTGTGCTGTGCATTCTTCATGAATTGCTCCTTGTGCAAGTGGTTGTTTGTAATAAGAGTTTTGGCTAATTTTTTTTATTTTCCCTTTTTCAGCGCTAAAAGTCCCTGGCGAAGGACTTTCCATCAAGAGTGCAGTTTATTTAAAAATTGTTAGTGTAGTCTGTTGCACAAAATGAACTAATAGTGAAGAAAACACTATTGAACCACATTAATAATAGTGGCAGTTGATTTGCTCCCTTGTGTTGATTTTGCACTACAAGTTGCAAATACGAACACAGTTACATTATTAAAATGGTTGCTGCAGGAAGAGAAACTCACAAGTGTTGAAGAAATCTTCAATGATTTGATTAACATTATGCTTTATGATAGAATATTCACAATTTGAGGTGATATGATATTCATGTTTTGCAATTATTCAGTGTTTTTAATCAGATGTTATACCTGTGCACTTTTGATATTTTTTTAATTATTAGAAGGTAGAAAATGCTGCGGTTTGTGGATATAACTCCTGCTGGTAGTGTCTTTAATTGGTATGATAGATTTCTGCATCAGCATGCTGCAGAAGAGTCAATTATATTTTTAACCTGTGTTCAGATTAAACTTTTACACTACCGGTGTTTATACTTCAGCATTTTCTCCATTAGAATTTGTTTTGTTTTACATATGTTAACTGCCACGTTCTAAAATCCAGGGTGATCTAATTCTGGGGTTTTCTTGTATATTATTCTTAGGAATAGTTCAATGTAACAAGGAAAAAAACTTGACTTTGTTCTGGTAATGGTAATAGGCACTTGAAAAGTAGTATTACCAACAAATTCCAGGATTTCTGGGCTTAAAAAAAAATCAAGTATCATTGATTTATCAGAATTTTCTACAAAGGCGTCAAATAAATTCCAAATTGGAATTGTTTCCTTATTTCTCATTTTGTTTATTGTGCCAAAACTTGGTACATCTAGAAGAAAAATCTAAACTATTGTTTATTGTGGGGTGTTCTGTTTCCTTGCCTTGATTTTGTTAATTCTGCCAGTAGTGCCTTTGGTAATTCCAAGAAAAAGTGCTTGTTCCTACAATTATGTTTTTTCAAACAAAAATGTATTCAAATTTCAAAAAGAAAGGATAAAGCAATAAGTGCAACTGAGAACCCCCCTTTTGCACAAACTTTCCACTGCAGTCTTAATTTTACAAATAAATTGTATGAAATTCTTCTTTGTCGATGATACTTCTGAAATGCAGATTCATGCAAATTCAGGGATACTTATTTGGGAACCAAATCAAGTAAGTTTGGACTCCCAACTGACATTAAATTGTATTAATACATTGTGGTTGCAGTACAGAGAACTGTATCAGATGTATCTTAGCTTTGGTGATGGTCGCAAATAACTGGTATTGTTGGCAGATGTGAAAACATTAAGACGTAACTTTCCTTACCAGCTGTGTAATCATTGTGTAAGTTCAGCAAACAGAAAATAGATGCTGCATCAACAAACCATGCCACTAAATGAAATGGTGATGTTTGTTGAAGCCAGGTTCTGACAAATTGGGTTCAATTTAGAAGTAACTTTAAATTAAGTGCAATTTAAATAATGAATTTTAACATTGTTATGGAAGATATTTTCTGTTCGCTGGAAGAATGGTGTGATTCTTATCCTTTTTTGTTACAGTATTGATCCTATGCTCAGTTACATTAATAAATGTACTTCATGTGGGTATTTATTTAAGCAATTGTCACAGTACTGTATTACTTTATATGTGCATTATCATTTAGTGGCAGGTTGGCTTAAACATAATGTCATATGCATGTGTGCCAGCCTAGAGACCTTTACACAGATTGTGTTTTTAAAAAATTAAATTGAAGATTTTAAACAAGTGTGGAACTAAAGGCTTCATGGATGTTGTGAAATATTGGACGTTGGACTTACAAACATGTAAAACCTGAAGAAAGGTTTATTGTACCAGGATTGTATCTGTGTAAAGGTAATCCTATTGGCTATGTCAATAAATGTGACTATAACTAAGACATTGAGTCTGGAGACTTTTATTCTTCTGTTTGATTATTTGTTAAAATAAATGAGAACTTGACCACGTTCTTATTAACAATAGGTTTGGATGTCAATGATGTTGCAGGATCACAGTCTTCCCTGGTTTGGAAATTCTTCCTTTTCAGACGATAATCCAATTCCCTCTTGAATGCCTCAATTGACCCTGCCTCCACCACACGCTCAGACAGTGTATTCCAAATCTTAATCACGCATGTGAAATTTTTTTATACTCTTATTTCCATTACTACTTTTGTCAATTACTTTAAATGTATGCAGTCTGGTTTTCTCTCCTATCACCAATGGGAATAGTTTGTCCGTATCCACTCTGTCCAGACCCTTAATAATTTTGAACACCTCTATCAAGCCACCTCTCAATTATCACTTGTCCAAGGAGAACAGCCTCAACTTCTCCAGTGTATCTCTGTAATTGTGTTCCTCATCCCTGGAACCATTCTCCTGAATCTTTTCTGCATTGTCTTTAATGCCTTCACATCCTTACTAAATTGGGAAAAAAAGTCATAGTGCTGTAAAATAATTATTGCTATTATCGGAATCATAGAAGTTCAAAGCTTCATGTCATTTCTACATTCAGGTTGAAACAACTATCTGCCAAACTGTTACTGATCTATCTACAATCTCTTTGAATGTTTGTACGACACATCATTCCATCATTCACATCTTAAAGTATTACACCTCAGGCTAATATGTATGAAGGATAAAAATTCATGATTGACTGAAAAGAGTGACCAGTCAAATAAAAATTAATAGTGCCACCATGTTGTATTTTAATTAGTGGAAAATACATTTTTATAAATAACCTATGCAATTGAAGAAATCAAATTAAAATATAATTTCCAGTCAATTGCCAATATAATTTTGTATATCACTGGAAAGTATTCTGAGATGATACACTTCTGTAGGGACTTAAAATTTGGATATTTGCCTCCAATTTGAATTGTTATTGAAATAAAAGTAGAAGATGCCAACAATACATATTTCAGTATAACATTCTTCTTGAGAACTTGAAACTGAAAGGTAAGTAAAGTTTTTGATGGAACTCCACAAACCGGTATAGAGAGAAACATGGTCATAACATCCTCAATGGCAATCAGCGTCAGATTGCAACTCCATACCCACTTACCTGTGCCAAATTCATCGAAATCTGTCGTCTCCAACCTGGGCCAGACGCGATCCAGGCAGTGCAGCGAGCCCCTGGGACCAGCATTAGCTGCCATAAAGCAGGTGAGTTTAAATGCCACATTGAATATAACAGGTATAAGGTAAGTGTCGACAGTATGTGGATGGGATTTGGGGAGTGGGGTGCGTTGGATGTGGGGTCAGGTCAAATATGGTCATGGGGGGTGGTTGGGTCAGACATCGGGAATGGAGTTGAGTCAGGGGAGGTAGTCGGGAGGGACAAGGTCGGGGGGGGCTGGTGGTAGGAAGAGATCCTATCAGTCCGGGGGGCCCCGGTTGGGTGTGCCATTTGGGGGGTGCCTATTGGGTCAGGAGTGTTGGGGTGAATCCTTTGGCACCATTAATGCAGACAGGAGTGGAACGGTACTTTGCTTCCTGAAGTCAATGACCAGCTCTTTAGTTTTGCTGACATTAAGGGATAGATTGTTATCATTACACCACTCGTCTAGGTTCTCTACCTCCATCCTGTACTCTAACGTCATTGTTCGAGATCCGACCCACTAAGGTGGTGTCATCAGCAAACCTGTAGATGGGGTTGGAGCCAAATTTTGCCATAGTCGTGTGTGTACAGCGAGTATAGTAGGAGGCGTTGTGTATATGGACTTTTAATAGCCTTTGACAAGATATCACAGAAAAGATTACAAAGCAGGTTAAAAGATATGGAATTGTTGTGAGGATAGTGATGCGCGATCAATGAACACAGAAATGAAGGAGTAGTCCGAATCGAAGGCTTTAATCTACAAGAAGTGTACCCAGCAGCAGGAGTACAGAAATGACGATGGCTGCTGGGAAACACGGGTTCTTATACTCCGCCTCCTAGGCGGAGCTGCCCCGTAATACCTTTGAGAAGCCGGGGAATGAGAGGTGGAGGGGGGGGGGGGGGGGGGGGGGTCCCGTGCGAGTGGGATTAGAGACTGGTAGTATGACTAGTGATGTGGGATCATACCTCTCCAACGGTGGCTGCCCACTGGCCCGTAACTATATACAGGGACGTGTTAGAACACGGTAACTATTTACAGAGTTGGAAAACGAGAGAACAAACAAAAAAGTTCATTAACAGTTCATATCGACTCGATCAGCCGATTGGGGACATTGGACGTCCTCTGCGACCTGCGGAACTTCGTTGGAGATGCGGGCGTCCATGACTCCGGGAGCGATGATCTGGTCCTTGTGGCTGCGTCCGTACCCCTAGGCGGAGCTGGTGAGGGCCAGGCCATTGGGGGGGGGGGTCTGGTCCTCTGGGCACGGTTGGCGGGCCAGGGAGGGGAGCGCCTGCGGGAAGCAGTTGCAGCTGGTGGGGGGGCTCCAGCGGGTGCCAGGTCCCGTATGGAGACCGTGTCCTGACGGCCGTCGGGGTGCTCCACATACGCATTTTGCGGGTTCGTGTGGAGCAGCTGGACCCTCTCGACCAACGGTTCCGACTTGTGCCCCCGCACGGGATGGGCCCGGGGGCAGCCAGCCAGGTCGGGAGCGGGGTCCCTGAGGAAGACTTCCTGGGGAAGACAAGAAGGCGTTCGTGAGGCGTTTGATTGGTAGATGTGCAAAGCAGTGACCGGATTGAGTGGAGGGTGTCTGGGAGGACCTCTTGCCAGCGGGAGACTGGGAGATTTCTGGACCGTAGGGCCAGCAGGACGGTCTTCCAGACCGTATTGTTCTCCCTCTCGACCTGTCCGTTAACCCTAGGGTTATAACTGGTCGTCCTGCTTGAGGTAATGCCCTTGCTGAGCAGGAATTGACGCAGTTCGTCACTCATAAAGGATGACCCCCTATTGCTGTGAATGTACGTGGGGAATCCGAACAGGGAGAAAATAGTGTGGAGGGCATTAATGATGGTGGGTGTGGTCATGTCGGGGCAGGGGATGGCGAACGGGAAGCGGGAGTACTCTTCGATCACGTTGAGGAAGTACGTGTTGCGGTTTGTAGAGGGGAGGGGACCTTTGAAGTCCATGCTGAGGCATTCAAAGGGGCAGGAAGCCTTTATCAGATGCGCTTTTTCGGGGCGTCTTGCACTCCGTGCAAATGTGGCAGTCCCTAGTGACTGACCTCGATGGAGTAGGGGAGGTTGCGGGTCTTTACAAAGTGAAAAAAACGGGTGACCCCCGGGTGGCAGAGGTCCGTGTGGAGGGATCGAAGACGGTTCACTTGTGCGTTGGCACAGGTGCTGCGGGACAGGGCTTCGGGAGGCTCGTTCAGCTTTCCAGGACGATACAAGATGTCGTCGTAGGTGGACAACTCGATCCTCCACCGCAAGATCTTGTCGTTCTTTATTTTGCCCCTCTGTGCATTGTTGAACATGAAGGCCACCGACCGTTGGTCTGTGAGGAGGGTGAATCTCCTGCCGGCCAGATAGTGCCTCCAGTGTCGCACAGCTTCTACTATGGCCTGTGCTTCATTCTCGACCGAGGAATGGAGGATTTCGGAAGAATGGAGGGTACGGGAGAAGAAGGCCACGGGTCTGCCCGCTTGGTTGAGGGTGGCTGCCAGAGCTACATTGGACGTGTCACTATCTAGAAGGGGAGGGACTCGTCGATAGTGCACATCGTGGCCTTTGCGATATCCGCTGGACAGGGGGAACGTGGTCGTTTGAATGAGGGGACGGGCTTTGTCGGCGTAATTGGGGACCCACTGGGCGTAATATGAGAAAAACCCGAGGCAGCGCTTGAGGGCTTTGGGGCAGTGGGGGAGGGGGAGCTCCATCAGGGGGCGCATGCGTTCCGGGACGGGGCCTATCACTCCATTTCACACTACATAGCTGAGGGTGGCTAGGCGGTCGGTGCTAAACATGCATTTGTCCTTGTTGTAAGTCAGATTCAGGAGCTTTGCGGTTTGGAGGAATTTGCAGAGATTGGTGTCGTGGTCCTGCTGATCGTGGCTGCAGATGGTGACATTATCGAGATACGGGAAGATGGCCCGTAAACCGTATTGGTTGACCATTCTGTCCATCTCCCTTTGGAAGACCGAGACCCCGTTTGTGACACCGAAGGGAACCCTTAAAAAGTGGTAGAGTCGCCCGTCCGCTTCGAACGCAGTGTACTTGCGATCACTTGCGCGGATGGGGAGCTGGTGGTAGGCAGACTTGAGGTCCACTGTGAAGAAGACCTTGTACTGCGCGATCCTGTTGACCAGGTCGGATATGCGGGGGAGAGGGTACGCATCCACCTGCATAAACCTGTTGATGGTCTGACTGTAGTCTATAACCATCCTATTCTTCTCCCCGGTCTTTACCACCAGAAAATGTGCTCATCAGGGGCTGTTGCTAGCCTCGATGACCCCTTCCTTCATGAGCCGTTGGATCTTGGACCTGATGAAAGTCCGGTCCTGATGTCGCGGGCGCTGATCTCGTTAATATTAAAGAGGGACAAGGACCCCCAGCAGTGTTGTTCATACAGGCCCATATCTCTCCTCAACGTAGATGCCAAGGTGCTGGCAAAAATCCTGGCCACCAGGATAGAGGACTGTGTGCCAGGGGTTGTGCACGAGGACCAGACAGGTTTTGTGAAGGGAAGGCAGCTGAACACGAATGTGCGGAGATTGTTGAATGTCATCATGATGCCGGCGATTGAGGGGGAGGCAGAGATAGTGGTGGTGCTGGATGCGGAGAAGGCCTTCGATAGAGTGGAGTGGGGGTACCTATGGGAGGTGTTGGGGAAGTTTGGATTTGGTGAAGGGTTCATTAGATGGGTACGGCTGCTATATGAGGCCCCGATGGCGTGCGTGGCCACGAATGGGAGGAGGTCGGAGTACTTCCGGCTTTACCGAGGGACCAGGCAGGGTTGCCCTCTGTCCCCCTTGTTGTTTGCACTGGCAATCGAGCCGCTGGCGATGGCGTTGAGGGATTCAGAGAGGTGGCGAGGTTTGATGCGAGGTGGGGAGGAACATAGGGTGTCGTTGTTTGCCGATGACCTGTTACTGTATGTGGCGGACCCGGTGGGAGGGATGCCGGGGGTGATGGAACTGCTAGCTGAGTTTGGGACCTTTACAGGTTATAAATTAAATTTAGGCAAGAGTGAGGTGTTTGTGGTGCACCCTGGAGACCAGGACGAAGGAATTGGTAGGCTCCCGCTTAGGCGGGCAGGGGAGAGCTTTAGGTACCTGGGGGTGCAGGTGGCCACGGACTGGGGGACTCTTCACAAACATAATTTCACCAGACTTATAGATCAGATGGAGGAGGAATTCAAGAGGTGGGACATGCTGCCATTGTCCTTGGCGGGGAGGGTACAGTCCGTCAAAATGATGGTGCTTCCGAGGTTCTTGTTCCTCTTTCAGTGCCTGCCCATCTTTATCCCCAGGGCCTTCTTTAGCAGAGTGACTAGCAGTATTTTGAGCTTTGTGTGGGCACATGGGACTCCAAGAGTGAAGAGGGTGTTCCTGGAGCGAGGGAGGGATAGAGGTGGGCTGGTGCTGCCCAACCTTCTGGGGTACTATTGGGCGGCCAATGTGTCAATGGTTGCGTAAATGGGTGATGGAGGGGGGAGAGGCGGCATGGAAAAGAATGGAGATGGCGTCATGTAGAGGTACGAGCTTGGGTGCCATGGTAACGGCGCCGTTGCCGCTCTCCCCTAAGAGGTTTACCACGAGCCTGGTGGTGGCGGCGACCCTAAGAATCTGGGGACAGTGGAACGGCATCGGGGGGAAACAGGGGTCTCGATGGAGGCTCAACTGGGTGGCAATCATCGGTTCATCCCGGGGAACAAGGATGGGGGATTTAGGGGGTGGCAAAGGGCGGGCATCAGTAAATTGAGGGACCTGTTTATTGGTGGGAGGTTTGCGGGCCTGGGGGAACTGGAAGATAAATTTGGGCTTCCCCAAGGGAACATGTTCAGATACTTGCAGGTAAAGGCATTTGCTAGGCGACAGGCAGAGGGGATTCCCTTTGCTGCCCTCGTGGGGGACGATGGACAGAGTGCTTTCGGGGGTGTGGGTAGGAGAGGGGAAGGTGTCTGACATCTATAAGGTAATGCAGGAGGTGGAGGAGTTGTCAGTGGAGGAGCTGAAGGCTAAATGGGAGGAGGAACTCAGGGAGCAGATAGAGGACGGGACTTGGGTGGATGCCTTGGAGAGAGTCAACTCTTCCTCCTCATGTGCGAGGCTTAGTCCTCATCCAATTAAGGTGTTGCACCGGGCCCACATGTCCGGGACTAGGATGAGTAGGTTCTTTGGGGGTGAGGACAGGTGCACCAGATGTTCGGGGAGTTCAGCGAACCACGCCCATATGTTCTGGGCATGCCCAGCACTGGAAGAATTCTGGAAGGGGGTGGCGGGGACGGTGCCGAGGGTGGTTGGATCCAGGGTCAAACCAGGGTGGGGACTCGCGATTTTTGGAGTTGCGGTAGAGCCGGGAGTGCAGGAGGCGAAAGAGGCCGGTGTCCTGGCCTTTGCGTCCCTAGTAGCCCGACGAAGGATCTTGCTACAGTGGAAGGATGCGAGGCCCCCAAGTGTGGAGACCTGGATCAGTGACATGGTGGGATTTATAAGAGGATCAATACAAGGGTTCTATAAACGATGGCAACCTTTTCTGGACTTCCTGGCTCAAAGATAGGTAACTTGGTCAATGGCAGCAGCAACCCGGCGGGGGGGGGGGGGGGGGGGGGGGGGGGGGTTCCTTATTGTAGTTTCTATTCTGTAACTTTATATTGTGTTAATTTGTGTTGTTAAAATGCTGTGTTGTTCATGGAGGTGGGGCGAATGTTTATGATTGTTAATATTATTGTTATTTTTGGTATTTTATTATGGTGCGTTATTGTTGTATAAATTCAAAATTTTTCAATAAAAAATATTTCAAACAAAAAAAAGCAAGTCCGGTCCTGGGCACTGTACCGTCTGCTCCTGGTGGTGACAGGTTTGCAGTCCGGGGTGAGGTTTGCAAACAAGGACGGGGGATCGACCTTGAGGGTTGCGAGCTGCAGACAGGGAGGGGAGGCATATGGCCGCCGAATTTAAATGTTAGACTCTGGAGGTCACATTGGAAGTCTAACCCCAGGAGTGCGGCCGCGCAGAGGTGGGGGAGGATGTAGAGTCTGTAATTTTTAAACTCCCTCCCCTGGACTGCGAGGTCCGCTATACAACACCCCGTGATCTACTGAATGGGAGCCAGAGGCCAGGACGATTTTTTGCTTGACCGTGTAGACAGGGAGAGCACAGCGTCTTACTGTGGTGGGGTGGACAAAACTCTCCGTGCTCCTGGAGTCCAGCAGGCAGGTCGTCTCGTGCCCGTTGAGCGGTATCCTTGTCGTTGCTGTAGAGAGGGTGCGGGGTCAAGACTGGTCCAGAGTGACTGAAGCGAGTTGTGGCAGATAGTCTGAGTCGTCATCGGGCAGTGAGTAGTTACCCGTGAGGTCCTCTGGGCCGATCCAAGATGGCGGCGCCCATCGGTCGAACATGGTGGGGGTGGACAAAATGGCGGCGTCCATCCCCCGCACGTGGCGTGGGAGGTGTAAAATGGCGGCACCTGGGGGTCTCACGTGGTGTCGGGGGCGTAAAATGGTGGCGCCCGGATGTCAAACGTGGCGTTGGGGGATGGGGGCAGAGAGGTACGCGGTCTGCATGTGGCCCCTGGAGAGAGAGAAGGGGGGAGTCCCGCGGTCGCTGCCAGCGACCGCCTTGGCCTGGCAGACAGCCACAAAGTGGCCTTTCTTCCCGCAGCCCTTGCAGGTTGCAGAACGGGCTGGGCAACTTTGTCAGGGGTGCTGCGCCTGGCCCTTTGGCGCAGGCCTGGGGGGAGTCCAAGTCCATGGGGGAGAGAGACGCTGAGTTCCACGCTGCCCAGGGGGCCGCCGCGCGGTTGGTGGCGAATGAGCTTGCGTTTCTGTTCGCGACATCTCGGGAGGTAGCGAGGGACCGTGTCTCCGCGAGACTCTAGGTTTCTCTTTCCAATAGTCCTCTCTGCCGGATCTGTGGGGACTGCATGCCTGCAACAAAGGCGTCTCGGATGAGGAGTTCCATGTGCTCATTAGCAGACACTTGTGGGCAGCCGCAGTTCCTCCCCAGTACAAGGAGGGCACGGGGTAAAAATCGTCCAGTGACTCACCAGGGATCTGCTGCTTTGTGGCTAGTAAGGGCAGAGTGTAGACTTGATTTACCGGCCTGACGAAGTGTCCTTTGAGCAGGTCCATAGCCGTGTCGTAGTCGGCCATGCCCTCGATGAGCGTGTATATGGCGGTGCCGATGCACGAGTGGAGGATGTGTAGTTTCTGCTCCTTCGTCGGGACGTTTTCCGCCGTACTAAGGTAGCTGTTGAAACAAGCCAGCCAGTGCTTAAATGCGGCTGTTGCATTAGCTGCGTGGGCTGAGTCATAGACACTCCAGCTTGATGCGGAGCTCCATCCATCAAAATCTTGTAGATTAAATTGATGTGTGATCAATGAACACAGAAACAAAGGAGTAGTCCGAATCGAAGGCTTTAATCTACAAGAAGTGTGCCCAGCAGCAGGAGTACAGACATGAAGATGGCTGCTGGGAAACACGGGTTCTTGTACTCTGCCTCGTAGGCGGAGCTACCTTCCTCTTGACCAATGAGAAGGCAACACTTGGGCCAATGGGCAGTGAGCCTTCTACACCAATAGCAACTCACACACCCAGGTACCATAATACCCCTAGTCATACTACCACAGATAGGATATTGGATTAAAACATCATGTTTGAAAAATGGTGAGTATCTCTGTTTAGGAAACTATGTTCCCCTGCCGGAGATGAATTGTAATTGAGGAGTTATCAGGAGGCGATTTCCAATCCTGTGCCATGCAAATTTATGCACGGCAATGATAGGGAGGTCACGCAACTGGCCACTCTCTCCACCTCTTTCCCCCCCCCTCACCAAGCATGTCGCAATTCCCCTAAATAAAGAGACCCTGCCAAAGACCCCCTAAATAGAGAGCCCCACCTGAGACCTCCTAAATAAAAGCCCCCAAGAGACCACCCAGAAGAGACCCCTGTCGGGAATCTAGAGAGCAGTCAAGACAGACAGTGAAACAAATTACTGTTGTAACACACATGGGCATACGGCTGCTGGCTCAGACACAGGAACCACCACATATCAATTCCTGAAAGAGAACCTGACCTGAGCTCAAGGATATGAGGGTTTTAAACACCGCTGACTGTTCAGCCACAAGCCATTTATTCATTTCATTTACGAGGCTGTGATTGACAGATTGCGCACACACACAGCTGTCAGCCTTACTTCATCCATTTCTTTCATGATTGAGTAACTTTGAAGTGATTTAACCACTATGTTTATAAACATCAGCCAGTTCAAAGAATCAACACTATCCCCAAACTGAAGAAGGGCTCCAACCATGCAGATCTGTACCATACAGACTCTCTCCTCTTAAACAAATCAAGCAACGATTACCAACCAACCCAGGTGCACACCACTATTCATTCCCCCTACTCAAACAGCACCAAAGATGGCAACTACAAGAAGAAATTATAAGGAACCCAATCTGATACGAACAGATTCTCAAGATTCAAAGTAACAAACAAAGACATTACAATAGCTCTAACTGGGGGGTTTCCTCAATTCCACCCACCACCACACCAAACAGCCACCCATCGCTCGCCGTGGCTCAACCCCTCTCTATAAACGAGGGTAAAGGGTGTCTAAAATGCACTCTCTCCTCATACATGTAAGAATTACAGCACATTTTTTTTTAAAACAAGACTTGCACAAACCATATCACACTTCTGACTTGAGATTGTTTTTGTCAAAACTAGGAAAACGCCGACACTCATCCCTGAGTTTATATAGCGCACATCCTTGTCAGGAGAAAAGATGAGAAATCACAGCATTATCACAAGGAAATAAAGTCTCAGGAGTATTGATGAACTACAGGATCCAGGGTCGCTTGGAAGGGCCAAAACCATGACGTCAGAGTCTAACAACCCTCATGGCCCCTTCAAGTTCCGTTGAATGAAGTACCTTCTCCTCCGCCAAGCTGTTGCCCCCCCCAATGCCCAGGCAACAAGTAAGCTAGTCCCCGGTGGGGGTGTGGGGTGATGACTTGACATGGGCCAGCCATCTCCAGCCTCTCACGACGAGCATTGAGGACGGGAACAACATAAGAACCAGTGGTCGAGGCCACCAACTGACACCAGGCCCTGGGGACTGACTACAGTGCACTCCTTTGAACCCGAAATACCCACCCTTCAAATCGAGATTGAAAGGTGTGACAGGCCAATTCTCAACCTGTTGGGAACTCGTCTATCCTCTACTCCCCACACTCACAAGAGACTGGGATCATGAACACTCTTTTTCCACCCCTACTCCCTGAGTTGGTCAATATAGATCAAATTCAATGCAGCAGGATTCCTAAGGACTGAAGGCGGGACCTCACAAGGAACTTACTCTTATCAAATAACAGGATTCTCTTCTATGCTTCCCATTCATTCCAAAGATATTTTGCAGTTCATTAAAGTGAGCACCAAAAATCTGTACCCCAGAGCCGAGATCATTACCCAAAACATCATTTGCAATGACAGCCACCGTCCTAATGCCAACCGTAGGCACTGAGACGTAGGCCCACGCACCAGTGAAACCGCCACTGCAAGTTGGGCCCCACCCCAGCTGCTTCCGACTGCCTCAATCAAACGAGGGCTTTGTTAAATTTAACTCGATTCCTCATCACTAAAATCCAGCCAGGATAATCCAGGGATATAGTGCAAGCCATAGATCCCCAAAATAAGGAATTCTGGGAAGTACATTTGGATAATATAAAGGATTAAAAGACAAGTGGAGCTAGAACTCGTGAAAGCGCAGCTGCTCCCGTGCTCACATCATTTGACCCCTCACCTCTGCAACTTTAACACATCTCAGCAGTGTGTGGCTCTAAAAATAAACAGTATCAAATAAACAGTATCAATTCACATGTATGTGGTTAATTCACCACATGGTGGAGCAAATTGCACAACACTGCACTGGAACAAGATCAGAGCAACATAATAGTATTTAAAATTATGAAAGGATGGAACTTCTGTACACACAAGCAGATTGTTTCCAGTAAGTAAGCAGTTTAGAATATAAGTCTGAGATTTTGAAAAGAGGGACAAAAACTTTCTAAATGGAGTTTTGGAGTTCCAAGGTGAGCGATTAAGCAGAAAATATGTCAATATTTACCATCAGACTGGATAGATGAATGAAGAAAAAAACATGCAAGAAGGTGGGGAAATGTAATTGGATTATTTGCTCTATTGGAGGGTAAATACCACCATGGCGTGTTTGGATCTGTTTCCTTGTTGTAATTTCTATGTATTTCTATCTACTGGGGTAAAACAGGTGATGAGGGAACCAATATAAGAACATAAATGCTTGACCTTGACTTCGCCAACCTACTGTTTGCGGATACGTCTATTGACAAGTGACCACCATGCAATCCTTTTGAAGACAATATAATCTTCACAGGAGGGCGCCCTCTATTGTGACAGATCTATCTGTCCAATATTTGCCATCCATGAATCTTTTGGACAGTAGCTGCAGCAGAACTGTGGACTCAATCTAACCCCATGGTCTGGCACATCCCTCACTTTGATCAGGCACGAGATCAGCTATCATTTGGTGTGGTGTGGAAGAGTGTGCTGCCAGGAGAATAATGGATCACCTAGAATAATTTATGGCCCAATTATGACCCTATCTATAAACCTCCTCCCAGACTTCAGCAAATAACGGACGACTTAATTGGTGCCATCAGGTGCTGCATACTCACCAATAATCTTACTAATGGTCATCTTGGGATCTGCCAGAGCTACTTGGCCCCACTCCTTTCACAGCCTGATCCAGCCTGAACTGACTGCAGTAGTAGAGGTGAGAGTAGTTGCCCTCGAATTCAATCAAGTCTGGCAATCATGAGATAAATTGAAAAGGTGGAGTTATCCCTGATACAAGGCCCCCTCCAAGTCACACACCAGCCTGACTTGGAACTTTATCACCATTCCTTCACTGTTGCTGGGTTAAAATCTTGAAACTGCCTTCTTATCTACACAAGACAGATTGCAGGGATTCAAAAAAAAGGCTCATCACCACATGCTCGAGGGAAATTTGAGATAGGCAGAAAATGCTGGCTTTGCCAACACTGCTCCAGATCCCATGAAAAGATTCCATGAAGAAAAACAATGACCTACTCTGTCAATATGTCAAGAGTGTGGCCGTGCAGTGACTACCCTTTGTCGCTCAGTTCCATCTATAACTCTACCAATCATGGAGAAGCCCAGGCCAGCTTACAGCAGGGCTTCGACAACATTCAGACTTGAGACTTGGCTCGAATGTTTGTGCTAGACCGTGATCACCAACATTAAAAAAAGCCCATGTCTCTCTTGTGACCTTTAATGACACCACTATCACTGAGAGCCCACCCTAAACATATTATGGAAATTTCTATTTAACCAGAAACTATAATTGAATGAGTCACATCAGTATCACAGTCCAAGAGCATAGCAGATGTTCACCATTGACCACTCAAACCCTCTCCATCATTTACGAGTTAAAAGTCAGGAAATGTATAGAATACTTAATGGATGGGCCAGTGGCGTGCAGAGGGGGGGGGGGGGGGGCGCGACGGTGCATTGGCCCCGGGCATCCATTGGATGGGGGCATCCAATCAGAGAAGGAAAAAAAAATTTTAAAAATTTTTTTTTTTTTTTTTTATTTTTTTTTTTAAATTTAGATTACCCAATTCTTTTTTTCAATTAAGGGGCAATTTAGCGTGGCTAATCCACCTACTCTGCACATTTTTTGGGTTGTGGGGGCAAAACCAACGCAGACACGGGGAGAATGTGCAAACTCCACACGGACATTGACCCAGAGCCGGGATCGAACCTGGGACCATCAGTTCCGTGAGGCAGTTTTGCTAACCACTAGGCACCGTGCTGCCGCAGAGAAGGAAATAAGATAGTAATTTTAAAATTTCAGCGGTGATAAATCAATTTTTGGAGGCTCACCACACTGCAGAGGCAGTTGTTAGCCCTTTATTCCTTTAACATGGTGTACCCTTTCTGTCTAGAGAAAATGGTCCTTCTCCCCATCCCCCCCATGCGCATGCGCATGATGTACGTGGTCCAACCATCAAAAGCAACAAGCAGACGTGTTCCTTCCTGCGTTTCCTCGAGTCATAACTCGTCTTTTCTTCAGCTTTTTGTGCATCTAGATTAGTTCTTTTACCTACTCAGGTCAGTGAATAGCTCTAGAACAGGTGCAACTACGGTTTTATAGGTTTTTTGGCGATATTTAATGAAATATTTACGTGGGATGTAGTAAGAGTGAAGCCTGGATGATCAGAGGACTGCTATGGCATTTAATCTCGGAATAGGAGACATTTATTCCTTAACATGCTAATATTCGAATACAGATACCACTAATTTGCAAGTCTATGATATAAATTGCACAAAATTATCAGTGGAGAATCAGTGTGAAATAATTTGATACGAAGGAACAAAGAAATGAAATATGGTTTATCCGTCTGCAACTGACCGATTGTTTACCATTTTCTTCCCATTTCTCTCATGCGTCTTACGGTTTTTGAGATAGAAAATGAAATGTTACGAGTATTTCGTGTACAACCGAGTGGAGCACAGAACAGAGAAAAAAAAGAGGGCCAGAGTCGAAGAAGAGTCCCATCAAAGAGGGGCATTAGATGCATGGATAAAAAGAAGTAAAGAAGAAGTAGGAGGAGCTGGAGAAGTAAAAGATGATGTGGGTGCAGAGAAGGATTTTTCTGATACGGATTCAGCTCGGTCAGAACATAATACTCTCTCTCCTCAGTCTCGTTGTCGGATGATGATCCATGTGAAGAAAATAAAGAAGATATTTGCATATTTTTGCAAAGAAGCGATTTTGGCTGTTTGAAGAAACCGATTCCAGATCATTTGAAGATGACAATATTACAACATGGCCCTGAAAGATATCAGAATAAAAGTGGTCCATTTGCTGAGAAGGATGGGAGATCATTTTCCAAACAGTGGTTTGATAAAGTTTCCACAAACAGAGAAATTGTGGAGAGAAAATGGTTGTTATACTCTCCATATCGGAAAGCATGCTACTGTTTTGTTTGCTTTTTGTTTTCAAAGGAGCATTTGTTGTCTGTGTCAAACTTTGGGAAAGGAAGACGGTTTCTCCACTTGGAGAAAATTAAATCCAACAATACCTGACCATGAGAAAAGCCCTTCTCATAGAGCTCACATGAGGGAATACCTGAACCTTGTAGTTCGACTCCATCATTCAACTACGATAGATGCTGAACTTCAACAGCAAATGTCTGCTGAAAAGAAAAGATGGAAAGCTATAACTGAACGGATTGTCGAGGTTATATCCTTTCTGGAAAAACAGAATCTGGCCTATCGTGGACATCGAGGAGAAGGAATATCTGGGTTATCAGAGCCAGGGGAGACAGTCAGTGAAAATACAGGAAACTTTCTAGCAACAATCAGACTTTGGCCAAATATGATGACATCTTAGCAAAACACTTGCAGAGAGGGAAAGAGAAACCAAAAAGTGTCACCTACTTGTCCAACAGAATTCAAAACGAAATAATCAATCTTCTTCGTGAAACTGTCAAGAAAAATATAATTTCCGAAATTAAGGACGCAAAATATTTTAGCATAATGCTGGATTCAACTCCAGATATTGCCCATGAAGATCAGGTTTCTGAAATTCTGCGTTACGTTCATATTGATGAAAACAGAAAAGTAGAAATAAAGGAGACATTTCTGGGATTTTTTCAAGTCAACAAGAAAGATGCAGTCAGCCTGGTAAATAAAATTGAGGAAAAATTGGAAGAAGACAAAATTTCCATGAATGACTGTCGTGGTCAAGCATATGATAACGCAGCAGTTATGGCTGGAGTGAGGGGAGGTGTTCAACAAAAAATTCTTGAAGTTAACCCAAAAGCTGTGTTTGTGAACTGCGAGAACCACAGCCTCAATTTGTCCTGTGTCCATGCAAGTGAGGTGCAACCTGTTGTTGTTACATTTTTGGCATTCTAGAAAAACTCTACTTTTTTTCTTCATCTACTTCTCGTTGGGAAGTGTTAAAATCATTTGTCACTCGGACTGTGAAAAGACAGTGTGACACAAGATGGAGTTCCAGCCATGATGCTGTGCAAGTAATCCACGAAGAGTGTGACAACGTTATTGCAAGCCTTCAACACCTGCTGGAAGGAGAATTTTCAAGGGAAACTAAATCTGATGCAGGATCGCTACTGAACTCTATTCAACAGTTTCCCGTTTATAGCTTTATTAATTTTTGGTACTCAGTTTATCATCAGTGGATAAAGTCTCAAAACGTTTGCAGGATCCGAAAATGGGGTTCCATGAAGCTTCTTGTGATTTGAGCGGACTTATTCATATCTTGAATTTGAAGAATGACGAAATTATCCACAATGCAATAGATTTAGCCAATGAATATTGTCAAAATTGGGGAATACCAATTGCACGAACAAGGAGAAGAAGAATAATGCCTGGAGAGTCAGCAAGAGATAGTGGACTGATGGCACAAGAAGAAATGAATAGAGTAATGGTTGAGATTGTGAACAGATTAAAAACTGAAATTGAAGACGCAGTGTCCGTCTTCAAAGACTCAGTGACCGATTTTCTTTTCTTCTGAACTTGAATTCAGGAGTGATTGAAGATGAACAAGAAAGAGAGAAATTAAAAAAGGAATGTTCAGACTTTGCAAATTATTATGACAATGATGTGGTTGCAATTCAGTTATATGACAAAATTATTGATTTTGTGATGCTCCTTCGAGCTGGAGGGAATAGAGTTCCCCCTGATCCTAAAGATGCTCTGGAGTCTTTACTGCAGTATGGGAGGGATGTCTTTCCGACGCTGTGTGTTTCATACAGATTACTGCTTACAATTGCATTTTCAGTCGCAAGCTGTGAAAGGTCATTTTCAAAACTGAAATTAATAAAAACATATCTGAGGTCTTCTATGTCACAGGAGCGACTGACCAACCTGGCTTTAATAAGCATTGAAAAAGAATTTCTCACAGCTGATGTAAAAAGTGAAGTAGTTCAGGTGTTTTGTGACAGGAGGTATCATTTGGGGAAAATAACTTAATAAATTTGATTGATTTATATTAAAATCGAATAAAGCGTTTATTTCATGTTTCATCTGTGTTTATATATTCAAAATGTTTTCCTTTCTCATAATATTTCTCAGTATATTAGGCCTTATACTTGAGTCTTTGGGGCATACAATCAAGATTTGCCCCGGGCATCACCAGACCTCTGCACGCCACTGGGATGGGCACAGTTGCTTACATCCTGGGGTTCTAAAAGAGGTGGTTAGAGAGACAGTGGGTGCACGAGAACAATACTGCTGTGTATTTGCATTAATTCTTATTCGCTCTTGTGAAGCTCTTGTATTAATGTATCATCGAAAATGGCATCACAAGTCCTTGCAGAGGAGATGGAGAGAGAAGAACAGCATGCAAGAGATAACACGCTGTAATTAAGCTCCGTGTTTTCACCTCCGTGCTCCCAGCATCACACCACAACAACAATACATTCTGAATCAACCACGCAACAGGCTATTTTAGACCTCGTAATGTATAATGAGACAGGATTACTTAAGCTCTCATATACAGGATCATCTTGGAAAGAATTATCTTACTTTTAGATGCAACAGAAAGTATTTTTAAACAAAACAATGTTTATTCTATGAATCCAGTTAACATTTTATCAACACATAGTAACCATCTTATCAACTCCCAACACAAATACCCCCCCCCCAAATACAGTACTCTATAGGTAACACTTAGTAACTTTCCAAACAACATCCACAAGCCAAACACCCTTCTTTCCTACAAAAACAGTAGGTTTACATTCCTTACTGAAACTGATATTACTTTGAAATTATCAAGTGATCTGGAGATATTCTTTAGTGTGCAGAGAGAGAGAGACCAAAATACACCTTGGTTTGAATGCAGCTCCTCAACTGAAAAGTAAAACTCGGAGCCAAAAACAGCTTCCAGCTCAAAACAAAAGTAAAAAGCAGAGCCCAGCTCCACCCACACAATGACATCACTGCAGCCACTTGAGAAGACAAACATTTCTTAAAGTGACATTCCCATGAAAATAGATTGTTATACTTCCAGATTACAATTGTGTGTTAACCAGTTCTTACAACTTGTTTTAAATAGCTTTGTTTCACAATAAATCAACCATCTTGAGTTTACTTAAAGAAGCTTGGTTAAAGTTTCTTTTCTTATGGGTCTAACAGTAGCGAAGGTAAAAACTTGGCCACTTTGATGAGTGAATTAAACTTTTAATCTAATGGGACAACATGTGGAGCACTGGGACTAGATAATCTGTGCACTCCTCCCATCCCAGACATGAACCAGAACTCTACCAGCAACATTTCAGCAATTAAATCAGAGATGCACATAAATCTGATGAAGCATGTGTTCAGGTCAGAGAGTACTAGGTCAAAGAATGGCCAGCATACATGCCACACAACCCCATCCTCACACAGTGCTATGAACAAAGAGAACATCTCACTGTAGTTGATGATTTACTCATTTATGACCAGAGTGCAGTCATTCCCCAAGTCCTGAGACTCAATATACTACAAAGATTACATAAAGCCCATTTGGCATCACAGAATGTTGAGCAAGAGAAAGATATTTCGTTAGTGGCCAGGTCTCTTAAAGTCACTGGAAGAGATGATATCAAACTATATTACTTGCGTTATTCATCATCAGGGGCAAGGGACTTTTGACGTCATTTTTCTTTCCACCAAGATTACAGACTATTGGAAGTGTTGCGATGGATTGACCTCTTTAAGCTCAGAGATAAAGTGTTCTTGATCATAATAGAGTATTCCTCCAGATGGATGGAAGTCACACTTCTGAAGCAGTAATGACATCACTGAAGGAGATATTTGCAACACATGGAAAGATATATTGACTTGGAGGGAGTGTATGTAGGTTTACAAAAATGATACCTGGACTGCAGGAATTATGTTGCGAGGAGAGATTGCACAAATTAGGATTGTTTTCGATAGAATTTACAAGATTAAGGGGTGATCTGATCGAAATCTTCAAGATATTAACAGGAAAAGACAGAAAAGATAAGATAAACTATGTCCACTGATTGGAAGTTCTAAAACTAAGGGGCATAATCTAAAAATTAGGACCAGACCATTCAGGAGGGAAGTTAGGAAATATTTCTTCATGCAAAGGGTGGCTGAGGTTTGGAACTCTCTCCCACAAACCTAGTGGGCACCTAGAACAGTTGTTAATTTTAAATCTGATACAGATACATTTTTGTTCAGCAAATATATGAAGGGATATAGGCCAAAGGCAGGTATTTATAGTTGGGCCACAGATCAGCCATGTTTTCATTGCATAGCGAGACAGTCTCGCGGGGCTGAATGGCCTACTCCTGTTCCTATGTTCCAGTACGCATGCACAGATGGGTACTGGTGGCCATCTTGCACGGTTTCTGTACATATGCCACTTATCAGATGGACAGTTAATCTGCCCACTTGTGCTAACTTGTGTTATGGGTGTTGCAGCATGGACTCAATTTAGCCTCACAGTTTGGCAGTCCAGGAAAGGAGATGTGTTAGCCTCTGCCTTTGTGCATGTGATTAAATGTGGTGTAAGGCAAGGCTGCTTTATTAGTCAGCAGAAGTGCCAGCTTCCAGAGTCACACTTCCTGCAGTTTGAAGTTGGGTTATGAAACTGCAGGTTGACAGGAGGAGGCAGGGAATGGCTTTCACGAGTGACAATGAGACACAGGATGAGTTAAGAATTCCATATTGTACTGTGTGGGATTGGGATCAATAGACAGAATCACAAGTATGTATTTCATGGAATGGGAGCTTTGTCCTGAAAGAAAAATCAATGTGTATAGTTTTTCTTACCATTGTTTTATTCATACAAAACATTAAATATTCATGACATAATTGACAATTTACGTTGCGAGCATGTTGACATATACTCAAGGAATAGGAGCATTACATGCGGTGCCTAAAGCCTGCTCTCGAGTGACTCCCTGCTGGATTTCATCTCCAATACACCAGCCTACCTCATTGCACCTCTTTTCCTTGTCAGTTAATGCGTTGTCCACAAAAGCCATGTGCTCTCTAACATTACAAAAGTTACCTTTTTAAAAACATCTCAAATAAAACTGCTTCGAAAGCTCATTTTATGTAGAATACTACAAAATACAATCGAGCTAGTTGAGACCATCACGGAGACCCCCTCGCATTGGGGAATTAATCCAGTATCGATAAGAAATTGATCCAAATAGGTAGAGCCCGCCCGAGAAGAGGAAGGACAACGGAACCCTATAAAAGATAGGGACCTCGTGTTGTCCGGTCTGTTAAACCTGTGCTCCGGCCCCGACTGACACCTGGTATCCTGACTCCAGCCGTTGAGCACCAGCCGCCGAAACCGTAAGTCAACGCTCGCTACGCGATCCAAGCCCGCTAGACTCCCAAGTGCCAGAACGCTTGCTGAAGGCTGCAGACAAAACCAGGACGAAGGCCTCGTTCTCTGACCTTGCTGTTCCTGTTAGATAAGTATTCTGTTTGCTTTTGTTTAGTTGTAGCTTAGTCTCTAGTGTGTGTGCATGAGTATTATTATTAACTGTATAATAAATATGATCGTTTGAACTTGACTAATCGGTTGTATCGTCTTTATACTTTGAATTTGACCTTGGAATACTTGTGACGTGCCTATANNNNGAACCACATCATTTGGGAAACATGCAACATAACATCTGTCCAATCTCCATTTGTATTCAATTGCCCATTGCTTCTCCAAGAGGCACTGCTTGCAATGCCGAAGAAATGCCCGTGCAAACCTTTAGATGTTTCCCACACTCTGTTTGTTCGTCAGCAACATTTTCATAAATATCACGCAATGACTCTGAAATGACAAAATACTTTACAGCTGACCGATTTGCTGACCAACACAGAAAGTGATGTAACATCGCATGATTTGGTATCTCATGCAGCCTCATGGATGATGTAGCAGAGTAGCAAGATGAGCCCTAATAAATCTTATGCTTTATAGACCTTTGCAGGCATGTTATATATTTTGTATTCGTCCAATAATACTGAAGAATACCATACCAAAATAGTGTGTACAGTTTTCACCCCTCTAACTAAGGAAATATATAGCTGCCTTGGAGACAGTACAGGGAAGGTTCACTGGGTTGGTTCCTGGATGAGACATTGTCCTTAATGAGAGGCAAAGTAAATTATGCCTATATTCTCTGGAGAATGAGAAGTGAACAAAGAACAATACAGCACAGGAACAGGCCCTTCAGCCCTCCAAGCCTGCGCCAACCATGGTACCTGCCTAAACTAAAACCGTCTGCACTTACAGAATCCATATCCTTCCATTCCCACCTTATTCACATATTTGTCTAGATGTCCCTTAAATGCTGCTATGGTACCTGCTCCCACCACCTCCCCAGGCAGCAAGTTCCATATATTTACCACCCTCTGTGTAAAAAAAACTGATCTCTGTGTAAGAAGTGATCTCATTGTAGCATACAAAGTTCTGCAGGAGCTTGACACAGTAAATGCTGAGAGGTTATTTTCCTTAGCCGGAGTCTCTAGAACAGGGGTGGGCAAACTTTTCCGTGCAAGGGCCACATTCAGAAATTCACAATTTTAAAGGGCCGCATAGTATATTAATTAATAGTCCCGGTTGTAACCAATTAGCGTGCGGCATATACCTCAGCGCTTCCCCCGGCGGCATCCTGCCTTTAGCCCTCTTTTTCTCTACTTTTCAAAAATGGTGCTTCACCCGGTTATGATTCTGGGCGCCTCATATAGAACATAGAACATAGAACAGTACAGCACAGAACAGGCCCTTCGGCCCTCGATGTTGTGCCGAGCAATGATCACCCTACTCAAGTCAACGTATCCACCCTATACCAGTAACCCAACAGCCCCCCCCCCCATTAACCTTATAAAAAAAATATAAAAAATTAAAAAAATTTTTTTTTTAATGACTTGATCTTGGTGGGCCGCATAAAAACCTTTGGCGGGCCGCATGCGGCCCGCGGGCCGTAGTTTGCCCACCCCTGCTCTAGAACGTGGGGACACAGCCTCTGGATAAGAGGCTGATCATTTAAGACTGAGGTGAAGTGAAATTTCAGAGGGTTGTTCAGAATTCTCTACCCTGGAGGATTGTGAATGTTTAATTTCTGAATATATTCAAGGCTGAGATCGATAAATGTTTGTCCTTTCGGGTGATCATGGGATATGGGCAGTGGGTGGGAAAATGGAGTTGAGGTGAAAGTTCAGGCCTGACTGTGAACAATGGAGCTGGGTCGAGGGGACCACATCATCTTCTGCTCTTATTTTTATTCTCTGAACTTTCACAAAGTGGCAATCAGAGTTGGATTGTCGCTCCTAGTTTCTTATTTTAAAATCCAGCTGCTCCTTTCTCGTCCAACCTTCTGACTTGGGCCAGGCGAGAACTGTCTAACACCGAGGGTTTCCGTGACCTTGTGTTGAGGGCAGGAGAGTTGGAGGTAATTACAACAAGCTCCCTTTTTTAACGGCAATAGCTGTTTGCACTTTGAGAAGTCAGGGTAGGTTTGTAAGGTAAGTGGGATGAAAGGGTAAATGCGCGGGGAATCAGTGTGGCACCAGTTGGTTGGGGGAGGGGTGTTGGTTTTCTGGGGGGGGGGGGGGTGCGGGGATGAATCGAGTGGCCAATGGGGTGTTTGGTCATCAGTGGAGGGGATGGGGCTGGGATGGGTTGGGGGGACATGTGGGGGGGCAATCAATTGGTCAGTAGATGTGTCGGGACAGTGGCGGGGTATTAGTGTGGGCATGGGGGTTCAGTTAACTTTTTAAATATTGCTTGTTTGTATTAACTTGCATTTGATTTTTAAGCCAGCTTAATTTAACTTTGATTTGCAAATGGTGATAGTATAATGACCTCACCACCTCCAAAACCCCAATAATAGAAGCCTGAATTTCACAAAATCCAGACATACCACAGAACAGAAAGAGGCCATTGAGTCTGTGCCAGTTTGTTGAGAGGAAATATATTAGAGATTGAATTAACATTACAAACCTTCACAATTTGGTTTGACCATCTGAACCTGAAATTTGTCTGACTGACATCAAATTGCTTTATGTGGCAAGTGCATCAATTTTAAGAAAAGATATTTTTGTATTGCTCACGACCTTGAATGAATGTAACTCTTATTCATCATTGTCAGTTAGTAAGTGATGTCTGCCATGACCACTTTTGATGTAAATGAATGCATGTTATGTCTGTGAAAAGCACTGTTAACAGCAAAAACAGAGACTATGGATGGAATTTTAGCAACTTTGCCCTTTTCAAATGATGGGCCGATTTCTGCACTGGGAACCCATTTGATTAATTAGTGGACTTTGCTGAGGGTTTTCCACTGAGTCGTTGTATTATCATGACACCTAGAGGGTGGGAGAGGGGTGGTGGGGAGTTGGGGTGAGGGGTGTGGGGGGGTGAGGGGGTATGGGGCAGTGTGGGGGGTATGGAGCAGTGTGGGGGGGGGGGGGGGGGGCGGATGGGGTGAGGGGGTGTGGAATGGTGTGGGGGGGGTGGGGGGTATGGGCAGTGTGGGGGGTGAGGGGGGTGGGGGGTGAGAGGGGTCAGGCGGGATGGCACACTTGATCAAGCAATGAAGGATCTCTACTCAAAGGGACCCCTGACGCGGCTCACATCAGGGTACAACTGGGAAGCAGAAAACTGGTGCAGAATGGAGGCAAGAAATGGAAAGGTTAGATGCCAATCCTCCTCCTCCCCACCTCCACCTTCCTCTGCTCTGTCTCCACCTTCCTTTGCCCCGCCTCCACTTTCCCCTGCCCCATCTCCACCTTCCTCTGCCCAACTCCACCTTCCTCTGTCTCACCTCCACCTTCCTATGCCCCGCCTCTACTTTCCCCTGCCCCACCTCCACCTTCACTTCCCCTGCCCCATCTCCACCTTCCTCTGCCCAACTCCACCTTCCTCTGCCTCACCTCCACCTTCCTATGCCCCGCCTCCACTTTCCTCTGCCCCACCTCCCCCTTCCTCTGCCTCACCTCCACTTTCCTCTGCCCCGCCTCCACTTTCCCCTGCCCCACCTCCACCTTCACTTTCCCCTGCCCTGTCTCCACCTTCCCCTGTGTGGTGAATGTGATTCACACCGGATTATAATCTGTATATACATGTGTCTATATTGTGAATTCAGTTGCACTACCTGACCACCAGGGGGGGAGTAGCTCTGGGAATGCTCGAGTTGTACGGGGCTTCTCCCTTGGCTCTGCCCAGGACTCCTCCCCCTGGAGCTGCTGTATAAAGATCAGTGCCACATGGTCAGCCGGCCAGTTCACCGAAAGTTCAATGGCTAATTGGCTGGTTCTGTTGTGAGTATATTAAAACCGCTATTCTAATCCTACAAGCACGTGTCCGTAGAATTGTTGGTCCAACACCCTGCCTCACCTCCACCTTCCTCTGCCCCGCCTCCACTTTCCCCTGCCCCATCTCCACCTTCCTATGCCCCGCCTCCACCTTCCTATGCCTCACCTCCACCTTCCTCTACCTCCACCTTCCTATGCCCTGCCTCCACCTTCCCCTGCCCCGCCTCCACCTTCCTATGCCTCACCTCCACCTTCCTCTACCTCCACCTTCCTATGCCCCGCCTCCACCTTCCCCTGCCTCACCTCCACCTTCCTCTACCTCCACCTTCCTATGCCCTGCCTCCACCTTCCCCTGCCCCACCTCCACCTTCCTATGCCTCACCTCCACCTTCCTCTACCTCCACCTTCCTATGCCCCGCCTCCACCTTCCCCTGCCCCACCTCCACCTTCCTCTGCCTCACCTCCACCTTCCCCTGCCTCACCTCCACCTTCCTCTGCCCCACCCCCACCTTCCTCTGCCTCACCTCCACCTTCCCCTGCCACACCTCCACCTTCCTCTGCCTCACCTCCACCTTCCCCTGCCCCACCTCCACCTTCCCCTGCCCCGCCTCCACCGTCCTTACCTCCACCTTCCTCTGCCCCACCTCCACCTTCCCCTGCCCCACCTGCACCTTCCCCTGCCCCGCCTCCACCGTCCTTACCTCCACCTTCCTCTGCCCCACCTCCACCTTCCCCTGCCCCACCTCCACCTTCCTCTGCCCCACCTCCACCTTCCCCTGCCCCACCTCCACCTTCCTCTGCCCCACCTCCACCTTCCTCTGCCCAACCTCCACCTTCCTCTGCCCCGCCTCCACTTTCCCCTGCCCCGTCTCCACCTTCCTCTGCCCCACCTCCACCTTCCCCTGCCCCGCCTCCTCCTTCCCCTGCCCCACCTCCACCTTCCTCTGCCCCACCTCCACCTTCCTCTGCCCCACCTCCACCTTCCCCTGCCCCACCTCCACCTTCCTCTGCCCCACCTCCACCTTCCTCTGCCCAACCTCCACCTTCCTCTGCCCCGCCTCCACTTTCCCCTGCCCCGTCTCCACCTTCCTCTGCCTCCACCTTCCTCTGCCCCACCTCCACCTTCCTCTGCCCCGCCTCCACCTTCCCCTGCCCCACCTCCACCTTCCTCTGCCCCACCTCCACCTTCTTCTGCCCCACCCCCACCTTCCTCTGCCCCACCTACAACTTCCCCTGCCCCACCTCCACCTTCCTCTGCCCCACCTTCACCTTCCTCTGCCCCACCCCCACCTTCCTCACCTCCACCTTCCTCTGTCTCACCTCCACCTTCCTCTGCCCCACCCCCACCTTCCTCTGCCCCACCCCCACCTTCCCCTGCCCCACCCCCACCTTCCTCTGCCCCACCCCCACCTTCCTCACCTCCACCTTCCTCTGCCTCACCTCCACCTTCCTCTGCCCCACCCCCACCTTCCCCTGCCCCACCCCCACCTTCCCCTGCCCCACCTGCACCGTCCCCTGCCCCGCCTCAGCCGTCCTTACCTCCACCTTCCTATTCCCAACCTTCACCTTCCCATGCCCCGCCTCCAACGTCCTCACCTCCACCTCCCTATGCCCCGTCTCCACCTTCCTATGCCCCACCTCCACCTTCCTCACCTCCACCTTCCTCTGCCCCACCCCCACCTTCCCCTGCCCCACCCCCACCTTCCTCTGCCCCACCCCCACCTTCCCCTGCCCAACCCCCACCTTCCCATGCCCCGCCTCCAACGTCCTCACCTCCACCTTCCTCTGCCTCACCTCCACCTTCCTCTGCCCCACCCCCACCTTCCCCTGCCCCACCCCCACCTTCCCCTGCCCCACCTGCACCGTCCCCTGCCCCGCCTCAGCTGTCCTTACCTCCACCTTCCTATTCCCAACCTTCACCTTCCCATGCCCCGCCTCCAACGTCCTCACCTCCACCTCCCTATGCCCCGTCTCCACCTTCCTATGCCCCGCCTCCACCTTCCTCACCTCCACCTTCCTATGCCCCATACCCAACTTCCTCTGCCTCACCTCCACCTTCCTCTGCCTCACCTCCACCTTCCTCTGCCCCACCCTCACCTTCCTCTGCCCCACCCCCACCTTCCCCTGCCCCACCCCCACCTTCCCCTGCCCCACCTCCACCTTCCCCTGCCCCACCTCCACCTTCCTCTGCCTCACCTCCACCTTCCTCTGCCTCGCTTCCACCTTCCCCTGCCCCACCTCCACCTTCCTCACCTCCACCTTCCTCTGCCCCACCTCCACCTTCCGCTGCCCCACCTCCACCTTCCTCTGCCCCACCTCCACCTTCCCCTGCCCCACCCCCACTTTCCTCTGCCCCACCCCCACCTTCCCCTGCCCCACCTCCACCTTCCTCACCTCCACCTTCCCCTGCCCCACCTCCACCTTCCTCTCCTCTGCCCCACCTCCACCTTCCTCTGCCCCACCTCCATCTTCCCCTGCCCCACCCCCACCTTCCTCACCCCACCTTCCCCTGCCCCACCCCCACCTTCCCCTGCCCCACCCCCACCTTCCTCACCCCCACCTTCCCCTGCTCCACCCCCATCTTCCCCTGCCCCACCCCCACCTTCCTCACCCCCACCTTCCCCTGCCCCACCCCCACCTTCCCCTGCCCCACCTCCACATTCCCCTGCCGCACCCCCACCTTCCTCACCCCCACCTTCCCCTGCCCCACCCCCAACTTCCCCTGCCCCACCTCCACCTTCCCCTGCCCCACCCCCACCTTTCCCTGCCCCACCCCCACCTTCCCCTGCCCCACCTCCACCTTCCCCTGCCCCACCCCACCTCTCCCTGCCCCACCTCCACCTTCCTCACTCCCACCTTCCCCTGCCCCACCCCCACCTTCCCCTGCCCCACCCCCACATTCCCCACCCCCACCTTCCCCTGCCCCACCCCCACCTTCCCGTGCCCCACCCCCACCTTCCTCTGCCTCACCCCCACCTTCCCCTGCCCCACCTTCCCCTGCCCCACCCCCACCTTCCCCTGCCCCACCCCCCCTTCCCCACCCCCACCTTCCCCGCCCCACCTCCACCTTCCCCTGCCCCGCCCCCACCTTCCCTTGCCACATCCCCACCTTCCCCACCCCCACCTTCCACTGCCCCACCCCCACCTTCCCCTGCCCCACCTCCACCTTCCCCTGCCCCGCCCCCACCTTCCCCTGCCCCACCCCCACCTTCCCCACCCCCACCTTCCACTGCCCCACCCCCACCTTCCCCTGCCCCACCTTCCCCTGCCCCACCCCCACCTTCCCCACCCCCACCTTCCCCACCCCCACCCCCACATTCCCCTGCCCCACCCCCACCTTCCCCTCCCCACCCCACCTTCCCCTGCCCCACCCCCACCTTCCCCTGCCTCACCCCCACCTGCCCCACCCCCACCTTCCCCTGCCCCACCCCCACCTTCCACTGCCCCACCCCCACCTTCCCCACCCCCACGTTCCACTGCCCCACTTCCAACTTCCTCTGCCCCACCTCCACCTTCCTCTGCCCCACCTCCACCTTTCCCTGCCCCGTCTCCAACGTCCTCACCTCCACCTTCCTCTGCCCCACCTCCACCTTCCCCTGCCCCACCTCCACCTTCCCCTGCCCCACCCCCACCTTCCCCTGCCCCACCTCCACCTTCCCCTGCCCCGTCTCCAACGTCCTCACCTCCACCTTCCTCTGCCCCACCTCCACCTTCCCCTGCCCCACCCCCACCTTCCCCTGCCCCACCCCCCACCTTCCCCTGCCCCACCCCACCTTCCCCTGCCCCACCCCCACCTTCCCCTGCCCCACCCCCACCTGCCCCACCCCCACATTCCCCTGCCCCACCCCCACCTTCCACTGCCCCACCCCCACCTTCCCCACCCCCACGTTCCACTGCCCCACTTCCAACTTCCTCTGCCCCACCTCCACCTTCCTCTGCCCCACCTCCACCTTCCCCTGCCCCGTCTCCAACGTCCTCACCTCCACCTTCCTCTGCCCCACCTCCACCTTCCCCTGCCCCACCTCCACCTTCCCCTGCCCCACCCCCACCTTCCCCTGCCCCACCTCCACCTTCCCCTGCCCCACCTCCACCTTCCCCTGCCCCACCCCCACCTTCCCCTGCCCCACCTCCACCTTCCCCTGCCCCACCTCCACCTTCCCCTGCCCCACCTCCACCTTCCCCTGCCCCACCTCCACCTTCCCCTGCCCCACCTCCACCTTCCCCTGCCCCACCTCCACCCTCTCCTGCCTCACCTCCACCTTCCTCTGCCTCACCTCCACCTTCCCCTGCCCCACCTCCACCTTCCCCTGCCCCACCTCCACCTTCCCCTGCCCCACCCCCTCCTTCCCCTGCCCCACCTCCACCTTCCCCTGCCACACCTCCACTTTCCCCTGCCCCACCTCCACCTTCCCCTGCCTCACCTCCACCTTCCTCTGCCACACCTCTACTTTCCCCTGCCCCACCTCCACCTTCCTCTCCCACACCTCCACTTTCCCCTGCCCCACCCCCACCTTCCCCTGCCCCACCCCCACCTTCCCCACCCCCACCTTCCCCTGCCCCACCTCCACCTTCCCCTGCCTCACCTCTACCTTCCCCTGCCACACCTCCACCTTCACTTTCCCCTGCCCCACCTCCACCTTAACCTTCTCCTGCCCCATTCTCAGACTAGTCCTTAGAGGTCATGTTGAGGACAAGAAAAGAAGATTTGTTCGCTGAGGATGGGGGTAGCAGGCCGGCCAGCCTCAACATTCAGGCATGGCTGCAAGTAGCAAAGCCAGTGAGCAGCAGGGGTCCAGTACTGAAAATGCTTTAATGACTTCATGAAGCCTGGCAGCGTTCGTGTCTCAGGACTTTCAGCTGGCAGCCATCACCCTCTAACCTCCCTAGCATTGGCCTACACAGCACTTCTCTGACACACACTTTCCTTTCTCATTCTTAAATCTCCATCTCTGTGGACAATACTCACATTCATGCTCATCATATTGCTCTCTGTTCAGAAACCAAAGGTAGTTTTAAGGGATTTATATTTGAATTGATAACCATTAGAAATAAGATATAGTTTTAAGGGGGTTTAATTTAATGTTTCTGTGCCTGGAAAGGTAAAACTTATAGTTAGATTCATGCTGGACCTCAGTGTTTGCATGTGTGGGTGTTTAAGTTCTAACTGTGTTTCATAGAATCCCTACAGTACAGAAGGAGGCCATTTGGCTCATCAAGTCTGCACTGACCCTTCAAATAAGCGTTCTACTCATGCATACTTCCCCCCCCCTCCCCCCCCCCCCCCCCCCCCCCCCACCCATTCCCGTAACCTAACCTGCATATCCTTGGACACGAACAGACTATTGTTTCTATTATGGTTAGAGAGGGCTACGGAGTGGAGAATAAATTTTGGGATGTTGCTTAGCATCAGGAGGCCACCTTCCTTTGTTCTTAGTTTTAACTGTAAGCCAGAACAGTTGGTGATAGGAGCTCAGGAAGCGAACATCTCTCAACTCTGCCAGAAAAAAGACTGGACAGGATGGGAGCTCCAAAGAGGCAGGGTCCCTGAAGTACAAGTTACAGTCCAGATAACCAGGGATTTGGGTCAGAAATAGTGTTTAAGAAGTCTGATGTTAAGGGAACAGAGACCAAGGTATTGTTCAGAAGAATTTAAGGATGAGTAAATGAGGAGTTCTGAGTTAAAGAGACAATCACAGTAACTAGATTTAAAGTGGGATAGCAGACTTCAGAGGTAGATTAAATGTTTGATGACATTCTAATACCATCTGGAAATCGAAAGTTAAAGCAATTGTGAGCAGTTTGCACAGCAATCAAGACAAACAGATCCTAAAGGAGTTGGTGTGAAATCCTGGATTGGATTCACTGTTAAAAGTGGAGTAGAAGCTTTGTTTGGAAGTGTGATTTGTAAAACCTGTCTGGATTTCAGAGTGCAAACCGTCAAGGGAAAGCATTATTATGAAAGAAGATTTTAAAGCCTGTTTTTGTGGGGGTGGAGTTTGGAAACTCTCATTTGACAATCATCTGAAGAGAAAACCATGTTGGACACTAACTTGGTTATTTGACCACAGTAATATTGAACGCATTAAAAAGGACTTTTTGTGTTAATGAGACCATTGTAGCTTAAGATGTATTTTGTGATCCATGTTAATCTTTAAATCTGTGTGTGTTTGATAAACTAAGAGGAGAGTAAAGGTGTAATACATAATAATTCAACTTTACATATTTAATCAATGTTTTTTCCTTTTTAGTTAAAACTAATTAGCAGAAATATGAGTCTGTTACTCCACGTTTTATAAAAAATAAATAAAAGTTGCTGTCTTTTGAGCTGGGGCTCTATTGGAATCTTCCTGTCCAGTTATAACATCAACTGGGATCATAACATAACTCACACCCAGTCCTCACAGTTGCCATCCTCCGATATACACCCTCCATCCTCAGCTTTGGTTCATTTTTCACATTAATAACTGTCTTTTTTCATTGCAGGAACACAGAATCCATAACTCCAGGGGAGACATAGACCGATTGAGCGGCTGTGGTGGACATCTTGATGGTGATGCTGGAGAAATAATTGAGATTGATAGGGGGCGTTAGAACTGGCCATTGGCAATGGAAAGGTGGGATGGCCCAGACAGCAGGTGACAATATTGGATATCACATTGCCATTTGGCACGTGATGCCCCTCATGTCGAATTGTTGTCACTAATGCATCAAACATTATGATCCTAATTCTCCTACTTTCAACACTGACTTTTGTTTTTTTTGCCAATGACGGGCGTTAATTTATTGTTTCTCTTTTGTATTTACGGCAGGGGGGACGGGGCTTCTGTTTTTATTATTTTTTTTGTTCTTAGAATTTTCTGTTGTTGTTTTCTTTTTTGTGAAAATGTGAAAATTTGAATAAAAATTATTTTTAAAACAAAACACTGACTTTTGTTTTTACTCTCCTACTGGTGCATCACGGGTGCTGTGGGAGCAGACCTCAGAAAAGGACCAGCACTCTGAGGATGAATGCACCTGATTCCTGTACACTTTCTACCAGTGCAGATGCGCGCATGATAGGTCCAGCATCACAGATAGGCAGGGTGGCACAAGATGAGGACTACATCGCACGTGAACAGGAGTAAGTGTAGAGAAAGGGACAGTAGTGGAGAGGGTCCAGCAAAGGCTGCAGGCCACTGTAAGCTGCCTTTAGCTGGATACGGATGCTGAGCCTTGGGTGGGGTCATTCACTAAAATAAGGGTATTTGTGGAACAAAAGCAGGAAATTTGTGTGCTTCCGTCAGCATTTCCAGAAACAGTGTGCACATTTGTACAGAAAATGAGAGGAGTTCATTTCTATAATGAGTGCCCTTTGATGGCTCAGGAATTTGTGCTGGCAGCCAAATCCATTGAAAGAGTGGCCGACCCCATGGAGAGTCAGACATGACAGGCCACCAGGTGTATGAAGGCTCAAATCAATGGCTTAGACACTCCTGCTGCCAGTTTTTAGAGGATCGAATAGAGCATTGCTTTAATGGCTGACGGATATACAGCCAGATGCTCTCCAGCTCTCTGCTAGCAGGGAAATGCAGATGGGCCACCAAACACAGGATGTAAAAAGGGCTTGTTGCACTGGGCTCTTCTCAAGGCACTCAGGTCTTCAAAGGTAGCCCCTGTGGCCATAAACAATCTGCACATTGAGGCAATGGAACATCGCTGGATGATGAACATTGAAGGACTATCTGCTGGTGCTTTGATTGCCAATGTGTGCAGTTGATGATCCCTGAAACTGTGGATATCCAGCCTTGAAAAGAGTTTTCTATGACTGACTGACTGACTCAGCAGTGTCAGTGTGCACATTGGGTAGCCTTGGCATGAAAGGCATCTGTGAATTGGGAGATGGACATGTGGCGTGCAGATTGTGGGCTGCAGGTTGTAAGATGTCTCCAGCTGATGCTTGAAAGAGCTGTGGTGACCTCAATGGCAACTGACAGCAGCTGGCCCTCTTGGCAGGAGGTCAATGAGCTGCCAGAACAGCCTGAGGCACTGTTGCTCAGTTATGTCGAGGAAGCTAATCCCCTGTCCGTACATCCTATTTGGGGATGGAGAGTATCGCCTTCTTCGAGCTGCAGCTCAATGTCCTTTTCCTCTGTCCTGTGGGACATCATGTAGGTCCTGAGAAGGAGCTGTGGTCTTATTAATGTTGATTGGGGACATCAGGATGAACTCCCCCGTTCTTCTTCATAATTGTGCTGTGCAATCTTTCACATCCATCTGAGCAGGCCAGGGCCTCAGTCTAATGTCTCATCTGAGAGCTAGCATTTCCCACAGTACAGTACTCCCTCAGTACTGCCCTGGAGTAACAACCTTAATGTTTGTGCTGAAGCTCCAGAATGGGTCTTGAACCTGAAACCTTGTGACTCCGAGGCAAAAGTGCTTCCAACTAGGATCCAGTGACACATGCTGTATATTTTCCTGCTCCTCCTGTTTGTTTTCAGATTTTGATAGAGTGACTCCCCTTCTGCATTCAAGTCTGAGAGCAGATACGTTTTACAGCAAGATAAGTACGGTCCGAGTGAGTCAAATGATTTCCAAAAGGTTGCCCTGTCATGCGGATCAGGAAAATTGCACTCTCAAGACAAAGTGGTGGGAAGCCTATTTAAGGGGCATGGCTACAGCCATTCTGTTTATTTAAACGCTTTCAAGCATACTACTTTAATTGATCAATCACTTCCCATTATGCCCTTGCCGAGTACATCCTGGTGAGATCTACATAGCACTCTGACACTTTTATGAGGACTAGCCATTCCTGTTAAATGCAGAAGACAGTGGGCACATGTCGAGTTCACACACCTTCACTTTTCCCAAAGCCCTCGTCCCTTAGCAAATAAAGTCCGAGCCTGTGTTTCATATGTGAGTTTATCTAGTCTGTCACGTGCAGCAAACAGTCCCGGGCGAGAGAACAGATAATTAAACCACGGTTCTGATTTGTCACGTTTCTTCCAAGAACATTTGTTTCTCTAAAGCCAGGGAGGGCTAATGCTATAAAATTCCCAAATAAGTGATAAATCAATTAGCAAGTTCAGAATAACGATTATTTAAGAGAAAGAAAAGACAAAACATTTAAAGTCAAAAATATGCTTCATGTTCAGTTAAAATATTGTTTCATGTTCAGTTTTTCATAGTTTCTGCATATATTTAGGTCTCATTTTGTGGGGATTGTATCTGACACATTTATGAGTAGAAATTATTGCATAATATGAATGGCAAAGTCATCATGTACATTTTTTCAAACAATGCAATATGTAAATACCACATCATTTAAGGAAAATGTAGAGAAATGTTGGTTCCCATTACTTTGTATTATAAAATGATATAATTTGATGATAAGAGTTGGAATAATATCAGTCTTGTGAAGCGCATGTTGCTCAGATATTATGGCTCCACATGCTGGTTACAGGTACAATTTAAAATACATTTTTATCATTTAAATCTACTTCATGGATTCTTCAGTCACTTTTACTCCTATTTGTTCATCCTTCAAATTGAGGGTTTAAAATCAGTCTTTACCGAATCTGAGACGATATGAAAACTGAAAAGTTTAAAAAGAAGTCAGCTTTTTATCTTTCAGTAATCTGTACCAACACATTGTGCATTGTTTAAAATGTAGTGGATGAGATTGCACAAAGCAAAGGTGTTGACAACAGCCTCCTGGGGCATTTTGGTGGAGACTACATTCTGAAACAAAAACGAAATTGATACAGTACAGCAAACATGATCTTGGGCAGCAAATTTCAGTCTGTCTGGGACACTGGGCACTCTTTAAAAGTGAAAAATACTTACGTAATGCATTATGAAAAATGAAATGAAAATCGCTTATTGTCACGAGTAGGCTTCAATGAAGTTACTGTGAAAAACCCCTAGTCGCCACATTCCGGCGCCTGTTCGGGGAGGCTGTTACGGTAATTTCACTGTGTTCTATTTAATATGTTTAAGAAGTTTGTTATATCAAATAGTAAAGTCAGATATTTAAAAAAGTTGTTTCAATGAGTATGTTAAAAACTGGAGTTTTTCAAGGCAATTGCACATTTACTGGTGCTATGTTTTGGTAGATGCTGATATCCTACTTCACTTTGACATTAAATTATGTGGAGCAAATTAAAAGGAGAGATCATTGGTATTCATAAGAATTACCAGCAGGTGGCATGGCAGCAAATAAGTTGTAGTTTGCTGCAACATTGTAAATTTGTCCATGACCACAAGTTAATATCGTTGTATTTGGAGATCTCAAATTGTTCATGCCAATATTGAAAGCATGGGTACTCTATCCAAAGGTAAGGAATGGTAGATAAGTAGACAAGTGATAACAAAATAGAATCGCCAAATTGTTACAGTGCAGATTGTGGCCCTTCGGCCCATTATGTCTGCACTAGGTCTCCAAATGAGCCACTCACCCATGCCGTTGCCCTGCTTCCGCCCGATAACCTTACACATTATTTTTTTGGATAATAATTTTTGCAAACCTAGATTGAAACTCCCTCCACCACTCTCTCAGACTGGGCATTCCAGACCTTAACCAAATCCTGTGCGAAAAAGTTTGAAAAAGAATGTGCAGCACAAAACAGGTCAGTCAACTGGTTCATGTTGGTGGCTCCACATCTACCTCCTCCCACCTTACTTCATCTGACAATATCAATAATAGTTTTCTATTCCTTTCTCTGTTGTGTGTTTTTCTAGGTTTCATGTACATGGATTTATGCCTCAACTTGGGGTAACAAGTTCTATATTCTGACTACTCTCTGGGAAAAGCAGTTTCTCCAGAATTCCCTATTGGATTCATCAGTAACTATCACAAGTGGACATATCCTTTCTACATCTACCCCATCAAAACTTTCATAATCTTAAAGACCTCTATCAGGTCACCTCTCAGCCTTCTCCTCAAGACTCCCCTCTGTTCAATCATTTTTCATTTTAAATATTTATTTTTAAAACATTTTTGAAAATATTTTTATTCAACAAATGTTCATAATTTTTACCATACAAAAGAAAACCAAGAACATCCCCAACAATATAAAAAAATAATCCCACCCAAGCCCACTCCCTACCCCGCCTCTGATGGTAACCAACTTCCGAAAGTGCATGATGAACAAACCCCAACAATTGTAGCACCCCTCCTTCGCACCCCTCAGCTCAAATCTCACCTTCTACAGGGTTGAAAACTCCAGCAGGTTCCCCCGGCACGCTGAGGCACAGGGTGGGGAAGCTGACCTCCACCCCAACAGGACCTGCCTACGAGGTATCAGCAAGGCAAAAGCTAAAACCTCCGCCCCCCCCCTCTCCTGCCTGCAACCCTTGCCTGTCTGGAACATGGTCCGAAATCACAATTGCTGAGTACTCTAACCTCCTAACCTCAGGCAAAAGCAACTTTCCCTCCATGGTAATGTCTATCCTCGAGTACGCCTTGTCTACCAAGGAGAAAAATGACCCTCCACAGGTCCACTCCTCGCATTTCCCTCATAAGCCCAGACAGTGCCTTTGTCCCCCTGACTGGGTCAGCGAGCTCCACCTTGGGTTCCTGCACCATATTCCAAACCCCTCCCACACTATCAACTCATGGGTATCCAAATCTGGTATGGCACCCAGCACCCTCTTCACAAACCCTGCATCATCCCAGTTGGGGCCATATATGCTCGCCAATGCCACCAACCTCCCCTTTAATGCCCCTGTCACGTACCTGGCCCCTTTGGTCTGCCACCACCTTCTCCATCTGAAACCTCACCCTCTTGCCCACCAATACCGCTACCCCTGAGATCTGCTATCGAACTCTGAGTGAAAAACCTGATTCACTCAACCCTTCCTCAGCCTCACCTGACCCTTCACCCATCTCCTCCATCGACCTTGAAACTCTAAGTGTGTAAAAACCCACAATCTCTTAACCGACCCCCCCAACCACCTCACGTTCCACATCATTATTCTGACCGGGGGTCTCTCATGCCCCACCCCTCCTACCCGCCATCAACATAGCCCCAGGCCCTGCCCTTCGGCCTGACCCACCCCATCCTTTGTCACCGTCGAGCCCACACCCCTCCCATTTCAAAATTCCCACAACCACTTCCTCTTGAAAATACCTCTCCCAGTATCGATCCCATCCCCCCCCCCCCCCGCCCCCCCCCCCCCCCCACCCCCCACACCCCCCACCTTTCACACTTCCCAAGCCCATTAAAACCTGTTCAACCAGGTTCAAATGACCATGGCCCCTCCCCCACCACACTCCCGTTCACAAGCCAACCTTCGCTTGCTAGTGTGGAGGCTCTGCCCAGACACCCCTCCTCCCAATCCCCTTCTCCATGACCCAGTCTTTGAAAATAAACAAACAAAACCAGTACAAAAACCCGTCCCCGAAAACCGCCATAACCCCAAAGCCCAATATAATTGTAACCAACTGTAGACTATAACAAAGGTAAACTACCCGCCCCCACTCAACAAACCCAAAGAGCCAGCTGTTCCCGCCACATATACAGAACAAGAAACAACCCAAAATGAGAGATAAATGCTAAGCACAGTCCTCATCCCCTAAACCCAAGTCCCAATCCCAGTCCTATCACTCATTTCAGTCCCAATCCTAGGGCCTTCATAAACACCTCTGCCGCCTTCACTGTCTCAAAGCAGAAATCCCTCTAATTGTAGGTCACCCTCAGCTTTGCTGGGTACTATTGGGCGGCCAATGTGTCAATGGTGCGCAAATGGGTGATGGAGGAGGGGGGGGGGGGGTGTGGAAAAGAATGGAGATGGCGTCTTGTAGAGGTACGAGCCTGGGTGCCTTGGTAACGGCGCCGTTGCCGCTCTCTCCTACGAGGTATACCACGAGCCCGGTGGTGGCGGCATAGGGGGGAAACGGGGGGCTCAATGGAGGCTCCATTAGGTGGAAATCATCGGTTCATCCCGGGGAACACTGATGGGGGATTTAGGGGGTGGTATAGGGTGGGCATCAGTAAATTGAGGGACCTGTTTATTGGCGGGAGGTTTGCGAGCCTGGGGGAATTGGAAGATAAATTTGGGCTCCCCCAAGGGAACATGTTCAGATACTTGCAGGTAAAGGCGTTTGCTAGGGGACAGTGGAGGAGGCATGAAGGGGAGATGGGGGCATCTGTCTGGGTGCCAATCTGCGACAACCATCGGTTTGCCCCCGGGAGTATGGATGGGGGGTTCCAAGTATGGCGGCGGGCGGGGGTGGGTGATATGCGGGACTTTGTTCGTAGACAGGTCCCATCTCTCCCACGCCTCCCGCCAATGGGGATCCTGGACAGAATAGTCTCTCGGGGGGAAGAAGGGGAGGGTAGAGTCTCGGGTATTTATAAGGTGCTCATGAGGGAGGAAGGGTCCAAGACAGAAGAACTGAAACTTAAATGGGAGGAGGAGCTAGGCGGGGAAATGGAGGACGGGCTGTGGGCAGAGGCCCTGAGTAGGGTAAATTCGACCGCGACATGTGCTAGGCTCGGGCTGATTCAATTTAAGGTCGTTCACCGGGCCCATATGACGGTGGCTCGGATGAGCAAATTCTTTGGGATAGAGGACAAATGCGCTAGGTGCGCAGGAGGACCAGCGAACCACGTTCACATGTTTTGGGCATGCCCTAAACTGAGGGGGTACTGGGAGGGATTTGCGGGGATTATGTCCCGGGTGCTAAAAACAAGGGTGGTGATGAGTCCAGGGGTGGCAATTTTTGGGGTTTCGGAAGACCCGGGAGTCCAGGGGGAGAAAGAGGCCGATGTTTTGGCCTTTGCCTCCCTGATAGCCCGGCGACGAATACTATTGGCGTGGAGGGACTCAAAGCCCCCGAAGACTGAGTTGTGGCTTACGGACATGTCGAGTTTCCTGGGTATGGAAAAAATTAAGTTCACCTTGAGGGGATCTGTACAGGGGTTCGCCCGGAGGTGGCAACCATTTATTGACTTCTTTGCGGGAGAGTGAGCGTCAGCAGGGGGTGGGGGGGGGGGGGGGGGGGGGGGAGAGGGGGGAGGGGGGAGGGTAGAGTAGAGTAGAGTAGGAGGGAAAATATGGCGGGTAGTACCGGTGGGAGAGGAGCGGGCTTGTGCAGTATGTTACAATTGAAGTATTGAAAGTACATGGATGTTTGCACATTTTTGTCTTTTTTGCTTTCTTTCTGTTGATGTCTGTAACTGTTTACAAAGCCAAAAACTACCTCAATAAAATTGTTTTTTTTTTTAAAAAGGCGTTTGCTAGGCGACAGGTGGAGGAATTTCCTTTGCTGCCCTCGCGGGGGGCAATGGACAGAATGCTTTCGGGGGTGTGGGTAGGAGAGGGGAAGGTGTCTGACATCTATAAGGTAATGCAGGAGGTGGAGGAGTCGTCAGTGGAGGAGCTGAAGGCTAAATGGGAGGGGGAACTAGGGGAGCAGATAGAGGATGGGACTTGGGCGGATGCCTTGGAGAGGGTTAACTCTTCCTCTTCATGTGCGAGGCTTAGTCTCATCCAATTTAAGGTGCTGCATCGGGCCCATATGTCTGTGACTCGGATGAGTAGGTTCTTTGGGGGTGAGGACAATTGCACCAGGTGCTCGGGGAGTCCAGCGAATCATGCCCACATGTTCTGGGCATGCCCGGCACTGGAAGAATTCTGGAAGGGGGTGGCGAGGACGGTGTCGAGGGTGGTTGGATCCAGGGTCAAACCAGGTTGGGGACTCGCGAATTTTGGAGTTGCGGCGGAGCCGGGAGTGCAGGAGGCGAAAGAGGCCGGTGTTTTGGCCTTTGCGTCCCTAGTAGCCCGGCGGAGGATCTTGCTGCAGTGGAAGGATGCGAGGCCCCCAAGTGTGGAGACCTGGGTCAATGACATGGCGGGATTTATAAAATTGGAGAGGGTCAAATTTGCTCTGAGAGGATCAGTACAAGAGTTCTATAAACGGTGGCAGCCTTTTCTGGACTTTCTGACTCAAAAAGGGGGGGGGGGGAAGGACGGTGTTCTTTATTTTTTCTATGGTTATTTAACTTAATATTGTGTTAATTTAATTTGTCGTTAATATGTTTTGTTGTTCATTGAGGTTGGGCGAATGTTTATGACTGTTATTGTTATTGTTGGTATTTTATTGCTGTTCGTTGTTATATAAATACAACATTTTTCAATAAAAATTATTTTTTAAAAAAGCTTTGCTGGGTAGACTACACCAAACCACACACCATTGCTGTAGAGTGCCGCCTTTCACTTTCAGAAGGCTGCCCGCTTTCTCGCCAGTTCCACCATCAAGTCTTGGTATATTCGAATACCAATGCCTTTCCACTTCACCTCACGCCTTTGTTTTGCCCGACTCCACCCACTCCATTGCAGCCACCATCTCTCTCTGCAGCACCTCCATATGTTTAGTGACTTTGTGGATGCCACATATCAACTCTGCCTTATTTTGAAATCATAAGGGATTCCCCTTCTTCAGTGCCCAGCTTGGGTGTGACTGTACACCCAGAACCATGCCTGGCATCAGTCATGATGCATTGATTCTGGGGCACTCCACTGTACCACCTGCATTTTGGCAAACCAGGGGGTGGCGATTGCGTGAATGACCCAGGTGAGCAACCCACACACATCTGAGCAGCATACATACAATGAAAGCCCTGTTGCCACATGAAATGTGATAGATCAGACCATTGACATGCTAAAACAATGGGGGCAATTTTAACCTGGAGAGTCAGTGAAGGTGTCAGTGTGTGCAGGGTCTGAAAACAGTGAAAAATGTCAACGTTTTGGAAACCCAACATGATCCTGCTTATTCCCAGTTTTGACCGGTGAATGTTTGGATATGCACATGAATTCCCTGTGAAACTTGTGGGTTTGTGATTAGAATATGTAAAGTGCCGACCGAATGAAGATTTACCCTGAATCTGGGCTTGAACAGCCAGTGCACAAGTTGACTGAGGTGTGTGAAACTCACTGGGGTGAACAAGGCGAGAGCAGTGTGGGCAGTGGTGGGGCTACAAAATTGACAGGATTAGCAAATCTTTAAATATTGAAACAAGGTAACTGCTTTCTTGTCTAAGTTAAAGACTCTTGCTGACCGGACTTGTTCTGATAGATGCTTTCAATGTTCTAGAGGTGGTTTGAATACTTTGGAGGGTATTTCTGCTACATGTTGGGCCTTTTAAAACATTTTGATCTGTAATTCTTTATCATCAACTTTAATGTTGCACAGTAGTAACTTAAGCAATTCTAACTTACATCTCTGATGAGGAACAAGAGGAATGGCACCAGCAGCAGCAGCTGCCTTCTAAATCACCTGCCACTCCATGGGACGGAGGGATGGACACAGAGCAGATCCTGCTCTAAGGTAGTGATACCTCCAACACAAGCTATATAGGCAGAGGATCAGCTTTCTGGACACGCCAGCGCAACAATGCTTTGGGCGGCTCAGACTTTTTTGGCAGGTCATTGCTGACATTTGATCCTCCTGGGGGAAGATGCCTCACCCAAAGAATCAGCTATATTTTGAGATTTGAAAGACACATTTGTTTAACCAGCCGCTCGAGGTCATGAGACATTTTGCCACGCATCCAGGTTCTCAGGGCTTGTTTCCTGGCATTGCCCACCACAGCTATCTTACCTTAGTCTGGAACAACTCCTGGTCCCTTACCAATCGATCACATTTCTTTTCATATCTGCCTCCTCCACCGAGGTGAAGAGTGGAGCACCAGAGAACCTGTGAAACATGCTCCCTCCCCTGTTGCAGGATTCTGAACATTCAACATGAAGTTGATGCCCTGGCTGGATCGTAATCAATGGGGTGTGGATTAATTGTGCATTAAAATCCCCACACCCATTTTGGGGGGGGCTATCAAATTTTGCCCACAATTTGTTTTCTAGGATAATCACAGTCTCCGTGGAGAAGATGGTTAATTGATGCAGCTGTGGTCACTGCGGCATTTAAGATCTCCAGGCAAATCGAATATGAAGCAGTGGCTGGAGGAAGCATATGTTCTTCAAAATTATTTTTCTATGCTGGGTTGGAACAGTTGAGCCTGAAGGTACAAGCTATTAATATTTGAGGCCATTGGGGTGAGGTTACATAGCGTGCGAAAGTAAGGGTTTGTGAAGGAGGTTGTCAGTTTGAATTGTGCTGTTGCTAGTTTGGGTGACAGTAAGATTCTGTAAACAGCTGATGCAGGTGTTCTGTTGGTTTCGTTACTACAATTTAGTCTCAATAAAAATATGTAAATACAGTAGGTTTACTGATTTATTACAATTAATATTTAACAACAGTTAAGTCTAAAGGTACAGTTTGCTCAAAGGGAAGAATATTCCCTACTCAATGCAGGTGGTTTCAGAAGAATGGGTTGGGAGAAGTAGGGAGAAATTTGTACTAAAAATCATTGGATTAGCTTCCCTATATGCTTCCACCTTTTGGTACCTTTCCGTGCTACGGTGACAGTAAACCACCAGACTGCAGCGGGGAGTGCAATAGATTTTTCGGCAGCTCACAGGAGCGTTATCAAATTAAATTTGGCATCAAGTCGCCTAAGGTGATATTAGATCAGGTGACCAAAAGCTTGGTCAAAGAGGTAGGTTTGAAGGAATAAAGTGAGGCAGAGAGATTTAGCAAAGGAATTTCAGAAGTCAGAGCCACGGCAGCTGAAGGCACAGCTACCAGTTGTCGGACAGTTGAAATAAGGACGCTGTAGAGGTCAGAATTAGATCAGCACAGATATCTTGGAGGGTTGTGGTACAGGAGAAGATTACAGAAATAACAAAGGGCGAGGCCATGGAGGGATTTGAAACTGAGGGTGAATATTGAAGCGTTGGTTAACTGGGAGCCAAAATAGGTTAGTGAACACAGGGATGTTAATATTGAGGTGTTGTATTAACTGGGAGCCAAAATAGGTTAATGAGCACAGGGGGCGGAATTCTCCGAACCCCCGCAGGGTCGGGGAATCGTCCGGGGCCGGCGTAAATCCCGCCCCTGCCGTGGCCGGAATTCTCCGCCACACGGGAATTGGCGTGAGCGGGACTCGCGCCCTGCCGATCGGCGTGCCCCCCGTGGTGATTCTCTGGCCCGCAATGGGCCGAAGTCCCGCCGCTGACAGGCCAATCCCACCGATGTTGTTTAAACCACCTCTGGCGGGATTGGCAGCGCGAGCGGGCCCCTGGGGTCCTGGGGGGGGGCGCGGGGCGATCGGACCCCGGGGGGTGCCCCCACGGTGGCCTGGCCCGCGATCGGGGCCCACCGATCGTCGGGCGGGCCAGTGCCGTGGGGGCACTCTTTTTCTTCCGCCGCCACCACGGCCTCCACCATGGCGGAGGCGGAAGAGACCCCCTCCACCGCGCATGAGCCGGTGGTGACGTCAGCGGCCGCAGACGCTCCGGCACATGCGCGGACTCACGCCGACCGGCGAAAGCCTTTCGGCCAGCCCCGACGCCGGTCGGAGTGGAGCCAAAGGCTGTTGGCACCAGTTTTGGCGCCAGTCGGTGGAGCGGGAGCCACTCCGGCGCGGGCCTAGCCCCTAAAGGTGCGGAGAATTCCGCACCTTTTGGGGAGGCCTGACGCCGGAGTGGTTGGCTGCACTCCGCTATGCCGGGACCCCCCGCCCCGCTGGGTAGGGGAGAATTTCGCCCAGGGATTTTTATATTGAGCTGTTGGTTAACTGGGAGCCAAAATAGGTTAATGAGCACGGGGTGATGGGGGATTGGGTCTAGGTGTGAGTGGGTCACCTCAAGTTTCTGGTAAAATTCCTTTTCCGGGTTTCAGAATGCTGGTTGATCAGATTACAGCTTTAATAATATTCCACACTTGGTGCTAAATTTTGGAGAAAAAAATGAACCATGTGAACAAATCCTATGATTATACCTTTTAAGGGTAAGAGACTCCAAGCTTGTTTTGATTGCATCCATCCCATTTTTTTACTGATATAACTTGAATTCCTCAAACCAAAGGTTATACTGTAAAACACTTGACTTAGATATTCACAACAAAATATTTAGTATTAATATTGTTCTTGGAGGTACAGCAATAAATATAAGTGGGCTTTAATATATCACAACTGGGACTATACATTAAACGTACTTATTGGCCATGAAGCGCTTTGGAATGTGCTGAGATTGTGAAAGATGCTGCTTAAATACAGGTTCCTTATTTTATTTACGTCAATTATTTTATTCATTTTACTTTGTTCTGTGCATATAGAAATGACTGGTATATAATCTATCTCTCCTCCTTCCTTTCCATTTCTGCTTTTAATGTCTTCGATTTATGAATGCATACTGACATACTTTTTATTGGCCATACTAAGTTTGTGCAAATTAGGTACGGTAAGAAGTCTTACAACACCAGGTTAAAGTCCAACAGGTTTGTTTTGATTCACTAGCTTTCGGAGCACTGCTCCTTCATTAGGTTCCACAAACACATGTGCTACCGTGCTGCCCATGATATCAGAGAGGTCTGGAAAATGTGACTGAAAGGTATGATTTGGTGAATATGACTGTATCGAGCTGTTGCTTGATTAGTCTGTAAATCAGCTCTCCCAAGTTTGGCGTAATGCCTCAGTGACGAAGACTTGGCAGGGTCAATGGGCTGGCTGTGACTTTGTCATGTTTGATGCCAACTGTTGTGCCTTTACTGTAGCAGTTTGATACAGCCGACTGGCTTGCTAGGTCATTTCAGATGGCAATTAATAGTCAAACCACATTGCTGTGGGTTTGATGTCACATGTACGCCAGACCAGGTGAGGACACAGATTTCTTTCCCTTAAGTACATGAATAAACCAGATGGGCTCTGCAACACTCTTGTTGTTTCATGGTCACCATTATTGATGTTAGCTTTATGTTGTAGATTTATTTACTTAATGGGATTTAAATTCCTCAACTGCATTCATTCCCTGAATTCTCCATTAAACACTGTGCTGGAAAAATATATACAGAATGAAAAGTTGTTGATTCATTCTTAAATATTACAATAATTGACACAAAGGTGGTAATGACTTCCTCAAGTTTGCATTATGAATATGAAGCTCATATCATCGCACACAATTATACATTGCCCAGTGAAGCAGTTGAGGCTCCTTCATTACATGTTTTTAAGGTAAAGATAGATAGTTTTTTGAAGAATAAAGGGATTAAGGGTTATGGTGCTCGGGCCGGAAAGTGGAGCTGAGTCCACAAAAGATCAGCCATGATCTAATTGAATGGCGGAGCAGGCTCGAGGGGCCAGATGGCCTACTCCTGCTCCTAGTTCTTATGTTCTTATGTTCTTATTAAGAGGGTTGAAGTGATTAATTGAGCAGTGATTATTACATCTATTTCAATCTATTCAAAGTGGAACATATTTTTTTGATCAAAATTTGTACATTTTATCTGTGACATTGGGGAGTAGATGTTGATCTTTGACTATTTTGCAAAAATATTAATATTAACTGCTAAATAATGTATTATGATCAGTCTAGATGGGTTAATGCTGAATACATGCACTTGGCGAAAACATTTTGTATTTAAAAACTGAAATTAATCCTGTCATATTTATTTGTTGCCCCTCATAGCTGGCACCTGAGAATTTCATGATTATTCTAACTTTATAACTTTAATTCATGCCTCAGGAGTGTAAGAGAATAGTAGATGGCTTGTAGTTTGTTACATAGCTGAGGGGCTTTGAGGTGACATCATAAACTGCTCTGGTGAATTCTAGGGTATCTGAATTGTCAGCTTGTGTTACAGTCTCATAATGCTCTCTTCATGAAACAGAAACTCTTTCCTTGAAGGATCTTTTCTTGGTTTAATTAGTGTTTAGGTGTTCTGCTGAATTGGACTGTTCAACAGCCACTAAATGTTTCACTTTGTCGCAACACGAAACTCACCTCAGTTGAGGGTAGACTTTAATTTTGTGCCAATTGCAGTCCAGCATGCTCTGAGTAGAGCAGCCAGAGTAGCCCGAAGCAAATTTACAAAAGAAACAATCAAAATAAATGCTGCCTATTAGGATTATATTGGTTATACAATTTCAAGGGCTGTTGATTGAAACGTAAAAGCTTGTAATCATTTGATCAGTGGGTGGTTCTGTTGTGGAGTTAGCTATCACTTTTAATATCTAATGTGTGACACATGGTGAAATCTACTGTCCTTGGTTTTGGAAATAATTACAAGTACCATGCTAAACAAGATAGGATACTGTTTGAAATGTATCTGAAACCACCAGAGAAGGAGGTAAGAATAATTCTCTTTTGGTAGCTAACTAGCAATCCATATTGAATTTATCCAAAAAGTTTACTTTCTGCTTCTACCAAACAAATGTCAAAACTGGTTTCTAACAAGCATGTTACAAGACCAGACCGTGCAATGAGAATGAACATGAGACATCAGTGAGAATAAATCAATACTTGGAACAAAGTTATAGAACATCTTTACAGCATCAGTCAACAAACTCCACAATCAAAACAGAGTGTCAAGTGCCAAGTAGGCCAACTATAATAACAATACTCAGTTTATGTGAGTCAAGACTGTTTTGATTGATCAGTTTAAAGACTGTCTCTATAGTTGGTTTATTTTGCCGGTGATGCCCACCCCCGCCCCTGGAAACACATGGAACACACAGAGGACTGGAGCAGGTGACACACATGCGGCTGCCAATGGCTGGTGGCGGTGCGGTAGAAAAATAAACAGCGGAAGGTATAGGTAGCCCAACAGCAAAGTAAGCCTGGCTGGAGCGATTATTTCTGTGAGTGATGGGATTAATGGGAGGGATGGCGATGGTATGGGAGGGATGGAAGAAATAGGATGGGAATGTCTTGGGAAGGGTGGGTAAGATTATGGAATTTTCCAAAAAAAGGTGGCTAAATGGCAGGGACAATTATTTGATACAAATTGTTGTACAAAAGTTATTCTTTGTTCTGGATTTGAATCACTGGATTTGAATGAACAAGTTTTTGGAATCTCTGTTAAGTGAATTTAACAAATATAGTTGTGTGAATGTTAAGAACCCTGCTGATGTTACCTGTGAATGTATCTCAAAACCTGGAAGGATAACTTGAAACACTGGTTCTTAGTGACTGTTTAGAATAATGTGAAGAATAATTTACAACCCATTGAGGAACCAGTCTAATCGCTGGGTAAACAATTAATAAAGAATATTTATTGAAGAAAATAAAAAACACATGACAAAAGACTAATATATACTATGACACTTAGATATATGAATAACTAAACACATCTTTTAATCTGAAGTTACCTATTGTTCCCAAAATACATTCCCTGAACTGACAGAGACACCTCTTTTCCCAAGCAACATCCAAATTTAGTAATTCTATAGGTCAAATCCAGTTAATAGTTACCGCACAATACCGCTTAGATGACGATGTCGGGGAAAACATCTCTTCTTGGATCAGTGAAGGTACGAAACTGCATCTTTTAGAGAATAATATCTGGAATCTGCCATGGGCTAAATGTTAGATGGAACAGGCCCCAGGACTCGGATCCCAGATGAAATTGGCCTCTCTGGCTGTTAGATGGAGAACTTGCCTGCTTCCCTAATAAGGATGCTAGTAATTATATTGTTCAATCTCTTTAATATTTCCCTCTGTGGATTCTGCTGTCTACCTCACTCAAATTCCTTGCCTTTAGAAGTTATCATTTGTATAGCCTCACTGATCTCTGGTAAACAATGTTTATGATATGGCCATTCACACCTCAATGTCTCTAGACTCCTGCTCATCTTGTTACCAGGTAAATCGCATCTCATTATTCCTCTAGGTGTCTGTTAGTGGTATTACTTTTCTGTTATTTTATTTTCAGCTCAGGTTCACTGTTAATCTCATTAAGTTCCTATATCCCTGACACTGATTCTGCAGACAAAGATGATGATAACAGTCTGTACGCTCCAGAGTTTCTACACAGTGCTACTCCAATGGGCATGTCACTGCACAAACTTAGACTCAAGGAAGGACCACTTTTAATGTTGCTATGAAACGTAAATCCCAAACAAGTACTTTAGCATGGAACAAGATTCGTAGGAAGCTGTCTTCTTTGATCATAGATGCTGAGATTCTAACAGGCAGATTTCAAGAAAATGGAGTGTTTATTTCTTCAATTGAGCCCATCAGATGTAAATTTACCTTTTCAACTCATGAGGTAAACAGTTCACAATTAGACTTTCATATTCAATGATTATTAACAAGTCACAAGACCAGACTCTTGAGAAATTTGTATTTCTATGCTTAGGCCTGTTTTCACACACTGACAGCCTTATGTAGCATTTTTCAGGGTGAAAAGTTTTGTTTCTGTTAAAGTCTTTTATGAAAGGATAGCTAGAATTCCTGCATTTATAAAATAAAGATATTAAATTGACCTCAAATATTTTGTGGGTCTCTGCTGGTTTCACATAAAACAGGTTTGGGAGGACAGATTGTTGGTGCGTGGGTGGGGGAAGGCGTGGGATGGGCTGCTGACGTGGATGGAGTTGGTGTGGTGCAGTTGGTTAAGGGGAGATGGCGGTGGACATCTTGAAGAGGCCCTGGTGGTGAGCAAGGCATGGGCCTGGGGCAGCCCATTAAAGAGGGGGTATGGCTCATCGGGGGTTGGGGGGGGGAGGGGAACCTGGAGCCCCCTGAGCCAGATGATCTCTTAGAATGTTCGGAGGTTAAATGGGCCGATTAAGAGGTCACACATCTTTGCTCATTTTAAGAGTTTGAAGGCAGACATATTGTTCTTACAAGAGATCCATTTGAAGCTGGTGGATCAGGCGAGGTTGAGGAAAGTTTGGGTGGGGCAGGTATTCCATTCGGGGCTGGACATGAGGGCAAGGGGAGTAGAGGTGCTGGTTAGTAAGAGGGTGGTTTTTGCGGCTGGGAATATAGTGGCGCACCCTGGGGGCAGGTTTGTGATGGTAAGTGGGAGGCTAGAGGGGGCACCTGTAGTGCTGGTAAAATATCTACGCCCCAAATTGGGATGATGTAGAATTTATGAAGAGGGTACTGGCAAGGGTTCCGGACCTAGACACGCACTCGCTGATTATGGGGGGGGTTTCAGTGCAGTGTTGGACCCTAGGTTGGATCGGTCTTCTCCTAGGTCCCTGAAAGTTGTCAGCAATGGTGCAGGAACTGATGGGGTTTATGGAACGGATGGGAGGGGTGGACCCATGGCGGTTTGGGAGACCGAGAGCAAAGCAATTCTTGTTTTATTCGCATGTCCACTGGGTGTATTCCCCGATCAATTTTTTCATCCTGGACAAAATGTTGGCGGGATTGTTGGATCGGAATATTCGCTGATCGTGGTGTCTGACCATGCGCCACAATGGGTGGTCTTGTGGGTGGAAAGAGGGAGGCTCCCAGCAGCTGCAGTGGAGGTTAGATATAGGGTTGCTAGTTGACAAGGGGATTTACAAAAAGATAGAGATGGCTGTTCAAAACTATGTTGAGCACAATAAGATGGGTGAGGTCTCCATCTCCGCGGTGAAGGTGGTGAGAGAGGAGTTTTTTTCGATACGGGTGCATAGGAAGAAGGTGGAGTGGTTAGAGAGGCAGAGGTTGGTGGAGGCCATTTTGGCGGTGGATCAGAGGTACTTGGTGACCCCCGAGGAGACGCCTTTTTAAAAGAAAGGCAGAAGCTGCAAACAGAGTTGATCTTATGTCGACAGGGAAGGCAGTGGGACAACTGCACACAGTGTATGAGCATGGGGAAAAGGCCAGCGGGATGCTAGAGCATCAGTCAAGGAGGCAGGCAGCGGTGAGAGAGACTGAGCAGATCAGATACCGAGGGTGGGGGCGCAGGATGGTTCCTGAGTCGGATCAGGTGAATAGAGTATTTGAGGCCTTTTTATCAGAAATTGTATATTTTGGAGCCCACAGCAGGGGATGAGGGCATGAGGCGGTTTCTGGATGGACTGGAGTTCCTGATGGTTGAGGAAAGGAAGGTGCAGGGATTGGGTGCTCCGATTGGGCTGGGGGAAGTAATGGGGTATGTGGGCTCAATGCAGTCGGGGAAGGCCCTGAGCACAGAATTTTATAAAAAGTTTCATTCTGAATTGGGGCCCTTATTAGTCGAGATGTACAATGAATTGGTTGGTAAGGGAGAGCTCCCGGCAACGCTGTCTCATGCTTCTGTTTTGCTCATTTTTAAAAAGGACAAGTACCAGAGCGATGTGGATCGTACTGCCCAATATCGCTGTTAAATGTAGACGCGAAGGTGCTGGCAACGCATACAGAATACTGTGTGACGGAGGTGATAGGGAACGACCAAATGGGATTCGTGAAAGGGTGGCAGTTTTCATCTAATATTAGACGATTAGTGCGATTATGATGCCCCATGTCAATGGATGCCAAGAAAGAATTTGATGATGGGGTTGAATGGACGTATTCGTTTGCGGTGTTGTGCCGGTTTGGACAGGGATTTGTGGATTGGGTAAGGTTGCTGTACAACACACCCAAGGCGAGTGTTCGTACCAACAACGTTAGTTCAGAGTACTTTGGGTTGCACCGGGGGATGAAGCAGGGGTGTCTGTTCTCCCCTTGCTCTTCGCTTCAGCAATTAAGCCATTGGCAATGACACTCAGAACTTCGGGGGAAGTGGTGGGGGGGGGGGGGGGGGCGCGTGAAGGGAGACCATGAGGAGGGGTGGAGCATCGGGTTTCGATATCGGGTTACACAGACGATCTCCTGCTGTATATTTCAAACCCAGAAGAGAACTTTGACAGGATTATGGGGATACTGGGGGAGTTTGGTTGGTTTTTGGGGTATAAGCTCAACATGGGGAAGAGTGAGGTATTTACGATCATCACAAGGGGGCAGGAGAAGAGCTAAGGGAAACTGTCATTCTGGTTGGTAAGGGGGAGGTTTTGATACCTGGGAATACAAATGGGGTATGATTGGGCCCAGCTGCACAAGTAAAATCTGGCAAATTTGGTGTATGGGATGAAGGAAGATTTTAAAGATGGGTCGTTTTGCTGTTATCGTTAGCTGGAAGGGAAAGATGACGGTGTTACCGAAGTTTCTGTTGGTCTTCCAAAACCTCCCAATCTTTGTGCCCAAGTCTTTTTTCAGTAGGGTCAATAAAATTATTTCAGAGTTCATATGAGGGGGTAAGGTACCTTGAACCCACAGGCTGTTCCTGGAGAGAGATAGACGGAGAGCAGGATTGGCATTACCAAGCCTGCGGAATTGTTACCAGGCAGCAAACATCGCAAAAGTCAGGAATTGGCAGTGGAAAAGAGGTCAGCCTGGGGGTGGATGGAGGAGGTCTTGTGCAGAGGGTGGAGTTTGAAGGCATTGTTGCTGTTGCCTCTTCTGTTCATGCAGGCTAAGTACTCCATGAACACTGTCGTGGTATCGGCATTGAGGGTATGGAACCAATGCCGACAGTATTTCAAGATGGAAGGCATGTCACCGTGGGTGCCGATCTGTGGTAATCATAGGTTTGTCCTGGCTGGGTTAGACTCTCCATTTAAGATGTGGGAGTAGCCAGGGATAGAATTTTTCAGGGACCTGTTCATACCAGGGAAATTTGTGGAGTTACATAGAAGATACAGTGCAGAAAGAGGCCATTCAGCCCATCGAGTCTGCACCGACCCACTTAAGCCCTCACTTCCACCCGATCCCTGTAACCCCAATAACGCCTCCTAACCTTTTTGGTCATTAAAGGCAATTTATCAATTTAACCCGCACATCTTTGGACTGTGGGAGGAAACCGGAGCACCCGGAGGAAACCCACGCAGACACGGGGAGAACGTGCAGACTCCGCACAGACAGTGGCCCAAGCCGGGAATCAAACCTGGGACCCTGGAGCTGTGAAGCCACAGTGCTAACCACTTGTGCTACCGTGCTGCCCAAAGTTGGAGGGAGAGTACCAGCTGCCAAAGGACAATGGGTTTTGCTATTTGCAAATTAGGCACTTTGTTAGAATGCAGCTGGTTTTGTTCCCGAAATTGCCACCTCTGGTCCTACAGAATAAGATTCTGTCGGAGGGCAAGATAGGGGACGGAAAATCTCATATATATATATATATATATATATGGGGAGCTAATGGAGAGAGAGAGATCCCCGGTGGAGGAATTCAAACAGAAATGGGGAGAGGAGCTGGATGGAACCTTTGAAGCCGGGATCTGGAGTAAGGCTCGGCAAAGGGCTAACTCAACCTGGTCATGTGCAAAGCTAACTCTCATTCAGTTCAAAGTGGTGCATAGGGCACACATTACGGTGTCATGGATGAGTCAGTTCTTTCCCGGGGTAGAGGATAGGTGTGGGCAGTGTGCAGGGAGACCAGCAAACCACGTCCACAAGTTCTGGGCATGTCTGTGGCTGGAGGAGTATTGGAAAGCTTTTGCAGAGACAGTGTCAAAGATTTTTGGGGTGAAGGTGGCTCCGAGCCTGTGGGTGGCAATATTTGAGTTTCGGAAGATTCGGGAGTGCAGGTGGGAAGAGAGGCTGACGTGTTGGCCTTTGCCCCCCTGATAGCCCGGAGGTGAATATTGCTGAGGCGGCCGGACCCAGAGCCGCCTAAAGCGGGGGTATGGGTGAGCGACTTGGTGGAGTTTGTGCACATAGAAAAGTAAAGTTTGCCATCATAAGTGTGGATGAGGGGTTCTTCTTGAGGTGGAGGCTGTTCATCGACTTCTTTAAAGAGTAGTGAAACGTCAGCACAGGGAAGGAGGTAGAAGGGTGGCGGTTTCTTTTTGGGGTTATTATTATAATTAAAAGGGAGGTTTAAGGAAGTGGGCTAGGACAGAAAGTTGGGGTAGTTAGGATGTAGATACAGTTTGATGATTATCTGTTTTGTTGCTTGCTCTTTTTTTTCTGTATATAGTTGAAAATACCCCAAATAAAATATATATATTTAAAAACCACATTAAACCCCACTGCAACTGGAGGAGAAAAACCTTTTTTCTGTAGAAACAACAGACCATCTATGATATAAATGGAAATTGTTTTGAGAAATGGATTGTTTCCAAAACTGTTCATGTGATTGTGATCCTAACTCACTCACTTTGCAACCCTTCACTCTGGAAGAGGAGTGGGGTTTTCTGTTTTCCAAAAGCACACAGCAAAGTGGATGACTTTTAAGTCTTATAATGTTTAGAAATAGCTTTGCAGCAATTCGCAAGGAGCAAGACAATTATCTCAAAGTAGATACAAGAAACATCACTGTAAAAAGTTGTCTACAAAGGAGCCTTTATTTCTTGAACCATCGAGTCATATGATGAGCATATGAGGATCATTAAACAATTGACACCATGAATTTCAGCAAATAAAATGTGAATATGTAATGCAATATTCCCCTGGGTGAACATGAAACATCTCTGAATGCAAGACTGTAAAGGTACAAAAAGCTTATGATGTTTCTTGACTGTGAGTTCTCATGCTAAAATCTTGAGGTAAATGTCATCAGCACTGAACCCCTGAGGACATTGCTATAGAATTAAATGGATATGTCTGAATTTTTACAAAGAGTAATTCCAAGCTAGAAAATAGGAGGTTTAATGCCTTTAGTCACAAACTATTGAGACTGATAGAAAGTAGACTCAAAATGTGAACCATTATACTTACTGAAAAATTGAAAAGGCAATTTTCTGAAATGGCATAATGCACTGGATCTTCCATCTGACACCATTAGACTTGTTTCTGCGTCTTTCAATTCAAACATTTTTTTGCACCTTAAGTTGCTGGAAATGTAAACTCATAATGACATAGCAAGAGAAGTGAGGCTTTTGAGACCATAGCAAACATCAGATCAACAACCTATTTTCTTCGTCAATGAGATTTAAGAAAGAGAGAGAAAAATGAAGGAGAAGCTGGCTGGTTCAGATCCAGAAGGAGAAATTAAAGAGAGGAAAAGAAAGATTGTATCAAGAGAGAGAAAAAATGACTCAAAGGAAATGAAAAACATTAAATTAGAAGTTTCTTATTTTAATATCTCAACTGCTATTGATCACATTCAGGAAAAAGATTGAACAGTTCAAATTATTCCTTTTCTGGGTCAGAGAGGTTGACCGACATTGCAAATTAACAATCATCTTGAAGTCAAAAAGATATTTACCGTGTTAATTCCAACTTCCAACTCTAACTTTCTGTGTTGAGTTTAATGGGTTCTGCATGTGCAAGTAAAGCAAGTTCTTTAAATCAACGGGGAGACTAAGACAGATGCAGTTTGTACAAAGCAAATGGTGGAGCAGGGTACATTGTTCAGGGAATTCTGGAGATTTAAAACTGACACTATGGGCTGGATTTTATGGGTCCCCACTGGGTGTGTTTTCAGCGCTTCAGGGAGGAGAAAGGGGCACCTAAAATCGGGCAGATGTGCAGCCACCCAGCTCACCCTCACAACACTGTAGGTGGATGAGCGCTGAAATCAGCAGCCTGCCAGACATATATAAATAATTAATTAAGGGTCAAATGAGCTTATTAACAAGCCAATTGATCCTGATATGTTGTGCAGGCCATAATATAGTTGGCATGGGCAGTTGAACAGGAGTGGGAATGCCATTTTTAAAAAAAAAAGTGTTTAAAAAGGCAGTAAGAAGGAATTTAGGATACCTTCTTCAGGATGTGCCTCTGTGCATTGAGAGGGAAGCCTTCCTAGGATAGTACCCACCTTTCTTCCCATCCACCTTCTGTCAAAATCCACCACCCCCCGACCCCTGCCCCTTCCCTAAACTGGCCAAACCCTGCCCTGGACTTGCCTCACTCCAGGATCCATTGGGCCTTCTTCTTGGGTTGCAGCCCCAGCAGTACCCACTATGAGCTGCTGCTAGCTAATTGGATTGGCCAGTAGCTCCTGAGGGCAGGACGTCCTCCCCACTGAGGGGCAGAGGCTTCACTGTCCACCAATTTAGTGTGTTATGGCTGTGGGGCAGACTGACATGGAGCAAATCAGCTTCCAGCTGACTTTCCTTATAGGGTTGGGGGGGGGGGGGTGGAAAGTGATTTGTTCTTCACCCCCCCCCCCCCAATATAAAATGCAGCCCCATATCTCTTAATCCCCTGCATTTTTTGGCTGATTTGCATATTAATAACAATGTGTTGTTAACATACAGTTCATTTTCTGGAAGTTTGGGCAGCACAGTGGTTAGCACTGCTGCCTCACAGTGCCAGGGACATGGGTTTGATTCCGGTCTTGGGTGACTGACTGTGTGGAGTTTGTACATTCTCCCCGTGTCTACGTGGATTTCCTCCGGGTGCTCCGGTTTCCTCCCACAGTCCAAAAATTGTGCCGGTTAGGTGGATTGGCCATGCTAAATTGCCCCTTAGTATCCAAAAGGTTAGGTGGTGTTAAGGGGCTATGAGGATAGGACAGGAGCGTGGGCCTAGATAGGGTGCTCTTTCGGAGGGTTGGTGCAGATCCAATGGGCCAAACAGCCTCCTTCTGCAATGTAGGGATTCTATGATTTCTAAGATCTGACTCAACGTGATGACTATACAAATGTATTGATGATGGAATTTAAGTTTAATTTATCCTTAAAGGGGATAAATTGTTGCCCTGGCGATACTTGAATCTTTGAAACAAAAATTGCACTTTTAAATGTTTATATAACTTTATTGCAATCTAATGCATTTGTCAAATTATGATAAATGAATTCAAAGTTATAACTCCATTGAAAAGAACCAATATATTTCCATAAGATACTGAAATAAATGGTTGTATGTACAGATAATTAATTTGCTTTGTTGTTTGTGTGATTTGCTGATTTGGAAAACTCAAGAAGGTGTGAATTTATTTTTTGATTTATTTTTCTCCCCTGTTTTTGGTAAATTGCTTATTCATTGATTTTGTCCTGGGAACAGCTGTTTTGCCTCAAGCGGACCCTGTAGTCACCTCCTATAATCCCTTTTTGTTGGAACAGATGGCTTAGAGTCTCAGGCTCCTTTTTAATAACCTTTGAGTTATTCTGCATTTTCATGTATAAGGTCAGTGAATTTCCAGTTTCTATCCTGAAGCAAAATTATGGTTTGCGATAAATTGTTGCTGAGTTCATAATACTGTGGCCTCAGTAGTTGTAGTGTCAGAAACTGAATTTATGAAAATGGCAAAAAATAGCAATCCACACGTAATTGTTGAAAGAACTGAAAGAAACAACATGGGAAAAGGTAACAAAGATAACACATTAAAATAAAAAGAAATGATCCATGGATGATAAGTGAAATCACAGCCTAATGAATTATAAACAATGCAATTATTTTATACTGGTCAAATCGTAATGTATAAAACTATTTAAAAGTTTACACCTTACCGGAGGATCCAACTGGGCGTATTCATCAAACTATCTATTTATTTCAACTGTAAACATGCTGTGGTGAACCACATGATTGAATGCTTTATATGCTCAATAAATATATAAAGATTTTAATGCTGGCTATTAAGATTCATTTTACTCACCTTTATCACCAATCTTGATGTTGATTGCCCTTAAAGCTTCTTCAATAAAATTTTACATATGTAAAGAGTATAGATTTTCAGCCGTTTACTGTTCATTTATGGGTGCAATGGTATTCCTCTGGGGCAGGCAAAGTGAAATGAGAAGTGGCATGAATGATTAACAGGAAGGCAAGGGAACAGGGCCCAAATAGAGCTAAGCAAAGAGGTAGAAAGAAATAATCAGAGAGTGGTCATCAAAATGTGCACATGACTAAACACAGTGAGAATTCAAATTACTTGGGCATGGCAGAGCTTAGAAGAAAGATGTCCTATTTGTAAACAGAGGACATAATATAAGATAGCACAAGGTTAAAGTCTGAGATTCAGTGATGGGATAAAGTTGACTTGAAGGCAGGATGAAGTCGGCTTGAAGCATCAATTATGCAGTGTCCAGATTTGGTAATTACTTTGTGTAATATTTTTTTATGAGTGAAACAAATATTTTTTTCTCTGACAATAATTCCATGCAAAAATCAATCTGCTGGAGAGAAAACAAGAGTGTTAACCTGAGGAAATGCTCAGAAATTGATATTAGAGAAACTTTAAGACTGGCTATGTTATGAAATAGATATATTCAAGTGTTCTCATAAGGTAGCAGCTGGAATCATTATCATCACCAGCACAGGGGGGCAATTCATTTCATTGTATATGTGCTAATTCTTTGAAAGAGCTATTCAATAAGTCCCAGACCCCTTCTCTTTCATACCACTCAAATTTCTCCTTTTCAAGTAAACATCCAATTGCCTTAACACCACCATTGAATCTGCTTCCACCATCCTTCCATGTAATGCATTCCATATCATTACAACTTGTTCCGTTTAAAAAAAAACGAATTTGCTGCTGGATCTTGTTTTCACCAATTATCTTACATCTGAGTCCTTTCGTTACTGACCCCTTTTAACAATGGAAACAAATTTTCCTTTTTCGACTCTATCAGAGCCAGCCATTAATTTGAGTGCTTCTATTTCCCTTAACCTTTTCTGCTAGAAAGGCAACACACCCAGCTCCACAAAAATCAAGTCCCTTATCCACAGCACCACATTGGTAAATCACCTTCCCTAGTCCTTAACATCCTTTCTAAAATGTATTGCCCAGAATTGGACACAATACATCAGCTGAGGCCTAACCAATTTGAAAGGTTTACCATAACTTGTTTTCTATTCTATGTCTTTATTTATAAAGCCCAGTATTCCATATAACAGCCTTATTAACTTGACCTGCCTTCTTTAAAAGATGCATATCAAAAGTACTGTTGAGTAGATATGTTCACTTTTGTGACTTAAAAATCTAGTTATTAATGACTACACTACTTTTCAATGGAAGTATTTGTTTTGTAGGTTGCTGTAGCACAAACCAGCAGTACACTAATGAGTTCCCAAAATAGTATTGTTTCCTCGTCAGCTGCAAAATTACTTATTTTGGAACAACTGTGAAAGAATGGAGCATTTCACAGCCTAATGATTTGTCTTTTGATTGCTCAATGTCTCAGGGGGTGGACATAGAAACCTTTTATCAGGTTCTAGCTTATAGATTGAAGTAGTGCAGGCAGCCTGGATCATTAGGATAAGGTCTGTGAATTTCCAAGTGCACAAGATCTCCTCTATCAACGAGCAGTGCTTCAGCCTGTGTACCACATGACTGTCATTCCGCATATTACAGTATATAATCAGAACACCCGAGACCACAACCAGTATGACATATCCTGATGTAGCATGAGCAAATGATTGTGCAAAATAAACTTTTTTCAAATGTAAATATATATTCTTCATCGACTAAAATTATATTCTTCTGCATACTGTGGTATATTATTATAATAAACTGCATTGTATGAGTTAGCTATCAAAACGAATAATTATTTTGCTGAATTGGTAAGCTATGATGGGTTTTAGAAACAAAGAAAATAGGAGCAGGTGGAGGCCATTCTGCCCTTTGAGCCTGCTCTGCCATTCATTATGATCATGGCTGATCATCCAACTCTAACCTGATCTCCCCTCCCCCCCTCCCCCACCATATCCTTTTATCCCCTTCTTCACAGGTGCTATATCTTTTTTTTCGAAAATATTTTATTGAGGCATTTATAATTTTAACATTTCAACATTCTAAACAACAGTGGTCCAACACATGCAAAAACCCCACAATAAGAAACCCAACTTCCCCCGCTCTAACTCCTAGCTATCTATATATTAGATTCACTTCCATGCCTTCCCTTCCCCCCCCCCCCCACCCCCCCCCCCCCCCCCTCCTGTTGACAGTCAGTTTTCCTTAAAGAAGTCGATGAACGGCTGCCACCTCCGAGCGAACCCCTGTATTGAACCCCTGAAGGTGAACTTAATCTTCTCTAGGCTAAGAAACACTGACATATCACTAAACCACACCCCTGACTTTGGAGCTCCAAGTCCCTCCATTCCTGCAAAATCCATCTCCTGGCCACCAGGGAGGCAAAGGCCAAAACATATATTTCCGAGACCCTCCCCTCCCCAACCCCTGTCTTAGACATCACTTTATCCTGTAGTCCCCTTAGAAGAAGGCGAGGGAAGCTTGGAACTTCCCTCTGGACAAAGTCCTGTACCTGCAGGTACCGGAATCCGTTCCCACCCGGTAACTCAAACTCCTCCTCTAGCTCCTCCAGGCTCGGGAAACCCTCCTCAATGAAGAGATCCCCAAATCTCACAATCCCTGCCTCGTTGCCATCTTCTAAAGCCCCTGTCCAGCCTCCCCGGAGCAAACCTGTGATTATCACAGATGGGTGACCATACCGCTGCCCCCTCCAGTCTCATGTGTTGCCTTCATTGCCCCCACACTCTCAGGGCTGCCAACACCACTGGACTTGTGCAGTAACGAGCCGGCAAGAACGGCAGAGGTGCCGTTAACAGAGCCTTCAGATTCGTGCCTTTGCAAGATGCTGCCTCCACTCACTCCCACACCGACCCCTCCCCCACTACCCATTTCCTAATCAGCGAAATATTTGCCGCCCAGTAATAGTTAATAAAGTTCGGAAGGGCCATGCCCCCCTCACCGCGGCCCCGCTCAAGAAGGACCTTCTTCACCCTCTGGGTTTTCCCGGCCCATATAAAACCCGAGATCGCCGCATTCATCTTCCTAAAAAATGCCTTGGGGATGAAGATTGGGGGACACTGAAACACAAACAGCAATCTCGGCAGGACTGTCATCTTCACAGTTTGTACCCTCCCCGCCAATGACACGTCCCACCTACGGAAGTCCCCTTTCATTTGCTCAATCACCCTGCCAAATTTAGTTTATGAAGCTGACCCCAGTCCCTTGCCACTTGAATCCCCAGGTACCTAAAACTCCTTCCCACCACTTTGAACGGTATCTCCCTCAATCTCCTCTCATGCCCCCTTGCCTGGATCGCAAAAACCTCACTCTTGCCCATATTCAGTTTGAGAACCGGCCAAATTCCCCCAATATTCCCATAATTCCTTCGATTCCCCCAACGGGTCTGTTATATAAAGGAGTAAATCATCCGCATAGAGCGAGACCCTATGTTCCACCCCCCCCCCTCTCACTATCCTCCCCCGCCAAATGTACGATGCCCTTAGTGCCATAGCCAAAGGCTCTATGGCCAGTGCAAATAGTAGTGGGGAGAGTGGGCACCCTTGCCTTGCCCCCCTGTACAGACTAAAATACTCTGATCGAACACGGTTGGGTCCTTACATTGGCCACTGGTGCCTGATACAGCAACCGGACCCAATCCACAAATCCCGACCTGAACTCAAACCTTCCCAAGCCATCCCACAGGTATTTCCACTCCACCCGATCAAAGGCCTTTTCTGCATCCATGGCCACCACCACCTCGATCTCACGCCCCTCCGCTGGCATCATTATTACATTTAGGAGCCACCTAATGTTGGACTTTCGGTGTCGTCCCTTCACAAATCCCGTCTGGTCCTCCCCTATTACCCCCGGAACACAATCCTCTATGCGTGTGGCCAAGATCTTTGCCAGCAATTTTGCATCCACATTCAAAAGTGAGATTGGCCTATATCACCCACAGCTCTCCGGATCCTTATCCCGCTTCAAAATAAGGGAAATCGATGCCTGCGATAACATTGGGGGGAGCTCTCCCAGCTCCTTGCACTCATTAAAAGCCTTTACCAAAAGCGGCCCCAACAGCCCGGAAAACCTTTTATAAAACTCAACTGGGTATCCATCAGATCCCAGGGCTTTACCCGATTGCATCGCCCCCAATCCGTCTATAATCTCCCCCAGTCCAACTGGGGTTTTGAAACCTTCCACCAACTCTTCATCTATCCTCGGAAACTCCAGCTCCGCCAGAAATCGCTTCATACCCTCCTCCCCGACAGGGGGTTCTGATTTATACAATCCACTGTAATATTCCTGAAACATATCATTCACCCCCGCTGGAATCGAAAAACATTCTCCCTGTATCTCTTACTTTCCCAATCTCTCTTGCCGCCTCCTGTTCCCTCAACTGATGTCCAGCATCCTGCTGGCTTTTTCCCCATATTCCCAACTGCTATATCTAACTGCTTCGTGAAAACATACAGGGCGAGATTCTCCGCAAATGCGGAGAGTGGTAAAGGCTGCCGTGGGACAGGCCGTGACCCATGGCAGCCTTCACGCCCACTTCCGGGGCCGATTCTCCCCCCCCCCGGGCGGGGCTAGGAGCGCGGCCCCGTGCGTCACGGCGGCTGACGTGGCCAATGACGTCAGCCGCGCATGCACAGGTTGGACAACGCCAACCCGTGCATGCGCAGTTGCCGTCTTTTCCCTCAGCCGCCCCGCAAGACGTGGCGGCTTGATCTTGCGGGGCAGCAGAGGGAAAAGAGTGCGTCCATTACGGACGCTTGGCCCGCGATCGGTGCCCACCGATCGCTGGCCTATGCCCCCCCTTGGCACGGCCGTGGTACTGCCGTGCCAATCGGGCCCCCAGATGCCCCAAACGGGCATCTGGCGCCCGTTTCACGACGGCAGCGAGCAGGTGTGTTTGCTGCCGTGTTGAAACGGGCGTGAAGGCCCGGCCGCTCGGCCCATCGGCCTCGGAGAATCGCCGCTCGCCGTAAAAAACGCCGAGCGGCGATTCGTGGCGTGGGTCGGGCGTGGGGGGGGGGAGAATAGCGGGAGGGCGTGAAAAATGTCGGGAGGCCCTCCCGCTATTCTCCCACCCGGCGTGGGGGGCGGAGAATCGCGCCCACAATGTTTTTGCCTCAACTATTTTCTGTGGTGGTGAATTCCACAGGCAGACCACTCTCTGGGTGAAAAGATTTCTCCTCGTCTCTGACCTAAAGGGTCTACCCCATATCCTCAGACTGTAACTCTGGGCTCTATATACTCCCACCATTGGGAACATCCTTCTTGCATCTACACTGTCTAGTCCTGTTAGAATTTCATAGGTTTCTATCAGATTCCCCCCCCCCCCCCCCCCCCCCCCCCCCCGCCGCCCCACCCCCTCATTCTTCTGAACTCTAGCGAATGCAATCCTAACCGATTTGTCTTGCTCTGAGTACTTGTAATCATTGTAACTCTCAGTAAATGCATGAATGGAATGAATTATTTCTGGACGTCAGAAAAGAATGGTTGATCCTGGTAGGATCTGACTGCAATCTTCCTTTTATTTTTGTTCTCCCAGCGACTACTAGCTCTTGCCTTATCTTGTATTGGATTCCCGAACTGATAACTGAAGTCCCATCCGACTAATTTATACCAGCGTAGGATCAAAACCAATGTAAAGAAATGTCAAGTATCATCAGTTGTTCTCTAAGAATGGCTGATGGCTTTTGATACCTATATATGAAATAGTGATTCTGCATAACATTTTTATATATCTCAGTGACATATTTCGTATTAAATCTTTGTCAGAGTTATTTTATGTCCTCTATAAATTTTAATGTATTTTAGATACATAATGGAAGGTAAGAATACAATATTCTGGTTAATGCTGTTTTTCTAATTGGCTATAATATAAAACAATAATTGGTTCAAACAATACATCTTATTAGAGGAGCAATGTATCTCTTGCTAGAAGCTGCAAATGGGCAATTTATTTGTCTTTGGACAGCAATAAAAAAAATCACGCATGATTAGATTTAGGAATCATGCACTCATGCTTGCAAACTTGAATGCAGATGTTTGTTCCAACAATTTTTAACCTTTTAAGAACTGAAACAATTCCTCAAAAAAAATTAGAAACATTTATGGTGCAAAAGGATGCCATTCGGCTCATCATATCCATGCCAGCTGATTAAATGTTACCCAACTTAATTCCGCCTTCCAGCTCTTGGCCATGGCCCTGTAGGTTACACTACCAATGCAGACTCAAATGATTTTTACAATGCAATGCGGACTGCTGGCTCTACCACACTCTCAGACAGTGAATTCCACATGCTACCGTCCTCTGGGTGAAAATTACTCTTCAACTCCCATCTAATCCTTCTCCCAATTCTACTTTATATCAACAGCTCTGGTTATTGACCTCTTTGCGAATGGATATATCCACTCCACTCAGGCTGCCCAAAATTATATACATCTCCGTTAAATGTCCCCTCAGCCTCTTCTGTTCTAAAGAAAACAACCCCAGCCTGTCCAATCTTTCTTCATAGCTGCAATTCTCCAGTCCTGTTGGCATCCTTGAAAAACCTTTCTGGTGTGATCGCATCCTTCCTATGATGCATTGACCAGAACTGAATGCAGTTATCTGCAGTCTGACTAAGTGTTTCCTACAATTTTAACTTAACCCCTTTGCTCCTGTACTTTATGCCTGGGCCAACAAAGGAAAGTATCTGTATGCCTTCCTAAAAACCTAAAATATTTGTCTTGTTACCTTCAGGGGACATGTTTATACTAAGTTTCTCGACACTTCTCAGAATCCTATAGTTTGTTGTCTATTCCCTTGCCTTCTTTGCTCTCCCCCCCCCAAGTATTTCCTCACATTTCTCCGGGTTGAATTCCATTCGCTACTTGGCGGCCCACTTGGCCAATCCATTAATATATCCTTGAGGTGAACATTTTTGATTTTGCACTTCTGGCAAAGAACTTTGTTTTGGAAATTTGGATGCCAACAGCCTTGGTGTGATTTTTTTTTTGTCACGGACAGAAAGCCACGCAAACTGACTGAACTTCACATCCCAGTTCTCAGAATTCATTGCTGCTGGGCAAAACCCTGCGACAGGAAGGTTTAGTGTCTGTTTGACAGTTGCCTCGGAGCTCAGAGGTTTTAGATTTAAGCCCCACTCCATGACTGAAAATATATAACGTAGACTGACATTTTTGTACAGTGCTTTGGAAATACTGAGCTTTCTTTCGGATTATGTATTAGACCTGGAGCCTGTCTGTCTATTCAGATGGATTTAAACTATCCCGTAGTAGGTATAGATTTCTTCCTTGATTAACACCACCACAAATACAATAACTATATCAAATCTCACTCTCTGTTTGTAGTATTGTGCAATGGACAAATTGGGTGCACTTTCCAACATACCAACCGTGATTTCAATTCAACATTGAAGCATTTTAGAATGCTCTGTTTAACTGATAAAGCACCATATCAGACATTAGACGTAGAAACATGTTTTATGATAGTACGTATATTATTTTTACAGATTTTAAAAAAACTACTCCTTGTTCTACCCACTCATGTTATTCGTCATTATCAACATTACCACAACAATGTTTGACCTTGGATCACCAACAGTTTAAAGAAGGCAGCCTTGGGTTCATATCTTGTAAAAGGGGCAATGCCTGACATTATCAGACAGTGAAGAGAATTTCAGGCCACAGTTAATAGTTCACAGATAAAGAAAAGTCAACATTAAAATTGATGCAAACATGTCAGAATCACCAACATGTCCTGCAACAGACACTGTGTTGTTCAGAAGTGAAATACTGCAGGTGTGCGGAACCTGAAATAAAAGCAGAAAATGCTGAAAACACTCAGCTTGTAAGGCAGTATCTGTGGAGAGAGAACTAGAGTTAACATTTCAGGTTGATGACCTTTCATCAGAACTCAGTTGGAAAACTTGGATGAGGTGCCGTGTTGACGGGTTCACGAAACATTATCGTGCAGCAGAACTAACAATTTCCCCAATAAAGCTGCCAGAGCATAGCTAAGACATTGGCTGTGGAAAATTGCCCAGATATGGCTGATTCCCAAATGCAGGACAAATCTAAACTGTGCAATTACTGCCCGATAAGCCTCTTCCCAATCATCAGAGCAGCCACATAATAAACCACCAAGTGGTACCTACTCGCTCATAACCCGGTTTCTGCTGCTCAGTATGGGTTCCAAGGTCTGCTGACCTTACCACCGTCCTGATCTATTCATGAACATGAGCTGGTCACCAGAGGAGACCAAGGAACATTCCCTTCGCATTAAGGGAGCAGAGGAATGAGTATGGCACCAAATAGTTTTAGCAAAGCAGGTACTATAGATCTTAATTTATTCTCCTTCGGCACATTTTGATGGCCTGGCTTGCTCTTATGGTCTATAGAGGTATGGAATGAAGAACGTTAGATTACCTACACATTCAGTGCACACCGAGGGCCCACTCATTAATTGCTGCAGCAGGTAGTGTTAAGAGGATTTGATACTTTTAGTTTAATTTCACGTTAAAATTATCTGAAGCAGTAATTGTTCCAAGAGTCCTTTGTGATGTGGGGATAAGAGACTTTGGGTAATGCTTTCTATCTGTAGTTTCAAAAATATGCTCCACGAATGGCTTCCTGGCAAAAAAATACACGTTCTACACAATGTGGAGGATGCATGTAGTCATGTAAATTTGCAATTACAATAGTTAGTCATGGGCCATTATAGGAAAATGTTCTCTGCTTTACTGTTTGCGATTTGAAAATTAGAGAGAGCAATGGTCTACAACAGAATTTATAAAGTGCTGGTAAGTCCATTTCTTGCACATTTGCAATCATTTCTAATCTCTCTAACCAAAGACATGACTAATTGTTCCTGGAGCACAGCAATCATTTTGAAAACAATAGCCAGCTGATTGAATTTCTGCTTTTCTTTTTATTTTGTCAAACTCCAACCATTACGAGCTATGGGATAATGTCAAGGAAGTATTTCAGAGCATAAAGGCTGAGGTTCACCAGAATCACCACCTTTACCTTACAACAATAATGTATTGTGTTTATATAGTGCCTAGCAAGTCCATCCGCAAAGGACTTGGCTCCATTGAAAACAATGGAAGGGGAGGTTATCACTAATTGCAATAAACAGTTGGAGAAATGTGTGGAACATTATTTTGAGTTGCGCTCTATGGAGGACATGATCACCAAGAAATCTATGGACACCATAGAAAGCCTGCCTGTCAGGCCAAAGCTGGATATCAAGCCTGCAGTGGAGGGGCTCAACAAAGCTGTTGACTCACTTGCCGAACTCTAGATGCTGTTGCAATAATGCCTGAACTTATCAAGCATGGGAAACTGGCACTTTAACAGTATGTGCATGACCCTCTCTAACTTTGTTGGAGGGAAGGGGCAGTGTCCCAGGATATGTACGATGCAAAGATTGTGACCCTATACAAGCACAAGGGCACCCACAGTGATTGCAACAAACAAGCGAGGCATCTCCTGACTCAGATTCGGGGGAAGACTATTTACCCGAGTTGTCAGACTGCAGATTGTGGCTGAATGCATTTACTCCTAATCCCAGTAATCTCCCGGTTTACAAGCAGAAACTCAAGCGGGAGAATCCAGCTAAGAAGGTTGTGCAGTGCTGGTCTGAGGAGACAGAAGAGCTCTTACGTGACTGCTTGGAGACAGTGGACTGGTCCATATTTAAGAACTCAGCGACTAACTTAAATGAGTATGTCACCACCGTCACAGACTTCATCAGCAAATGTGTGGACGACTGCGTGCCAAAGAAAGCAGTACGTACGTTCCCCAACCGGAAACCATGGCTCAACCGCGAGATTGACTCCCTACTGAAGGACAGAGCTGAAGTGTTCAAGGCAGACGACCCTGTCCTATACAAGAAATCCAGGTACGACCTCCGCAAAGCCATCCGAGATGCCAAGAGAGAATATCAAACTAAGCTAGAGTCACAGACAGACTCTCGGCGGTTGTGGCAAGGACTAAGCAACATAACGGGCTACAAAGCGAAGCCGAGCAGTATCTCTGGCAGCAGTGCACCCCTCCCCGATGAACTTAACGCATTCTATGCTCGGTTTGAGCAGGTAACCAACAACCCGCTATCGAGTGCCCCAGCAACCCATAATTCACCCATACCCACCATCACAGTTTCCGAAGTCAGATCGGCCTTCCTGAAAGTGAACCCACGGAAGGCGATGGGCCCGGACGGGATCCCTGGTCGTGCACTCAGAACCTGCGCGGACCAGCTGGCAGAGGTTTTCACAGACATCTTTAACCTATCCCTACTCCACTCCGAGGTCCCCACCTGCTTCAAGAAGACCACCATCATACCGGTACCAAAGAAGAACCAGGCAACGTGCCTCAATGACTACCGCCCGGTGGCCCTGACGTCAGTTGTAATGAAGTGCTTTGAGAGGCTGATCATGAAGCGCATCACCTCCATACTCCCGGAATGCCTTGACCCACTTCAATTCGCATACCGTCGCAACCGGTCCACATCAGATGCCATTTCCCTGGCCTTACACTCATCCCTAGAGCATCTCGAAAACAAGGACTCCTACATCAGACTGCTATTTATTGACTACAGCTCCGCCTTCAACACCATAATCCCAGCCAAGCTCATATCAAAGCTCCAAAACTTAGGACTTGGCTCTCCACTCTGCAACTGGATCCTTGACTTTCTGACCAACAGACCACAGTCAGTAAGAATGAACACCAACACCTCCTCCACAATAGTCCTCAACACCGGTGCCCCGCAAGGCTGCGTACTTAGCCCCCTACTCTACTCCCTGTACACACACGACTGCATGGCAAAACTTGGTTCCAACTCCATCTACAAGTTTGCTGACGATACGACCATAGTGGGCCGGATCTCGAACAACGACGAGTCTGAATACAGGAGGGAGATAGAGAACCTAGTGGAGTGGTGCAATGACAACAATCTCTCCCTTAATGCCAGCAAAACTAAAGAGCTGGTCATCGACTTCAGGAAGCATAGTACTGTACACACCCCTGTCAGCATCAACGGAGCTGAGGTAGAGATGGTGAGCAGCTTCAAATTCCTAGGGGTGCACATCACCAAAAATCTATCCTGGTCCACTCATGTCGACGCTATCACCAAGAAAGCACAACAGCGCCTTTACTTCCTCAGGAAACTAAGGAAATTTGGCATGTCCACATTAACCCTTACCAACTTTTACAGATGCACTATAGAGAGCATCCTCTCGGGCTGCATCACAGCCTGGTATGGCAACTGCTCGGCCCAGGACCGCAAGGAACTCCAGAGAGTCGTGAATACCACCCAGTCCATCACACGAACCTGCCTCCCATCCATCGATTCCATCTACACCTCCCGCTGCCGGGGGAAAGCAGGCAGCATAATCAAGGATCCCTCCCACCCGGCTTACTCACTTTTCCAACTTCTTCCATCGGGCAGGAGATTCAGAAGTCTGAGAACACGCACGAACAGACTCAAAAACAGCTTCTTCCCCACTGTCACCAGACTCCTAAACGACCCTTTTATGGACTGTCCTCATTAATACTACACCCTGTCTGCTTCATCCGATGCCAATGCTTATGTAGTTACATTGTATATATTGTGTTGCCCTATTATGTGTTCTCATGTACTTTCTTGAATTCTGTTCAATTCCCTTTCTTCCCATGTACTGAATGATCTGTTGAGCTGCTTGCAGAAAAATACTTTTCACTGTACCTCGGTACACGTGACAATAAACAAATCCAATCCAATCCAATCCAAGTATAATATCAGAACTGGATGATCTACACTTGTCAAGATCTTCTCAGTCTGGCCGCTGCGAGGGAAGTGTCACGAACAAAGAAGACCACTTAACATTTCCTACATTGATCTCACCAAGGCATCTGATCATGTGAACAGAGGTGATTTATTTAAGCTACTGGAGAAAGTTGACTGCCCTCCGAAGCTGCTCAATGTGATCTCCTCTTTCGATGATGAGTAAGGTCAGCTGAGAGGGGGAAACATTGGAAGCCTTTGAGATAAGAAGTAGGGCCAAAAAGGGTTGATCTTGCACTGACACACTTTGGCATATTCTTCTCTTTGCTGCTGTCATATGCCTTCAGGTCATCTACAGAGGATGTCTACTTGCCAGAACTGACGGAAGACTGTCAGCAGTGCTCACTTGAGATTCAAGACAAAGGAGCGGCATGTCATCATCAGAGAGCTGCTCCACATTAACGATGCCACACTAGCATTCCATACTAAGGAACATCAGGGCATTGCCATATTACCATCTATCAGCATTAATATGTGATGCTGGATATTGTTGATAGCTTCATATATCTGGGTTCCACAGTCACCAGCCAACTATCACTTGGTGCTGAAATCAGTGCATGCTTTGTAAAAGCTGCAGCTGTTATGTCCAAGCTAAGTAAGAGAGCACAGAAACAACAATAATATGACTGAGAACACCGAACTGCAAGCCTACCAACACTGCGTCCTCAGCAGCACTGCTCGACATTAGGGAGACCTGGATGACAGAGGCTAGGCAGGAGAAATAACTGACCAGCTTCCAGCACGGTAGCACAGTGGTTAGCATTGTTGCTTTACAGCGCCAGGGACGCGGGTTCGATTCCCGGCTTGGGTCATTGTCTGTTCGGAGTCTACACATTCTCCCCGTGTCTGCGTGGGTTTCCTCCGGGTGCTCAAGTTTCCTCCCATAAGTCCCAAAAGACATGCTTGTTAGGTGAATTGGACATTCTGAATTCTCCCTCAGTGTACCCGAACATGCGCCGGAATGTGGCGACTACGGGATTTTCACTAACTTCATTGCAGTGTTAATTTAAGCCTACTTGTGACAATAATAACAATTATTATTATTCACACATATCCTTAGCTTCTCTTGGCAAGACAGCTATGAGGCAATGGAGCATGCTAATTACATCAGCAAACTCTCATTGCTAAGCCAATGATGTCTGTATGAGCTTGGCTAGGTTCATCGGATGGATACCAGCCATATACCAAAAACCTTCTGTACAGCAAGCAGGCCACTGGATCACAACCTCATAAATGGCCATACCTCCACTACAAAGACTGCAAGTGAGATATGAAGCTGGCTGACATTGACACTGGGAGAAAGTCACCGACAGCCATTACCTCTGGGGGTTGACAGTTTGGAGGGGCATTGAAAAAAGAGAGCAGAAACAAAAAGGTTGGTTGGCCAAGAAGAGGGCCCAGAGAAAATAGGCCAGTGAATCCTGCACCTTCTCAGTCCACTTTGGCAGAGACTGCCATGGCAGAGTGGGGCTCCTAACTATGCCAGGTGATGTTTAACACAGCATTGATCCCCACAGTGCAAACCATTGTTTTATGATATGGCAGGCTGCCAATAAAGTAGCAAAATGTCCTGAAGCACTTCACGAAAGTTTTATCAAATAAAATGTGATACATAGTCATAGTTTTTAACAGCATGGAATGAGGTCCTTCGGCCCAGTGTGTCCATGCCAGCCATCAAGCATCTACCTACTCTATTCCTATTTTCCAGCTTTGCCGTGTATGCTATAGCATTTCAAGTGCTCATCTAAATACTTCTTAAATGTTCTGAGGGTTCCCATCTCTACCACCATTTCAGGCAGAGTTCCAGATTCCTCCGGGTGAAAATTATTTTCCTCAAATCCCCTCTAAGTCCTGTCCTTTACCTTGCCCCCTGGTTATTGACCTTTCCACTGAGGGGAAAAGTTCCTCCCTATCCACTCTATCTATGCCCCTTGTAATTTATACATCAGGTGGTAGTTGGGCAGATAACCAAAAGTCTGGTCAAAGAGGTGGTTTTAAGCAGTGTCTTTAAAAGAGGAAAAAGGGGTAGAAATATGGAGATATTTAGGGAACTTAAGTAGCTGAAGGCAAGATCACCAGTGGTGGAGTAATTAGAAAAGGGGGTGGTACCACATCTGTTGGGGGCGTTTAATGAAGCACTGGAGATGGGAGAGTTGCCGGAGACAATGACGCAGGCAGTAATCACACTAATCACCAAAAAAGGAAGGATCCGGTGGAATGTGGGTCGTAAAGACCATATAAGTATTGAACACGGATGTGAAAGTATTGGCTAAGTTATTGGCGGGGTGGATGGAGGATTGTGTCCTGGGGGTGGGTGCAGAAGATCAAACAGGCTTCGTGAAGGGCAGGCAGCTCGCGAGTAATATAAGACGGCTGTTGAATGTGGTGATGAATCCGTCGGGGGCTCTGGTACCGGAGGTGGCTTTGTCCATGGACACGGAGAAGGCATTTGATCAGGTGGAGTGGCGGTACTTGTTCGAAGTCCTGGGAAGGTTTGGGTTTGGGCCGAGATTTGTGGCATGGGTGCGGTTGCTGTATGTGGCGCCAAGAGCGAGGGTGAGGACGAATGACATGAGCTCACGAAGCTTTGACTTACACAGGGGTAGAAGGCAAGGGTGCCCGCTGTTGTCGCTGCTGTGTGCGCTGGCCATAGAGCCATTGGCAATGGCTCTCAGGGGGTTGGCAGAGTGGCAGGGGATAATGAGGGGACAGAGGGAGCATCGGGTGTCGCTCTATGCCGATGACCTCTTGCTGTATGTTTCGGATCCGTTGGAGAGTATGGGAAGGATTATGGGCCTTTTGGGGAGGCTTGGCGGGTTCTCAGGGTACAAGCTGAATGTAGGGAAAAGCTAAGTATTCCCGGTGAATGAGCTGGCACAGCGGGCTAATTTAGGGGGATGTCATTTACGGTAGCGTGGGATAGATTTAGGTATTTGGGGATTCAGGTAGCGAGGAAATGGACGGGGCTCCATAAGTGGAACTTAACGAAGCTGGTGGAGGAGGCCAGGGAGGATCTTAAGAGGTGGGATACACTGCACTTAATCTTGGCAGGCAGGGTCCAAGTGGTAAAAATTAATATTCAGCCGAGGTTTCTGTTTATCTTTCAGGCTCTCCTGATCTTTATACCAAAGGCCTGTTTTCAGAAAGTGGACACGGTCATCTCGGACTTTGTATGGGCGGGGAAGGTGCCGAGGGTGGAGAGGACCCTGCTACAGAGGCAGAGGCAGCAGGGAAGGTGCCGAGGGTGGAGAGGACCCTGCTACAGATGCAGAGGCAGAGGCAGCAGGGAAGGTGCCGAGGGTGGAGAGGACCCTGCTACAGATGCAGAGGCAGAGGCAGCAGGGAAGGTGCCGAGGGTGGAGAGGACCCTGCTACAGAGGCAGAGGCAGCAGGGAAGGTGCCGAGGGTGGAGAGGACCCTGCTACAGAGGCAGAGGCAGCAGGGAAGGTGCCGAGGGTGGAGAGGACCCTGCTACAGAGGCAGAGGCAGCAGGGAAGGTGCCGAGGGTGGAGAGGACCCTGCTACAGATGCAGAGGCAGAGGCAACAGGGAAGGTGCCGAGGGTGGAGAGGACCCTGTTACAGAGGCAGAGGCAGCAGGGAAGGTGCCGAGGGTGGAGAGGACCCTGCTACAGATGCAGAGGCAGCAGGGAAGGTGCCGAGGGTGGAGAGGACCCTGCTACAGAGGCAGAGGCAGCAGGGAAGGTGCCGAGGGTGGAGAGGACCCTGCTACAGATGCAGAGGCAGAGGCAGCAGGGAAGGTGCCGAGGGTGGAGAGGACCCTGCTACAGATGCAGAGGCAGAGGCAGCAGGGAAGGTGCCGAGGGTGGAGAGGACCCTGCTACAGATGCAGAGGCAGCAGGGAAGGTGCCGAGGGTGGAGAGGGCCCTGCTACAGAGGCAGAGGCAGAGGCAGCAGGGAAGGTGCCGAGGGTGGAGAGGACCCTGCTACAGATGCAGAGGCAGCAGGGAAGGTGCCGAGGGTGGAGAGGACCCTGCTACAGATGCAGAGGCAGCAGGGAAGGTGCCGAGGGTGGAGAGGGCCCTGCTACAGAGGCAGATGCAGAGGCAGCAGGGAAGGTGCCGAGGGTGGAGAGGACCCTGCTACAGAGGCAGAGGCAGCAGGGAAGGTGCCGAGGGTGGAGAGGACCCTGCTACAGATGCAGAGGCAGAGGCAGCAGGGAAGGTGCCGAGGGTGGAGAGGACCCTGCTACAGAGGCAGAGGCAGCAGGGAAGGTGCCGAGGGTGGAGAGGACCCTGCTACAGAGGCAGAGGCAGCAGGGAAGGTGCCGAGGGTGGAGAGGACCCTGCTACAGAGGCAGAGGCAGCAGGAAAGGTGCCGAGGGTGGAGAGGACCCTGCTACAGAGGCAGAGGCAGCAAGGGGGGTTGGCATTGCCGAACTTGCTTCATTATTATTGCGCGGCGAATGTGGACAAGGTGCAGCAGTAGTGGGAAGGAGAAGGGATAGAGTGGGTTAGGATGGAGGAGGAATCTTGTAAGGGGTCTAGTTTGAGGGCTATGGCAACATTGCCAATGGCTCTGAGTAGGTATTCAGGGAGCCCAGTGGTGAAGTCCACGGTGAAGATATGGAATCAGCTAAGGAGACATTTTAGGGTGGAAGGGATGTCAGTGCTAACGCCTCTGTGCGAGAATCATGGGTTTGAGCCGGGGGGATAGATAGTGTATACATGAGGTGGAGGGAAGTGGGGCTTGTCAAGGTGAGGGATTTGTATTTGGAGGAAGGGTTCGCCAGGCTGGAGGAGGGGTGATGGAATGGCACAGGGGTAATGGGGGCTGCACGCGGGTGATAAGGGGGGGGGGGGCACTGGGCTGATGAGTCACTGAGACTTAAAATGAATACATGGGCTGCCTAGCTTTGGATAAACACAGGTTTGTGGACGGCAGAATGGGGAGGCTGGCTCTGAGTGTGTTGGAGCTGTCAAACTTGGAGGTAACAGAGACACAGATGAGGGTTTCAGCAGTAGATGGACTGAGATAGGATCAGCTGGGGTGGAAATAGGAAGAGTGGAAATAGAAGTCCAACCACAACTGTGTGGTTGTATCTGATGGGGAGGGGGGTGTCAAACATGACACTGATCTGGTTTATCTGAACCCCCTGGGAATAGGAGACTTCCGGGGTGGTGGAGGGGGGAGGGAGTAAATAGTAAATGATTTATAAATAATAATATCATTCACTGCTTTAAAAGAATTAAGCGGCAGGAAAGAGGCAGCTGCAGCCTCTTGGAAAAAAAACAGCAGAGGAGAGGGGGGGGGGGGTGGTCCGTTTCTGTCCTGCTTGGTGGTCGCGCGCATTCGGACACGAGCCCCGCGTGAACGAGCAGCCTCAGCGCGCGTACCCGATCGCAGTGACTTCTCCAAACAGCCGGAGAACAAGAGGAGCAGCGCTCAGGGGTGACAGGGATTGAGAGGGAAGAGTCGGGAATAACGGGAGCAGGGGCAGCAAGCAGGCTGGAGAGTGGAAGGTGTGAGCAGAGGGGGATGCAGCTGACCAGAGCCGGGAAAGCGGCACTCTTCCAGGATTGCGGAGTGAGCGCAGTGGCTGAGCCTCAGTCCCTGAGTGAAGGGGCTGAGCCCCGGGACAGGGCGGGCAGCAGGATGAGGGAGCGGAGCACAGCCCCAGCCGGTAAGTCAGGGCAGCTGGCAGCGCAAGGCTATTCCACCTTGTGAGTCCTCATTGAAAACTCTCACCACTCGTGTTCGGTGAGAAAACCCCAGCACAGACAGAAAAGTTTAATTTTCTTTCCGTTTGAACAGTGACGGAGAGAGAAGTCGACTTAATATTGCTGCCAGTAGCAAGAGAGACCACTGTATGGTGCTGTTTTAATTCCTCATAACTAATGCAGAATTTATTTTAACGTTATATCGAGGTGGGTCTGACTCAGGAAAGTACCCCAGGTTTTTGGCAGTTTTAAAATCGGATTCATGATTTAAAGTTGCATGTTGACATCTGAAATATCTCCAACAACATTACTTTAGGGCAGAAATGCTGAATTGGGGAAATGTTTTTTGTGCGGAGTTGATTCATAATTACACTTTGTGAGGGGGAGGTGGGTCTTCATCGCGTGTAATGACTGAGGTATAGATATCTCCCTTTAACACACGTCTCAGCATCACTCAACCCTTTTGTAAGAACAGTGCATAAAATTGCATTGTTACTGAAACTTATTTCTGCATTGGGTAAAGTGTTCGGCATCTAGCTGACAGAACTGGGATTTAAAAAAAAAATCATTCTTTGGATTTGGGTGTTAAAGGCATTTATTGCCCATCCCTAGTTTTCAGCGAGAACGGGTAATAACTGGGTAACTTGCTCAGCCATTTCAGTGGTCGGGGATTGGAGCTGGTATGGAGAGCTGACCATTTAAATTTGGCAAGTGTCCTTTTCCACTGGACGTTAGTGAAATAGTTGGTAATGTTCCTGATTTGTATTTTTCAGACCCTTTTTGTGGGGGAACAGAACTCGAATTCTCAAACTGCCATTGTGGGAGGGGACTCGGATTTGAGTTCTGTGGATTACTGGTCCAACATCAATCATTACCCTTGGGTCTCTTTTGGGGTGAAATTTGGTTGCGTGGCCTAAGAACAATAGAGGGAAATGATAGGAACAAGGTGGCACAGTGGTTAGCACTGCTGCCTCACAGTGCAAGGGACCCGGATTCGATTTACACCTTGGGTGACTGTGTGGAGTTTGCACTTTCTCCCCGTGTCTGCGTGGGTTTCCTCCGGGTGCTCTGGTTCCCTCCGACAGTGCGAAGACGTGCAGGTTAGGTGGATTGGACATGCTAAATTGCTCCTTCGGGTGAGGTTACAGGGTGGGAGATCGGGCCTAGGTAGGGTGGTCTTTCAAAGGGTTAGCGCAGACTTGATGGGCCAAATGGCCTCTTTCTGTATGTCAGGATTCTATATATCCGCCTCCCATCACTTTTCCCATCATTGGTCACTAAAGCGGGATCAGGAATCACTGGGAGAGTGATCCGTGTATCTGGAGACACTGGGGGTGAACTCAGGGAATGCAGTTCAGAATTGGTGTTCCTGGGATCTATCAGCGAGGAAGCTTAAGGAAGTGGTGATTGGCAATATTGGGTGGGACAAAATCTAAGAGGAAACAGGTAAATTGACCCAAAACCGCCATTGGATACATGGAGCCATTCAGCCCCCCTGGTCTGCAGCTGATCTGTGACCTTTGTATCCCACTCCCATCACTTTCCTCATCATTGGCCACTAGCTTAACTAAACTGCTTAAAACAAATTGTTGGGAATCATGAAATGGGTGTGCCCAGTGCCAGGACCAGAGTTATCGAAAACTTAGAGTATGAGTTTGGCCATTCCTTATTAAGCAAAATACCCATAAATAAACAAAAACAACTTGTTTAAATGGTTTGTGAATTATTTTAAATCACATTATTAGTGCCATTGCATTCTTAGAAGCAATGAGATCATGAACTTTCCACATGTTCCTATTCATCTAGAATCCCTACAAACCCTCCCAAAGAGCACTCCCCCACCGCAACCCTGCATATTGATCATGGCCAATCCACCTAACCTGCACATCCCTGGACTGTGGGAGGAAACCGGAACACGTGGCGAAAACCCACGCAGACACAGGAAGAACATGCAGACTCCCAAGTGGGAATCGAACCCGGGACCCTGGCGCTGTGAGGCAGCACTGCTAACCACTGTGCCATCCCGTGGGTGCTGCTGTTACCTCTACATATGAAATAGGGACTTGGGGAATTCAACTTCACTTCATTAAAAGCCTTGTGTCACGGGCCAAAAACAGGGTGAGGGGAAATTCTACCTGTCATGTCTAATTCTTGGACTGGCTGCACGGTAGGCAATTCTGCGAAAGACAAGCTCATAATCCACAGATATGTAATTGGTAGCCCTGGACAACTATGCTAAAATATTTAATAATAAAGAAAATCTGATTGAAGCCCAGGGGCTTTGAGATAGGCTGAAACTGTGAATAAAGATGTTGAACATCACAGTAGAATGGACAAGTATATCGTATTATCAGAAAATATGTACTATTTAGCATTTTATTATTTCTATTACCCATTAAGAAGCTGGTGGTGTGCCACCTTTTGTTTGGAAGGGTGTTCCAGACTTTTGATCCAGCAGCAGCGTATGTATGGTGACATAATTCTGAGCCATGATGGTATGTGACTTGAGGGGGAACTTGCAGATGATGGTCTTCCCATACATCTGTTTACCCTTGTCCTTCTAGGTGGTAGAAGTTGCGGGTATGGAAAGTGGTGTCGAAGAAGCCATGGCGAGTTGCTGCAGTGTAGCTTGTAGATAGGTGCATCGGTGCAGGAGGGACTGAAGGTTTAAGGTTGTTGAGATGCCAATCAAGTGAGCTGCTTTGTCCTGGATGGCGTTGAGATGCTTGTGTTGCCCGAGCTGCACTCATCCAGCATGGAGCGAGTGTTCCATAACACTTTTGGCTTGGGCCTTGGTAAATGGTGCACAGGCTTTGGTGAGTCAGGAGATGAGTTTACCCATTGCAGAATACGTCTGACCTGCTCTCATTGTCAAAGTATTCATATAGCTCATCCAGTTAAGTCTCTGGTTAGTGTTGGTGTTCAGTATGTTGGTGGCAGATTCCGCGATGGTAATGCCATTGAATGTCAAGAGAATATGGTTAAATTCTCTCATGTATGAGGTATCCATTGCTTGGAACCTTTGGTACAAATGTTACTTGTCACTTATCAGCCCAAGACTGAATGTTGCCCAAGTTGTACTGCAAATGGACATGGACTGTTTCAGTATCTGAAGAGTTAATGGCACTGAACATTGTGCAATCATCAAACTCATCCCTCTCTGACCTTACGATGGAAGGAAGTTAATTGAAGAGGTAGCTGAACGATGGCTAGGCTTTGAACATGAAACCAAGGAACTTCCGCAGTGATATCCTGGGGATGAGCTTATTGACCTCAAACGCTACAGTTCTTTTACTTGGCATGACTCCAACCAGTAAAGAGTGCATCCCTCCACCCCGATTCCCATTGATTTCAGTTTAGTTAGGGTCCCTGATGCCTTGATGTCAAGGGCAGTTACTCTCACCTTATCTCTTGAGTTCAACTTTTTTGTTTATGTTTGCACAAAGACTGCAGTGAGATCTGAGCTGAGTGACCCTGACAGAAACCAAAGTGAACATCAGTGAGCAAGTTATTGCTGGACATGTACCACTTATTGGCACTGTTGATGGCACCTTCCATCACTTTGCTGATTGAGAGTAGACTAATGTGTTGGTAATTGATCAGAATGTGTTGGACAGGACAAACCTGGAAAATGTCTATATTGATAAATAGATGCTGGTGTTATAGCTGTACTGGAACAGTATGGTGAGAAGTGTGGTTTGTTCTTGGGAATTATACATTTGTCTGTGTGGAGTCTGCACGTCCTCCCCGTGTGTGCGTGGGTTTCCTCCGGGTACTCCGGTTTCCTCCCACAGTCCAAAGATGTGCGGGTTAGGTGGATTGGCCATGCTAAATTGCCCGTAGTGTAAGGTGAATGGGAGGATTGTTGGGATACGGGTTACGTGGGTTTAAGTGGGGTGATCATTGCTCGGCACAACATCGAGGGCCGAAGGGCCTGTTCTGTGCTGTACTGTTCTATTTGTTAGTAAGGAGGAAAAAAAACAGACAACGTTTAAAAAAAAAAAAAAAATCAAAATCAAATTGGTCTTTAAGTCTGAGTTGCAACAGCCAATAACATTGGGAAATTTAGTTAAACGATGTCCTGCTTACTATCCCAAATTAAGTCAATACATTCTGGTCCCCTTTTTAAAAAGGTTTCTCTCAATCCCTCTTGTTGGCTTGTGTCACCAATCCTTATGATCTCCAGCTCTCTCCTATTCATGTCAATTTTCTTTTTCTACTCTGTTATGGAGGTGTTGGTGTTCTGTCACTGAACTCCTCATCGAGAGGCTCACGACACTGGTTCCAATCCAACCACGGCAGCTGGTAGAATTTGAATTCAGTTCATAATATCTGATGATGAAAGCTGGCCTCCGGGATAATAAAAAGCCATCTGGTTCACTCTTGTCTCTTTGAAAAGGAAATCTGTCACCCTTGCCTGGTCTGGCCTACATGTGACCCCAAATCTTTGGCAATGTGGTTGTCTCGAAATGTCCTTGGAAGCCTGTCAATTCAAGGCTAATTAGGTGAATAAGCAACTCTTCGTGTGACTCGGGGAGAGATGGCTTAAGTAAGAAATTGGCTCTACTACTGGGGGGGGGGGGTGTTCTGCTGATGAGGGAGGGACTTGGGCCAAGGGACAGAGAGGGGATTGGGGGCGGAGGCTGCCTGGGGAGCGGAGGCTGCCTGGGGAGCGGAGGCTGCCTGGGGAGCGGAGGCTGCCTGGGGAGCGGAGGCTGCCTGGGGGCGGGCTGGTAGAGGTGCGGAGGAGCATGGGCTGGAGGCAGTCCCAAAAAAGGGGATAGCTGATCGGCGAGGGGGGGGGGGGGGGGGGGGGCAGCAATGAGCCCCCCCAACTAGGCTGATCACCTGGAATGTTCGAAGGTTAAATGGACCAGTCGAGAGGGCACGTGTGTTTGTGCATCTTAGGGGACTGAAGGCGGACGTGGTAATGTTGCAGGAGAGACACCTTGGAGTAATTGACCAGATTAGATTGAGGAAAGGCTGGGTCAGTCAGGTCTTTCACTCGGGACTGGATTCAAAGACTAGAGGGGTCACGATCCTGATCAATAATCGGGTGGTGTTTGAGGCGATGGAATAGTTTCGGATGTGGGAGGTCGGTACATTATGGTCAGTGGGAAACTGGAGGGGGTGCAGGTGGTACTAGTAAATGTGTATGCACCAAATTGGGATGATGTGGAATTTATAAAGAGGATGCTGGGGAAGATACCGGACCTGGACTCTCACAGGTTGGTCATGGGAGGGGACTTCAACACAGTTACTGACCCTTGGTTGGACTGGTCAAGCTCAAAAACAGGCAGGGTGCCATCAATGGCAAAGGAACTAAAAGGGTTCATGGAGCAGATGGGGGGGGATCCATGGAGATTTGGGCAGCCGAGGGTGAAGGAGTTCTCCTTCTACTCACACGTGCATAAAGCGTACTCCCGGATTGATTTCCTCATTTTGAGCAGGGCCTTACTGGCAGGGGTGGTGGACACGGGGTACTCTGCGATCACAATCTCAGACCATGCTCCGCACTGGGTTGACCTGCAGTCTGGGAAGCACTGAAGGCGGTGGTCAGAGGGGAGCTGATCTCGATCCGGGCTCATAGGGAGAAAGTGGACAGGGCAGAGGCGGACCGACTGGTTAAGGATATATACAGATTGATAGGAGATATGCGGAGACCCCAGAAGCAGGGCTTTTAAGGGAACGGCGGAGGCTACAGGTGGAGTTCACCTTGTTAACCGTAGGGAGGGCAATGGAGCAGCTGAGAAAGGCAAGGGGGGGGGCGATCTATGAGCATAGAGAGATGGCCAGCAGAATGCTTGTACAGCAGCTTAGAAAGAGGAAGGCAGCCAGGAAGATAGGGAAAGTAAATGACGGAGATGGGAACCTGGTTGGAGATTCAGTAGGGGTGAATAAGGCGTTTTGGGATTTCTACAGTAGGCTGTATAGGTCATAACCCCCTACAGGGCTGGAGGGTATGAGGCACTTCTTGGGGGGGGGGGGGGGGGGGGGGGGGGCTGAATTTCCCAAAGGTGGACAGGGAACTGGTAGAAGGGCTGGGTGCCCTGATCGGGTTGGAAGAGATAGTGAAGGGTCTGAAGGCCATGCAGGCGCGTAAAGCCCCGGGGCCGGACGGGTACCCAATGGAGTTTAGGTCTCTGGGATATTGGGGCCGGTGTTGATGAGGATGTTCAATGAAGCGAGGGAAAGAGTGATGCTCGCCCCGACGACGTCTCAGGCCATGATTTCGCTGATTCTGAAGCGGGACAAGAACCCTTAGCTGTGTAGGTCCTACAGGCCGATCTCCCTGTTGAATGTGGACGCCAAACTGCTGGCCAGAAATTTGTCCTCCAGGATTGAAGATTGTGTTTCGGATGTTATTTGAGGGGACCAGACAGGGTTTGTTAAGGGTTGGCAGTTGGTGGCCAATGTAAGAAGGTTGTTAAATGTGATTATGATGCTCCTGGAAGGTAGGGAGGTGGAGGTAGTGATCGCAATGGATGCAGAAAAGGCTTTTGTTCGGGTAGAAAGGGATTATCTGTGGGAGGTACTGAGACGGTTCGGATTTGGGCGGGGCTTTATTGACTGGATCAGGTTACTGTATCAGGCTCCTGTGGCAAGTGTACAGACAAATAGGACAACATCGGACTATTTTAGACTGCACCGGGGGATGAGACAAGGATGCCCCCTCTCTCCCCACTCACGCTGGCTAGAGAGCCGTTGCCAATTGCTCTGTGAGCCTCAAGGGGCTGGTCTGGGGGGTGGGGGGAGGGCGGGGGGTGGGGGGAGGGGAGGTTGGAGTGGAGCACAGAGTCTCGCTATATACAGACTACCTACTTCTGTATGTATCGGACCCATTGGAGGGGATGGAAGAAACCATGAGGATTCTAGGGGAATTTGGCCGGTTTTCGTGATATACGCTAATATGGTGAAAAATGAGATGTTTGCGGTCCAGGCGAGGGGACAGGAGAGGTGATTGGGGGAGCTGCCGTTTAGATTAGTAGGGGGAAGCTTTAGGTACCGAGGCATTCAAGTGGTGCAGGAATGGGACCGGCTGCATAATTAAATCTGGCCTGGCTAGTAGGCCAAATGAGGGACCATTTTTGGAGATGGGACGCGCTCCCGTTGTCATTAGCTGGGAGGATGGAGACGGTGAAGATGACGGTCCTCCCGAGATTCCTGTTCGTGTTTCAATGTCTCCCCATCTTTATTCCGTGGTCCTTTTTTAAACTGGTCAGCAAAGTGATCTCTGGCTTTGTTTGGACGGGCAAGACCCCGCGGGTAAGGAAGGTAATGCTTGAGCGGAGTCGGGGAGAGGGCAGGCTGGCGCTGCCAAATTTTAGTAACTATTACCGGACGGCGAATATAGCCATGATCAGGAAGTGGGTGGTGGGGGAGGGGTCGGTATGGGAGCATATGGAGGCGGCTTCATGCAAGGGCACCAGTCTGGGGGCGTTGGTAACTGCGCCTCTGCTGTTGCCGCCGGCACGGTACTCCACCAGCCCCGTGGTGGTGGCGGCCCTGAGAGTCTGGGGGCAATGGAGGAGACATGTGGGAGCAGAGGGAGCATCGGTCTGGTCCCCAATCTGTAATAATCACTGGTTTGCCCTGGGAAGTATGGATGGGGGGTTTCCAGATGTGGCAGAGAGCAGGGATTGAGAGGATGGGGGATATGTTTATAGAGGGGAGCTTTCAGAGTACGAGGGTGCCGGAGGAGAGGTTTGGGTTGGCGAAGCTAAATGAATTCAGGTATCTGCAGGTGCGGGACTTCCTACGTAAACAGGTGTCAACCTTCCCGCTCCAACCGCTAAGAGGGATTCAGGACAGGGTAGTTTCTAGAGGGTGGGTAGGAGAAGGGAGCGTCTCGGACATTTACAAGGAACTTATGGGGTCAGAGGAGACACAGACAGAGGAGCTGAAGCGCAAGTGGGAGGAGGAGCTGGGAGGAGAGATAGAGGATGGTCTATGGGCGAACGCATTGAGTAGAGTCAACGCATCTGCAACATGTGCCAGGCTCAGCCTGATTCAATTTAAGGTCGTTCACCGGGCTCACATGACAGTGGCCCGGATGAGCAGATTCTTTGGGGTGGAAGACAGGTGTGCAAAATGTGTGGGAGGACCAGCGAACCATGTCCACATGTTCTGGGCATGTCCGAAGCTTAGGGAATTTTGGCAGGGATTTGAAGATGTCACGTCCACGGTGTTAAAAACATGGGTGGCGCTGAGTCCAGAGGTGGCAATTTTCAGGGTGTCGGAAGATCCGGGAATCCAGGAGGAGAAAGAGGCAGACGTTCTGGCCTTTGCTTCCCTGGTAGCCCGGAGACGGATACTATTAGCTTGGATGGACTCCAAGCCCCCGAAGTCGGAGACCTGCCTATCGGGCATGGCTAGCTTTATCTGTCTGGAGAAAATCAAGTTCGCCTTGAGAGGGTCACTTCGGGTTGCCCCGGAGGTGGCAACCGTTCGTCGACTTCTTCGCGGAAAATTAATCGTCAGCAGAATGGGGGGGGGGGGGGGGGGGCTAGTTTAGCTTTTATTGTGTTGTTATAATACCAAACAATACCTCAATAAAATGTTTATTTAAAAAAATAAGAGATTGGCCGTAGCAGCCCAATGGTCTGAAAGCGGGGATCTGAGGCTGGTGACCCAGAGCCAGGCCATCCAGAAAGTGGAGGAGGCAGTGGGAGAGCATGAGGAGCAGCTTACCTTGTTGGTGGCTGCAACTGGGATGTTGAGTGAGACCCAGAAGCGGCTCAAGGAGAAAGTGGAGGATCTGAAGAACTGCTCCCGGAGGCAGAATTTGAGAATCGTTGGGATGCTGGAGGGCATCGGGGGAACAGACGCTGGCTCTTGTGTGACCAAGATGTTGGAGCAGCTAATGGGAGAGATGGCCTTCGACTGGCCCCTGGAGGTCGACCGGGTGCATAGGGCGCTGATGAGGAAGCCGCAGGCGAATGAGCCACCGAGGCCGATGGTGGTAAGGGTTACACCGGTTTTTGGATAAAGACAAGATCTTGCGGTGGGCCAGGCAGACGAGGAGATGTACCTGGGAGGCAACGAGCTCCAGGTATAACAGGACCTGGGTGCGGAACTGGCAAAGAGGAGAGCTGGATTCAACCGGGTCAAGGCTGCCCTCTTTAAGAAGGGGGTGAAGTTCAGGATGCTGTACCCGGCCTGCCTTTGCGTGACCCACAATGGCAGCGATTATTATTTTGGAACATCAAAGGAGGCAAGGGAGTTTTTGAGAGACAACGACCTGGCAGGAGAGGGAGGACATTGAACTTTGGAGGAAGTGTGAGGTGGTGTTGGTTCTCCCCGCCCCTCTTTTTGTTGTATTGCATTGTGTTTTTTGGGTGATGGTCGAGGGAGAACCTCTCCTCTCGGGGGCTGTTTAGCTTTTCTATGGGTTCTGTGGTGAGAGGCCGGAGGACTGTGGAGGGTGAGTGCACCTTTTTCTTCTTTTCATTGTTATTGTTGTTTGCACTATGGAAATGTGAGAGTGGTGGGGGGGACAGGAATCAGTGGAGGGGTAGGATGCTTGGCGCCAGGCTAGCTGGGTGAGCTTGTTCATGGGAGGGCAGTGGGGGGTGAACAGATAGTTGCAGTGTTCGAGGGGGATTATTGTTTTGTTTAGGGAAGGGGAGTGGTGTTCTGCTGAAGGGGGTGAGGCTGTTGATGTGCAATAAGGAGGGCGTTGGTGACGGTGGACATTCCAGGGCCTGGAGGGTTGCGGGCTGTGAGCCGGGGGCTGGCCCAAGAAGGGTTCTGGTTGACTGGCAGTGGACGGGGCGGTGGGGGGGGGGGGGGGGGGGGTGGATGCCAGGTGGTTTGTGGTGAATAAGACTTTGCTGGCAGGGGTGGTCGACTCGGGGTATTTGCCGATTGTGGTCTCTGACCACAAGACGCACTGAGTGGACTTGCAAGTGGACCGAAGACGAGTAGGATGCTGATCCACCAACTTAGGAAGCAGGAGGTGACAAGGGAGATTGGAAAGGTGAAGGATGGGAGGAGAAGGGCAGTGCTGGACCCGGAGGAATTCCATAAGAGGTTATGTGAATCTGAATCCCTGACGGGTAATTTCTGGAAAAGTTGGAGTTTCCCAAAGTGTAGGAGAACCTGGTAGAGGGGCTGGGGGCAGCCATTGAACTGGTGGAGGTGATGGAAGATCATAGGAGCAATGCAAGCAGGGAAGGTCCCGGGCCCGGATAGGTTACTGGTCGAATTTTATAAGTAGTTCTCGGGGTATCTGGGGCCCCTGCTGGTAAGGACATACAATGAGGCGAGGGAGAAGGGGGAGCTTCCCCCTACAAATCAAAGGCTTTGATATCCTTGATATGGAGATGCTGGCGTTGGACTGGGGTGAGCACAGTAGGAAGTCTTACAACACCAGGTTAAAGTCCAACAGGTTTGTTTCGAATCACTAGCTTTCGGAGCACTGCTCCTTCCTTGGGTGAATCTGAGGAAGGAGCAGTCTCCAAAAGCTCGTGATTTGAAACAAACCTGTTGGACTTTAACCTAGTGCTGTAAGACTTCTTACTTTGATATCCTTAATTCTGAAGAAGGACAAGAATCCAGAGCATGTGGGTCCTGCAGCCAGATATCACAGTTAAATGTGGATGCCAAGCTGTTGGCAAAGGTCTTGGCCTCGAGATTAAGGACTGTGTGCCGGGGGTGATAGGCGAGGACCAGATGGGATTTGTAAAGGGGAGGCATCTTTCGGCGAACGTTAGCCGCTTATTAGAATGTGATTATGATGCCTCCGGAGGGACAGGAGGTGGAAGTGGTGGTTGCAATGGATGCAGGGAAGGTCTTTGATGTGGTTGAAATGGGAATATCTGTGGGAAGTACTGGGATGATTCAGGTTCGGGCAGGGGTTTGTGGATTGGGTCCGGGTGTCCGGTAGCGGGTGTGATGCCGGATCGGGTGAGTTCGGGGTATTTTAGATTGCACTGTGGAATAAGGCAGGGATGCCCATTCTCCCTATTGCTTTTTGCCTTGGCGATAGAACTATTGGCAATGGCACTTAGAGTGTCAAGGAGCTGGAAAGGGATAGTCCGGGAGGTGGGGGACGGGAGCACAGGTTTTTGCCATATGCGGATGATCTGTTGCTTTACATTTCAGACCCACTGGGAGGCATCGGAGGGGGGATCATGAGCATCTTAGAGGAATTCAGCACATTTTCCGGGTATAAGTTAAACATGCGGAAGAGTGAGATCTTCCTAATCCAGGCAAGGGGACAGGAGAAGGGGCTGGGCGAGCTGCCGTTCAATGTGGTGGGGATGAACTTCAGGTATCTGGGCATCCAGATGGTGCGGGGATGGGAACAATTGCACAAATTTAATCTGGCGCAGTTGGTAGAGCAGATTAAGGGGGGATTTTCAGAGATGGGATGTGCTCCCACTATTGCTGGCAGGGCGGGTGCAAACCGTGAATATGATGGTGCTCCCAAGGTTTTTATTTTTTTTTATTCCAAAGGCCTTTTTTTAAGGAAAATTAATGCCTTGATTTTAGGGTTTGTGTGGGCAGGGATATCCCCATGGGTAAAGAAAGTGTTGGTGGAATGGGGACCTGGGGGGTGGGGCGGACGGTGGGTGGTGGTAGCAGGCTGGCCTTTCAAATTTAATTAACTTACTGGGCAGCTAATATAGCCTTGGTTATGAAGTGGGTAGTGGGAGCGGATGGAGGCAGCCTCTTGTAAGGGCCCTAGTTTAGGGACAATGTTAACGGTGCCTCTGCCATTCTCGCCAGCCAGGTACTCCACTAGCGGCCTTGAGGGTGTGGGGACAGTGGCGGCAGAACCAGAGTTTGGAGGGTGCCTTAGTCTGGGCAAAATACCCCGAACTCACCCAATTCGGCATCACACCCGCTACCGGACACTCGGACCCAATCCACAAACCCCTGCCCGAACCTGAATTATCCCAGTACTTCCCACGGATATTCCCATTCTACCCAGTCAAAGACCTTCCCTGCATCCATTGCAACCACCACTTCCAATCAAGGGAATTATAGATTTGCACTGGGAGGGTTGGATGCTGGGTTCCGGGGGTGACAGCGAGCAGGGATCAAACGGTTTGGGGACCTACTTGTGAGGGGTAGCTTTTTGAGCTTACAGGAATTGGAAGAGGTGTATGAGCTGCCCAGTGGGAATGGGTTTCAGTACTTACAGTTACGGGATTATGTCCGGAAGCAAGTGCCTTCCTTTCTTGACCTGTCGCCCCCCGGGGCTGCAGGACAAGGTGGTGTCAAAATCGGGGATTGGCGAGGGTAGGGTGTCGGGGATTTACAAGGAATTAATGGATTGGGAGGGAGCCCCAATCGAAGAATTTAAACGTAAGTGGGAGGGAGAGCTGGGGAGGGATGTGGAGACGGGGTTATGGGGAGGAGGCTCTGAGGAGAGTGAATGCATCATCTTCGTGTGCTAGGCTTTGCCTTATTCAATTCAAAGTAGTTCATTGGATGTGACCAGAATGAGCAAGTTCTTCCGAGGGGGTGGAGGATAAGTGTGGTTGGGCGCGATATATATATGTATGTATGTATATATGTGTGTGTGTGTAATTCTGGCGATGTGCATTCACTTATAGACCACTGGTGGTAAATTATTACACGTGTAGATGTTATCAAGTGGGGAAAAAATAGCTTTGCATTGATACTGGATTCATAGTTAGACATAATCAGAATCAAATGGAAATTATGCTTTGCAAGACCCACCTCAAATGCCAAAGTGTGGGAATGGAGCAAAAGCTGAGCCTGGATTTGTTGTCAGAGAAGAGGCACTGACAATAGATGTAGATATTTAAAGATGGACCACAAACTTGTAAGTGGTTTTATTTTCTCAGAAGAGGTGTAAGACTGAGCATATTTGATACAGACGCTGATCAAACCCTCCACAGATCACATTGGGTCACCAAAAGGCTTTACTTTTTTAATTTAACCACAATATCAGGATGTTCCTCATGAGTAAAGATAAACCCAAATTTTTAAGTCCACTGCCAACAGTATCCTTGAATCATACTTTCCTACCCTCCACCTCACACAAAATGTGAAGAGGCCTCAACTTCTTACTGCCTCTGTTTCTCCCTACCCTCCACGCCCACCTCACAAACCTCTCATCTTACACCATCTCTAAATTTCAACTAATCACAAACTCTTTTGCCTGTTCCTCTGACTCTGGCCTTTAGTCCATTTCTCCTCCACTTGCCTCGCCATTGGCAGCTGTATATTCAGCTATCTGTCCATGCTTTGGAATTCTGGAATACCCTCTCTGATCCCCCTCCATCTACTCTCTTCACTTAAATACATCTTGCAAACTTAACTTTTTGTCACCGTCTCTTTTATATTTTGTCTCTTCATCTATTTTGTATCTAATGATGCCTATCAGTAGTCCCTTAGGATGCTTTCTATGTTAAAGGCACTTTACAAATGCCTTTGTCATTGCTCTGCAATGGGGTTGATCCCTGGCTATTTCCAACCCCAGCTTGTCCCAACATTGAAACATACAACTCAGCAGGTCTGGCAGCATCTATGGAGAGATAAACCAAGTTAACATTTCAAGTCCAGATGACTCTGCTTCTGAACCTATGAAGTGTTCTGCCCATTAGTGTCTGGCAGCTTAAGCACTTGGGCTTGCTGGGCATAGATCTGCAGTTTATCAGTCTGGAGCATTTTCGGTAGTTTCTCCACCCCATCGTTCATGTTGAGAGTACTGTTTACTTTTTATTTAAATGATCTTAAAATCTTGCAGCTTTAAATGTTCAGAGAACCTTTTAAAAGATTTGAACAATTTTTTTTGTATTCATTTTTACTCTTGGCCATTATATTTTTGTAAATTCTAAAGTTAGTTGGTGGCCTCTCTGACTTGAGAAACGGGTTTACAAACCTATTGTCTCGGGGAAGCTAAGAGCATGAACCTTGTTTATTCAGTGTTCCGATATGTGACATGCAATTTTGCTTGAAATAATTGAAGTGTTTTTGTGTGTGTCACATTGGTAGGACGTTACCATTAGAATCGCAGATTAGGGAAAATAGCTGGTCACATAAGCTTCTGATGACCCCACCTATGCCTTTATTACCTCTGGACTTAGCCCTTTGAATGCTCTGCCTTCCACTCTCCATAAACTTGAGCTCATTCGAAACTCTGCCTGGGTCCTAAGTCCCACCCATCACCCCTGTGCTTGCTGCCCTACATTGTCCTGGCAGGGACTCGATTTCACGGTGTTCTCACTTATTTTCAAATCCCTTCATCCACATCACTCTCTACATCTGTGATCTCCTTCACTGTTACAACCCTCAGATATCTGCCTTCCCCTAATTCTGTCTTCCTGGCTTTTCAGTGCTCCACCGTTAGCAGTGGTACCTTCAGCTACACAACCCAAAGCTCTGTCATTTCATCCCTGCACCTCTCAGAATCTTAACCTCTTTGATCAAGCTTTTGGTTAACTGGTCTCATATTTTTTGTGTGGCATACTGTCAAATCTTGTTTGACAAGGCTGCAAAGTGCCTCGGGACGTGTTTTTAATCATGTTACAGGCACTACATAAATGCAAGTTGTTATTCAGATTCTTGGGCAGATGTTTTTTGGGATTAGTTTCTCATTGTTAACAGTATTTTATGAATGTATTTGAACATATAGGTGAATAATCTTCAAAACGTAACTTCTCTGAAAGATGTGTCTGGTCTCTAAGCCAGAAATGAGCTCCCATCCGTTTTAACTCAAAGCAGCATGTTAGCAATGGGTTGCAGAAGATGGAATTGTGAATGAGGAGATGGACACAGTATGACTATATTGAAATGCTAATTTATTCCAGAACTAGCGGCCATTAGTTTCAGTTACGGGTTTGGTCATTTGGGACCAAGATAGGAAAATTCTTCAGCCAGAGAGCTCGGTCGATGAGTGTGTTCAGGATTGAGATTGATAGAGTTTTGGTCATGAAGTGAATCAAGAGAACTAGACATCAGGTGGGAAAGCCGAGTTCAGGTAGATGATCAGCCATGATCGTGTACAATGCCAAAGTTGACGGCCGTTTGGCTACTTGTGTTCTTAGTATGCTACATTTTAATGTCTCGGGGACTTTTTTGCAATGTTTTGCTAAATCCATTATAACCCTTGTGTTATATTGAAAATGAAATGAAAAATGAAAATCGCTTATTGTCATGAGTAAGCTTCAATGAAGTTACTGTGTAGTTGTCATTCTACATTCAGGTACCCATTGAATTAGTTTGATCAATCCTGAATTGCTCTGACCAGGCTAGAGGGATGTGCATACATATTGTCTACACAGAAATGATTGTAGTATTTTGTTTCGGTTGTACCACCAATCTGTGGGTCAACAGTCAATTAGTTAAAAGTTTCAATTACAAAAGAAAAATTGAAGCATTCTCCTTTTTAGTTCAAATTGAATCTGTTTTATTGCATGAAATCATAGCAGAAATATCTGTTCATACTGGTGTCAATTGAATGTGTTAGTAATTGTGGTGGTATGATTAGCATAGCTGCCTGCCATTGGTGCAGAACACCGGCTTACCATTAGCCCTGGTCGGTCATGTGCCTCTCGACCGGTTGGTTGAGACCAGTCATGTGACGGCTCCCCGATTGGTCGAGAGGCTGAGTTAACCCCGCCTCCAGGGCAGGGTATAAATACCCAGTACTCCCGGCGGTCGTCCTTGTACTGTAATCGACCGCAGGGCTAACATCTAGCTGATTAAAGCCATATTTTTGTCCAGCAACTCGTCTCGCGTTCAATTGATGGTACATCAATTTAATTAGCTAGAAATTTGAAGATGGGGCTCCGGATCAAGCCCGAATGTCTCCGCATCAGCCCGCAAACTCAGAACGCATCGGAAATCTTCAAGCATTGGCTGGCGTGTTTCGATGGCTACCTGGCGTCCGCAAGCAGCCCCCCCACCATGGCAAAGAAGCTTCATATTCTCCATTCCAGTGTGGGCATGGCGGCCTATGCGATGATAGGTGAAGAAAAAGAGTACGACGCAGCCATGGATAAACTGAAAGGACAGTTTCTTAAGCTGGTAAACCGAGTGTTTGCCTGACATCTGCTGGCTACCAGACAACAGCTCCCCGGTGAGTCCTTAGATGATTTTTACCAGGCCCTCGCTGTCCTGGGGAGGAATTGCTCCTGCCTCCAAGTTTCAGCCACTGAGCACATGGAACTTTTGATCAGAGATGCTTACGTGGCTGGGATGCAGTCCGGTCCGCCGCTATCCGCCAGTGATGCTGGAAAGAGACGACCTCAGCCTAACTGAGGCATGGACTCTCTCCATCTCCCTGGAGGTAGCCGACTTAAACGCCTGCGCCTATGTCCCCAGCCGCGCTGCACCACCCTGGGCCTCCTGGCACCCTTCCCCACCGCCATCCGCCGCTCCCGACCCCCCTCAGGCCTGCGCCGCGGGACGCCCCGACAAGTCCGCGGGGCCCCGCTGCTATTTCTGTGGGTCCGCCAAACACCCCCTCCCGCGCTGCCCGGCCCGTTCCGCCCTCTGTAAGAGCTGCGGGAAGAAGGGCCATTTTTCGTCGGTCTGCCAGGCCAAATTGGTCGCTGCTATGCCGGGCCCTTCCAGCGCACCGCGCCAATCTCTCCCCCGGGCCCCTGCACTCAGCCTGCGCGCCTCTCTGCCCCCGCTCTCAGCCGCTCCGATTGGCCCGCCGGAACCGTTAACCCCGCCCCCAGCAACCACAAGGGTCCCGCGGGCACCGCCATCTTGGGTCCCGGACGCCACATGCGGGTCCTGGGCGCCGCCATCCTGGACTGGCACACAAGGTCCTGCCAGCACCTACTCGGCCGCCGCCGACTACGACAATGGATCTTCTCCACGGCTCGCGGCCATTCAGCTCGACCAGTCACGTCCACACATGCTCGCCAAGACGACGACGCTAATCCACCTCAACGGGCACGAGACAGGCTGCCTTCTGGACTCCGGGAGCACTGAAAGCTTTGTACACCCTGACACGGTAAGACTGCGCGCTCCCTGTCCACCCTGTAAAACACAAAATAGGGTTAGCCTCAGGTTTGCACTCCCTCCGCATCACCAGGTGCTGCATCGCGGACCTCACGGTCCAAGGGAAGGTTTTAAAAAATTCTAAACTCCTTTTCCTCCCCGACCTTTGCGCACCGGCACTCCTAAGACTGGACGTCCAGTGCAACCTACAGAGCTTGACCTTCCAATTCGGCGGCCCTATACCCCCCTCACGCGTCCCTCAAAGTGGACCCCCCTCCTTGTTTGCTAACCTCACCCCCGATTGCAAACCCGTCGCGACCCGGAGCAGACGGTACAGCGCCCAGGACCAGACCTTCATCAGGTCTGAGGTCCAGAGGTTGCTGAAGGAAGGGGTCATCGAGGCCATCAACAGTCCCTGGCGAGCCCAAGTGCTGGTGGTCCGGACTGGGGAGAAAAACCTGATGGTCATCGACTACAGCCAGACCATCAACCGGTTTACGCAACTGGACGCGTATCCTCTCTCCCGTATTTCCACCATGGTAAACGAGATTGCGAAATACAAAGTCTTCTCCACGGTGGACCTCAAGTCCGCCTATCACCAGCTCCCCATCCGCGTGAGTGACCGCAAGTACACCGCGTTCGAGGCAGATGGGCGCCTCTACCACTTCCTCAGGGTTCCATTCGGTGTCACAAATGGGGTCTCGGTCTTCCAACGGGAGATGGACCGAATGGTCGACAAGTACGGATTACAGGCTACCTTCCCGTACCTCGATAATGTCACCATCTGCGGCCATGACCAGCAGGACCATGACATCAACCTCCGAAAATTCCTCCAAACCGCAAAACTCCTTAACCTGACTTACAATAAGGATAAGTGCATGTTTAGCACCGACCGTCTAGCCATCCTCGGCTACGTAGTGCGTAACGGAGTGATAGGCCCCGACCCCGAACGCATGCGCCCCCTGATGGAACTCCCTCCCCCCAATACCCCCAAATCCCTTAAACGCTGCCTGGGTTTCTTCACTTACTACGCCCAATGGGTTCCCAATTACGCCGACAAGGCCCGTCCCCCCATTCAGTCCACGACCTTCCCGCTGTCGTCAGAGGCCTGCCGGGCTTTTGGCCGCATCAAAGCGGACATCGCAAAGGCCACGATGCGCGCCAGCCCGGGTTACGGAGACAGTTCAAGGACCATCTCTCGCGGAGTCCAGGACATCAGCTGAACCACCACCATCGGCTGAACCAGCGTCACCAACTCCACTGCGGCGGTCTGCCAGGACGTCATGGGCAACGAAAAGGCTGATCGAGTCCATTTAACTTTCAACACCACCATGGACCTTGTATGGACAGTATGTACTGTTATTAAATGTCTGGGCCAGTGGGAAGCCAAGGATACATTTTTTTTCCTTCTCTCCTTACTACTCATACCACCAGTTCACCCCCCCCCCCCCCCCCCGGGCTTCATTCTCCGCAAGGGCTGAATGTGGTGGTATGATTAGCATAGCTGCCGGCCATTGGTGCAGAACACCGGCTTACCATTGGCCCTGGTCGGTCATGTGCCTCTCGACCGGTTGGTTGAGACCAGTCATGTGACGGCTCCCCGATTGGTCGAGAGGCTGAGTTAACCCCGCCTGCAGGGCGGGGTATAAATACCCAGTACTCCCGACGGTCGTCCTTATACTGTAATCGACCGCAGGGCTAACATCTAGCTGATTAAAGCCATACTTTTGTCCAGCAATTCGTCTTGCATTCAATTGATGGTACATCAATAATCGCCTGGATATTCTTCCTACAGCAAAGGAAAATTCTGTGATTCCTTTGATTATTCTTGTGTCGTATGTTGGTTGTTACTGACTCGGGAACGATTTCAGGGACAGCGGGGGAGGGGAGAATTTGACGGCGATGGGATTTTATGGTCCCATTGAAGTCAGTGGAATTTTTAACGGTTGGATGTGGGGACGCGATGGGGCCATAAAGCTCCGTCCACAGACATGTCTGAACAGTAACTAGTTTATTGGACAAACATAACTATTTACAGATTGAGATACCCTCAATCACGACACAGGAGAGAAGATAGGTGATTCAAAGGCTTTAATCATCTGAGAACTGAACAGCAGCCGAGAAGTGTGCTCATCACATGCTGCCGAGTGAGCCTCATCTTGCATACCGTTTCCTGGGGGCGGAGCCCCCGAGGGTTCCAAGCCCGGTCTTAAAGGGCCAGTGCATTAAAGGTAAGGTACCGTTACAGCAGCTACTGATAACATTCATCACACAGATATACCAGACTAGGTGTTAATCAGACTAAACCATGAGCATTCTCCTTCCAGACTCTTGGTCATGTGATTCTTTCATCATCCCACATGTTTCTGGTTTAGCTAAATCGCTGGCTTTTAAAGCAGACCAAGCAGGCCAGCAGCACGGTTCGATTCCCGTACTAGCCTCCCTGGACAGGCGCTGGAATGTGGCGACTAGGGGCTTTTTACAGTAACTTCATTGAAGCCTACTCGTGACAATAAGCGATTTTCATTTCGTTTTCATTTCATTTCTCCAGTCCAACACATGAACCCTTCCAGCCCTGAACACCCTAATACTACAGTGTGTCGTCACAAATTCAAGCCAAGTTCCCAAAGGATTTTGGGGCACCTGTTACCATGACCTGCCTTTGTTTCCCTTTTTTATTTGTTTGTGGATTAAATATAGATTTCCTGGATTTTATACATAAGATTGTTAAAATACCCAGATTGGCAGCAGTGGGGGAAAGAAACCAGCACTAGCTTTCCCATCCTCTCTTTTAAAAATTAGGCCCGTACTCTTTTGTAACAAATTCTAATTCTTTGAAACTTGCCTCTTTTTCAACCAGAATTCTGATTGGCTAAAATAATCTGAAAACCTATTAGGATTCAGGATCAGCTTTTTAGGGGTGGAGGGGCTGGTTCAATAGAAAATGTTTCATGATTCAAGTAAGTAGAATTTATTGTTTTGCATTATAGTCTTGGACCATCTTGTCTCTTTTTTCAAATTGCTAGCAGTATCTACTGGCAAAAATCTAGCATCGTAACTGCCTGGTTAGATATGTAGGGTTTGCTTTGCGCCTTATTATTTTGACAGGTCATGGACCAGCACGTATGCAAGCCACTTTTTATCTTAATGGAGTTTGAGTGGGTGGCCATCCCATGCTTGAAACAAATGGTTTAACTGTAAATTATAAAAATTTGCGAGATTAATTGAGGTGAACTTGAAATGTCAGAGCTGCGATGCAAAGTGAAATCCCATTGGCCATAGTCAGACACTCCATATAGGCTGCAGGACAGTTTTAAATATGTAATTCTAAATGGGTGAAAAAAGGAGGAATGTCTTGTTTTAAATATCATGATGTAAAAGGGCAGAATTGGAGAGTAATCTGTGATCTGAGCATGTTTTTTAAATTGTCAGACTAGTATTTGAACTCCGTATTTTCAAAACACAAACTGTCGGCTTGAATCCATCTGTGACTGACTGTTTTTAGTTGCTGTAGATGCACATTAGTTACGTAAACACTGAAAATTGTGACTGACCTGTTCGTGATGTGTAGTTCATTTTGCTCAAGCTCTGGTATTGAATCCCATAGGGATTTTAACAAGAGAACGATCTGCCAAACTATAATTTCAGGAAGTACCTTTCTGTGGAGTAAAACATTTGAGTATGTGTAAACACCAAATTGTGTTTTGCAACAAAATCCTTACTTCAATTTGTTGTCCTTTGTATAATAATTGATATTTACTTTAGCCTTGCTTCTGTTGATATTTGAATACTTTTTGAATGTAGAAAATGGAATGAGTTCTGCAATATTATAATCCAACCAATGGTTCACTTGGGTCCTGTATTTATTACAACTTCTGACCTCTTGTGTGTCTGAGGAAGTTTGCACACTGGAGCATGATGGGGTTCATCATGGGGAATTTTATTCAGTGGGAACTTCTTAGCAGGATTACGGTTAGCAGGAAAGATACAAACCTTCTCTGTTCTGCATTTTGGTAAATTCATGGCTATTTCTAGTGCATTCTGAGTATGTTTAACAATGAGAGATTCACATTTGGTCCTGCAGCTTGGATTGTTATTTTCTTAACCGTCTATCGTAACTTATTGCTGCCTCTTTTATAGCAGTCTACTTATAATTTAGCAAGGTCATTAAAATACAGTATAATGTACAGTGGCATTAGGCGCATGAAGAATGAAGTCCAGTGATAAGGGATCATGCTAACTGCCACGAATATGCGAAATCTATCCATCTGAATATGCACTTCAGCAGATGTTTACACTGAATAGTTTATTTGCGACTGTTCTCGTTATAAAAAATATCACATGATTGACCATGTGATGCGATGCTCAAAAGTGAGCTCTGGTAGGCCTCAGGATATTTCTTGTTTAAAAGAGACTAGTCACAGCATGTTCTATTTATAACATTTTTAGGATTCAATGGAAATTTATTCTATAAGTTTTTTTGTAGACAAAGAAAGGCAGTTCAATTTGATGTTCTTGTGTCATGTATGGAGCTTAACTGCATTAAACAGTTGTAATAAAGATCAATTTAAATGGGGATTGATTCTCAGGCGAGTCCAAATTCTGTTCAAGGGTATGTTTGATGAAACTGTACACAGATTTATACACCTAAGATACATTATTTGATTACACTGAATTATTAGGGGGCAGCACGGTAGCATGGTGGTTAGCATAAATGCTTCACAGCTCCAGGGTCCCAGGTTCGATTCCCGGCTGGGTCACTGTCTGTGCGGAGTCTGCACATCCTCCCTGTGTGTGCGTTGGTTTCCTCCGGGTGCTCCGGTTTCCTCCCACAGTCCAAAGATGTGCGGGTTAGGTGGATTGACCATGCTAAATTGCCCGTAGAGTCCTAAAAAAAAAGTAAGGTTAAGGGGGGGGGGGGGGGGGGGGGGGGGTTGTTGGGTTACGGGTATCGGGTGGATACGTGGGTTTGAGTAGGGTGATCATGGCTCGGCACAACATCGAGGGCCGAAGGGCCTGTTCTGTGCTGTACTGTTCTATGTTCTATGAGATAACCTCTAATTATTTCTTGCTTGACACTGGGGGTTGGGGGGAGGGGTAGTGAGGGACAGTAACAGGATCTATCATTGTTTTCCTGAATTTAAAAAAATGGATGTTTTGACAAATTTCTTTCCATTTTGATGCAACAAAATGCATGATCTTCTCTTTCATATTATTGCAACAGGTCCCTGGATGAGGTCCCCTAATTTGTTATGACTCTGAATGAGCTATCCCCAAGGTGACGAGGGATCAATTGACTCCCCTTCTCTTTTCAAAGCACTCGGTTAGTCACAACAAAGTTAATTTAAAAAGGACCCCTTCCCTTGTGGATGTCCTTTTCCAGTACAAATGTATTTGTTTAAAAAGGAGCCAATTTAATCAGGGTTTCTTTAGTTAAAGAGAGACTTTATTAGTTACTGAAACACGAGAAAAAAAACATAACACGCAAGCACAGATTAGAAATGAGAAGTGAGAACAAAAATAATAGTTTGAGAAAGATATACAAATCAGTTTTTGGCGTGTCCATGAGGAGCATTTGATGAAATGTTGTAGCCGTTAAATTGGGTGATTCCAGTAGTGCTGACTTCAGTTAAGCAGTTAGTTTGGAGATTCTTGGTCTGGAGGTTGGCTGAAAGGAGTTGTTCTGTTTCCTTTTTGACTCTGGCTTTACTAACTTGTGACTTTCTTCCAGCAATCAGAGAGTGTAACCTTTTTGCCTGCAAGCAGCAAGGATGCCTTGTGGATGTTCTTTAAGTGTGACCTTCACAGTACACACTAGTACAGTAGAAATAGAACACCAAATTAAGCACAGAGATAGGGTTGTAGTTAGTTTGTCACCTCTTTTCTTGTATTTTCCTGGAAGAGGGAAAAATAAACATGTCTTTCACCCAGAAGCCTCCTTTCTTTTAACTCTCATCATGTCCACAACCTGTGGTATAACTCACAGGAGATGGTTTCTGCTGAGGTGGTATTGGTCTCCATTATCTCGGTAACCTTAGGAGACAACGGCTCAGTTTTTTGATTGCATCTCTTCCTTTGAAGTGTGTATGTCCGAAGTAGGCCCAGCCACCTCTCTAGATGCGACATTTGTTCTCTCTGGACTATTTGGTCAAATGTAATCCACGTAGGAATTTTCCAGCAAGCAGTTACTTTACATCTCAGCCAATTTTTTCTTGTATATCCTTTCGAAAAAACACATGTCTTCCTTTAAAATGTTAAATGTCCGTAAGTAAATCAAGACTATGATCCGTTGTCATGATGATATACATATTTCAACGATTAATTATTCCGAAGATAGCGCATTAAAATAATAACCTTTAATAATAACTTCAGATAACCCAAATTCCCATCTATTGTAATAGATTATTTCAGAATGGCAATTGCCAGAGGGAAGTTCCCCTTTCTCCAACCTGTTGGTATGGTGCAAGGGGACCACAAATGAGCCGTTTAATGTAATTTCATTCGCAAAGAATATAGTGGATTTAATTGTAATTTTAGAATGGTTTGTTATTGAGCCATAATTGCCAACCGGCACTTTATTTCATCAATTAACATACTTCTGACATAACATTTGCAAATGTAACTGCATAAATGTATACTGAGAGAGAGAAAATATAGCAGTGAAAGCCCAGTTATCTTAGAACTAATAGCTTCCTCTTGAGTTTGGGCTTCATTTTAAATAAATAAAAGTAATGCTTGGGTGCCATTAATATCTGTTAAGTCCTAGTGATTTTTTTAAAGCAAAACTGTACACATTGGCACTGTGCCCAGCCCTGGTTGTTGAATAGAAGTAGCAAGCAAGTCAAATCCTTTACTTTTGAAAACATAATCTTTTTATATTTGTGGTATTCTTCTAGTCTTATTATTAAAGCATAGGTCCTCAACAGGCAGGGTGACATGTTTCACATCAGGCTGACCAACCAAATTCTCGGGGTGTTTGCAACAAAGTGATGTTAAACAGCTATATCTCCATGAGCCCCTTTGGATTGGGCCCATTGGCCAATTGGTAAAATACATTTTTATCCAATTGTAGTATTTTGGATAAAAGGAATAACCATGATTTTGGAAGATCTTAGCGAATACATTTTGCTTTGCTAACGCACAGCAACTCACTTCCTTCGATTTGACAATTTTTAGAACAATTTGACCTGACATTCACCTATCCTCTCTCCTTCCAAATGCTGACTGAAGTACTTCCAGAACTTTTACTAGTTAACAAAACACATAATAACCATGCAAAATACCAAATAACTTGATTAAACTATCAGTATTTTAGGAGTAAAGCAGAAGCAAAATACTCTAGATGTTGGATCTCCGAAATAGAAACAATTGCTGGTTAACATTCCGATCAGGCAGCATCTAGTGAAATAGAAGCAGAGTTTGGGTTGATGACCTTTTACAAAAAGTAAAATCAAGTATTTTTAGCAATGCTTTGTTTGCTGTGGGGTGACCAATGCAGGCTCAATATAATATACGACATCCGGAGTAGGCCATTCAGCCCTTGTGACTGCTCCTCCATTCAATAAGAACATGGCTGATCTGATTGTGACCTCCACATTCCACCTACCACCAACAATCTTTGACTCGCATGTTAGTCTAGAACCTATCTTGCGCTGCCTTAACAATATTCAATAACCTTGCCTCCATTTCTCTCTGGGGAAGAGAGTTCCAAAGTCACGCAGCCCACTGAGAGTAACAAATTCTCCTCATCTCCGTATTAGATGAGAGACCCCTTTAATATTAAACTGTGTCCCTTGTGGTGATATGCATCACTGTAAATACACAAGGGGTTAATGTAAGTATACGTAGACTAGATAGACACTAGAGGGAGCACCAGAGACATGACACACAGACATTCAACCAGTAGGTCAGTAAGATAGGACACGACCAATGGGCATTTACGATACACACACAGGTGACACTACCACAGGGTGGCATTACACCAACCCATATATAAAGGACACAGCACACATGACCTTCCTCTTTCCAGTGGAGACACTCAGTGAGTACAGACACAGGGTTGATTCAACAACACTCCCACCACGTGGATTGTAGCAGACTGGTTCGTCAGTCTGAGTAGCTATAGCAGGACTAACAGTAGAGGCGAATCCGAGTAGGAAAATTGTAAATAGTTTAATAAACGTGTTGAAGTTATCTCCACGTCTGAACCTTCCTTTGTCAGAGTGAACATCAAGGGAGCAGCTTATGCTACGCCAAGAGCATAACAAGACATCCCCTATTTCTAGTCTCTCCCACAAGGGGAAACATCCTTTCAGCTTACACCCTGTCAAATTCCCTCAGGACCTTGTATGTTTCAATAAGATCACCTCTCATTCTTCTAAACTCAAAGTAAATACAGACCAATTTTTCCTCATAAAATAACACCACCCCTGCCACCTTGGGTATCAGTTGATTGAACCTTCTCTGAATGGCCACCAACACATTTCTGTTCTTTCTTGAACAAGGAAACTAAAACTGTACACTGTACTTCAGTTGTAGTCTCTTCAATGCCCTATACAGCTGTGACAAAACATCCCTACTTTTATATTCACTTCCCCTTGCAATGAATGACAACATTCCATTTGCCTTCCTAATCACTTGCAGTATCTGCATACTAACCTTTTGGTACCCTAGGACACTCGGATCCCTCTGTACCTCAGAATTCTGCAATCTCTCTCTCTATTTAAATAATATGATGCTTTTATATTCCTCCCGTCAAAATAGACAAGTTCACATATAATATAAAATGTATAAATTTAAGTGCAATGCTAAGTACGTTTCAGAATACTGTTTTTGCGTTTTGCCTGTTACATCTTGCTTCATTTAACAACTATTTCAAACCAGTTAAATGCCACATGTAGAATTTTAAACACCTTTTTATTTTATATCCAGACCAAATATCTTTTGTTCATATTCATTCTGTATAAACCTTATATGGTACCAACAAAACATTTTCTCTCAGCAGTAGCGTTTCCACTGTGTATTTATATTCTCATCGCACTTGACTGTTATTCCAAACACTTTGAAGTCCAATTTGTACAAACAGTCTTCATCGGGAGGAAAGATGGGGCTAAACTGTCCTAAGGCCCCAGTCACAAACCTGAATTTTGCAGACAAGTTGGACCTGCTAACTGTGTGGTGTTATAAATTCAGCAGTTTGGGAATTTGGAACGTGTTGAATGTTGCAATTGAGGTTTTTTTGTCATTCCTGTTGATATGTTGCAGTTGTTCCAGCGAATGCTATTCCGTCAAAGACAAATATTCATCATTGCAGCTCTGAATTTACTATCAATTGCAAATTCTCCTTTTTGAAAGTGTGATGTTTTACAGGAACAGATGTGTGAGTGTTTAGATAACGAAGGACTGTGCTGCATGGACTGTGCTGTTTTTTTAAAAAAAAAATCCTGTTATTCACAAGGGAGATGATGAAAGAGTGACTTTTCTAAACTTGGGAAAAAAAAATTAAAACTTGTACCAAAATGTTCCTCCCAGCTGCCCACACACTTTCCTTCCTCCTCTCCTGGACCATCACCGTTTGTTGGACTATGGCGGAGTAAGTGTCAGCAGCCTCCAGTGTATTATCTATTTGCCCTTTTTAGCATTTCTGAGTATTGTCTGTAAGTATGGGTGGGCTAGTTGAACATGGATACATTAGACATTGAGGCAGCTCCTATTTTCACTCTTCCACACCCCATGCCCTGGGTAATTTGCCATCCCATCCTTGGGCCAGTGTGAAATTCAGCACATTCTCAGTATCAAACTGGTTATTGCTTTATTTATGTTTAATACTGCAATATTTGGTGATTTATCCACAATCATGGGGTCTCCTGTATGTATCTGTATTTTCATTAATGGCTGAAGCTTGGACGTTTGCCCCGCGTCCATTCAACTCGGTGGATAGGATATCAGTCAAGTGGATAATTTTGTCCTGTTAAGCTTCTTGAATACTGTTAGAACTGCTCCCATCCAGGCAAGTGGAAAGTATTCCATTATAATCTTACCTTGTGCCTTGTAGTTTATTGGGAGATTTTGGAAAGTCAGGAGCTGAGCTACTTATTGCAAAATGTCCAATCTCCGGCCTGGTGTTTTTGTGGCTGATTTGAGTTCACTTTCTGGTCACTGGTGAACCCCAGGATGTTAATGGTTACATACTCGGCGGTGATAGTAATATTATTCAATGCCAACAAATGTGGCGTGAATGTTTCTTGCCACTTATCAACTCAAACTTGGTTGTTGGCTAGGCCTCGCTACTTGCTGGTATTGGCTGCTTCATTATGAGGACAGTAGAATCGTCATGATGTGATGGGATGACTAATCCAGAGACTCAAGCTAATGCTGTAGAGATTGGTTCAAATCACACCATCGCAGCTGGAAAATCTAAATTCAGTTAATAAATAGGTTTGGATTAAATTCTAGCCTCATAAATAATGATCACAGACCCAATGGATTGTCGTGAAAACCTAGTTCATTCACAAATAACCTTCAGGGAAGGATATCTGCTGTTCCTACCCAGTCTGGCTCCTATGTGGCTCCAGACCCACAGCAATGTGGTTGACTCCGAACTATCCTCTGAAATAGCCGAACAACACATTTTGTTGTATCCAACTGCCCCAGCAAAGTTAAATACGAATAAAATTGGATAGATCACCGGCATCAATTTAGGCATTAGAAACCATCCTACTTCAACTTGCAAAGTCCGTCTCACTAACACCTGGGAGTTTGTGCCAACATGGGGAGAGCTGCCCTACCAGTGAATCAAGCCACAACCTGGTGGTCAGTCATGGCTCAAGTTGGTAGAACTCTTGCCCATGAGTCACAACGTTCTGGGTTCAAAGGGGCTTGGGCTCTGATATCAAAGCTGGCAACTCGGTGAAATACTGAGCGAGTACTACACGATGCAGGGGTTGCCTTTTGGATGAACTGTCAAACCGAGGCCGCACCTACCTGTTTGGATCCCCCATGGTGTGTTTCCCGGCAGCAGGAGGCGGCCCGTTGTTGACCTGCGACTGGATCTTCTGGCCCAGCCGCTGTCGATAGGATTTCCCGTTGAATCCACCTCCGCTGCTGGGCAACCTGCGGTGGTGGCTCGCTGTCTGGAAGGTCCCACCGGTGAGAAAATCTGGAAAATCCCCCCAATGTGAAAGATCCCTCTATTTCCAAGAGCAGTGTTATACTTGGTGTCCAATCCAATATTTATCCCTAAATCAACATCTCACACACAAAAAAACATGTTATCTGATTATTATCACTTGGCTGTTTTTGGGAGTTTGCTGTGTATAAATTTGCGTCCATGTTTCCTACATTACAACAGTGACTCCACTTCAAAGTACTTCATTGGCTGGAAAGCACTTTTGAGGTATCTGGTGCTCATGAAAAGCACTATTTAATTGCAAGTTCTTTCTTTCCTTGGCATGATAAAACACATTGAACCTCAACTTACTGGCAAAAACCCGAACTCCTCTAAAATAAAAGCAAAATACTGCGGATGCTGGAACTCAGCAGGTCTGACAGCATCTGTGGAGAGAAAGAGGATTAATGTTTTGAGTCCGTATGACTCTTCAAGAAGAGTTTTGCAGAATTTCTGTTTCTACTCTAAACTCTTCCATCACCATGTATATCCCTGGGTATATCTGGCCCCACCAACAGGGCAGACATCAGGGGTGGCAGCACAATGGGATACAGTGATAGGGAGTTGATCCCATGAAATCTCAATGCATCAGGTAAAATAGGCAAGGAAGCCTCCTGCTGATTATCACCTATTGCCCTCGCTCGGCTGATGAATGTATACACCACATTGAACATCATTTGGAAGAAGGTGTTAGGGTTGCAAGGGCGCATGTGTTCTCTGGGTTGGTGTTCTCTTGGTTGGGGAACTTCAATGTCTATCAATAATGTCAGCACCGGAGAGGTTCCTTGACGGGCTTTCTTTCCCGAAGGTGCTGGAGGAGACGGTGGGGGGTTGGGTGCGCCGATTGAGCTGGAGGAGCTAGTTAAGGGGATCGGGCAGATGCAGTCAGGGAAGGCACCGGGGCCGGATGGGTTCCCGGTGGAATTTTATAAAAAGTTTGTGGACCTAGTGGGCCCCTTGCTGGTGCGGACACTCAATGAAGCGTGGGAAGGGGGGACTTTGCCCCTGACGATGTCGCGGGCGCTGATCTCGTTAGTTTTAAAGGACAAGGACCCCCAGCAGTGTGGTTCATACAGGCCCATATCGCTCCTCAACGTGGATGCTAAGGTGCTGGCAAAAATCCTTGCCACCAGGATAGAGGACTGTGTGCCAGGGGTTGTGCACGAGGACCAGACAGGTTTCGTGAAGGGAAGGCAGCTGAACACGAATGTGCGGAGATTGTTGAATGTCATCATGATGCCGGCGATTGAGGGGGAGTCAGAGATAGTGGTGGCACTGGATGCGGAGAAGGCCTTCGATAGAGTGGAGTGGGGGTACCTATGGGAGGTGTTGGGGAGGTTTGGATTTGGTGAAGGGTTCATTAGATGGGTAAGGCAACTATATGAGGCCCCAATGGCGTGCGTGGCCACGAATAGGAGGAGGTCAGAGTACATCCGGCTTTACCGAGGGACCAGGCAGGGTTGCCCCCTGTCCCCCTTGTTGTTTGCACTGGCAATCGAGCCGCTGGCGATGGCGTTGAGGGATTCAGAGAGGTGGAGAGGCTTGGTGCGAGGTGGAGAGGAACATAGGGTGTCGTTGTATGCCGATGACCTGTTACTGTATGTGGCGGACCCGGTGGGAGGGATGCCGGGAGTGATGGAGTTACTAGCTGAGTTTGGGACCTTCTCAGGTTATGAATTAAATTTAGGCACGAGTGAGGTGTTTGTGGTGCACCCTGGAGACCAGGAGGAAGGAATTGGTAGGCTCCCGCTTAGGCGGGCAGGGGAGAGCTTTAGGTACCTGGGGGTGCAGGTGGCCAGGGACTGGGGGACTCTTCACAAGCATCTGTCCTCCCCCTGTGTGCGTGGGTTTCCTCCGGGTGCTCCGGTTTCCCCCCACAGTCCAAAGATGTGCGGGTTAGGTGGATTGGCCATGCTAAATTGCCCGTAGTGTCCTAATAAAAGTAAGGTTAAGAAGGGGGGGGTTATGGGTATAGGGTGGATACGTGGGTTTGAGTAGGGTGATCATGGCTCGGCACAACATTGAGGGCCGAAGGGCCTGTTCTGTGCTGTACTGTTCTATGTTCTATGTTCTATAACTTCACCAGACTTGTAGATCAGATGGAGGAGGAGTTCAGGAGGTGGGACATGCTGCCATTATCGTTGGCGGGGAGGGTACAGTCCGTCAAAATGACGGTGCTTCCAAGGTTCTTGTTCCTCTTTCAGTGCCTGTCCATCTTTATCCCCAGGGCCGCCTTTTAGGAGAGTGACTAGCAGTATTTTGAGCTTTGTGTGGGCACATGGGACTCCGAGAGTGAAGAGGGTGTTCCTAGAGCGAGGGAGGGATAGAGGCGGGCTGGCGCTGCCCAACCTTCTGGGGTACTATTGGGCGGCCAATGTGTCAATGATGCGTAAATGGGTGATGGAGGGGGGAGGGGCGGCGTGGAAAAGAATGGAGATGGCGTCATGTAGAGGTACGAGCCTGGGTGCCATGGTAACGGCGCCGTTGCCGCTCTCCCCTAAGAGGTTTACCACGAGCCCGGTGGTGACGGCGACCCTAAGAATCTGGGGACAGTGGAGACGGCATCAGGGGGAAACAGAGGGCTCCACTGGGTGGCAACCATCGGTTCATCCCGGGGAACAGGGATGGGGGATTTAGGGGGTGGCAAAGGGCGGGCATCAGCAAATTGAGGGACCTGTTTATTGGCGGGAGGTTTGCGGGCCTGGGGGAACTGGAAGATAAATTTGGGCTTCCCCAAGGGAACATGTTCAGATACTTGCAGGTAAAGGCGTTTGCTAGGTACAGGGATTCCCTATGCTGCCCTCGCGGGGGACGATGGACAGAGTGCTTTCGGGGGTGTGGGTCGGAGAGGGGAAGGTGTCTGACATCTATAAGGTAATTCAGGAGGTGGAGGATGCGTCAGTGGAGGAGCTGAAGGCTAAATGGGAGGAGGAACTCGGGGAGCAGATAGAGGACGAGACTTGGGCGGATGCCTTGGAGACAGTCAACTCTTCCTCCTCATGTGTGAGGCTTAGTCTCATCCAATTTAAGGTGTTGCACCGGGCCCACATGTCCGGGACCAGGATGAGTAGGTTCTTTGGGGGTGAGGACAGGTGCACGAGATGTTCGGGGAGTCCAGCGAACCATGCCCATATGTTCTGGGCATGCCCAGCACTGGAAGAATTCTGGAAGGGGGTGGCGGGGACGGTGTCTAGGGTGGTTGGATCCAGGGTCAAACCAGGGTGGGGATTTGCGATTTTTGGAGTTGCGGTAGAGCCGGGAGTGCAGGAGGCGAAAGAGGCCGGTGTCCTGGCCTTTGCGTCCCTAGTAGCCCGACGAAGGATTCTGCTGCAGTGGAAGGATGCAAGGCCCCCAAGTGTGGAGACCTGGGTCAATGACATGGCGGGATTTATAAAGCTGGAAAGGGTCAAATTTGCCCTGAGAGGATCAGTACAAGGGTTCTATAAACAATGGCAGCCTTTTCTGGACTTCCTGGCTCAAAGACAGGTATCTCGGTCAATAGCAGCAGCAACCGGGGGGAGGGGAGTGGGGGGGGGGGGGGGGGTGTGTGTGCCTTATTGTAGTGTCTATTCTGTAACTTTATATTGTGTTAATTTGCGTTGTTAAAATGCTGTGTTGTTCATGGAGGTGGAGCGAATGTTTATGATTGTTAATATTATTGTTATTTTTGGTATTTTACTATGGTGCGTTATTGTTGTATAAATTCAAAATTCCTCAATACAAATCATTTCAAAAGAAAAAAAAAACAATGTCAGTACCGTAACCCACCAAGCTGGCGGACTCGGGATGTATCTGCCAGAGTGGCCCTGGAGCTGAAAAGCTAGAAATCCATGAGGCACTGCAGGACATCAGCAGAATTATGTTCTGCCACAATCTGTAACCTTGTGACCCAGTATATTCTTCACTCTGTCTGTTGGAACCAACAATTCTACGGACACGTGCTTGTAGGATTAGGAAAGCGGTTTTAATATACTTACAACAGAGCCAGCCTGTTAGCCGTTGAACTTTCGGTGAACTGGCCAGCTGGCCCTGTGGCACTGATCTTTATACAGCAGCTCCTGGGGGAGGGGTCCTGGGCGGAGCCAAGGGAGAAGTCCCGTACAACTCTTGAGCATTCCCAGAGCTACTGCCCCTGGAGGTCAGGTAGTGTAACTGCACTTACAATATAGGCACATGTATATACAGGTTATAATCTGGTGTGAATCACATTCACCACATTCACCCCCTGTGAAAAAAATCGAGTCCAGCGGGGGTGGTGGTTCACAGAGTTAGTCTGTCCGGTGGACGAATTGTTCTTTTTGATCTGCGGAACACCGGGGTTGCAGCCTCTTGCGGTGGCTGGGTGTGTGTTGAGAGCTGGGGTACGATGGCAGACTCTGGGGCGGGTCTCGTCCGAACTTTATACACCTCTGGCTCGACCGGAGGCTGGTGGCGGGCTGGTTCTGGCGCATGGAACCGGTGGGGTGAGCTTGCGGAATCGGGGGCGCGAGGGGGCAGCAGCATAGGGAATGGGGTAAGGGGTTCTTCAGTGGGGGTGGGGGGGGGGGGGTTGGATCCAGCGGGTGGCAGGTCCCGAAGGGATACTGTGTCCTGGCGACCATCCGGGAACTCCACGAATGCATACTGGGGGTTGGAATGGAGGAGGCGCACCTTTTCAACAAGGGGGTCAGTTTTGTGCCCCGTGACGTGCTTCCTCAGGAGGACAGGGCCTGGTGTCCTCAGCCACGCCGGAAGTGAGACTCCCGTGGTAGTGCCCCTAGGAAAAATGAAGAGTCGCTCGTGAGGGGTTTGATTTGTAGCTGTACAGAGGAGGGACCTGATAGCGTGGAGCGCGTCTGGGAGGACTTCTTGCCATTGGGAGACTTGGAGTTTTCTAGACCGGAGGGTCAGCAGGACGGTCTTCCAGACCGTCACATTCTCCCTCTCCACCTGCCCATTCCCCCTGGGGTTGTAGCTGGTAGTCCTGCTCGAGGCGATGCCCTTGTCGAGCAGGTACTGACGCAGCACGTCGCTCATAAAGGACTAACCCCGGTCGCTGTGCACGTAGCTGGGGAAACCGAACAGGGTGAAGACACGATGCAGGGCCCTAATGACTGTGTGGAGGTCATATCAGGGCATGGAATGGCAAAAGGCAATCGGGAGAACTCGTCGATGATGTTGAGGAAATGGATGCTCTTGTTAATGGAGGGGAGTGGCCCTTTGAAATCGATCGCAAAGCGTTCAAAGGCCTAGAAGCCTTGACCAGGTGGGCCCTGTCTGGTCTATAGAAGTGCGGTTTGCACTCCGCATAGATCGGGCAGTCCCTGGTGACCGCTTTTACCTCCTCGTTGGAGAAAGGCAGGTTTCGGGCTCTGATATAGTGGGTGGCTATCTGACGGCTGATCTGCGCGCTGGCGCATGTCCCGCGGGATAGGGCATCCGAGGGCTCGTTGAGCTTCCCTGGTCGATATTTAATATCGTAACTATAGGTGGAGAGTTCGATCCTCCACTGAAGGATTTTATAATTTTTTATTTTGCCCCTTTGCGAGTTGTCAAACATAAAGGCAACCGATCGTTGGTCGGTGATGAGGGTGAACCTCTTACCTGCGAGGTAGTGCCACCAGTGACGAACAGCCTCCACGATGGCTTGTGCTTCCTTCTCGTCTGAGGAGTGTCGGAGTTCTGAAGCGGATAGGGTACGGGAGAAAAATGCAACGGGCCTCCCTGCCTGATTTAAAGTGGCTGCTAGAGTTACCTCTGAGGTGTCGCTCTCAACCTGAAAGGGAGTGGATTCATCCACCGCCCGCATGGCTGCTTTGGCGATGTCCTCCTTGATGCAGCTGAAGGCCTGGCGCGCCTCAGCAGACAGGGGAAATCGTGTGGCCTTAAAGAGTGGGCGGGCTTTGTCCGCATATCGAGGGACCCACTGGGCGTAGTATGAAAAGAACCCCAAGCACCGTTTGAGGGCCTTGGGGCAATGAGGGAGGGGGAGTTCTAAGCGTGCGGTCTGGGTCTGGGCCCAGGACTCCGTTCTCCGCGACGTAGCCGAGGATGGCCAGTCTGTGCGGAAAATGGATTTCTCCTTGTTATAAGTGAGATTTAATTTCTGTGCCGTTTGGAGAAAACGGTGGAGGTTGGCGTCGTGGTCCTGCTGGTCATAGCTGCAGATGGTAACATTGTCCAGATACGGAAACGTGGCCCGCAGCCCGTACTGGTCTACCATTCGGTCCATTGTTCGTTGGAACACCGAAACCCCGTTAGTGACGCTGAAGGGAACCCGGAGGAAGTGGAAGAGACGGCCATCGGCCTCGAATGCCGTGTCGTGGCGGTCCTCCGGGCGGATTGGGAGCTGGTGGTATGCAGACTTCAGATCCACCGTGGAAAATAGCCGATATTGGGCGATCTGATTGACCATGTCTGCAATTCTGGGGAGGGGATACGCATCTAGGAGCGTAAAGCGATTTATGGTCTGGCTATAGAAGCTATAGTCGACGACCATGCAAAATTTTTCCCCGGTCTTGACGACCACCACCTGAGCTCTCCAGGGACTATTACTGGCCTCTATGATCCCCTCACTGAGCAGCCGTCGGACCTCCGATCGGATAAAGACCCTATCCTGTAGGCTGTACTGCCTGCTGCGGGTGGCTACCGGTTTGCAATCTGGACTGAGATTGGCGAAGAGCGGAGGGGGGGAAATGCGCAGCGTGGCGAGGCTGCAGATAGTGAGTGGGGGCAGGGCCCGCCGAAGCTGAGGGTGAGGCTCTTGAGGTTGTACTGGAAACCCAGGCCTAATAAGAGTGGCGCGCAGAGGTCGGGCAGGACATAAAGTTTAAATTTAGAATAACTAGCGCCTCGAATTGTGAGCGTAGTGACGGTGCGTCCTTGGATTTGGACTGAGTGGGAGCCCGAAGCGAGGGCGATAGTTTGGCTCACCGGAAAAATACAAAGCGAACAGCGTCTTACCAGCTCTGGGTGTATAAAGCGCTCGGTGCTCCCGGAGTCAAAGAGGCATGGCGTGCTGTACCCGGTGATCTGGACCTCCGCCATCGAACTTCGTAGGTGCTTGGGGCGGGATTGATCCAGGGTGACCGCGTTGAGTTGCGGGCCGCGTGGTGAGTGCCCGGGGAAGTCGTGTTCTTCAGATGAGCTTTCTGAGCATGCTGATGCAGATGGGGCCCGTGGATCGCACGTGGTGAGCGGCGAGAAAGATGGCGGCCCCCATGAGTCGCACGTGGTGAGAGGGGGCGGAGTCAGGGCGTAGGTCGCAGCGTTTCGGGCCCCGCGGGTCCGCTGGTGTTGCGAGCGATTTGTTCTCTCTGCAGGGGCATTACAAACTGGGGCCCTTTTCGCAAGGCACATTCTGGCATAGTGGCCTTTCTTCCCGCAGCTGCTGCAGGTCGCGGATCGGGCTGGGCAGTGCTGCCGCGGGTGCTGGCTTTGGCTACAGAAATGGCAGGCTGAGGAAGCTGAGTAGCTGGCTGGGGCAGCAGAGTAATTGGCTTTGGCAGTCACTCTGGGGGGCCTTGCGGCACAGGCCTGAGGGGACTGTTGGTCGGGGGTCCACGATGGGGTCACGGGGTCCGCGGGAAACGACGTGAGGCTGCGGAAGGAAACTTCCATCGTGGTAGCAGCCTCCACAGTAGTGTCTAAGTCCTGGGCCCCCTTTTCTAGCAGTCTTTGGCGCACATAGTTAGACCCAAGGCCCGCTACGAAAATGTCCCGCACAGCAAGTTCCCTATGTTCAGCCGCGGTAACGGCTTGATAATTACAGTCATTGGAAAGGTTGTTCAATTCCCTCACAAATTCGGCAAGCGGTTCTGTAGGCCGCTGACGGCGAGTCGTAAACACATGGCGTGCATAAACCTCATAATGGGCCTAACGTACATTTTGTCCAGTATTGCCAGCGCTGCAGTGTAAGAACCGGCCGGATTCAGCTGTGTGGAGATTCTGTGGCTTACCCTCGCATGCAGTAGGCTGAGTTTTTGTTCCTCCATTGTTCCAGCGGTGCTGGCTTCTGCCAGGTAGGCTTTAAAACATCTCAGCCAGTGGGAAAAATTTTCCTTAGTCTCTGCATCCTGTGGGTCAAGTTCTAGGCGTCCGGGCTTGAGGGCTGCTTCCATGATTTCTTCGACTGTTTCCTAAGTATATTAAATTGTTGGAACCAACAATTCTACGGACACGTGCTTGTAGGATTAGAATAGCGGTTTTAATATACTTACAACAGACCCAGCCTGTTAGCTGTTGAACTTTCGGTGAATTGGCCGGCTGACCCTGTGGCACTGATCTTTATACAGCAGCTCCCGGGGGAGGAGTCCTGGGCGGAGCCAAGGCAGAAGTCCCATGCAACTCTCGAGCATTCCCAGAGCTACTTCCCCTGGAGGTCAGGTAGTGCAACTGCACTTACAGTATAGGCACATGTATATACAGGTTATAATCTAGTGTGAATCACATTCACCACACTGTCATTACTGTTAAGCGAGGGGACCAGCCTTGACTCAATGAGGAGCGTGGCATGCCAGAAGTAGCACCAGACGTATCTAAAATTGAGGTACCAACCCTGTGAAACGACAACACAGTCCTCCATGCATGCTAAACAGTGTACCCAGCATGCTGTATACTGAGCCAAACAATCTTACAACCAATCGATCAGATTTAAGATCTGCAGTCCAACCATATTAAGTTGTGAATGATGTTTGGACAATTAAGCCACTAATTGATGGAGGATGCTCCAAAACATCTCCATCTGCAATCATGAGGAAGCCCAGAAGACAAGGCATTTATTTGATCAATGTGGCATCAAGGAATCCCAGCAAATCTGGAGTCAATGGGATTGGAGGGGGGGAGGGGGTGGAGATGTGGAGTGGTTTATCCACTGGTTTCTGTCTTAGCACAAAGGAAGACGGTCCTGATTGTTGGAAGTCAATCATCTCTGTCCTGGGGTATTGCTGCATATGTTCCTCCAGATAGTGTCCTAGGCTCGACCATCTTCAACTGCTTTACAATTGACCTTCCCAGTACCATTTGTAACTCCTCAGATATTGAAGCAGTTTATGACTATGTGAACTAAGATCTGGAGAACATTCAGTCTCAGGCTGACAAATGGCAAGTTACATTCGCTGCACACAATTGCCAGGTAATGATCGTCTCCCAAGAAGAGAGAAGCCAATCATCTCCCCATTAAATGACATTTAATGGCATTACTATCGCTCAACCCCCACCATCAACATTCTGGGGTTTACCATTGAACAGAAGGCCGAAGCTGGGAATTTTGTGCACAGGAACACGTTTCCTGACTTTGCAAATCCTGCCCATCATCTACAAGGCACAATTCAGGAGTGTGATGGAATGCTCTCTCATTGCCTGGATGACTGCAGCTCCAACAACACTCAGAAAGCTAGGCACCATACAAAACAAAGAGACCTGCTTGATCGCCACCCATTCACACCATCCACCATGGGTACATTGTGTCAGAACTGTGTACCATCAACAAGATGCACTGTAGTAACTCACCAAGGCTCCTTCGACAGCACCCTCCGAACCCACGACCCCTCTCACCAAGATGTAAATACAGGGGGGACACCACCAACTGCAAGTTTCCCATCATTGTTCTTCCACTGTTAATGGGCCAAAATCCTGGAATTTCCTCCCTAGCAGTGCATGTTTCACTGCAGCTGTTCAATAAAGCGGTTCATTATCAACAATGGAAATTGGAGATGGTCAATAAATGCTAGTCTTTCCAGTGGTGTTCTCATCCTAAGATCAGGAAAATATTGTGAATTGAACCAAGCACAGCTTTCATCAGTGAACAGCTTCAGGCAGACCTTTTGGAGGGGAAGTCATTGAAGCAACTGAAGATGGTTGGGCCTAATACAGGTAACCTGAGGAAGTCTTGGAGCTGAGTTGAGTGTCTGACACTGACTATAATCATCCTGAATGCCAGTTAGTCAATGGAGAGTTCCTCCACAAAGTAGTATGGAGCTGGGTGACTCTGTTGGAACTCCAACTGAGCATTGGCAAGTACTGTTTGATTGCAATGTTCTCGACTCCTTGCTTCACTTTGATCGTTGGGCTAGGCTGATTGGGTCATTGATGAGGTTAGATTTGTCTTACTTTTTGAAGATGAGAGAAAGCTGAGCAACTATTTTCCACATTGTTAGGTCGATGCAACTGTAATGAAACAGCTTTGGTAAAAAATTTCTATTTTTGGTCAGAACATTCTGTGAAGAACATTAAAAAACTTTTCAACTTTTTTTTATGACTTGCTCTTTCAGATCAGGTGGTAGCTGTGAAATTCTATTTTGAATAGAATATTAACTCATGGTTCTGAATTCTAGACCCCATCGAAAACATTTACGCAGAATACCATTAGTGAATTTACTCTTGTGGAATTCTCTGAGAGTAGAAATCTTTCCTCGCACAACTCCAAACACAACAGTTAATTCTTTGTGACTTCAGAGTTTCTGGAGCATGAATTTGGGTCATGGGCAGACTCGGGCTGGCCTCTAGGCAGTTCCAGTAAAATTTCTTTTTTTTAAAAATCTTCTGATACTGTCGGCAAACCTCAAGCCAAATCTTTGTCACCTGCCTAATATGGCTGGAATTTGTTATACCTAAAGTAAATACTCAGCATTTTATTACATAAGATAAACAGTCATTTTGAGAGCAAGTTATCCACCTATGGGATTTGAAGAATTGGAGTGGATAACTGGAATGTGCATAAAACTGTAAATTCTTACATTTATTATGCAGAAGGGCAGCATGTATAATTGAAAATGCAGGATTTTAGTGATGCTCAATGTGTTAAGGATAATGTGGAAGACGGTTTAATTTCATGTATATCTTTGTAACCTTTAGGCTAATAATTTATAAATTAAGCCATCTTAATGTTGGCCTGCGGTTTGATGCTTTTTATATTTTTTGTCTTGAACTAGAAGCTGTATCTATATTCCATGTGAATAGTTAAATAATTGAGGACTCAGAAATGTTCATCACAGGTGAGTTCTTCGTCTCATCATTCAATAAAGCCATATTTTTCAGGGTACTCCAGGTTTTGTCCCGACAAGCTATTTGAGTAAAACATTGTCCACATCTTGCTGTACTCTGATATAATTCCTGGACTGATTTTTAACATTTTGGATATAATGTCTTCTTTCTGATTTGTGTTGGTTGGCAAACTTGCCATCGAGTTTGTTGGGATTTGATTGTCACCCAGAAGTTTTAAAGCACTGAACTACGTCATCTTAAATTGGCCTTTGGCACTGGAAGATTACCAGCCTTTCAGAAGCACTGGGTGAAATTTGCCTGGCGGGCATAAATGTCATCCAATTTTCTGTAAATCTGAAGTGGAGATGCTGACGTTGGACTGGGGTGAGCACAGTAAGAACTCTTACAACACCAGGTTAAAGTCCAACAGGTTTGTTTCAAATCATTAGCTTTCGGAGCACTGCTCCTTCCACAGGTGAATGAAGAGGTAGGTTCCAGAAACATGTATATAGACAAAGTCAAAGATGCAAGACGATACTTTGAATGCGAGCATTTGCAGGTAATTAGTCTTTACAGATCCAGAGAGAAGGATATTCCCAGGTTAAAGAGATTTGAATTGTCTCAAACCAGGACAGTTGGTAGGATTTGCAAGCCCAGGCCAGATGGTGGGGGGGTGAATGTAATGCGACATGAATCCAAAGTCCCGGTTGAGGCTGGACTCATGTGTGCAGAGCTTGGCCAGAAGTTTCTGTTCAGCGATTCTGCATTGTTGTGCGTCCTGAAGGCCGTCTTGGAGAACGCTTACTCAAAGATCAGAGGCTGAATGCCCTTGACTGCTGAAGTGTTCCCCGACTGGAAGGGAACATTCCTGCCTGGTGATTGTCGCGCGATGTCCGTTCATCCGTTGTTGCAGCATTTATATGGTCTTGCCAATGTTACTCCTGTTGTTCCAGCTTTGTCAATGAGAGAAAAATAGTACAATTATGCATGTGCATAACTGCTGAAAGTACAAAATGGGTGAAGCTTACAATTTTTCATCTCGTACCCAGGCTGTATGATGAGGGGAAAATGGGAGAAATTAATTTAGTGCAAACCTTTTGAAGGTATTTCCTGTCACTAACCATATTTGATTGAGGTACATGAGTTTACATTATAAATAATTGGGAGAGGGATATGCTGTTAGGCAGATTCTACAGTGTTAAGTCAAACTTCTATATAAATTGCAGTGTTGTTATAAATTGTTTATCTGTATATATTGCATAGGCCCAACTTGATTTTGCTGCAATAAATCCAAAAGTCTGTTGTGTGAATTCATTTCGACTGAACACTGATAATGAAATGGTGGAGAATATTCTAAGCTCAATGTGGAACATTATGTGCAAATAAGAAAATAAATTGGTGGTAATTAACTTTATTTCAAACTCTACCCCCAACACGATAACAACATTCTGTCATAATTGTCATGTGAGAGTACCTTTAAGAAATGAGTGTTTAGCTCACTGGGCTAAATCGCTGGCTTTTAAAGCAGACCAAGCAGGCCAGCAGCACAGTTCGATTCCCGTACCAGCCTCCCCGGACAGGCGCCGGAATGTGGCGACTAGGGGCTTTTCACAGTAACTTCATTGAAGCCTATTTGTGACAATAAGCGATTTTCTTTTTCATAAGTATCTGTAGTGAGTGTACCTTTAAGAAATGGCTGTTTATTACTGCAGTGATGTCAAAGAGTGGGTGGAGCTGGGCTGTCTGTCAGCTTTTCACTTTTGTATTGGACTGTTTGCTGAAGGGTGTGTTTTAGTTTCGTTTTCAGAGCTGGATAGCTGCAGTCACAGCCAGAAGGGGTATTAGTCTCCCTCTGTAATCTAAAAACTGTAAATCGATCCTGGTGATTGAAAACTAATAACAGTAGTGATTTTAACCTGATGTGCTTCTGGTGAAAGGTGTTTTAAGTCTTATGGATGTTAAAAGGAAAACTTAAAGGATTACTTAGTATTGTATTCTTTGGGGATTGTATTTGAATTAATGGTTGCTAAGATGTTCACTATGTTTTAAAAAAGGCTAACTTGAGTTATAGAATAAACATTGTTTTGCTATAAAAAGTACTTTTCCATTTCTGCTCTACCATACCTGTAGAGTGGGCCGTGTGCTCTCCATACCACAATCTATTAAAAGTTGTGGGTCAGGTGAACTCCATGATACACTTGGGGTTCTCTAAACCCTGGCCCATAACATAATGGACGTTATACAAGAGCAGTACAATTGTTAAAATGCCACTGCTCCTTTCGGGGGGCCACCTGGTGTTCAGTTAACTATATGCAGTTCTAAACCGATCACTTGCCCTCACCTGACAATGACAAGATGAAAATAATCAACTCCAAAAATGAACCAGAATAACAGCTGCAGAACAATTAATTAGAGAAATTCAGGAACTGCATCTTACAATAGCATGATTTAAAAAGCCCACAGCACTCCAGTATACAGGAAAGACGAGGCTGAAGCATTTGCAACTATTTTCAGCCACGAGTGCCGATTGGTGATCTATCACAGATACTAGTCATCAGTTTGCTCCATGTAATATCAAGAAGTGGCTGAAGGCACTGGATACCACAAAGTCTCCAGGCCCTGGCAACATTCCGGAAATAGTGCTGAAGACTTGTGCTTCATGCTAGTTATGCTCCTCGCCAAGCTGTTCCAGTACAGTTACAACACTGGCCTCTATCCAGCAATGTGGAAAATTACCGAGGTATCTCCTTTCCACAAAAAGCAAATTCAACCGGGCCAATTACCGTCCCACCTGTCTATTCTTAATTATTGGCAAAATGGAAGTATCAACTGATGTAACTTGCGCTCAATTTGGGTTCTACCTGGGTCCTGACCTCATTAGAGCATTCGTCCAAGCATTCACAAAAGAGTTCAACTCTAGGTGTGATGGGAGTTACTGCCCTTAACACAAAGGAAGTATTTGAGCGGATTGAGCATGGAGCCTGAGCAAAATGGAGGTCAATGGGAATCGGGTAAAACTTTCCATTGGTTGAGTCATATCTAGTACAAAGAAAGGCAGCTGTGGTTGTTGGCAGTTAATCATCTCAGTTCCAGGACATCGCTGCATGAGTTCCTCAGAAGTGGGGATGTTTGCTGCTGAATGTTAAGGCCCATTCATGACTGCTCAGGCACTGAAGCAGTGCATGTCGATGTGCAACAAGAGCTGAACAATGTTCAGGCATTGAACTGACACAACTTGCAAATAGCATTTGTGCCACACAAGTGCTAAACAATGACTGGAGAGAAGAGAGAATCCAATCATCATCCCTTGACATTCAATGGCATTACTATTGCTGAATCACCCCATCATCAACATCTGGAGGATTACCATTGACCAGAAATTTAACTGGACCAGCATTATAATACCATGGCTACATGAGCAGTTCAGAGGCTGGGAATTCTGCAGCAAGACTCCCCAAAGCTTGACCAAAATCCACAAGGCACAAGTGAGGAGTGTGATGGAATCAGCTCCGTTAGCCTGGTTGAGTGCAGCTCCACAAACATTCGCAGCTTGACACCATCCAGCCCAAAGCAGTCTGCTTGATGAACACTCCATCCACCACCTTAAACGTTCACTCCCTCCACCACCAATGCAGGGTGACAACAGTTTATACCATCTACACGATGCAATCCAGCAACTCACCCAGGCTCCTTCAACAGCACCTTTTTAAATCCAGAACAAGGGCAGCATGTGCATGGGAACACCAACACCTACAAGTTTCCCTCCAAGCCACACATCAGACGGACTTGAAAATATTTTGCTGTTCCTTCATTGTCTTTGCATCAAAATCCTGGAACTCCCTCCCTAATAGTACACCTCACCACATGGACTGCAGTGACTCAAGGTGGTGGCTCATCACCACCTTCCCAAGGGCAATTGGCAATGGGCAATAAATACAGGTGACGCCCACATCCCATGAAAGAATTACAAAATGGTTATATCCACGCCAGATGCAGAATGAAACACACTGCACTTGATAATCTTACAGCTCTAAATGTTTCAGAGGTGTCCTTTGATCATTTGGGCACCTTTGAATTGACCACATGGGGACTAATGACAGGAGCGTTCTTGGTTTCAGTTTCCACACTCTGGGTTCTCAACTTTCTTTGAATGCTGCCCTGGGAGAATGTCGCTGAAATATAGTGGAGTGCTGCAAAGATCAGTGCTCGGGCATGAACTATTTAGTTACAATCTATATTGTCATGTAACTGTCCCTTTAAGAAAGGTTTTTGTCTTATTACCTGGCTTCAGTGATGTCATTGTGTGGGTGGAGTTGGGGCAGTGGTTGTGAGGTGTTTGGGTTTCAGTTTCATTGTGGAGTGCAGAGGAGGAAAGAAATGTTTTTTTCCCTGTCTTTTCTATTTTCATTTTAAAACTGTTCCAGAAGTAAAAGGCTCATTGGTTGTGGCTTGGTAACTTATATAGATATAGTTTGCTTTCCGGAAGGAGTTTGAACCTGCTGGTTGAGACTGGTTCAGAATCTTAGCGAAAGGACCAGCCCAATTCAAGTGAGAATGCCGTGTGCTGGGCCACGCCCTTGAAAAAAGGTTTGGGTTATTGATTTTGTTATTGAATTGGAACAGTTAAGGGGGAATTCACGAAGTGTTATACGCAGATTACCGTAGCTGTGTGGTGTCTTTATGTTTGTAATTGATAAAATAAGCTCTGGGAAGGTCACAGGGCTCTGAACAGATGCAGACCAGTAAACTGGACCAGAATTTTGGAGGTTGGAAATATTATGTGGGGAAGTTTTAACTTGGTAGGTAAGATGAGAGATAAGTAAGGTTTGATGGTCCTTCTGCACAACTTGCAGCAAGTTAACATGTAGGTACATCAAGAAAATTGTATATTCACCTTTATTGCAAGGAGTTGGAGCATAAGAGTAAGGAAATCTTACAACAATTATGTATCTGGCTCTGGTGAGGCCACACTTGCAGTACTGCATACAGCTTTGGACTCCTCATCTAAAGAAAAATCTGCTTACCTTGGAGAGAGTGCAGTGAAGGTTCCTGAGAATGAGAAAGTTGACCAAAGAGGAGAGGTTGAGTAGATGTGAGCTATTCCCCGGAGGGAAATATAGGCCCAACCTTTGCCCATAAGACACATTCTGCATCCCTGGAATCGGGGCACTGAACCTTCACTGAACTGCTTCCAATGAAAATATATAATTACTTATTCAGGACACCAATTGTTATATATTATATTTTACATCAGGAGTGATGACTGTGACCATAGATATTTTTTATGTTATTAAAGAACCTAGATTAAGGTGGGGAAGTCTGTATGTCTGCTAAAGCTTTAATTAAGGAGTCATAAAAGGTGAGGTCATGATTGTTTCTAACCATTTACTTGTTTGCATGTAGAGGGCAAATAGAATATTGTTATGATTGCTGGAGATTCTCTGGAGAGTAGATAATTTGAGGGGCTGTATTTAGTCCGAGCTAAGCAGGTCATGCAATGTCTTTGTGGGAATCAGATGAATGATATAATTAATGGGAGGAGCCAGGTCTGTCTGTCGGCAATGCAGTTTTCCATAAGATTTGAATCTGACAAGACAGAAGGATTTTCAGTTGAACAGCAGTATTGTTAAATGCTGTTAGGTTGAGCAGAAGTGTACTGAATCTGCTCTCGAAAGGAACTCTCTCCAAAGGTCTGCACAGCTGAGCAAGAATACCTATTTTGTTAACTTATTTATAAGTGGGTTTTGAACTGTATTAGATTGCCTAATTGGAGTTAGCACGTATGGATAGCAAGTTTAAGTTTTCCCTTGTGTTTAAGAACTGTTTAACTGATAATTAGGGCGATAGGGTAGCACAGTGGTTAGTATTGTTGCCTCACAGCTGCAGGGTCCCAGGTTTGATTCCCAGGTTGGGTCACTGTCTGTGCGGAGTCTGCATGTTCTCCCCATGTCGGTGTGGGTTTCATCCGGGTGCTCCGGAATCCCACAGTCCAAAGATGTGCAGGTTAGGTGGATTGGCCATGCTAAAATTGCCCTTCGTGTCCAAAAAGGTAGGTCAGGTTACTGGGACAGGGTGGAGGTGTGGTCTTAAGTAAGTTACTCTTTCCAAGGGCCGGTGCAGACACGATGGGCAGAATGGCCTCCTGCTGCACTGTAAATTCTATGATAATTGTATAGCCATTTCTTTGATGTTGTTATAGTTAATTCTGTGTTCAAATTAAAGTTTGTTTTAACATAAAAAATATCTACGGTCACAGCCATCACTCCTGCTGTGAAGTATTCTCTCCTCACAGTTTAACAAAATAATTGTTTGGGCTTCACGTCTGGTATCCTAACAAATGTTGGGGTCTGGTCCGGTATCCTAATACACTCCTGAGCTCTTATCTTTTATTGTCATCTTTTTATGTAGCATCTTATTTTTTTTTTAAATTTAGATTACCCAATTATTTTTTCCAATTAAGGGGCAATTTAGCGTGGCCAATCCACCTACTCTGCACATTTTTGGGTTGTGGGGGCGAAACCCACGCAGACACGGGGAGAATGTGCAAACTCCACACAGACAGTGACCCAGTGCCGGGATCGAACCTGGGACCTTAGCGCCGTGAGGCGGTTGTGCTAACCACTAGGCCACCGTGCTGCCTCTTGTAGCATCTTATTGAATGCATTTTGGAAATCCAAGTTCACGACATCCACTGGTACCCCTTTATCCACCTTGCATGTTTCATCCTCCGAGAACGCGAATAAATTTGTCAAACATGATTTCCCTTTTACAAAACCTTTTGACTCTGCCTGATTGTTTAATGACTTTATAATTGTTCTGATACTACCTCCTTCATAATGGATTCTAGCATTTTCACAATGACAGCTTAGACTAAACTGGTCAATGGTTCTCTGCTTTATATCTCCCTCTTGCGTGTTAATTTGTGGTTTTCCAATTTGCTGGACTCTTTTCAGAATCAAGGGAATTTAGGAAGTTTACAACCAATGCATCCACTATTTTTACAGTCGCTTCCTATAAAATCCTGAGATGCAGGTCATCTGGTCCAGGGAACTTTGGAGCCTTTAGTCCCATTCGTTGTTTTCAGTACTTCTTCTTCGGTGACCATGATGGTTTGAAGCTCCTTCCTCCCTGTATGCCTCTTTATTTAATGCTACTCATGTGATGCTTTTTGTGCCCTTTGCAATCGACCTAAACCTTCATGCTGCTTAGTTTGTGCGTCAGCCAAACCTTCTCGTCATTGATCCTTGTAGTGCTTCCAAAACAAACCAACCATGAAAACATGACGACTCCAGTCTGTTGAGTAATAACATTAATGATATATGTTTTTACACTTGAACAGAATTTTTTTCCTTCTCCATACAGTATCATGTTGAAATTGGTGACTATTTCCTTCTCGTGTTAATTTCCAAATCAGACTGAGGAATATCAAGTGAGCTTGGATTTTACAGTGAATAAGTCAGCCAGTATCCTACCTGGAAAGTATATGATGCCTTATACAACAATTCAGGAGAAATATAGCTAACTTATGATGCAGCGAACAGGATCTTTTAATGTGATTTTTAGAAAAGAGTTGAATGTACAGCCCTTTGAATGTACAGCTCTATCAGTTCTGCCATTTGAAAGCAGTGGAGATGAAATGAACAAAGTCAGAAATTCTGAAAAAGCAGAAGACTGAAAAAGCGGTCCTTGTTAAGACACCAGAAAGTTTATGCTGGCTAAGTAAATGATTCACCGTAATACGCCAATCCTGATCTCCATTCCCCTGCCACAGTGAAAAATGCTTTTAAACTTGTGAGGATAAAGTTTAAATATCCCTTTTTATTTGTGTTCTTTTTGATTCAGAAGATATTGATTGCGGTTAATGCACTCAGCTTTTTTTGGGTTTTAGTGTAGAATTTTGAATTTATGCTTGGAATTAAGTGAATTTCATAGAACCCCTACAGTGCAGAAGGAGGACAATCGGTCCATTGAGTATGCACCAACCCTCAAACAGAGAGTCTAGGCCCACTCCCCCACCCCATCCCTGTAGCCCCATAACTCCACCGTGCCTTTCGACAGTAAGGGACAATTTAGAATGGCCAATCCACCTAATCTGCGTATCTTTGGACTTGACAATTTGATTGTCGTGGGAAACAAAAGATAAAACAAATAGACATGTGGTTGGTGCATGTGTCCGATAAAGTAATTTTCTATCTGGCATTGTTGCTTGTGGAGAAATTTTAATTAATCGATGTCTTTGCACTCGCATCTTACTGCAAATTGAGTGAGTGTAGGAACTAACCCTGAGATATTACACAAATATGGAAGTGTGCACTTTGTGTCACCTGTTGGTTTTCATTTACCATAGCAATAACTTTTGAAGCTTCATATTGTCAATTAAGTTGGTTGGCTGTTTGTACTTTCGTGTTGTTTCTTAGACCTGGGCAGATTTTTAAAAAAATCTTTCAAGGAGGAACGGTTAACCATTGAGGAGGAACTGTTCAGGGAAGCAGTAGTGCCAGAAATTGTAGACATCCGTTATGAACTTTGGTTCCCTATGGCTCTGGTTATATTCTTTGCTGCGGTGACTACTTGTTTAAGACCAGAAATGTTCAGTGCGGGATGGTGGTTTCAATTTTATCAAATGGGGTTCCTGCATTGTGAATTTGCACCATTGGGTGCTCTGTCATTTGCAAGGATGTGGGGGAAGGAATAGGATGGTGTTTGCATTGGCAACCCCACTCTCATAGAATTTACAGTGCAGAAGAAGGCCATTCAGCCCATCGAGTCTGTACCGACCCTTGGAAAGAGTCTACCTAAGCCCACACTGCCACCCTGTCCCCGTAACCCAGTAACCCCACCTAACCATTTTGGACACTAAGGGCAATTTAGCATGGTCAATTCACCTAACCTGTACATCTTTGGACTGTGGGAGGAAACCGGAGCACCCGGAGGAAACCCATGCAGGCACGAGGAGAACGTGCACACAGACAGTGACCCAAGCCGGGAATTGAACCTGTGACACTGGAGCTGTGAAACAACTGTACTAATGACTATACTACTGTGCTGCCCTTAACATTGCGCCTGGAACATTGAGCTAGTGAGAAGGTATTCTACTTTATTCTTTCCCCGATCAGGCACAGGAATGTGGCGACTAGGGTATTTTCACAGTAACTTAATTACAGTATATTTTTTTTTAATTTAGAGTACCCAATTCATTTTTTTTCCAATTAAGGGGCAATTTAGCGTGTTCAATCCACCTACCCTGCACATCTTTGGGTGGTGGGGGCGAAACCCACGCAGACACGGGGAGAATGTGCAAACTCCACATGGACAGTGACCCTGAGCCAGGATCGAACCTGGGACCTCGGCGCCGTGAGGCAGCAGGGCTAACCCACTGCGCCACCGTGCTGCCCTAACTTCATTACAGTGTTAATGTCAGCCTACTTGTGACAGTAAAGATTATTATTATTATGATGTATGTGTGTAAGTGCGCTTTGAACCTCCTTCCTCTTTTTTTTATTGCCTCAGTTTGAAATGCTATTTTTCTGGTTCTGATGAAGACCCTGAGCTAGATTCTCTGGTCCCCCAGCACCTTGTTTCTCGGTGGCGTGCCATTCGCTGGTGGCGGAATTCCATTTTGCCACCACTTGTCAATGGGACTCCCCATTGATGTCACCCCCACCGCTAGGAGGCCATGGGCAGGGCTGCATTACCAGTGGGAAAAGAGTCTCAAAGGCCAGAGAGTTTCGGCCCCTATATTTACCTGTTATCTCCACAGATGTTGCCTAATCTGGCTTTTCCCAACACTTTCTCTTCACATTTGCAACATTGTTGTTTTTGCATATATTTTGTTTGTATTGTATAAATTGGATTGTTTACTCGTAATCACGGATTAACTGATTTGAAATTTATAGAAATATTGGCCATTAATTTATCAGTTTCCAACTTTATTTCTTCTACAAACATTAGAACTGAGCTGTTTGTACAGTTGTAACTTGATGAACCCAAGATCAGTACTGTACTTCTTGTTCACTTCTCCTGACTTCTATTGACTAATTGTGCTTGAACAGGAGGGAGAAGATTATTGCATATGTACAGCAGTGGTCTCCAAATAGTTGACCATGTTCAACCGGTTGACCCTTGAGTTTCGAACAGTCGATTGTCGACTGCCGAACTCTGCCAAATTGCACAAAACCCCCGGTTTTATCGTAATAACAAGCAAATCAGCTCACTGCCTGCCCAACAACGGCAAAGATCTGTGGGACTCTGGCAACCAGATTCTCGCAGGGGCCAAACTTGGAATAAGCTGGTTGAAGACAAAATGATGAGCGAGGAGCCAGGGACCTCCCAAGATGTCAAAAACCTCCAATTCCACCAGGGTTGGGAAAACAAAGTTCTTCTTATGAATGTCAAAGGCAAGACCATGTGTTTCATTTTTGTAGACTTGAGCGAAAGAGCTAATTTGGAATGGCATCACAAGGCAATGCAGGCAAAATTTCAAGAAAGTTTCCCTTTAAACAGAGTGATTCAGATGAAGAAAGTTAAAGGGAATTTTGAAAGCTCCACAGTCACCCATTTCAAAACCTGCAGTTAAAAGCAAGGCTAGCAAAGAGACATCTTTTAGCATTCACTATCTGCTGGTGAAACATAACTTGGCCATCGGTGAATGAGTTCTAATCAAGGAGGCTATGACGATTTCTAACGACACTTTGTTCAAAGATTTGAAAAACAGATGAAATTATGACAGGTGTAAAGAGCATGCCACTTGGCGTTGTAGCCAGAAAGGTGGAATTGTTGTCTGAGGACATGTCTCAGCAAATACACCAAGACTTACCAGGTTGTGAATGTTTCTCACTGCAGTTTAATGGGGTGGCACAGTGGTTAGCACTTCATTCACAGTGCACCATTGGTTGTGATTGAAACCAGTTTCTTGATCGGAATTAATTTTCTCGCTCACATATCTTTTGAATTCGCTGGAGAATTCTGCCTCACAGCACCATGGGCCAGATTCAATTCCGGCCTTGGGAAACTGTCTGTGTGGAGTTTGCACTTTCTCACCGTGTGTGCGCGGATTTCCTCCGGGTGCTCCGGTTTCCTCCCACAGTCCAAAGCTGTGCAGGTTAGGTGGACTGGCCATGCTAAATTGCCCCTTACTGGCCAAAGATGTGTGGGTTAGGTGGGGTTACGGGGACAGGAAATGGGCCTATGTAGGGTGCTCTTTCATAGTGTCAGGGCAGACTCAATGGGCTGAATGGCCTCCATCTGCACTGTAGCAATTCTACAATTCTATAAATTGGTAGCCATGAAGAATATGGCCCAGCGGATTGAAACAAAGACTCAACAACAAAGACTTTCCCACTCTTCCTCCACTAAGAGAGGACAAGAGGCGAGAATGTCTCCAGCGAATTCAAAAGGAAGGTGTGTGAGAAAAACAATTCCGATCAAGAAACTGGTTTCAGTCACAACCAATGGTGCACTGTGAATGTCGGATTTGCATTTTGCGGAATGATCCTTAAATCCCCTCCTTTTTCAATTACCACTGTGTTATCTACCAACAAGTACTAGCGAGCAAGATTATTGACTTTCCTCATGTAATGACAGTTGATGCCAAGATCGTCAACTTAATTCATGCCAGAGCTCTGCAGCATCACTTGCTCAAATAGTTACCCGATGAGATTGATGCCACTTATGTTGAACTAATCCTTCATACAGATGTGGGGTGGTTAAGTAGAGGGAAAGTCCTGTAGAGATTTTTAGATCTGCTCCCTGAAATTTTCAGCTGTCTTTAATCAAGAAATGAGGTGTACGGCGAGCTGTCAGATAATACGTCGTTTCTTGCGGCATTTCTTACGGACATAAGTGCAAAATTGAATGAGCTGAATTGCAAACTGCAAAGGAAGGGCAGAGTCTTGTCACACATGATTAGTGCAGTGAATTAGTTCAAGTTGAAAAATCCAACTACAGGTCAAACAGAAAGGATTCAATCCAAACCTAACAGTCCAAAGATGTGCGGGTTAGGTGGAGTGGCCATGCTAAATTGCCCGTAGTGTCCTAAAAAGTAAGGTTAAGGGGGGGGAGGGTTGTTGGGTTACGGGTATAGGGTGGATACGTGGGTTTGAGTAGGGTGATCATGGCTCGGCACAACATCGAGGGCCGAAGGGCCTGTTCTTACATATAGAATTTACAGTGCAGAAGGAGGCCATTCGGCCCATCGTGTCTGCACCAGCTCCTGGAAAGAGCACCCTACCCAAGGTTAACACCTCCACCCTATCCCCATAACCCAGTAACCCCACCCAACACGAAGGGCAATTTTGGACACTAAGGGCAATTTATAATGGCCAATCCACCTAACCTGCACATCTTTGGACTGTGGGAGGAAACCGGAGCACCCGGACGAAACCCACGCACACACTGGGAGGATGTGCAGACTCCACACAGACAGTGACCCAAGCCGGAATCGAACCTGGGACCCTGGAGCTGTGAAGCGATTGTGCTATCCATAATGCTACCGTGCTGCAGTGAACTTGACATGGAAATCATCACCATGCAAAATGATATAGAGCTGAAAGCTAGGACAATGGATAACAACTTTGGGGACTTGTTGACCGAAACAAGTCCTCTCTTCTAACATCCTTCGCACTCCGGCTGAGGGCCTACTTTGGTTCCACATACCTCTCAGATTTTTACCCAGATGTCCATCTGATGGGTTGTATGAGACGGGGCATCTCAAACTGCGACCCAGACTTCACAGCACTTACAGATAGTGTGAAAGCACAGGTCTCACACGAAGAATAGGTGAGTGTTATGTATGCATGGCGAACATTTTTGTGGGTTTTAGTGAAGTCGAATTTTTAAGGGTAGATCTTCTGCATTTAGATTCCAGAAGTGATCTTGTGCTCAAAAAAGACCACTGATTACAAGTTGTGTAAATGTATTTTATTGTATTTGAATAAGATGCAGCACTGATGATTCCCACCGCCTGAAAATCTATTGTGCAACTGAGTGAAAGAAATGCAAAGAAATATACTGCAGTAACTTGTTAACATCTGAAGGTGTCACTGTCACATCCCTCAAAAATGCCAGCAGAGCTGCTTTGAAAAGGTTTCTTGGCGAAAATGTTTATGAATAAATAAATGTGGATAGCAAAATATATTTTATGTTGGGCAGGTTTTTCTAATATTGTGCTGTTTGATTTGCAATATGCTGTGGATTTGGGGGAAAAAAAACAATTTTCAAATGTAAAACCTTTTTTGCTATTTTCAGTTTTCACCATCTTTCCAACTTTTGAATCAATTGGCTTCAAAATCATGGTGTAAAATAGGAAGAGTATTTAATGTGAGCAGATATAACCCCAAAATTGTTTTTGGGTGGATACCGGTTGAACAGATGTATTGGGTTTATGTCAAAAAGTCTCCGACCATGTCACACGATTAATTTACATTTTAAAGCTAAGCGACTGTTAAGCAGATGGAGTGTTTAAAATTTAACCAAAGCAAAATTTACAACTCTCCATGAAGCTCAAAGTTCTTTTTTAGGATTTGGATTTGAGATAACCAACACAAGGTGAAGCAATAATGTTTCATGCCCTGTGTGCATTTTTGAATACAGCTTTGCAGAAAGCCATGAATTTGCAGATCTGGACTTAATGCACAGCTTTGACAGCTATGTTTAACTGGTCTTGGTGATGCAAAATACAATGTGACATGATTTGTTCATGAGTTTCTGACTCTTATTCTTGCACCAGTGCCACTCCTGTTGCAGCAGCAGCAGGCACCGTCTGCGCAAACAGCGAGGAGTTTTGTCACTTAAGCAATTATGATTCCCATGAAATTATCCACTAACTTGACTATTTCCTTATTCATTACTTGATCCGAGAAAAATTGCCGCAGCCCAGCACAGTGAACAAGTAAGTAATAGTCGTGGTGTACTAATTGTGTCATTGGAAATCGATCTGGCCAAAACGTTTGTACTGCCATTCATTCCCCATCAATTTTCACATTTCTACAATAGCTTGAACATACATAGAAATATGCATAGAAAATAGATGCAGGAGTAGACCTTTTGGCGCTTCGAGCCTGCTTCACCATTCATTATGACCATGGTTGATCATCTGATTCAACGAGGTTCTATTTTTTTTTGATTAAACAATTTTACTGAGGTATGTTTTGGCATTGTAAACAGTAAAATTACAGAACGAAAAAACAAAAGGACTGTACAATAAACAAAGTACATTGTGCAATTGCCGTAACCCGTCCCACCCAGATCTGCCTAATTGACCCCCCCCCTCCCCCGACGATTAATCGTCTGCGAAGAAGTCAATGAATGGTTGCCACCTCCGGGCAAACCCTAACAGCGACCCTCTCAAGGCGAACTTCATTTTCTCCAAGCCCAGGAAACTCGCCATATCTGGCAACCAGGCTTCCGACTTAGGGGGCTTTGAGTCCCTCCAAGCTAGAAGTATCCGTCTCTGGGGAACCAGGGAAGCAAAGGTCAAAACGTCGGCCTCTTTCTCCCCCTGGACTTCTGGGGCCTCTGAAACCCCAAAAATCACCACCTCTGGACCCATTGCCACCCTTATGTTCAGTACCCTAGACATGACATCCTGAAACCCCTGCCAGTATGTCCTAAGTTTTGGACACACCCAAAACATGTGGACATGGTCTGCCGGTCCTCTCAGACACTTTACCACGAGGTTCTATTTAAAAAACAAAAAAAATTTAGAATATCCAATTCATTTTTTCCAATTTAAGGGGAAATTTAACGTGGCCAATCCACCTATCCTGCACATCTTTGGGTTGTGGGGGTGAAACCCACGGAGACACGGGGAGAATGTGCAAACTCCTCACAGACAGTGACCCAACGAGGTTCTATTTTAAGGGAATTCTTATCTCTGGTTTAACCCCTTATTTACTTTCATTGGCTTCTAATTCTCAGCTGAGATCTCCTGGTTTGTTAAAATGAATGTCTGTTACTTCGAGGATGATAATCGAACATTGTTCAATGGTGCCTATCAAACCTAGCTTCGCATCTGTGTGCGCAGTTTTGGGAAAATTACAGGATATGTTTTCTCACACCTGCCATTTGACACAGCTTGGCAGAGACCTTGCTAGAATTGATTCGTTGATTGGACAAGAACAATACGTTCTCAGTGCTGAATACACTGGAAGACAATGGTTAATTCATTTTTTTGAGACAATGACTGAGTTTCCATAGTCAAGGAACTTTCAATATTTAGCACATTTTTGCTATATGCATTCAACTAGCACCAAATGAATAAAACTCTGAATAAAACTAAACTCTATCGTAATGCTTCAATTTTGTTGGTTTAATTTAATTGTGGGATATAATAATGTTTATTGTCACAAGTAGGCTTACAGTACACTGCAATGATGTTACTGTGAAAAGCTCATAGTCGCCACATTCCGGTGCCTGTTCGGGTACACGAGAGAGAATTCAGAATGTCCAATTCACCTAACAGCACGTCTTTCGGGACTTGTGGGAAGAAACTGAGCACCTGGACGAAACCAACGCAGACACGGAGAACGTGCAGACTCCGCACACTCGGTGACCCAAGCCGGGAATCGAACCAGGGACCCTGGTGCTGTGAAGCAACAGTGCTACCCACTGTGCTACCATGCCACCCCCTATCCGAAAATGTAAACTATCAGAACATAATGCTATCAGAAAATGTAAACAACAATATGCCACCCATTCTAGGAGCATCAGTCTGGACAGCATTTCCAATTGTTGGTTTGTAAGCACACTTGTAACCATCCATCACCTGAGCTCTGTTGCTCCGTTTACTTGCGATAAATATGGCAGTTAATAAGGTCGCCTTTCTTAATCCTAATTATGAGTATACTTTCAGAGTCGCCAGGTATCTCTCGATACCGCCACAACGTTCAACCCGAATACCGATCAAAGAGCCAATACACCAGTTAGTTAGTTCAAAGTCAATACTACTATATTTACACACAGTATGGTCTACTCATGCACAATAACACTACAGGCTAAACTATCTCTATCACTAATACCTATACTTAACTTTGGGTGCCCAATTAGGTCAGAGGAACAATGGCCGTTGTTCGGATCTGAGGCTGTTGGGTTCGAAGAGGTAACAGAACAGCTAAGGTCGCCCGTCTGGTAGCGAGCGTTGACCTTGAACTTACTTGCTTCTGGTAGTGCTGGTGGACGGGTCTCTCCCCCTGAGAGCCAAATCCAAGAGAGCGAACCTTTTGCGGGGGTTCCTTATACTTGGAGGGGCTCTGCGCGCTTTTAGGTGGGCCTTAAACTTGGTCCCAATTAATTGGGCAGCTTCTCGATCACTGCCATCGATCTAAGCCAATAAAGCGATGGGTGCCTTGATGGCTGGGCGTGCCTAGTTGGCTGTTGGCCTTGCTTTGTTTGTCGTCTTGCTGGGGTAGTGGCGCCGGACTGTCTAGGACAGTATCGGCTACCTGATCACTCGTTCTTTGTTTCCCGGAGATGGGCCATCAATATGTAAATCGACCCAGAGTTTCGGTTCCGTCTGCAGACTGTCTTCCAAATATGCATTCAGGCTCTGTACCTGCTTGTTTCTTTCCATTGTCCATTTTCCCTTTAGGCTCTGCGAGTGTCCATTTTATGTACTGAAAGTGGCCATCCCAGATGGCTACAGCTCCATTAATCCAAATTCTATATAACTCTTGTGCTTTCTGTTCCACTTTGCTTCTTGCTACTGGACTCGGCATTGTTCATAACTTTAGCTGAAGTATTTGGTAGTATATTTAAATACTTTCCATTTCAAATTAATTTACTCTTCCACAATCATAACTCTCAGAGCTACTAAATGATGAAAAATCCTGACCACGAGCCTCTCATGGAAAGCTAACCCACCCAGATGACCAGCAACAGCTGCCTTTATTTCATCAGAAAGAGCCCATCAATACAGCAAGTGGTGTAACTCCAGACTAATCCAAAGATCCTGCCTGGATAAAGTTTAGAACCTTGTATTTGAAATATTCCCAAAGGAGTGCAGTGACTTTCACATGCAAGTAGACAATTAAGGGGGGCAGGGGCGGGGGGGGGGGGGGGGGGGGGGGGGAATGCTGGGCGATGATGTGCCATCTATGCAGCAACACACCGCTAATAGAACATTGCAGAAGGAGACCATTCGGCCCATCGAGTCTACACCAACCCACTTAAGCCCTCCATTCCACCCTATCCCCGTAACCCAATAAACCCGCCTAACCTTTTTTGGTCACTAAGGGCAGTTTATCATGGCCAATCCACCTAACCTGCACATCTTTGGACTGTGGGAGGAAACCGGAGCACCCGGAAGAAACCCACGCAGACACGGGGAGAACGTGCAAACTCCGCACAGACAGTGACCCAGCGGGAAATCTAACTTGGGACCCTGGCGCTGTGAAGCCACAGTGCTATCCACTTGTGCTTCCCTAATGACTGCATTTATTTTGTGGACCCCGTGTCGAATTTTCTAAAGACTCCCGTTTGAGAACCACTGTTCGAGGGATGTGATGCTTGATTGTCTCTCTGATCGACTTTTCTGGCCTGTTTGGGTAGGAATTCATTTAATTTGCTAATCCTTTATTTAGGTTCCCCTCTATCTATCTTTTGCCAAATTAAGGAAAAAGACAAACCACTACTTATGCAGTAAACGGTATTGATCAGAAATTACAATTAGCAAACATTAGGTGCGCAAACACTTTCAACTGTGAGCATTTATAGATATCTATTATGATCCTTGGCCAGACTTCAAAACATGGGGAGAGGTTTGGTTAGGGCCAATAATTTTTTATTTAAAGTAAATAAAGTTTGAGATTCAAGACACTTGCCCAGTGAATAAAGCCACAAGATCCCACAGGTTTTGAGCAAACAAATTTTTTCTATACAAGGTTAGAAAGGTAAAACAATTTACAATATTTTGCTTATACCCTAACATTCAGGGGAAGTATGAGGGTCATGTGAATTAACAGACAAACTGTGATTGGATACACCACACTACACAATAGACGACCAATGCGGCCAAAATCGATTCCATGGATTTCTCAACGACCCACCCAGATGTTTGTTACATTGTGTGCCAACCAATCTCCCCAAAACTTTTCTTTCTCACCAGGGTTCCTAATCTCCACATTTGAAGATCTTTCCTTGGAATTCTCTCCGAACGGTTGCTTCCACTTGGATGGCTTCAACAGACGAACCTCGCAGGGTTTCAAACCTGCCTCCGAGATTCTTTCCCCTGATCCTCGCGTACACAGGCTTCACCTCCCAAACACAATTTCAGATCTTCAGCCACGCCAAGCAGAACACCACTGGACCAAAAGGGCCTTTAGTGGCCCACATCATGGAGTGACCAACCTTCAGCTGCCTTCTTGGATATTCAGGGCTCTTCCGAGCCAACTTCGCTTAAAGTCTTTTCCCTGCAGCTCTTTCTTTAATTCAAAGCCTTTATCACTGCTCCTTCCTTTTTAATTTAACTTAAAAGGGCCCATGTTAGACCCCTGTTTTTGATCCCTTCTCTGGGGCTTGCTTTTGGGAACCCTTCCCTGTACTCCTACCTGGTTTGGGACCTCGTCCTGGTTTAGGACCTCTCCCTGTCCCCCTTCCAGCAGCCATGCTCTGAACCAGGTGACCTGACCTTGGTTTTTACATTCCTCTTTCTTTCTGTGCAGGCCACAGCAAGTCAACCTGAATGGATGCTGAGTATTAATTTTGGTAATGATCAGAATCTGATGTTATAAATTAGCTCCTTAGGCAACGCATTAGAGGTTAGAATGGTCAATTGGAAGGCTTGAAATGAAAATGAAAATCACTTATTGTCACAAGTAGGCTTCAAATGAAGTTACTGTGAAAAGCCCCTAGTCGCCACATTCTGCCGCTTGTTCGGGGAGGCTGGTACGAGAATTGAAACTGCGCTGCTGGCTTTGGTCTGCTTTACAAGCCAGCTATTTAGCCCACTGTGCTAAACAAGCATCTGGTTGGATCTGCATGTAAGATTAACAACAGTCAGAACTTGCACAGCTCGGTCTCTATTGCTGCGATGCAGGCATCAGCTTCAGAAGTGTTGAGTCACTGGTGATGAAGGTATTGGTCTCACTTGGTTTTCTGTCCTAACCTTGCATATTATCTGATATCTGAAATGGCTTCTCTGTCCTGTTTCACAAACGTGGACTACTCACAATTAACTGATGCTATTCTCTTGTAATTTAGCTTCTAATCTCAGATTCTCAGTCCTTAACTGTACTTTGTAGTGGAAAGGATCCCTGCTGGTTTGGGGAGGGGAGGGGAGGGGGGATGCCTTATTTGGCCCCCACCTGTTCACAACTTTACAGTGGGAGGGGCGAGACCTAGGCTGGCCCCCTAATGAGACCTATAGGTGGGAATTAATGATCATGTAAAGACATTTCCTGCCCTGTTTCAATTCTGAGAAATTGGGGTGGGGGGAAGCCTGGCCAGTGACTCTCCTCGAGCCTTGTGTGGGAAGGATGGGCAATGCACCTCACTCAATGGACTGCTTGCCACATTGGGTGCTCCACCCACAAGATTTGCCCTCCAATGGGTGCTCCTTCTTGCCCAGCTTCTCTATCAAGACCCCCCATCTCTTGCTGGACTTGACCTCCCCACCCAGCCATGACACCACCGCTCTTGCCTGGTTCTGATTCTGTTATGTTCTCTGTTGTAGCTGCACAGAGAGGGAATCTGAGTTGGCGAACATCGAGTTTGTATAACATAGTGCAAGGATTTATTTAAAGATGCTGCTGAAAAAGGGTACAATGGTGAACTCCGCAAAAGCCCGTGACAAGCTCTGATGATGTCATTGCATAACACGTCACATCGCACCTTGTTACTCTGATACATAAAACCGGGGCTGCTTGTCGATCCAGTCCTGGCCACTGGGGACTACAGATTTGCTGGTCGATCTGATTGGTTGCAGCTCTCTGAGGTGGGATTTTCTCCTGAGTGAGGGCAGAAGAACCATCTTCCTTCAATTAATGTTCGTTGGAACATTAAATGGCTGTGGGACAGTCGGTATTGGTGGGGATGCATTCCCTGCTGGTTCTGCAGGTGGCAGAATGGGGAGCCCTGTCATTGGAAAAATCCTGTCCTCGAAAGTTCTTGCAGAGAAGAACAGAGGATATGGAAGTCTTACTAACATTGATCATTTTTAAAAAGCTTGCATCCATGATGAACAAAGGAAAACTCTGAGCGACCTACGTGTCAGAAGGGTTTACCACCTTTTGTGTCAATTGTCTCCAGGAGATGCTGACTGAAGCATGGTATTGTACACTGGTTGGCTTCACTTTTACCCCTTAATTTTAACAAAGGTCCCCCACAAATATGTGGGGCCGTGACTTGTTTATGACTTGTAAAGTACTCGTTCCCTGGAGTTGAGCCAGGGACCATGATTTTATGACTTCGTTAGTATAGGCTTTTAGGCAATTATTTCCACTGCTCAAGTCAGCATTGAACATCTAACATTATGGGCATTCTCGGGCAATTTTCAGGAATCACGAAGGCAACCCTTCAGGAATTTTAAGGGACGTTAAGGGACAATAATAACGAAAGTCTTGCATTTCTCTCATGCTTTTCACGATCACCCGATATCTCAAAGCACTTTTGCAGAAGTACTTTTGAAAGATAGTCACTGTTTGTCGTGTAGAAACCCTGAAATACGGTACCAGCTGGCTTAATTGGAGTAACAATTTGTCACTAACAAGTTTTGAGTTGGGGTTAAATTTCTTCATCCACAAGCTGGTCGCTTATTTGGGTTGCTTGTGTTCATTTTGTTTTCATCCCGCTGTAAGCAGTATTGCATCGAAGAAAACCCAGGAATCCAATTTGGGTATACGTGCTATTGTAAACCCAGGAATCTGACTTGGCTACACGTGCTATTAAAGCAATGTGTGTATCTTTTGATTTGTTCAATTGGCAGGGCCCAATTATCTGATTGTTGTGTATCGTTACTGGATAGAGAATGCATTTTGGGGCAAGTTAATCTTGGGTCAGTGTCATCTTAGTATTTACAAGCATTTAATTAATGTTACCTATGATTGTTTTTAAAATGAAATATTTTAATTTATTAAACTGACTAAACATTAGTACTATTTTAAAGCTTCATCTTCAGCCATCTTTTTTAACTTTGTATGTCAAAAGCTAAAATTACTTTTAATGTTGAATTGCTCAGTTACAGATGCCGAATCTAAATAACTTGCTAACCACACTGCCTAATTAAATATATTAATTCATTTTAAATTTAAAAAAATTATACTTCACGCTGAATCTGTATGATTTTTTGTTTTTCTGTGGTGAAAGGCCCATCCTGAAGTTTGATTTTAATCGAATGAAGTTGTCCTTGTTATTTACCAAGTTGTGATGAAGAGGATCTTGCAGCATCTTGGTTATTTGCCTGGAATGAGTGATGTAGCAATATCCATTGAGATGTGTGGTGTAAATTATGCCTTTGTATCTAACATTCCTTTTATGGTCTAAAAGAGTAATTGAGTTGTGACTCGCTTGCAGAAATTATGCTGAACTGCCAACCTTGCATTTCGATTGGAAATCCAATACACTCCTGTTTTGTAAAACTGCAGCTGGGTTATGTCGTACATGCAATATTGCGGCTTAAACAAAATACGGTGAACGTATGCAAACGGCATTCTTAGTTACTCTCTGGTTAGTTTGTGGTACAATTATAGATTTTATAAGATTTAAGTGATGATGTGGAATAGCTGTTCGCCACAAGGTAAATCAAGGGCCAATCCCCTTGGAGTTTTTTTTATTTTTAAATATTTTTGTTTGCTTAACTTGGAAAAATAGTTTGTTTTGTTTTGGCTGTTGTTGCAACTTAGATAGGTATCTCTCTTAACCTATTTATCTTTTATACATTCACTGGCAGAATTGCACCTCTAAATCTACACAGGATTCTGCCCACGATCCTGCACTTGATTTTGGTTATTAGTCGTATAATGTTCTTGTTATTGTGCCATAGAGTGAATAGCATAGACAAGTCTCATTGGATGGGCTAAAAATAGGACAATTCTGGAAAGCCTCTTGCTTTGAATTGAAATGGTATTCTATTTAAAATTTCTGTGAAAACAATTAATTTCAATGAGAAATTATTTAATAAAGGACAATATGTAAACGATTTGTACTTTGAAACCGGAAAAGCTATCTATCACCAAAAAAAACCTGACTCATTGCTGAGAGGACTGTAGACAACTTAAGGAGTCAGTGGAGTGGACAGATTAATGTCAAATGAAAGTTAGTGTCAGGCAAGGTGAGTTACACGTTTTGAAGCCGAGAGGAGAAAGGTTACGTTTAATAGCAAAAGTTAGAATTGAAGGGCAGAGATTTACGGTTTGAATGCAAACAAGAGGAAGAGAAAACGCTGGAAAATCTCAGCAAATCTGGCAGCATCTGTAAGGAGAGAAAAGAGCTAACGTTTGAGTGTAGATGACCTTTTATCAAAGCTCTGACAAAGGGTCATCTGGACTCGAAGTGTTAGCTCTTTTCTCTCCTTACAGATGCTGCCAGACCTGCTGAGATTTTCCAGCATTTTATCTTTTGGTTTCTGATTCCAACATCTGCATTAATTTGCTTTTATCCCATTTTTCAGACACGAGGAAGGTTCATACTTAGATAATATATATATTTTTATAATGTGTGTGTGTGTGTGTGTGTATGTATATATATATATTGATATATGGATTCATAGATTTTTCATATATATAGTACAAAAGAAAATTGTTAATACTAAACATTTATTTGGTTAAGATGGAGTTAAAATATTGTGTTGCTTTGGGGATCTAATGTTAAGGTTATCATGACCGTGGAGAGAGTAGAGAGATTTAAAAACCTGATATGTTTCAGTATTGAGGAAAGATTTGAGAAACTGTATCATATACGTAAATTGCTGGAAATACCCAGCAAGTCAGGCAACATCCATGCAGAGTAAATTGTAATGTTTCAGGTCTGTGATCTTTTGACAGGCCTGGAAAATTGTCATTGCAAGCCCAGGACCTGGAAAGGTCTGAGATGGCGTGGAAGGCAGGAGTGATTTAAGTTACTCAAGGGACAATAGTGGACAGCAAAAGGTGGTGGCAACAGGACAAGTATGAAACTAAAGATGGATTGAGAGGAGGTCACAAGTATCTACTGTCCAAAAGTGCTGGTTATGATCTGAACTTGTTGAACTTAGTGTTGAGTCCATAATACTTTCCCTGCAAGCACAGGGGATGTAACACCTGCCATTCTGCCTCCTCACTTCTTACCATCCAGTGATGCCATAGTCAGCAGAGGAAGGAATGGCAGAGCTCAAGGAATAAAAGGTAAGTGTATAATTATTTATCCACAGCCTATTTTGACCCGTAACTTACTTAGAGTGGCAGTCTTCGTTGGATTGCCACTCTGGATGAAGTTACCCTAGCTGTAATTCCAAAGCCCTTGTCTCACCCAAACTTCCTCACTCAGGCTGGGTGAGACAGGAACAGCGGAGCGTGCCCCTGGCTGCATTGGTGAGGAATAATTAGGAACAGGGAAGAAAGGAACAACCCCTGTTCACGGCACCAGCTGGGGAAGATGGGAGAGGATGGGTTGGACTGGAGGAGAGGGGGTGGGGTGGGATAGACCAGACCAGAGGGGACAGGGGGCAGATGGAGGGGGGAGTTTGGAGCAGAGGTGGGGGCTTGGGAGGGTGGGGAAGGAGAAGAGGTTGGATGGGGGCAGTGTGGCGGGAATCCTGGGGGGTCAAGTATGTGTGGGGTGTCCCCTACAAGGCTGGGTCCGGTTGTTTAAATAATTACTCTAGAGTTGGAAGTAATTTTATTTTTCTCTTTTAACTTTCACCGCAACTATCGGTAAAACTGGCATAACCATCCAAAGTTAGCGATTTAAATCACTTCTGTTGGATGATTCCCTGCCCAGTGGAATTATCAAGGGGAAGTTAGTACTTCAGGCACGTGGGAATTTCCACGAGGGATTCCCCAGCGCATCATTGGGGTAAATGCGAAGCTGTGGAACCAGGAAGTGTACTCGGGAGCGAATTACCAAAAAGAAATAGATGTAATGGGCTAAATATATTAAAATGATCAGAAGAAGTAATTAATTTAGTATTCCAGATGATTCTGTTAGTACTGGAAATGAAAAACATTTATCGTGGAAAAAAAATATACATCCTGCTACATAAGTGTGGAATAAATAATGTCTAGTACAGCCAGTGTATCCATATTAGTGGAAAATATGAATGGCTCTGAATGATTGAGTTGGAAACACGGACTACAAGTTATGGATAAGAATATGTAGAATGTTTACTCCAGAATGTAGAGATACAGGAGGAGTATGTTACTGACTCAGCAGGGTAGGGGAAACCGAGTAAAGCAGGAAAGGAGAAAGAATAATCACTTGGTAGTACTGAACTAGATTATTGCTGCAGAAAAAGACATGTTGCCTTTTGTTTTGCATTTAACTGGATAGATGCAAGAATGCCAAATTTCAAAGGGACCAACAATTTATACTGCATAGGAAAAGGGGCGCTGATTAGTTGCCAATTTGGTTCTGATTGGTCGAGACATTTCCATGACAAATGCACCAAGGAAGCTATCATTTCCCCCATGCTTTTATTTATTCAGAAAGGTACAATGCCTGGACAGGAAAGCAGAGTTTTATAGCCCACTCCTGTACCTAAAGTCCTATGTTCCTAATATATGTAGTTTTGAGCAAGCTTAAGTGAGCAAGCAAGCACTGCGAGCTTAACTGATGATCCTAAATTGGTTGTTAGTGTAATCCTTAGCACATTCGGGATTGTTGAACAAGTGCTGCCCGAACCTTGGATCACATCAAAAGTTCAACATTATGTTTTAAGTTTTGCAAGCATGAGTTAGTTGAGTACAATCAGTTCTCTCCCTTCTAGAAACAGCTGAAAGGACATTCTATTCGATATGATTAACCAGTCTTTTGGATGTATGGCCTACATATCTGCATCACATCAATGCTGCAATTCATGTACCATATTGTTGCGGGACATTTTCTGATACTGGACTATGATATAAATTATAGGTGGCTCTGTAACTGCATTTTTGCTCCTATTTTACTTTTGAACACTTCTGCTGAGACAAAAGGTACTCATTGGCTTAGATGCCTGTTTAGAAGAGGTAATTTGTAGAAATAGATAGTGTATACACAATGCTTTTTAATATCAGAAAAGACACAACATGGCTGTTAGCTATTATAGCAATACTAAAGACACAAAATGGCTGCAATAGCCACATTCCTGAACAATAAGTTACAAACTGTGTAAACTACCTCCTGAGAATCAGGCGTGGGTATGTATGGGGAGTATTTTAACGGCCGCTGATAACAGCTTCACAGAACAAGGAATGCAATGTATCCTTAATAAGCTTAAGGTCCCCAGCTGCAGACAACATATCCTTATGTTAGTCTTGAGTGACTTTTGCATGAAGTTAGGGCGGGTAAGACAACACCCACTTTAATTCATGTACCATATTACTAATTTGCATGGTAGGCAGATTGTCTTTATGGCTTCATGGCAGCATCTTGTTAGTGTAAAGCACCACTTGTGCTGCCACTGCCCAGGAACAGCATTAAATGGCTAGCTTCACCTGTTTCTCAATTTTAAAAAATACTTTATGTGAACTGGGCACTCTTCAGATCTAAAAGTGACAGTCTTGGGTCAATTCATGAGAATGTATGATACACAATAAGCAACGATCTGTTCAGGGTAGCCATTATCCCCAATATAGTTTTGTGCCCTATTTTGACATCCAGCTTGCATGGTGAGCAAGTGGATTGGGCCCCATTTACAAGATTTCTAATAAGGTTGACCTGTAGGAATTACAATGTGTAAGCAGGGAAGGTTGACTTTTGGTGGACTGAAATTTCCCAACTAGTACGTTGAGGAAAGGGAGCTCGTTATACTGCTCCATTTCAAAGGTGAATTTGAGTACAGGATGGGAGTGCATTAAGGTGTGCAAGGAAATTCTTTCATGTGGCTGCAGGGTCCAATGTAGCGAAAGTGTCATCTACTTTTCGGAAAGGTACTGCCGAGGTGCTTTCGAGAAGCTTGGCAAAGGAATTTGACAAACTGGTGGGTGGCATCAGAGGACCTCTGGAAATCAATGGAGGAGGCCTTGGCCCCCATTCAAGTGGCTCTGGAGAAGACCAACAAAACCTTGAAAGCCTATGGAGCCATGATAAAATATATGGAAGTGGCTCTTTTGAGGCATAGTCATCAGATTGCCTCATTGGAAGCGGAGTTGATTCATGGGGTTTCACATTTTGTTGTTTATAATTTTTCTTGATTCTACTTGGAAGCTTCTCTGCTAATCTAAGACTTGGCTAATGTGAACAGTGTTGATTGCAGCTCATTATAGTAATTTTTTAAGATAATGACCTTAGAATTCTTGTTTTGTTTAGATTGGTTAGAAGCAGATTTTAGTTGTTAGTGTTCGCTTTGCTTGAGTTTGTAAGCAAATTTGGGTGTGGTCATACCAGCGGGTGAGGGCGGGGGGGGGGGGGGGGGGGGGGGGAGGGACAGAGGGGGTGGGGGTAGTTTGCTGACAGTGCCTGCAGATTTTTCTTTGCTTAGTCTTGTTTTTGGTTTGGCGGCCATCTTGGGTGGGCCTGGTTGTTGTATCTTTTACGTACCTTTTGGGTAATCTCTCTTAGTGGAAATGGTGGACTCCAGATTGAGTGGGGGTGGGAGACCCCCAATTAATTTGGTCATTTGCAACATCAGGGAGTTGAATGGCCCATCTGGATCGGTTCAAGCCCAAACCTCTGACTCCATCAGGAATGGAAAGAGCGTTTGTTGTTTTTCATTGAGCAGTTGGAGCAGTTAGATCCTTGGTGCTTTTTGCACCAGGGTGACAAAGATTTTTCATTTTTCTCGCATGTGCATCAGGCAGACATACAGATTGTGTTTTTGTGGTGGATAGGTCTCTCTTCCTTTCTGTGGTGGTTGGTGAGCACTCGGAGATTTTGATTTCGGACCATGCCCCGCACTTGTTAATTTGGCGCGAGAGTCAGGTGCCTCCCAGTGCCACCATGGAGGTTTCACACAACATTATATGTGGACTCATGTCCACCGCCATTGGGGAATATATAATATGTAATAAAAGTGAGTCAATCTCTCCTTCTAAGCTGTGTAAGTCCTTAAGGTGGATCTCAGGTGGGAGGTATCTTCTACAAAGTGCACATGGTGAAGACAGCGATGGCGGAGCAGCAGAGGCTGGTGGACTGCATTCTTGAGATGGAGCACCCATGGGAGAAGGCCAGTCACCTTTTAGCTCACCAGCTAAAGCGGCAGGTGCCTTCTGGGGAGATCATACAGGTACTCAACTCGAGCGGCAGACTGGTTTCAACCCCGCCTCGGGTTGTTGCGGCTTTTGAATTGTTCTATCGGGGCCTCTATAGATCAGAGCCTCCGGCTGAGGGATGGGTCATGGCTGACTTTCTGGACAGCTTATCCATCCAAGCTGTTGAAGGGGAGAGGAGTGAGGTGTTGGAATCCCTGTTGGGGCCCAGAGGAAATTATAAAATGCATTGGGTTGATGCAGACTTGCAAAGCTGCTGGTCAGAATGGCTTCACCATTGATTTTATAAGAAGTTTGCGGAGTAGCTGGTACCTTTAATTCTGGACATATTTAATGATTTATTATCCCAGAGACTTCATTTCCCTCTAACCTCATGAAGGCCTCTAATTCCTTGATTCTAAAAAAAGATAAAGACTCAACAGAGCGTGGGTCATATCGACCTATCTCACTCAAATGCAGATGTTAAGTTAGTTTCCAAAATGCTGGTGTGCGGCTGGAGCCCTGACTCCCAGAGGTGACCTCAGAGGAACAAATAAGCTTCGTTAAGGGTCAACAATTGTCGGCCAATATACGTCGCCTGCTAAACATTGTCCTTTTCCCCTCGGTGCCCGAACCGGAGGTGATCATTTCCCTAAATGCCGAAAAGGAATTTGATAAGAGAGGAGTGGAAGTATCTGTTTGAGATTCTTGGGAGGCTCAGATTTGGCTACATGTTTATTTCCTGGATTTGACTACTGTGTAGGGCCCCCACTGCTAGTGTTCATACGAATGCTCTGAAACTGGTTACTTCTCACGAGACATGAGTGTGCACTGTTTCCGCTCCTGTTTGCCTTGGTAATAGAACCGCTCGCTATAGGGCCGAGATCCTTTGTTAAGTGGAGGGGGATAAATCGGGGAGGGAGGGTGGAGCATCGGGTGTTCCTGTACGCAGATGACCTACTTCTCTATATTACGGACGCATTACCTTCTATGGACGAGATAATGAAGCTGTTTAGGAGTTTGGACAAGAGTGAATGCTTCCGGTCAACCCCCCAGGGAGGAGAGCCCAATTAGGGACGTCATCTTTTTGCCTTGCTCAGACTAGCTTTCATTATCTGGGTGTCCAGGTGGCCCACAAATGGACCTCAGTTCATAAATTAAATTACGCTAGTCTGGTTGATGGTGTTAAGTCAGACTTGGAGGTGGGAGAACATCCCCTGTGGGCAGCGTTCAGACTGTAGTGATCTCTATGTGTGCATGTACACGGGGGGTTAATGTGTAATCTGTAGCACCACATGATCACTAGAGGGCTGGACCAACAGGGGTATAAAAGGCAGCCACATTAGGTCTCTCTTGCTCTCTCTTGGGTGCACTGTGATCAAACCAGCAGCAGACTAGTTCAGATGGCTAGTGCAGTTACATATAGTTACCATAGATAGATCTTGTTAACCTTATCACTAGTATCAAAGTTAAAGTAGAGAACTCATGTATATATTGTTGTAGTTACTCAATAAACCTTTCGTTACTACTGGAAGAGTTCGAATCTCCTTCATCGGGATTCAGAATACCTCATCACTAACCAAGGATCGAGTAGCACGTTACCTACCACACAGGTAACAAAACACAGACTATTAAAATTAACAAAGTCCCGAGATTTTTATTTCTTTTTCAATGTCCCTCCATTTTTATTCATTTTTTGTCAAGTCAAAAAATTAATGTCCTCCTTTATATGGACGGGAAGAATCCAAGGATCTGTGGGACTTTGCTCCGAAGTGATAGGCAGTCAGGAGACTTGCCCCGACCTAATTTAATGTTTTACTATTGGTTAACCAATATCCATATAATGTTGTGGTTCAATGATCCTGGTTCCATATGGGGACAAATGGAAGCGAGTTTCTGCATGATTTCTAGTCTTGGTGCAATAGTTTCTGCATCATTGCCTTTTTCTCCGATGAGAGATTCCCCGAGTCCAGTGGTGATGTCCACCCAGAGAATTTAAAAGCAGTTCAGGCAGCATATCAAGCTGTTTCCTGTCTTCACTAGCCCCCATCTGCAACCACCACTTTTTTCAGCCAGCGGATTTTGACTTAATATTTTATGCTATGGGAGGGGAAGGGTTTGGAGAGATTTGGAGACCTATTTGTGGAGGGGAGGTTTGCCAGTTTTAAGGAGTTGGCGGAGAAATTCCAACTGCCTGGTTCCAGTCTTTTAATAAACTTCAGATTCACAATTTTTCATGCAAGGCTTTTCTCTCCTTTCCCTTGACTCCACCGTTGTCTCTACTGAAGAGGATATTGTCTTCATCCGGGTCTGATGGGAGGGGAGGGGGCTATAGCCATATCTTCTCAGCGGAGTCACATCTGTTGAGTGAGGTGAGGGCGAATTGGGTCTCATTCTGCATAGTGAGGCCCTTCACAGGGTCAACTCCGCATCTTCATGTGCTTGACTAAGTCTAATTCAATGCAAAGTGGTGCATACATAGAGCGCATCTGACTAAAGTGAGGATGAGTGGATTTTTTTCTGGGTGAAGGAGAGGTGTGAGCGCTTGGGGGGCCAGCTAATTACACTCCTGTTCTGATCTTGTTTCAAGTTGGTAAGCTTCTGGGTTTCTTTCTTCAACACCATATTAGAGATACTCATGTTGATTTGGATCCATGTCCATTGGTAGCCATATTTGGGTTATCAGACTTGCCAGTGCTTCAGTCGGGGGTGAAGGTGGATGACTTCGCCTTCACCTCGTTGATAGCCCGGAGAAGATGATCGGTAGAATAGTTCTACCTAAGATACCAGCTTTTCATTTCCTCTTTTAAGGAGCTAGTCACCATCAGCTGTTAGGGGGTTAGTTTGGTTTTTGGGGTTATAGTTAATATGTGCATTTGCTTGTCTAATTTCTTCTTAAAACCGGAGTAACAAAATAAATAAATGCCTGAGTAACAATTTACATCAATAGATGTGAGGAAAATATAAGGATGGGGGAAGTTAATCAGACAAGATTATTGTACACGAATGGATGGGGCATAGGAATAATAATAATCGCTTATTGTCACAAATGGGTTTCAATGAAGTTGCTGTGAAAAGTCCCAAGTCGCCACATTCCGGTGCTTGTTCGGGGAGGCTGGTACAGAAATTGAACCCGAGCTGCTTGCCTTGTTCTACATTACAAGCCAGCTATTTAGCCCACTGTGCTAAACCAGCCCACTGTGCTAATACAAGCAAATCAGATGGACAAATTCATCTGAAAGACGATCATCAAATCAGCCAGTTCAGAAGGAGGCTATTCGGTCCATCTTGTTTCTGACAGCTTTCAAAGAGTCCCACTTTCCTGATCTTTCCCTGTAGCCCGACAATAGTTTTCTCTTCAAGTATTTATCCAATTCCCTTTGGAAAGTTATAATCGAATCTGCTTCTATCACCCTTTTCAGGTAGTGACTCCAGATCATCGCAGCTCACTGCATAGTTTATTTTTGTTGCCAATGGGCTTAAATGATGTAAACTATTACAGAGACCTGACACAAGCTGGATATTACTTGGTGCTAAATATTCGAGATTACAGAATCTTTAGGAAGGACAGGGATGTTAGGAAAGGCGGTGGAGTAACAATATCGATAGAAGACAAAATTACAATGGTGTAATGAAGACTTGAGCAAAGATGCCAATTGGAAATGTCGGGCAGAATGAAGACACATCAAGGACACAGGATTCCAGTGGGAATATCTGCAGCAGAACTCTGGAATGTGATTTAGTGATGTGATGTATTAGAGTTCAGAGAAAAATGCAGCAAAAACGATGCTGTAGTTAGAACGGGTGAATTTAATTTTCTCACAAGACTGGGAGAAACAGAAGTCACAAAGGCAGCAAATGTCGAGAGTGCATTCGGGGCAGATTTCTAGTTTAGAATTGAGAAGGAAATATGCCATACTAGACTTACAAATGAGTAGTGAGCCAGAACGAATTAACATGTATCTTATTGAATTTGATACAGAGTTTGAGAGGAGGATTAAGTTTTTCAGTTAAGCAAGGAACTTCAAAAGGATGAAAACTTAAACGACAGCTGTAAACTGTGCTGAACTGTTGATGGGTAAACCTGCAGACAAGTGGTGGGAGGCATTCAAATAAATATTTGGTACAATCCATACCCTTAAAAGGCAAAAGTTCCACTTGTGCAGCGAAGCAACTGTTGTCATAAGTTGGGTAAGAGATGGTATCAGGCTCAAAGAAAGGCTTACACAAGGAAAGTTGAACCCCAGTCAACTGGGTGTGCTATAAAAACTTGTAAAGGAATATAAAGGAAGCAATAAGCAATGCACAAAGGCAGTAAAACACTTGGAATAGTGAATCTAACAGGAAAGGTTTTTACAAACATATTGGAGAGTAGCAAAATGGGAGTGGGCACATTAAATCCAGACAGATGCAATACTCTAATTGACAATACTCTGACAATACTCTAATTGACAATACTCTAATTGACAATACTCTAATTGACAATACTCTAATTGACAATACTCTAATTGACAATACTCTAATTGACAATACTCTAATTGACAATACTCTAATTGACAATACTCTAATTGACAATACTCTAATTGACAATGAAGAAATTGCAGTCCTGTAACAAGTAACTCCTATCTGAAATAGAGTTGAATTTTTTGAGCAGATCAGGAACATAATGGATGGGGGTTTGGCAATAGATATTGTCTACTTAACCTTCCAGAAGCCTTTTGATAAGGTTTTGGAAGAAGAGATAAAAGCAACAATGGAAGTGGATGAAATTTGAGACAACCTTGTGATGTGGGTTGGAAATTCACGGGAGGTAGGTGACTGAGTAGGGATAAAGAAAACTTATTCAGATTGACAGGATGTGGCAAGTTGTGTTCCTCAGGGACCTGTAACTGTGAGATCAGCTTTTCACCACATAGTTCAATGATTTGGATGTACAATTCTCTAATCTTCCAAGTTTGCATATGGGTGAAATTGTTCCAAAGAAACACTTGATGTCAGTGGACAATGTCATGGACCACACTGATATTATGACCCCCTTGGGAGCCAAGGGCTGTGCTCCAATCCCCCTGACACATGAACTCCCCCAGTAATTAGGGGCGGGCTTCCCCTTGACAAGGGGAAACTACTCTTTGTAAAAACCCTGACCTGGGTTCATTTCTACCCTACAGTGTCTTCCTGTTGTCTTTCCTGTTCGGGTTTTACAGCATCCCAAATTGGAACACCGGGTTGTGGGGTTCTATAATTTTGTTTTTGGAACAGTGTGAGTAGTCGAGTAAAACCCCAGTAAGAATAAGCAGTCCAGTTTTCGTGAAAACAATTATTAAAGACTATTTATTAAACTAATGAGAATAAAAATACACACCAACAGGATGATACTGCGTTAAGACAATTGTGTCTGTGAATGATTATACACACAGTTTAAATAGAACACACCCCTTGTTCCAAAAATGTATCTACCATCCCTGAACTCAAGATTTCCCCTTTCCCCAAGCAACTTCCAAATTAAATAAATCTGTAAACCAAGACCAGTTTATGGTTACCACTGTACAAGGATGATAATCAATGCTGGGAAACATCCAGCCCTGGTCCAGCGAAGGTATGTAAACTGACTTTACGAAGATTTCTGTACTGCGTTGGCTCTAATACTTAGAGCAGGGGTGGGCAAACTATGGCCCGCGGGCCGCATGCGGCCCGCCAAAGGTATTTCTGCGGCCCTCCAAGTCATTTAAAAAAAAAAAAAAAAAAATTTTTAAATTTAAAAAAAAATTTTTTTTTTAAGGTTAATGGGGGGGCTGTTGGGTTACTTACTGGTATAGGGTGGATACGTTGACTTGAGTAGGATGATTATTGCTCGGCACAACGTCGAGGGCCGAAGGGCCTGTTCTGTGCTGTACTGTTCTATATGACGCGCCCAGAATCATAACCGGGTGAAGTAATTATTTTACTTAATATACTATGCGGCCCTTTGTGAATTGTGAATTTCTGAATGTGGCCCTTGCACGGAAAAGTTTGCCCACCCCTGACTTAGAGGCTGTCAGATGTAAAACCGACCTCCAGGCTGCTAGATGTAAACTGGCCTGCCTGCTTCTGAGGGTGCTGGCAATTATACTATTTCTCCTCTTTGATTCTGCATTCTGCCTCTATCAAAATCCTTGACTTTAGAGATTAGCATGTATATACATAATTGATTTCCCAATTGTCTAGGAGGTTGCTTGCACTAATAGTCAATTCAAGCCTATTCTATCTTTGATACCTGATAATCTTGTTACTGGGAAAGACACGTCTCACCCTGCCTTTTGACTTCGGGCTACTGCTGTCGCTGGACAGATTTCTACCTGTTGCTGGGCAGATTGCATCCTATTATGTCTTGTTAAATTTGTGTTACTGCTGTTATTAAGAAAATCCATGACAGCAAAGCAATGACAAATTGAGATCACCATCACACAAGAAAACTGGTGATTTAGTCATTATAACATTGCTGTTTGTGGAAGTTGCTGCGTGCATATTGGCTCCTGCATTTCACACATGATAATAGTGATGACCCTTAGAAAGTACTTCTTGTAAAGTGCTTTGAGATGTATGGTGGTCATGAAAAGCACCATAAAAATGCAGTTCTAACGCAAATTTTTATTTTTTAATGAAGGAAAGTGTCAAGTCATCTACTCTTGGGACCTGAGAAAGACAAATTGGAGTATTTTCTTAATGGTGAGAAGCTAGTAACTGGAGGAGCAAGAGTTTTCGAACACAAATCACAAAGACACAAAGTAATCAAAACAATTGATGAGATTGTTGTTAAGTAATGGGTTAAGAGACATTCCAATTAGTTATCTCATTTATGTTAAGTATCCATTAATTGACACTGAAAGGGGCTTCAGGTGGCCTTTGTGTCAGGTGATGTGAAGATAAAGTTTGGTGCAGAGTTTGTTAAAGTGAAATAAAGGTGTTTGTAAAAAGGAGCAGTACCTTTGACACTTTATACAACAGCAGCTAAATGTCAAACAAATGGTAGCAGAGGATGGTTGCTGTGCAAATGTGAAGGGTTGAAAGATACAACTTTTCCAGACCAAACCAAAGAGTGAGTGAGAAGAAGAAAAAAGAAGATATATGGCTGAACCTAGGATAAAGATGGCTGGATATGACTACACCCCCTTATTTTCTGAAAGGGGATTGTATGACCAATGGAGAAGTGCAGTAGTTATGTGGAGTAAGGGAAAGAGAAAACAAGGTATGGCATTGGCTCTTTCTCTACCGTATGATAGTAAAATCCAAAGCAAAGTGTTTTCTGAGCTGGAATTGTAAGAGTTAGACTCCGAAGAAGGTCTGGAGACTCTATTACATTATATGGATAAGATTTCTAAAAAGGATGACTTGTTAAGTGCATATGAAGCATGGTCGGATTTTGATAGGTTCCGGAAAATAGAGGATTTCTCCATGGAAGACTATATAATGGAATTTGGCAGACTATATAAAAGGCTGCAGAAACGCAACCTGGAATTTCCACAGCCTGAGTTGGCCTTTAAATTACTTGATGTGGAGATGCCGGCGTTGGACTGGGGTGAGCACAGTAAGAAGTCTTATAACACCAGGTTAAAGTCCAACAGGTTTGTTTCAAACACGAGCTTTCGGAGCGCAGCTCCTTCCTCAGGTGAATGGAGAGGTTTACTTGACTGTGCTAGAGTGAACAACATAGATAGGCTCCTGGTTTTGACAGGAGTTTATTTTGCGGATAAGGATACCTTATTCGATCAGATGACAGAAGCTTTAAAAAAGTTTCTGGGTAAACATTCGATTCCAATGGCTCTGATGATCCAAATAGGTCAGTCTGCAATAAAGCAGAATATACACTACTGTACTAACAAGATGGTGAAAGCGCATGGCTACAAACCGGTTCCAAGACTAGAGAAGGAGATCGGGACCCTGAAATTATGAAGGCAGAAACCCAGTTAGAACCTATACTCGGAAGATGAACCCCAGAAATGCCCGGGGGAATGATGTTTTCGATATGACTCTCAATACCATTATTCTTTCAACTGTCCAACACATTTATAATAGAGTGTTTGAAGCGACACATGGCACGGAAGAATCAGAAGAGGAAAAAGATAGTGACCACAAAGAAGGAATTGTCCTATTAACAAGCAGTTTTACGCCGGTAATGAGGGTGTTGGTTGCAGAATCCTTCAATTGTGCTGTATTGGACAGTGGCTGCACATCTGCTGTGTGTGGAATTGACTGGTTAAAATGTTACCTGGACTCCTTGAATGCTGAAAATCGTAACAAGGTTAAGGAATTTGAAAGTTCCAGAAGTTTCAGGTTTGAGGATCATGATACTCTGAAGTCGCTGAAAAGAGTGGTGATCCCTTGCAATATTGCTGGAGTGAATCATTTCATTAGCACGGATGTTGTATCAAGTGAGATACCTTTGCTTCTGAGCAGACCGTCGATGAAGAAAGCACACATGAAACTGGATATGAACACAATAAGGCAACAGTTTTTGGAAAGACGGTGGACTTACAATTTACACAGTCGGGACACTATTGTATTTCATTACTGACAAATAATATTTCAAGTACAGTTGTTAAGGATGTGTTAATGGCAGTTGAAAATGGGATTTTAGCTGATAAAAAGCCTGTTGTATTGAAACTGCATCGAGTATTTGCGCATCCGTCTCCTCGGAGGCTGAAAAATGTATTAAAAGATGAAGGGGTAAGGGATGATGACTATACTAAGCTGATAGAACAGGTTAGTGATCGTTGTGAAGTTTGTAGGAAGTACAGAGGGACACCAGCACGACCGATAGTAACCCTACCTTTGGCCAGAGATTTTAACAACATTGTGGCCATGGACCTTAACATCTGGGATAAAGCCAATACTATATTTATTTTGTAGATTTAGCAACCAGATTTAGTCAATCAACGATTGTATGAAGTAAAGAAAAGAGAGTAATTCTGGATCAAATCGTGGAAAAATGGATAGGGACAGGAATGGGCCCACCGGCAAAATTCCTTTCGGACAATGGGGGAGAAGTTGGTAATGATGAGTTTAGGGATATGTATGAAAACGTGAATATCACAGTTATGAATATGGCCATTGAAAGAGCCATATGAAATGAAATGAAATGAAAATCGCTTATTGTCATGAAGTAGGCTTCAAATGAAGTTACTGTGAAAAGCCCCTAGTCGCCACATTCCGGGGCCTGTTCGGGGAGGCTGTTGCGGGAATCGAACCGTGCTGCTGGCTGCTTGGTCTGCTTTCAAAGTCAGCGATTTAGCCAACAGCCAAAAGCCCATTTAGTAATGGTGTGTATGAAAGAAACCGTGCGGTAATAGATGACATGCTTTGGAAAAGTTTGGCAGATAGACCAAACTGCAAGCTAAATTCAGCTTTAGCATGGGCGGTACATGCAAATAATTCATTGCAGATGGTTGGGGCTATAGTCCCTGTCAATTAGTGTTTGGTAGAAATCCTAATGTTCCTTCCATTTTAGATGACAAGCCTCCAGCTTGGGAAGGGACTACAATCAGCTCTGCTTTTGCCGAGCATTTAAATGCATTACATAGCAGTAGAAAAGCTTTTTTGGAAGCAGAAGTCTCTGAAATAATTCAGAGCTTGAAGACATAACATACGGCCATCAAATACTGTTTTTCAGCAAGGAGACATGGTATACTATAAGAGAGACAATTTTAATGAATGGAAAGGCCCAGGGAAGATCATAGGCATAGATGGCAAAACAATTATTTTGCAACATGGCAATCAAACTGTCAGGGTACATTTATCAAGGATAATGGTTACAGATTACAAATTTTCAAATTTAGGCGGAGCAGACAGACATGACGAGGAACCAGAGTCATCTGGTACGCACATGTTACAGAACTAAGAGTACCAGTTAACTGATACAGACAGGGTTTCTGTAGAGGAACACAACACTTCTGATGGTCAAAAGCACTTTGGTTGCTGAGACGTTAAGCCTTGTAGAGGTGGTGGATATGGCCTTTTACCTGTCTCAGATATTGACAGACATTTTGGGATTAGGGGATTTGGGTAATGTACCTATTGACTGTCACATTGACAATAAATCCCTGTGGGAAATATGTGTACACTCCAAAACGTGTCAATGAAAAAAGGTTAAGGATAGGCATCGCAAGTTTGAAGCAGATGTTGGACAGAGGGGAAATAGCAAAAATTAAATGGGTCAACAGTAGCTATCAATTGTCAGACTGTTTTACAAAAGAGGGGCTAGTGCACAGAAACTTTTGGATATTGTTAATGAAGGGTGCCTGTTCCTGTGACCATTTTTTTTTCTTCCAAAAATGAAAAAAAAAAGAAGGGGGGAAATTGCATGTGTATTTTGAGTTTCTTGTAATTTTGTTTTCACCGAATATTTTTTTTTCTCCAAGAAAGGGGCGACTGTTAAGTAATGGGTTAAGAGACATTATGTTAAGTATCCAATAATTGACACTGATATGTAAAGAGTCTTCAGGTGGCCTTTGTGTCAGGTGATGTGAAGATCGAGTTTGGTGCAGAGTGTTAAAGTGAAATAAAGGTGTTTGTAAAAAGGACTCTTTATACAACAGCAGCTAAACATCTAGCAATTGTACCCTTTATCTCAAGGGGGCTGAGTACAAAGTGGAGAAAGTTATGCTTTAGTTGTATATAGAGCTTTAGCTTGGTTCCATCTGGAGTAGTGTTCAGATCTGTACACTGCATCTCAAACTAGATGTATTGGCTTGAATGATGCTGCACAGATTCACCGGAATTATATTTATATTTACATATTATATTGACAGAATTATAATGTGAAGACAGGTTAAATAAACTTGTGTGTATTTCTGAGTATAGGTGGTTAAGGTATATAAAATGGCAAAAAGGTTTTCTATCTGTCGTCTCTGGTGGGGGCATCTAGAACAAGGGGACAAAATGTTAAAATTATATTTGGATACGAGATCAGTCAGCACTTCCATCCAAAGGGTGATGGAAATTGGAACACTTACCCCCAAAAGAATCATTGGAATTATAGACCAAAATAGATTTCTGACAGTTAAGGATACTGAGGAATCAAAATCAAACGTGATAAATTTAGTTGACGTACAGATCAGTAGTGGTCTGTTTGATTGGAATAACAGGCTTCGTTTTAGAATTACATCTGTTTGAAACCTTATTTTGGACATTGTGTGTGCAAGTGAGACAGCCGGTAAAGCAGGGTTTATTGAGAGTTTGAGGTCGGGGCGTATGGCCTTATGTGGAGTTGAGGATTATGTCAGATCAGCCATGATCTCATTGAATGGCGAGGAGATTCGATGGGCCGAGTGGCCTAACTTCTGCTCCTATGTCTTATGGTCTTATGGCACGCAGGCATAATCTAGACCCATTTTTATATTGTACTTTCTCCTCTCCTTTGTATATTTCTATTATAAAATTATATGGCCATTTATATTTATATTGATGCACCAATAACACTCCTAAGGGTGGTGGGGCTACAGTATGCCCACTAGTTGGAGGGGGGCATTACTGTATGATTAATTTACAGAGGCATTGTTAAAACAGACATATAAATTTAAAATGAGAAAAGTTGTTTGGAAGTTGGAAGTAAAATTTTTGAAATGTTACCAGTTGATCTTGTGTGACACTGATCATGAAGAGTTTATGCCAAGTTTGGTGTTCAGGCTGCAGGTTTAGAGGAGTTGCCAGCAGGGAGAGTAGTTACAAGACATATGCGATCCTGGGCTTAAAAATAGAGACAAAGAGTACAAAAGCAAGGAAGTTATGATGAACCTTTATGAAACCTTTGATTTGTATGTCCCTGTCGGGCAGGGAAGAGATGGTCGAGTGAGGGAACCATGGTTGACAAGACAGGTTGAATGTCTTGTTAAGAGGAAGAAGGAGACTTATGTAAGGCTGAAGAAACAAGGTTCAGACAGGGCGCTGGAGGGATACAAGATAGCCAGGAGGGAACTGAAGAAAGGGATTAGGAGAGCTAAGAGAGGGCATGAAAAATCTTTGGCGGGTAGGATCAAGGAAAACCCCAAGGCCTTTTACACATATGTGAGAAATATGAGAATGACTAGAGCGAGGGTAGGTCCCATCAAGGACAGCAGCGGGAGATTGTGTATTGAGTCTGAAGAGATAGGAGAGGTCTTGAACAAGTATTTTTCTTCAGTATTTACAAACGAGAGGGGCCATATTGTTGGAGAGGACAGTGTGAAACAGACTGATCAGCTCGAGGAGATACTTGTCAGGAAGGAAGATGTGTTGCGCGTTTTGAAAAACTTGAGGATAGACAAGTCCCCCAGGCCTGACGGGATATATCCAAGGATTCTATGGGAAGCAAGAAATTAAATTGCAGAGTCGTTGGCAATGATCTTTTCGTCCTCGCTGTCAACAGGGGTGGTACCAGAGGATTGGAGAGTGGCGAATGTCGTGCCCCTGTTCAAAAAAGGGAATAGGGATAACCCTGGGAATTACAGGCCAGTTAGTCTTACTTCGGTGGTAGGCAAAGTAATGGAAAGGGTACTGAGGGATAGGATTTCTGAGCATCTGGAAAGGCACTGCTTGATTAGGGATAGTCAGGATTTGTGAGGGGTAGGTCTTGCCTGACAAGTCTTATTGACTTCTTTGAGGAGGTGACCAAGCATGTGGATGAAGGTAAAGCAGTGGATGTAGTGTACATAGATTTTAGTAAGGCATTTGATAAGGTTCCCCATTGTAGGCTTGTGCAGAAAGTAAGGAGGCATGGGATAGTGGGAAATTTGGCCAGTTGGATAACAAACTGGCTAACCGATAGAAGACAGAGAGTGGTGGTGGATGGCAAATATTTAGCCTGGAGCCCAGTTATCAGTGGCGTACCGCATGAATCAGTTCTGGGTCCTCTGCTGTTTCATTAACGACTTGGATGAGGGAGTTGAAGGGTGGGTCAGTACATTTGCAGATGATACGAAGATTGGTGGAGTTGTGGATAGTGAGGAGGGCTGTTGTCGGCTTCAAAGAGACATAGATAGAATGCAGAGCTGGGCTGAGAAGTGGCAGATGGAGTTTAACCCTGATAAGTGTGAGGTTGTCCATTTTGAAAGGACAAATATGAATACGGAATACAGGGTTAACGGTAGGGTTCTTGGCAATGTGGAGGAGCAGAGAGATCTTGGGGTCTATGTTCATAGATCTTTGAAAGTTGCCACTCAAGTGGGTAGAGCTGTGAAGAAAGCGTTCATTAGCAGAGGGATTGAATTTAAGAGCCGTGAGGTCATGATGCAACTGTACAAAACCTTGGTACGGCCACATTTGGAGTACTGTGTGCAGTTCTGGTCGCCTCGTTTTAGGAAGGATGTGGAAGCTTTGGAAAAGGTGCAGAGGAGATTTACCAGGATGTTGCCTGGAATGGAGAGTAGGTCATACGAGGAAAGGTTGAGGGTGCTAGGCCTTTTCTCATTAGAACGGAGAAGGATGAGGGGCGACTTGATAGAGGTTTATAAGATGATTAGGGGAATAGATAGAGTAGACAGTCAGAGACTTTTTCCCCGGGTGGAACACACCATTACAAGGGGACATAAATTTAAGATAAATGGTGGAAGATATAGAGGGGATGTCAGAGGTAGGTTCTTTACCCAGAGAGTAGTGGGGGCATGGAATGCACTGCCTGTGGAAGTAGTTGAGTCGGAAACGTTGGGGACCTTCAAGCGGCTATTGGATAGGTACATGGATTAGGGTAGAATAATGGAGTGTAGGTTAACTTCTTAAGGGCAGCACGGTAGCATTGTGAATAGCATAATTGCTTCACAGCTCCAGGGTCCCAAATTCGATTTCGACTTCGGTCACTGTCTGTGTGGAGTCTGCACATCCTCCCCGTGACTGCGTGGGTTTCCTCCGGGTACTCCGGTTTCCTCCCACAGTCCAAAGATGTGCAGGTTGGGTGGATTGGCCATGAAAAATTGTCCAAAATTCTATGATTAACCTAGGACAAAAGTTCGGCGCAACATCGTGGGCCGAAGGGCCTGTTCTGTGCTGTATTTCTCTATAATGCTCTATAAAAAAACCCTGGTTCAACCTAATCTGGACTTCAATTCTGGGCACCGCACGTTATTAAGGATATGAAAACTTTGGAGAGGGTGCAGAGATGATGAGAAGACTTTGGAGAGGGCCCAGGGATGATGTGAAGACTTTGGAGAGGGTCCAGGGATGATGTGAAGGCTTTGGAGAGGGTACAGGGATGATGGGACCTCAGTTACAGATTGGAAAAGCTTGGATAGGAGATTGTTCAAAGGAGACTCAAGTGTTTAAAATCCTAAGGGGTCTAGACAGAGTAATTACAGATAATTTATTTCCATTGGAGGAAGGGTCAAGAACAAAAGGACACTGAGGTGATTGTCTTTTTCTTTTCGACTGAAGGGGAGAAACACTGTTTGTGTAGTGGGGTGGGTAGGATCTCGAATATGCTGCTGGAGGAGGATTCAACCATAAGTTTCAAAAGTGAATTAGGTATGCACTTGAACAGAGATTTGTAGGGCAATGGGGAAATAGTGGAGGAGTGGGACTTAGCTCAGTTCCTCTTGCAAAAAACAGGCACAGACATGTTGGCCTGAATGGCCACCCTCTTTGCTGGAGCCATTCTATCATTCTGAGAAGAGCAAGGAAGCAAGCAGTTGGGTTTTATTCATAGTCAGTCATGGGATGTGGATGATGCTGGCTGGGCCAGCATTGATTGCCCATCACGGGTTACCCTTGAACTGAGTGGCTGGCTAGGGCACTTAAGAGGGCATTTAAGAGTCCATCACAGTGCTGTGGGCCTGGAGTCACGTGTAGGCTGGAGGAGGTAAGGGTGGCAGGTGACTTGATGGAAACATGGAAGACCCTGAGGGGTCTTGACAGGGTGGATGTGGAGAGAATGTTTCCTCTTATGGGAGAATCTGGAACTAGGGGTCACTGTTTAAGAAGCAAAGCAGAACAGAAAGCACGAGAGTTATATAGAATTTGCATTTGTGGAGCTCAGGTGATGGATGGTCACAAATGTGCTGTGTGCTTACAAATTAACAATTGGAAATGCTGCTCAGACTGATGCTCCTAGAATGGATGGCATATTGTTGTTTAAATTTTCAGATAGTTCACATTTTCTGATAGGGGGCAGCACGTAGCACAATGGGTAGCACTGTTGCTTCATAGCGCCAGGGTCCCGAGTTCGATTCCTGGTTTGGGTCACTGTCTTTTCGGAGTTTGCACGTTCTCCCTGTGTCTGTGTGGGTTTCCTCCGGGTGCTCCCGTTTCCTCCCACAAGTCCCAAAAGACGTGCTGTTAGGTAATTTGGACATTCTGAATTCTCCCTCTGTGTATCCGAACCGCCGCAAGAATGTGAATTATTATTATTACTATCTATAGCTCCAGACTGCAACATGTAAAACTACTGTATTGGGTTGCTTAATTGGGATTAGTGGCAGGTGCAGCCTTTTATTTAAGAACTGTTTGACTGATAACCATAAAGCTATTTTTTGATAATGTGGTGAATTATGTGTTCAAATTAAAGTTTGTATAAACAGGAAAGATACCTATTGGTCAGAGTCATCACTACTGGGGTAAAGAATCCTTTTCTTTCAGTTTTACAAATTTAAAATAGTGTTTGGGGTTCTCATCTGGTATCTGAACAGAAGTTGGGGTCTGGTCCAGTGTCCTAACAATCATAGCTGTCTGCTTTCAGATGGATACAAGGAACACAGCAATAATAGGGAGGGGAGGAAAAGAAAGAGATCAGTTCCATTGGGAATACGAGCTATCCCCATTCCCCCCTCCTGCTGCCTGGGTCTGTGTGCTTTTTTTTCCTGTTTCTTTGTGCTTGGGGAAGGTGACCTGTGATTCAAGATGAGTCTTTGTTTGGGTGAAGGAGGGGGAGGTCAACAGAGAGCCTTCTTCAGAGAACAAGAGAGGTGAGGGCAGAATGGGGGGGGGGGGGGGGGGGGGGGGGGGGGGTCAGTGGTACAGCCTTTGGGCAGCATGCTGGCAAGTAATGCTGGTGAATGGAAGTGAATTGGGGGAGAAGGCTGAGAGAGGTGGCCGGAGGGTGGGAGGGGCGGGGGGATAGGGAGGATGAGGCAACGAGGTGAGGTTAGAGAAGAATCATTGTCGGGGAGGAGAAAGGGGCCATCTTGGATGGGCCAAGTATGGGGTGCAATTAATGGGGCTAGAACCAAAAGGGGAGGATGGTGACAGTAGAGAGGAATGGAGGTGTAAGCCCCCGGTAAGGCTGATAACGTGGAACATGCGAGTGCTCAATGGACCAGTCAAAAGATCTCGGGTCTTTGTGCGCCTCAGGAGCTTGAAAGCGGAGGTGGTTCTTCACAAAGAAACACACCTCCGCGTGAAGGACCAGGTTAGGCTAAGGAAAGGATGGGTTGGAAAAGATCAAATACGAGTTAAGGGGTTCAGCAGAGAATTTCAGGGCGCGGTGGGGTATGTTCATGACCATGTTTGAGGAGTTGTTCATGGCGGGGAGCGGGTGCAGGGAGGGAGGGTGAAAAAGGGTGCAAGGGTACAAACTGTATAGTTATTTGTTGGGAAGCCTGTTTCCTGAATTGTTTGTGTTGTAACTTTTCATATACATTTGTAATAAAATACATCTTTTAAATAATGGAATCGCCACCAACAGCTGGTGTTCAAACAGAAAATGGGGCAGAGATTTGGTGTGGTCAGAGGTCCACAAGGCTGCCCAATGGAAAGATGGGATGCTGCTCCTTAAGCTTATATGAATTTCATTTGAATAGGCATAGGAGGGAGTGAGGTGGAGAATTAAAATCGCAACCAATCAGAACTCTGGATCGTGCCTACAGATTGATAGGGGTGTTCCTAATGGTTGAAAAATTAATTTCCAGATGCGGGTCTGGGTACTAGCATTGCATTGTTAGAAAATGCTCCACCACAACACAGGCTTCAATGCCCAAATTTAGATAATTATCTGTAAGACCCTTTCATCTACTCATTAACACTACTGGCTATTTGAATTCCAAATCTGTGACTGGGTGTCATGTCAGTGTCCCTTTAAGAAAGGTTTTGTTTTACCACATGGTTTGCAGCACGGCTTCAGTGATGTCATTTTTGGGTGGAGCTGGGCTGTGGCTGTCAGGTGAGAGAGGATTTAGTGTTTTGGTTTCAGTTTCGGTTTGCTTGTTTGGAGTGCAGAAGAAGAAGCACTCCGTTAAACTGCAGGAAGTTTCCTGTTTTCTCTGTTTAATTTTAAAGCTGATCCAGTGAATTGAAAGCATATTGGGTGTGGCATACTGCCTTGGTAACCTTTAAGCTAGAGTTGCTTTCCGGAAGGAGTTTTGAATCTGCTGGTTGGAAACTGAACCAGAATCTCAGGGAAAGGACCAGTCCCATTCGAGTGAGATCACAGTATGCCGGGCGACACCGTACCTTTCATTTGGATGAACCTGCGGCGACTACTCCCGAGGACGTGGAGACGGAGGATGACTGCCTGCAGCTGCATTGTGTGGCAGCTCCCCCTTGTGGCCCCCATTAAGGTGATGATACGGGTCAATGGTCACCTGCTTGAGATGGAGTTGGACACTGGCGCAGCGGTCTCCGTGATCGCCCAGACGACATTCGACCGCATCAAGCAGGGTATACAGACCCTTGCATTAACCGACACACAGGCCAGGTTGGCCACCTATATGGGGGAACCCCAATTGGACATTGCAGGAACTACGATGACCCCTGTTGTTTATGGATGCCAGGAAGGGTGTTTCCCACTTATTGTGGTGCGCGGCCATGGGCCCAGCCTGTTGGGTCGGGACTGGTTGCGCCATTTGCGGTTGCAGTGGAAGCACATCCTCCAAACAGTTTCTGGAGGGTTGACTGAGGTGCTAGGACGATACCCAGATGTATTCCAGCCCAGTTTGGGGAAAATAAAAGGGGCCGTAGCCCATATCCAAATCGAAACAGGAGCCACGCCGCGCTATTTCCGAGCGCGCCCGGTGCCTTACGCCTTGCTCGAGAAGGTAGAAGGAGAGCTCACTCATTTGGAGACTTTGGGTATCATCAGGCCCACCCGTTTCGCTGACTGGGCAGCACCAATTATACCTGGAATGAAGCCAGATGCCAGAGTTCACTTGTGCGGCGACTATAAACTTACAGTGAATACGGCTTCCCGGCTCGACCGATACCCAATGCCTCGCATAGAGGATCTGTACGCGAAGCTTGCGGGCGGACTCTCGTTCACGAAATTAGATATGAGTCATGCCTATCTACAGTTGGAGCTGGACCCTGCCTCCCAGCCATATGTAACGATTAATACACACCGGGGCCTGTATGAATATACACGGTTGCCTTTGGGTATCCTCTGCCTGTGCTATTTTTCAATGCGTCATGGAGGGCATTTTGATAGGTTTACCATGTGCCACTGTCTACTTAGACGACGTTTTGATTACAGGGATGTCAGAGCAGGAACATTTGGAAAACTTGGAGGCTGCCCGTTTACTTCGCACAAAGTGCGTTTTTCAGGCGAAGGAAGTAGTCTACCTGGGTTATCGGGTGGACCGCAAAGGTTTTCACCCCATCGCAGAGAAGGTGCGCGCGATTCAACAGGCCCCCGCCCCGACTGACACTTCGCATCTTCGTTCTTTTCTCGGCCCCGTAAACTATTACGGGAAGTTCCTCCCCAATCTGGCAACTACGCCTGCCCCATTGCACCTTCTGCTAAAGAAGAATCAAATCTGGGTTTGGGGTCAGCCGCAAGAAACCGCTTTCCGGCGGGTAAAACAACAATTGTCGTCGTCTGGTTTACTAACCACTATGATCTTGGAAAGCCTTTGCTCATCACATATGATGCATCCCCGTATGGTATTGGGGCTGTCCTATCCCACAAGATGGAGAACGGGGCCGAGCGGCCGATAGCTTTCGCCTCCCGCACATTGACTGCAACGGAAAATAAGTACGCGCGGATCGAGAAGGAGGGCCTGGCGGTGGTTTTTGCGGTGAAACACTTCCACCAGTACGTGTATGGCCGCCACTTCACTATCGTGACTCATCATGAGCTTCTGCTGGGACTTTTCAGAGAGGATAAGCCAATACTGCCCATTGCTTCCGCACGGATCCAGAGCTGGGCTTTGTTGCTCGCTGTCTACGAGTATTTTCTGGAGCACAAACCGGGAACCCAGATAGCGAATGCTGACGCACTGAGCCGATTGCATTTATCGACCGGCCCCATGTCGACCCCCACGACCGGTGAGGTGGTTGCAACCCTAAATTTTAAGACTCCTTGCCTGTCATGGCATAATAGATCTGTGAGTGGACCCAGACAGAGCCAGTCATGTCAAAGGTTCGGCACATAGTCCTGTATGGTGGGCAGCATAGACAGCTCCCAGGCGAGTTGCGGGCATTTTCTCCAAGCTGTCCGAATTCAGCGTGGAAGACGGCATCCTCTTGTGGGGGACGTGTGTGATTGTCCCGGAAAAAGGACAGGAGCTGATACTGAGAGACTTGCACAATGGGCATCCAGGTGTGACCAAAATGAAAATGTTGGCCCGGAGTTATGTCTGGTGGCCAGGCCTCGACACCGACATTGAGAAGGTGGCCCAAAACTGCTCCATTTGCCAGGAGCTAAAATGCCTACATCACTGGGAATGGCCAGGGCGGCCAAGGGCGCGCTTGCATGCGGATTTTGCCGGCCCTTTTCAAGGATCCATGTTCCTTCAATTAATTGATGCCCAGTGTAAATGGTTAGAGGTGCAACAATCGAGAAGATGCATTTGTCTTTCAGTGTGCATGGCCTCCCCGAGGTGCTGGTCACTGACAACGGCACTCCGTTCACAAGTAAGGAGTTTGCGAAGTTCATGAAGATGAACGGCATACGCCATATCCACACTGTCCCATACCACCCGGCTTCAAATGGGTTGGCGGAGCGCGCAGTGCAGACATTCAAACGAGCATTAAAGAAGCAGTCATCCGCGTTGATGGACATGAGACTGGCTCGTTTCTTGTTTTCATATAGGACCACCCCACATGCGGTGACTGGGTTAGCTCCCGCGGAACTCCTAATGGGCCGGAGACTTCACACCCGCCTTAGCATGGTTTTCCCGGACATTGGCGCAAAAGTATGCCACACACAAGAACGGCAGGGACATGGTTTTTCTCGGCATCGGCCGATTCGGCAGTTTGCGCCCGGTGACCCAGTGTTCGTTCGGAATTTTGCTGGTGGTGCCCAGTGGATCCCTGGCGGGATCTTTCGCCAAACAGGCCCTATCTCTTACCAGGTGCAAGCCCAGGGTCGTCTCCAGCGCAAACATGTAGACCATGTTCGGTCCAGAAGACCATCCCTTCCAAAGATTCTCCACTCCCAGAGCTCATTTCTACAGCCACCGAGACCAGACACGGTGGAAAGTATTCCTCACAATCTTCCTCTGGTGCAGCCCCATAGAGTTAGAGACGCCGAGATGACTGAGGCAGCCGTGTCAGACTCCGAGATGGAGACACAGGATGCCTCAGAGGGGGAATCCTCGGGCTCACGGGCCGTGGATGCACAACCGTTATGCCGTTCATCACGGAAGCGCCGTTCTCTGTCTTGTTACACGCCGCCCGATCCAGCGCCTCGTGAAAATGGTGTCCAGCCTACGGCAAAACGAGTTTGACGCCCTCCGCCAGGGTCTTCGGTGGATTCCTTGGACTTTGGGGGGGAGGGATGTTATAACCTGCCTGCTTACCACTGGCTGGGGACTAATGACAATCCCAAATCCTTTGGGAATATGAGCTTCCTCAATGAGGGGGGCAGAGAAATCATTAGCAGATTCCCTGCATAAATAAAGCTGGCCAGTTTGGAACCGGATAGAGGAGAGTGAGCAGCAAGGGAGTTGCTGCTGCTGTTGTGTGTGTGTGTGTGTATATATATATATATATATGTTGTAAATAAATGTTATTTCTTTCTATCCTTCAACTCGTGCTGGATTCTTCGTGGCCCTCACAAAACTAGCCAAATTCAACAGTTTAGGTCATATGAGCTTCATAATACACTTTGGAGTTTCTAAGCCCTGGCCCATAACACTGGAACAAAACTTTTAAAGCATTACATTTTAAGTCTCGAGCTGAAATGTTGTTCAGCAGTTTGGGCAGTATGTTAAATAATCTTGAAATCTTCCATTAAACCTGTTTTCCTAGAAAAAGTTTAGTATTTGAAACTGTTTGCAATACTTTTTTAGAATTCACTTTTAAATAGATCTTGAGACTGTGTATAGATTGTCATGCTTAACTATAGTTTATAAAAAGGGGCATAACATTATTCAGTGTATATTGATCGCTGGCTGCCTCATTTTCCTATAGCAGCTTTTGAGCTTAAAGATTGTCTTTCTTTTTATTTGTAAGACTATAACGTATCAGGAATTTGTTCCAGTCTATTTAATATTGTCATTTTTATTTAATAAAAATGAACTTAATTTTTTTTTAAAGAGGGCAGCAAAGTGGTTAACACTGCTGCCTCACCCTGTCGGGGACCCGGGTTCGATTGCAGCTTTGGGTGACTGTGGAATTGGCACTTTCTTCCCTTGTCTGCGTGGGTTTCTTCGAGGTGCTCCTGTTCCTTCCCACAGTCCAGTTTAGGTGGATCGGTGATGGTAAATTGCCCCTTCGTATCCTAAAGGTTAGCTGGGGTTACGAGGATAGGGCCTAGGAAGCGTGCCCTTTTGGAGGGAGGGTGCAGACTCTATGTGCTGAATGGCTTCCTTCTGCAGTGTAGGAATTCTATAATTAAATACTGTTGCCTATTTTGAAAGAAAGCTTTATGTCCACTTTCTAACCAATTAGATTATCAAATAAACAGGGCAGTCAGTTGACTCAAGAAGAAATCTAAGGGTTGTCCCATTGTCAGCTTTGTTGAGATGTTGAGAGTCGTATGAATGTGGATTGGAAAAAATTAAAAATTGGAAAACAGCTGTGGTATTTATTGAACTTAAGTATTAAAGTGTATTATTCATTTGGACCAATAATGTAATAAAGGGACTATTGGAAATAAATTTACTCGCCTGACAAGGAAGAGTAAACTAATTATTATTAATCTGACTAAAAGGTCACATTTTCAACCAGTTGGAAGCTCAGCTACATTGTTGAAGTCTCTCCGATGGAAAGTGCATGAATCCTGATGAACGTTGCTTGTTTATTCAGGCCCAAGTAAATGTATTTAAGCCACTTGTGTTTCCTTGGTTTAAATCAAAAAGATTAGATGAGAATTTGATCATACTTGGAAAGTAAAGCTTTGTAATTGGTATCTGATCTTGGCATATTTGATTACTCTACTTTATTGCATTGAGTATCGGCCATATAAAATAACATTCACCAGTAAGTGCGGAGATGTGCTCAGAAAAGAGAGCTGTAAAGAAGGTAATTTTAGCAAACCTATTGTTGCTGACTTGTGTGCTTCTTTGCTATCTCAAATTGTCCCCCCAGTGCACATCCATTTTTACCTACTGTTTTGCCCACTCACTGTGACCACCTGCTCGCCAGAAGCAAGTGGCTGCTTGAAAACATCTTTTACATTTTGAAGCATGCTTGTCTGAAATCACAATGGTGAAGTGAAGCCACTGTCCAACAATTGTTTTTGAGCATTTGCATTTTCTAAAATAACAAATGTAAAAAAAAAAATTGTTGCTCCTGACATCTTGAATGCTTATCTAAAATAATCCAAAATTAACATTCCTTAAAACTGTGCAATAAGCCTGGAAATCTCTCTCGCTTTTTGTTTGAATACGTTAGCTGAATAATTTATTTTTGCTACCTGAGCGTGCTAATGCCCATGTCAAGTTGATCTGGATTCCTAATCTTCAATTTATTTTGGATTGTACAAATTTGTCCTTACTTAATTTGTAAACAGAGAAGAGTGAGAACATGAACACATTTCAGTGATACAACCAGGAAGTCATCTTGACAGTTTATTCTCCCTAGCCATGAATTTATTTTCTGTTTTCACTCTTGAGGATTGCATGAGATTTAACCCACTGGGAAATCAAGACTCACTCCTTTTAAGCCCCCGACCCGTCATATTCATCAACTTGACACCAAATCTGCAAGGTCAACCTTGAAATTGTGTTTGGTTTATTCGAAGAGCTCCAAGTTGCTTAAATATTGCGGAAAATTAGCTCTGTCCAGTTACTTGAGCATTAAACAGGAAGACCATTTTGACAGTATTACTTAAGCTTCTGGTTATGTCAAATTACACCTATTCAAATTAATACATTTTATGAATAGTGTTTTTATTTTCAATTCTTTATGAAAATTAATCTCTCTGAATGGGTGACAATCAGAACCATGAAAGAAGTTTTAAAAATTGTTTAATGCTTATTAACTTCGCTGAAGTAAACTTTTACTAAAATAGTTACGTATTTTGGACTGATAATTAATACCTGAGAGTTTTCCCTTTTTTTAAAAAGAAAGGTAACCACTTTTTCTTGTTCCAAGACATACAAATCAAGTCTTTTCAGATTACTAATGCCTTGCGCAGTGTGGGAAAGCTTGTAACTTAGAGACAAGAGAAGCAGAACTGTTTCACTGTTAAATTTAAAAAAGGCATAATATATTTATATATTCAGCAGTGTCAACTTTATTGGCAGTAATATTGTCCAAAAGAGTGGTAAAGGTGGTGGTTTGAGGAATAAACCTATCATTTTGTTCGCACATACTTGAATAAAGCACGGCTGCCTGCCTTTACAGTACATCTGTTTGTCTGCACTAGACCCCTTGTTGCAGCCGTCATTTGTTGCCATGGTAACAGTTGGAAGGCATTATGTAGGCAGAAAACTACTTTTCCTTTTTCATCATGGAGGCAGGCATTGTTAAGAAATTCAATGTATGCCCACAGTGGTGAATGGATCTGAAAGAAAGCAGCAGAACAAGGATTGGTTGGACTATTGTATTATTTGGAGGCCCTAAAAGAGGAAGCCCAGGCAAACCCTGGTGCTGACCGATTACCTGCAAAATGTTTTATTAGCGAATCCACAGCTTGATTTATCAACTGCTTGCTACCGGCTTCCAGGTTTTTCCATTGCTATGATGGGGGTTACTCTGATTTGAAAGGGCCTCAGGATGCACACTGGCAGATGGCTGGCTGGGCTTAACTGGTGAGTTGCTGGTATCGCACTTAAACCTGTAGCAAATCTACCTCCTAAGAGGGGTGGCTATGATTGTGTAGTCTGTGGGTTAGTTCTAAAATGGTGCCTTCACAAATGCCATTTTATCTGCATTTCCTTTAACATTTCTGTGTGCAGTCTGTGTGCAGTGGTTTACAAATGTTTGCAGAGCTTTCAGTTTGATAAAGCATGTTTTGTCTTTTATTCTGTTGTCCGATATATTGCCAGTTAGGAATTGGTTCAAGAATGTTTTTCTCTGCCAAAGTCAAGTACAGATTCAACAGAAATCTTTTGATCATTTTGATATGTTGTGAAGAAATTCCTATTTGACAGAAAGCATGTACTGGAAAGGCAAAATAATTCTGAATTTGTGAAAAATGTAAACAGCAGTTGTCACAAAAACTGCTGCAGAATAATGCAGCGTATTCATAACTAATTGGTTACAAGATGTGCTCAGTTTATGGGTATTTTGTGATGAAGCTATCCTGATTCTCTCTCTACATACTCCAGCATGGAGTCACGATAACAACAGGGGTGCCAGCTACAATAGCCTTTGACACATTGCTTTACATTTGATGTACTGCTAGCATAGTGACTGACCTTTGACAACCTCAAGTTATCATATGTGAAATGGGCTTACTCAGCTTGTAGCTAATGCATGCTTTCACTTGGGGCCAGCAGCTGTGCCTGCCGATGATTTAAAAACAAATTCTTATTGCTAAATTTTATTTATTGTGACCTTGATCCTCCAGAAGACTTCAAAAGGAAATATTTTGAACATTTTGCTTTTGAAGACATTAAAATATGTCGGAGAATTGTTAGTTAATTGAATAGGGCTGCCTGTGCTGCTTTCATTTTTGGATATGGTTCAGATACAAATGATCTTGAATGATGAAAATAATCAAACACTCCCTGGCATAGATGTCAAAATATCTTCAATCAGCTCAGACTTTTTTTCATTTTAGCCCAGAAAAAAAGTGCTGCTAATTTGAGCTTTGGTATCCAATAATCCAGTCTCAAATTATTTGTAAAGAAGCAAGGATTTACACATATATAAAACAACAGAATTTGATTGCCTTGCTGGCCTTTTATGATTATTTTAGTTGCACATGGAATTGAAGTTTAGACTTAATATAATGAACGAGGCAGTAACCTATTGATAAAACAAATTATTTAAAGTGTTTCCGAAAGTAAATTAAGATTGGTTGGTAGTTGAATGTTTTTCCACACAGAGCAAAATCAGATTGAACATTATACGGACATCATGTGCTTCAGCTCCTGGTGTGCTGCAGAATATTAGAGCATTTTATATGAGCCAGAATTTGAAGTCAAAAAAGGTGAATGTTGCTCCCCATTATTTTTGCTAAATTATACAGCAAATTTAGGCAAGAAGGAAAAATGCCGTTAAATGCAATTTAGTGTTGCTCTACTGTTGGATTTGCAAAATCCGCATCATCATCTTGGCTTCCCTGTTATGTTTTGGAACCTGCTGTAAAAGCCCATTCTTATGTTATTATCATTGCTTCAAAGTTTAGGAATGCTGCTACAAGCATAAGTACCCATTTAACAACATGACTGCTAATTGCTACCAATTAACCCTTGTGGTACAGAAAATTAACTATTCTCATTTTTAAAATTTTCAGTTTTAAAAGTTCTCGCATTTCCTTTGTATTTTTCCGCTATTAAATTCCCACTTTCTCATTCTTTTTGTACTGACTTGACCTTGAATTCATGCATGCCAATTCCCTTGGGGCCACGCCTCCTCCCTCGAATTGACGATTGTAATGTTCAGGTGCCATAGTGTTTGCACAAGAAATTGTAAGATTGTGATTACTTTCTCACAATTAAAGAGGAGCTTCAGTTATGGATCTTTGAAGTGATGGCTTAAATGTAGACATGATTTTTCTTGTTTTCATCATTATTTTGAATTGCAGGCAGGCCTGGGAGAAATTACTTGATAACCTTCTGATTGGCAGAGAAGCCAATAGATAGTTTTTAAGTTGCCATCTGTTTGGATTACGAGGGAAATTCCTGTGAGGTCACATGTAAAATAGACCAACAAATGGGGTCTGGCTAAGCAGGCCGTGGAGAGTTTCAGATTTGCCGTGAGATGGATTGCACTTGCAATACGTGTGTCATTGGCATGAAGCTTTATTGGTTAGTCTGGATCTGTGGAGGCTGATATGTTGAACGTCCAGACTGTAGTCCATTCTGCAAGGATCCAGACCAGAAAACTAGCCTGATTTCCCCCCCCCCCCCCCCCCCCCCCCCAATGAAAGGGCAAATTTAAAAAAAGGAAAGAGATCCTTTTTTTATAAATGTTTCCAATTAAGGAGCAATTTAGCATGGCCAATTCGCCTATCCTGCATATCTTTGGGTTAGAACATAGAACATAGAACAGTACAGCACAGAACAGGCCCTTCGGCCCTCGATGTTGTGCCGAGCAATGATCACCCTACTTAACCCACGTAACCGGTATACCCGTAACCCAACAATCCCCCCATTAACCTTACACTACGGGCAATTTAGCATGGCCAATCCACCTAACCCGCACATCTTTGGACTGTGGGAGGAAACCGGAGCACCCGGAGGAAACCCACGCGCACACGGGGAGTGTGGGGGTGAGACCCACACAGACACGGGGAGAATGTGCAAACTCCACACGGACAATGACCCAGGGCTGGGATTGAATCAGGTCCTTGGCGCTGTGAGGCAGCAGTGCTAACCACTGTGCCACCCTAAGAAGGAAAGAGATCCAAGACAAATTAATCCCCCCCCTCAAGAGGGCTGTTGACAGCATAGTCGAGGCAAGACCTGGGCAAACTTCCAAAATGATGTTTGAGATTATAGCTCACATGGGAAGGTGGGAACCAGAGATGCACGCCAGAGTCTATTTGCTCACTTGTCCCACTGGTTCCACATTCTCTAATCTGGTCAGCACTGTGTTATGTCACCTTCATAACCAAATGTTGTAGTTGAGTTTCCCTGTCATCTTCAATGATTTGTGCAAATAAATGCATCAGTAACTGTGTAGTGCTTTACCAAGTAGAGTCAAGTAGTTAAAGTTAACACTGTGTCTGGGCCATTGGTATACTTTTTTAAACTTTTGTACACAGATTGAAACTGCTCTAGGAATATGGAAAAATGAGTGGGTCATTCAGCTCCTCAAGCGTATTCTGTCATTTATTTTCGATCGTGGCGGGTTCCATAACCCTTGTCTCTTTGTGGTGATTGCCCCTTTATGGGCTACACAGCAGAGTAAGGGTCATCCGGCTTGTGGAGATCAATTGGGACTCTGTGGGTAATCACCCCAGGAGGTGGAGTCCCCTCCCAGGCAGGAGACATGTAGGGAGGTAGATGTAGCCATGAGGCTGCTGTTTTCTTATGAATAAATCCTTTTTGTATTCACAAATGAAATCTGTGAAAGTGTATCATTATACCTGGCGACGAGGATAAAGTTATGACACTGCCACACTCCTGGTACCAGTGAGTATCTTGTTTTAATCAAAGTCTTTAAAAAAACACTCAGCAGAAAGCCTCTCTTTGAACAGATAGACCCATTTGAGATTTTGCCAGAGCCTGACTAATGTAGAATCAGAAAAGATGGACAGTTACAACAAGTGTGATCAACGGAAAGAATACAGCAAGACCCGGGGTCAGAATCCACAAGAAGGGTGAGCAAAATGCTGAAACATACCTCCACTTACCTTGTCGAGCAGGATGTGGTCCAGGAACTCAGTGCATTGGAGAATCTGAGGGACCGATGCAGAAAAAACCTGAACTGGTTGGCAGAAGTGGTTCAGAAAATCGACTTTGAGACATAAAATAAGAGAAAATAACTCTGCACAACAAGAGCTGTGGCTTTAAGTTTCAAAAAAAAAGAATTACTGCTGTTCAGAAGAAACAGAAACACTGTCTTGAATATTTTCACCACATTGGCTACTCTCCAGTCCTCCGGCATCTCTCCTGTGGCCAGAGATGAAATTATTGCCAGTGCCTCTGCTATTTCCTCCCTTGCCTCACTCAACAGCCTGGGATACATTTCATCTGGCCCTGAGATTTGTCTACTTTTAAGACCACTCAGAACCTCCTTTCCATTTATGTTAATCTTTTAAATTCTATTACAGTCCTTCTCCCTGATTTCTATACCCACATTGTCCCTCTCTCGAGTGAACACTGACACAAAGTATTCATTTCGAACCCTACCTACATCCTCCGGCTCCACACAAATTGCCACTGCGGTCCTTAATGGGCCCTACTCTTTCCCTTAATGTACTTGTGAAATAACTTAGGATTTTCCTTTATTTTACCTGCCAGCATCCTTTCACGTCCCCTTTTTGCCTTCCTCATTTCCTTTTTAAGTTCACTTTTGCACATTCTATACGCCACTTGGACTTCTGTTGTTTTGAGCCCTTGATATCTGCTATAAGCCTCCCTTTTTCGCCTGGTCCAATGCTGTATATCCCTCGATATCCAGGGTTCACTGGATTTGTTGGTCCCACCCTTTTTCTTGACTGGAACATGATGGCCCTGTACTCTCCCTATTTTCTTCCTGAATGCGTCCCATTGATCTGTTACAGATTTGTCGAAAAGTAACTGCTCCCAGTCCACTCTGGCCAATCATATCTAATCTTATTAAAATCAGTTTCCCCCCAGTTTAGAACTTTGATCTTAGGCCCATCCTTGTCCTTTTCTATAAGATCTTTAATCTAATGGAAACCACCCCCTCTGTTGATACTGGCTTTAAATTACCTCCTTGGTGCATTTTAAGAATTCCACTCCTTCTAAACGTTTCACACTCCAACTACCCCAGTTAATGTTGGCAAAGTTGAAATCACCCACTATCACTACCCCATTACTTTTACACTTCTCTGAAGTTTGCCTACATATCTGCTTTTCTATTTCTCTTGGACAGTTTGGGGGCCTATGGAACACTGCCAGCAATGTGATTGGTTTTTAGGTTGTACTTGTAAGCCTTTAGTGGAAGAGCCTTCTAAGATGTAATCCTTTCTTGCTGCTGTATTGATTCCCCGATCAAAGTTGTGACACCCCTCCTCTTTTACCTCCTTCCCAATCCCAGCTGAAGATCCTGTATCCTGGAATATTGAGCTGCCAGTGCCGTTTTGTCCTTCATGAAGAAATGATCTCTGATATCACCCTTGAATTATCTAGCTCCAATTTTAAGATTATACCTTCTTGATCTGGACACTCTCTCTCTCTCTCTCTCTCTCTCTCTTTCCCCCCCCCCCCCCCCCCCCCCCCCCACCACCACCAGAGGTAATGTGCAACATGAAGAGAAACATATTTGATCATACAACACTCCATTCTCAATGTAAGGGAATACAAGCCTCGTCTTCGCAGCTTGTCCACATAATTTAAGACATTACGTCAATCTGGTAAATCTGTAAGGCCGGTTTATCCTTCCTGAGTTGCAATGATCAGATTGAATATAATAGTCCAGATAAGGACTAACCAGAGCTTTGTGCAGTTATAACATAACTTTCTAATCCTCTTGAATTGTTCAACATTCCTTTGTCGTATTTAATTATTGTTTGCACCTGCCCACGAAACTTTTAGTAATTTAATTCTTGGATCGCTCAACCTCTGCTTCTTCAAAGTTCCTAACTTCTTAGAGCAGAACATTTTTCTAAGTGCTATCATTCCTTGATGCAAATCCCTTATAGGTAATCAGATCCTGAGATTAAAAGGATTTCACCAGTAAACAAAAGTATAAGAGGTGACTTTTGGTAAACACTGGCTGATGTTTGTTTCCCTCTAAACCAGGGCAAACTTTTCCGTGCAAGGGCCACATTCAGAAATTCACAATTTTAAAGGGCCGCATAGTATATTAATGAATAGTCCCGGTTGTAACCAATTAGCGTGCGGCATATACCTCAGTGCTTCCCCCGGCGGCATCCTGCCTTTAGCCCTCTTTTTCTCTACTTTTCAAAAATGGTGCTTCACCCGGTTATGATTCTGGGCGCCTCATATAGAACATAGAACATAGAACAGTACAGCACAGAATAGGCCCTTCGGCCCTCTATGTTGTGCCGAGCAATGATCACCCTACTCAAGTCAACGTATCCACCCTATACCAGTAACCCGACAGCCCCCCCCCCCCCCCATTAACCTTATAAAAAAAATATAAAAAATTAAAAAAAAATTTTTTTTTATGACTTGATCTTGGTGGGCCGCATAAAAACCTTTGGCGGGCCGCATGCGGCCCGCGGGCCGTAGTTTGCCCACCCCTGCTCTAAACTGTCCAGTTGGCTTGCATAACTACAGGAAAAGCACTTCAACAGGAATTAATTGGTTCTGAGGAGCATTGGTACATCCTAAGGGCATGCTAAGTCATTATATAAATGCAGCAACAATTTGCATTTACTTTGTGCCTTTAACATAATAGATGTAGACAAGTGGCAAATTGTATATACTGTAATGCTCAAGTTATTTTTTGTCTTGTCCAATTTCCTTTCCATTTTTTGGGGGGAAAATAGGACGTACATTATGTGGCATCTCCATACACCCTTAGGACATCACATTTTTAGCAACCAATGGATTACCTTTTGAAGTTGTAATTATTATGTAGGTAAACATAACAGCTAATTTGCAAACAGGTTGCACAAAAAGCAATGAAAGATCAGAAATAGTTTGGTGGTGATCAGAGTTTTGACCAGGACACTGGGAGACTTCCTAGTTCCTTTTTGAGTCGTGTCGTAGGATTTTTTTTTTTAACATCACCAGAGTTGGGCATTGGTTTAACATCCCTGAAGATGGCACCCCTGGAAAAGCAGCACTCCCTTTGCTGGCCAGAATTACATGTTCAAGTCTGTAATGGAATTTCAGCCCACAACCTTTTGGGTTGGTGACACAATTGCCGCCAAATAAGCCGAGCTGCCACCAGCAGCTCGGAAATGTCAGTCTCGCCCTCCTGCATTTAAAGCTGAGTACCGGTCTGCTGGATTCAGCCGTAGGAAAATGGAGAATGATTACTTTACAGAAACTGTGACTCCCTTAATCCAATTAAATATCCCTGGTTCTCAAAATGTGAGGCATTTGTAATTTGGAATGCAATTGCTGCAAAGAGACTTGGTTATTTGCTGGCTGCTGTTTTCCTGTAGTACAAAAGCAACTTCAATTTCAGAGGAAACGAGAGATTGGTGCGAGTGACGTGTGATGATTCAACTTGCCTTTCTTTAATGTGGGCTTATTTTAATAAGTACTTGAGGATTTGGGTAGAATATATCCATAGTGTTCTTGGAGTATTAGTCTGAATCTAATGGGTCATTATGATGTTGATTCACTTTTAAACGTATCTCTGCACATCCGTTTCATCCTTCCAGTTAACTCGTCCTATTTGTTCTGTATCCTGATGGAGTAAGGAACCAGTGGCACTCTGTCAGTCTGAAGTGATTTTGAGTGCCAATCAGCTCTGAGATATTTATAGCAATCTAGCAAGACTTGACCAGCAAAAAATGGATAGACAAACCAGTTTATTTTAAAAAAAACCTTTAGAATTTAGATTTAGTTTATTGAGCTCACTTGTTATTAAGTACCCAGAACACTATAAAATGTTCCAGCTCAGTTATAGATTGTCACATTTTTAGCTTTGATCCTCAGGAACCAGTTTTGGATATTGTACAAAACTACTGATTTGTGTATCGTAACATAGGAACATAGAAAATAGCATGAGTAGGCCTTTTGAGCCTGCTCTGTCATTCAATATGATCATAGCTGATCCTCTATCTCATCACCATACTCCCGACCATCCCAGTACCCCTTGACACCTTTAAAGTATTGAAATCTATCTATTTCCTTATTAAATATATTCAGTGGTAAAGAATTCCGCAGGTTCACCACCCTCTTAAGTGAAGACCTTTCTCCTCATCTCAGTCCTAAATGATCTATCCCGTATCTGAGACTGTGACCCTTGTTCTAGACACCTCAGCCAGAGCAAATAAGATCTCTGCGTCATCTGTTCAGCTCTTGTTCAGCTCGATCAGAATTTTATACATTTCAATGAGATTTCTTCTCCTAAATTCCAGTGGAATTTAGCCCTGTCAACCAAATCTCTCTTCATAAATCAATCCTGCCATCCCAAGAATCTGTCTGGTGGACCTTCACTGCACTCCATCTATGGCTAGTATATCCTTTCCTAGATAAGGAGACCAAAACTGGACACAATACTCTAGATGTGGTCTCACCAAGGCCCTGTACAGCTGCAGTAAGACATTCTTGCTCCTGCATTCAAATCCTTTAGCAATGAAGGCCAACATAACCATTTGTCGTCTTAACTGCTTGCTGTAGCTACATGCTTGCTTTCAGTGACTGGTGTGCAAGGACATCCAGGTTGCTTTGTAGGTCAACATTTCCCAGTTTATCACCATTTAAATAATACTCTGCTATTCTGTTTCTCCATCCAAAGTGGATAACTTCTACTGTGTCCGACATGTATTTTCCCACTTATTCCACTTGTCTAAGTCATCTTGAAGCCTCCTAACATCCTCCTCACCATTCACATTCACAACAAGTTTTGTGTCATCAGCAAACTTGGAAATATTGCATTTGGTTCCCTCATCCAAATCATTGATGAAAAGCTGGGGCCCAACTCTGGTCCCTGCTCCGGACCCCAAGAGTCACCGAAAGATCCATTTTTTCCTGTCAGCTAACTAATTCTCAATCCATGCCAATATGTTACACCCACTCCCATGTGCTTTAATTTTGAACACTGACACCGTAGAGTCATGGAGATCTACAGCACAAAAAAAGGCTATTTGACCCATCATGTCTACAGTCACAAATCACCACCGAACTACTCTAATCCTTGCATTTCCAGCACTTGGCCCATAGCCTTGTATGAGTTGGGATCGCAAGTGCACATCTAAATACTTACTAAATGTTATGAGGGTCTCGGCCTCCACCAACCTTTCAGGCAGTGAGTTCCAGACTCCCACCATCCTCTGGGTGAAAATGTTTTTCCCTCACATCCCCTCTAAACCTCCTTCCCTAATACCATTGGCATTCTCTAAGTACCCTGTTATCTCGCCCTTTATAATAATACGCTAGCATTTTCCCCACTGCTGACGTTAGGCTAACCCAATCTATAATTCCATGTTTTCTTTCTCTATCATTTAAAAAAATAACGGGGTTACATTTTCCACCCTCCAGTCATCTGCCAGGATTGTTCCAAATTCTGGAAGATGGCAACCAATACACCCTTAATTTCTTTTGTGAGCCTTAGTTAGTCTGCTTTTCTTGTGGTAGAAAGGAATGTATTACTGTCACAATGACTACATTAGTTCCTCAAATGTTAACCATTGTCTATCCACTGTCATGCCTTTTAATGAAGTTCCCCAATCTATCTTTGCCAACTCAAGTCTCATACATTCATAGTTCCCTTTGTTTAGATTTAGGATCCTCCTTTCAGATTGACTACTTCAATTTCTATCCTAATGAAGAATTCCATCATGTTATGGCGACTGTTCCATAAAGGACCCAGCACCTCCTCTGATTGCACAATACCAAATTTAGTATAGAATGTTCCCTAGTTGTTTCCTCAACATACTGGTCTAAAAATCCAACTTGTACACACTCCGGGAATTCATTCGCCACAGTATTATTGCTAATTTGGTTTGCAGAATTTATACGTAGATTAAGGGCATGATTCCTGCAGCACCCTTGTTAAATGCACCTCTAATATCCTGTTTCATGATATCCCCTTCCTTACCACTACTTTTGGAGGCCTATGGACAACTTCCAAAAATGTTTTCTGCCCTTTGCTTCTTAGTTCCATCCGGATTGATTTTACGTCTAGATTTTCTGCGCCAATATCATCTCACTATTGCACTAATTTCATCCTTAACCAACAACACCACCCCCACCTCCTTTCCTTTTTTGCCTGTCCTTCCTAAGTACAGAGCACAAAGAAAAATGCAGCACAGGAACAGGCCCTTCGACCCTCCAAGCTTGTACCAGTTATGATACCATTCTTAGCCAAAACCCTCAGCACTTCCTTGTGCTGTATCCCTCTATACCCATCCTTTCCATGTATTTATCAAGATGCTTTTTGAACGCCATTAATGTATCTGCTAAAGAACAATGTAGAGTATCCTTGGATATTCCGTTCCCAGCCTTGGTCACCTTGCAGCCATGTCTTCTTAATCACAATGCTATCGTACCCATTTATATCAACTTGCGCTGTTAATCCATCTACCTTATTGAGAATGGTCCGTGCATTTAGATACAGTGCCTTTAAACGTGTTTTTTAAATATATATATATATTTATATATATATATTTTAAAAATATTTTTATTCTCCCTTTTCACATTTTCTCCCAAATTTGCACCCACCAACAATAAGCAGTAACAAACATAATGTCGATCTCCATATCAACAACAGCAATCCGATCCTGCCACCAACCCCCAAACAACTGCCCGCATGTTAACATAAACAAATAACAGAAAGGAATTAGGAATCACCCACAGTCACTATTAACACATACAGTCCCCATCCCCTCCCAACCCAGCTCCAACTAATGTTCGATGTTATCCAATTCTTGAAAGTGCATAATGAATAACGCCCATGAATTGTAGAACCCCTCCATCCTTCCCCTCAGTTCAAACTTAACCTTCTTAAGAGTCAAGAATTCCAACAGGTACCCTCACCATGCCAGGGCACAGGGTGGAGAGGTTACTCTCCATCCCATCAGGATCCGCCTTCGAGCGATCAACGAGGCGAATGCTACAAGATCTGCCTCTGCACTCGTTTCCAACCCCAGCTGGTCCGACACCCTGAATATGGCCTCCCGAGGACCCGGGTCCAGTTTCATGTGCACCACTTTAGAGATTACCCTAAAAACCTTCCAGTAATCCTCCAGCTTTGGACACGACCAAAACATATGAATGTGATTTGCAGGCCCCCCTCCCCCCGCAACGTTCACACACATCTTTTACTCCCTCAAAGAGCCGGCTCATCCTCGCCCTTGTGACGTGTGCTCTATATACCACCTTCAGCTGTATCAGCCCCAACCTCGTGCATGAGGTAGAGGCGTTCACTCTCTGTAGCACCTCACAGCAGAACCCCTCCTGCATACCCTCTCCCAACTCTTCGTCCCACTTTGCTTTGATTCCTTCCGGTGGTGCCTTCTCCTCTTCTGAAATAGCCTCATAAACCGACGACACTACCCCCTTATCCAGTCCCCCTGTCGTCAGCACCTCCTCCAGCAATGTGGAGGCCGGCTCCACCGGGAAGCTCTGTATCTCCTTCCTGGCAAAATTTCGAACCTGCATGTATCTAGACATTTCCCCCTGCTCCAGCCCATACTTCGCTTCCAGCTCCTTCAATCCTTCAAACCGACCCCCAAGAAGCAAATATTTTAGTGTCTTAATCCCCGTTTCTGAAAATTTCCGTCCCAGTTCCCTGGCTCAATTCTGTGGTTCCCCTGAATCGGCATTTCCCTTGACCCAGCCCCCATACCGAAGTGTTGGCGAAGCTGCCTCCAAATTCTCAATGAAGCTACTATTACCGGACTCCACCTTCTCCACATTCGCCACCCAGTAATAAGACATCAGGTTCGGGAGACCCAAACCCCCTGTCTGCCTTCCCCTCTGTAGCAACACCTTTCTAACTCTGGGCACCTTTCCTCCCTACATGAACGAGGTAAACATTCCTTCAATCTCTCTGAAAAATGCCTTTGGCAGGAAAATCGGCAGGCATTGGAAAATAAACCGAAATTGCAGCAACACGTTCATTTTAACCGCCCATACCCGACCCGCTACTGACAGAGGGGTCTTTAAAATATTTTTACACAATTTTTCTTGTTATGGCTTATTTTGCTGCTCGCCCTTGTTTACTCTGCTTGCCATGTTTTCTACTTTCCTGGTCTTTCATTTCTCTCTTTGTTTTCACATCTTCTGCCTCAGGTTCCCATCCTCCGTCACTCTAGTTTAGACTCTCCCCAACAGCATTAGTAAATACCCCTGTGAGTATAATGGTTCCGTGGGGTCCTGCTGCGGAGCAACCTGTTCAGCTTGTACAGGTCCTATCTTATCCAGAATCAGTCCCAATGCCTCAGGAATCCAAATCCCTCCTTCCTACACCATCTCTCCGGCCAAACATTCACCTGGCCTTTTCTCCTATTCCTGCTGTCTCATAGTGCATGGCATTAATAATAATAATCACTTATTGTCACAAGTGGACTTCAATGAAGTTACTGTGAAAAGCCCCTAGTTACCACATTCCGGCTCCTGTTCGGGGACGCCAGTACGGGGATTGAACCCGCATTGCTGGCCTTGTTCTGCATTACAAGCCAGCTGTTTAGTCCACTGTGCTAAACCAGCCCCTTGGGAGTAATGCTGAGATTGTGATGTTTTAAGGTCCTGCTTTTTAATTTATTTCCTAGCTCCCTTCAATCTGTTTCCAGGACCTCGTCTTCTTACTAAGTCATTGGTATCGATATGGATTACGAAATCAAGATGTTCCCCCAAATCGGCATTTCCCTTGACCCTGCCCCAACCCGAAGTGTTGGCGAGACTGGCTGCAAATTCTCAATGAAGCTATTATTACCGGACTCCCTGAATATTTCTCACTGGTTAATCGGGGGCGGCGGTGTTGCCTTCCATCCTGACCCCCCACATAAAATCTCTATTCTGACCCACTGAGAATCAACCCCTCTGACCCAGCTCTGCACCTTCTCTACATTCGCCGCCCAGTAATAATACTTCAGGTTCGGAAGACCCAAACCCCCTGCCTGCCTTCTCCTCTGTAGCAGCACCTTTCTAACTCTGGCCACCTTCCCTCCCCTTTAATGTCCAGCAGCCACACAGTGACATCCTTGACCTTGGCACCAGGGAGGCAACACACCATCCTGGTGTCACGTTTGCGGTTGCATAAGAATCTGTCCATTCTTTCGATAGAATCCCCTATCAGTATTGCTCGCCTACCTTTTTCTCTCTCTTCACTCCCTCCTTCCCTCTTTGCAATTACACCATAAATAAAATTTTGTTTTACTGTAGAATCATTTAAGATCAGACCATTTGATGTGTCTTATTAGAGAGCAGAAAGGAAATGTTATGGGAAATGAAGCAATGGCAAAGATACTAAACAAGAGTATGGCTTACACATCACAGAAGGTATAATGGGAATGGTTATGGTGAAGCAATAGATATCAAAACAATCACTAAGGAAAAAGTACAGAAAACATTGAAAAAACTCAAAGGTGGGGAAGGCATTGATGACATGTATTGTCGAATACTGAGGGAAGTAGATTGAGGCTTTGAATACATACATCCTTGGACCTGGAAGTTGTCCTAGTAGACTGAAGAGTTGCCAATTTTAGAACTCTATTCAGAAGGGAGAACAAGATAAACAAGTATCAATCTACACAATATTGCCTGAGGAAGGAGCTGCGCTCCGAAAGCTCGTGTTTGAAACAAACCTGTTGGACTTTAACCTGGTGTTGTAAAACTTCTTGCTGTGCTCACCCCAGTCCAACGCCGGCATCTCCACATCATTGCTTGTGGAAAGCCGCTAAGGAGACTAAAATGGGTTAGGAGTCATTTTAGGACAACCAACATAAATTTGTAAAAGTCAAGTCTAAGAAACATGAGAGTAATCTGAAGAAAGACATTATTGATAAAGGAAATACTGTTGACATTGTATAAATGGGCTTTCAAAGGTTTTTTGGCAAGGGGCTCATTTCTGAAACTTGACCCACATTTGTGTTTAATGCATCAGAATTTTTTTTAAAAATTCAGCTCAAAAGAAAAACAGAATTAACAACAGCAGCCTGACTAGACATTATGCCTAATGCTATATTTTCCATACGGCAATAGGTCAGCTTCCAAATTGCCAACAGATGGAAAATCATTCTCAGTATGTTCCAATGCTGCTTTGGACTGCAGTAGAGTTGGAGTTTGCTGAATGAGGGAATTTAAGGGTTAAATTGAGGGTTAATTACCTGGTAATTCTCTTTTCCATAAATAAAATAAATGTGGTGTCTGACGATCGAGGAGGGATGAACGGAATAGCATGAGCATTCCTTTGAAATACATCATTGAAACCTAGTCTGTGATTTAGTCGTGATTGTCTCTCCAGAACATTTCACTTGCTTGTTTAGTATTAGAATCTTCAAGATGTGCATTGGAATGTTTGTGGAAGAATATCTGATAATTACGTTCATTACATTTTAAAAAAAGATTTGTGATTTACCTAATTAAAATGGAGGGCAGTAGTGTGTAATACTTTAATCATTTAATTATTCATAATTCTATTCAAAATTAATAGATTATTAATATAATTCAATCTTATTACAATCACAGACCAGACCCCCAACTTTTGTTAGGATACTGGACAGGAACCCCACTCCCTTTTTTAAATTTGTAAAACGATACTTTGCCCCAGGAGCGATTCCACGCACAAATACGGATATGGTATATTAAAACAAATTTTTATATTCAACACAGTATCAACACAGTATTGACCTAACAGTATTAACCAGGGAAGCCCAGTAGCACAGTGGGTAGCACTGTTACTTCACAGCTCCAGGGTCTCAGGTTTGATTCCCGACTTGGGTCACTGTCTGTGTGGAGTCTGCACGTTCTCCCTGTGTCTGCGTGGGTTTCCTCCGGGTGCTCCAGTTCCCTCCTCCAAGTCCCGAAACACGAGCTGATAGGTAATTTGCAAATTTTGAATTCTCCCTCAGTGTACCAGAACAGGCTCTGGAATGTGGCGACTAGGGGCTATTCATAGTAACTTCATTGCAGTGTTAATGTAAGCCTACTTGTGACAATAAAGATTATTATTATACCTTAACATCATAGAAATATAGCTTACAATTAAACAATGCTTCACAATAAAAGGAAACACTTTGACTTCTAAATGATTCCTTCTCTATCTCTAATCAAGAAAAACACATCACAGGTGTAAATACATTTTTAAATAAAGTTAGAAAACATTACTTGCCATTCTCTAGATAGAAAGTTATTTGAAAGACTGCTTGAAGAGAGAGAGATCCTTTCTGTAAACAACCTGCAGATTTGAGCAAATTGAGCTGATTTGGCAAGTTTTTGGAACCCAGAGGTTGGGCAAGAGATAGATCTGACTCTAGGGGCTTTGTTACAATACACCTTTGCCCTTTTCTCATTTCATGTTTATGTTGCTGATTTAGCTTTGTTATCTGCATTACATATTACCTGACTGCAACATTGCACTAAATCACTTGAGTTAGATTGGTAGGAAACCATTCTGAAGTACAATACTGAAAATGACGACCCGTCATTTTGAGGAGGAGGTGGTTTTGAATTTGCTTGTAGATTTCAGGAATATATGCATACTAGCTTGTCCATGTTCCCTTGAAATATATTACTTTTGTTCAGAGGGATTCGAGACTGCGATGTGATGTGATGTTCCTTGTTTGAAAGTTACTGGGTTTCTTTTATTTGGCTGGAGCGGGCTTGGAGGGCCGAAGGGACTGTTCCTGTGCTGTATTGTTCTTTGTTCTTTTTTTATCTCTGTCTGTCAGACTATTGCTGAATCTGAAAACCTTCTGCAAAAGCTGTTGTTCAGCTCACAGCTTCCAGAAACTAAACTAAAACTAAAACTACTGCCTGCTACACCCTGGCTCGCACCATTACTTATGATCTTTATCCCATTCAAATCCCATTACGTACTTAAGTGTAAACACAATATCTCTAATTATCTACTCATCAGAAATCATAATAATCCATTAGACTTCTCCTTGTAAACATAAGCATGGCTTGAAAGAATGATGATCTCACTTTTACAACATCTTCATTTCATCTTTTATACCAGGATTGTAAAAAGTATTACTGCAGCAGATATATACACACCCTAACCAGGCTGTAAAAACATTTCTTCAACAAATACATATAATACCGATGCATATATATAATATACACCAATTTCTTACACTCATCACAATATTTACAGAAATGCTAATTATGCAAGACTTTCTATTTTATTGCGCTAAACAATAATTTTGTCAGGTTGATTTAGAAAATGTTCTTATTCTGATATTACATGGATCTTTATAGAATGTTGCTTGTGAACAATATCTTTTTAGCATATGTTGAGCAAAAGGTTGAAACTATTATCTGATGTTATAGCTTCCTCCTTAAGTATGTGAAACCCTTCACTTCTGACACACATCTAGAATTCCAAAACTATGTAACTAATAGGAACAGTCTGAATCTATCTATTCTGTCCCATTCTTTTGTAATTTTAAATGCTTCCACATTATTTGATCTGTTTTCTAATGAACAAAGGCCCATTTGGAATTATTTTCAATGTTTTCTGACCTTGCTGTCTCTTGTTTTTAATGCATCCTCGGTTTGTCCACCTTGACATTGTTTCTGTTGAATACCATCACAGAGCGACTTAATTACATTTTCCTTTGGTCTGAACTCTATCCCAGACTATCCTCAATGATCTCTTTTGAACACCGAATTTCCTGTTTTGGCCTCCACCTCTTGGAAATTGTTTGCCACACTCCTAAGGTAATGGTATAAATTTCTCCACTTAATGCTGACATCTCTTCATTGTATTGAGGGTTTGCAGGAGATTCTTGTGTATTCCTGTTTGTTCCTAAGTGATGTATTGATGGTATCATTGACTGTTTGCGCAGGCTATCTTTATAGATTGTTGAGTAAACATCTTTCAAATAAAGCTCTTGTTTGTTTGTATATTTTGTGGTCTGCAAGCCTATCTTTTAAAAATAACACAAAGAAAACTGGCGATGATGAGGTAAGAAAAATGCTGGCAGACTCCCAGAGAAAATAAAAATATAGACAAATAGTCGATCTGTGTACAGACATCCAAAAAGGGTTAAGGAGCTAAACCTTCACTATAACAAAACTGGCAACAGAGGGGTGATAAAATTTGGTAGCAGGCATTGAAGAAACTGAAATTTGATCGTTGATTTTGGAGGAAACAACATGAAAAAGAAGCTCGCCACGTGCTCTTCCTGGAAAGATCTGAGTAGTACAGGGAGCAACGTGAGTAGCAAGTACCCTGCAATGATAGATTAGAGCAGGGGGTGTTCAAAAACCCGGAAGATAGCAGGCTGATCTTGGGGGTACCTTCTTTAAAAAAAACAGAAGCGAGGTCATGCTAAAACATTTTGTGTCCCATCGTACTTGCGCAAGCCCTTTCCATAGTAAAAATGGCAGAATGTTTGGTGCTGTGGGACCGTATCATGAGAACAGAGTGGTAGAGCTCATATACTGAAAGATTCAATTATTTTGTCCAAGCAAATACAATTGCGGCAGATATTGTAGTTCCAACTTTCCTGGGTACAATTGGGGGGTGGGGTGGTGGTCGGGCCGGGGGGGGGGAGGCGATGGCGAGGAACCTCCAACATCCTGCAAAGTGAGGTGCGGCCAGAGAAAACAGGCTCTCAAACCTATGATGAGATTGTGGAGATACTATAGGGCCATTTCTCACATAAACCTAAAGCCCAACAATTAAATCATGCACCAAAACCCATACAATGTCAGCTGAGACCCGAACATGACACCGGTTTGAAATTGCCACCAGTGTGCAAAAAATGGGCACGCAGCAGCTGAACCAAAGAATCAAAATGCAGGAATTGTGGTAAAACGGGGCAGATCGACCATGTGTGTTGGAGAAAGAAACAACACCTTCTGAGCAAGAGCTATACAAAAAAAAAACAAGTGGATCAAATGGAAAACTGAATAGAGGGAAAATGATCCACGTGATTTTTGTTAAAAAGTGGGAAAAAGGATCATGGTCACATGATTAATATGACGAATTGTCATTGAACATATTGGCCATTGTGGGCGCAACAAACCCTTACTGTGTCATTCCTTTACTGGAAGGAGAACTGGCGAAAATGGAGGTTGACACCGTGCACAGCATTTTCATTGGTTCTAAAAACTGTTTACCAAGAGCAACTACAACATATCGCCTTGAAACCCTCAAAGATAATACTTAAAACCTAAACCAGGGAATTAGTGCCATTGAGGGGCCATATCATTGTAAATGTATAGCTAAACGGACAGACGGCAGACTTGTCCCTGCACGTTGTTTATAGGTAACTATCCAGCCCTAATGTGGAGAGCCTGACTGGAGAAAATCAAGCTAAACTGGGCAGAGGTGACTCTTATGTTGGAGTCCGAAGTAGGTTGACCGAAGATTTTAAAGAAACGTGTCGTAGTCTTTAATGGAGAGCTGGGAAGCATGAAAGAGATCTGTCAAGCTAATGATTAAGGACGAAAGCCAAACAAAATTGTTCAAGGCTATGTCAGTGCTGTATGCCATCCGGCCTAAAGTTGAGGCAGAATTAGAGAGGCTGGTCATGTCGGGTGTCTTTGACCCTGTGATGAATACAGATGGTTTAGTATGCATATATGGTGATTTTAAAGTCACTATCAATCTGACACTGTGCGGTGCAGTAGCCTCTACCTTTAATTTATGATTTATTTACTGGGTTGGCTGGAGGCCAGCATTTTAGTAAACTTGATCTTAGTCAAGCTTATTTCCAGGTAAATGTAGTCATGCTTGTCTCCAGATTAATGTAGAATCAGATTCCTAACAAGATTTGACAATCATGCCACAAGGGCTATTAAAATATAAAAAACTTCAGTTGAGCATCACATCCGCACCTGTGTTGTTCCAATGTGCAATGGTGTCAAGGATCAATTTCTAAGCAGACTAAGAGGAGTCCAGGGCTGCTCAGACCAGTGTTTTTCAAACCTTTTTGCCCGGAACCCATTTTTACTAACCGGCCATCCTTTGGGACCCATGCTGCCCGATCTTCACGACCCACACCGGCCAACTTTTGTGACCCACGCTGGCTGAACTTCGTGACTGATTTTTTTGCTTACCGTCAACAGGTGAGCCTGCTTAGTTCTCAAGATCTCACTTGCTTTATCATTCAATGTTACATTTCTGCTAAGGGCTTCAGCTGATAATTTAAGTTTTTGCTGCATCCTTTGAAAACAAATCAAGAGGTTTGTCCTCGAATTCGTCATGCTTAGTCTTGAAATGCTTTTTAAAGTTTTGATTTAATCTTTCATTTGCCAGTACTTCCCTGCACATAACGCACATAGGCTTTGCATCATGATTTGCAATGGCACAGTTAATAAAGTAAGAAGCCTTACAACACCAGGTTAAAGTTGAACAGGTTTGTTTCGAATCACTAGCTTTCGGAGCACAGCTCCTTCCTCAGGTGAATTAGTAAAGATTACTAATATATAGCCACTTCTGTGGTTGCCAATGACACTCCAGGATAGTATGTTGCTTCCCTGGTGCTAGAGTCAAGAATATCTTTGAGCGGTTACAGAACATTCTGAAGGGAGACGGTGAACAGCCAGTGGTCGTGGTACACATCAATACCAACAACATGGGTATTGAAAAAAGGATGAGGTCCTAAAAGCCGAATATAATGTGTTAGCAAGAAAGTTGAGAAGTTGGATCTCTTAAGGTATTGATCTCAAGATTGCTGCCAGTGTCAGAGGAAAAAATTGCAGGATATATCGGATAAATACATGGCTGAAGAGATGGTGTGAGGGGGAGGGAGATTAGGAATGGTTCTAGGGGAGGTATGACCTGTAGAAACTGGACAGGTTACACCTGGGCAGGACCGGCACTGATGTCCTTGTGCGGGGGGGCGAGGGTGGTACTTGCTAGAGCGGTTGAGGAGGGTTTAGACTAGTATGGCAGGGAGAACCTATGTAAGGATTCATTGCAGGGGAAATCAAGAACCAGAGAAAAAGACAGCAAGGATAATAGGAAAAGTGATAGGCAGAGAAATCAAGGCCCTGTATTGGATAATGATGCTGTTTAAAAAAAAAAAAAAAAAATTTTTTTTAAATAGTAGGGACTGAACAAAGAATGTTAAAAAGGACTAGTCAAGGTTTTGTACCTGAACATGCAAAGCATTTAGAATAAAATGGCTGAATTAGTTGTACAGATAGATGTAATGTGATATAGTTGGGATTATGGAGACATGGCTCCAAGGTGGCCAAGGATGGGAACTAAACATTGAGGGCTGTTCAATTTTTAGGAAGGACAGACAGAAAGGTAGAGTTGCACTATTGATGGAAGATATTGATACAATATTGAGGAAAGTCATCAGCTGACAAATGATGTGGAATCTGTGTAGGTCGAGTTAAGAAGTGCCAAGGGGCAAAAAACATTCATGGGGTGGTACACAGACCAACAAACTGCAGTGGTAGGATTGGGAATAGCATAAATAGATAGATAAATAGATAAAGGAACCTCTGTGATTATGGGTGACTTTAATCTGCATGTAGGTTGGGTGAGTCAAATTAGTCACCCCGCAATAGAGGAGGAATTTCTGGAGTGTATGCAGAGTGTTGTTTTGGACCAGTATGTTGAGGAACCAACAAGGGAACAGGCCATCTTGGACTGGGTGTTGTGCAATGAGAGAACATTAGTTGACAATCTCGTTGAGATTCTCTCTCTAGGGCGAGAGAACCCTTACAGATGAGTGGCCATAATATGACACAATTCTTTATTGAGGTGGATAATGAGGTAGTTGATTCTGATACCAGGGTCTTGAACCTCATAAAGGTATGATGATATGAGGCGTCAGCTGGCTATGATGGACTGAGAAATACCACTTGAAGGAAAGACAGTCAACAGGCAATGGGAGGCATTCATGGAGCGAATCGGTGAACTCCAAAAGTTGTTTATTCCTATTTGGCTCAAGAATAGAAAGGGAACTTGCCAAACCATGGATTACAAGAGAAATTAGAGATAGTATTAGATTCAAAGAAGGGGCATACACATTAGTAAGAAAAAGCAATAGATCTGAGGATGGGGAACAGTTTAAAATTCAGAAAGGTGGACCATGGGATTGACTAAGAAGGGAAAAGTACAATTTCAAAGTAAGTTAGCGGAGAATATAAAAACTGGCTGTAACAGATTCTATAGGTATGTGTTGAATCTGCCAAAGCAGCATGCATGAAACAGCAGATAGAAAATGATGAACGAGGTTTATTAATAATACTATCACACTCTCCACTCCCTGAAGGGCCTTTTTATATTCGTGAGGGCTCCCCTTGTTACGGGAAAGCCCATCTCCATTTACCAAGGAAGTTCATATTCTGTGGAGGTTATCAGAATTTGATCGTCCTTATTCCTTGATCTCCGTGGGGGTTATAACAGTATGTAAAGAGAAGAAGATTGATAAAAACAAATGTAGGATCCTTACAATCAGAAATGGGGGAATTCATGGCGGGGAACAAAGAAATGGCTGAGGAACTAAATTCATACTTTGCTTCTGTCTTCACAAAGGAAGACATGAATAATGTACCAGAGGTTCTGAGAAACACAAGTTTCAGTAGGAGCTGAAGGAAATTCATATTAATAAAGAAACTATTTTGGGGAAATTAATGGGATCGAAGGTCTCTAGGGCCTGATAATCTTCATCCCAGACTAGTTAAGGAAGTGGCCCTAGAAATAACAGATCCATCGGTGGTCATTTTCGAAAATTCTTTGGATTCTGGAATGGTTCCTGGAGGGTAGTTAATATAACCCCATTATTCAAAAAGGACAGCCGAGAGAAAATTATTGTTCCCTAACGTCGATAGTAGGCAAGTTGCTGGAGTCCATTATCAAGGATTTCATAGTACAGCATTTGGAACGCAGTGGTATAATCAGACAAAGTCAGCATGGATTTATGAAAGGGAAGTCAGGCTTGACAAATCTCTTGGAACTTTTGAAGATATAACTTGTAGAGTTGACCAGGGAGAACTGGAGAATGTGGTTTATTTAGACTTTCGGAAGACTTTCGACAAGTCTCACATAGTGTTTACTATGTAAAGTTAAAGCACAAGGGATTGCAGGTAGTGTCTTGAGATGGATAGGAAGCTAGTTAGCAGACAGAAAGCAAAACATTGGAATGAATGGGTTTTCCTGACTGGCAGGCAGTGATTAGTTGGGTACCGCAGGTATCTGTGCTACGACCCCAACTGTTCATGTTATATATTAATGATTTGGACAAGGGAACAAAATGTATTATCTCCAGATTTGCAGATGATACAAAGTTGGGTGGGAGGGCGAGCTGTGAGGAGGAAGAGGGATTTGGACAGGATGAGTGAGAGGGCAGATACTGTATAATGTGGATGAATGTGAGGTTATACACTTTGGTAACAAAAATAGGAAGGCAGATTATTATTTGAATGGGTGCAAATTGGGAGTGGTGAATAGTTAGTGAGACCTTGGTGTCCTCGTGCATTAGTCGCTGAACATCAGCGTGCAGGTACAGCAGGCAGTAAAGAAGGCAAACAGTATGTTGGCTCTCACTGAGAGGATAGGAATAGGGATGTTTTACTGCAATTGCATAGGCATTGGTGAGGCCACGCCTGGAGTATTGTGTGCAATTTTGGTGTTCTCTTCTGAGAAAAGATGTCCTTGCTATGGAGGGTTTACCAGGCTAATTCCTGGGATGGTGGGACTGTCTATAAGGACAGGTTTAGGATTATATTATTTGGAGTTCAAAATATTTCGCTTCAGCTACTTTGGTAGTGAATTTTACAGGTTTATCACTCTCTAGGTGAAGAAATTTCTCCTCATCTCAGTCTTTTTTTTAAATTTGAAATTTAGAGTAGCCAGTTATTTTTCGGGACGAGAGGGGATGTCATAGAAATTTACAAAATTCTAACAGGATTAGAAAGGGTAGATTTTAGAAAGAATGTTCTTGAAGGTGAGGTGTCCAGAACTAGGGGTCATAGTTTGAGGATAAGGGGTAAACCTTTAAGACTGAGGTGAGAGGGTGGCATGTGGCACGACGCATGTGGCATGTTAGCACTGGGACTGCGGCGCTGAGGACCCGGGTTCGAATCCCGGCCCTGGGTCACAGTCCGTGTGGAGTTTGCACATTCTCCCCACGTCTGCGTGTGTTTCACCCCCGCAACCCAAAGATGTGCTGGTTAGGTGGATTGGCCACGCTAAAATACCCCTTTTTTGGAAAAAGAAAAATAATTGGATACTCTAAATTTTAATAAAAAGAAAACAAAAGACCGAGGAGAAATGTCTTCACCCAGAGAGTGATAAACCTGTAGAATTCTCTACCAGAAAGTAGTTGAGGTGAAAAATTCTGTAATTTCAAGAAGGAATTAGATATAGTTCTTGGTGCTTAAGGGATATGCGAGAAGGTGGGATCAGGGTATTGAACTTGATGATCAGCCATGATCATAATGAAAGGCTAAACAGGATGGTAAGTCCGATTGGCTGCCTCCTTCTCTTTTCTATGTATGTTTCTGCATATGTATCACAGCCTCCCTACCTGTTTAACCCCTTAATCACAGCTTTAGCAGATATACCTTGACCAAAGTTCTTTTAACAACATGACTGCAACATTACACATCATACAATATATGTAAATAATTCCAACATTCATCATACTATACATAATTTCTCGTGTCAAAACAGGAAATGGAAATGGATGGATCAGTGCGAGAAGGTTTTCGTGCAGAGACATAAAGAGACATTACTAAAGTCAGAAGTCCTGACACACTTTGATCTGAAGTTACCATTGCAACTGTCTTACGACGCATCACCCTAAGGGTGGGAACAGTGGTTTCTCAGATAATGCCCAATAGTGAAGAGGAGCAATAGTGTTTGCATCAAGATCCTTGAGTGAAGCGGAAAATAACTATGCCCAGGTGGAAAAAGAAGCTCTTGGCATCATTTTTGGAATCAAACATTTTTGCCAATACCTATACGGAAATTTACTTTACCAACAGATCATCAACCACTGACAATTATACTTGGGCCGCAAACCAGTGTTCGCTCTCTAGCAGCGAGCTGGATGCAGAGATGTGCAATGCTGTCAGCGCATACATATATGATTAAATATAATCAATTAAATCTCCATGGGATCGCTGATGGACTCTCTAGATTACCTTTACCTAACAAGTCATCAGTGAATAGATTGAGTGGTAACATTTTCTATTTCATAGTCGATAACACTGCTGTAACCCCAGGACAAGTTCAGAAGTATACTAGAAAGAATCCACTATTATCAGAAATTATGGACATTGTACTTCATGGCAAGACCACAAGAGCAAACCTAGAGTTGAAACAGTATGTTACCCCTAAGACGGGCAAGAGGCCTGCGGCGGCCACAGTGCTGAGGGGATTTATGGATCAGATGGGAGGGGTAGATCCTTGGAGGTTTTTGAGGCCAGGAGGTAGGGAGTTCTCCTTTTTCTCCCATGCCCACAAGGCTTATTCCTGGATTGATTTTTTTTGTACTCAGCAGGGCGCTAATCCCGAGAGTGGTGGGGGCGGAGTATTCGGCGATAGTCATATTGGACCACACTCCGCATTTGGTGGACCTGGAGCTGGGGGAGGGGAAGGATCAACGCCCGCTGTGGAGTCTAGATGCTGGACTTCTGTCAGAGGAGGAAGTATGTGGGCGGGTCCGTAGGTGCATAGAGGGGTATTTGGAAGCTAATGATAATGGGGAGGTGCAAGTTGGGGTGGTCTGGGAAGCGTTGAAGGCGGTGGTTAGAGGGGAGCTGATATCTATTCGGGCACACAGGGAAGGGGGGTAGAGGGCTGAGAGGGAGAGATTGGTGGAAGAAATGGTAAGGGTGGACAGGAGGTATGCGGATGTCCCAGACGAGGGGCTTTTGAGGAAGCGTTGTAGTCTCCAAGCGGAGTTCGATATACTGACCACCCGGAAGGCGGAGGCGCAGTGGAGGAGGGCACAGGGAGCGGCATACGAGTACGGGGAGAAGGAAAGTCGGATGCTGGCCCACCAGTTCCGGAAGCGGGAGGCAGCGAGAGAGATAGGGGGAGTTAGGGATGTAGGAGGAAATCTGGTGCGGGGCGCTAGGGACATTAATGGGGTGTTCAGGTCCTTCTACGAGGAGCTGTACCAGTCGGTGCCCCCTAGGGAGGAGGGTGGGATGGACCGCTTTCTGGACAAGCTGGAGTTCCCAAGAGTGGAGGAGGAGCGGGTTGAGGGCCCCAATTGAGTTGGAGGAGCTGATTGAGGCGCTGGGGAGCATGCAGACAGGGAAAGCACCGGGACCTGATGGGCTTCTGGTGGAGTTTTATAAGAAGTTCTCAGACCTGCTGGGCCCGCTGTTAGGACCCTGAATGAGACGAGGGAGGGGGGGCTTTGCCCCCGACGATGTCCAGGGCAATAATTTCACTAATTCTGAAGCGGGATAAGGATCCCCTCCAGTGTGGGTCTTACAGGCCGATCTCGCTCCTCAACGTGGACGCAAAGTTGTTGGCTAAGATACTGTCCAGGAGGGTGGAAGATGTGGTCCTGCTGGTTATCCACGAGGACCAAACGGGATTTGTGAATGGGAGGCAGTTAAATGTCAATGTGCGGCGGTTACTTAATGTTATAATGATGTCGGCGGCGGATGGGGAGGCGGAAATAGTAGCATCGATGGATGCGGAGAAGGCCTTCGATAGGGTGGAGTGGAGCTACCTGTGGGAGGTGCTGAGGTGATTTGGGTTTGGTGAGGGACTCATTAGATGGGTGAAGCTGCTGTACAGTGCTCCGGTAGCAAGCGTGGTGACAAACGGGAGGAGGTCGGAGGATTTTCGGTTGTCCCGTTGGACGAGGCAGGGGTGCCCCTTGTCTCCCCTGCTCTTCGCGTTAGCAATTAAGCCCCTGGCCATGGTGCTGAGGGATTCGAAGACCTGGAGGGGGATTGTGCGGGGGGGGGGGGGGGGGGGAGGGGGGGGGGGGGAGCACCAGCTGTCGTTGTACGCGGATGATTTACTGCTGTATATTGTGGATCCGGCGGGGAGGGGGAGGGGGAGGGGGAGGGGGGGGGGAATTCCTGAGGCATTGAGGATACTTGGGGGGTTTGGGGATTTTTCGGGCTATAAGCTCAATGTGGGAAAGAGTGAGCTGTTTGTGCTGCACTTAGGGGACCAGGAGAGGGAGATAGGAGAGCTCCCTTTGAAGGGGGCGGAGAGGAGCTTTAGATATCTGGGTGTCCAGATAGCCAGGAACTGGGGGACCCTTCATCGGCTAAGCTTTTCGAGGCTGGTGGAACAGATTGAGGAGGAGTTCAGGAGGTAGGATGCGTTGCCACACTCCTTCGCGGGCAGGGTCCAGTCGGTTAAGATGACGGTGCTCCCGAGGTGTTTGTTTCTCTTCCAGTCTCCCCATCTTGATCGCGAAGGCTTTTTTTAGGAGGATAGATAAGAGTATTCTGAGGTTCGTGTGGGCGCGGAAGGCCCCGAGAGTGAGGAGGGTATTCTTGGAGCGAGGCAGGGAGGTTTGTGGTTTGGCGTTGCCCAACCTGTGTGGGTACTACTGGGCTGCAAATGTGGCGATGATCCGTAGGTGGGTGATGGAGGGGGAGGGTGCCGCATGGAAGAGGGTGGAGGCGGCGTCCTGTGTGGACACGACTTTGGAGGCACTGGTGATGGCCCCAACGCTCCCACTCCCCCCGGCAAGGTATTCTACGAGTCCAGTAGTGGTGGCTTCCCTCAAAATTTGGGGCCAGTGGAGGCGGCATTGGGGGGAAGTGAAGGCCTCAATCTGGACCCCGATACGGGGTACCCATCGGTTTGCACCATGGGGAATAGATGGTGGGTTTTTGAGTTGGCATAGGGCAGGCATCAGGCGGATGGGGGACCTCTTCCTCGACGGGAAGTTTGCGACTTTAGAGGAATTGGAGGGGAAGTGGGGTCTCTCCCCCCGCCCCCCCCCCGGGAATACTTTAGGTACATGCAGGTTGGGGCGTTTGTTAGGCGGCAGGTGGTGGAGTTTCCGCTACTGCCGTCAAGGGGCGTGCAGGATAGGGTGCTTTCGGGGACGTGGGTCAGTGAGGGTAGGATCGCGGCAATTTATCAGGTGATGCAGGAGGGGGAGGAGGCCTCGGTGGAGGGGCTAAAAATGAAGTGGGAGGAGGAGCTGGGGGAGGAGATCGACGAGGGGACGTGGGCGGACGCCCTGGGGAGGGTGAACTCGTCCCCTTCTTGCGCTTGGGTCAGCTTAATTCAGCTGAAGGTGCTGCATAGGGCGCATATGACTGGAACCAGGTTGAGCCGGTTCTTTGGCGGTGAGACCAGGTGTGGGAGGTGTTTGGGAGGCCCGGCGAATCACACCCACATGTTCTGGGCATGTCCGGCGTTGGAGGGGTTCTGGAAGGGGGTGGCGGGGATCCTATCCAGGGTGGTTGGTTCCAGGGTGGAACCGGGCTGGGGGCTCGCTATCTTTGGGGTAGCATCGGAGCTGGGAGTGCAGGAGGCGAGAGAGGCCAGTATTCTGGCCTTTGTGTCCCTAGTAGCCCGGCGAAGGATCCTTTTACAGTGGAGGGATGCGAAGCCCCCGAGCCTGGAATCCTGGATTAGCGACATGGCTGAGTTCATTAAACTGGAGAGGGTCAAGTTTGCCCTGAGGGGGTCGGTGCAAGGGTTCTTTCGGCGGTGGCAGCCCTTTCTTGATTTCCTGGCGGAATGTTAGAGGGTGGTCAATCTCAGCAGCAACCCTGGGGGGGGGGGGAAATTATGGGTCTGTTAAGGGGGTTTGCTTTTGCAACTATATGTTGGTTACTTTTTTTTAAATTTATTGCTTTGTATGGGGGGGGAGGGGCTTTTGTTTCTGTTTTTTTCTGCGCCTTGTTTATTTTATTGTTGGGAGAAAATTTGTTGTTGAAAAATTTGAATAAAAATCATTTTTTAAAAAAAAAAGAAAAAAAAAAAGAAACAGTATGTTACCCGAAGACTCTAACTACCCGTATGGGCTGGTTGCCTCCTCTGGGGAATGAGGGCCATTTTTCCACCATTGTTAAGAGAGCATGTTATAATCCAACTTTGTGAAGATCATCGTGGGACAGTAGGGATGGAGGAGATAGCCAAAAGCTATTTTTGATGGCCAGGGCTCAGTAGTGAAAATGGGGAGAAGGCGGGCATGTGTTCAGCTTGTGCAGAGGTTCAAAACCTGCTGCCACTAGTGCCCTTCCACCCATGGGAATGGCCAGAAGAGCTATGGCAAAGAGTTCATCCATATTATGCTGGATCATTTGGAGGACAAATGTTTCTCATTGTGGTAGATGTGCACTTAAAATGGCCTGAAGTCAACATTTTGAAGAATACGTCCTTGGAGAGAACAACAGAAAAAGTGGGTGAGGTTTTTGCAAGATTCAGTTGCCCTGAACAACTTGTTAGTGACAATTGGCCATAGTTCATTTTGCAAGCATTGACAAATTAACTAAAGGAGAACGGAATCCCACACATCCGATCCGATACATAACATCCTTCGACAAATAGGCTGGAGGAAAGGTTTGTTCAGACATTGAAGCATTCATTGAAGGTAATGCATGAGCAAGGATCATTGTCATAACGACTAAGCTAATTCTAGATGACATACAGGAATACCACAATTTTGGCAGGATTACTCATGGTAACCATCAGTTACACACAGCATTTGTGTTGCTCAGACCTTGCTTAAGACAGGAAGAGGAAACGGTCAGGTTTTGTGTCGTGGGAACAGGGCTAAATGCCGTGTTTTTCTGAAAGGCCAGGAAGTATTGGCAACAAACTATACCACCAGCGAGAAGTGGATACCTACCATCATATGAGCATAGATAGGACCGGCATACTACACTGTTCAGTCCTGGGTGATGTAGTATGGAGACGACGCGCTGATCAACGTTTTGAAACTAGAACTAGTTTGCTAGAGATAGAGTTAACTTGAGTGTCCATAACAAACTGTGCCAAGTGAAGAACGAAACGTTCCTGAGAACCTGACAATACCATAACTACTGTGGAAGGCAGTACCCCAGTTGAGGGCACTTCAAAGCTGAGTCAACTGACGAACAAAATGTCGACTCTGGTTGACATGACTGTGGGCGATGTCCAAACTAAACCAAAAACACCAAATATTGCTGTCAACATGAAAAAGTAGTCACCAAGGTTCACCAGCACCAACATTGAAATCAATGTCCTCTAAAACGTCTAACTTATTGAATGTTGAGTTTCTAAATTCTTCATATTGTAAATTTTGATAACGTTTCACTGTTGGGTATTGAGGTTTGTTCTTAGTTGGAGCAAGGTCTCGAGTCCAATCACGCGACACGTTGATGGTCACAGCCATTTGCACAGGTAAACTGAACAGTCTGTCCCAACAGCCTGTAGAGTAAACACCTTTCCAATAAAGTTCTTGTTTGTTCCTTTGTGATCTGCAAGCCTACCCTATAAACATACCACAATTCTCTTTGCCTGACCATGGTTCATCCTTGAATAGAAGCTTTGAGTGCAAAACTTTACACAGGAGAATTCCATGGGGATCTGTGAACTTCTTAAAGTCTAGTTATCCCTCTGTCTACAATGTAATATTGTTTTGGACTTTGTCCAGATCCAATAAACAACATTGAGAGTCTGTGATTTTTCTGGCACTCTCTGAGCTCTTTGTCAGTAAATCCTTAAAATTCTGATTAGCATGCCTGATTATTCCGCTCCCATCCTCTAATGAACTGTTTGGAAATTGCAACGGTGAATGTCACATCTATTCTGTTAATGTATGCATGGTATGTGTACAATGTTAAAGACCTCACGGTATGCAATTGTTTGGTCAAAGCAAAACTTGTTTGCTTGCTTTTGTGTTTTGTGAAACATGGTTGTTTTGTTACTGATTTTAATTAATTAGCTCAAATTATATTTGCATTTGTTTTAAAGCTGCAATATGAAATGTATTTTGTTTGGCATTTTTATGGCTGCCTCGTAATTTAGTTCATCCTTTTAAAACAGCTTTTTATTGGATATCATGTAATCTATTATTAAAAGGAAATAACAGACTGAGTTGGCAATATACATCCGTGACTGGTTCAGTGCCTCAAGGTGTCTTCCTCTCCATTCAGTTATTCTTTCTGACATGTTTTTTAAAATAGCAGCTTATACGGTTTACACTTGCAGTGCAATAAACTTGCTTTGCTTTTTCTTTGTCAGGCCATGGTGAACATTGGGAAATGGACAGATCTAGAATTTCTATTATGTATTTGGTCAAGTTTGATTCTGATTTTTCATTGAGACCATGGTTCAATTCCCACCATAGCAGTTTAAGAATTTTAATATGTTATAACCTCCCACGAGACACATGGGAATGATCGACTAATCTCCCTGTGACCCTCGTGGAGTATGAGCTCCCCCGCTGATGGGCGGGAGACCATTTCGGTGAGCTTGTTAATTCATTGCCATAATGGCAATAGGAGCTGAGCTGCAGACTGGTCCCGGCTGAGACTTGGACTGTTGCATACAAATACTTTCCTTGCAATTTGGGAGAAAATATGAAAAAGAAGGAGAATAAAAATATTTTAAAAAATAAAAATACTTTCCTTGTGGAAATAAACCATTGTTTGACTCTCCTTTCCGGACTCCTCCTTGACTACTAAAAAATACAATGTTGAAAATAAAATACGACATCGGTGAAAGGATCTTTTGTCGGCAGCTGGGGAGACACATTTTTGCTGGTTTCTGCAGGCTGCCAGCAGTCTATCTGGCCCTAGTTGTGTCATTCTGGTAGAATGACATGGACACATGGGTTGTCACAATTGCCCTCTTTTCCCCTTCTTGTTATGATGCTTCTATGCATACACGCACTGGGCTCAGCTGCTGGGTCCAGTCTGTGCAGGGTTTGGAACACTCGGAAGGAGCCAACTCCAAAATCTCGAGGTAAACGTGGGAGAAAGACACATTGGGTTGCTTTCTCAAGAGCAGACAAATTTATACAAACACACTGACAGCAATTCACTCAGAAGCAGACCATTTGGCCTGCCAAATTCTTCCAAGTGTTTGCACTATCTATGAGCCTCCTCCTATCCTCCTTATCAAGATATCCATTTCTCACTTCTGTAGCTTCCCTTTAAATCCAGCTATCCATCTTACAGAGAGAGGACTGGTTGCAAATGGGGCTAATTTGAGTGAAAGTAGAGAAGTAAGAAAATAACTGTGAAGAAGGGGTTAAAGTCAACTGCCCCCTGTCACATTTTCCAAACCTATATTGAGAAGGAATTGAGTGGTCAGCTGGTGGTTTTGAAGGCATTCCAGCAACTGGCAGCAAGCTACATGGAGGAGAATATCTTGAAGGGGAGAGGAGGAATAATTGAAAAGTGAAGAGATAGAGAAGCTTTACTTTGGAGAGGTGACTGGGCAATGAGGCAGCAGCAACTAAGTAAATAATTTACGTGTCGAAAGACTGAAATCTGAGTCTTTGAATTCCATGTCAAACATGAGAATGGAGGTACAAAGGTACCAAATGCCTGTTTCACACAAAACTACTTTTTGGGTCCTTTTACATTAAAACCTTACTCATATCTCGGTATATTACTGTGCAAAGTTGCATGTGAAACTATTATAGTGTATAAAAATAAAATGTGGCTAGCCTTTTGATTTATTTGATTTATATGTTTATTTTGGATGCATTAGTAACACATCAGATAATGTGTAGCTTTAAAAGTGAGTTTACATTTTTTTTTGTTCAGAGCACTGATTGCTAGTGACAAGGATTTATATTGGAGCGCTATCTATCCATCCGCCCGCCTGTCTGCTTGACCTTGAACAGTAAGTCATCTGTTCAATAACTTAAACATGTCACCAGATTTTACACAGACTAAATAAAACATCCATTTCAGCAGCAGACTCTGGATTTGCTTAATAGAATGGGTAATCTCTCAACTACTGTACTATATACTTATTTTAATGAAACATTAATTTTTCAGCGGTCTTCAAAAGCAAGTCAATCTTTAATGATGATAGAGCAGGAGATATATAGTTTGGAAGGAGTATTGCCAGAGAAGGTGGTAGTATGTGGAATTAGTAGTGAAAGCAGTTGGTGCCACTATATAAGGCAAGGTTTGAGAGTCCGGTGAAAAGTGGTGAAGTGGGAGGAGTAATGGAAAAATGGTCACCTTTAGGCGTATAATTTATACTCGCCAATGATCTAGCTGGATCACAGGTGGGAATGTAACTTACTGTGGTTGAAAAGCCAGTGGAAAGTGTTGCTCTATTTATTTATCTCGGTGAACCCCAAGCCTTTCCCTTATATCGATCAAATGACCACACAACCAGTTAGTTCAAAAGATGGTTTATTTACATACACAAAAGTTATCTCAACATGCAAACACAATATCTACTACAAGTTAAACTACACCTATCAGCTACAATAACCTATACAGGGCGACCGGCACTGTGCAAATGGATAAAGGCCTTTATCTGGATTTCACTTGTCTGGTTTGAAGAAAGTGGCTCTGTCTCTGCTGAGCTCGCCCGTCAGGTAGCGATCGTTGATCTTGAACTTAGCTGGCTGTTCCTGCTGCAATTGGGTAGGCACAGGCATGATTCAAGAGAGACAGAACACATGGCTGCGCTCTTTTTTTTATCCCCCTGGGATTTCGCGCTCTTTGGGGCGGTCCTTAACTTTGGACCCAAAAGTTCGACAGGGCTCTGATCACTCTCTTCGATTTCGGCCAATAAAGGGGCAGGTGCCTTGGTGGTTGGGTGGGTCCTTAGCGGTCATTGACCTTGGCAGTTGTGCTTTCTGAGCAAGGGAGTGGCGCTGATCAGTCTGTGGCTGTACCAGTTGCTTGATTGGAGTTCTATTGTCCTGGAAAAATGGGCCATGAAAATGTAAACGAGCGGGCGTTTCGGTCAGGTCTGGTTACCTGTCTTTCAGATACACATAGGCTGTGTAACAGTCTTGAGTCCTGGGTTGGCCATAATTCCCATGGTCCTTTGCAGGTGGCCATCTTAGATGGCTACAAAAGTCAAACAACTGAGATGGTTCAAGATGTATTATGCATGAGTGTTTCCTGATTGTAACCAGGTCACAAAGCCACAAGTTGAGACAGGAGGAAGAGAACTTGAGTGCTAATAGAGAGTTGTCAGAAACCATGTTTGATCAGATGGTTAGTAAAGAACAAAAGCGGGCGGTGGATGAAGTGGATATCTTCAGTTCAAACAAGTTGGTTGATTGTTTAAAAAAAAATTTGTTCATGGGATGTGGGCATCGCTGGCTGGCCCAGCATTTATTACCCATCCCTGAGGGCATTTAAGATTCAACCACATTGTTATGGATCTGGAGTCACATGTAGGCCAGACCAGGTCAGGACAACAGATTTCTTTCCCTAAAGGATAAGTGAACCAGATGAGTTTTTACAACAATCAACAATGGTTTCATGGTTAATGATTAATTCCAGAATTTTATTGAATTCAAATTTCACCTTTTGCATGGCGGAATTCTAACGTGGGCCTCCAGATTATGAATCTGGCTCCCTGGATTACTAGTCCAGTCACAAGACTATGCCACTGCATTATATATACATATCATTACCTGGGATAAATTGAATTACAACAGAAAGATTCACAGATAAAGCAGTTGTATGATAAAGTGTATACGGAAATGGACTCTGAGTGTATACCATTTTTATTACATTAGAAATAGTGTATTAATGAAAAAATGGAGACTGTTACATATTCAAGCAGATGAGAAAGGGACAGACATTCATCAAATGGTATTACTGGTGAGTTATAAAAAGGAGGTTTTGCAGGTAGCGCATGAGGTTCCATTAGGGAGTCAATTAGGAGTAATGAAAACTCTAGAAAAAAATACCGAAGTATTTTTATTGGCCTCGACTGCATAAATATGTAGTTGAATTTTGCCGTACATGTCAGGTAATTGGGAAACCTTGGGTGGTAATCAACCCAGAACCTTTAATACCCATTTCAGCATTTGAGGAACCTTTTGAGAGAGTGCTAATTGAATGTGTGGGGCCCCTGCCTAAAACTAAAAGTAGAAGTTTGTATCTGTTGACTATAATGGAAGTATGCACTAAGTTCCCAGAGGCAATTCCGTTAAGAGACATTACATCAAAGAGGGTTGTAGAGGAGTTAACCACATCTTTTACTAGATATGGACTACCAAAAGAAATTCAATCAGATAAGGCATCCAATTTTATGTTGCAGTTATTCAAGGAAGTAATGGATAGCTTAGGAATAAAGCAATTTAACTCAACGGCGTATCATCCGGAATCACAAGGAGCATTAGAAAGATGGCATCAAACTCTAAAGACCATGTTGAGGGTCTATAGTCAGGATTATCCAGAGGATTGGGATAAAAGAACTCCATTTGTACTATTTGTAATTAGGGATGCATCTAATGATTCAACTGAATTCAGTCTATTTGAATTTACTTTTGGTCATGAGGTGAGAGGACCACTTAAATTGATCAAAGAGAAATTGATGAGTCAGAGACTACATTGTTGGACTATGTATCAAACTTTAGGGAGATATTCACAAGGGCTGGTGATTTGGCTGGGAAACATTAAAAATTGTCACAACAGGTAATGAAAAAAGAAGCGGATAACTAATCAAAACGTTGTACTTTTGTTAGTGGGGAGAAAATATTAATATTGTTACCGATGGTAGGTGATCCATTAAAAGCAGGACTTAGTGGGCCTCATCAGATTGAAAGGAAATTGAGTGAGATGAATTTTTTGATAACGCCAGACAAAAGGAAAACTCCCTGTAACAGGAACAACTTCGAGAGGGAATCAATCGCAAGACAACATGTTGCAATGAAAGAAAATGCAGGAACTGTGGAGCTCCAAAAGCAGTCAAATTCCTGTCATGGCAGTGACACATGAGGTGATGACACCCAAAACTTACAGGATACTGTGAGGCCTGGATAGAGTGGACATGGAAAGGATGTTTCCACTAGTAGGATAAACTATAACCAAAGGGCACAGCCTCAGACTGAAGGGACGATTCTTTAAAACAGAAATGAGGAGGAATTTCTTCAGCCAGAGTGTGGTGAATCTGTGAAATTCTTTGCCGCAGAAGGCTGTGAAGGCCAAATCACTGAGTGTCTTGAAGACAGAGATAGATATGTTCTTGATTAGTAAGGGGATCAGGGGTTATGGGAAGAAGGCAGGAGAATGGGGATGAGAAAAATATCAGTCATGATTGAATGGCAGAGCATACTTGATGGGCTGAGTGGCCTAATTCTGCTCCAAGTCTTATGTATCTGGTCAGGAGGGGCAGATGAACGACTGCAGCTGTAACTCCATTTCACAGAGGGCATCTTCAGTGGTGGAATACTGGATCCGGAAGCTGAAGAGCTTGTACGCAATATGGCAATCCGTCTTCCAAGTAGCCTGAGAGGCAAATTCTGGAACCTATCACAGAGACCATCTATCTGCTTGATAATGCCAGGACAACTCGGACAGAACTTGTGCGAGAGTCTGTTCAAAAGAAAACGTGATTGTTGATGCTTTATCACAACTGTAACATGTGAGAAGACTAAATGGACTATATTCATGTTGATGTTTGCCGGGTGAAAAATGTAAAATTATATCTCGTGCAGAGTATAAGTTGTATATAATCTTAAAGAAATGTTTAACGTTTAAAGGGCTACAGAAAAATGAAACCATCTGTTTACATTGCTGGTTCATCCTATTTTAAGGGGGGAAGGTGTAATGATTAAAACATTTTAGGAATATTGGCTTTTAAATATTTAACGATTTAAGATTTGAAAGCCTGGGTTTTGAATGTGCTTGTTCGCAGTGGTCAAGGTTTTGAACAGGATTTTGTTTTGCTTCGAGGGCAAGCAGGTAAAACTGACCAAGGAATACGTTTTTCAGTTTGGGCTAATGCCTAGTGGTTTGCTTGGCGAAGTCCCTGTGGAGTTGAAGAGCTTTGCAGCCTGCAAGAATTTGTCTTTTTAGTTTGGGGAGATGATGTCATTGCTGGGTAGAGCCAAGGTTTTCAGGAAGACATTTTGAGAAGCTGTGTAGCGAGGCAGGGTTTTTGAGGAAAAGGCTTTTGGAAGTGAAGTCTGATCTGTCAACCCTTATGTTTTTTAGACCACAGATAAAGACTGTTTTCTTTCCCAGTTGGATAGGGAAAAGCGTAATAATATTTTAAGGCAGATCATTATTGTCTGAAGACAAGAGGCTGACACACAACCGAGTTGAAGCAGCTATTTGAACATATTCAGCTGGAGTCTGAAGGGGTTCTAACAAGAGCCAGAATCTGTTCTCTCCCACAGGTATTACTCTATGCCCTGCTAATATTAAGCTCAGTTAAGAGCCTATATGTTACTTTTCTTCTTGTTCAATGGGAAATTGTTTGGTTTTGTTAAGGGGTAATTGTAAGCTATTATTTTTTGGGTGTGAAGTTAAAAGTTCAATATTGTATTCATAACAAAGTTTTTTGATTTACAAATATCAAAGCCCTATTTTTTTTCATGCAATCACTTCTGGAGCGAATCATTCAGTCTTAAAATAAACTAAAATATTGGAGTATCGGTCCAGTATCCTAGCCACTGTTGGGCCTGGTCCTGGATCGTAATAATATGGTTTTGGTGTGTATCATCAGTCGTATATATATAATTTCAAAAGATGTATCTAAACATCTCAAAGTTGTACCTGTCTGCCAAAAAATTCGGAAATAGAATTCAAGAATGGAATTTTCATTTGCTGAAGGGGACTTTTTTTTTTACAATATGCTTCGAATAAATAAGATTTTTCTCTGTATCCAATGCTTGTCATATCAATTCCCCCCATTCTTTTTTTCATATAATCAGATATATACTACTGCATGTTTAAGCAAGTCTGTACAGCTTTGTAGTGTTAGTATTTAGATTTAAGGCGGGTTTCCTTCACCGTGTTCAGGAGTTTAAAAGAAAATTCAAATGTTAACCACTTCAGATATTTCAAAGGAAAGCATAGTGAAGCCTAAATTGCTTCATGAACAGTACTTGTATTAAACCTTTACTTTAGGACAGTTCAAAAACTCAGAACATTTTACTGCATTTCAAAAACTAAAAGTTGAAATCACTGAAAAATAAATTTGAACAGGTATTGGAAAAATGACTTTTCTCAGTAGTGATTGTGTGGAATGATGTATCGCACAAGGGAAGAAATGGGAAAAAACAGATTTAAGTCCGAATGTAATTATCTGCCATGTTAAGATGGCTGACCTACTAGAACAAGGGTACAAAGTGAATGTTGGCCAAGGGGTTACCAGGATTCACTTATGCTTGGCGTGTGCTTGGTGATTCAGGTACAATTTGCTGAATCTTGTGTAATTAACACTGCTGATGGCGTTGTGTAGTATTATATCCATGACCTATGGTGAAGGGCACTGAAGTGCAGATCCATGACTAGTTGATTTCCAGGCAGGCTGGATGAGGAAGGGAAAATGAAATAGAATCTGCAGTGTATGTGGAAGTCGTCAAACATGCTGACACTTTGAGAACAGTGGGGAGAGAGAGAGGCTTGATTTTGCCTTTGTAAGTCAAACTGGTTTTAAAATTAATTTTGTAACATTATGGGCAATTGATTGCTATCGACCACGTGGATTCGCAAAGCATAAAATATAAATGAAGATGAAACTCCTCTTTATTTGAAAGGAGTGGAAGGGAAAAATTTCACTGCCAGAAATAGTCTCCTCTTTCAAAGCTCTCGGTTTTGCCACAGGACAGCTATGAGTCATTGAGCTCATTTAAAACTTTCACATTTCTTTAATGGGATATTTCAGAATTTGATACACTCCAGACGTAGACTTGAGGCAGTTTATTAAACTGTGTGGTCCTTTGCTGACATCCAGATGCTCTAGTTTAACTTGAACTGGGCCACAAAATTAAAACATTTCCTTATATGTATTTGCACAAAACGGTATTATTCTGACATGTATAAAAGCAGTAAAATCGGAATGATGCACAAAAGGGATCTCCCTTTCTACCTATTGCATTTTAACTAATTTGTTGCACAAGTATTTGGCCTTTACCTTTGGCTAGATTCCATAGTTCTATTGTACTTGCATTGATGAAAATAAAAGGATGTTTTTGCTTAATATTATATTGAAACAATGAGGAGGTGATCAGTACCCTGGCCTTGACTGTCTTGAATTTGCAATATCTGGTTATGTTTATCAATAATGTACAATGTAGGATTTAATGTAGCATCTCAATGCAGTTATATTCAGACTGAAGTGTAACATTTCACAATGTTGTATCAAGAAACAGAGCTTTTAAATGATCTATATTTGTATTTGTGGGTATTAGAAATAAGGTATAGCTTTAAGTAAGTTTACTTTTGTGTTTCTGTACAAGAAGTTGACGAGTCAGTTTCATGATAAACAAAGGTGCCTGGCTGTCTGTGGGTTTTGGTCACTTTAAAACTGTGCCTGCATTGTAATTCAATAGTTTACTACATGAGAGTAAACAGGGTTTAAAAGGAAAGCTAGGTTGTTGGCTTAGCATCCAGGGGCCACCCTAGCTTAGAAAGAAGCTTTGTGTTTAGTTTTAAGCTGGACTCCGAAGAAGCTGGATAGGACAAGGGGGCTGCAGACTTCTCAAAAAACAGACACCAGGAAGTTGGGACAATAAAGTATATGTCAGGAAGACAGTTAAGTTAAAGGAAAAAGATCAAGGAGTTGAACAAAGTCCTGTTGGATGAAGTTAAACTAAAAACAGAGAAAGTACTCAGATTTAAAGAGACATTTGCAAGAACCATATTTAAAGTGAGAAGACAGACATCCAAATTAAACCAAAAGTTTGGAGACATCTTAATACAGCCTGTGAAGCAGTAGTGGTCTGCTTCATGACTGGGTATCCGAGAGATAGTGTGGTCAAAATAGATGTGGTAATGCATGAGGAATACTGAAAGAGATTGAAATCCTGGAAGTGGATCCTTGGTGAAGGCACTGAAGAGAATGCATTGTTTGGGAGAAGATTCCGTGATGTATTTTTCCAAGAATGGAGTTGAAAACACTTGAAGTCAAATTCCAGTGTGACCAGCTGACTCCGTGATACAAGCATCTGGGGAATTTGATTAGAAATCTACAGAAGTTGTATTGAGTGGTATCTGCCACTTGATTTCAGAATATGGTATGTCTGACCACAGTCGGCCTGTTGGTTTACATGGACTGTACGTACTGAGAATATTATAGTATAAGATATATATTTTGCAACTTGTGTTATCCTTAAAAATCTGTCTACATCCGTCAAGATATAGGTGGGACAAAGGAGTAGTGCACTATAGTCTATCTTTTCATGTTTAATACAATGTTTTATTATTTTATTAAATGTTAATTGGCAGTTCTGTGACTGTATATCCATGTCTCTAATCAAAAATAAAAGTTATGGTCTATCGAGTCAGGGTTCCATTCTGGGACTTGACTGTCCAGTGGTAACATCATGGATCACTACTTCTCCATGCTGAACATCACTTGGAGGAAGCACTGAGGATGGCAAGGGCACAGAATGGACTCTGATGTCCATGACCAAGAGTGGCTTGGTCGTACCATCACAGACCTATCAGGACCCTAAAGGACATAGCTGCTAGACTGGGACTGCAGCAGTTGGTGAGGGAACCAGCAAGAGGGAAAAAGATACTAGACCTCATCCTCACCAACCTGCTTGCCACAGATACATCTGTCCCTGATAGTGTCGGTAGGAGTGACCACTGCACAGTTCTTGTGATGAAGTCCTGTCTTCATATTGGGGATACCCTCCATCATGTTGTGTGGCACTACCACTGTACTAAATGGAATAGACTTTGAACAGATCTAACAAGTCAAGACTGGGCATCCATGAGGCACTGTGGGCTATCAGCAGCAACTGAATTGTATTCAACCACAATCTGGAACCTCATCCCGGCATACCCCCCCACTCTACAATTACCATTAAGCCAGGGGTTCAACCCTCGTTCAAAGGTGAGTGTAGGAGGTTCAACCCTCGTTCAAAGATGAGTGTAGGAGGCTATGTCAGGAGCATCACTTGGCATACCTAAAAATGAGGTGTCAACCTGGTGAAGCTACAACACAGGACTACTGTGCCAAACAGCAGAAGCAGCAAGTAATGGTCAGAGCTGAGCAATTCCACAACCAACGGATTCGATCTAAGCTCTGCAGTCCTGCCACATCCAGTCGTGAATGGTGGTGGACAATTAAACAACTCACTGGAGGATGAGGCTCCCCAAATATCTCAAGATGGAGGAGCCCAGCAATCAGTACAAAAGACAAGGCTGAACCATTTGCAACAATCTTCAGCCAGAAGTGCTGATGGATGATCTATCTCAGCCTCCTCCAAAGATCCCCAACATCATAGATACCAGTCTTCATGCAATTCTATTCACTCTACATGATATCAAGAAACGTCTGAAGGCACTGCATGCTGCAAAGGCTAAGGGCCCTGACAACATTCCAGCAATAGGACTGAATACTCGTGCTCCAGAACTAGCTGTGCCCTTCGCCAAGCTATCTATAGCACTGGCATCTACCCGGCAATGTGGAAAGCTGCCCTGGATATGTCCTATACACAAGAAGCAGGATAAATCCAACTTGGTCAATTAATGATTCATCAGTCTACTCTTGATCATCAGTGAAGAAACTTGAAGGGGTTGTCGGCAGTGCTGTCAAGTGGCACTGACTCAGCAATAACCTACTTTCTGATGCTCAATTTGGGTTCCGCCAGGGCAAGTCAGCTCCTGACCTCATTACAATTTTAGTCCAAGCATGGATAAAAGAGGTAAAGTGAAACTGACTGCCCTTGATGTCAAGGCGCATTTGATTGACCATGACCTTGAGGAGCCCTGGCAAATCTAATGTCAGTGGGAATCTGCGGGGGAGACCTTCAATTGGTTGGAGTTATACTCATACCTAGCACAAAGGAAGATGGTTGTGGTTTTTGGAGATCAATCATCTCAGTCCCAGGATATTACTGCAGGGGTTCCTCAAGCTAATGTCCTCGGCCCAACCATCTTCAGCTCCTTCGTCAATGACCGTCCCACCATCATGAGGTCAACAGTGGGGATGTTCGCTGACGTTCTGCACCATCATTCGCAATGAAGGGAGATACTGAAGCAAGAACTGGACAACATTCAGACTTTGGCTGATTAAGTAGCAAGTAACATTCACACCTCAAGTCCCAGTTTATGACCACCTCCAACAAGAGAGAAACCAACCATCTCTCCTTAAAATTCAATGGTATTACCATAGCTGAATACTGGGGGTTGCCATTGACCACAAACTGAACTGAACCAGCCATATAAATATGGGTGGTTACAGGTGCAAGTCAGAAGAGGGAATTCTGCAGGGAGTAACTCACCTCCAGACTCCCCAAAGCTTATCCACCGTCCACAAAGCACAAGTCAGGAATGTAATGAATCTCTCCACTTGCCTGGATGAGTGCAACTCTAACAATATTCAGGAAGCTCAACATCGTCAGGACAAAGCAACCTTCTTGATTGGCACTCCATCTGCTGCCACCCCACTCCCTCCACAAGTGCCCAATGGCAGCAGTATGTACCATGTACAAGATGCACTGCAGCAAATAATTAAGGTTCCTTCGATAAAATCTTCCAAACCCATAACCTCTACCACCTAGAATGAAATTACCAGCAGATGCCTGGAAACACCACCACCTTCCATGCCACTCAACATCCTGACTTGGAATTATAAATATATCACTGTTCCTTCACTGTCGCTGGTTCCCAACAGCATTGTGGGTGTACCTACACCATGTAGACTGCAGTGGTTCAAGAAGGAGGGTCACCACCACCTTTTCAAGTTCAACTAGGGTTGGGCAATAAAAATGCTGGCCCAGACAGCGACGCCAATGTCCTGCCACAGAATAAAAAAAGTTAACAAGTGAAAGATTGACATGTAAAGATTACACATTTTACAATTTTTACAAATGACAAAAGAAAAACAAGAAAATAAGAGTAAAATACTGTGGATGCTGGAAATCTGAGAGAAAAACAGAAAATACTGGTAAAAACCTCAGCAGGTGTTGCAGCATCTGTGGAGAGTGAAACCGAGTTAATGTCTCGAGTCAGTATGACTGTTCAGAGAGAATTCATATGGACTCGATGTATATTCTCTCTGCACAGATGCTGCCAGACTTCCTGAGTTTTCCCAGCAATTTTTTAATATCCTATCAAAAAGCACTGAGTGAAGACTTTTCTTTTCATAGGAAATTTACACTTTAAACTGCAGAAAATAAATTCCCTATTTAACTTCGGGCATGACAGAAAATCTCTGGCAATGGCTAGATGTTACACTGTCCCTTAAGTGGATCTGTCAGTCAAAATTTATTCTCCGTTTCGATGGCTTGCTTCCTTTTCAGTTCCCCAGCCGAATAACGTATAATCCCAGAAGTTCTTTTCAATTTGAAGATTATGCTGTCAATCCCTTCCTCCAGCTCCAAGCTAGGTGAATCTCCCAGCCTCCTTTGCCACCCTCACAATCTTGGTTTTAATTCTGAGCCTGAGGCCCATCTGCATGTGCACGCTGAATGGTTTAAGGAAGGATGTGAATGCATTGGGGGCGGTTCAGAGGGGATTTACTAGATTGATACCTGGAATGAGCAGCTTGTCTTGTGAGGAAAGGTTGAACAGAACGGACTTGTTTCCAGTGAGCTTTGGAAGAGGGAGGGGTGACTTGACTGAAATATATAAAATCCTGAATGGTCTCAAGACCGTGGAAAGGTCGTTCCCACTTGTGGGCCAATCCAGAACTAAGGAAGCACTGTTTTAAAATAAGGTGCCACCTTTTTAGGACAGTGATGGGGATAATTTTTATTTTTTTTGTGTGACTTTGAACCTCTCTACCTCAAAGTGATGACGGTAAGGTGACTGAATACATGATACCTGTAACACTTCTCTGGAACTTTTAGCCATGGGTCTAATCAGGGTTTACTCAGAAACAGTGGTCATTGTCTCCCAGAGAAAATACTTTGCACCTTCCTCTCAGTGAAACAATGAGTCTTCCTTCACTCTTTAGCCAACCATCCAGGCTTGCTGCCAGACCTATTTCAGAACAGGTCACATGACCCCCTTCATTTCCCCTAAATTTAATGCTATGTTGCCAAACTGTTATAAGCCAAACAATTGTAACAGCATCTGCAGCAAGAGTGAAAGAAAAGGTAGGTTTCAAATTCAAGATCTTTCTTCAAAACGTTCTGAAACATGGTCTTTGACCTGAAACGTTGGCCAGGATTCTCCGCTGCCCACCACCTGTAGTGGAGCTCCTGATGTAGCAGAGAATCCCGCGTGGGTAAAAGTTGCGAAGCTCCAGTCCCCCACTGGCGGCGGCAAAGAGGTTCATGCCCAGAGACGGAGGGAGGATGGAAATGGGTCATTTGAACCCATTTGCATCCTATTAATGGACTGGACACTGGAGTCTCCTCACCTTCGTCATGCTCCAGCCCTCTCGGCTGGTGTTCATGTGGGTGTGGATTCGTGCAAGTATTTCCCAGCGTGGCCCTGATGCAGTGAACCTCATGGTGGGCAAAGAGTAAATATTTAACCCAGTTTCCCCAGAGTCCATCGGAAGGCTCCCTCCTCCAATGCAAATAATGCCCACCACACCAGAATCCTCCCTCTCACCAGAGACCTCACACTGTTTATAAACAAGTAGGAGTAAAATGCTTCTACTTCCTCTTTTTCTCAGCAAAAAGCACTTAACTGCTTTTGATGTGGTCAGGAACTGTCAGAGGGAAGACAGGATTGCCCTACTTGTCGGAAGGGTTAGGATTTGTGTTGTCAGTGGGAGGTGGGTGGGGGGGGGGGGGCGGGGGAAGCCGCCGGACCTTGGTATGCGGGCAGCCTGCTAGCAGGATTCTGAACTGAATCCTGGGAGCTCCCGCCATTAACATGGCACGAGAATTGCTTATGGGCACCGCTCCTAGCGTGAATGCAGTCCAGGAGTGATTCACTTCTGGCAAGAGAATTCTGTCTGTTAACTCTTCCCCTCTCCACAGATACTGCCACACCTGCTGAGTGTTTCCAGCAGTTTCTGTTTTTATTACCGATTAATTAGCTCCACTTTCTGCCATTTTCTTTCTAATTTATAGCTACATTTGTTTTATTGGATTTTTATTGTTCGGATGTCTTTAACATGCTCCCAATAGAGTAACAGTTTTCTGCTTGTTTATTAATTCTGACCAAATTAAGTTTTTGCAGCCTCCACTTCTATCATCCTTGCAGTTTAATGAAGTAATTCAATCTTTTATTAACACTGCTATCTTTGCAACTCTACTCTCTCTAACTATTTAATCAGCAAGATCGCTTCGCTCTAGTTATGCCCTACCTCAGCATTTCATTATTGCTGTTGTAACACGCCCCCTCATAACAATCTTTACTTTTAATTGACCATTTTGACTCAAAACCTACATATATTTACAGCTCAGACCAGTCTCTGTTGGGCAGTTTTACTATTTTCTAAAATCCTCCTCCTCTGGTCTGCTTTCCCCAGCCTTACTGTTGTTCACTCTCACCTTTGATATGCATCACCATTTTTGCTTTCCTTTCTGCTTTATCACCTTGTTCTTTTCCTCTTTCTCAGATCTGTCTGTATGTTGACCATTCCTTTCACTACCTGGTTTGTGGAAAGGCATTGTAGGCGGGGAACTGAATGGCATGGATGTGGTACATATCAGGCAATAACCTCCTGGCTTCCAGGGTCAGATTTAGGGTGGTACCCCAAAGATATGCTGGGAAATCACACTCAGATATTCCCAGGGAAGGGCTTACATGGGAATTGTCCAGCAGGGCTAACTTCCCCTGGATAATTGCGCTGCGCTGGGAACTGTCCGACAAGGCGATCCAAATTGCTAACTTCGAATGATTCTGCCAGCTGTACACAAGTAGTTACTCTATAAGAGTTAGAAGGAATAAAACCACTTCTAACTTCAGTGTAACTATTTTAAATATTCAGACCGATACTCACTGGGGTCTCCCCCCAGCCACACGGGCCTCCTGAATCTGCGGGCCTGGCTCTAAGTGCCTCCCTTCCCCAATCCAACACCCCCATCCCCATTATCACCATGTGCACACCTGGACCTGCGCCACCCCTCTTTTCCACCTCCCTCCACCACCATGTGCAGACCTGGACCTGACCAGACCCAACCCGACTCCCCAAATTCTGTGCATTGACCTGGATACTTACCTTCTCCCTGGCCTGTCAGGTTCACTGGGCTATTTACAACCCTACTTTACAGCAGCAAGTGCAGGTTTCTTTAAAAAAAGGGGTGGGGGGGGTGGTCTTCCTGAGTTCACTGGAGTTGCCCTGCACTGTGGCCTTCAGCGACTCTTTCGTAGAAGTCTCTAAGTAGCTCCAGCCAATGGGGTTTCAACAAAGTTTTCCAACGCTGGTAAGTGCATTCACACTTCTGTACCTCCAGCAGGCCATCACTTTACACCACTGGGTGGAAGCTGGGCCCCCTTATGTTATTGAAGGAGGGAAAATTCTGTCATCTTCTGCTATCTCAAACCTCCTCCTTCCTTTCCTGCAAGGTCAGCATCAGTGATTTCCTCACTAGAGATCCAAAATCAATAGTAATATTGGTGATGCCCATGTGAATATTTTTTTACATGATGTGGGTGTCGCTGGCTCGGCCAGCATTTATTGTGCATCCCTAATTGCCCCTGAGAAGGTGGTGTTGAGTTGTTGCCTTGAGTTGCTGAAGTGCATGTGGTGCAGGTACACCCACAACGCTGTTAGGGAGGGAGTTCCAGGATTTTGACCCAGCGATAGTAAAGGAACAGTGAATACATTTCCAAGTCAGGGTGGTGGGTGCTGGGAGATAAACCTGTAGGTGGTGATGGTTCTTTTCATTTCGCTGATTAATCACCCCTTTCACTGGAATTGTAGACTGAGGTCTCATTGGGAGGCATGATAGCACAGTGATTAGCACTGTGGCTTCTCAGCACCAGGAACCCGGGTTCGATTCCCGGCTTGGGTCACTGTCTGTGCGGAGTCTGCACGTTCTCCCCGTGGCTGCGTGGGTTTCCTCCGGGTGCTCCGGTTTCCTCCCGCAAGTCCCGAAAGACATGCTGTCAGGTGAATTGGACATTCTGAATTCCCCCTCTGTGCACCCGAACAGGCGCCGGAGTGTGGTGTCTAGAGGATTTTCACAGTAACTTCATTGCAGTGTTAATGTAAGCCTACTTATGGCACTAATAAAGATGATATTATCATGACAAGTCTGAACAATCATGATGAGTGTAAAGATGTGTGTCACTGCCTCTCCAATGAGGCGTGTCTTGGAGCTATTTCAAGTTGGACTCCACAGTTTCCGCGTGGTGCATTAGAACCTCAGGAATGTAGAGAGATGGCACTTCACACTGCCAGCATGTGATTGAAGCTCTTGGTCCGCTATCTCAGCAACTTAAACAATCTGTCATGCTTTAAAAGCGCTCCTTTTTTAAAAGGCTCAGTTGCAGAGATCACAGTCCTTTTGCTGTGAGCCTTTGAGGAGGGTGGGGTGAGGTGTATGCAGTTGATTCATCGGCTGCTCTTTCACCTTCACTTCTGCTTCCTAGTGTTGTGTGTACATAGTGCTGCCTGAAAAATGATAACTCTGTACTAAAAGTCTCTGAGCTGCTGCTTGATATAGTGAGATGGAGTGATGGAATAGTAAAGTGTCAGGTACATCCAGCAAACTGTACCCTGTTCCAGGAAGGCAGAGACAGTAGAAGAAACATAGCTGCTCCTGTATTTCAGGTTGCACCTAAACGTGGCATAGTGTTGCTGCTTTATAGCAACTTACATTCCTTCACCTAACAGGGTGCAACAATTCCTATTTTACCTCCTTGAACTAAAGGCATGCCTCCTGCTTTTGCATCACCTGCCCGCTCATCCAGGCCCGAGACCTGATTTTGCAAGGACAATGCTGAGATCCTTGTGTTGTTGATCCTACTCCTCTTTCTCGCCACCCCCCCCCCCCCCCACCCTTTCTCAACCAACCTCCCCCCTTTCTATGCACAATCTTCAGCTGTAGAAGCACATATATTGCATAGTCACCATAATACATTTTCAAAGGTTTAGTAGGTTTCCGGGTGTGCTTAGGTGGCTGAGGAATTTTTACTGTTGTGATAAAGCAAGCGGTGAGTCAAGAAGATGTTGGAACAGGCTTATTATGTGCAATTTATGATTAAGGAACATTTGCTGGAAAAGTGAAGTTATGGCCCATTGGAAGTGGGTTGCTCAGGAATGCTTTGGGTTAGAAAAGAGTGATGAATGAGTTTGCCAGTTTTGCAAACGGAATGACTGAATCACATGATAGCTAATGGTAATTGGATGTTAGAGAATACAGGTCACTCTTTGAAAACTATTGGTTTGATTAAAAATAGCACTGAAGCATAAAAACAGCATTGAAGCATAAAAATACCTAACTTGGGAGTAAGGTTTTGCCTCAAAACTTTTTTGGGGGTGTGGTGCTAACAATTGCACACAAAGACTCGAGACATGTACAATCGAGGTTTATTGCTATGTGATGCTATTCCTCCGGCGGCGGCTGTAGAATAGGATCTCAGTGACTCACACGCATATTTATACACAAGCTCCCTGTGGGCGGAGCTAGCCGGCAGGGGCTTACCGGAGGAACCTGTATTACAGGTACAGCCAGACATCCCCCTACTGCAAGTACACATATCTACAGTGGTTATATCACGGCGGGGGGGGGGGGGGGGGGGGGGGACAGATCACAAAAGCTGGAGGGCAGTCCAAGCCATTGGACACACCAATTCACACACTCCATGCACCTTTTTTACCCAGAAAAGATAAAATGGCACAAACAACATAACCGTGAACGCAATTTTTTAATAAAAGGCATCTGCTCAATTTTGCCATAATCCTTACTTCTCCATTTTTTTTCCTTCTACCCACAATCCAAATGTATTGAATGGAATATCTAAATCCATTCCAATCCTGTAACATCCCCATATCTGGTATGTTTTGTATGATACAGAATTGTAGGTGGTACCCACGTACCAAAACATACAATTATATTTCAAAACATTACAAAACATTAAACAATGAACAGATAGTTGGGAAAGCAGTGTTCCAAACTAACAGGAAGACAATGAGCGTTCTTTTGTTTAAACCCTGAGAACCCATCTGTGTCTTTTTATTTTGCTCCCTTTCAGGAATTTTGACACCCGTGTTGTTTTGTTGGCTTAGTTGGAAATGTTTAAGTGATGTGTTTTAGCTGCTTCTGCTGTGGAAATGATGGTGCCATTGAGTCTGGGCAGACCTTAAACGTGGTTACGTGAGCAAATCATGACATAAGCTTGTTGAAATCTGTTTGATTGCAACTTTAAAAAAAACAATGTCTGCGTTCAACAAATCCTGCACTTGGAAAATCCTTGGGTGAAATTTCTATTGTCATACTGCAGCTGTTGATAATCCACATCTAGAAGAGGAATTGGTACATATCAGTTAGTTAAACTGTAATGTGACTAAATGGAGCTTCATTGTGTCATAACTTCTTCAAAGTAAAAACTTATGAAAATGTGTACATTTTAAGGACATCTTCATATTTTTCCTTCCCCTTTCTTGTCTTGGCATTTTGCTTGATGGGCATCCGGAAAACAGCTTTTTCCATTAAAAGTGGGTTTTAAAGGACACATCAAGCATATTTGAAAATCTGAAAAGGCATCTTCAGCAACCTTCAGACAATTAAGCGTCTGTCTTTCATGAGTCTAATGTCAATTTTAAAATAAAATGGATCAATGTTTTTAAAAATGAAGCATCAGAAAACTATAATTCAAAAAGTTTCAGTTCAATGTGAGAAAAGTGATTATTGAAATAACAAACTCTCGCCAATGGCAAGAGTGACTATTCTAAGTTTGTTTCTAAGTTCTAGAGCACTTTTAAGTGTTCATGGTATTAAAAATGTGTCTATAAGCCAAAGCGATCTAGTAAAAGACTCCGGGTTTTCCGGTCCCTGAGCCGCGTGTTTCCCGGCAGTGTGCCATTCGCTGGCGGCGCGATTCTTCCCATTGGGATTTCCCATTGAAGCCTCCGCACACTGCCGGGAAATCTGGAATGGGGGTGTGCTGCCAGCGGGAAAAGAGAATCCCAAAGGCCGTAAAATTCCGGCCTTTATGTCTCTGCATGATGTATTGTGTCGTGTACAATGATAAAAATACGAAAGCCCATGGACTTCACTGTGCTAAGTTGGAAAACTCCTATTCTTCAAATCAAATTTCTGCCATTGTGCTGCATATATTGTCGGCTGCTATACGTGTGATCCTTTTGGCAACAGAGCAATCTTATTGCGAAACAGAAATGCTCGGAGTATTGAGTTGCTCAGATGGCATCAGTAGAGAAAAGGTAGGGTTGGCGTGTCAAATCACTGGCCTTTTCTTCAGAATATTAAAGACCTGAAATGTTAACTGTATCTTCCTCTATGCACAGATGCTGCTTGAACTTCTGCAGACTTCCAACATTTTTAAATTTCACCCTTCTATCATTTTGACACATGTTATTTGTTCTGTGTCTGTCACTGCTGCTCATTTAATAATTTATCCCTTCTGATTCGACTTTTCTGCGATTCAGTGAACTGGGATCCTCTCTGCAGATCAAGTTTGGCAGGTTTGATAATTGTTGGTTTATACATTATGGGAACATCACAGGTGACGTGTCATGGTTTTAGCTCATAGTTCCTGTTAAATATTTGTACTCGGCTATGTGCAGGGTGGAGTCGCAAGAATTCTGGAGTTGGTACTCTACATATTGTTTCCTATTAAACATGTTTGGATTTGGTGTGTGTGTTGTGGAACCCGGACACCGTATAGGCTTTTAAAAGTAAGTGGAACTATATTTGGGGATTGCACATGGAATATATTTAACTTGAATATAGTGTTGTGCAAATGTTATGTGAACCTGGAAGTGTAAAATCAGGTGCTGAAGTTGTATGAATTTTCTGAAATTTGTTAGTTTAACTGGACAGTGTTTATTCAGCGCAGGTAACTTGGTTAGTTTTCGCTGCGGTGCTCTGGGTCTTTGGCCGTGGTGCCCTCTTGGAGTTGATCATTGTCTGGAAGGAAGAAATCTAACCTCATCTGTTACACTGATGAAAAGCACCTTACCTGCCACCTAAACATTGAAACATCTTTTTATGGTAAAGTCTGTGCCTTGTCCACTGAACAGCTGAAAGTTGTATCAGGTGGCAGTAAAGGAAAGTGTAACCTCTTCTTTAAGGTTTGAGAAAAACACATAGCATTTTAAGTCTGTAAATTACGTTTGAAACATTCATGCTGATCTTGACCAAGTAAGCAATGGAATTTCTCCAGTTAGCCTTGAGGCCCCTGGTCCAGTGGAAAAAAAAAATGTACAAAGTTTTGCTGCACTTTCCTCATTGGGCTTGAATGCAGATGGAATCCAGGTGAAAACAGTTGAACTCAGCTGTGATTGTCCCCATCATTGAAGAGCCTGCCAAAACTAACTTCCCCGTCTGCATCTGACGAATGACCAATAGTGAACTAGTAAAGGACCAGTAGCACCAGTGTCTGCAACCTGGTGCCAAGTCAACATTTCTCAGGAAAGGAGTTGAGTGAAAAAAATGAAAGGAAGACCAAATAGTGATTGGTCTCTGGTTGAATAATTGACATCACTCAATTTCTACAGCTGGGTGTGGATATATCTATTTTCACAAGTCTTGGCTCCCACGGAATCTCACAGATCATTGTTTCCAGTGAAATTATAAGGCTTGACTGACATAAGAGATAAGATATCTCAGCTACATATTCTGATCAGTTACCATATGATCACAGTGTTGTTCCAATCAGAATGTTCAAGATTTAATTACCAAGGAAATTGCCTGCATCACAACAGGTAGATACTGGGAACCCACCCTCGTCACAGGCCAGGAAATCTTGCACGTATTCCATCCAGGGGAATTGGGTACTTGATTGCTTCATTCCCAGACAACAAAGAGGGTGAGAACATTTTAAAATAAAGTTTACTCTTTCTACATGGATCTAGGTTGCCCTGTTGGAATGGTTTCTTCCAATCAGCTGTGGGATCCACTCTGCCCTTCAGGGAACAGGCAGGTCTCATCCCACAGGGAGTATTGATCTTTGCTCTGCTATTGGGTTACACTGAGGTCAGTGAAGTGCAAACTTACCAACATATGAAGCGCTCTCAACTTTGCCTCATTTAATCTGATACAAAGACTATATCCTGAGTTCCCAGAGGCTCTGTTCAAAGGTCAAAACAAAACTCATTCAAAACTACGGGCAAAGACCAGGACCTGTCAATGCAGGGTCCCCTTGCTGGAAACAAGGCAAAATGCACCAGCAGGCCCTCACTCTTTTGGGGTCATGTTGTTTTCAAGATTAACATTGGGCAAGGAAATGCAGGTTGCCTGGTTTGGAGGTTAATCCTTGATTTTTTTTTTTAGCGAATTGAAAATGTTTTCATATATGTAAAAATTAAATGTAGTTTGTATGAGTACTTTGTGAATTCTTTGTATTTTTTGGATTAAATTTGTTATGGCACAAACTTCTTTTCTGAAGATAATGCATGTTTATAGGAAACTTTCCGTGGACATTTACCCTATGGCAACTACAAGGCAAGGTTGTTCCAAAATAAATGTTCTTTTAGACATTTAGAGTACCTTTCAAACCAGTTTTAAGGGATATTCAGATTGTGAAATGTTAAACAGAGTTCTCATGAAATGGGTCGGCACGTTTTGTTTTTAAATTGCTGGACGTGGGCAGTAAACGAATCAAGCTGTGAAAAGGGAAGGTATCTAATGTTCCCGATGTAGCTCGAAAGCTGAACGGTGAACTTCCTGCAGTTACCAAAGTGCTGATAAGTAATGAAGATTTCTGTAAAAATCCCCTGGTGATGTACTAATTGTCCCTCTTAATGCACTACTTATAGTTCCACATCTCTTCAGTTTGACTCTTTTAATTTTTTTTTGCCTAATTCAACAAAACACACCCTTGCTGGAAGAAGGATGAAAGTCCTGATTTTCATGATTTGATACTGTGTAATTGGCCACTAGAAGGTGCCCATGAGCATCCCAGATTATACAGTTAGTTTTCTCCCTGGGAAAGTGTTTTGCTTGCAATCCACAGTTGATGGCAACTTCATGGAGCAGAAGTTCATTCTTGTGGCTTGTATGTGTGAACCTGTATCCTGACAGTGTGTTGCACAACTAGAGCTTTTTTCTAATATTTCGGGTTGATGACCTTTTTCTTTGCATTGATCTATTTGCATTGGGTATATTTATGAATGGCAAGATGTAACCAGTGGGGCGCCGCAGAGTTCAGTCCTTGGGGCCCCAACAATTTACAATCTATATTAACGACTTGGATATAGGGATAGAAGGTTCTAATCCTAATTTGCCGATGGCACTAAAATAGGTTGGAAAATAAGTTGCACTGAGGAATAAGAACCTTACAAATGGATATAGATAGTTTAGGAGAATGGGCCAAATGTGGCAAATGGAGTTTAACATGGATAAGTGTGGGGTCGTCCATTTTGGTTGGAAAAATGGAAAGACAACTTATTATCTAAATGGGAAGAGATTTTGGGATGCACCGGTGCAGAGGGATCCTAGTGCATGAATTGCAGAAAACTAGCATGCAGGTACAGCAGGTAATAAAGAAAGCAAATAGAATGCTGGCATTTATAGCTAAAGGAATATAGTATAAAGATAAGGAAGTGTTATTGCAACTATACAAGGCATTGGTGAGGCCACATCTGGAGTATTGTGCACAGTTTCGGTCCCCTTATTTGAGAAAAGATGTATTGGCATTCGAGGTAGTTCAGAGGAGGTTCACTAGATTGATTCCAGAGATGAGGGTTTTGTCTTGTGAAGAGAGATTGAACAGTTTAGGTCCATACTCTCTCAAGGTTAGAAGAATGAGGGAGGTCAAACTGAGGTATAGATGACGATAAAACGTATGGATAAAATAGGCATGGAACAGATGCTTCCTCTTGTGGGGCATTCTAAAACAAGAGGTCCTCGTCTCAGGATAAGGGGTAGCAAATTTAAAACACAGTTGGGGAGAAATTACTTTTTCCAAAGGGTTGTGATTCTGTGGAATTCGCTACCCCAGAGAACGGTGGATGCTGGGACAGTGAGTAAATTTAAGGAGGAATTGGACAGATTTTAATTAGTAATGGGTTGAAGGGTTACGGAGAATGGGCAAGATAGTGGAGTTGAGGCCATGATCGTATTGAATGGTGGAGCAGGCTTGAGAGGCTAAATTGCCTATCCCTGCTCCTAGTTCTTGGGCGGGATTCTCTCAGCCCATGTCGGTTCGGAGAATCGTGCGACACTGGTCTGCCGATTCTCCGGTGACCGGAGAATCGGTGCCATTGGCGCGGTCAGCGCGATGCTGGTTGGGGGCCACGCCGGCGATTCTCCGCCCGGCATGGGCCAAGTGGATGCCCTCACATCTGGTCTCACCCGGTGGGACCTTGGCGTCCATCTTTTCGGGGGCAGCCTAGTTGGAGGGAGGGGTCAAGGGGGGGGGGGGGTCCGACCCCAGGGGGGCCTCCACTGTGGCCTGGCCCGCGACCGTGGCCTACCGATTGGTGGGCCAGCACCTCCTGTTGGGGGCCTCCTTTGCTCCGCACTGGCCCCTGTAGTCCTACGCCATGTTGCATCGTGGCCGGCGTGGAGAAGGAAGCCACCACGCATGTGCACATTCGCGTCGGTCGCAGTGCGGATGCGCAGACCCGCTGTGCCCATTTGACGCTGGTATCGGCAGCTGGAGTGGCGTGTGTCGCTCCAGTGCCATACTGGCCTCCTGTAGGGCAGAGGATCGCTACACTTAGCGGTCCGATGACACCGTCGTTGAACTCTCCAGTTTTTTACAACGGCGTCAACAGTCTGCTGCCAGATGGGTGAATCCTGCCCCTTATATTTTAAGAAAAAACTATTCTGTCCAATTCCACCTCCCAGCTCTTGGTCTGTAGCCCTGTAGGTAACAGCACCTCGAGCACAAATAAATGCCCTAATTCTGCTCCTATATCTTATGGTCTTAGATGCTGCCAGGCCTGAATATTTCCAGCATTTTGTGTGTTTATTTCACATTTCCAACATCCACAGCTTTTGTAGACCCCTTTGCTCTTCATTTTCTGTATTTGCAAGAGTAAAGCTCGTTATTTTGAAGTTTGCGTTTTCACATTTTGCATGGTGCTATTTGTTGAAAAATGTTAACTTTTTTTGTGCTTAGAATAGGCATAATCAATGTTTCTCTTGGGAGACGGTGAAATTACCCTGGGTTGCTGTGCCTTGAAGTAGCCAATTCAAGTGACATTGATTGATACATTCTCGATTGCTACTCCCTTAGCTAAACATTCTCGATTGCTACTCCCTTAGCTAAACAATGGTGTGGATTTTAAAGAGATCAACAGAAGGGAAGAAAGTAAATGAGAAGGTTAGCATTAGTGTTATAAAGAAGTATGTTCTTCAGTGCTTCAGTTTCCAAATTTCATAGCTGTAATTGTCGGAACAGCAATATCCCAAATCGGCATTTGGTTGCTATAATTGAAATAATGTTGCTTGGGGACTGGAACAATCTCCTTGGATTCTCTGAGTCATATAATTAAAACGATTAAACTTTAATGAGGATTGTTTTTTTTTTTGAGTGCCTTCTACAATTGGCAAATTAATAGATTTTTGGAGCTTTCACACAACTTTCACTGGCAACCAGAGCGATTGCGAAATTTACAAACTGGACAAATATGGCCTCGAAATATTTTAATTATTTGATCACTGATCACTTTCTGGACCTTCATATCATCCATACCTCCTTAACTCCCTGCTCCTGAAAGATCTCCTCCAGCTGTCACAACGCAGAGCTGCGAACCACTTTCTCACCAGCTCCCTCGATGCCACCCTAACCCAGAATTTATTACGTGTGTGCCCTTAAGATGTGAGCATTGCTGGCAAGGCCATCATTTATTACCAATCTCTTATTACCATTGAGAACCTTGAACCACTGCAGTCTCCTGAGAAGGATGTACACCCAAAGTACGGACGAAGCTCCAGGGTTTTGAACCAGTGAGAGTGAAGGAACATCAATATTGTTTCAAGTCAGGATGATGTGTGGCTTGATGTGAAACTTGCAGATGCTGGTGTTTCCATGTGCTTGACTGAGCTTCACTGAGCTTCTTGTAGGTGGTAAAGTTTGTGGGTTTGTAAAGTGCTATTGAAGGAGGCGTGAGAGTCTCTGGAGCACATCTGAAGAAAAGACGTTTAGATTCTGGCAGTCGTGTGATTTAAAGCCACATTTCTGTGGAGGTTTAGAGTCTTACTCCAGTACTTTAAATCAGACGGCCATACTCCCACATAAAATCATGACACCTCTGACCATTCCTTTTGGCAATTTCAAGCCTAAGGTCTGTGGATACAGACTTGAATATAACTACCTGATCTGAGCAAACACGGTCAGATCTCAGTTGATCACATGAAGCATTAATGTGACTCCCTCTTCAGGCCAAAACTTTATATTATTCTAGAGTCATACTGGAGGATATTCACAATATTAAATGATTCACAATTCATTTAATCAACAGCAAGCTACATCCTGAAACGCTCTTTCTTTACCTCCCTCATTCTAATCATCACGTTTTATTTTTTGTCTTTTACGATTAATATACCTGTTTAGATAGACATAGACATAGAACAGTACAGCACAGAACAGGCCCTTCGGCCCTCAATGTTGTGCCGAGCCATGATCACCCTCCTCAAACCCACATATCCACCCTATACCCGTAACCCAACAACCCCCCCCCTTAACCTTACATTTATTAGGACACTATGGGCAATTTAGCCTGGCCAATCCACCTAACCCGCACATCTTTGGACTGTGGGAGGAAACCGGAGCACCCGGAGGAAACCCACGCACACAGGGGGAGGACGTGCAGACTCCACACAGACAGTGACCCAGCCGGGAATCGAACCTGGGACCCTGGAGCTGTGAAGCATTTATGCTAACCACCATGCTACCCTGCTGCCCCCTCAGATGCCCCCCAGATGTTTTAGCTGCCACTCTGCCCTCAGTTTGGCCACAACCCACTCATAATTTAATACTCAGAGGCCAGCAGTCAGTTCCTTTGCCCTTCTCGCAACCACTTCCAGGGTCTGTGCCCTGTGATGGAAACAGTATGGCAGGTGCAGCCTATTGAGAGCGTGGTGCAGCTGATTGTGTGCTCCTGTTCCGAATTCACATGTACGTTTTTATGTACGAACGTAAACCGTGACCTCAGACTTAACCTCACTGGTTCTGCAGTGGAGATGAGCAATGTATTTCTTTGTTGCTGCTCAGTGATGACTAAACAAAATGCTACATCTAACGCAATGTCTTCCAGCCTTTCCTGAATTAGTACAATACCAATCGGCAATGTTTTCAGGGAAGGGAGCATACCACCTTTACCCAGTTTAGCACTTAAGATACCAGGGACTGGATTCTCTCACCCCACCCGTCGCAAGAACACCACGGGCGAGCTGCGTACAATGGAGAACTCCATTGACCTCGGGCAGGAATCTCTGGTTGCCGGGCCAATGTGACCGTAGAATCCCACCTCCGGTCTACAATTTTTTAATTCAAAGGATGTGAGCATCTCTGCCAAGCCCAACATTTATCGCCCATTCCTAATTGCCTTGGAGGAGGTTCCTATTTGTCTGCTGCTCTTTTTCTTTGAGATGGTAGGGCTCATGAGTCGAAGCAGCCATGTTGCAGTGCATCTTGTAGATTGGACACACTGCGCGTCAGTGGCTGAGGGAGTGAATGTTTTAAGGTGGTGGATGGGATGCTGATCAAGCAGGCTGCTTTTTCTTTGGGAGGGTCCGTGATTCAAAATGTTCATTCTGTTTCTGTCCTGCTAGATGCTGGCTGACCTGCTGAGTTTTCCAGTTTCCTCTGTTCTCGTTTCTGATTCCAATATCCACGGTATTCTGCTTACTTCAGGCCACTTTTCTTTGCACAACGTCCAACTTCTCAAGTGTTGTTGAAGCTGCCAGGCAGTGGCGGGTATTCCACCACACTCCTGAATTGTGCTTCGTAGATGGTGGAAAGGCTTTGGTGTGTCAGGAGGTGAGTTGCTCACTGAGGAGCTCTTGTAGCCACAATACTTAAAGTTTCTGGTCAATGATGAAACCACAGAATATTGATTTGTGAGAGATTGAGCAATGGTAAAGCCTTTTCATGTCAAGGCTTTCCCTTGTGTGAGATGCTCACTGCCTGATGTGTGGTGCAGATACTACTTGCCACTTACCAGCCCAAGCCTGAATATTGTCCAGGTCTTGTTGCATATGGACACAGTCTGCTTCTTTATCTGGGAAGTTGGAAATAAAATTGAACACTGCACAAATTCAGCAAACATTATTATTATTATTTTTTTTTTTAAATTTAGAGTACCCAATTATTTTTTCCAATTAAGGGGCAATTTAGCGTGACCAATCCACCTAACCTGCACATCTTTGGGTTGTGGGGGTGAAACCCACGCAGACACGGGGAGAATGTGCAAACTCCACACGGACAGTGACCCAGAGCCGGGATTCGAACACAGGTCCTCAGCGCCGTAGGCAGCAATGCTAACCACTATGCCACCGTGCTGCCCCAAATTCAGCAAACATGCCCACTTATGATGGAGGGAGGTCACTGAAGCAGCTGAAGATGGTTGGGCCAAGGAAATTCTCCAAAGACTCCTGTAATTATGTCCTGGAGCTGAGATAATTGGCTTCCAGTAACCACAACTATCTTCCTTTCTGTCAGCTATGGTTCCAACCAGTGGAGAATTATCCCCCCGATTCCTATTGACTTCAATTTTACCAGGACTTCTTGGATGCCACACTTGGCCAAATGATACCTTAATTTTAAGGGCAATTACTCTCCTTTCACCTTTTTTTATTCAACTCTTTTTGCCCAGGTTTGTGCCAGGGCTGTAATGAGGTCGGGAGCCTGGTGGTCCCAACAGAATCAGTTGCACGGTTGTTGAGGAAGTACTGCTTGATAGCACTGTCGATGGCCCATGGAATTGCTTTCAAGATTAGACTGATGGAGGGTAATTGGTTGGATTGGTCCTTAGCCATTTTTGTGGAAAGGACATGCCTGCACATTTTACACGATGCCAGTGTTGAGGCAGTACTGGAAAGGCTGGGGACGAGATTAGTTCTGGGACGCAGATTTTATTATGAAAGCTGGCATATTGTCAGGGCCTACGGCCTTTTCTGCATCAACTGTGCTCAGCTGTTTCCTTATCACATGGAGTCGGGGTGAATTGAATTGGCTGAGGACTGGTGTCAGTAATGGCAAGGACCTTGGGAGAAGGCCAAGGTAACTGAATGTGGCAGGACTGCAGGGCTTTGATTTGGTTCAGTGATTGTGGGATTACTTAGCTTGTTCTGCATCATGTTGGACAAAGCAGCCCACTTAATTACCACCTGACCCACCACCTTCAATATCCACCACCGATGCACAGTGGCAGCAGTGTGTACCTTCTACAAGATGCACTGCAACAACTCACCAAGGCTTTTTTGACAGCACCTCCCAAATCCATGAGTTCTACCTGCAAGGAAAGAGCAGCAGAGGCATGGGAACGCCACCACCGGCAATTACTCCTCCAAGCCATGCACCATTATGACTTGGAAATATATCACTGTTCCTTCATTGCCATTCGGTCAAAATCCTGGAACTCCCTTCCAAACAGTGCTCTATCATATGGACTGCAGCAGTTCAAGAAAGTGGCTCACCAACAACACCTTGAAGGAAATTAGGGATGGCCAATAGAAATGTTGGCCTGGTTCACCATGTTCCTATATTGTGAATGAATACAGAAAATGCCGCTGATTTTGCTAATTACCACGTGTTATTGTCCTGTTTTGTACCTTCGTTGATTGACCACCTCAGTTTTCGATATGCCTAGTGCTACTCCTGGCATGCTCTTTTATATTAATTGAACCAGGATTGATAATGGTAGGGTGAGACATACATGACGTCAAAGATTTTGTTGGAATTGGATTCTGCTGTAGATGGCCATGGCACCTCTTGAATGCCCAGAGCTGCTAGATCTATTCTGAACCTATCCCATTTAAAAAGGTGGCAGTGCCATGCAACCTCTTGGAGGGTGCTCTCCGTGTGAAGAAAATACTTTTTCTCCATGAGGACTGTGCAGTGGTCACTCCTATCAACACTATAACGGACAGACACATCTGAGACTGGTGGTCTGCTGAGGATTGTAGGGGAAAGATCTGGTACCTAAAGAGTTAATGGGATTGACCGTACCAGTGATAATAATCATTTATTGTCACAAGTAGGCTTCAATGAAGTTACTGTGAAAAGCCCTAGTCGTCACATTTCGGCGCCTGTTCGGGGAGGCCGGTACGGGAATTGAACCTACGCTGTTGGCATTGTTCTGCATTACCAGCCAGCTGTTTAGCCCTCTGTGCTAAACCAGCACCTATTCAACGCCAAATTCACCATTAAGGCAAATGACTTGAAGCTAAGGGCAGTCTAGAGATAGTTAGCAACTAGTATGGGGTCTCTATTCCTTTTACTCTCTGCTGTAAATATGTACTTAGTTCAGTAATGATAATAAAGACTCTTGTAACCTCAACAAAACTGCTTCATGGTGTCCAAGCAGTATACATCACGGATAGTGACAACAGAATAGACCAGGGATGATAGTTTTGTTTCTTGGTGTTATTTCTCCCAACACCTGCTGTATGCTGAGTCTGGCAGATAGATCCTTTAGAACTCTGCCAGCCCAGTCAATCGTGGTGCTACCAAGCTACTCTTCATAAGTCCTTGATAATTGATAATGAACTCCTCCCGCTAGGCGTATGTCATGTTCCCTTGATGATGATATGCGGCAGGAAGTTTGCGACAGAGCAACACAGAAAATAATAATCCCTGAAAAATGTTCTGCTTTAACAGAAAGTGGTCTGCACATGATATTTCAATAGGTATTGGAGAGATATGCCGATGAAGTTAAAGGAACATGCTGGCAAAGATAGGAACAGAAAATGTGGCGGGATGTTATTGTTGGGAGCCTGCGATTCTATTTTTCAGGTTGTTTCTTGGGCGCCAATGTTCTGAGTGTTACTGCGGAAAGATGGTTTGGAACATATGATTAGGTGACAGAGTTTATTGACTGATATCCAAGAGCCCCATATAGTTAAATGTAGTTTTGTAATGTTCCAATCGATTCCATCTTGGAATCCAGACATGCTGGAAATCCTGTGCACGAAGGTTTAACTAAGGAAGAGTTTGGGACTCCATGATGTTCCATTGACTGAGAAAAACCCTCCAAGAGATGGCTGGATGTACATGCATTTTTGAAAGCCAGATGAGGATTGTATTGGAATTGAGGTCAGCTTGTAGCTGTGTAGCCTGCCAACACAGATATGCAAAGGGAAGTATGAGGTGGGGATTCTACTGAAACTTACAGGTTACTGAGAGGGCTAGATAGAGTGAACATGGAGAGGATGTTTCCATGGTATGATAAACTGGAACCCAAGGGCACAGCCTCAGACTGAAGGGACGATCCTTTAAAACAGAGATGAGGAGGAATTTCTTCAGCCAGAGGGTGGTGAATCTGTGGAACTCTTTGCCGCAGAAAGCTGTGGTGGCCAAATCACTGAGTGTCTTTAAGACAGAGATAGATAGGTTCTTGATTAATAAGGGGATCAGGGGTTATAGGGAGAAGGCAGGAGAATGGGGATGAGAAAAATATCAGAGATGATTGAATTGTGGAGCAGACTTGATGGGCCGAGTGGCCTAATTCTGCTCCTATGTCTTATGGTCTAACACCCGACGGTGAGGCATAAGCATGAATAGTGATCTTTGGGTATGGTATCAGAGTGTGACTGGTGCCTATGAAACTGTATTCTAGCAAGGGGCTGATCTGTTCCAGAGAAGAGATGGAGAGAAAATTGAGAAGAAACTTAAAGTGTAAAACAGCTCGAATAAAATATGATTTGTTGCTGATGTAGTTAAAACTTCTAGTTTTGTGCTGTGCAAACATTGGAAGTGTAAATGACTGTTGAAGTTATAGCTTTACATCTTCATTAGCAATAGTGATGCACTTTCCACTTCAAATTCATGTTTCCTATTCACTTGTTACATATTCACTTAGTATAAAATGTTAATGTTATGGTACCTGTTATGACCTAAGACTATTCCTCCTTGTTAATGGCTGTTTTCTCAAAGTGCAGTCAAGAGAAACAAATTGAATTTATTAATTGCAAGTTATTTTGATATCTGGGTTAACGGTTGATGCAGGTACATTTGTGGCACCACAGAATGTTTATAAAGTTTCTAGTCAGAGTTTATTTGGTGCAACAATTTGCATATGGACGATCACCCAGATGGCACAAAGAGCCAAATGGCTCTCCCAGTCCTTAGGTGTATTTATATTTTAAACTTTGTTTTAAACTAGGGCACTTGGCAAGTATGGACCCTCCCCCACTCTTTGTTGGCACCCTTCCATCTGTGTGGGGTGATGGACAGACAGCAAATCCATTGGTTATGGGACAGTTTCACATGGTGCACTTTAGCTGATGTCTGACTAATCCCATGAGAGATGGGTTCTGCCACCAGTGCCACCAATGAAATTATTATCAAGTGTTGGTTGCTGTTTTCAGCATTGGCACCTGTTGTCAAGCCACTGATCTATGCCACTTCACAGGTGATGTCGCCATTTCCCTTTGTTGGCTAGTGTCTCCCAATATAAAAATTGATGACATTATATTATCGCTCTGCTAATGGTTACAATAAGCTTACGTTGCTTTGTTAACTATTTTTCTGTAATACAATTGTAGCACAAGCTATTAGATGGCCCTTGTACTTTTTAAGAGCATTGTTCTTCTTTTGCCTGAAGGCAGGTAAAGATGGGTTTGTAGGAATGAATACTGGATAATTGTAGTCTTTCATCAAACTAAAAACCGCTCCAGCACATGAAAAATGTGGGGCGGGATTCTCCGACCCCCCTTCGGGTGGGAGAATCGCCGGGGGTCGGCGTGAATCCCGTCCCCACCATCCACCAGCCTGCCAAAAACCGGCCTGGCGTGAGTCGCGCTGCCCGCCTCGTTGAATGGCGGGGTCTGGCGCGACTCAATGGGCGCCAGGGCCACCCGAATTCTCCGGCCCGTGATGGGCCGAAGTCCCGCCCGCCTGTAGCCGGTCCCGCCGTCATAAATCAGAGTAGGTCCCTTACCGGCGGGACCTGGCAGCGCAGGCGAACTCCGGGGTTCCTGGGGGGTCGCGGGGGATCTTGCCCTGGGATGTGACCCCCACAGTGGCTTGGCCTGCGACCGGGGCCCACAGATCCACGGGCGGGCTGTGCCGTGGGGCACTCTATTACTCCGCATCGGCCGTTGTGGTCCTCCGCAATGGCTGATGCAGAGATGAACCCTCCCACGCATGTGCGGAGATGATGCCAGCATGCGCTGGCGCTCCCTCGCATGCGCCGACTCGCGTCGGCTGGTGGAGGCCCTTCGGCGCCGGTTGGCATGGCGCCAACCACTCCGGGGCGGGCTTAGCCCCTGAAGGTGCGGAGGATTCCTAACCTTTGAGGCGACCCGACGTCGGAGTGGTTCATGTCACTCCGTCCCGCCGGGACCCCCCGTCCCGCTGGGTGTGGGCGAATCCCGCCCCTTGTTATTGTGCAGATTTCAATTTTGGAGCTTTCATGCTGATGCCAATGAGAGACCAATGGGCTTGTGCCAAAGATTGGCAGAGATGTGGGAGTTGACCACTTGATTCATAATAAAGTTGCATTTCCTCGAGTAATTGACAGTAACTCAACCGTGTTTCAAGATTCACAGACACATTCACTGTCTGTGAATTGAAAAATTTAACGAAGAAGGATCTTTTGTAGAAATTTATGATTTTTCATTTGACCATTTCTGGTTAAAAAAATTAGAAATAAATTAGATGGAAAATCCAGGAATGATGGAAATAGGTCATTCAGATCACTTCATCAAATTTACTTTTCCCTAATTAATATTTATGACCTCTGAAATTTAAGTTATTTTCTTGGTTTACCTGTCTATTATATCTCAATATCCTCCTCTCCATCTTCAGCTGCATAGCTTGATGTTAGATAATAATCTTGCCTTATTCCTGAATTATTTTGCACTCATCAATTCTGCTGCCTTTTCCCCACATTATGTCCAGTATATACATTTCTTGCAGCATATGGTACCCCAGAATTTCACACACCGTTCCAATCGCAGTCACACCATTGCATTGCCAAGCTTTCCCATAAACGGTTGAGGACTTTGAGTTAAGGCTACATGCTGCCTTTTATTTATTGCTTCACATTCGCTACTTTGGAGTTTGTGTTCATTCCTCAGCTGCAACATCAGTTCAGGCAGTTTCTATTTGCACTGTTGCTGAAGTATTATAACCCTGGAGCTGGGGCCCCAACCTGTCCCTACTCCAAACTGCTTAGCCCTCGGTTGTAGTATAAATGCAGCTCAAATCTGATTCAGTTGCTATTGCCAATTCCCATTCTAGGTTTTCCTATTATGATTAATTTTCTTTTTGCTAATGCACGTTCAATGGTGTTGCATTTCACTTCAATCTAATTCTTTCTAAACTTTCTTTGTCTTCTGTCTGATCATTGTTGAGAGCAGAAGTTGGAATGATCATACTAACTTTGATGAATTACATTTCATTGTGAAAGTATAAATTTATTTTGTCCTTTTATTATAAGAAAAAGAATTAGCAATTTGATGGTCATTCAGGTTTTTATTTCCTGCGTTTGGGAACCTCTTCAGTGATGAAATTTTGAGTATAAAGCTATAATGTGAGTTTGCAAGATGTTATGTACATTGAACTTTTGTACAGTTGGAAATGTCTCATTTGTGGATCTATTTTACACTTTTATTTTCCCTGTTCTCTCACTCCCCACAGACTCTCTCACTGCCTGTCCCACGCTCCCCTTCACTGCCTCTCTCACACTCCCCTTTCTTGCTCTTGCTGCTTTGCTCCAGTCACCTTTCTCATTTTTTTCTTGCTCTCTTCCCTTTTCTCTCACTCCATGCCCTTGTTTTCCCTTTCTTGCTCTCACTGCCCTCCCCTCCCTGTTTTAAATTCTCTACTTGCCCTCGCCCCTCCCCATTTCTCTATCCACCCTGACTCTCTATCTCTATCCTTCCCCACCTCTGCTTTCTCTAATGGCGGCTCTTTTCTTGCTGTTGCCTTTCTGCCATGTTCTGTTTGTCTTTTGCTTCCAGGGAATCAGGGAGGTTTTTTTCTAACCCCCTCGTTCCCCGCGTGAATTGTGATGAATGGAGTGGGGGAGGAGAGTATTATCTGGAATTCTGTACAGTCAGGTGCCTTAAATGTGCCATCAGCTCTGGGATGAGTGGGGGGGGGGGGGGGGGGGGGGGGGTGGCAGGTGAGCGGTGGTGGAAGGATGCTGAAATGAGATAAAGTTTCAAATGTCGAGATTATTTTGAAAGTCCTGTGAGTTGGGTGAGAAATGTTATTCTGAATTGTAAATGACGGGTGAGACGCTATGCTCGTATCTCTATCCCAACATTTTTTGGTTTAACATGAGTACAGCAGCTGAGGGTTGTCATTGTGCAGCAAGATTGATCAGCAATTGATTAGAAAAGAGTGAAAACCAGACTTAACCAGTATGTAGAAAGCAAATTGACACATCAAACAATGTAGTCATCAGCAAGATGGACTCTGGAATTTTACGATGAAAATCGAGATTTTGGGAGCCCTGCATCAAGACCCCAAAAGAGTGGTTCGCACTTGAGGTGAAATGCATGTGCTCTGGTCTCAGAATGACCTGAATTTTATTAAGATGCTCCAGTCGCTTGCGCATTGTCCCGTGGCAGGTGTGTGCTGTAATGAAGCGACTTTGTAGTTCAGGCCTTCTGGCTACTGTGGAAAATCTCCCACCTGAAAGGCACACTTGCAGAACGCCCTGCTGATGGGTCATCTTCAGACACAAATCATAGAAAAATTGGGGATTGGGACTAGAAGTGCCCCTCTGCCCTGTTTTTCATAGGAAAATCCCAATGGAGAAATTCGGCAAACCTCTGGGCAACATTGAGGTTAGAAGACCTGGTACCATGAGTCAGCATTACCATTTTCATGACTGCTTTTTTTTCTGATAGCGCATACGGATAGGTCATTCTCCCGGCACGTATGCAAGCAAAATCAACCCCAAATTCTTGAAGAAAAGTGCTCTGTGGGGTTTTGTGCTGTTTTTCTAAACAAATCAAACTGAATATGGTGCACCTCCAGTTTATCCCGTTGTGAACTAACTTCACTTGTAACTTGGTATATGGATCAACTGAAGTAAATGTTTAAATTTAATAGGGAAACTATCGATGTAATTTTAGCATGATCCTTGAAGACTAATTGATGGGATCTAATGTCTACTTTTTGAAACCCTGTTGATTAATGCTGGGCTATCAAACTGCCTTGGCGCACCTGACTTGGGACGCAACAAGGCCGTTAAATCTTGCGAGAGGTCTCTCATGAGATTTGCCGTACCTGGGAGGCCTCATGAGGTCTAACAAGATCTTGCGCGATGTCACAATCTGGATCTTACCCTCACTGGGCATGATCCAGATTTGCATATTTAAGTGAGCAGTTAGGCTTATTTAAATATGCCAGCGCTGGATTCTCCCACGGCCCGGATCGATTGCCCATGCATAGGAGACCTTGCCAAGATGCCGATTAGTACTGGTCCACAAGCATGGACCAGGCGTAATGGCAACTGAGGAGGGTCTCCTCGGCCATCGGAGGCTCCTGGGTGGTCACGCTCTGGAAACGGGGGTCTCCTGGCACCTGGGCACCAGTACAGTAAATTAAGGTAAGTATGATCTTGGCGAGGCGTTCCTCGCCTTGGCCAAAAAGACACAGTCCTGTTCGATGGCGGGGTTGACCCCCACTAAACGGACCCAAAATGGGGGACACTTTTTTCTCATTAAATTGCGCCCATATTTCTGAGTGCATTTCCTAGTTTTTGGTCTGTATTTGAACCCACTGTATTATTTCTTTTAAGCCGTTTTCCCTGCCAGTCGTTTTGTAGTAAGACCCAAATTGAAACCCCCACCTGCTCCCGACTGCCGCCACACCCCATCCACTGAAGGAAAGGCTGAGAGTTGAGAATACTATGTACTCATGTTATTGCATGTCAGCACAGTCGCTTGTAGATGATTAGTCATGATTAGGATGACTGCTTTGCATCATGAGAATAGTTTGACTATTTAGGCTGGGCCAATCTGTACTCAAGGTGCTGATTACGTGCAGGACATATCACATGCTTACTATGCGTCATTGAATTTTTTTTTAAGGAATATTTATAATATGTGGTGCGGTGAGTGAAACAATTTGTAGTGTTTGAGCACCTCATTTTATCAGAAATGTACATTGCATTGTGCCTAATTTCTGCAATGATGAGAAATCTGCATTTGGTGCAGATGAAACTGTAGATGAACGATTACAGAGGATTGTACAGGTACTGTCAGCACAAACCTTATCTATATTGCTCAAGTATAAATGCTTCTCACTTTCCAGAGACTGTTTGAGTTTTGTACACGCAAAGCTGATCCCTTGTTTTTATCTGGCGTCCCTATGGCCTATTGGTAATCTGCTTCCTTGTACTATATAGCGGATTAACATCAGGCTGCCTTGTAAACGGGCGCTGGAATGTGGCGACTAGGGGCTTTTCACAGCAACTTCATTGAAGCCTACTTGTGACAATAAGTTATTATTATTATTATTTCCATGTTTGACTGCCTCATTTCCCATTCGCCCAATCCCATGAAAATGGATGGCACTTGATTTTCTTCCTTCAAGATTGTATGCCAGGTTTCAGGGGAATACTGCCTACTATTAGTTCAAAGTAGCTTAATTTTGATATTTTCAATTTGTTTCTTTCAGCAAGAAATATGTCCCCCTACACAGTTTTGATAACATTAATGGATGGTTTGATTTTTGGGGGGGGGCAGAAAATTACTTGTAATTAACAGATACAGTAGGCTGTAGTTGTGTATTCATCTCTGTTACATTTCTTGCTTCATCACATTTGGTTGAAATGAAAGGTTCAAATTTCCAAAAGATTATCCACTCCACATAATTTAATGCTGATTGGTTGCATGAGCTGTCAATTTATTTTTTGAATAATAAAAGGGCAGTAGTTAACCATGCCATGGTTCAGGTACCTTGCTGACTGATCAAAAAATCATCAAAAATCACTGCAATTCATCCACCTCTATGTGGCGCTAACAATTGCACACAAAGACTCGAATCGGCACAAGAGAGGCTTTATTACCGTGAGGTGCTATTCCTTCGGCTGCAGCTGTAGAATGGCATCTCAGGGGAACTTACGAATATTTATACTGCTCCATGTGGGCAGAGCTAGCCGGCAGGGGCTTACCGGAAAACCTGTAATACAGGTACTGCTGTACATCCCGTAATGCAAGCGCACACATACATATAGACAGTGGTAGATCACCACATTCACCCCCTGTAAAAAATGAGTCCGGTGGGGGTGACGTGAAACTATAATACATAAACGTGATCTATTTACAGAGGGGGAGGGGAAGAAAAAAAGAACCAAGTGTCCATCGGGCAACCCGGCACCCGTCACAGGTTCAGTCGGACCGGCGGTCGGCGACGTCTGCCCAGGCGGTGTTGGCGTCGACGGCGTAGGTGCTGGCGGTGTTGGTGTTGACAGCGTAGGTGCTGGCGGTGTTGGTGCTGGCCAGTGGCTGGATGGCTCCGGGAGCAAGCCGAAATCTTCCATGTCGTCTAGTGTGGGCAGGGGAACAAGGGATGGACCTGGTGGGGCTGAAGTCGGTGGCGCCGGGGAAAAGGAGGGTGGCGCGTGGGTAGGGAGGTGTGTGGGTGTGGGATCGGCACCCGAGGGAGCCAGGTCCCTGAGCGAGACTGTATCCTGGTGGCTGTCGGGGAACTCCACGTAGGCATACTGGGGGTTCGCGTTGAGCAGGCGTACCTTGTCCACCAGAGGGTCTGCCTTGCGTAGCCTGACATTCCTACGAAGTAGGACCGGCCCTGGAGCTGCGAGCCAAGTCGGGAGCGACTCCCCGGATGTAGACTTCCTAAGGAAGGCAAAAACACGTTCATGGGTGTGTTGTTAGTTGCGGCGCACAGCAGTGACCGAATGGAATGGAGCGCGTCAGGGAGGACCTGCTGCCAGCGAGTGGCTGTGCGGTTCCTGGACCGTAGGGCCAGCTGGACGGCCCTCCATACTGTCCCGTTCTCCCTCTCTACCTGCCCGTTTCCCCGGGGGTTGTAGCTGGTCGTCCTGCTGGAGGCTGAGCAGGAACTGATGCAGCTCATCGCTCATGAATGCGGGATCCCCTGTCACTGTGGATGTAGTCGGGGAAACCGAACAGAACGAATATGGAATCAAGGGCCTTGATGATGGTGGCAGACGTCATATCCGGGCATGGGATGGCGAAGGGGAACCTAGAGAATTCATTGACCACACTAAGGATGTAGGTGTTGCGGTCGGTGGAGGGGAGGGGCCCTTTGATATCCACGCTGAGGCGTTCAAAGGGTCGGCACGCTTTAACCAGGTGCGCGCGATCTGGCCGGTAAAGGTGCGGCTTGCACTCCGCACAGACCTGACGGTCTCTGGTGACTGTCCGTACTTCCTCGACGGAGTAGGGCAGATTGCGGGCTTTGACCAGATGGTACAACCGAGTGACCCCCGGATGGCAAAGGCTCTCGTGCAAGGCACGTAGCTGGTTCACTTGTGCGCTGGCACATGTACCTCGGGAGAGAGCGTCTGGGGGCTCGTTGAGCTTGCCGGGGCGATACAAGATCTCGTAATTATAGGTGGAGAGCTCGATTCTCCACCTCAAGATTTTATCGTTTTTGATCTTGCCCCGCTGCGTGTTGTTAAACATGAAGGCTACCGACCGTTGGTCAGTGAGGAGAGTGAATCTCCTGCCGGCCAGGTAATGCCTCCAGTGCCGCACCGCTTCAACGATTGCCTGGGCCTCCTTTTCAACAGAGGAATGTCGGATTTCGGAGGCATGGAGGGTGCGGGAAAAGAATGCCACGGGTCTGCCTGCCTGGTTTAGAGTGGCGGCGAGGGCGACATCTGAAGCGTCGCTCTCTACTTGGAAGGGCAGTGTCTCGTCTACTGCGTGAATCCCGGCCTTGGCTATGTCTGAGCGAATACGAGCGAAGGCCTGTTGTGCCTCGGCCGTGAGGGGAAATTGCGTGGACTGGATCAGCGGGCGGGCTTTGTCCGCGTATTATGGGACCCACTGGGCGTAGTACGAAAAGAACCCCAGGCACGTTTGAGGGCCTTGGGGCAGTGGGGGAGGGGGAGCTCCATGAGGGGGCGCATGCGGTCGGGATTGGGCCCCAGTAGTCCGTTTTGGACTACGTAGCCGAGGATGGGTAAGCAGTCTGTGCTGAATACGCACTTCTCCTTGTTATAAGTGAGGTTGAGGAGAGATGCGGTGTGGAGAAATTTGGCAAGGTTGGCGTCATGGTCCTGCTGGTCGTGGCCGCAGATGGTGACATTTTCTAAGTACGGAAACGTGGCCCGCAGTCCGTACTGGTCAACCATTCGGTCCATTGCTCATTGAAATACCGAGACCCCGTTAGTGACGCCGAAGGGAACCCTAAGAAATTGATAGAGGTGACCGTCCGCCTTGAAGGCAGTGTGGGGACGGTCCGATTTACGGATGGGGAGCTGGTGGTAGGCGGATTTCAGGTCAATCGTTGAGAAGACCCGGTACTGTGCAATCTGATTGACCATATCAGATATGTGAGGGTGTGTGGTGCGGTGAGCAGCGCAGGTATACTGCGCGGGAGCGGCCCCAGTTGGGGGGGGGTCGGTTTTGGGGTCCACGAGGGTTAGGATGGGTGGGCCGCGCGGCTGGCGGGGTAGGATTGCACATTACGGGAAGCGGCCGTCATTGAGAGTGCTAAAGTCTTTGTTGCCGCAAGGTCGAGAGCGACCCCTTCCAGCAGTCATTGCCGGATGGGGTCCGATGCAATACCCGTCACAAAGGCATCCCGCATGAGGAGATTCGAATGTTCCGTGGCCGAGACGGCCTGGCAGTCGCAGTCCCGTACTAGAGGGATAAGGGCCCACCAGAAGTCCTCAATCGACTCACCCGGTTGCTGAATGCGAGTGGCGAGTACATGTCTCGCAAACAGAGTGTTCGTCGACTGGGCGTAATTCTCTTTGAGAAATTCCATGGCCCGGGCGTAGTTAGGCGCGTCCTGAATCAGCGGGAACACGCTGGAGCTCAACCTTGAGTATAGGAGTTGTACCTTCTGAGCCTCCGATGGTGTAGGGTCCGCTGAGGTGATGTAGGCCTCGAAAACAGCCAGCCAGTGGTTAAAGTCTTTCCTGGCGTTCGACGACTGCAGATCCAGCTGCAGGCAATCGGGCTTAATTCTGATGTCCATGGGAAAAGTGGATGCAATCTTGTTGAAAGTGTAGCCTGTGAATTTCAAGCCCTCTATATTTTTAATGGTTGATCTTTGAGCAGTAAAGAAATTTACCGATAAGAATAAAAATGACAACTGCGCGTCTTCCAAACAGTCCTGTGATGGATTCCCCACTGCCCATTGCCGGTAGCGGAGTTCCCGATAGTGGGATTTGCAACAGAATCCCTTGCGATCTCTGCCCTGCATAAATTTGCATGGCCAGATACACTGAATGGTTTCTGAGCACCGCTCCCAGTGCCAGTGTGAAACAAGCGGTTTAGCTCCGGCAGGAGAACATAGGGCGGGATTCTCCGATAATGGGGCTAAGCGTTGACGCCGTCATAAACACCGGACAGTTGAGGCGGTGTCGGGCAGGTGGAAAGCGTGGACTTTTTCCCGCGCTGAGGATTGATGGGGGCGGGGTTGAAGCTGAGAAACGCGTGCTTTTTTTTCCCCGCGTGAGAGCGGGAGGGGGAGGAGGAGAGCCTGCTGGTGGGCACTGGGGAGGAGGGGTAGCCCCACGATGGGAGGGGTCGGAGGAGTGGCGGGAGTTGCCGGGGTCAGCAGGAGTCAGCTGGCTTACGGGAGTACTATGGAGGGAGTAACGCGGCTGGGGGGGGGGGTTACCGGGTTACTGCTGGAATGGCCAGGAAGGAGCTGGAGTATGCAGGGGGGGGTCGGGATGGGGATTTGCCGCCGTGGGGAACTGGCCGAGCGGGGGGGGCGCTGGCCAGTGGTGGGCAGGGGAAGGGTTATGGCTAGTCGGTGGGGGAAGGGAGCCCCCTGATCCGGCTGATAACTTGGAATGTGAGGGGACTGAATGGGCCGGTCAAACGGGCCCATGTGTTTACACACTTGAAGGCGGATGTGGCCATGCTTCAGGAGACGCACCTGAAGGTGGCGGACCAGGTTAGATTGAGCAAGGGATGGGTAGGCCAAGTGTTTCATTTGGGGCTGGATGCAAAAAATCGGGGGGTGGCGATCCTGGTGGGAAAGAGGGTGTCGTTTGAGGCGTCAAATGTGGTGGCGGACAGCGGCGGAAGGTATGTGATGGTGAGCGGCAAGCTGCAGGAGGGGCGGGTGGTGCTGGTGAACGTATACGCCCCGAACTGGGATGATGCGGGTTTTATGGGGTGCATGTTGGGCCGCATTCCAGATCTGGAGATGGGGGGGCCTGATAATGGGGGGGGACTTCAATACAGTGCTGGATCCCCCATTGGATCGATCCAGGTCCAGGACGGGTAGGAGGCCAGCGGCGGCTAAGGTGTTGAGGGGGTTTATGGACCAGATGGGAGGGGTGGCTCCTTGAAAGTTTGCGAGGCCGAGGGCCAGGGAGTCTTGGACTGGCTCCCATGTGCATAAGGCCTATTCCTGGATCGATTTTTTAATTATGAGCAGGGGGCTGGTTTCGAGGGTGGAGGATGCCGAATATTCGCCGATAGTCATTTCGGATCATGCCCTGCACTGGGTGGACCTCGAGCTGGGGGAGGAGAGAGACCAGCGCCCGCTCTGGCGCTTGGAGGTGGGGCTGCTGGCGGATGAGGAGGTGGGCGGGCGGGTTCGAGGATGTATCAAGAGGTACCTGGAGGCCAATGATAATGGGGAGGTTCGAGTGGGGACGGTCTGGGAGGCATTGAAGGCGGTGATTAGAGGGGAGTTGATCTCCATCCGAGCCCCATAGGGAGAGGAGAGAGGGAGAGGCTGGTGGGGGAGTTGGTGAAGGTGGATAGGAGATACCCGGAGGCTCCGGAGGAGGGATTGCTGGGGGAGCGGCGTAGTCTTCAGGCCAAGTTCGACTTACTGACCACCAGAAAGGCGGAAGCTCAGTGGAGGAAGGCACAGGGAGCGGTTTATGAATATGGGGAGAAGGCGAGTAGGATGCTGGCGCATCAGCTCCGTAAGCGGGCTTTGCCCCCGACTATGTCCCGGGCGCTGATTTCCTTGATCCTTAAGCGGGACAAGGACCCCCTGCAGTGTGGATCATACAGGCCGATGTCGCTGTTAAATGTAGACGCCAAACTGTTGGCGAAGATCTTGGCCACAAGAATAGAGGACTGTGTGCCGTGGGTCATCCACGAGGACCAGACGGGGTTCGTGAAGGGAAGGCAGCTGAACACCAACATACGGAGGTTCTTGAATGTTATTATGGTGCCGGCGGTAGCGGGGGAAGCGGAGATAGTGGTGGCGCTAGATGCGGAGAAGGCCTTTGATAGTGTTGAGTTGGGGTACTTGCGGGAGGTGCTGGAATGGTTTGGGTTTGGGGAGGGGTTTGTCAGTTGGGTGAGGCTGTTATGTGAGGCCCCGATGGCGAGGGTGGCCACGAATAGGAGGAGATCGGAGTACTTTCGGTTATACCGAGGGACGAGACAGGGGTGTCCCTTGTCCCCCTTGCTCTTTGCGTTGGCGATCGAACCCCTGGCCATGGCGTTGAGGGAGTCGAGGAACTGGAGGGGACTGGTGCGGGCTGGGGAGGAGCACCAAGTGTCGCTTTATGCGGATGACTTATTGCTATATGTGGCAGACCCAGTGGGGGGAATGCCGGAGGTGATGAAGATTCTCAGGGAATTTGGGGACTTCTCAGGGTATAAGCTCAACCTGGGTAAGAGCGAGCTGTTTGTCGTGCACCCGGGGGACCAGGAGGAGGGGATTGGTAGGCTTCCACTAAAAAGAGCGGAGAGGAGCTTTAGGTACCTAGGAGTCCAGGTGGCCAGGAGCTGGGGGGCCCTACACAAACTTAACCTTACAAGGCTGGTGGAGCAAATGGAGGAGGAGTTTTAAAGATGGGACATGTTGCCGCTGTCGCTGGCAGGCAGGGTGCAGTCAGTCAAGATGACGGTGCTCCCGAGGTTTTTGTTCCTGTTCCAATGCCTCCCCATCCTTATCCCGAAGGCCTTTTTTAGGAGGGTCAACAGGAGTATTACGGGATTTGTATGGGCGCACGGGACCCCGAGGGAGAGAAGGGTGTTTTTGGATAAACACCGGAGAGTTTTACGACGGCGTCATCTGGCCGCTAGGAGCAGCGATCCTGGGCCGCACAGCGGGGCAGCATGGCACTGGAGCACCTCGTGCAGCTCCAGCTGCTGATATGGGCGCCAGCATGGGTGGCACGGGTCCGTGCATGCGCGGCAAGGTTGGCGAGGTCCGTGTGTGAGTTGCTGTCTCCGTGGCGGCGCCCAGGTAACATGGCGGAGCCCGACGGGCCAGGCACAGAGGAACATTAGGCCCCCCCGGAATTAGCCTGCCCGCCAATCGGTAGCCCCCAATCGTGGGCCTGGCCACCATGGAGGCCTTCCCTCCCCCCCCCCCCCCCCCCCCCAACCAGGACGGCCTCCGCAGCCAGAACGGCGAGATGCCACCGGGTAGGACCACACGTGAAGGATGCTGGTGGGACTCAGCCGAACTGTACGGGCATTTGGCCCATTGAGCACGGAGAATCACTTTGGGGGGGTGGGGGGAGCACCATTTGTGCCGATTCTCCAGTTGGAGAATCGGCGTCCCGGCGTCGGAGCGGCATCGCGTGATTCACGCCCCCCCCCCGGATTCTCCGACCCGGCGTGGGATCAGAGAATCCCACCCATAGTATCCTGAGTGGAGATTCCAGCCCCCTGTGTCTGCGCTGATGATTGGTGCAAGTGTAATGGAAAGATATTTCTTCAAATATCGCAGCTCATCCAATTCTGGGCTCTTTAGCATCCCTGAATGTGATCGCTGCACTGTTTACATGTCTTCAGCTGCCAGCACCCTAAACTCTGGAATTCCCTCCCGAAGCCTCACTTTCCGTCTTTAAGATGCACTTTAAACCAAACATTCATCTTCCCTAATATTCCCTCTGTAACTCGGTGTCAAATTTTGTTTGATAGTTGTCTTGGGACGTTTTACTATTTCAAGGTGCTGTACAAATGCAAATTGTTGCTGTTACTGCCTCAGGGCATGCCATAATTTGCATCTGTTTTGAACCTATTTCCAATTTATGTCCTGCACATTAATATAATTTCCTTGCTGGAGTAGGGTTCTGTGGGCACACATTCCTGCACTATACCATTGCTAAAATGGTTATTTATGTATGAACCTCGATTGTGGGAGCATATGCAGCCAGGCCTATTCTATGAACACCTTACCTGCTAATGCCTATGCTTCAAAAGTGTTGCCTTCTGATAGCATAAAAATCAAGAATCAACTATTCTTCGGAAACCATCTGTTTTTCCATGCTCCTTTCCTGCTCAAGACCCCTACTCCAAACCCACTTTTTGTTTTAAATTGAACATTTTGCCACCTTCCTCAAATCATCTTTTCTGGGACATTTATTTTTCCCTTGTGCTTCAGTCAGGTGCCCCTTGTGATGCTTTTCTATTTTAAGGTACTACCTGCATGTATGTTGATCTGAGTGAGTTATGCATAGAATAGATTAAAGCTACTGTAAGTTTGAATTGTTTTTGCAAGCTGCAGGATGTTGCATCGGTATTTTTTTTTTGCTTGAAGCAGGAAACTGCATTGACCACATTCAAGTTAGATGTGTTATTGATGAGCTTTGTTTGAGATCTTTCATTTTTTCAGAAGCGAGACAGTCGCATCTTCCTTATAAAATTTGTACTGTGTAGTTGGGCTACTTTCAGGTCACCTTTCCTGTTTGAGCTGCAAAATCCATTGTCATCTGTCAGCCCAGCAATTTAAATCTCGCATCAAAACAAAAATCCTTTAGGTTGGTCTTGTAATTCCTCTTTCAAAAATTACTTTTAATCAAACTCTCAGGCCAGGGTGGCACAGTGGTTAGCAGTGCTGCCTCACAGCGCCAGGGACACGGGTTCATTTCCGGCCTCGGGTGACTGTGTGGCGTTGGCACTTTCTCCCCGTGTCTGTGTGGATTTCCTCCGGGTGCTTCGGTTTCCTCCCACAGTCCAAAGAAGTGCAGGTTAGGTGGGTTGGCAATGATAAATTGCCCCTCAGTGTGCAGGTTAGGTGGGGTTGCAGGGATAGGGCAGGGAAATGGGCCTGGACGGGGCGTCTTGGATTAAAAGGGTTGGTGCTGGCTCGATGGGCTGAATGGCCTCCTTCTGTATTGTAGGGACCCCATGATACTTTGATCTATGAATTTTGAAAAGCTTTCTTGAATTAACCTTCCTTAAAAGCCATAACATTGTTACAAATTAGCTCTGAAGACATGTTATTTTTGGGCTAAGGTTTGATGAGTTTCCCATTTGTTTTTCTGAGAAAGGAAAAGTACCACAACCTGCTAATTTCAGCCTCCTTGCAGACATGTGGTATAGTGTTTGATCTCTGCCTCTTTAGCAGCTTCATTAGTCACAGGGCCGCTAACAAATTTGGAGACGAGGAGCCTTGTGTTTTATAGGCCGGTCTAGTGTGTCTCACCCACTATCGGTTCGCATTTTGGTCAGTCTGTATGTTCCACGCGAGCAAGTTGCAGCAACAGCTTTCAGATTATTCTAGCTGGACTAAAAATAGTGTATTTGACTGATTGTGAAATCGTCACGTCATCAAGTTTTAGTTGACAGTCAATTGCAAGCAATGCGCCACAGCCTGATATTAACTTAGTGCAGACACTCCCTGAGCAGGGTGTTAACCACTGATTTTGCAAAGCTATGTTTTAAGTTCCAGCAATAATCTGGGCAGTTTAGAAAATAGCTCCTAATTTATTGTATCGATTCAGACAATTTCTGTCATCACCCATCCAATTGTTAGTTTGTGCAGTGCACAAATGGTTGTTATCTGTGTTTCTCTGCCCAGAGAACTTGGTAAACTGGGTAGCTCAGATTCGTATCTCAGTGTGTGGTTTAAACTATACAATGTACTGGTAAAGGAAGCACTATTTTTTGATATACAATCATTGAAGTGTATGGAAAACAGATTAATTTATCAGTGTTGGCAAACTTATTACTTCTGACCAAATATGACTTTTACTTGTGTTACAAGGTGGAACTGGGGTAACAGAGTGTGCATACCTTATTTTCTTTTTTTTTTTTGCATACCTTATTTTCATAAATGTTTAAAATTCCATGATAAAGCTAGTATGAACACTTTTCAAAAAATATATTTTTATTCAGGACATTTTAGTTTTACATACACAACTTCTCATTATGAACACCGCATCAACCATAACACCCCAAATGCCCCATTTTGTAACTATAAAACAAATCAACCCCACCCCCCATTCCGCTGACGGTTACCAACTCTTAAAGAAGGGGATGAACAGCCTCCACCTCGAGTAGAACCCCTCCGAACCCCCAATGGCAAACTTTATCTTCTCCAGATGTAAAGATTCCGACAGGTCACTCGCCCACCCCGCTGCCCTTGGCGGCTCTGGAACCTGCCATCCAACCAAAATCCTCCTCTGGGTTATCAGGGAGGCATAGGCCAACATATCAGCCTCTCTCCCCTCCTGCACTCCCAGATCTTCCAATACTCCACGTATCACCACCTCGGGGCTCGGGGCCACCTTTACCCGTACAATTCCCGACATTGCTCCTGAAATGGACTCCCAAAATCCCACCAATTTCGGACAGGACCAGAACACGTGTGTGCGGTGCCAGGCCCCTTAAACACCGCTCGCATCTGTCCTCCATCTCCGGAAAGAGCCCACTCATACGTGTCTTTGTCATATGTACTCTGTGCACCACTTTACATTGAATTAAACTCGTGCAGAGGTCGAGTTTATCCTATGCAAAGCTTCACTCCAAACCCTCCCTCAAATGTACCATCCAATTGCTCCTCCCACTTCCTCTTCATCTCCTCCGGCGAGGTCCTCCCCCTCTCCATTAACTGCCCATAAATATCCTTCCCTATCTTGTCCTCAGACACTATCTTTTCTAGCAACAAAGGGGCGGTAACCGCGGAAGGGGAGCCAGCTCCTTCCTCACAAAATTCCTAGTCTGCAAGTGCCGGAACCAGTTCCCGCTCGGAAGCTGGACCTTTTCTACCTGAAACTCTGCAAACTTACCCTCCACAAACAAGTCCCTAAAACTCTCTATCCCCTCCCATTCCCAGACCCTGTACGTCAAATACAACCCTGCTGGCGTAAATCTATATTTTCCACCAATCGGTGTCGACCGTAACTTGCCCTCGACAGTAAAATGCTGCCTAAACTGATTCCAAACTCTTAACGAGGCAACCATCACCTGGCTCATAGAATATTTGGACAGTGAGACAGAAGTGGAGCCATCACTAGTGCCCTCAGACTTGACCCTATACATGAAACCTCCTCCATCCGCCCCAAACCGACCCACCCTCCACCCATTTCTGAACCTTCTCAACATTCGCTGCCACATAATAATTAATCAAATTCGGCAACACCAGCCCTCTGAACACCTGTCCCTCTGCAAAAAGGTTCTCTGAATCCAAGGCACCTTAGCTGCCAAAAGAAGGCCAAAGTTATCCTATTTACCCTCCCAACAATAGATTTGGGGAGGAAAATCGGGAGACTCTGGAAAATAAGGACAGTCATTTTCAAGGTTTGCACCCGCCCTGCCAGCACTAGCAGGAGAACATCCCACCTCTTCAAATCCTCCTTCGCCCCCTCTATCAAGTTGGCCACATTCAACTTGTGCACAGAGGGGGTCCTGTACAACAACCTAGCCAACCAATAAACCCCTGTCCAAACCTAAACTGATCCCAAACCTCAAAGATACTCCCACTCAACCCGATCAAACGCCATCGCTGCGTCCATGGAAATTATTACCTCCATTTCCTGACCCGTCGGTGGTGCCATCACCATGTTCAATAATCTCCTTATATTGGTCAATAATTGTCACCCCTTCACAAACCCGGCCTGGTCTTCAGCTATAGCCCCCAGCGCACAATCTCCAAGCATGTTGCCAACACCTTAGCCAACAACCTTGCATCTGCAATTAGCAATGATATAGACTGATAAGAAGCACACTCCTCTGGATCCTCCTCCTTTTTCAAAATGAGCAAAATCAAAGTTTGTGCCAATGTGGCCAGAAGGCCCCCCCCCCCCCCCCCCCCCCCCCCCCCCACCACAAGCTAATAAATAATTGAACATTTCCATTAGATGAGGCCCCAACCTGCGAACTTTTCATAAAATCCCACTGGGAATCCGTCCAGGCCCGGAGCCTTCCCAGACTGTATTGAACCAATGCACCTCATCACCTTCTCCAACCCAAGTGGAGCCGCCAACCTCTGCACTTTCCATTCCTCCACTACCAGGAAATCCAAGCCATCCAAGAACTGTTTCATGTCCGAGTTTCTCCACCCCCCCCCCCCCCCCCCCCCCCCCTCCTTCTCTGACCCATGGTAAAAGACCCGAGTACAAAGCATTTTGCCCACCCTGGCCATGTTCTTAAAGACATAAAAGAAATCAATGATTGGTTTATGGTGACTATTGATTTAGGTATGATGTAGAATAAAAAATTCCCCAATTCTGAATCAGTATTGCACCTCTGTATTTCCATAACGATTGACTTAAATTATATTTTGCCTATGCCACTTGGGCTTTGTGCAGAGGTAGAGAGACAGGTAGATAGTAGCTTTGTATGTAGCTATGTAAATTAACTGTGCAAGTGTTTACATTAGCAGTAGAAGTTCTCTGTAGGATTTGGGCTCTGTGTGTGTATGTCTGCACGCATAGGTGATAGAGGTGTGTGTACAGGGGAGACGCGTGTGTGTGTAAGAGATAGAAGTGTCTGTACAGAGAGTGGTGTGTGTGGAAGGGAGAGAGAGTGGTCACACACAAAAGAAAGCTGGAATTTGGGGAGCAGTCTGGTCCTGCCATTTTCCCCTTTTGCTTGATTTGAAAATGTTCCTGTTGGAAGATGAAAAGGAGATTTAATGGTGCTTTTCAAAATCATGAATCTGGATAGATTAGATCAGGATCCTGTTGGAGGAAGGATTAAGAGTCAGATGACTGGTTTAAGCTGATTGCCAAAGAAGCAACATCAACACAAGGGGAAACGTTTTTACGCTGCGAGTGATGAGGATCTTGAATGCACTATCCGAGAGTGTGGTGGAGAAACATTTAATTGAGGCCTTGAAAATAGAATTAGATCATTATCATGCAGGATGGATGCACTGGGATTGCTGTAAATTACAATTTTGCTGTGTTTACTGGTGGAATCAACCATGAGGAGTTTCAGGCTGAGATATGCAGCTCTGTTTAAAGAGTGAGCAACTTCAATACCTGGTCCATCACATCAGGGGAACATAATTATATGCCGAAATTGCATAAAATTGTACATGCAAACTTAGTTAGATGGAAGCTTTAAACCCTCGCCATCTGAAATAACTAAACCAATTCGCTATGATAAAACGGCTTCATTCTGAAGAGGCTTTGGGCCTTGGGATGTTGCCAACCTTATGGAGAAAATGCATACAGGCTGTGGGTTCTGATTGGATCATGAAGGAAGGCACAGATTTGTCACTGGTGAGAACCATGAGCTGATAAACATTTTAGTGTTTATTCTTCATTTAATGCTCAACTCATAAACACTTCACTGCTGCTGGGTCTCTTTTTTTTAATTCCTTTATCAGAGTTACAAAGCCAAAGTGCAGAGTGGACAGGGGCAAACCCCTAATCCAACTCCTTACCTGCTCCAAAAACCAATGCAAATTGAATCCAGTTCATGGTCCCCACAGGAGTGATGGACCAGATCCAGGCATTACACCTGACCTCACGCTCATCGTAGCCAAAAGGCCAAGAAGTGATTGCTGCTGGGTCTCTACAGCAGTTACGTAGTACGTGAGAATAAAAGGGATGACTTTCCCTGCCATGTTAATATCCTCCTCTTGTGGGGAAGTACATGACTCGGAACTCAAGTCTTTCAACAGGATGGCTGCCTGTTGGGATATGATGAACAGGTCTCTGTAAATATAGCCTCTGCTGCTGCTTTAAGTAGCTTGCAAAGAGGTTTTTTCTTTTACTTCATTTTTTATTATAATGATTCAATAAGTTTGAAATTTCAAGCTGCACTAGTGATATTAAAGCAGATTACTAAAATACATTGCAGTTATTTCTTAGTAAAATAACATTCTGAGCATTGTTAATATATGAAAAAAAATGTCAATTCGAAAATAATATTGTTGAAAAGTTTCACTGAATAGAATGTATTCTCTGTTCCAGGCTACTCCAGAGTACCACTGCATGTCAGGAGCAATTCTGAGTCCAACTCAACCTTCGAGTTAAGAGGTCACTTTCAGCGCCTCAGTTCTGTACCATGCATTCAGCAAACAGGAAGGAAGCTAACCAACAAATCAGCAGTCAGGAAAGTCACTGCCCAAAAACCTCAAGGCAAGTTCCAAATGTGAAGCACTGAAATTGCATTAAGTGGTGAAATAGCTTTCAATATTCTGGCCAGCAACCTGATATAATGAAGGTAACACTGAGATAAATTGGATTAACAGTTGTGTTTGCAAGGCTGTGCAAACAATTTCCAGTGGACAGAATCAAACAAAATATCGACCAATGAGTGTTACTTAAAAATATTGAAATGTATTTCATTATTTTAGAAGTACAATTAAAACTGTGATATACATGGTTGTTTCGGGATTTGCTCTGAATGCCCCAATTCAGAATTAACAGTGTTATGAATGTAGTGAAGTCCCATTTTGAATGTGTTCTGCTATCTGATTAACAGTATAGTTGAATGCAACGTGACAATTTCCTGCCATCACAGCATTTTCTCCCATCCCCCTGCCTATGCTGCCCTTTAAACACAAGTAGCAGCAATGTGTATGAGCTGGTGCCTCCTATGTTCAGCTGTAAGATCACAAAAGGGCGTGCCCAGGTTTTAACCAACTTCCTGAGTGCATTAGTTCCACCAGAGTTTTAGGTTCCATTTGCAAATAGGCTGCTGCTTTTTACAGGTCTGCACATTTCTCTAACTTTTTTAAAAAATATTTTATTAAGGCATATAATTTTAACAATTTTCAAGAGGAAGAAACAACTAATCAAATAACACCCACCCAACCAATAACCAAACCCATCTAACATGGCTTACATACACAATTCTCCAATCCCCCTTTCCCACTAACTATTTCCCATCTCAACCAGCCCCCCTGCCTCCCCCTTTCTTTTTACCCCCCCCCCCCCCCCCCCACCCTCCTTTTCTGCTGACAGCTTAATTGTCCCCAAATAAGTCGATAAACGGCTGCCACCTCCGGGCGAACCCTAGCACGATCCTCTCAGGGCGACCTTGATCTTCTCAAGCCTGAGAAACCCGGCCATGTAACTAACGCATGCCCCCAATTTCTGGGGTTCCAAGTCCCTCCGTGCCAACAAGATCCGTCTCCGGGCTAGCAGGGAGGCAAAGGCCGAAACATCAGCCTCTCTTGCCCCATGGACTCCCAGGACTTCCGACACACCAAAAATCGCCACCTCTGGTCTCGGAATCACCCATACCTTTAGTACCTTTGACATGACATCGGCAAATCAGTGCCAAAATCCCCATAGCCTTGGACATGCCCAAACCTTGTGGACATGATTTGCAGGCCCTCCCGCACACAGCCAACACCTATCCTCCACCCCTTCAAAGAACCTGCTCATACGGGCCACAGTCATATCCACCCTGTGGATCATCTTGAATTGTATCAGGCTAAGCTTGACACACGATGAGGACAAGTTGACTTTGCTCAGGGCATCCTCCCACAATCCCGCCTCTAACTCCCTTCCCAATTCTTCTTCCCACTTTTGCTTCACCTCCAATATCAGGGCTCCCCCCCCCCGGATCATATTCCTCCCTTGCCGCCTCCCCCTTCGCTGGTGTGCGTGCATCCTACTAGCCTTCTCTCGATATTTGTACACTGCCCCCTAGCCTTTCTCAACTGCCCCACCACCTTTCCTGTAGATAGCAAACCAAACTCCATCTGCAGCTTCTGCCACTCCAACAACCCCGCCTCTGGGGCCTCCAAGTACCTCCTGTCCACCTGGAGAATCTCCTCCACTAATCTATCCATCTCCGCTGGTCCGCCTTCTCCCTGTGTGCCCATATCGATATAAACTCCTCTCTCACCATTGCCTTCAACACCTCCCATACTGTAGCCAAAACCTCCCCTGTATCGTTCATCTCCACATATCTCCGTATAGCCTCCCTCACCCGTTCGCACACCTCTTCCTCCGCAAACAACCCTACATCTAACCTCCAGTGCGGGCGCTGCCCCCTCCCTTACTCACCCGTAAGTCCACCCAGTGCAGGGTATGATCTAACACCACTATCGCCGTGTACTCAATGCCCACCACCCCCGCCACACACAACTTTATCTCCTATCTTTTCCCCAGCCACATTTTGTTTAAGCAGGCTCATCAATCTTCAGATTCTTTCTGAACATAGTGGTGAACACATTGCCCTGGGTTGTACTGCTTGTTGTGGTGTTTGAGAAGATCCAAGACTAATGCACTGAGAACAGAAAATGCTGGACAATGGCAGCAGGTCTGAGCATCTGTGGAGCGACAATGGAGCTCATGTTTCGAGTCTGGATGACTCTTTGTCAAAGCTGCTGAGAGCTCTGAAGAGTCATCGAGACTCAAAATGTAAGCTTCGTCCCCTCTCCACTGACGCTCAGATTGTCTCGCATTTTCTGCTTTCGTTTCAGATTCCAGCATACACAGCAATTTGCTTTTAATCCACTGGAAAAGTCACTCCATCTTCAGGTCTTGCAGGTAGAGAATTCTGACCTCTGGGTGCAATTCCACTTTAACCACACCACTTAAACCCATCCTTACACCACGACCAGTAAATATGCAGCCAGACTGGAGTCTGGCCAGACAACTGCAGGAAATACTGGATGAGGATAGAAGCAGCAGTAGTAAGGTTGAGTATGGGTGCCAAAGCTGCTGCTTGTGGGGACAATCAGACGATCTAGCCACTTGGGAGGTGTGCTATGATATAGTTTGCATAACTGGATGGGCTTGGGGACTGGCAACGCTACTCATTTGGGTAGTCAAATGTTTGATGAATCATGGAGTTTGATGTTGCTTATAATGAGGGGTTGTGGGTTGATGATACTTTGGAGTTGATATGCCATGGGGGGAGCAAGATAACGGTGCTCTGTGTGGGAGAAGGATAAACATTTAGCATCTTCAGCTGGCCGGGTCCTAAAGGACATAGCTACTAGACTGGGCCTGCAGCAGAGGGAAACCAACAAGAGGGAAAAACACACTCGGTAGAAGTGACCACCACACAGTCCTTGTGGAGATACAGTCTGTCTTCACGTTGAGGATACCCTCCATTGTGTTGAGTGGCACCTTTTCTGTGCAAAATGGGATAGACTTTGAACAGATCTAGCAACTCAAGACTGGATATCCATGTGGTGCTGTGGATCATTAGCTGTAGCAGAATTCCACTCAACCACAATCTGTCACCTCATGGCCCAACATATCCCCCACTCTTTACCACAAAGCTAGGAGATCAACCCTGGTTCATCGAAGAGTGCAGGAGGACATGCCAGGAGCAACACCAGGCATACTTAAAAATGAGGCGTCAATCTGGTGACGCTGCAACACAGGACTACTTGCATGCCAAAAAGCATAACCAGCAAGTGATAGACAAAGCGAAGCAATTCCAGAAACAACGGATCAGGCCTAAGCTCTGCAATCCTGTCACGTCCAGTGAATGATGGTGGACAGTTAAACAACTCACTGGATGAGGAAGCTCTACAAATATCCCCATCCTCAATGATGGAGGAGCACAGCACATCATTGCAAAACATAAGGCTGAAGCAATCACAACAATCTTTAACCAGAAGTGCTGCATGAATGATCCATCTCCAATATTGTAGATGTCAGTCTTCAACCACATGATGTCAAGAAATGGCTGAAGGGATGTGAGCGCTGGATCGGCTTCATTTACACGAGCTCTGGCTCAGCTCATCTTTTAATCAGCGTTTTCATCCTTGTGCACATTTCTTTTTTGTCTTTTCTTGATTTACATAGTTTACACAATGTTCCGAGAATTGTTGGTCTGTGTTTCTGCATGGCAGAGCTGAGTTTGAATGTTTCAATCCTTAATTGTTCATGGCGGCTGGAGGGTGTTGGGGTGAGGCCCTGTCTTTGGTGGTGCAGTTGCTTTTGACGGTACGGTGTGCATCGACTTGAAGATGCTGTTCAGGCTGAAGATCTGGGCTCTGAGGTACAGGCCATCAAGGCCAATTACAAAGAGTAGCGGGGTTATAAAGACAATGGCGATGCATGAGGAGATTCTTGCAATAGTGAAATTTGATGGAGCACATCTAATACTTTCTTTGAGGCCTGTGAAAAAGCCTTTGTCCTGAGGACTGCCTTGCATTTCCGCATCTTGGTTATTATCTTGGACTTTGCTCCCTGTTGATCATGTTGTCTGCTTGAAGTTGTCAATTTTTTACATTCACAGGGAGGTGAATCATGTGGGTGTTTATCCTGATTTAGCAAGTTTATATCGTGTCAAGCCAAAAGTTGAATGTGGAATTTGTGCACAGTCTTAATCCTAAATGTATTTGGGCCTTATATTGTCTGGCAATTCTTGTGGTGAAGGGAGGGAGATTCTTTTTGTTGTCTCCCCCCTGTCTCATTTAGAAGGAAGGTGAGCGGGGTGAGGTGTGGAAGGTTGGAGTTAGTAGTGTTAGTTTTCCCTTGCCATGATTAAGCAACGTCCCACCAGTTCGAGCTAACCAGTTTTGGGTTTTTTATTATCTTGCTTTTTCTTTTAATTTGGATTCGGAGCATCTTGATTTTAGGCCCAGACAGATTGCATGTCATAGGATGGCTGTCTGCTCTGTCCTGGACCTGGAAGGGAGTTAGATTGCATTGTGGGTGTCAATGTAATTCCTCCTCAGCTCTGGGATCTCAGGTTTTATTCCTGTTATTTTTCTTTGCAGTTGCGGGGTGATGTAACTGTGTTGTTGACTGTATCCTGCTTTGGTGCAGACAGACCTTGTATCTGTGGAGGGAAGACACTGGGGATAATGTCCCTGAATAATTCATTCTTCTTTGTTCCTATGCTTGTAATGACTTATGTTATGTGCTGCACCTGTTTTGCATTGATACCTATGGCTTTTTTTCTCCTTTTCTTTTGTTTCGATGATATTTGTAAAATTGTGAAAACTTGAATAAAAATATATTCAAAGAAATAAATGGCTGAAGGCTCTGAATACTGTAAAGTCTATGGGCCCTGACAATATTCCAGCAATAGTACTGAAGGCATGTGCTCCAGAACCTGCCGCGCCCCTGGACAATCTGTAACAGCATAGCTACGACATTGGTATCTACCCAGGAATGTGAAGAATTGCCCAGGCATGTCCTGCACAAGAGAAATAGGACATATCCAACCCGGCCAATTACTGCCCCTTCAGTCTACTCTTGATTACCATTAAGGTAATGGAAGGAGTCATCAACAGTGATATCAAGTGGCACTTACTCACAATAACCTGTTCACGGGCGCTCCGTTTGTGTTCCACCAAGATCATTCCTCTGCTGACCTCATTACAGCTTGGTTCCAACATCCACAAAAGAGCCGAGCTCCAGAGGTGAGATGAGAATGACTGCTCTTGACATCAGGGCCGCATTTGGCCAAGTATGGCATCAAGGAGCCTGAGTAAAACTGGAGTCAATGGGAATGGGTGGGGGGAAACTCTCCACTGGTTGGACCTGGCACAAAGAATAATGGTTGTGGTGTTTGGAGGTCAATCATCACAGCTCCAGGATATCACTACAGGAGTTCCTCAGGTTGGTGTCCTCGGCCTTTATCAATGTCCTTCCTTCCATCCTAAGGTCAGATGTGGGAATGTTTGTAGATGATTCCACATGTTCAGAACCATTCATGCTCCTCAGATGAAGCAGACTATGCCCAAATACAGCAAGACCTGGACAATAGCCAGGCTTGGGCTGACAAGTGGCAAGTAACATTCATGCAACACAAGTACCAGGCAATGACCATCTACAACAAGAAGGGTCCAACCATCACCCCTTGGCATTCAATGACACACCACAGCTCAATCCCCGACCAAATCCTCGGGGTTCCATTGACCAGAAACTGAACTAGACTAGCCTTATAAATACTGTGGTTCAGAGGCTAGAAATCCTGTAACTCACCTCCTGATTCCCCAAAGCCGTGTCCCCCAAGTCAGGAGTGTGATGGAATACTCTCCACTTGGGGGACACGGTAGCACAGTGGTTAGCATAGTTGCTTCACAGCTCCAGGGTTCCAGGTTCGATTCCCAGCTTGGGTCACTGTCTGTGCGGAGTCTGCAAGTTCTCCCCGTTTCTGCATGGATTTCGTCCGGTTTCCTCTCTCAAGTCCCCAAAGTCGAGCTTTGGTTAGGTGAATTGGACATTCTGAATTCTCCCTCTGTGTACAGGCGCCGGAATGTGGCAACTGGGGGATTTTCACAGTAACTTCATTGCAGTGTTAATGCAAGCCTACTTGTGACATTATAGATTATAAAAATAAATAAGTTATGTGTGGAGTTTGCACTTTCTCCCCGTGTCTGCGTAGGTTTCCTCTGGGTGCTCCGGTTTCCTCCCACAGTCCAAAGATGTGCTGGTTAGATGGATTACCCATGATAAATTGCCCTAAGTGTCCAAAAAAAAAGTTGGGTGGGGTTGCTGGGTTACTGGGATGGGGTGGAGGTGTGGGCTCAGGTAGGGTGCTCTTTCCAAGAGCCATGATAAATGGCGGAGCAGGCTCGAAGGGCCAAAAGGCCTCTTCCTGCTCCTATCTTCTATGTATCTATATATGAAAGAATAAAAATGTTTGCCACTGCCTTGGATGTCCCTGGGTTGGCTAATTGAATGCTGCATAGATCAGGCACTCTATAGACAATTAAAGATCACATTATTTGACTCTTGTATCGCATTACAATTTGGCATTGAATAGATACTTGGCAGTATCAATGTCAAGACTTACAGAGGTTGTTTAATCCGTTAGTCTTTTACACTACCCTTATCGACTTGGCAATCTATGCGGATTCATATTTTAAACTTTTGAATCTTGGGCTAAAGTTAAATGTGCTTGGTTCAAACTTGTTTAATTAGTCGATACGGCTATCCCTCATCTTGCACCCCTAAAATGTTCCGATAACAGGGCTTCCGAAACGAAAATACGTTAAACAAAAATCACTTCCCCAAGGGGGAAAAAAACACGTAATAAGGTAGATTAAATTCCTGACATGGCACCTTGTACCTATCTAGTCCCCAAACCCTCTAACTTACTAACTCTTACATTTACTTCCCACCTGCTGCTTCTTTACTGCTTACCACTTCCTGCAATCCATCTCTCCCCAGACCTTGCTCACAGCGAAGTTTCAGGAGAGGGAATAGGCAAGTGGGGAGGGTTGATGGGGTGGTGAGCAGAATGGAATGGGAGAGTCAGAGGAAAGCAGCAAATGGGAGGGCAAGCAAGAGGGATTGAGGTGGTGGTGTGGTAAGCAAAGCATCAGTTTTTACAAAGTAATAGTGTGCACAGTAACCATACAATCTAAAAAAATGTTAAGACAGCATGCGCAGTAACCGTGCTATTCGGGCATTTCACTAATTTACAAATTTTGCAAAACCATGAGTGGGCTATTAGAAGCACTTTAAACAGGGGATGCCTGTACTGATGTTGGAAGTTTCATCCATGAGCATCTACCCTGGCAACAAATGTCCATTGTAATAATATTTCTTGGTGGTTTCAATTACTGATTCAATCTGAAGGTTATTGCAGTGTACTGTATTGGTTTGGCATTATGCAAAATATTTGCATTTCATCCTTAAAAAAATAAGATCTGCCATTTGGATAAAGCTTGCAGATCAAATGGGCCCAGTTATAGATTAGATTGAATTGGGTCGAAATGCAATTTGCCATGGATTGGCATTCTCAGGTGATCTTCTCCCATTACGGAGTACTAATTTGCACATGATGGGTTGTCTATACGTAAAGAATTGAGATTTGTCTGATTAGATATTGTTGTTGAACTTTTTTTCTTTTGTAACCTGGATAGGCTGAGAAGCTGTATAAACATTCCAATGGGTTCAAATATAACCACATTATGCACAACTAATATGTAATCCATCATATTTAGCTGTGGTTTCAAAGCAGCTAGCATCCATATTTTAACATGTGATGGTCTTTCCTCTATTTTTGAATCTCTTTCTCCATTTGCCCTCCCCACCACCGCCAAAGTAGTGCCATTTTTAAATCTTAATTTATGTCAGGTTGGCAAGGTGTGATTTTAAATAAAACAAAATAAAAATTCATTTGGATAGAGGAGTCACAAAACAGTGCAACTTTTAAAGTGGGATCTTTAAGTTCCCTTTGTAATTCGAGCTAACGTGGCTTGTGATCCATTTAAAATAGGTTTATAAACTTTGCATGGTACTGCTGTCGGGTACAATTGCCTTCGTCTGATCACAGCCCAATTTTAATACTGCCTCAAATTGCAAATGTGTTGCTATGGTTACTGCTTACGTAAAACAGTTAAGACTGGTTCATATGCAAATATTTAGAAGCAACACATCATAACAATATACTTAAGCTGGTAAGTTTGTCTTTCTTTTTTGTAATTCTTACAGACGGGCTAGTATTTTGCTGGACTTATTGAATGTAACTGTTGATTTTGAATTCAATATACTTTTTCTGAGAAAGAGGAAGGAAGCTGTGGAGGAGCTGAACATACCCCCAGAAAGACATGTGCAGAGTACATATCGCAAAAATTAGCAACAGTGCAATAATGATCAACCCACTGTGTAATCATCCATTAATGAAAAATAAAACAGTTGACATATTCATGGCAGTGGAAGAAAATGAAGTGAATTATTTGACTATAATTGCCTTTTTTGCCTTGGGTGCTGCAGTACCTTTACTCATGGTTACAAAACCACACTTTTTTTTAATCCTTTTCGGTACTTCCTGTTCTAGCAACAAGGAAGCACAAGTCCAACTTTCAATCATTGAACGTTGTGCGATATGTCTCTGAATGACAGGTTAAAAATGGAGTATAGTAAGGGAATGTCTCACCAAACATGAAGTTAAAATCTTACAGGTTCCTTTCAGGGTATGTTATGGGATCTTGCAGCACAAAGCAGAAACCTGGAGTGTGATAAATGAAAACTTGTTGCTGGTCTGTTCTTGATGAGGAGTGATTTATGAAGACACGAGGTGAGTTGTAAAGAAGAACTTCAGCATTAAATAACTGTCCGTATTTTTATATCAGTACCTCCTAAGCCTGTCCACCTCCAAGCCCTGTGTTACGAAGAACCATTTCAGCTGATTCCTCCAGCTCCATCGAGGCCTCTACCAGCTGTCCCTAAGCTAACAAAGAACTCCTATTCCAAGGCTGAGAGCAAAGAAACACCAGGATTATCTTGTGTCTCCTCACTTATTGAGAAATTTGAAAGTGTCAGGTAAGCCATTATGTCTACCTACTTGTTAAGCTTTTAAAAAATGTTATTGATCCATCTTGGATAAGGTTTGCTTTTCTATCACCCTGCTGGAGTAAGTGAGATTACAGAGGGTGGGACTATAGCTTTCACCACCACTGCTCTGTTGTTTAAGCACCTGAGGGAAATACTTCATTTACATTTTGTGAAACAATTAAATTTATATTGGAAACCGTTTAAGAGGATTTTCCGAAGGCTGAGTGGCTGCACTTATAAATGTTGTTGCCCGCTTCACTGAAAACTGGGCAATCTTCAAATAATTTCCTAAAATATTTACCTGAGATTTCGAACAAGAAATAACATTTTCGCCCTATTCACAAACCAAATAGTGAAGTTGGCTGTTGTCTAAGGAAAACATTTTTCCTGCAATTGAATCAGCTTTTAGTTACCCACACCAGGTTAATTTTGAGGTTTTTCCCGTACCAATGCCCTTTATTCTGTACTGCTATGTGAACAAATCAGTCCTTGGATAATTCTCCAAGATAATATCTTGGGCCACCAAGTAATAGTTTTATTTCCATTTGTCGATTAGCTCATTTATTTTACATTATTAAACGAATATTTCCATTTTGAAGGCAGAGCCAGTCAAGTAAGTAGAACCTTGATTTTTGAGCCAGTTATTGGGGAATAAGGCAGTCAAATGTTGTTGTTTTGGTTCAAATGGCTGTATTCAGCTTCTGTTTCCTGAACTGGTATGTAGAAATTCAAAATGAACTGCCCAGAATTTATCTCTTCTCTAAATCCATGGATAATACTAACATTAGTAATATCCTCAAAAAACTTAGTTGCCAAATACACTGATGATGTTCAATGTTGTTTCTGACTTGATAGAAAAGCTATTATTTTTTCCTACTTTTAAAAAAAAAACTTCTTATAAATCATGGATACCGGCAAATTTGGTCTGTATATTGTTGAATAAAATCAAAAATGACTCAAATTTAGAGTGAATAGGAATATAAACCGAAACAGGATGGGCCAAATAGCCTCTGACTGTAATACTTTCAATGCTTCTAAAAAATCTTCCGATTAAACAGAAAATCTCCTCATAGGTGCTGCCTGGCCTGCTGAGTATTTCCAGCATTTTGTGTTCTTATTTTGGATTTCCAACATCTGTCGTAATGTGGCCTTTGTATTGGATTTAATGGAAACTGAGTTCCTTGCGTCCATGTGAATTGTCAATCTGTTACTGCAGGCTACTAAGTCCAGAGATCGCTAAAAGAAACCAGCTGATTTTGTCCCTCAAAATGGAAAGATCTCAGGACTCCTCGGAAGGTGCAGCATCTGACAGTGAATTGGAACCAGCTGGCTCAGCTGAGGGTACCACAGATAAAACTGATTCGAATGAACATGAAACAGGCATGGAAGTGATGGAACATTCAAATGAGGGCAGTGTTGTAATGACAGAAAGTGATGGACAAGACAATAACTCTACGGGCATAACCAGGACTCAAGAGGCTAGTGTTGCAGCTGAAATTGGTGGGTCTACTCTGGAGCAAAATGGGAATGGTAAAATACCCAACAGAGACAGTGGGATTGATAGTCCCTCGTGTAGTGGGGAAGGTGAAGTTTTTCCCAATGAAGAGGGCATCGATGAGAAAAAGAATGTCAATTCTGTAGACAATGGCAATGACACGGAGATCAAAACTCATGATGTTTCTGAAATACAACAAAAAAGAGATTCCACCCAGGAAGAAGATGACAGTGATATGGATGAGGGCAGCAGTGAAGAAAATGAAGCAGCAGAAGTGTCTAAGATTGAACAGTCAGAAACAATTAAGGTAAGATGTTATTTTCAGAGATTTTAATCACGAGGGTACTGATTAGGTGGATTGATTATGATCAATTTGCTGGGGGTGCGAGTAAAGGGCAGGGGAGTGGTCCTCAGTAGAGTGCCCTTTCAGAGGGTTGGTGCAGATTGGATGGGCCAAATAGCCACCTCTTGCACTGTAGGGATTCTATGAACGCAGCTGAACATATCACACAATAGTTTGTGGGCAATAGTTCGGAATGCAATATTTAAACATGTTTTTTTCCATGAAATCTTGAAATACTCACACATACATTGTTTGTTGCCAGATTAGCATTATTAGACGTATTCATAATCCATATTGCTACAATGAGCAAAGAAAATAATACAGTAAATTGTGAGCAGCTTCCTAGAATTGGGGACTTAAATATTCTTGAAGTATTTGCTTTTTGCTGACAAACACAACTGGGTAGAAACACAGGGTTTGGAAAATTCCTGTGCAGTGAGAAAATGTACCTCAATCAGTATTTCCTCCCTAAGTTTTCTTCTTTTCACATTTCTCTTCATTTGAGCAACGGGTGCTGCAGAGACTTCAATCAATGAACGTAACACAATTAATCCTGGTGCTGGCAATATATGTTGACATGCTCTATCTAACAACAGTACAATTCACCAATCTGTGGAGATGAAATGGTGGCATTATCAGACCCAACTATAAACTCATAATGGCTGAAAGACAGAACAAAACCCAATGCTGATGTAACTGTGGTTTGAGTGGTTAGAACTAACGTTAAATCAGAAATACAAGTCTTATCTAAGAGTTTGAATTAGTGACAGGAATGAAGAGTGGGAAGATTGTAGAAACCAATGAAGAGACCAAAAAATAATGAGGACGGCAGATGTAGGGTAAATCTTACAGATTGTGTCATGGGTAATTGCAGTGTTTTTTACCCTAAACACATCAGGATCAAAGAGAATGGGAAATGTGCCCATTACAATTGGGGGCAGCACGGTAGCATGGTGGTTAGCATAAATGCTTCACAGCTCCAGGGTCCCAGGTTCGATTCCCGGCTGGGTCACTGTCTGTGCGGAGTCTGCATGTCCTCCCCGTGTGTGCGTGGGTTTCCTCCGGGTGCTCCGGTTTCCTCCCACAGTCCAAAGATGTGCGGGTTAGGTGGATTGGCCATGCTAAATTGCCCGTAGTGTCCTAAAAAAAAAGTAAGGTTAAGGGGGGGGTTGTTGGGTTACGGGTATAGGTTGGATACGTGGGTTTGAGTAGGGTGATCATTGCTCGGCACAACATCGAGGGCCGAAGGGCCTGTTCTGTGCTGTACTGTTCTATATTCAATCAATTTTTGAAGACATGCTAAATATACTTGATCAATATTTTTGTTATTGCATTCAAAGGGGAGAAGTAAGATTTAATGCCAGATGTACAGGAATCTGTAAAGTGAAATCGAGACACCAGAAGACATAAAGTTATTTTTTTAAAACAGTAATGAGTAAAATATGGGATTTAAATACTTCATTTGGTACTTAAAGCTGGCTATGCCATTCAAGATTATAGCTGATCTACCTCAACTCTATGTCCCTGCAATATCCTCAGATCCCTTAATTCCCTTCGTACCCACAAATTGGCCTCAGTCTTGGATTCCATCCGGAGCCTCAAAGGAATAATCACTGGATTATTACCTGAGTCACAAGAAAGTTAGCGTCGGGTAAATAAGATTAACAAGTTAAATACATGGTTTAAAGATTGGTGTTGGAAGAATTGGTTTCGATTTGTGGGGCAAAATTACCAGTACAGAGGAAAGTGGGAGCTGTACCATTGAGACGGTCTTCACCTGAATTGTGCTGGGACCAGTGTTCTGTGAGTCGTATATCTATGGCAGTAGAGAGGGTTTTAAACTAAATAGTGGGCCAGGTGGAGGGGTAGATCACAGGAAGGAAGATGTGGTAAAGTGAAAGGCCAAGGTGATGGAGCAAGGTAGAAATAAGGGTAATGATAAACAGAGCATGGCAGGAAAGGACAGAATACAAATTTGTGTGTGCCAGGAGATGAGGACCAAGTTGTCAAAAATAATAAAAAGACAATCTAATGGCTCAGTACCCGAATGCCTGTAGTATTTGTAACAAAAATAAATATGTATGACCTAATAGCCATACAAAGATGTGGGTGCAAGGTGACCAAGGCTGGGATCTAATATTCCAAAATAATTTTTATTGAAATTTTTACAAAATATAATCATCTTAGCTCTATTAACATACAACTGCGGTAACACCCCATGAACAATACCCCCCTAGCTTCAAGAGCAACTTCAAACAGAACAAAAAAAAGAACAACAACAAAGAAAAAGAACAAAGAGAAAAACCAAAAAAGAGAGAGATAGCACCCTCCACACACCCATGTGCACAGTTCTCCCTCCCCCCTATCCTTAACCCCACCCCCGGGTTGCTGCTGCTGTCGGCCTCTTTTCCTACCGTTCCGCCAGGAAGTCCAGAAAAGGCTGCCACCGCCTGAAAAACCCCTGTACTGATCCCCTCAGGCCAAATTTCACCCGCTCCAATTTAATGAACCCCACCATATCCGAGATCCAGGCCTCCACGCTTGGGGGCCTCGCATCCTTCCACTGGAGCAAGATCCTCCGCCGGGCTACTAGGGACGCAAAGGCCAGGACCCCGGCCTCTATCGCCTCCTGCACTCCCGGCTCCACTGCAACCCCAAAAATTGCGAGTCCCCAGCCTGGCTCGACCCTGGATCCCACCACCCTCGACACTGCCTTTGCCACCCCCTTCCAAAACTCCCCCAACGCTAGGCATGCCCAAAACATATGGGCGTGGTTCGCTGGGCTCCCCGAGCACCTAGCACACCTGTCCTCGCCCCTGAAAAACCTACTCATCCTCGTCCCAGTCATGTGGGCCCTATGCAGCACCTTGAACTGTATGAGGCTAAGCCTCGCACAGGAAGAGGAGGAATTCACTGTCTACAGGGCATCCGCCCACGTCCCCTCCTCAATCTACTCCCCCAGCTCCTCTTCCCACTTCCCCTTCAGTTCCTCCACCGAGGCCTCGTCTACCTCCTGCATTACCCGGTATATGTCCGAGATCCTCCCTCCTCCGACCCACATCCCCGAGAGCACCCTATCCCGCACCCCTCGCGGGGGCAGCAAGGGGAACCCCTCCACCTGCTGCCTGGCAAACGCCCTCACCTGGATGTACCTAAACATGTTCCCCGGGGGGGAGCCCAAACTTCCCCTCCAACTCCCCCAAGCTCGCCAACCTCCCCTCCACAAACAGGTCCCTCAACCTCCTAACCCCTGCCCTGTGCCAGCCCAGAAATCCGCCATCAATCCTCCCTGGGACAAACCGATGGTTCCCCCGTATCGGGGCCTCCATTGAGCCCCCCATTTCTCCCCTGTGCCGTCTCCATTGCCCCCAAATTTTGAGGGTAGCCGCCACCACCGGGCTCGTGGTATACCTCGTTGGAGGGAGCGGCAACGGCACCGTTACTAGCGCTTCCAGGCTCGTGCCCACACTAGACGCTGCCTCCATCCTCTTCCACGCTGCCCCCTCCTCGTCCATTGCCCACTTACGCACCATCTCTGCGTTGGCCGCCTAGTAGTACCCACAGAGGTTGGACAATGCCAGCCCCCGCCTATCCCTACCTCGCTCCAGGAACACTCTTCGAACCCTCGGAGTCCCATGCGCCCACACAAAACCCGTGATACTGCTGTTGACCTTCCTGAAAAAGGCCTTTGGGATAAGGATGGGGAGGCACTGGAACAAGAACAAAAACCTCGGGAGCACCGTCATCTTGACGGACTGCACCCTACCCGCCAGTGACAGCGGTAACATATCCCATCTCTTAAACTCCTCCTCCATCTGCTCCACCAATCTTGTGAGGTTGAGCTTGTGCAGGGCCCCCCAGCTCCCCGCCACCTGGACCCCTAGGTACCTAAAACTCTTCCCTGCCTGCTTCAATGGGAGCCTACCAATCCCCTCCTCTTGATCCCCCGGATGCACCACAAACACCTCACTCTTGCCCAGGTTCAGCTTATACCCCGAGAAACCCCCGAATTCCCCAAGAATCCTCATCACCTCTGGCATCCCCCCCACCGGGTCCGCCACATATAGCAACAGGTCGTCCGCGTACAGCGACACTCGATGCTCCTCCCCACCCCGCACCAGGCCCCTCCAGTTCCCTGACTCCCTCAGTGCCATGGCCAGGGGCTCAATCGCCAACGCGAAGAGCAAGGGGGACAGGGGGCACCCCTGTCTCGTCCCCCGATGCAGCCGAAAGTACTCCGACCTCCTCCTATTCGTGGCTACACTTGCCATCGGGGCCTCGTAAAGCAGCCTCACCCACCGGATAAACCCCTCCCCAAACCCAAACCTCTCCAACACCCCCCACAAGTACTCCCACTCCACCCTATCGAAGGCCTGCTCCGCGTCCAACGCCACCACTATCTCCGCCTCCCCTTCCACCGCCGGCATCATAATGACATTGAGGTTCAACGCACATTTGTGTTCAGCTGCCTTCCCTTCACAAACCCCGTCTGGTCCTCATGTATGACCCCCGGCACACAATCCTCTATTCTAGTGGCCAGGATCTTTGCCAGCAGCTTAGCATCGGCGTTCAACAGCGAAATCGGCCTATATGATCCACACTGTAGAGGGTTCTTGTCCCGCTTCAGGATCACCTCCTCCCTTGCCTCGTTGAAGGTCCGGACCAAATGGGGGCCCAACAGGTCCAAATACTTTTTATATAATTCGGCCGGAAACCCGTCCGGCCCTGGCGCCTTCCCCGACTGCATGCTCCCTATCCCTTTGACCACCTCCTCCAACTCAATCGGCGCCCCTAGTCCCTCCACCCGCTCCTCTTCCACCCTCGGGAATCGCAACTTGTCCAGGAAGCGCCCCATTCCACCCTCCTCCACCGGGGGTTCAGACAGGTACAGTTCCCCATAGAAGTCCCTGAAGACCCCATTGACCTCTACCCGCCTCCGCACCACCTTCCCAGCTCTATCCGTCACTCCCCCAATCTCCCTAGCCGCGTCTCGCTTCCGGAGCTTGTGCGCCAGCATCCTGCTCGCCTTCTCCCCGTGTTCGTACACCGCCCCCTGTGCTTTCCTCCTCTGGGCTTCCGCCTTTCTGGTCATCAGTAGATCAAATCTGGCCTGAAGGCTACGCCTCTCCCCCAGCGATCCCTCCTCCGGGGCCTCCGCATATCTCCTATCCACCTGCACCATCTCCCCTATCAGTCTTTCCCTTTCCCTCTGCTCCCCCCTCTCCCTATGGGTTCGGATGGAGATCAATTCCCCCCTCATCACCGCCTTCAATGCCTCCCAGATAGTCCCCACCCGAACCTCCCCGTTATCATTGGCCTCGAGGTATCTCTCAATACAACCCCGGACCCTCCCGGCCACCTCCTCATCTGCCAGCAGCCCCACCTCCATGCGCCAGAGCGGACGTTGGTCCTTCTCTTCCCCCAGCCCGAGATCCATCCAGTGCGGGGCATGATCCGAAATGGCAATGGCGGAGTATTCCACTTCCTCCACCCTCGACACCAGCCCCCTGCTCAGGAAAAAAAAATCAATCCTTGAGTAGGCCTTATGTACATGGGAGAAAAACGAGTATTCCCTGGCCCTTGGCCTCGCAAACCTCCAAGGGTCCACCCCACCCATCTGGTCCATAAATCCCCTCAACACCTTAGCCGCCGCCGACCTCCTGCCCGTCCGGGACTTGGATCGATCCAATGGGGGATCCAGTACTGTGTTAAAGTCTCCACCCATGATCAGGCCCACCGCCTCCAGGTCCGGAATGTGGCCCAACATACGCCGCATGAACCCCGCATCGTCCCAATTTGGGGCATAAACATTCACCAACACTACCCGCTCCCCCTGCAGCTTGCCACTCACCATCACATATCTCCCGCCACTGTCAGCCACCACCTTCAATGCCTCAAATGACACCTTCTTCCCCACCAGGATCGCCACCCCCTTACTCCTCTCATCCAGCCCTGAGTGGAATACCTGGCCCACCCACCCCTTTCTCAGCCGGACCTGGTCCACCACTCTCAGGTGTGTCTCCTGGAGCATGGCCACATCCGCCTTCAGCCCCTTCAAGTGCGCAACTACTCGGGCCCTTTTGACCAGCCCATTTAGCCCCCTCACATTCCAGGTTATCAGCCGGATCCGAGGGCTCCCTGCCCCCTTCCCCTGCCGATTAGCCATACCCCATCCCTTGCCCACCCCCTGCCAGCGTCCCATGCTCTGCCAGTTCCCTACGGCGGCAACTCCCCCCCCCCCCCCCCCCCCTGCCCCTCCAGCACCCCCTGCATCCTCTAGCTCCTTTCCTAACCGTTTTTCAGCAGCAACCCGCTATCCCCCCCCCCCCGGCTAGGACCCCTCCTAACCGCGCGCCCCCCCCCTCTACAACACTCCCGTGAGCCAGCTATCTTCTGCTGACCCCGGCGGCTCCCGCCCTACTTTCGGCTCATCCCAACGTGGGACTGCCCCTCCTCCATTGTGCCCATCAACCAGTCCACCCTCCCCCGCTCCTGCGCGGGAAAATAAAAAAACCCGCCCTCTCCCAGCGCGGGAACCCCGCAGAAAGCCCGCGCTTTCGCCCTGCCGGGCCCTGCCTCCTCCAGGGCCACTCCCATTGTCAGTCCCCCCCACCAGCTCCCCGAACACCCCGTTTACCCCTCAGTCCGAACCCGTCCACCCAACTCCTGCTTGAAAACCCATTTTTTAAAAAAAACACCCGTACGACGCCACCCCACATCTTACCCTAAACCCCGCAAATACACATACAGTATAAATAAATACAGTATTCTACAGCATCCCCCCTCCGGGGGACCCTCAGTTTGAGTCCAGTTTCTCGGCTTGCACGAAGGCCCACGCCTCCTCCGGGGACTCAAAGTAGTGGTGTCGATCCTTATAGGTGACCCACAGACGCGCCGGCTGCAGCATTCCAAACTTCACCTTCCGTCTGTGGAGCACCGCCTTCGTTCGGTTAAACACGGCCCTCCGCCTCGCCACTTCCGCACTCGAGTCCTGGAAGATCCGCACCTCCGTGTTCTCCCATTTGCTGCTCCGCTCCTTCTTGGCCCACTGGAGCACACACTCACGATCCACGAACCGGTGGAACCTCACCAACACCGCCCGTAGCGGCTCGTTCGGCTTGGGCCTCCTAGCCAGAATTCTGTGGGCCCCCTCCGACTCCAAGGGCCCCTGGAAGGACCCAGCCCCCATCAGCGTGTTCAGCATCACCACCACATAGGCCGCTAGGTCCGACCCCTCCAGCCCCTCCGTGAGGCCCAGGATCCGTAAATTTTTCCTCCTCGACCGGTTGTCCAACTCCTCGAACCGCTCCTGCCATCTTTTATGGAGCGCCTCGTGCATCTCCACCTTCCCCACCACGGCCGCGACCTCGTCCTCCCTTTCGGCGGCCTGTTGCTGCAGCTCCCGGATCGCAGCCCCCTAGGCCATCTGGGTCTCCATCAGTTCCCTGTTGGTTACCTTGATGGACTCCAGCAGCTCCACTTTCAAATCCTGGAAGCAGAGCAGCAGAGTCGTCTGCTGCTCCTGGACCCACTTCTTCAGCTCCTCGAAACTTTCGCCGGCCGCCATTTTGTCCTTCGGGTCCCGATTTTTTCTAAGTGTTTTTTCTCCCGATTCTCTCCCTGCCCCGCTCCTGGTCTGCACCATGGAGCCACTGGGGCGACTCCTGGCCTCTTTCCCCCGTCGGGATTTGCCTCCTCAGGTCCGTTGGGGGCCTTTAAAAAAGCCCCGAAGTCCGTTGATATCGGGAGCCGCCGAACGTGCGGCTCAGCTGTTCATTGCCGCTACCGGAAGTGGGATCTAATATTCAAGAGTACTTGATGTTTCAGAAGGACAGTAAGCTAGGAAAAGGTGATGGATGGCTCTGTTAATTGAACATGACATTCGTAGTGAGGACTGACCTTGGTTCTAAAGGTCAAGATGTAGAATCAGTTTGGGTAGAAATAAAAAAAAGCAAAGGTAGTAAGTCATTTGTGCAGTGCATAGATACCCTAACAAAGTTTACACTATAGGATGAAGTATTTAGAAGAAATAATCGGGGCTTTTAAAAAAAGATACTCCAATAATCATGATTTTCATCTGCATGTAGATTGGATGAAATCTGTTATTTGAAATTGCTGGAAACTATTATTAAGGAGGTTATAGAGGAACACTTAAAAAATCTTAATGCAATCAGGTCGAGTCAACATAGCTTTGTGAAGGTAAGTCATATTTGATTGATTTATTAGACTTCTTTGAGGAAGTAACAAGCAAGATGGATAAAGGGGGACCTGTAGATGTACTGATTTCCAGGAGGCATTTGATAAGGTGCTACATCAAAAGTTACTATGCAAAATAAGTGCTCATGGTGTCAGGATAACATGGCATGAAAGGAGTATTGGTTAACTAATAGGAATAAATGGGTAATTTTCGGGTTGGAAAGCTGTAATGAGTGGAGTGCCACGGGGATCAGTGTTGGGGTCTCAACTATTTCTAATCTATATCAGTGACTTGGCTGAAGGGACAGATTGTATGGTTGCTAAATTTGCTGATGTCACAAAGATAGGTAAGAAAGTAAGTTGTGAAGAGGGCATAAAGAGTCTGCAAAGGAATTTTGATAGGTTATGTGAGTGGGGGAAACAAATTGGCAGATGAAGTATAATGTCAAAAAATGTGAGCTTGTCAATTTTGGCAGGAAGAATAGAAGCACGTTATTTGGATGGAGAGAGACTGCAGAATTCTATGGTACGGACGGATGGGGGTATCCTGGCACATATCCATGATTGAATGGTGGAGCAGACTCAGTGGTCCGAGTGGCCTGATTCTGCTCCTATGTCTCATGGTCTTATAAACCACAAAAAGCAAGATGGAGCAAATTGGTGTTGGTGTTCATTGCAAAGGGAATGGAATATAAAAGTAGGGAAGTTTTACACATTCAAGTGTTGCGTATGGTTTTGATATCCTGACTTAAAGGATATAATTGCATTAGAAGCAATTCAGAGAAGGTTCATTCAACTGATTCCTGGGATAATGGGGCTATGTTATGATGAAAGATTGGACAGGTTGAGCCTCTATCCACTGGAGTTTCCAAGAATGAGAGGTGATTTTATTGAAACACTATTGAAACACACAAGATCCTGACGAAACTTGACAGAGTAGATGCTGAAGGGATGTTTCTCTTTGTGGGAGAGACTGGAACTAGGGGACACGGTTTGAAAATAAGTGGTCTCCCATTACTACAAAGAAGAGGAGAACATTTTTTTTTCTGAGGGCGTTTAGCATGTTGAACTCTATTCCCCAGGGAACTTTGGAGGCAGGATCTTAGAATATTCTAAAGGCTGCGTTAGATTAACTCCCTTGGTTATTAAGAATCTAAGGTTATAAGGGACAGGCAGAAAACTGGAGTTGAGACTACAATCAGATCACTGGTGATCTTACCAAATATGGGATAGACTCGAGAGACTGAATGACCTACTCTTGCTCACAAATATGTATGTGTATTTAAATAAAAGCAAAATACTGCGGATGCTGGAAATCTGAATCAAAAGCAGAAAATTCTGGAAAACCTCAGCATCATCTGTGGGGAGAGAAACAAGTAACTTTGCTTCTCGCTCCAGAGATGCTGTTATACCTGCTGAGTTTTTCCAACATTTTCTGTTTTTGTATGTATGTATGTAAAACAACTGAGAATCTGGAGCTTTCAGGGGGAGCTGATTCCAAAGATCTAAAACACTTTGAGTGAAGCAATTTCTCTTCATCTCAGTCCTAAATGGCGGACCCTTTATTCTGACCTGATGTTCTAGATTGCCAGTCAGAGGAAACATTTTTTCAGCAGCTACTCTGCTTAGGTCTTTAAGAATGTTATGTTTCAATGAGATCGCTTCTCATTCTTCTGAACTCCAAGGAATATAGGTCTAGACTACTCAATCTCTTCTCGTAGGACAATCCCTCATCGGAGGACCCAATCTAATAAATCTTCATTGTATTCCTGCCTGGGCAATTCCCCTCCTTGGGTAAGGAATCTAAAACTGCACACACTCTTAATCTGGCCCCATCTTGTGGATTATAGAAATCTGAAATAAGAATAAAAATGCTGGAAATACCCAGGTCAGGCAATGAATGTGGAGGAAAAAAATAGAACTAATGGCCGGAATTCTCCGGCCGTTGGTAATTCTCTGTTCCTGCCGGCAGCGCACCCCACAGCGTGCGGTGGTTTCAATGGGAAATCTCATTGACAGATGGCAGGAGCAGAGACTCCCACCTCCCAATGAACGGCGTGCCGTCGAGAACCATGGGAGAGATCCGAGAATCTAGTCTTTAATGTTTCAGGTTGATGCGCTTTCATTAGAACTGATGACAAGAGGACCAGGTTGATTATAGAAGGTAGAGGGTAAAAACCAAGAAGAGCAATGTGTCAGTGAGCCAACATAAAAGTGAATCAAGAAGTCTTCTACAGGTGTATAAATAGTAAAAAGATCGCTGGAGGTGTCTGGATAATTTGGGACCAAAAAGCAGAAATAGAAGCAGAGGACATCACTGAGCTGATTAAATTAGTACTTTGCATCTGTCTTTATCAAGGAAGAAGATGCTGCCTAAGTAATGGTTCAAGAAAAGGCAATGGCTTGGCTAAAAATAAAGAGGTGATATTGAATAGGTTGGCTGTACTTGAGATGCATCCAAGGATACCGAGGAAGGGTGGAAATTGCAGAGACACTGGCCATAATCTTCCGATCCTCCTTAGTACAGGGGTGGTGCCAGAGGACTGAATAATTGCAAATGTTACACACCTGTTCAAAAAAAGGGTGCAAGGGCAAACCCTGCAAATTAAAGGACCAGTAAGTTTAACCCCATGTGGGAGAACTTGGAAAAATGTGGACTCATTAAGGAAGTCCAGCACTGATTAGTTAAGGGCAAAGTTGACATGAACAATTTGCTCGAGTTTTTTGATGATGGTATTACAGTTGATGTGGTGTACAGTGACTTCTAAAAGGCATGTGACAAAGTGCCACATAACAAGCTTCTTAGGAAAGTTGAAGCCCATGGAATAAAAGGGACAGTGACAGCATGGATATGAAACTGGCTGAGTGACAGGAAACACAATAGTAGTCAACAGTTGTTTTTCAGACAGGAAGAAGATTAACAGTGGGGTTCCCCAGAGGTTGGTGTTAGGAGCCCTGCTTTTCTTGATATAAATTAATGATTTGGATTTAGATCTACAGGGCACAATTTCAAAAATTGCATATGACACAAAGCTGGGAGGTTTTGTCAACTGTGAGGAGGAAAGTGATAAAGTTCAAGAGGGCGTAAACAGACTGGTGGAATGGGTGGACGAGTGACAGGTGAAATTTGATATAAAGAAGTATGAAGTGAATAATTTTGGTCGGAAGAACGAAAAAGACAATGTGACATAATGGGTCCTTGTTCCAGCCCTACTCCGGCCCCCTCCCACAACTCTTTTAGCAGTACATCGACAACTCTTACTGTGCCGCTTCATGTTCCTGTTTGGACCTGGAAAAATGTATCACTTTTGTTTCCAATTCCCACTCTTCTGTCACCTTCACATACTCCATCTCCGACACTTCACTTCCCTTCCCTTTCTTGACATCTGTATCTCTTATTTCTGGGGATAGACTGTCCACTAGTATCCATTACAAGCCCACTGACTCTCACAGCTATGTCAACTATAGCTTTTCACACTCCACATCCTGTAAAGACTCCATCCCATTCTCCCAGTTCCTTTGCCCCCGTCGCATCGGTTCTGTTGATGCCATTTTGCAAAGCTGTGCTGCTGACATGTCTTCATTCTTCCTTAATCGTGGTTTCCCACCCACTGTGGTTAACCCCTCCCTCCCAAAACCAGGATTGGGTCCCCCCTTGTCCTCACTTTTCACGCCGCCAGCATCCACATTCAAAGGGTCATCCTCCCCCAGTTCCGCTAACTCCAGCATGATGCCACCACCAAACACATCTTCACATCACCCCCCCTGTCAGCATTCTACAGGGACCATTCCCTCTAGGATACCGTGGTTCATTCCTCCATCACCCAAACAGCTCGCCATCTTCCCATGGCACTATCCCCTGCAATCACAGGAGGTGTAACATCTGCCTCTTTACCTCCTCCCTCCTCACCATCCAAGGGCCTCAACACCCATTTCAAGTGAAACAGCACTTCATGTGCACTTCCTTCAATCTGGTCTATTGCATTCGTCGCTCCCAATGTGGTCTACCCCACTAGACTAGAGACTAAATGCAGACTGGGTGACCGTTTTGCAGAATACCTTTGGTCCGTCTGCATGCAGGACCCAAATCTTCCTGTCACTTACTATTTAAACGCATTGTCCTGCTGTCATGTCCATTGTCTGCCCTTGGCCTGCTGCTATGTTCCAGTGAAGCCCAACACAAACTGGAGGAACAGCAACTCATCTTCTGATTAGGCATGTTACAGCCTCCCAGACTTAATATTGAGCTCAATAACTTCAGACTATGAACTCTCCCCTCCACCTTCACCCCATTTTTGTTTCAATCAATTTATTCTCATTTCTTCCATCCATCCGTTTTCCCCTCACCATTGTCTCCCCTCTTCCCACTCCACCCCACTAGGGCCATTTGTTCCCTGTCCCAAGTTGTTGTTTGACACTCTGCTTACCCCTGTTCTGCTACTAAGACATTTAGATCTCTTAATGTGCACGATCAGCACCTTCTAAGTCATTATCACCACCATTAACATTCCCTTTGTCCTTTTTGTCCACAACATCTTTTTCAGTCTCCACCTGTTGCTGGCCCTCTATCCAGCCCCACTGGTCCACCCCACTCCCAACAACAGTCTCATCATATTTCCACTTCTCTCGAGCTTTGAGAAAGACTCATCCAGACTCGAAATGTTAGCTCCCTTCTCTCTCCACAGATGCTGTCAAACCTGCTGATATTCTCCAGAATTTTCTGCTTCTGTTTCAGATTTCAGAATCCACCATTCCAGCATCCACATAATTTTCTTTTATCTGTTTCCTGGCTGCAGTCAGCCATTTGAAAGCACCAAAAGTGGGCAGGCTTGAGTCATTAAAACTGGGTTTGAAATATTAAAACGTTATAAACCTCAAACCTGAGCCCTTCCAGTTTTAACAGAGGCCAGGCAAAGTGTTGGTGAACCAACACATTCGCAGAGTGGGTTTGTCATTTAAACGTAGATCCTATTTTAAATTTTATGCCGGTGAGTCATGTTTTCTGGGTCTACGGAAACCCAGTAGCTAAAGTGAGTTGAGGGCTGCTCGATCCAGCAGGTAAGTGTCTTCCCACTTACCTGCCTTCCCTCCCAAAATCAGGGTCCCCCACCATCCTCACCTCACCAGATCTTTCCTATCTCTCCACCCCAAATAAGGTTTGCCGCCAGCCAGCCTTAAAGTTCTTCTCCCATCGCCAGGTTCCACATGCACATTGGTACCACAGCCACACTCAATCCTGCTTTAAAGTTGCTAATCCAACCGATCTCGCACGAGATGAGCAGAAATTTCCTTCACTGAAACATTGGGGCGGTATTCTCCGCTCCCGGAACTAAGTGCCCGCGCCCTCATGAACGCCGACGCATTTCACGACGGTGCGAACAGGTCCTGGGCACGACCTATTCTGGCCCCCACAGGGGGCCAGCACGGCACTGGAGTGGTTCACGCCACTCCAGCGTTCCTACGTGGCGCCAAATGGGTGTCGCGCCAATCTGCGCATGTGCAGTTGGGGCAGCTCATTCCTGCGCATGCGCAGTTGGGCCGCGCCATCCTGCGCATGCGCGGAAAAGTTCTAACGCGCCAGCCCCTCACCAACATGGCGCCGGTGTTCTGGGGCCGGCCGCGAAAGGAGGTAGGCCGGAGGGGGAGGGGGGAGGCTGGCCCGCCGATTGGTGGGCCCCGATCGGGGCAGCCCCGGATCACGGCAGCCCCCGGTGAAGGATCTCCCCGGTGTTCCCGCTGGCAGCGACCAGGGGTGGATGGTGCGGCGAGAACATGTCGGAGCAGCCGCTCAGCCCATCTGGGCCAGAGAATCGCCGCGATTCTCTGAGCGGTCCATCGCGATTCACGGGGCGCTGGTTTCGGGGGGGGTGGGAGAATCACGTGTGGGGTTCAGGGCGACATGGCGTGATTCGCACGGCGCCCCGGCGATTCACCCACCCGGCGTGGGGGGGAGAATACCGCCCTGGGTGTATTCAAGCCATTGTATTTGACATGTGATACATTCTCTGTTTCCTTGTCACAAATTCCATCCCACCTCGCAAGTCACTATCTCAGGTTGGACCAGACTGTGTGCAGCCTTGGTGCCCTATTTGACACTGAGCTTCTGAACCACTCTGTCTTCATCAGCATGGCCACCTACATCAATTTCTTTTTAAAAAAAAATAAAAAAATTTAGAGCATCCAATAATTTTCTTTTTCCAATTAAGGGGCAATTTAGCGTGGCCAATCCACCTAACCAACACGTTTTTGGGTTGTGGGGGTGAAACCCATGCAGACATGGGGAGAATGTGCAAATTCCACATGGACAGTGACCCAGGGCCGGGATTTAAACCCGGGTCCTCAGCGCTGTAGTCCTCGTGCTAACCACTGTGCTGGCTCTCCTACTTCAATCTCTATGCAATGCTACCAATTGGTTGGCCAAACCCTCATTTATACTTTGGTTACCTCCAGACCGTACTATTCCAATGTGCTCCTGGCCAGCATTCCATTCTCCACTCTCCGTAGACTTGACCTCATCCAGAAATCTGCAACCTTAACTCGCATTAAGTCCGATTCAACCATTGCCCCTGCGCACGCCAATGTAAATGGCTTTTGAGTCACCAATGCCTTAAATTTAAAACACATCCTTTTGTTCAAATCTCTCCATGGCCTTGGCTCCATCCGACCTCTAACCTTTGAACCTTAACCACCCGAGATTTGTGTTTCTCCCAACTGGATCTCACCATTAGCGCCTGTGCCTTCTGCCCTCTATGCCCTGCGCTTTGGAATTTCCTTTCAAAATATCTCTGCCGTAGCTTTCCTTCCACTATTTTAATACCTTCTTAAAACATACCTCTTTGACCAAGCTTTTAATCATACATCCGAATACTTCTTCTGGCTGCTTGTTAATTTTCTTGCCTGATTTGTGCTTCTGTGAATTGCTTTGAGACACGTTTAAAAGTGCTCTGGTGGTACTCAGAAAGCACAAAGCTCAGTGAAAGATAAAACAAGAGCCAATATTTACAATTTTATAAGCATTTATTGGCTGAGATACACATTACAAACGTACATCTCCAAACCCACTTCCAGTCTGTTCCTAATTGTAGGAGCCCAGGTGAATCCCTGGTTAATTGGATACAGGTGGCGCACATTAAACTCAGTTAATATACAGCCAGCACTAGAAATGCAAATTGTTGTTGACAGTTCACCAGAATGATACCTGGGTTGAAAGGGATTGAAAAAAAACTTTGTAAACTTGGATTATATTCCCTGTGGAAGAAGTTGAGAGTTAACTTGATTTAAGTGTTTAAATGATGAATGGGTTGGTAGGGCAGATAACAAATGATCTATTCCTCCAGTCGAGGTAACCAAAATAAAGGAACATAATCTGAGAGTGCAAGTTAGCAAACTTAGATAAAACTCCTTCATATTAGAGGTCATATTTAGTGCCAATAAACTGACTCCAAAGGTTATATGGCCTATTTCTGTCCCCGTGTGACAATAAGTATGCAATGTGGTTGTAAGATCCAATGGGTATTATCTGCTATCTTGCATTGCTGTTCTTAATTTTATAAGTGAGTATCAGTTCCTCTACTTGAGGTTTTGCTACACAGATTTATGCATTTTAACCCTCCGTGCTTCAAGTGGCACTTGCAATATTTGGTGTACTTATCCACCATCATGCAGGAATCAATTATTACTGACAGAGAACTATTTGCCATGAAAGGTTTATATTGTACAATTCCCACTTCCTGCCCAAGTGTGAAACTTCCAAAAGTAATTGTAAAGGAACAAAGGCATCAAGGGACACTGCTCAAAAACTAAAAAACTCAGTCACAGTATCTGCATCCCTGAATTCACAAATCAAGAAAATGTAAAATCATAATTATAGTCCGCTAAACTCTGATTTGAATCTGTTCAAAAAAGGTAGACTTTGTGTTCTGAAGGGACAAGGCTCCACCTTGCCATGAGAACAATATATTGTGCATTACATGGTCTCCAAATGACAATGGACACCACTACAAGTCATCCATGTGTGTACATATGTCTCGTGTATAACAAGTCACTTTCATGTTTTGTTACAGGTTAAAGAGTTTTTTTTTAAATGCCTGGCTTTTTTATCTACATTGTTCTGACATTAAATTTCAAAGCAATTTGCTACTATTTTATCTCAGCCATGTGGAAGTATATGGATAAGCCAGTTTACCAGCTAAATATCACGTGACTGCTCCAGAAACCTGAGCAACACTGGAAGGTTCTCTTACACTGTGGGTGCAATCTACCGGCCACGTCCCGCCAGAACTGGGGCGCGCGCAACTGGTATATCCCAGGTGTGGCCTCTCCCAGGATTTCTAATGGCCGATATGCCTCACGAGATCTAACCAGGGTGACGTCCCAGTGTGTAGGGACCAAGTGGAATGGTACTTGCGGGAACGGGGTCTCCCAGGTGATTAGAGGGCCCTGGGTGGTCAGCCTCCAGGGAGGGTGGCACCTGGAACTTGTGGTGGCACCTTGACACTGCCACTCGGTCACCCTGGCAGAGTCACCGGGGCAGTACCATCCTGGCAGCCAGAGTGAATGCCCGGTAGCACTGCCAGGCTCGTTGACCCCCTCATAGGTGAATTGGGGAAGGGTCTTGGGGGTTGCATCGGTGGTTCGAGAGTTCGTCGGAGCTCCTCCGTGTAGCAAATGATGCCAAGTGTGGCCTTGGGTAGGGGGGGGGGGGACGTTCTCCACCAGGCATGAAAAAAGAACAGAGTGCCGTTACACAGTGAGGTTATTCCCAGCCCTTGAACCCGTTAATCCTGCCCAGAATGGACCCTATCTTTTTTAAATTGGATCGTGTCCTATGATTCTACCTGACACTTGAATCACTTTCTGGTTTCCATGACTATAGTTTTAGACTATTCATTCTTGTTATTTGCATTATGTAGTAGAATAGAGTAACATCCAGAATTCCTAGTGCAATGTTATACTTGGTTGTTGATGAGTGGACACTGATGGACTACATAACAGGATATATAAGGTTTGGTATTTAGCTGATTTGGGTACAGTTTTAGTTGCTCATATTCATTGTGGAAACGAGAGAAACATCCTTTCTCCTGTTGTCTTTAATGTGCTTATCTTCATTGACCCATAATTAGTTGAAGGCATTCAATTCTTAAAACTTGAACAGTTTAAAAGAAAATTGTTGATGGTGCATAAAGTAAGTGTGTCTGAGATGTAATGAATACAGTATTGTACTTCACACATTTGAAATATCAAGGGGTCTGGGTGACAAATATGAAAGAATTTTAACATTAACTGAAGCAAGACTGCACAAATATGGATTTAGCTGTGCTGAAAAAACAATAGTGCCTGGTGGCGCAAACTTTCACTTAATTGTCTGTACATTTGGCAGAGAATATTAGAAAAATAAACAAGGGTGGCATGTAGCCTAGTGATTAGCACTGGGACTACGGCACTGAGGACCCGGGTTCGAATCCCGGCCCTGGGTCACTGCCCGTGTGGAGTTTGCACATTCTCCCCATGTCTGCGTGAGTTTCACCCCCACAACCCAAAGATGTGGTGGTTAGGTGGATTGGCGACACTAAATTGCACCTTAATTGAAAAAATAATTGGCTACTCTAAATGAATAAAAAAGAAAAATAAACAATCCCTATGACTGATGAATGAGCTGTGTGTGAAGTGGAGAAATGCAGGGTTGGCATGCAGAGATTAGGAGAACAATTAACTCCCAAATGCCTTGTGAGAGTTTTAAGATTGAGTAATATTTCATTGTCACTGTTGTAGAATAAATTCTTAATAGATCATTTTGAGTTGCGCATTTAATTAATAATCTATTCAGGAGGTATACCGATATTAAAGCTAAACATATCCTTGGAGCTATGTTTTTTTTTTACCTTACTGCACTGGTCAATATGTTGGCAATGATGCTGGCACGACAGTGGATGAACACTGACAAGATTTCCATGCTGGTGGCCTATTTTGGAGGAGTCAGGGCAGTGAGGAATAAATTTATTGTAAAGCAAGAGAGGATTCAATCTGCCTCTTGGTATAGTTCATTGAGAGACAGCTGACGAGGGTGGGGAGCATGATAACGTGATGTATTGCATTGTAAGAGTCCCGTATTTCTGTATAAGATGCACGTTTCAAACATTTAAAAAAAGCATGTCTACCACTTTTCAACGTCCTATGTTAAGTTAGATACGAGATGAAAGATACTTGAAGGGAAACCTTCACTTTTGTTTTGGAAAATCACTGTACAGTTCTGCGAGGCCAGTGACTGTACAAGTGTCCGCAGTCAGATTGCTTCTACTAGCTTGGATTCTGTTCATTGAAGCTGTTTCCTGCCACTGGCTGAATCTGAACCGAATCCAGGATGGGTTTAATGAGTTGGCCGAAAGGGGTTGATAAGACCTCAGAAGGCAGGTCAGTGATGTAGGATGGAATCTTCTTCCCTGTGAGGAACTGGGCAACTTCATTACTGAACGTATTGCAGTTATGTTCAAACAGCTTGTAGCACTCCCCCCTGAAAGCACACTCGCCCAGAGATGATAAGTACTCCATGATTAACTCCTCAGTCACTTCAGTGGTCCCAAGATCAATGACCGAGTCAGGCGGCCCAAGTAAAGTTCCACCGGGCTGACAGTTAGCAATTCCACCGGACCTGTAGAAAAACTCCTCTCCATTGACAACAATTGCAGTGTGCCATATTCCATCAAGTTGTTTTCCCAGCATCACAGGGCTGAACTTGGCGGGCCAGGCCCCGGGAAAGGTCGTATACGAACAGTTTGACGGGATGAGGCGGCGTGTCCATGGCCCGCAGCTGGTCTCCGGCTTCACTCTGAGCAGCCGCTCACCTGAGGAGCTCCAACATCGACCGGCTCCTTCTGCGCCCAGGGCCCCCTGTCCGAGCTATGTTTTTAACCAGTTTTTCTCCCCTCATCAAACTGTAAAACCATTGCCTTGTGTTGGATTCATAGATATCATGGGCGGGATTCACTTACCACCGCGGCAGAGTGTCCACACCGTCGTAAACTCCATCGCGTTTTAATGACAGCGTGAACGGGCCGACCCGACGACTAATTTCCGCCCACGAAAGGGGCCACCAGCACGGCACTGGAGCAGTTGACGCCACTCCAGCTGCTGATCCCGGCGCGAACTGGGCACCGCGGGATCCGTGCATGCGCAGTGGCACCAGTGCCAACGCTCACATGCGTAGTGGCACTGGCGCCAATGCTCACATGCGCAGTGGGTTCCTTCAACGCGCCGGCCCCGACTCACATGGCGCAGGACTACATGGGCTGGCGCGTAGGAAAGGAGGCCCCCAGCCAGAGAGGCCGGCCCGCTGATCGGTGGGCCCCGATCGCGGGCCAAGGCCACATCGGAGGCCCCTCTTTCCCCCTCACTCCCTACAGGCCGCCCGCCTGACCCTTCCATGCCGAGGTCCCACCGGCTGAGAGCAGGTATGGACGGCGCCGGTGGGACTCGGCGTTTTTATGGCGGCCGCTTGGCCCATCCCGAGCTGAGAATCGGCGGGCGGTTAGTGTAGATCGCCCCCCCGACCGGTGTTGCACCAACCACGCCGGCGCCAATGGCGCCGATTCTCCGCAGAGCGTGCATGACGCGATTTGTCCGGATGCAGGGATTCCCCGGCCCAGCCCCGTGCTGAGAGAATTCCGCCTCATGTGTCCTCCAAAGTAATGTATGAGCTTTGATCTTGGTGAGTTATTAGCTTTTATTCACTGGGAGAGGTTGCATATCACACATGGACACATGACACGTATTCACACCCATATTAGAAATTTACTTGATCATCCTCTTTCTCACTCTGATATGCTGAGGGCTGTACTTCCATCTTAACTGAGATCAGCTAATGTAGCAAAAATTGGACAATCTTATCTCCATTGTTCAGGTTTACAGGTATTTAGAAAGGGGCTGTTGAAGAGCTGTTCTGGGTAAATAAATCAAACAAATTCAAAGTTGGTGCTTTTAAGGCTACAGAGTGAAAATGCTAAATAAGACTTAGTTTAAGCTAATCAGGCTGTGATTAGCTTTTACTCGGAACTCAGTTGAAAATATACCATTTTGCTTCCAACAGCAGGAAGTAGTTTGTAACACAGAAAATAAATGAGCTTGCTGCCAGCGCACAGGATCATTTAGGTCATTACTCTGTATTCTGACATGTTAGCTTGGAAAGTCCCACTGCAAGGACCGCTGTTGACTCTGTCACTCTCACACTTCATCCATCGAGGTATTTATGATATGTTTTTCAATGCATTTGCGGGCACTTTTGGCACTGAAATTCAATTTTCTTTAAAATTCCTGTTTGCCCTCAGACATGGCGCTGGGAAAGTGGGAATTGCTGTAATCTGAAAGCTGCACTTTCAGAAGAGAGAAGAAAATGCAGATAGTAGGGCAGGATGGTGTGCTGTGTTGCAATTGTGAGCTTTTTGATGGGGAGTGGAATGGGAAACGCACAAATTCAATAAAGGAAGGCATTAATAGCACTGAAGGATGCTGTAATTGTCTCCTTTTCTCAAGAAACTGTTTCATTTCTATCCTTTGAGTTTTTGCACCATTGCTTGCTTTGCAGATTTATTGCTGAAAGCTGATGCCTTTTGCACCATGTGACTATTCCTAGCTGGACTTCCATCTATTAAAATCCATTCAGGGCGGGGGATTGGGCCTGGGTAGGGTGGTCTTTCGAAAATGTCGGTGCAGACTTGCTGGTCCGAAAGTCGTCTTTATGCACTATAGGGATTCTAAGATTCTAACCTCAGCTTATCCTAAAGTTCAGTCCTGCTTGCCCATCAGACTGCAGTTCTCACTGATCTATCATCCCCTCCAGCATCTCAAATTTGAAGATATCACCTTTGTGCGTATTTCTCTCCCATTCTTCATAATTTTGGGGCTTTCTGGTACTGACCTGTAATGCTCCCTTAATCCTTTGTCTCATCATTAGTGGCCACACCTTTCATTGCCTCCTCCTCCTCACTCCCTGGGATTGCCTCGACAAACATCTCTGCCACTCCACTTCCCTAAGACCCTTTTTTAAAAAAAAAACCAAAAAAAAACCCTCTGACCATTCTTCCTACTTTCCCCTTATTTGCTTCAGGGGCTGTTTGTGCTGTGTTCCCTAAACTCGGGTTGGGGGAGGGTTTCTAGGTCTTTAAGTGTTACACCACATTATTAATCAAAGAGATGGAGTTGACCAGTTTTACGCCTTTGACCCACTGAAGTAGCATTTGCCGAGGTTGGTGAAATTGACAGTCCTATTGGAAGTATAAATTTCCTGCACTTGTATAATTCATGCTGGAACTGAATAAAGCTGTGGTTGGGCCACAACTGGAAAGAACTGGCGTGCAGGAAAGATATGATTGCACTGGAGAGATTTACCATATGCTTCCTGGGCTGGAGGACCAGAGCTATAAGAAAAGATTGGATAGGCTGAGGCTGTTTTTCTTGAACCAGGAAAGATTGAGAAGGGGTCTGATAGAGATGTATAAGATTATTAAAGGGGCGTAGAGAGGGTGGATAGGAATGCACTTTTTCCATGAGTAGAGGAGTCAATGACCAGGGGACATAAATAAGGTAAGAGGGAGAAGGCTAAGAGGGGAGTTGAAGAGAAACCTGTCCACCCAGAGTGTGGTGGGAGTCTGAAGCTCACTGCTTGAGTCAGAAGCTCTGATAGCATTTCAGTATTTAGATAATCATTTGTGCTGCCATAACCTCCAGGACTATGAGCAAAGCGCTGGATAATGGGATTCGTGCAATCAGGTCTTTGCTGACCGGTGTGGACACGATGGGCCAAATGGCCTCCTTCTGTGCTGTAAATGTCCAGGAATCTATGGCATGGAAACCAATTTCAAAATTAGCACTGGGATAGATAGAAAATAGTTAAATAGTTTGTTATTTTTAAATACATACTGGTCAAAAACTCCCCGAAAGCTGTTTTTGTCACTGCGGCATTTATAAAAACTGCCAGTGACCTATTTATCCTTTTCTGAGTGAAGACAATGACACAAAGGAAGTAACTGCAGCATTAACTTGCGGTTTTACTTTTGTCTGAATTTAATCATGTTTGAAAATACAGGAAGATATGTTTGTACGTTTCACATATTTTCTGGCCTGGAGGAATTACATAACTGATTCAAACGTTACTGTGGCTTCACTGTCCGATTTGAAGTGATTCGAGTAGATTGGGCCGATATTCCCCAGAGTTCTGAAGAATGAGAGGTGGTCTTCTTGAAACATTCCCCCAAACCCTTCGGTCCCCAGATCATCGGAGACTGGATGTATGACCGAAGGTGCGCATCAGGATCGGGACACTGTGGAATTCCTGAGGAGTGGGCCTACGTGGGAATTGCCCAGGAGGTTTCAACTTCTTGGTGCTGATTAAATGTCATTTTTAATTGAAATATACTTTCAACGCTGAGGTGTAGGGCGATGTGAAATGAGCAGAAAATGTATAGTGTTTTTCAGTTTAAAACTGACACTTGCTGCTAAGTCGGGCTTGAGGAGTTGTGGAACAATCTGCTGAATTTCTTATTTGTGGCTACTTATTGTGCTTTCGAATAGCCAGAACCTGAGATCCCTCGATGCATCGTCAGGGGTCATTTTTCTTTGCTGTATTCTCCCCAACATGATAAACTTATCACATTGAACGCTAGACTTGAGGGGCTGAATGGTCTACTTTTCCTATTCCTTAGGTTGCTTTACAGATGTAATACCGCATAGAAACTGGCCATTCTGTCCAACTACTGGCACTTTTGCCTCACTTTGGCCTCCCCCATCTTTCCTCATCTAAAACTGTTGTCGTAATACTCATATCCTCTTCTCATGTGCTTGTCTCGCTTCTGCTTAAATGCTTAAATGCATTTATATTATTGATTTCAGCCACTGTCCTTGCGCTAGCCAGTTACACATTCTCACCATTGTCTGGGTCAAGAACTTTCTTCTGAATTCCCTATTGGATTTTATGGTGACTATCTTACATTGATGGCCTCTAGTTTTGCCCTTCCCCATCAGAGGAGTCATTCTCTCTGTCGCCACTCTTATCAAAATCTTCCATAACTTGGAAGATCTCTGTTGGGTCACCCCCTCAACCATTGGGTCAAGAGAAGGGAGGCCTTTTCTGCAGCCTCTTCATCCTTTCCTGATATATTCTGGTTAGCAATACTATCTGTGATGAGGATCTAAAAAGTTTACAGGTAATACTGTAAGCCCTTATTCTTGTTTCTCTTCACGCATCCAGTGGTGCACAAGGCAGACTTCTGTCTGTTCCCATAGCGAGACTTTCCCTGGAACAGGTCACAAGCCTGTTGCCAAAGGCGTAGAAATTGAGGGGTACCACTCTGCATCAAGCATGGCTGACCAGGGGTGTCTCCCACACTTATCGCCTGCCACTGGTGTGTGTTGGATGGATTTTGCAGGTAGTCTGTTGGCTGCGTTATGAATGCACCTTCCTTGGCTATCAAGTCCTGGAGTGAGACTCAAACCCAGAGCGTTTTGCTCAGAGGCAGGAACTCGGTCTACTGCGCCACAAGAAAGCCTATTTTGGATATTTTTCCATCTGTGGTGGATACGGAACCAATTTCACTTGTGCAATTGCTTCTTTCTTTATCATAGTAAAACATGTGACTAACATCATTAATAAAACTTTGACCAAGAATATTTACAAGCCAGTGGGACTAAAGTCCCACTTTCGTATTTATAATTTTCTCTTTTTTTTTGTTGCTGCGGTTTTTATGGTCCGAAACCTTCTGTGCAAATGTGGAAATTAAGTGGGAAGTGGGAGAAAGTAGAAAATGCCTCAAGCAAAATAACTCATTTTTTCTGAAGTGGCTTGCACTAACACAGGCCCTTACTTTCCAGCTATATGATGGTTGATGCAGGCTGTGGATAGACTAAGCGGACGAAAGACACAAAATGCATAAATCTGTTTAATCTAAGTTTCTCTGGTGACAATTAAACTTGACTGTCCCAATTTCCAGGGATGTAACTCAAGTTAGATAAGTAGTTATATTAACCATAGCATTGTTCTGTTCTCACTTGTAGCTAAATAACGTCATAATGCTGTTACCTTGAACTATTTTACGTGTATCCTGAATGAAACGTTAATGTACTAATATTAGTAGATTTCAATTAAATGATGCATTTGGAAACTAAAGATATGCCTTGCAGGAATTTTCTGTCAATTTGTACCAAAAAGGTTTTAATGTACTTCCTGTACTTCTGGTGCAAAAGGTTGAAGAAATTCGGATGTAAGTGAGCTATGCCCAATTATTATCGTATGCTTGAATTTGTTCAATGTTTTAAGTTGGTTCTTAGAAATATTTGCTTTAACTCTGGGAGCGTCAGCACCATAGAGGCAGCTGCCAACAATCAAACAGCTGGGCTCCATCACGGAGGATCCTTTCATAACCAAAGGGTAAGTTTGTGTCAGGGGAGGGCACTGGAGCATGGCCTCCCTAATGTACCCGGCAGAGGTCTAGGGGCTCCTGATGTGGCCAGGGGGGTGAGTGCTCGCTGGACGGCACTCTGTGAGAAGGTGAGGAAGTCATGGTAAAGATGGGGGGATTTGAGGGCCCCAGGATGGAAGCCCTCATGGATTGTCAGTCTCTCTCCGTCTCCAATTCTTTCCAGATTTAATAATGTTTGCTGGTTTGGATCTCAAGGGCGTGCATCACACATACAAACTGGGGCACGCTGAGATCCCGGCATCTTCGAGAACTACCCCAGAGTGATTGGTTGGCTTTTGGAGTACAAGGGGTACCCCTGAGGTCCTGGCTGATGATGCCAGTGTGAGACCGGAGACCAAGGCAGAGACCCGATATAACAAGGCCCATGTTGGCACCTTTGCTGTCATTGAGCGGTGAATGGGCTCGGGTCTGGCAGATGGAATACAATGTTGACAAATGTGAGGTTATCCATTTTGGTAGAAATAACAGCAAACGGGATTATTATTTAAACGATAAAATATTAAAGCATGGCGCTGTTCAGAGAGACTTGGGTGTGCTAGTGCATGAGTCACAGAAGGTTGGTTTACAAGTGCAACAGGTGATTAAGAAGGCAAATGGAATTTTGTCCTTCATTGCTAGAGGGATGGAGTTTAAGACTAGGGAGGTTATGTTGCAATTGTATAAGGTGTTAGTGCGGCCACACCTGGAGTACTGTGTTCAGTTTTGGTCTCCTTACTTGAGAAAGGACGTACTGGCGCTGGAGGGTGTGCAGAGGAGATTCACTAGGTTAATCCCAGATCTGAAGGGGTTGGATTATGAGGAGAGGTTGAGTAGACTGGGACTGTACTCATTGGAATTTAGAAGGATGAGGGGGGATCTTATAGAAACATTTAAAATTATCAAGGGAATAGATAGGATAGATGCGGGCAGGTTGTTTCCACTGGCGGGTGACAGCAGAACTAGGGGGCATAGCCTCAAAATAAGGGGAAGTAGATTTAGGACTGAGTTTAGGAGGAACTTCTTCATCCAAAGGGTTGTGAATCTATGGAATTCCTTGCCCAGTGAAGCAGTTGAGGCTCCTTCATTACATGTTTTTAAGGTAAAGATAGATAGTTTTTTGAAGAATAAAGGGATTAAGGGTTATGGTGTTCGGGCCGGAAAGTGGAGCTGAGTCCACAAAAGATCAGCCATGATCTAATTGAATGGCGGAGCAGGCTCGAGGGGCCAGATGGCCTACTCCTGCTCCTAGTTCTTATGTTCTTATGTTCTTATCAGACTGCTCAAAATGTGCTCCTGATGCCTGGACTATTCTAGTGGTACATCCCCACTTTGTGGTGGTTTACTGTGCCCTCCACAACCTGGCACTGTAGCGGGACAACATACTGGAAGTGGAGAAGGGATATGCAACCTCATCTGAGGAGAAGGAGGCGAAGTCAGATCATAACGGACTTGAGGATGAGCCCAGGGAGGTGCCACAGGAGATGCCAGAGGATGACAGGCGGCGGCAAGGGTCTGGCATGACCGGAGGACCAGGGAGGCCCTCATCCTCACCAGATTCACGCAGGACAAGCCTATGTCCATTTCAACCCTCCCCTCCTTCTCCCCCTCAATTCCCCCTCCCCTCCCCATCTACTGCTCCAATCCCCTCTCTCCCCCCCCCCCCAATCCCCTCATTTCCCCCCAAATCTCCCCCCCCTCCCGATCACATCATCCCCTCCCAATCTCCATGTTCCATCCTCCCAGGGTCTGGGAAACATCACCCCAGGGTGATGGGCTGCTGTCAGCACAGTCAGTGGGTCAATTGACAAGGCAAGAGATTGATAACGCGCTGTGAAATTGGCTCTGATGCTCCTCCGTCTTTGCCAAAGTCTTACTCCTGTCTTTCTGCTGTCAGCGTGCTCAACCCGCCCTCTGACCCGGGTCAGCATCGGGCCATTTCAGCTTGGAGTGTAGAGGACGGGGGGACAGGACGGGACTGGGGGAGGGGGGGGGGGGGGGGGGGGGGGGGGGGGGGTGCAGGCAGTCCTACTGTGAAAATTAACATGACAGAGGCTACACATGTATCAGGTGTTACATGATTTAATCGTGGACTGTTGACATTTCCATTCCCCCTAGCACGATAGTGAAACCTCGCCACTCAGTGCTCCTCAATCACCTTCATCTTTTTGGATTACTGCTATGTCTAGGTGTATCCCCAGGATGCACGTGGCTCCAATGACTTATTGGTGTCACTGGCATCGCCGTGCCACCTGATCTGTTTGTTGCCCTTAAGATGTGGCAGTGTCAGGAGGGGAGGATTCGGGAGAATCCTCTCCTTAGTGGAAGGCCCCGGGTTGGCCTCCAGTGCTTCCTCACGGTGTCCATAGGGTTTCCATGGGATGGAGCAGCAGCTGGAGTGAGTCCCATAGGCCTTTGAGTCATTAGGCTTTGCCAGCCCCATTGTCTGCACCATGGTGTCAACGCTCTCAGCGATGTTCCTCTGTGACTAGGCCATGCCCTGGAATACCTCGGCAATGTCCATCTACTTCTAGGATACATCACTCAATGACTAGGCCATCTCTGCAGTACCTCAACACGTCCACTTGCGACTGGGACATGTGCCTCAGGGACTGTGACATGATGTCGAGGCCCTCAGCCATTGTGTTCACAGACTTAGACACTACTACTCGAGACCCAGACGTCGTGCTCCAGGCTTTCCACTGCGCTCGCCTCCCTAGCCATGTTGACCTTGGTGCCATTCATGGTTTTTTTTTAAAAATAATTTTATTGAAAAATTTTTGAATTTATACAACAACATCAAACCATACTAAAATACCGACAATAACAATAATGACAACAATCATGAACCTTCGCCCCTCCTCAATGAACAACCCAACATATTAACAACAACTTAAATTAACATAATGTTAAGTTACATAACCGTAGCGAAAAGAAAAAAAATAGAAACTATAATGAGGAACACCCTCCCTTGCCCCCCCCCCGCGGTGTTGAGGGTGGTTGGAGGCAGGAAGTCCAGAAAAGGCTGCCACCATTTATAGAACCCTTGTACTGATCCTCTCAGGGCAAATTTGACCCTTTCCAGCTTTATAAATCCCGCCATGTCATTGACTCAGGTCTCCACACTTGGGGGCCTCGCATCCTTCCACTGTAGCAAGATCCTCCGCTGGGCTACTAGGGACACAAAGGCCAGGACACCGGCCTCTTTCGCCTCCTGCATTCCCGGCTCCACCGCAACTCCGAAAATCGCGAGCCCCCACCCTGGTTTGACCCTGGATCCAACCACCCTCGACACCGTCCCCGCCACCCCCTTCCAGAATTCTTCCAGTGCTGGGCATGCCCAGAACATATGGGCGTGGTTCGCTGGACTCCCCGAACATCTCGTGCACCTGTCCTCACCCCCAAAGAACCTACTCATCCTAGTCCCGGACATGTGGGCCCAGAGCAGCACCTTAAATTGGATGAGACTAAGCCTCGCACATGAAGAGGAAGAATTGACTCTCTCCAAGTCCCGTCCTCTATCTGCTCCCCAAGTTCCCCCTCCCATTTAGCCTTCAGCTCCTCCACTGATGACTCCTCCACCTCCTGCATTACCTTATAGATGTCAGACACCTTCCCCTCTCCGACCCACACCCCGGAAAGCACTCTGTCCATCGTCCCCCGTGAGGGCAGCAAAGGGAATCCCTCTACCTGTCGCCTAGCAAATGCCTTTACCTGCAAGTATCTGAACATGTTCCCTTGGGGAAGCCCAAATTTATCTTCCAGTTCCCCCAGGCCCGCAAACCTCCCACCAATAAACAGGTCCCTCAATTTACTAATGCCCGCCCTTTGCCACCCCCTAAATCCCCCATCCTTGTTCCCCGGGATGAACCGATGATTGCCACCCAATGGAGCCTCCATCGAGCCCCCTGTTTCACCCCTATGCCGTCTCCGCTATCCCCAGATTCTTAGGGTCGCCGCCACCACCGGGCTCGTGGTAAACCTCTTAGGGGAGAGCGGCAACGGTGCCGTTACCATGGCACCCAGGCTCGTACCTCTACATGACGCTATCTCCATTCTTTTCCACGCCGCCCCTCCCCCCTCCATCACCGATTTACGCACCATTGACACACTGGCCGCCCAATAGTACCCCAGAAGGTTGGGCAGCGTCAGCCCGCCTCTATTCCTTCCTCGCTCCAGGAACACCCTCTTCACTCTCGGAGTCCCATGTGCCCACACAAAGCTCAAAATACTGCTAGTCACTCTCCTAAAGAAGGCCCTGGGGATGAAGATGGGCAGGCACTGAAAGAGGAACAAGAACCTCGGAAGCACCGTCATTTTGACGGACTGCACCCTCCCCGCCAACGACAATGGCAGCATGTCCCAGCTCTTGAACTCCTCCTCCATCTGATCTACAAATCTGGTGAAATTATGTTTGTGAAGTAAACTAAATTTAGTTTATAACCTGAAAAAGCCCCAAACTCAGCTAGCAGCTCCATCACCCCCGGTATCCCTCCCACCGGGTCTGCCACATACAGTAACAGGTCATCGGCATACAACGACACCCTATGTTCCTCCTCACCTCGCACCAAACCCCTCCACCTCTCTGAATCCCTCAACGCCAGCGCCAACGGCTCGATTGCCAATGCAAACAACAACGGGAACAGGGGGCAACCCTGCCTGGTCCCTCTGTAAAGCCGGAAGCACTCCGACCTCCTCCCATTCATGGCCACGCACGCCATCGGGGCCTCATATAGCAGCCTCCCCCATCTAATAAACCCTTCACCAAATCCAAACCTCCCCAACATGTCCCATAGGTACCCCCACTCCACTCTATCGAAGGCCTTCTCCGCATCCAGCGCCACCACTATCTCTGCCTCCCCCTCAATCGCCGGAATCATGATGACATTCAACAATCTCCGCACATTCGTGTTCAGTTGCCTTCCCTTCACAAACCCTGTCTGGTCCTCGTGTACAACCCCTGGCACACAGTCCTCTATCCTGGTGGCCAGGATTTTTACCAGCACCTTGGCATCTATGTTGAGGAGAGATATGGGCCTGTGTAAACCACACTGCTGGGGGTCCTTGTCCCTCTTTAAGATTAAAGAAATCAGCGCCCGCGACATCGTCGGGGGCAAAGTCCCCCCCTTCCCACGCTTCATTAAGTGTCCGCACCAGCAAGGGGCCCACTAGGTCCACAAACCTTTTATAAATTCCACCGGGAACCCATCCGGCCTCGGTGCCTTCCCTGACTGCATCTGCCCGATCCCCTTAACTAGCTCCTCCAGCTCAATCGCCGCCCCCAACCCCTCCACCTGCTCCTCCTGCACCTTCGAGAAACCTCTCCATTCCCCTCCTCTCCACCGTTGGCTCCGACCGGTACAGTTCCCCGTAAAAGTCCTTGAAGACCTAATTCACCTCTACCCCCTTCCGCACCACATTCCCACTCTTGTCTCTCACTCCAGCAATTTCCTTAGCCGCATCCCACTTGCGGAGCTGATGAGCCAGCATCCTACTCGCCTTTTCACCATGTTCGTACACTGCCCCTTGTGCCTTCCTCCACTGTGCCTCCGCCTTTCTAGTGGTCAGCAAATCAAATTTAGCCTGCAGGCTGCGCCTCTCCCCCAACAGTCCCTCCTCTGGTGCCTCTGCGTACCTCCTGTCCACCTCCAGCATCTTTCCCACCAGTCGATCCCTCTCACTCCTCTCGCTCCTCTCCCTGTGTGCCCGGATGGATATCAGCTCCCCACGAATCACTGCCTTCAGGGCTTCCCAGACCACCCCCACCTGAACCTCCCCCGTATCATTCACCTCGAGGTACCCCTCAATACTTGCCCGGACCCTCCTACACACCTCCTCCTCCACCAACAACCCCACATCCAACCGCCACAACGGTCGCTGGTCCCACACCTCCTCCATCTCCAACTCTATCCAATGCGGAGCGTGGTCAGAGATTGCAATGGCTGAATACTCGGCCTCCTCCACTCTCGGAATCAGTCCCCTACTCACCACGAAGAAGTCTAGAGTAGACCCTATGTACGTGGGAGAAGAAAGAGTACTCCCGTGCCCTCGGCCTCACAAACCTCCATGGATCCACCCCACCCATCTGGTCCATAAACCCTCTCAGTACCTTGGCCGCCGCCGGCCTCCTACCCGTCCTAGAGCTGGACCGATCCAGTGAAGGATCCAACACCGTATTGAAGTTCCCCCCCCCCCCCCCCCCCCATGATCAGACCTCCCGCCTTTCGATCCGGGACCCGTCCCAACATACGCCTCATAAAGCCCGCATCGTCCCAATTTGGGGCATACACACTAGCAAGTACCACCTTCTCTCCTTGTAGCCTGCCCCTAACCATAACATACCTTTTTTTGGTTTTTTTTTTTATAAATTTAGATTACCCAATTATTTTTTTCCAATAAAGGGGCAATTTAGTGTGGCCAATCCACCTACTCTGCACATTTTTTGGGTTCTGGGGGCGAAACCCACGCAGACACGGGGAGAATGTGCAAACTCCACACAGACAGTGACCCAGAGCCGGGATCGAATCTGGGACCTCAGCGCCGTGAGGCGGTTGTGCTAACCACTAGGCCACCGTGCTGCCCCACCATAACATACCTACCCCCCTTATCCGCCACCACCTCCGATGCCTTAAACAACACATTTTTCCCCACCAGAATCGCCACTCCCCGGTTCTTCACATCCAACCCCGAGTGGAAAACCTGCCCCACCCATCCCTTCCTCAGACGGACCTGGTCCGCCACCTTCAGGTGGGTCTCCTGAAGCATTGCCACATCTGCCTTTAGGCCCCTCAGATGAGCAAGTACCCTCGACCGCTTCACCGGCCCATTCAATCCTCTCGCATTCCAGGTGACCAACCGGATCAGAGGGCGCCCCGTCGACTAGCCATAGCCCGTCGACTGCCTGCCCCAGGCCACCAGTCCCCACAGCGACAACACCTCACCTCTGTACCCCCGGCCCCCACCAGCTCATTCCTGACCCTGCCAGCAGCAACCCGGTATTCCCCTTTCTCTCCCCCCCCCCCCCCCCCCCCCCCCCCCCAGGCTAGGAGCCCTCCTAGCCGCGAACCGTCCTCCATTGTACTTCCGTGGGTCAGCTAACTTCTGCTGACCCCGGAAACTTCCGCCAATAACCCGACCTCTCCCAAAGTGGGATCATCCCCCATCCTATCCCTCCTCCAGGCACTGCTCCAGCGCGGGGAAGAACCAGTTAAGGCCCCGCCTCCCCATCACCGTCTCCACCCCCCAGCCCCGCAGCGCGGGAAACCAGAGGAAAACCCGCGCTTTCGCCCTGCCCCACCACACCTTTCTGACGCAGCTCCCAAATATCAGCCCCACTCCATACCCCCACTCCGACATAGAATACAACAAACTCCCCCGACCCTCCCCGCAAGATACAAAACTCAAACAATGCCCCACAGCAAAAAAAAAACAGAACAACACCCCATAGATAACCATATCAAAATTGCAAAAGTACAGAAAAAGAGAACACAGCAACAGCAGAAACCAGCAATAAAGTATTACAACCGACCCCGCAACCCCCAACCCCTAGTTCAAGTCCAGTTTCTCCGTCCGCACGAAGGCCCACGCCTCCTCCGGGGAATCGAAATAATAATGCCGGTCCGAATAAGTTACCCACTAGCGCAGGCTGCAACATTCCGAACTTTATCTTCTTCTTGTAAAGCACCTCTTTCGTCCGATTAAACCTGGACCGCCGCTTAGCCACCTCCGCACTCCAATCCTGGTAGATCCGTACTACCCTATTCTCCCAGTTGCTGCTCTTCATCTTCTTGGCCCAGCGCAGCACACACTCCCGATCACTGAACCAGTGGAACCTCACCAGCACCGCACGCGGGGGTTCGTTCTCCTTAGGCCTCCTGGCCAGTACTCTGTGTGCTCCCTCCAGCTCCACGGGCAGATGGAAAGACCCGGCCCCCACTAGCGAGTTCAGCATCGTGGCCACGTAGGTTGTCAGGTCCGACCCCTCCGCAAGGCCCAAGATACGCAGATTTTTCCGCCTCATGCGGTGATCAAGCTCCTCGAAGCGGTCCTGCCACTTCTTGTGGAGTGCCTCGTGCCCCTCCACCTTACTCACGAGGACCACGGCCTCCTCCTCTCGTTCAGTGGCCTGCGTCTGCAACGCCTTGATGGCAGCACCCTGGGTCGTCTGAATCTCCGAGAGCCTTTTGTTCGTTTCCTGCAGAGAGCTCAGCACCTCAGCCTTGAAATCTGCAAAACAGCGCAGGAGAGCAGCTTGTTGCTCCTGGGCCCACTGCTTCCACTCCTCTGGTGCTCCGCCGGCCGCCATCTTGGATTCCTTCCCCCGTTGTTTCTGGGGAGCTGCTGCCATTTTTCCCCCTTTCCACTCTGAGTTCGAGTCATGAACTGCGGAGAAAGTCGATCAGCACACCTTCTCCCACTGGGAGACGTCGAAAAATTTCCGTTTTGGGCTCTAAAAAGAGCCGAAAAGTCCGTTTGAAACGGGAGCTCCCAAATGTGCGGCTTCCTACGTCATCGCCGTCACCGGAAGTCCGGTGCCATTCATGGCTGGCAACATCTTCTGCGACAAAGCCTTTGGGACTCCTCCAATCACTGGAATGTCGCTGAAATCCCCACCTGAATGTCACAGGTGTGTCCTATCACCTGCATCAGCTCTGGGAGAACCTTGTCCAGAGGCTCGGCATCTGGCTGGGAGCCAGCTGAGTCCTGGGATCCAGCAGACCTCCAACTGCTGTCTCCTCTGGATGTTCCTGTTCCACCTGATGTGCATCAGCAACTGTGTGGTGCTCACCGAGGTGTGTGTCTCTGCGCTGATGGAAGTTGGGGGTGATAATTGTAATGTCCCGCTGGTTGACTCCTCTGAGCTCTCCTCCGAGGTGGTCTCCTGGGTGGTTGGGGCGGGGGTGGGGGAGATCCCATATGGCCCGGACTCATCAGGTGCCAATCCAGCGAAATGATGGATATGTGGTCAGTGAGAGGGAAAGATCATTTTGTCTGACACGATCTATTCACTTGAGACAAGTCATCTGGGTGAAGAAGCAGTGGATCTTCAATAATGGCGAGAAGCTCGTGGGGGCTCATTTTCGGCACTAAGTGTCATTAAACACAGGCCGCGATCTCGCCAATGCAGCCGTCGAGGAACACCGTGCCAAAGTCGCAAAAAATGACACTTCGAGTCGTGTTCATTGTTTTCTATTTGTGCGAGCTTCAGTTACTTACAGCTGCATGCAGAGAGGCTAATTGCACATTACAATTCTGTACTTATTTCAAAAAAGCAAGAACAAGCTCACACCCCCTCCCCCCCCGTTTTGCCCTTCCCCCCGTTTTGCCCTCCCCCCCCCCCCCGCCGTCTCGACCCCCCCGCCGTCTCGCCCCCCCCGTCTCTCCCTCCCTACCCCCCGTCTCTCCCTCCCTACCCCCCGTCTCTCCCTCCCTACCCCCCGTCTCTCCCTCCCTACCCCCGTCTCTCCCTCCCTACCCCCTGTCTCTCCCTCTCCCTCCCATCTTGTCCTCCCTTCCTGTCTTGCCCTCCCCCGTGTCGCCTGCCCCCCATCGCACCCCCCCATCTCACCCTGCCCCCCATCACGCCCCCCCGTCTCGCCCTCCCTGTCTCGCCCTCCCTGTCTCGCCCTCCCTGTCTCGCCCTCCCTGTCTCGCCCTCCCTGTCTCGCCCTCCCTGTCTCGCCCTCCCTGTCTCGCCCTCCCTGTCTCGCCCTCCCTGTCTCGCCCTCCCTGTCTCGCCCTCCCTGTCTCGCCCTCCCTGTCTCGCCCTCCCTGTCTTGCCCTCCCTGTCTTGCCCTCCCCGTCTCGCCATCCCCGTCTTAACCTACTCTTCTCTCTCGCCCTCCCCTTCTCTCTCGCCCTCCCCTTCTCTCTCGCCCTCCCCTTCTCTCTCGCCCTCCCCTTCTCTCTCGCCCTCCCCTTCTCTCTCTCGCCCTCCCTTCTCTCTCGCCCTCCCCTTCTCTCTCGCCCTCCCCTCTCTCTCGCCCTCCCCTTCTCTCTCGCCCTCCCCTTCTCTCTCGCCCTCCCCTTCTCTCTCGCCCTCCCCTTCTCTCTCGCCCTCCCCTCTCTCTCGCCCTCCCCTTCTCTCTCGCCCTCCCTTCTCTCATCGCCCTCCCCTTCTCTCTCGCGCTCTCCCCTCTCTCTCGCACCTCCCCTTCTCTCTCTCCCTCCCCATCTCTCTCTCCCTCCCCATCTCTCTCTCCCTCTCCCCATCTCTCTCCCTCCCTCTCTCTCCCTCCCCATCTCTCTCTCCCTCCCCATCTCTCTCTCCCTCCCCATCTCTCTCCCTCCCCTTCCTCTCTCTCTCTCTCGCCTTCCCCTTCTCTCTCGCCCTCCCCTTCTCTCTCGCCCTCCCCTTCTCTCTCTCTCGCCCTCCCTTCTCTCTCGCCCTCCCCTTCTCTCTCGCCCTCCCCTTCTCTCTCGCCCTCCCCTTCTCTCTCGCCCCTCCCTTCTCTCTCCCTCGCCTCCCCTTCTCTCTCTCTCGCCCTCCCCTTCTCTCTCGCCCGCCCTTCTCTCTCCCCTCCCCTCCTCTCTCTCTCTCTCCCTCCCCTTCTCTCTCGCCCTCTCCCTTCTCTCTCGCCCTCCCCTTCTCTCTCGCCCTCCCCTTCTCTCGCCCTCCCTTCTCTCTCGCCCTCCCCTTCTCTCTCGCCCTCCCCTTCTCTCTCGCCCTCCCCCTTCTCTCTCCCTCGCCCTCCCCTTCTCTCTCGCCCTCCCCCTTCTCTCTCGCCCTCCCCCCTCTCCCTCCCCGCCCCCCCCTCCTCTCTCGCCCTCTCCTCTCTCTCGCCCTCCCCTCTCTCTCGCCTCTCCCCTCTCTCTCCTCTCTCCGCCCTCCCCATCTCTCTTCCTCTCGCCCTCCCCTTCCTCTCTCGCCTCCTCCCCTTCTCTCGCCCTCCTTCTCTCTCGCCCTCCCCTTCTCTCTCGCCCTCCCCTTCTCTGTCGCCCTCCCCTTCTCTGTCGCCCTCCCCTTCTCTGTCGCCCTCCCCTTCTCTGTCGCCCCCCCCTTCTCTGTCCTCCCTCCCCGTCTCCTCGCCCTCCTCCCCTCGCCTCGCCCTCCCTCTCTCGCCCCTCCCCGTCTCTCCTCCCCTCTCTCTCGCCCCCCCGTCTCCCTCGCGTCTCTCGCCCTCCCCTCTCTCTCTCGCTCCCCTCCCCCATCCTCTCTCTCTCGGCCTCCCCTTCTCTCTCGGCCTCCCCTTCTCTCTCGCCCTCCCCTTCTCTCTCCGCCCCCCCCTCTCTCTCCCCTCCCCTCTCTCTCGCCTCCCTCGCCCCCTCCCGTCTCTCTCGCCTCCCCTTCCCCTCCTCGCCCTCCCCGTCTCTCTCGCCCTCCCCGTCTCTCCCCTCTCTCCTCGCCTCCCCGCTCTCTCTCTCGCCGCCCCCCTCTCTCTCGCCCTCCCCGTCTCTCTCCCCTCCCCGTCTCTCTCGGCCTCCCCCGTCTCTCTCGCCCTCCCCGTCTCTCTCGCCCTCCCCTTCTCTCTCGCCCTCCCCTTCTCTGTCGCCCTCCCCTTCTCTGTCGCCCTCCCCTTCTCTGTCGCCCTCCCCGTCTCTCTCGCCCTCCCCGTCTCTCTCGCCCCGTCTCTCCGCCCTCATCCCCGTACTCTCTCCGCCCTCCCCTTCTCTCTCGGCCTCCCCTTCTCTCTCGCCCTCCCCTTCTCTCTCGCCCTCCCCTTCTCTCTCGCCCTCCCCTTCTCTCTCGCCCTCCCCTTCTCTCTCGCCCTCCCCTTCTCTCTCGCCCTCCCCGTCTCTCTCGCCCTCCCCGTCTCTCTCGGCCTCCCCGTCTCTCTCGGCCTCCCCGTCTCTCTCGGCCTCCCCGTCTCTCTCGGCCTCCCCTTCTCTCTCGGCCTCCCCTTCTCTCTCGCCCTCCCCTTCACTCTCTCGCCCTCCCCTTCTCTCTCTCGCCCTCCCCTTCTCTCTCTCGCCCTCGCTTCTCTTTCTCCCTCTCCCTTGCTCTCTCGCGCTCTCCCTCGCCTTCTTGAGGCGTTTACCCTCCAGTGCACCTCCCACTTGGCTTTGATCTCCTCCATGGACACCCCGTCCTTCCCCAAAAACCTCCAGTAGATCGCCGGTGCCATCCCCTTCTCCACTCCCCCTGCCGTCAATACCTGTCGTGAAGCTGTCAGTGGAAAGGCACACCAGCCAAACCCACCAGAATAGGCCACTCCAACACGGAGCATGGCGGAGGAGAGAGAGAAACAACAGTCTACCTCTCCCAAGAGGGGCATAATTCAGCCCGGAATAACCCTGGCACATCATAAACCAAACTGTAGAGAGCATATCAGAGGACAAGGAACAATGCCACCAGCTACCGAGGCAGTGCCTCCCTCGCCCCTTGGCATCAGTGGAAGGGCGCTCCGAGCAGCCCAACCCCAACTGGGGTAACTGAAGAAGGAAAGGTAATATCCCCACCCCCACCAGCATCGGTAGCGTGCACCAAAAGTAAACACAAAAAACAGGTAGAAACACAGCGAAGACACCATCCCAAACAGTAGATAAAAAAACAGCACCAATACAATAACAACCATAGATACATACATCGAAGATAGGAGCAGGAGGATGCCTTTTGGCCCTTCGAGCCTGCTCCGCCATTCATCACGATCATGGCTGATCATCCAACTCAATAGCCTAATCCTGCTTTCTCCCCATAGCCTTTGATCCCATTCCCCCTCAAGTGCTATATCCAGCTGCCTCTTGAATATATTCAAAGTTTTAGCATCAACCACGTCCTGTGGTAATAAATTCCACAGGCTCACCACTCTTTGGGTGAATAAATGTCTCCTTACATCTGTCCGAAATGGTTTACCCTGAATCCTCAGACTGTGACCCCTGATTCTGGACACACCCATCGTTGGTAACAGCTTCCCTTCATCTCCCCTGTCTAGTCCTGTTAGAATTTTGTAAGTCTCTATGAGATCCCCCCCTCATTCTTCTGAAGTTCAGCGACTGGTGCACAAGGACACCCGGGTATCGCTGCACACTCCCCTCTCCCAATTTACAACCATTCAGATAGTAATCTGCCTTCCTGTTATGAACATATGAGCAAACATCAAAAGACAATATGCAACAGTACAGAGACACCAGTCATTAGCATGGCCTACCAAACCTGAACTAGAAACAATCATTATTACACGGAAGCGGCCAACAGCCTTCACAGACGTATCATAACGGCCTCCAAGGTGTCCAGTTGAGGTGAGCCACCACTGCCCTCCTCCTGTACACCCAATCTCTGGTCACCTGCTCCAGCCAGCCCCCAGTCTAGGCCACAGATGTAGGAGCGGCAGGAACAACACATGGTTTCCAAACACTGAAACAGTAAACAGTCAGCAGTCTGAACAAAAGCAGCATCAAATGGTAAATCAGTCCTCCAAACCTCCAGCATGTTGCAGTTGATTTGGGCCGCTGCCCTTCCTCACCGGCAGCAGGGCACCTGACTTTATCCCTCTCCTGCAACAAGTCATTCAGATGAACCAGCCACCACCTTTCTCTCCTCCTTCCTCCAAGAGTCAGCAGCAATAGTCCATCAAACAAGTAGAAAGAGTGGCAGGCAGTTGTTAAATCCAGCCTCGGGCTGAACCCCAAGCCAGGCCGTACCAGCAGAATGTCCTGCCCCTCTCTCTCTCTCATGTCTGCAAATGCCTGCAGCAGTCTCTCAGCAATGGAGATGAGAGCCTCCGCAGCCCATGTGTGCTCTCTCCACAAACCTTCGTGAGTATGAGCTCCCCCAATGAGGAGGGCGGAAAAATCATTAGCAGCTTCACCTGCATAAATAGAGCTGGCCAGTGTGGTACCAGCTCGAGGAGTAGAGCAGTGGTGAAGTACTGCTACTGCTGTTGTTCTATATATGTAATTGTAAATAAAGTTATTTCTTTTGACTACAAACTCGTGCTGGATTCTTCGTGGCCCTCACAACAGTAACGAACCAGCTTCCGCAGTCTGTAGGGCGTAGGTCCATAGAATTCATAGAATCACAGAATTTACAGTGCAGAATGAGGCCATGAGGCCCATCAAGTCTGCGCCAGCCCTTGGAAAGAGCACCCTACTTAAGCCCACACCTCCACCCTATCCCCGTAACCCAGTAACCACATCTAACCTTTTTGGACACTAAGGCCAATTCAGCGTGGCCAATCCACCCAACCTGCACATCTTTGGACTGTGGGAGGAAACCGGAGCACCCGGAGGAAACCCACGCAGACACGGGGAGAACGTGCAGACTCTGCACAGTGACCCAAGCCGGAAATCGAACCTGGGATCCTGGAGCTGTGAAGCAACAGTGCTAACCACTGTGCTACCGTGCTGCCCACAGTGCTATTAGGAATGGTGTTCCACAATTTTGACCCAGCCACATTGAAGGAACAGCGATATAGTTCCAAATCAGAATTGTGTGTGGGTTGGAATGGTCCTTGCTGGTGATGTTGCTCCTATGCATTTACTGCCCTTGCCCTTCATGGTGATAAGTTAATGGGTTTGGAATGTGCTGTCAAAGGAGGATAGTCAAGGTGCTGCAGTGCATGTTGTAGATGCCGCACATTGCTGCCACTGTGCGTCTGATTGAAGGTGATCGATGGAAAGCCAATCAAGCATGCTGCTTTGTCCCGGGTGGTGTTGAGTTTCTTGTGTTGTTGGAACTGCACTCATGCAGGCAAGTGGAGAATACTCTATCACACTCCTGACTTGTCCTTTGAAGATGGTGGACAGGCTTTGGGGAGTCGGGAGGTTATTTGCTGCAGAATTCGCAGCCTTTGACCTGTTCTTCTGGCCACTGTATTTATGTGGCTGGTCCAGTTCAGTTTCTGGTCAATAATAACTCCCAGGATATTGATGTAATGATAGGAACCTTCAGGGAACATAGTCATTTGGTTTAGCAGAGTTCCCTCTCTCTATTACATCAACGAAAAGGTATGTCTGTTACTTGAGCAAAAGATCATGTGGCAAATACATGAAAACACACAGCCTCAAACATCTCCACAGCAACAAAGCGTGGAAACCAAATATTACAGTATAATTTTACAGTTTACATCATCACAATTTTAGACCCTGTCTAATATGACCACTCAATAAAAATGAATTTCAGCAACATATTTAGTAACGTCATCATCATCTGTCATGTCCACAGTTGTGTTACTCAAGTAGTTTTGTGGTTTCAGGGTAGTTTATTTCCTTTGCTACAGGATGTCTTGTCGCTGCACAAATGCCCAGAGATGTTTTTGGACTGCGTTTACCCTGTTTATGGCTGACCAGTCTACATTTTCTATGATTCTGTTTATTTACTGTGCTTTTGACACCAAACATTAATTCAATACTATTGTAAGTTACAATAATAAAGCATTTGTGATTATTGCTCTTCACCCCCTCCCCCCCCCCCCCCCCCCCCCCCAATGATATTCAGAGCAATGAAACAACAGGGGAAAACGATGTAATAGACAGATGAAATAATGTATGTTAGTTTTCTAATTAAAATCCTAGCCTTAAAGGCTACCTCTCGTTGTAGCACTGTCTTGGGATGGATACCATGCAGCTTCTGAGCCGGAAGCTAAAGTCATGTCAGAACAAACCAGAAATTAGAGTTCTGATGTATAAAAATGACACACTTGCTCCCCCGCCTCCCCTAACCCATAAATAAAACTTGCATCACCCTAGAGGCAATGGCCTAAAGTACTGGAGTGGAGCATCTCACAGCATGCCCTGTTAGATAACATTTTTACCTCATTCTGCAGTCGTATAGCCAATAATGGCATGCCAGGGGCAACAGGGCATTTAAGACATTATTAAAACATGGGACCAACAGTTTATGGCAGAATCTTGTGGTGTCAGGGGTCTCGCTTGTCGCCTGGAGAGCCAACGAGAGACCAATGCCACTTCATTTTAGGATGGCTCGCTGAACTACATGCCAATCAGATGGTGGTGGGGCCACCGGCGGGGCCTCCGCCCCTGGAATCAAAACCCCAAGGGCGGAGATTCTGCCTAGCAAGTGTCATTGGCCAATCAAAGGCCAGTTGCCCTTGTGCTCAGCAGCACCACTTAGGGGGCCCTGGCTGCTGCCCGAAGGACACCTTGTGAGTCCCAGGATCGTGGCACGCCCCAGGCTATGGCTAAGATGTCAGCTGCTTTGTGGTTGGGGGGGGGGGGGGGGGGTGGTTGCAGAGAAAGGGAGGATCAGAAGCAGAAGCAGGGGCAGGGATGTGACTATCCTCCTTCCCCAATGAACAGCCCACCAGATGTGACCAGCATCCCACAGCTTTTATCTGGTGTCCACACCGCATGGCAAACTGTCTTTCCGGCAGCTGGATTAATCCCCGCGGCAGTGGATGAGGCCCTTAAGTGGCCATTAATTGGTCATTTAAAGGCCTCCTTTTGCAGTGGAGCTGAAAACTCCACCATGGGCCTTCCCAGAACTTCATTCTGGTGGAGACAAAGGCAGTGGGATTCCAGTGCGTCACCAATCCTGTACATGCCTTTCCTGCCACCAAGCTCACCACCAGAGCCTGCTAATCAATCCAATGAGTTGTAAGGATTGAAGAAGAAACCAGAGTGTCTGAGTGCTGCCTCCACACTTGCTCTTTCTGGGAAGCTCTTCAGAACTAAGAGAAATTATCTTCTTTAAAAAAAACTGCAGTTCAAATAACAGCTGCTCTAAATTTTGACAGGTTAGCTCTTTTCTCTCCCTCCAGATGCTGCCAGACCTGCTGAGATTTTCCAGCATTTTCTCTGTTTCAGATTCCAGCATCCGCAGTAATTTGCTTTTATTTTGCTCAAAAGAGGAAGTACTTCAAAGTTAATGGACCCCTGTGGAGTCATATAAATAAACATCAGTAACCTTCCTTTGAACTTACCTGGACATGTCAATCAATATGCTTTTAAAAGGCAATGGTCTGTGAAATTGAATGCAAACAATGCAGTTAAAGCTTTTAGGCTTCTAGACATGGACACAGGCTTGAGAAAGATAAAAGGAAATTAAATTGACTGTGAAAAAAATTTCAAAGGCTTCCACCTCATTAAAGGGAAGACCTTTACCTTCATCTCAAAGATCTTTTATTTTATCACTTTGGGAAATAGTTTAATAGTTTTAAGACTGCAGATGGGACAAGTTCAACATTATTCTCAGAGATCTTGCGTCTTGACTTGCTGGCAGACAGTTTAGTGGGTTTCAAGGCTGCAGATGGGAAGATTAGTCAAATGGCCCACATCCAGGACAAAACCCTGACCTGATCCCCTCCAGCCCAGCCCTCCCTCCACCTCACCTGAGGGACCCTGTCTGGGCGCTCTGGAGGTAAATGTAGGGAGGGTAGTTACCCACTGACCTCCCTTGGAGTGTAAGGTGCCAGGTTGGCACTGCCAAAGAGCAGTTCCTGAATGGGCGAGGGGGGAGGGGGGGGGGGGGTTTAGGTGGAGGGGGCTTTGCCAGGGATTCGGAAGAGGCTGCAACAGTATTGAGATTGGGGAGTCCATTTAAAAATGGAAACCTGATCTCTGAAGAGCTGGGTCTGTCAGTAGGTTTAGGTACTGTCCATCTTGGGGCTAATATAAAGTCCGATCCTGTGGGCGGAAACAAATTCTAAATGTCATTGAAAGGCAGCCAACGTCACTCCTGGCATCAGCAGGAATCACTCAAATTTCCTGCTGGCGAGAGCACTTAGTCTGCAAACAAGAGAATTGCACCCATTATGTCTGCATGAACCTCTTGATTGTGCTTTGGAATTGTAGCCTCCTGTATAGTTACAGAGAACAGGCTGCAGATGGTCAGTCTAGAGCGCTTTATTTACCCAGCACTTGAGTGCAGTACTGAAGAAGCACTTTTATTACTGTTCTTTAAAAATCCAAGTTTCCCAATGCTGGAATACCTGTGAAGAAAGAACACCAGCAAGGATTGGATGATAGTTTGCCTTGGAGGCAAAATGAGAGAGGTAGGGCTTTAGTGTCGTAGAAGTGATCTGCCTGGCAGGAATAAGTGACAGCTTGCAGGAAGCAACTTAAAAGAGGTGGAGCAATCGTGAAAGGGAGCCTCGAGTGAAATGGGTCGGATAAAGCAGAGCAGAGGCGTTAGGCAAAAAGCAAGAGGGAGACCGTAAATAGTTGAGGCAGCAGAAACCGTGATGGAGTGGGTGCTGACTTTTAAAATGGTGGACAAGAACTTGAAGCAGGACGAGGGTATAATGTCGCCCCAGATTTATCGAGTCAGACGACAATTCTGCTTCTGCATCCTAGGGTCTTAAAGGGAGTAACTGCAGCGATAGTCGATGTATTGGTTGCAATCTTCCAAACTTCCTTAGATTTTAGAAAACAGTAAATATAACAACATTATTCAATAGGAGGGAAAGCAGGAAACAGTAGCCCAGTTAATCTCCCGTCTCTCATTGCAAAAATGCTAGAATCCATTATTAAAGAGATAATTGCGCAGCATTTAGCAAATAATAATGCAATCAATATGGTTTTGTGAAAGGGAAATAGTGTTTTTCAAATTTATTACCATTATTTGAGGATGCACTAAGCAGGGTGGATAAAGGTGAACCAATAGATGTGGTATATTTGGATTTCCAAAAGGCATTGATAAGGTGCCACATAAAAGGTTGCTGCAGAAGATAAGAAAGAGCTCATGGTATTGGAGGCGATAAATTAGCATGGATAGAGGACTGACTAACTGGCAAGAAAGTGTGTGTTGGGATAAATGGATCATTTTTAGGTTGGCAAACTGTAACCAGCAGACTGCTGCAGCTATTAATGTTAGTGCTTCAACTATTTACGATCTACATGAATGACTTGGATGAAGGGACTGACTGTATTGTAGTTAAATTTGTTCTTGATACAAGGATAGGTAGGAAAGCAAGTTGTGAGCAGGATGCAAAGGGCAAACATTTGGCAGATGGCGTACAATGTGATAAAATGTGACTGTGTCCTGTTTGACGGGAAGAATAGAAAAGCAGAGTATTAGTTAAATAAAGAGAGACTGCTGAAAGGTGCAGTACAGAGGGATCTGGGTGTCCTTTACGTGAATCACATAACCCCGCAGGTACAGAAAATTTGGAAGGCAAATGGAATGCTGGCTTTCATTGCAAGGGAGTTGAAAGTATAAAGTAGGGAAGTTTTCTTACAACAATGCAGCACGTTGGGGCGACTACAACTGGAGTACTGTGTAAATTGTTCATTTCCTTTCTTAAGGCAAGATATACTTGCATTGGAAGCAATTCCAAGAAGGTTCAATTCGCTGATTCCTAGGACGAAAGGGTTGACTAATGAGGAAAGGTTGAGCAGGTGGGGCCTACACTGTTTGGACTTTAGAAGAATGAGAGGTGATATTGTTGAAACATGTATGATTCTGAGGGGCTTGACAGGGTGGATGCTGTGAGGAGTAACCACTCGTGGGGCAACCTAGAATTAGAGGATAGAATCATAGGATCATAGAATTTACAGTGCAGAAGGAGGCCATTCAGTCCATCATATCTGCACTGGCCCTTGGAAAGAGCACAGTACTTAAGCCGATACCTCCACCCTATCCCCCTAACCCAGTAACCCCACCTACCCTTTTTTGGTCACTAAGGGCAATTTAGCATGACCAATCCACCTAACCTGCATGTCTTTGGAATGAGGGCGGAAACCGGAGCACCCAGAGGAAACCCACGCAGACACGGGGAGAACGTGCAGACCCCGCACAGACAGTGACCCAAGCCGGAACTCGAACCTGGGACCCTGGAGCTGTGAAGCAATAGTGCTAATCACTGTTTTACCGTGGCGCTTTAAGATAGAATCTTAAGTATAAGGGTCCCTCTGTTTAAGACAGAGATGGGGAGGAATTTATTTTCTGAAGATTGTTAGTCCTTGAAATTCTCATCCACAGGGAGCTATTGAGGCTGGGCCATTGAATATGTTCAATGAAAAGTTAGACAGAGATTTAATTGACATGGGAATCAAGGCTTATGGGAAACAGGCAGAAAGGTGGGGTCACAGTCAAATTAGCTATGACCTCATTGAACGGTGGTTCAGGCTCAATGGCCCAAATGGCTTACTCCTCCTGTTGCTAATGATCTTATGGTCTAGGTGTTTGCAATTGCCATATGTTGACATACGGTTTTCCGATACAGGAAACTAGATTAATACAGACAGGAAGTGTACACTATAAACAAGTCATTATTTGAGGAACGTCTGCGGCTTCTGTATACTTTAGTGCATTTGTTGCGTTTTCCCTGTAACACAACATAGGATTTCTAAATGACCTTATTGAGCCAGATTGTCGCAGACGTCAGGTGGATATAGACTGATTATGGGTACCTATATGTTAAATGCAGTTTAATATGGTACATGATGCACTTTTCAGTTGAAGTAATATGGAAAGGCAGTGCAATCACAATTCACTATTTTGATGGTGGGTGGAAGAACAAAGGGACCTTGGGAATATTCACAAATTCTTGTAGATGGCAGAACAAGGCTGCATTTAACCAATTGTGGCATTAAGGAACCCCAGTAAAACTAGAGTCAATGGAAATCAGGGGGAAAGTCTCCGCTGGTTGGAGTCCTACCCTAGCAGAAAGGAAGATGATTGTGGTTGTAGGAGATTAGTCATCTCAACTCCAGGACATCACTGCAGGAGTTGCCCAGGGTAGTATCCTTGGCCCAACCATGCCAACTCACAGTAGCAGCAGTGTGTACCATCTAGCAATATGCACTGCAGGAATGCAGCAAGGATCACGAGACAGCACTTCCCAAACACACAACCACCACCACCATCTAGAAGAGCAAAGGCTGCTGCTACATGGCAACCCCACCAACTCAAGATCCCCTCCAAGCCACTCACCACTCTGACTTGGAAATATATTGCTGTTATTTAATTGTTGGGTCAAAATCCTGGAACTCCCTCCCTAACAGCACTGTTGGTGCACCTACACCACATGGACTACAGTGGTTCAAGAAGGCAGCTGACCACCACCTTCTCGAGGGCAATCAGGGATGGGTAATGAATGCTGGCCCAGCCAGTGATGCTCATATCCCTTGAATTATTTTTTTTTAAAAGAAGGAATTTTATAAAGTGTTTGGTTTACTTGGCTCTTTAAACGGGGACATCAAAACATGGACATCTTGTACTTTTTACACAAATCACTAGTTAGGCTTCAGCTGGAATTCTGCCTACAATTTAGGAAGGGAGCTGAGGCTTTACGGAGGGTACAGAGGAAACTTTCCACCTTGATGGCAGGACTGAATGGCTTCAGTTTTGTGAAGAGTTTGGAGAAGCAGGGATTTCTCTCCTGAGAGCAGAGAAGGTCAAGGGGAGACCTAATATGCTATTCAACATGGAGCGATGGCGATAGAACAAGTAGACAGGAACTGTTTCCTCTGACAAGTAGATCATTTTCCAGAGACAATGGATTTAAAGTGTTTGGCAAAAAAAAAAGGGAAATGAGAATTTTGGACAGAAGGTTCGGATTAGGAACATACTACCTGAAAGGGTAATTGAATCAGATTCCATTTAAATGTTTAAAAGACAATTGTATATGTATTTGGCGGGAGCTATTGAGAGCATAATGGAGAAAACGCTGCGCCAGGACATCTCATTTCAAATGGCCTCCTTCTCTGCTTTGATTCTGTGATTCAACAATCCGCTTTGTTTTTGTGATTGTAGATTTAACCCCAAGTGTATCCCTAAGTTGGATCTGCTTGTTATCGCTTATGAATTAGTTACACAGCCATGTTAATATATTCTACTGTGGCGTGTGAAAGAGGAAGTGAATGACTCAGCTAACAACACTGAACTCATGGTGTGGTGGTGGTAAAACATCTGATAAAACAGAAATGATTATCTGGTCTTGTCTTTGCCTTCATTGTTCAGCTAACTCTGGACTCGATTCTCCGGTCCCCTGTTCTCAGCAGCAAGCTGTTCGCTGGCGGGGGAGTTTCTGTATTCCCGTCGCTTGTTAATGGGATTTTCCATTGAAGCCACCCAATGCCGCCGGGAAACCCGCGGGTGGGGGTAGGCTTGACTTAATCCTATTCTGAAGGAAATAAAAGGCAGTCAGTTCATGATTAAAATTTTATCTTGATTTATCATAGTCTGAATTATCTAAAACATGAAAAGCTTCAGCTCAACTCACACCTTTTAGTTACCAGTGTGGCCAACCATGTCAACATGATGGAGGACAACATTGCATTAATAGAACCCAGACCTTTCTGTCTGTGGATTGTCAGAGACTGGATTTACGACCTAAGATGTGCATATGGACCCTGCAGAAGTCCCAATATGCTGACGTCCATGGGAATCGCCCGAGAAGTTTGAAGTATCGATGGGCGATTGCCCTGCTCCCTGAGACCCTGATTCCGAGCTAGTGTTAGAGACTTGGCACAACTCTGTACTCTAAGTACTCTGGAAATGTTAGACAGAAAAACCCTGGTCTAGCTCCTGAGTGACTATAAAATTGATACCTTCCCCCCCCCCCCGCCACTGAAGATGTGGAAAGGCATGTGGACATGAAAAGGTCTGGCTCTAGCCAAGAATCGGAAGTTCACATTTCTTGTGCAATTCCCACGGAGGTCAGATCATCAGCACTTCTGCAGGATCTCAATGTGCATCTTGGGTCATACGCCCAGTCTCCGATGATCCAGAGACCGGAAGGACCTGGGCTATTATATTTACATAATTCCATGCTAACAGAGTTTTGTGTTTGGAAACTTGTTGTATATGAAAGACATCTGCGACTATTTCATGCCTGAACATGCAGTGGCATGGCTTAGGCATTGATCCAGAAACATGGCTATGTGGTAAGAACCAGCAGTGATCGTAAGATAGGGGACATGTGTCCAGATGTGACAAAGAGGAAGAATGTATCTATGGCAGTTGACGGGGAATGAACTTCGCATTGTTTAGGGGACGCTGTTTTGGATCATGGCTGATTGTATGGGATAGACACGGGCTGGAATTAGCTTACAGGAAAAAGTAAAAGCAGAGCTGGGACATGAAGCACAGAGTGAAAAGTGGAGAGAACATGGTCTGAGGGCGGGAATTTACATTAATACAGGAAAAATAGTTCTTCAGCTTTAACGCTCCACTTCCTCTCAATATCAGGCTCAGTAACTCCTGAACTCTTTTACATATAACATAACTGATGTGCCATCAATGAACACAAGACGAGTAGTGAACGTAACTGAGGCTTTAATAAGCTAAATAGAAAGCCTCCTGGTCTCTGATCCCGAACTGGGATTTTATACTGAGCCCGAGGGGAGGCGGAGCCATCAGGCAGTGGTTTACCACATTACATGTAATACAGTAGCAGTTTACCACAATACACATATAATATACTACAGTGGTTTAACCACCATAATCAGCATTTAATACATAAATAATTGTAACCTGAGGGAGAAAGTTAGCAACTATAATTCATTCTTAACCTTACAATCATAAGCTCCAATATTTTTGAACTTCTGCCCAGTGAAATGCTGGGCAGAAGTTTATTTTATTTTTCCAAATTAATGGTTGTATTTTGTATATTTAATTTTTCACAAATTAATATTGTCGACTTAATATTAACGTTTCTTTCTGCCAGTGCACAGATCCAGAGAAGTTATACAAAATTGCAAATGAACTTCTGCTCACAGAAGAAGCCTATGTGAAAAGGCTTCACCTTCTGGATCAGGTAATACAAAACATTTATGTATGTTGCTTTGAGGTGCTTAAATAAACTTTTTATTTTGTGATTGTTATCTGAATTTGGCCACAAGGGGATTCAGACAGGCTTGGTGAGTGGACAAGAATATGGCAGAGGGAATATAATGTGTAAAAGTGCTGGGAAAAATTGAAATGCAGAGTGTTTCTTAACTGGGGAACGATTGGGAAGTGTTGATGTCCAAAGCGATGTGGGTATTCTTGTTCACGAGTCATTGAAAGGCAACATGCAGGTGCAGCAACCAATCAGGAAGGCAAATAGTCTGTTAGCTTTTATTGCACGGAAGTTTGAGTAGAGGAGTTAGGTCTTGCTGCGGTTGTATAGAGTCTTGGTGAGATCATGGCTGGAGGATTGGTCTCCTTACCGAAGGAATTCCGTAGGGAATGTGCAACAAAGTTCACCAGACTACTCCCTGGGATGGTGAGCGTTTCCTACGAGGAGAGATTGAGGAGACTGAGCCTGTATTCCCTAGATTTTAGAAGAATGAGAAATGACCTAATTGAAGTGTATAAAATCTTTACAGGGCTCAAAAGGATAGATGCAGGAAGAATGTTTCCCCTGGTTGGGTGTCTAGAACAAGGGGACACTGTCTCCGAATAAGAAGTAGGTTATTTCAAACTGTGATGAGGAGGAATTTCTTCAGTCAGACTCCAGAGGGTGGTAAATATTTGGATGTTTCTACCCCAGAGGGCTGTGGAGGCTCGGTCATTGAGTGTGTTCAAGGCAGATGTTAATAGATCTCGAGGTACCAATGACATCAGGAATATGGAGATAGTGTGGAAGGATGGCGTTAAGATAGTAGATCAGCGTTGATCTATTGCAGAGCAGGCTCAAGGGGCCAAATGGCCTACTCCTGTTCCTGTGTACAAAGAGTTTGTCAATGTAATAGGAAATAGCTGAAACGGGTCACAAAAGTCTTCTAATACTTCAAAAAAGCAGGGAAAGATGCTTGGTGGCTACTGGAGATGCAGACAGATGTTACTTGAAAGTTGGCCGTGTACCTTTTCTGCAGTTAATGAAGTGTTTCGGACCCACGTCATGTTCTTGTGAATGTCACAATTTTAAAATTACAGGAGAATATAATACTGTAATTAAATAGTGAGATCAATGTTGCACTTAGCACAGTTCTGACTCGCCTTTATCTTCAAACTCTGGATAAACTAAATAATCTGAGAACTGAATCTGTCATTCTTTTAAAATGAACTGTTTGCAGGGATTCCCCTGAAGCAATTATGATTGATAAAGAATAATCGGCGGGATTTGTGTCAATGCAATTATTAGTCCATGTGTGAATGCACAGGCACAATTTATCATTAACTCTTCTCTATTCAAGTGCATGAATCTGCATCAAACTAATGGGCAGGAAAAGGCCATCAAACCTGCCGCACGTTATCACAGCTTTCCCACCCTCTTCCCACCAAGTCTTCCCACCCTCACAGCCATTTAGTATCCTGGAAGAGGGAAAGTATCAGATTTTGTAAAAGCCAAAGGCAGACACGGTCAAAAATACACTGGAAATGTCCTCTCTGACCTCCTTAGGCAATCCAGTCCGGTCCAGGAAATCACCCAAACCTAGGGCGCGATTCTCCCCAAAAATATCAAACTTTACTTATGGCGGGTTTTTCAGAATGTTTCCCGCCTGCTCTGCTGGCGAGATTCCCACCGCTGATCAATTACAATTTGTCACCTTTTTGGACCCTGGGGAATTTCTCACCGGTTTAGCCCACACTCAGGATTCTTTTTAGTGCTGGGAAGCTGAACTCCGCGAATGGGCAGCCATTTTGAAAGGGTGCCCCGATTCCTAAGTGAGCTACACCCTTGGGTAATACTAACCCCCCCCCCCCCCCCCCCCCCCCCCGGTGATCATGTGTCCCCCCCCCCCCCCCCCCCCCCCAAGCCCCCTTTCAGAACCCCCTTCTTTCCAGGCCCCCACCTGTCAACCCCCACCCCCGTTCCCCTGGAGGCCATCCACCATCCTTTCATGGGCATGCCCTCCTCAGGCCATGGCCCTTGGCAGTGCCACCCTGGCACTCGGGCACCATTGCACTGCCACTCTGGCACCCGGACAGTGCTCCAGCTAGCTCACAGTGCCAAGGTGGCGGTGCCAGCTGGCATTGCCATGATCCCCATGCTCCAGGGGGAAGGCCAGGAAGCCACCCTGCATTGACCATGGCCACTCCAGTGGCCTGGGAGACACCCCCAGGTGCTGCACTGCCTGGATTGGTGCCCGGCTGCAGCCTCCCTTGGGTGGCCGGTGAATCGAGGGAGACTGGTGTATCATGAGCCTTAAGTATGTTTAAGATCTATTTTCCCGAGTGTCATTTAGTCCAGCCCTTTTTGGGCGGAGTTCCAAATCCAATGCCTCTTGGGATTTAGGTGAATCCCACGAGGTATGGAGGCTGCCAGGAAGCCTGTGGGTGGCTTCACCCAGGATTCACTGGCCGCATTGTGCTCTCGCTCAAGTGCAACATGGCCAGGGAATCGCACACCTAATGCTGTTTATTAAGTCTATTAATTTAATCTATTTAGAACATCAAATTAAACTTTTCATATTGAAATGATTTTTTCCATTTTTATCTTTGGAGGCATCTCTCTTACAAACTGTTTCAATTACATAAACTGCCTATCACTTGTCAAAAGCTAATTAGCATTTCTAATTAAATCTAATCTGACTGAATTATGATTATACAAATTACGTGATCAGGTTGCATCAGCCAATATGTGGCAACAATGCACAAGTAACTTTTTAAAATTGGTTCTACAGGCTCCAGGTGCAGAATGTATTGTCTGGCAATGTCTTGGATAAGGGATTCGAAAAATTCAGAATCTGCGGAGTTCTGTTGTCTATGCAAAACTCTTATTGATGCTGCTTTTCCTCTTGATGATTTACATATCCAGTATTCGTTTTAACCTTGACCACTTTTTATTTTATATGGCCCCCTTCCTCCCACACTGCTGGAAACAGATGTGTTTACTGGACGACTGGTCCTGGCATCTTTTGATGGTGGGGTTCAGTGTGGGGGTTGCATTTTCCTGTACATATATAATACAAATACACAAGTAACTGTGCTGTGAGTAATGAACTCCATTGTAAAATTGGTATCAAATTTGAAATGGCATTGTTCATAATTTTGTGTTGTAAATGTTACGGTGCCTGAAACATTATTGAGCATTTTGTCTTGAAACTGGCATAAAAGTCAGGAGTTCAGTATTTATAAATGCAAGCCCTTCCCCATTGGGCCTGTAAAATTGGCTGTGAATTCCCTACTCTACTGCACACATGTCTCCAATTATATGGACATGTCAGCATGGTCCTTCATCTTTCAGGATTTGTCATCCTTATAAGTTCAATGGAGATGGATGGCAAGAGTCTGTGGTTAGAGAAATCTCCCCATGTGTGCTGCATGGCTAAACGCCAAGGGTGTATTTAATTAAAATCAATAATTTATCAAAGGTTTATCCAAGACCACTTGCTAAGGTAAATAGATTTAGATGGAGTAACTTAGAAATTTCTTTTTTATGTCTGTCACAACAGAAATAATGGCTTTTTAGATAAAGTTTACCTCAGTATTTCGTACCAAAATTTGTAAACTATCCTCTTTTTGTATAAAACGATCAATTTCTATCTGTTTCAGTCCACGCACATCATTACATCAGTTATTGTGCCTGCTCTTTATTTAGGTGTTTTGTGCTAAATTAAATGAAGCTGGCATTCCACAAGATGTGATTACTGGGATCTTCTCAAACATCTCCTCGATCTATTGCTTTCATGGGGAATTTCTATTACCCGGGTTAAAGAAAAGAATTACAGAAGAATGGTGAGTAATGGAAATAAGCTTCCATGTGTGGGAGATCAAAACTGCAGCCAAGTTGGAATCATTGAGGGCGTGTTGCTTGCAATTAATTTCATATGCTTCATTTTTATGATCAACTCATGAGTGTGTGAGAAGAAAGATTTAAATTGCGCATTTTCTGATGTGGTCTTTTATTCATTTTTAAAATATGTACAAGATTGTTTAAAGAACATTATTGTCAGGGATATGTAATGGTTTCTGTTGTATGTTTCAAAATCAGGCCTCTATAATAAATATATATATTTATACATGTGTCTATGATGGTGTGTTTATGTATGTGCATGTATATATAATACATATTTTTTATATAAAATATATATAATTTATATATTATATAAATATAATATAAAGAATTGATGGGCAGGATTTATCAACCAACCTGCCGCATGTTTTTTGATATCTCAGGAGGGCAGCTAGCTGGACTTACTGGTCCCGCCGTTGTCAACCGGATTTCCCGTTGACAGCCCCCCTTGTCGCCGGGAAACTGGTGAACCGGCGTGGGACCGGAATATTCTGTTGGCGTGAACAGCCGGTAAATCGGGCCCTACAAAAAGGGAGAAAGGTATTTGGGGGTCAACAGTAAATGTACACTGGGTATTAAAAGAGACAAACTGAAAATTATTTGAAGGTCCTGCGGGGACAAAAGGTCAAGGACCAGGGACAAGTTAGAACTACAATAAATAAAAAAGAACATTTCTTGGGATAATAACTCTTTGTAGAATTTGGTCATTATGTTGATATTTGTCAATTTCTTTTATGCCTCAAAAATCCTTTCAGCTACTTTAGCTAGTAAAAGCTCAGGCCCATGTTTATTATCTGTCCATGTGAAGTGTGTGCTCAGTGTACCACATGAGATTATATTTAACCCATTATTTGTGCCAGTTGTGTTAACCACTAGCATTCATAGAATCTTGGAACTTTTGCATAGAAGGATGCCGTTGGCCCATAATGCCTGTCACAGCACTTTGAATGAGTTCATCCTATTTAGCCCCACACCCCAGCTTCCTCCTCGTAACCCTCCAAATTAATCCTCTTCAATTACATATTCAGTTGCCTTATGAACGTTCTTGTGCAATTGGCTTCCACCATTCATTCAGGGAATGCATTCCACATCTTTAAAAAAACACTTCATTTCCCATCTCGTCCTTTTGTCAATTATTTTAAATCTATGATTTCTGATTGCCCCATTTGACAGAGGTTCTATCTCTTTGCTCTGTCAAAACCGCTTACAATTTTGACAGCCTCTATATTAGGTTGCCACTGTAAGGAGAAAAATCCCATCTTTACCTTCATGCCAGGGCAATTTGGCAAGATTGGACACATAATTTGAGTACAGTTTGTGTGTTAATAGATACTGTATTATCTGAGTCACCATCCTCCAGATGAGGCACTAATCAAGATCCTATTTGTTCAGGAAACTATTGAACATAAGATAGACAGTCAAATGCATTGTAAAAATTAAAGGAGCGATTCAGAGACCATGTGGTGCCCGACGCAGATCTGGGCGCAACAGGTGAATCAAGCGCGAGCCCCAAATCTGGATCCCCGCCAGGCACGAAACCGCACACCCAAGTCACCAGACTCCGCCCGCCCGTCACAATCTGGATCGCGCCCAGTAAGGGAAAGATCCAGATCTGCACATTTAAATGAGCCTTACGCTTAGTACTGGTCTCCACACATGTGGGCCAGTCATAACGGCACCTCGGGGAGCCTCCCAGGTGGCCCTTGGGTGGTCAGGGAAAGGGAAGGGTGGCACTCCCCTGGCACCCGGGCACCTTGTCAATGCCAGCCTGCCACCCTCAGTGCAACCTGGGCAGTCCTGGGCGGCACTGCCAGGGTTCCAGGTTGGCAGTGTCAGCGTTCGGGCTTGGGGGGGGGGGGGGTGCGGTTCCCAGGGCCTTCACAAGGTTGACAGGGAATGAGGGGGGTCCCAAAAAGTGAGGGCGGTGCTGAAAGGGGGAAGGGGGAAAATGGCACCCCAATCTCCGAGGAACCTTGAAGCTCATCAGCAGGAAATCCCTCGAAGTGTGATCTTGGTGGGGAGAAACTCCCCGAGGCCAAAGCAAAATGTGTTGTTGGAAAGCGGGAAGTTTGTCAGTGTTGCAGCCTCCAAGAAACACCCACCCTGCTAAATACACTGTTCAGAGGACTCTAACTCGAGTCCGCTGAATCGCACCCCACATCTTCTTTACTTCAGAAAACATTGAGGTAATAATACAGTTTGTCTTCGGACACCAGCAGCAGCTAAACACAACTATCTATACACAAGCCCCTTGTGGCTGAACTGAAAACCCGCGCAAATCCCCGGTGCTTCACACGCGCATGTGCACTTTTGTTAACGCCATTCGTACACATAATCAAATAGGAAGATTCTTATTAAAACACTCCAAAACATTTCCCCCTTAAATTTCAATTCTCCTAAGGGAGAAACAACAAACATCACAATACACATGTCGCAACTAGTACGTCAGTCTTTCAGGAACTTGGTGACTACGTTGTGATCTGTGTAGAACCACTGGTGACTCAATTGACACTGGTGAGTTGACCTGGACTTGAGGGTGCAGAAGTAAATTGGTTGTTAGTGAGAGGAAGTCCTTCAACCTCTCCAGGAGTAGCATCCAGCGGATGCTCCTTGCCCCTGAACAATAGGACGCACTTCCTGTCAATATTTCCACAGCAGCATTTCCTTCTGCTGTGTAATCCGGAAACTCAGCTGTCTCAAAGAGTCATGGCTAGACAAATGTGATCTTGGTGTCTGGAGATGACCTTTCTATTTGTCAGCTTTGCCACTAATGGTAGTGGACCACTTTGGTTCAGAATAATTTCAGGCAGCCATCATTGGCCACTGCTGAAATTCCTGACATCGACACGGTCATCCGGATTGAAAGGCCCCTCCTTCGCAATGTAGTCATGCCTCTCCTTCTGCTTTTCCTGTCTCCTTCCCACTCTCGCTTTGACATCTGGATGTAGCAGATCCAGGTGAGACTTTGGCTTCCTACTCACCAACATTTCAGCCGGTGAAAGTCCTGTTGTCGTTTTGTGGCGTGATATGGTCCTCAACAGCTCGCTCTACTAAACCATTTGAAACTGGATGAAAAGGAGCAGTACGCACATGATGTATTCCTTTTTTTCCATAAACTCTGAGAATGTTGTCCCATTATCAGAAGCTAGAGAATCCAGCAAGCCATGAGTTACAGAAACGTGGCTTGGCTTCTCTATTGCAATGGATGCTGTAATGTTGCCCGTGATGTGTACTTCTGACCTCTTAGAAAGCGCATCCACAATGGCTAGAAACATATGATCCATAAAAGGTCCTGTAAAATCCGCAGGAAGTCTAGGCCAGGGACAATTAGGCCACACCACAGCTGGTCGCACCATCTTTTTGTTTATTTGACATGCAGAACAGGATTTCAACTTGATCTCCAAATCTTGATCCATTTTTGGCCACCAAATGTACGACCTTGCTAAACTTTCCGGTCGTGAAGCACCCGGCTGAGCTGCATCGACATCTATGAATTTCACATGATTAAGGGTGGAACAAACACTATAGCTCACCAAAGAATGCAACCATCCTGCACACTCAGCTCACCATGCATTTTGTATATGGTCTCAGTTCCAAATCATCTATAATAGGGGGCCAACCCTGCATAAGGAATCTTCTCACCTGGGACAAACCTGGCTCCCTGTCTGTCCACTGTTTAATCTGTTTGGTACTCACAGAAGAATTTAAAAGTCATTCAAGCAAGACAAGTCTCCAGAGGAAATCCTGTCTTGGTTGGCATGTCCGGTAAGGGAAGATGACTCGGCCCATCAGTTTTTGCATTTTCCTTCTCTGCCCTGGACACGACGTTGTACTGATGGGCTAACAATGTGAGAGCCCAACGCTGTAATCTCACCGAGGCCACAGGAGGAATGCATCTGGATTCAAAGGCTCATCAATGGCTTGTGCTCTGTACATATGGAGAATTAACAATCAGAAAGTTGCTGATGTGGTGGGGGTGGTGTCTGATCACAGTGACCAGCTTGTGTCTTTGGAGGCGGAGGTGGCAATGCTGGGAGCGGCCCATAAATTGTTGAACAAGAGAGTGATGACCAGGAGAATCGATCCAGGTGGCAAAATCTATGAATATTTGGATTGCCGAATGGATTCTAGGGTACAAGTGTGGCCGACTAGGCTGTGAAGATGTTCTGGAAGCTGGTCGGGGAGGTTGTCTTCGAAAAAACTCCTGGTCCACCGATAGTTGGGTCAGAGGCCAAGAGCTGGAGAACCGCCTCGGGCGGTGATCAGCCAGAAGCACAAGCTTCAGGAGAAAGAGCAAATTTTGAGCTGGGCAAAGTCCGCACAGGACTGTAGCTGGGAGGGTCATCGGATACAGATCCATCTGAACATTGGGCATCCAGTTTCCAGAAAAAGGCTTTCGGGATGGAGATTGGGATGGTCTGGAATACAAGCAGGAACCTTGGCAGAATGTTCATTTTTACGACAAAGTCAGGTGTAACGTATCCCATCTCCTCAAGCCCTCCCTAATCTCCTCCACTAACCAGGTTCCACTTGTGCATTGTCGCCCACTCTCCCATTACCTGAAGCCCAAATACCTGAAGCTGTCCCTGGCCGCCCTAAATGGCAACGCGCCAAGATTGGCTCCCCAACCCACTGCATTCACCAGAAACGCCTCACTCTTTCCGACATTTATCTTATAGCCCAAAAAGGCCCCGAACCCCTCTAATCAGCCAATAATTCTCCCCATATTCTCCAATGGGTCTGATACGAACTGCTGCAGGTCATCTGCGTAAAGCAACACCTGGTATTCCTTCCTCCTCCTCCTCACAATCCCCTGCCTTTCTACTGACCCCCTAAGGACCATCGCCAAGGGCTCTATCGCCAGCGCGAACTGCAGCGGCAACAGTGGACACCCCAGCCTTGTTCCACTGTGCAACCCGAAGCTCCGTGAACTCATCTCATTTGTTCATACGTTTGCCGCCGGGGTCACATACATCAGACGCACCCATGCTACAAACTTTAGCCCAAACCCAAACCTTCCCAGAACCTCAAACAGCTACCGTCACTCCACCTGGTCGAAAGCCTTTTCCATGTCCATAGAGACCATTACCTCCGATACCAGTCCCTTCGGGGTCCTTTTCACACTTAATAAAGAACAATACAGCAGAGGAACAGGCCCTTCGACCCTCCAATAATCGCCTAATATTACTGGAAAGCTACTTGCCCTTTACGAAACCCGTTTGGTTCTCTGTGACCACCCCCGGAACGCATCCTTCCATCGTCCCCACCACTAACTTAGCCAACACTTTCACATCCGTGTTCAACAGTGATATGGACCTGTATGACCCACACTTCAACAGGTCCTTCCCTTTCTTCAAGAATAGTGTGATTGATGCCTGGGTCAGTGTTTTCAGTAGCTCCCCCTTTTCCAGCGCCTCACTAAACAGCCCCAGCAAATATGGTGCCAACTTATTCACAATCTTTTTATAGAACTCCGCTGGGTAACCGTCTGATCCCGAGGCCTTCCCCCAACTTCATCCCTTTTATACTATCCATCATCTCTCTCAGCCCTTGCGGTTCCTCCAGCACCTGCCTCCTCTCCAATTCCAGTGTTGGGAATTCCAGCTCTTCCAAAAATTACGATGAGACGAGAGTAGAGAGTAATTGAGGCTTTATTAAGCAGAGATGTGTTGCCTCCTGCAGCTGCTACCGAAGTGGCAGCAGCTCAGTGAGCACACATTTATACTCCGCCTACTGGGCGGAGCCAGCAGGCAGGGATCTACCCCTGTACCTGTAGTACAGGGGCGTTACCGTATTACCTCTAATATACTTATTATACAAACAGTGGTGACTACCACACACCCCCAGCTGCTGAGCTAGACACTGTTAGATAGACTGCTATCAAGCGATGAACTGGGGGAGGGGAGGATCTCTGACATATATGGGTGATTGCTGGGGATGGGAGTGGCTTCATTAGAAGAGATAAAAGGAAGTGGGAGGAGGAGCTGGGAATGGCACTGTGGGGAAGGGTCTTGGGTGAAATATTGTATCGGATGGACTCGACCTCCTGTGCTAGGGTATACAGGGTTCATGTGACTGGTGCACACATGAGCAGGTTCTTCCTGGAGGTGAAGAATAGGTGTGAGAGGTATGCAAGTGGATCAGTGAATCACATGCATATGTTTTGGTTCAACCTGAAATTGGTCGGGTTTTGGACGTCGGCATTTGAGACATTATCAAAGATTGTGGGAATGAGGGTGGAGCTGTGTCCTTTGGTGGCAATCTTTGGTATATCGGAGCTGATGGAGGGAAAGGGGGCTGCTGTAGGGGTCTTTGTCTCTCTGATTGCCTGGCGATGAATTCTACTGAGTTGGAGGTCAGTTGTGCCACCAAGGGCGGCGGTCTGGTTGGGGCTGTGGCACAATTTCTGCAAGTGGAGAAAATTAAGTTTGCCCTGAGGGGGACAGAGGAGGAGTTATATACGAGATGGAGGCTGTTCTTTTCTGTTTTCAAGGATCTGTTTGTTGCCAGTGAGTAAATTGGGGGGTGGGGGGGGGGGGGGGGGGAAGAGGTGTTGGGGGTAGATAGGGGGCGGGTTAGGGGGTAGAGTTAGCTAAGTTTGTAAAAGAGATGAAAAATGACCAACTGTAATTTGATTTTGTTTTTATGAATGCAGAACCTTGTTTGGTTTGGAATAAAATATATTTGTCAAAATTACAGTTTCGCTTCAGACACCAGCAGCAACTACACACCAGCTACTTGTGGCTAAACTGAAAACCCACACAAGCCCGCGCTCCTGATGGCTTCACACACGCATTTGTACTTTTGTTTAAGACATCCATACACAACAAATAGGAAGACATGTATTAAAACGCTCTCTTACTGCACTCGTACATCTCCTGATGTTGGAATCAAAGTTTTTCCTTCCATAATTCCAGCAACGCAAACCGATTAAATCAACTTTTTAAGTACATTAACTGGCTGCTGCTTTTAAATAGACATGTTTCTCAGTTATCAAATGTGTGGAAACGGCAGTGATAAAGCTGCTCATTGCACAGGTTCTTGAGTTTCCAAGTGAGTTAAATATTCTAAGTACTGAACAAGTTTGAGATTTTGAGGCCTTGCTGATTCATCAGTGATGTGTAAAGTCTTTGAGTACATGTGCCAAAAACAGGAATTCAGTGATTACTTGAGTATTGAAAGTTTGAGTCAAATGAAGAATAGAATGTTTTTCTTTCTCGCTAAGTGGTTTGGACTGACAAACCTGAAAGGCTGAAGTTTTCACAGCCCCCATCGTTTCTGAAGGCAGCTATGTCAACATTGGCACCAGTCATGTTTTTACAGCGTGAAAGGGAAATATATACATTGTTACATGAAGATCTTTAATGGAAACGAAATGATGATTTAATACACCAGTTAGGAGAGCTTCATTGTTTAACAGTGAACACCCAAAAGTAGTCCACGCTTTTTATCACTGAATTTTCATTGCAAGTTCACGAAACTAAGCATTTTACCAACTATAATTGTGGACCTAATTTAGCCACTTTTAAGAGTGGTTAAATGGTATTTATTGCCCACACGAAGGTGTTCAAAAGCTATTTAAAAAAATATATATTTATTATACAAAGCTTTTCAGCAAAAAATAAAGATATACAAAATATCAAATGAACAACCAAAGAGCATCAGAAGAATTTCTGATCAACCCCAACCCTCCAGCCCCCCTGACACCGACCCTCAACCACGTCCGACCTCAACCACGTCCCACCCTCCCCGTTTTAACCATCTTACCACCCCTCACCTTGCTGACCTTGCTGAAAAATCAATGAATGGTTTCCACCTCTTCAACCGAACCCTGCAGAGTGAACTTGATTTCTTCTAACCGCAGGAATTCTGCCAGGTCGCTCACCCAGAGCACAGCCTTCGGCAGCTCCAAGTCCCTCCAGTATAACACAATACATCTCCAGTCTATCAGGGAGGCAAAAGCCAATACATCGGCCTCTCTTTCTGCAACCCCCCCCCCTTGCACTCCCGGATCTTCCAACACACCAAATACTGCCACCTCCGGACTCGGGGAGTTCAAGAGCTCTTTTTAAGGAGCAGTAGGAAATGCAATATTCTAACTTCTCCTTCACCTGCAAATATATATGATGTGGAGATGCCGGCGCTGGACTGTGGTGAGCACAGTAAGAAGTCTTACAACACCAGGTTAAAGTCCAACAGGTTTGTTTCAAATCTATCTTTCGGAGCGCAGCTCCTTCCTCAGGTGAACCTGAGGTGTTGTAAGACTTCTTACTATAAATATATAGATATAACAACATTGGCTTAAAATATTTTGCCAAGCTATTGAAATTCCATATCATTATCAATTAAGGGGCTGGTTTAGCACAGGACTATATCGCTGGATTTTAAAGCAGACCAAGGCAGGCCAGCAACACGGTTCAATTCCTGTACCAGCCTCCCCGAACAGGTGCCGGAATGTGGCGACTAGGGGCTTTTCACAGTAACTTCATTTGAAGCCTACTTGTGACAATAAGCGATTTGAGGGCAGTACGGTGGCATTGTGGATAGCACAATTGCTTCACAGCTCCAGGGTCCCAGGTTTGATTCCCGGCTTGGGTCACTGTCTGTGCGGAGTCTGCACGTTCTCCCCATGTCTGCGTGGGTTTCCTCCGGGTGCTCCGGTTTCCTCCCACAGTCCAAAGATGTGCAGGTTAGGTGGATTGGCCATGATAAATTGTCCTTAGTGTCCAAAATTGCCCTGAGTGTTGGGAGGGGTTATGGGGAGAGGGTGGAGGTGTGGGCTTGGGTAGGGTGCTCTTTCCAAGAGCCGGTGCAGACTCGATGGGCCGAATGGCCTCCTTCTGCACTGTGAATTCTATGATTCTATGAATAGCCAGTCAGTTTATTTTTAAATATAGCGCCTGATGTCTATTTTTACTTGAGATTTATTCTCCTCAGAGGCTCAATTGAATATGTTAGTTGACCTCCTGTGATGTTGCATACAGGACAAAGAAAACTTACATTTTCTCATCTTTCTTTTCAAATATTTCTGCTGATGTTGCAATTTTGTCCCTCTTTGTATGGCTCTTGTGTACATCTCAGATTGTGTTGTCCATCTGTCTTTCTGCTTGTGTCTCACTTTGTCACACTGTTCCTCTGTAACTTTCTCCCTTCACCTGCCTCATTTCATTACTATAGTTTTCCCACCACCTCTGTACATTGTAATTAAGGTTCCAACTCTGATTAAACTTACTCTTGGAGGTTTGGCAACATGACATTAGCTGCGGTCTTCAAATATTATTCCATTTGTGTAATGGCTTGGTGAGGACACTGATGCCTGCCGCTGAAGCCTATAATTTTAAACAAATAACCTTGGTATGATAGCTGACGTTGAACCTCACGAATGACAGTGCTTATTCTATTACATTAGAGACACCAGGACATAATATTTAGCTTGCACATTAACCACTGCTAACCACGTTACCCGGCTGCTGCTCCAGAAAAGGGTTGAGCTGCTCCTTCCAGGTAATAACAGGGACAAGAAGCAAGGCAGCCCGTTCCTGCAGACACAGTGATTCCTCCTCCCAGCACGTTACTGCTCAGACACAGTGATTCCTCCTCAGGCTGGTCCCAGCATGTTACTGCTCCGACACAGTGATTCCTCCTCAGGCTGGTCCCAGCATGTTACTGCTCAGACACAGTGATTCCTCCTCCCAGCACGTTACTGCTCCGACACAGTGATTCCTCCTCAGGCTGGTCCCAGCATGTTACTGCTCAGACACAGTGATTCCTGTACTGGCTGGTGCCAGCACGTTACTGCTCAGACACAGTGATTCCTCCTCCCAGCACGTTACTGCTCAGACACAGTGATTCCTCCTCCCAGCACGTTACTGCTCAGACACAGTGATTCCTCCTCCCAGCACGTTACTGCTCAGACACAGTGATTCCTCCTCCCAGCACGTTACTGCTCAGACACAGTGATTCCTCCTCCCTGCATGTTACTGCTCAGACACAGTGATTCCTCCTCAGGCTGGTCCCAGCCCGTTCCTGCAGACACAGTGATTCCTCCTCAGGCTGGTCCCAGCACGTTACTGCTCAGACACAGTGATTCCTCCTCCCAGCACGTTACTGCTCAGACACAGTGATTCCTCCTCCCAGCACGTTACTGCTCAGACACAGTGATTCCTGTTCTGGCTGGTGCCAGCACGTTACTGCTCAGACACAGTGATTCCTCCTCCCAGCACGTTACTGCTCAGACACAGTGATTCCTCCTCCCAGCACGTTACTGCTCAGACACAGTGATTCCTCCTCCCAGCACGTTACTGCTCAGACACAGTGATTCCTCCTCCCAGCACATTACTGCTCAGACACAGTGATTCCTCCTCCCAGCACATTACTGCTCAGACACAGTGATTCCTCCTCCCAGCACATTACTGCTCAGACACAGTGATTCCTCCTCCCAGCACGTTACTGCTCAGACACAGTGATTCCTCCTCCCAGCACGTTACTGCTCAGACACAGTGATTCCTCCTCAGGCTGGTCCCAGCATGTTACTGCTCAGACACAGTGATTCCTCCTCCCAGCACGTTACTGCTCAGACACAGTGATTCCTCCTCCCAGCACGTTACTGCTCAGACACAGTGATTCCTGTTCTGGCTGGTGCCAGCACGTTACTGCTCAGACACAGTGATTCCTCCTCAGGCTGGTCCCAGCACGTTACTGCTCAGACACAGTGATTCCTCCTCCCAGCACATTACTGCTCAGACACAGTGATTCCTCCTCAGGCTGGTCCCAGCACGTTACTGCTCAGACACAGTGATTCCTCCTCAGGCTGGTCCCAGCACGTTACTGCTCAGACACAGTGATTCCTCCTCCCAGCACATTACTGCTCAGACACAGTGATTCCTGTACTGGCTGGTGCCAGCACGTTACTGCTCAGACACAGTGATTCCTCCTTAGGCTGGTCCCAGCACATTACTGCTCAGACACAGTGATTCCTCCTTAGGCTGGTCCCAGCACGTTACTGCTCAGACACAGTGATTCCTCCTCCCAGCACGTTACTGCTCAGACACAGTGATTCCTGTACTGGCTGGTGCCAGCACGTTACTGCTCAGACACAGTGATTCCTCCTCCCAGCACGTTACTGCTCAGACACAGTGATTCCTTCTCAGGCTGGTCCCAGCACGTTACTGCTCAGACACACTGATTCCTCCTCCCAGCACGTTACTGCTCACACACGATGATTCCTCCTCTGGCTGGTGCCAGCACACTATAGCTTCACAGGAATTGCACCTAATCACCTGTCTAGGAAACCTAAAGCCAGTGGGGTTGGAACCAACGTGAGGGATATTTGCTCGACCCAACTCCATTGAGGCAGGCAGTATATGAAGGGAGCAGGGGTTGACAGCGCAACCTGCCATGCGCATGACCCCAAGTGTAGAAATACCGTCTCTCAGGATGCCAGCAGTAATGTCCAGGAGACTGATCGGCATTCTTGAAGATGTGTGCAATCTAGGAGGTTTGGCAACTGCAGGATTACTGAGTGGGAATGTTGGACTGGAGATGTCAGAGGACATTGATGCAGAAACCTAGAAGTCTATAGGAAGTTCAAACGGTGTGGGACAAGGGGGGAGATAGTGTGGGATGAAAGGAGGCCAAGTGGCTAGGAGAAGAATGAAGAGCAGGTTGTTGGGGGGAAAGGATAACGTGGACACCGTAATTGTGTTTAAATCAGCAACTATTCACTTTTTTAACTTTATTCAAATATACTAACAATTCAGAGTAGGTCAGGGCTCCAGCTGAATTTGCAGCAGTAACATTGAAACAATGATGGGTGTAGATTAATTTGTTCTTAATCTGGGGCAAAAATTCGGCACAACATCGTGGGCCGAAGGGCCTGTTCTGTGCTGTATTTTCTATGTTCTATGTAAGAGTAGTCCACTCACACTCTTGGAGCTTATTCTGATATTTAATTAAATGATGGCTGCTCAGTATTTTAATCATCTTTACCAAACTGGTTCCTAAATATCCTTACCTAACAAATATCTCTCAATCCCAGTTGTGAAATTTTTAATGAAGCTAAACTCCAACATCTCTCTGGGGGAGAGGTTTCTTAATTTCCACTAGTTTGTGTGCAGAATATCTGTCTCTTCACATCACCCTGAATGACCTAATTTTAACATTAAGGTTATGCCCTCGAGTTCTGGACTCCCGCCAACAGAGGAAATAGTTTCTGTTCATCTACACTATCAAATTATTTAATTATTGTGAACACCTCACATAAATCAGCACCTAGGGCAGCACGGTAGCATTGTGGATAGCACAATCGCTTCACAGCTCCAGGGTCCCAGGTTCGATTTCGGCTTGGGTCACTGTCTGTGTGGAGTCTGCACATCCTCCCCGTGTGTGTGTGGGTTTCCTCCGGGTGCTCCGGTTTCCTCTCACAGTCCAAAGATGTGCGGGTTAGGTGGATTGGCCATGATAAATTGCCCTTAGTGTCCAAAATTATCCTTAGTGTTGGGTGGGGTTACTGGGTTATGGGGGTAGGGTAGAGGTGTTGACCTTGGGTAGGGTGCTTTTTACAAGAGCCGGTGCAGACTCGATGGGCCGAATGGCCTCCTTCTGCACTGTAAATTCTATGAAATCACCCCATAATACTTCCTCCTTGAAATACAAGCTTAATCTATGAAATTGGTCCACGTAACATGACCCCTTTTAGCCCTGCTATCAGTCTGGTGAACCAGTGCAGCATCCTCTCCAAGGTCAGTATAGCCTTCCTTAGGTGCAGTGCTGAAAACTGAACCAAGTACTCCAGAAAGGGTCTAACTAGAGCTTCATGGAATCTTAACATAACAGCCACTCCCTTGAATTCTAACTCATTTGAGATGAAGGCCAACATCACATGAACCCTTTAAATGTTTTTGTACCTGTTCCACTACTTTGATATGATGTATATACATTGAACCCTGAATCGTCCTGCGGCTCCACAGTTCTGAGCTTCCCATCATTTAGAAAATATTCTGATATAAATTTATTTAGTCTATTATACATTCATAGAATGTGGGTTTCGCTGGATAGGCCAGCCTTTATTGTCTATCCTTAATTTCCCTTGAGAAGTTGGTGGCGATCTGCCTTCTTGAACCGCTGTAGTCCCTGTGGTGTAGGTACATCCACAGTGCTGTTGGGGAGGGACTACCAGGATTTTGACCGAGCGACAGTGAAGGAAGGGTGACATATTTCCAAGTCAGGATGGTGAGTGGCTTGAAGGGGAACCTCAGGTGGTGGTGTTCTCATGTGTCTGCTGCCCTTATCCTTTTAGATGGCGGTGGTCATGTGTTTGGCAGGTGCTGCCTAAAGAGCCTTGGTGAGTTCCTGCAGTGCATCCTGTAGATCATACACACTGCTGTCACTGTGCGTCAGTGGTGGAAGGTTTGTCGGTGGGGTTGCCAATCAAGCGGGCTGCTTTGTCCTGGATGGTGTCCAGTTTCTTTAGTGTTGTTGGAGCTGCACTCAACCAGGCAAGGGGGGAATATTCCATCACACTTCTGATTTGCGCCTTGTCAGTTGTAAATAGGCTTGGAAGTTGAGACATGAATTACTTGCCGCAGAATTCCTAGCCTCCTACATCCTTTTATAGCCACAGAATTTATATGGCTAATTCAGTTCATAGATTTCATAGAATTTACAGTGCAGAAGGAGGCCATTTGGCCCATCGAGTCTGCACCGGCTCAACCCCAACCACACACTTCCACCCTATCCCCATAACCCAGTAACCCCACCCAACACTAAGGGCTATTTTTGACACTAAGGGCAATTTATCATGGCCAATCCACCTAACTTGCACATCTTTGGACTGTGGGAGGAAACCGGAGCACCCGGAGGAAACCCACGCACACACGGGGAGAACGTGCAGACTCCGAACAGGCAGTGACCCAAGCCGGGAATCGAACCTGGGACCCTGGAGCTGTGAAGCAATTGTGCTACTCAATGACTTAATGGTGCATTTTCATGAAATTCCAATTTTTAAGAAATTACTGAACAAAAACGGAGCAGAAATTTGACAACTGAAACAGCCAAAGTGTAGTGATGGAGCAAGGTGGCAGCAGAGTTTGGTTCATTTTACGCTCTGCAATCTGAAGTGAACTCGACATATTTTCGACAAAGTTAAACCATAAAAATTTTGTTTTTTCTGGTAATTGCAGGGGTGAAAACCCTCGAATTGGTGATATTCTTCAAAAGCTAGCCCCTTTCTTAAAGATGTATGGGGAATATGTAAAGAATTTTGACAGAGCGATGGACCTGGTGAACTCTTGGACGCAGCGATCATCCCAATTTAAATCCATCATTCAGGACATTCAAGTGAGTTCTCTGCATTATGTAGGAATGTGCACATTTGATTATTTGCATTTTGAGCCCAGGTTTATCCAAATGTATGAAGGAACATGTTCTCAATTGTTGAACCCAGTTTATGTACATGGAACGAATGTGGTATTTTAAACAGTTCAATATGCAGTTGAGCATGTCACTTTTCCTAATGATCATTTCTCATTGATTGAAGGCTCAGCATGTGAAGTACAGAACCAGAATTAAATTACACATCCCAGAGATGGAGCTCAGTTTTTCCACAAATGTAGAATAAGTTAAATAGATTCCTTTCTACTTATTTTTTCTGGCGGGACTCCAATGCAAATTCTAAGGCAATTAAAAGCCTTCATATTTCTAAAATTGTTGCATACCTGCTCGAGGAGTCATTTTTCTTATATGCACGCCACATTAACTGACATTGCCCCAAAATGATACTTATACAATTGTAAGTTAGTTATCGGCATACATTGGAAGTGAGGACTGACATAGGATATGCGAACAAGTCTCGAAAATCCCCACATGTCTCGATCCTGTGGGCACCTATTACTCTTGGTTAGTGAAACATGAAATAAGTCGGCAGTAATCTACCCTAGATTACCTGTGGTCCTGCACTGAAATTATTTTGAATTATTTCCACATTAAGTTCAACTGTATATTGAAATGCAAGGTGGATTTTTGGCATCATTGTTTCTAAGGAAGAATGAAAATTCCAGCCTGATAATTCAAAACTATCCACGCAGTGGGAGTAGCTGTTGTGACATCAAAACCGATGACGTAGATGTCAATTTGGAACTGACGGTTGCAGTAATCGGAGATGAAAAACAGCAAATAATTGATTATGGCAGAGACATCATATGAAAATCTAATTAAAAGAAATTCGAGTTTAGGGTAACGATGGAAAATATTGAAATTAGATCGTGTGGTGAACATATTGCTACTACAATTCACCACTGTATTGTATTATGTTGATGCCCTTGTGGGCTCCGCCCCCTTGAGGTGGTATATAAACCTGCAGCCTGTAAGAAGCACAGAGCAGTCGCAGGCAGGCACAGATCTAGCTGATTAAAACCACTGTTCCCTTCTACTAATCATCTCGTGTGAATTGATGGTTGCATCAGATGGGAAGGGAAAATTTCGGCCATTGTGTTTTGGTTCATTAAACTAGAATAATACAGCTTTTGGGAGTAAACCTTTCAAGGTCAGTTATAAGAAATAGGATGGAATTCTCCAACCCTTCCCACCGGTGAGATCTTCCAGCCCAGTCGAAGTCGACTTCCCGCCACAGGTTCCCTGGTGGTGACAGGGCACAGGGCAGGCAATGGAAATCGCCATCAACCTCGACGGGACCAAAAGATCCTGCCAGCAACCTTCAAGCCAGGAAAACCTGCCGTGGGGGAGCTGGAGAATTCCGCCCATAGTTACCGTGTGTGATATTGAGGGATCCAGAAGTTCCTTACAAGTGCATTTCTGAGGGTAATGGAACTTGAAGGATTTTATTTACACTGTATATCCTTGCAACAGTTTCTCAGATATTGCAATTGAAGTGCATTTGTCAAATAACGAACCTAACATAATAGCTGGACTTTTAGATCACAAACTAAAACTATTAATCCAGCTGAATCAATTTGGTTCTGAGGTTGGGCTAAGAAAATCTAACTAAGATGTCCACTTTCTTTAATAATGTGGCAATCTATCTGGTAAGTTGTATGTTGTACTCCTAAGAATTGATATATTTTTAATAGCTATTAGGTCTCCTATGACATTGCTTATTAGGTAATCCAGTCCCATCGTTTATCTGGAAGCTGGCAGCAGCAAATGTCCACCTAACCTTCACCTGCCAGTGGCAAATGTCCACCTAACCTTCACCTACCAGCGGCAAATGTCCACCTAACCTTCACCTGCCGGTGGCAAATGTCCACCTAGCCTTCACCTGCCAGTGACAAATGTCCACCTAGCCTTCACCTGCCAGTGGCAAATGTCCACCTAGCCTTCACCTGCCAGTGGCAAATGTCCACCTAGCCTTCACCTGCCAGTGGCAAATGTCCACCTAGCCTTCACCTGCCAGTGGCAAATGTCCACCTAACCTTCACCTGCCAGTGGCAAATGTCCACCTAGCCTTCACCTGCCAGTGGCAAATGTCCACCTAGCCTTCACCTGCCAGTGGCAAATGTCCACCTAGCCTTCACCTGCCGGTGGCAAATGTCGACCTCACCTTCACCTGCCGGTGGCAAATGTCGACCTCACCTTCACCTGCCAGTGGCAAATGTCGACCTCACCTTCACCTGCCAGTGACAAATGTCGACCTCACCTTCACCTGCCAGTGACAAATGTCGACCTCACCTACACCTGCCAGTGACAAATTACCACCTAGCCTTCACCTGCCAGTGGCAAATGTCAACCTCACCTTCACCTGCCGGTGACAAATGTCCACCTAGCCTTCACCTGCCGGTGGCAAATGTCCACCTAGCCTTCACCTGCCAGTGGCAAATGTCGACCTCACCTTCACCTGCCAGTGACAAATGTCGACCTCACCTTCACCTGCCAGTGACAAATGTCGACCTCACCTTCACCTGCCAGTGGCAATTGTCGACCTCACCTTCACCTGCCAGTGGCAATTGTCGACCTCACCTTCACCTGCCAGTGACAAATGTCGACCTCACCTTCACCTGCCAGTGACAAATTACCACCTAGCCTTCACCTGCCAGTGGCAAATGTCCACCTCACCTTCACCTGCCAGTGGCAAATGTGCACCTGACCTTCACCTGCCAGTGACAAATGTCGACCTCACCTTCACCTGCCAGTGACAAATGTCGACCTCACCTTCACCTGCCAGTGACAAATTACCACCTAGCCTTCACCTGCCAGTGGCAAATGTCCACCTCACCTTCACCTGCCAGTGGCAAATGTGCACCTGACCTTCACCTGCCAGTGACAAATGTCGACCTCACCTTCACCTGCCAGTGACAAACGTGCACCTAACCTTCACCTGCCACTGACAAATGTACACCTAACCTTCACCTGCCACTGACAAATGTACATCTAGCCTTCACCTGCCAGTGACAAATGTCTGCCTAACCTTCACCTGCCAGCGACTGTTCTACGCTTCGTTAATGGCCATTCTGGAAGTGGGTTTGTGGCATTTGAGTGACGCCTGGCAGTTAAAATTGCAAGGGCTTTGCCTGCCTATGCAGAGCAGGTAATGAACCCGCAGGAGTTTCCTGGAAATTTGTTCTGAGTTAAAATCCCACCTGTCGTTTATGTATTCACTCGGATAGGGTTATGGTATTTCCCCGGTGGTGTTCCAGATCAATGGTTACTTCATCATCCCACTTTGATACTCAGATTACGAAAAGAAAACTTGAGGAAATTTTCATTTGACAGTTAGGAAGGCGTGTATTTTCCAATATTTTAGACATGATTGAAAGTGTTTCACATACAATGATCCCAGAAGTGCAATGAATATTGTTCTGCAGGTACGTACAGCAGTTGCTCTCACCAGCAAAGAGATGAATGGTTTTGGTGTCTTAGTTGAGGGTGCAATTTTGGTCAGAAAGCTGGGTGAAAGCTCATTTTGAATTGTGCAATGGAGCTTCAACATCAACCCAAGTCATTGGAAGCATGCAGATAAGCCCTCAGTTTAATATTCAGTCGGAAAGACAGCACTACCAACAATGCAGCAATGCATGCTCAAATTATGGTATTGGATTTTGACACTCAAACCTTTGTCATTGAGATGCATGCTTCCAGCTGAATCAAGCTGATAATTACACTGATGCCAATTTAAGCTATTCTCCAAGCTGCAGTTCTTGGGCACAATGAAATATTAAGTGCAATGGTTAAGAGGAGGTCCATAGGACTATTCTTCCAAAAATCACTCTAGTTACCAAGCTGATTGGAAAGGTGCAAATATAACACCATTATTCCAAAAAAGAGCAAGGGACAGAGCAACTAATTCCAGACTAAAGGGTTTGTTCGTAGGTCAGATAATCCTCGAGTGTGCCTTCATGAACCAGATAAATTTGCACTTAAAATATATAATCTCACTGGGGAGATTTACCTGTGAAAGGTAAGTCACAGATGAAAGGAGCATTACGACTCGAAAAAACCAGATGTGTAACTTTACGAGAACAGGTTCGTTGTTACTCCTGGTTCTGTACACGTTGCAACTTCCAGTGTCCTTCAAAAGTTATTCCACTCAGCCTGAGTATTTCAGATCCTATTTCCAGCAGCTAGGTCCAGCTCAGTGACTCCTTGTTCCTTATATTCCCAAAAGTTCCTCTATTAAGTACCCTTCCTTTCGAGCAGAAAATTAATTCTTAAAAAACATCCTGCCTCTCACAGCAATAGCTGCTTTATCTCTCCCTCACTTCTTCTCACAAAACCCTTTCGTAATTTACTGGAGTTACTGTATACAGGTATAAAAACTGAGGCTTGATTTCAGCAGGTTCCTGTTTGAGTTTCACCCCCTCCCTCCCCTCCCACACCTTCCCCCAATGGCAGCCATACCGCACAGGCCTGCCTCTGAGTCTGGGTGCTTCTGGAATTTCCAATTTTACATCAAGTTGAAGGAGACATTTTAAAACATACCTGTCTTGTAAAGTCCAGTGCTCTTAAGACAGAGTCATTGAAATAAGGGGGAAAAATGAATGGATTCATATCCTTAAATTTTCAAAAGGCATTTGATCAAGTTCAACACAAGAAATTGCAAGAAGATTGAGCTTCATGAATAGGAATTGGTTAGACAATGCAAGTGCGTGGATTAAAAAGTGCAAGGGCTGCATTCTTGAATCGGTGAACAGGTTGGGCTGGGTCCGACCCCAGCATTTAATAAACTATATGCCAATCTGATAAATTTTTGTTTCAATTATAAAAACAAGGACATGGTGCTGTAGTAATAGAGCAATTTTAGGGGATCATTTAATGCTGGGGCTCATTTAATGTACTGTTTTAAGCTAAGGGAGGAACTTCTAGCATTGGAGAAAGTCCAGTGATTGATATCTGGGATAAAGGGACCTAATGAAAGACTAAGCTTAGGTTTTTTTTCCATGAAGCAGACTATTGTGAGGTGAACTAATTGTGATGTGAAAGCAATGAATTGAATTTCAACAGACAGAGAAGGGCTACCATATGTGATTGTAGCACCAGACCACTGCAAACTGAATTTTGCTAGAATGTGGGGGGGGGGGGGGGGCAGTCACTTCACAATCTGGTTTGAGAATGTGGAATGCACAGCCCGGAAGGATATGCATGAAAATACAATAAAGGGGTTTAAAAGGGAGATTTATACTTGGGAAGTAAAGCTTTGAAGCAACATAAAGAAAAGGCAAGCTTCTAGGATTTAAAAAAAAAAGATGAACCTGTTGGGGCTAACAAGATGACAAGGCAGGCTTAATTGGCCAAATGGTAAACTCCAGCACGTCCGTTTCTAAATGTTCCAATATACCAAATTAAGAATTCACTAAGGTTAAGACCAGCAATAGAAATGTAGTGCATGATTCAGCGGACTTGTCATGCCCGACTTGGTGTTGGGATGAGGCTGTTGAATCACGCAAGATTCTATAGAATCACACAGTGCGTTGCAATCTGGATCTCATTCTCGCTGGCGAGATCCAGGCCTGCATATTTAAATGTACCATTAAACTAATTTAAATATGCATTCGCCAAATTCATCCAGGGCCCTGGATTCACCAGTCTCGCCAGTGAGGTCTCAACTGGATGACATTTGATCTTCATTCACAATGTTGTGAACCAGTCATGGTGGCACCTGGGGGGGTGGTCTTGCTGGAGAGTTGAGGCCCCTGGTTCATCAGGGACTGGACAAGATGGTACCATGGCACTCCCCCGGGCACCTTTGGCCCCCTTGGCACTGACAACCTGGCACTGCCGGGATGGCTGGTACACTGTCAGGGTTCAAGGCTGATCGTGCCAAGGTGCACAGGTTGCCCATGCCAGGGGTCAGGTCAAGCTGGGATGGAGGGTGGGTGGGGGGTGGGGGCTTGCACATAAGAGGTGGGCTGTAACCGGGGGGGGGGGGGCTCGAGGACCCCAGAAGAGGTAGGTTGGGTGAAGTCCTGAGGCCACGATGAGGGCACTGAGGGGGGGGGGTCGAAAGATCGGGGCTGCCTTTACAAATAGCGCCTTGATCCGTGAGTGGCCTTCCTTCACTGGCGAGCTGAACTTTACACAACTTAAAGAGTGGCCTCGCCAAGGGCAAGAAAAAAATGGCAAAGTGCAATTGAATGGCAGGGTCTTGGTGCTGCAGGCACTGAGAAACACACCGCTAAACACTCCGTTCAGCAGACTTGAACTCGAGACCGCTGAATCGCGCCCACAATTTTTAGAACGCCTTAGGCTGGATTCTCCGGTCCCCCGGCCACTTGTTTCTTGGCAGCGTGCCGTTCACTGGTGGTAGGAGTCGATCTTGCCGTTGTTTCTCAATGGGATTTCCCATTGAAGCCATCTCACGCTGCTGGGAAACCTGCCGGCGGGAACAAAGAATCCCAACTGCCGGAGAATTCCGGCCCTTATATTTGGCAACATAGTATGAATTTCAATTTTTCATTGAAGGAGTTTGTGGGCAATGAAAAGTTTATTTTTTTAAATCCTTAGCTTGGACACCTTTTCATCATTTCTATTACCCAATTGTGTGCAAATAATAAAATCCGAGGCAGGAACAAAGCTGTACCAGGCTTAATGTGATAAGAAGTGGCAGGTCTTGCATTAATTACTGATCATTTTTTATTCAGAGCATATAGTCCATGGGTGAAAACTGTTGTTGATGTATTTCCTGTTCAAGTTTTTGAGTTCAGTGCATAGTGTAATTGCACAGGATTTGAAAAAGGTTTGGATTCCAGAACTTCAACAAAAGCTATAATGTAATTAAAACTAAAGTCAGATGAGAGGGAATTATTCTTTCTTGAAGCTTCAGCAGCTTGACATTGACAAGCAAAACCACAGTTTCTGTAATTAATTTCACATCATTTCTGATGTCAGTAAAAGTACCTTAGACTAGGCTAACATTTGTCATAATATACATACAAGTATATGATGGTGCACAGACAGGCAGTGATTGACACACAGGATGACCAATGAACACACAGAACACAGCAGCCAATCACCAAACAGGACACGACCACTATAAAGCCAGAGGGCACTAGTTTTCCCGTTCTTGTGGGATCCAGCCTCTGAGACAGTCAGAGTCCGTGAGCAACAACTAGAACATACACCATGTGGTAGGAAGATAGTCTGGTCAGGTTAGCCTCAAGTCTCCAGTCAACTCAGCATAGTGTCAACCCACAGTTAAAGTATGTATGATAGTTAAGAGTTCAATAAAATAGAGTTGCATTTCTTCAAGTGTTGGAAGCCTGTCTCTCTCACTGCTGCAGTAAACGCAGTCCTCGCAGACCCAGCTTACCCAACACATCAACGTTCACGTTCCAAATAAAGTATTTATTTGCAAAGTTTGTAAACCAATTAATTTCCCATTTAGACCAGGTTTAGCTCACTCAGCTAAATCGCTGGCTTTTAAAGCAGACCAAGCAGGCCAGCAGCACGGTTTGATTCCCGTATCAGCCTCCCTGGACAGGCGCCGGAATGTGGCGACTAGGGGCTTTTCACAGTAACTTCATTGAAGCCTACTCGTGACAATAAGCGATTTTCATTTTTTTTTTTCATTTAACCATTTATATTGTTAAAATTGTGGGATTGTGGGACTTCATAAATAAAAGCACTGTACATCAAATTTACATTGTACAAAAATCTTTCCCCATATCTAAATGGAGGATAATTTCCACAACTAAACAACAATAGGAAAAACATTGTATGTATGAAGAGAATGTGGAATTGTTGAAGTTCTTTAATTCTTTGGATAACCGATGGGCTAAACTAACATGTTTGGTGGAATGGCCAATAGCAGGTATTAAGCATTCCCAACCTCAGTTGTGTCATCAGTTTAGAATGAACTACTTTCCACGGTGATTTGGGGGTGTTACACGAGGGAGATATTAAGAAATTAGAAATGGGATTGAAGATGCAGCAGGCAACTTGGGGGTTAAACAGACTGAGGGGAAAAAAACTGCTAGCACGGAATCAGAGGGATAGGTCCACACCTGGCACGAGTTACATTGTCCCATTCTAGCTTAAACTCGTTAGTGGGAATACATAGGATGGCCCTGTTCAAAAAAGGTGAGTCACTCGAGATCCATTGTCCTTCGGGAAAACTCCTGTCTGACCAGCTATTATCCCATTACAGAGTTTGATGGTCTCTTTTTCCATCAATGGGGTTAGTTGCATATCAATAGTATGGCTCTGTTCTTTTGTATAAGTGGGAGTGGGCAATCAAGCAGCCAAGATAACAATGATGGGCTCAGGTCTGAAAACTCCAGGAGTGAACCTTTGTTTGAGGGGCGAGGCGGAGCTTAGAGAGAGAGAAAAATAATCCTGTTTTGAACAGGTACATAGAGAAGGCTATGGAAAGCAACCAAGAGAGGTCATGAAAATTGCCACCGAGGCAGGCTTTGGAAAATGGTCCTGAAAAAACAATGAGCAGTGCAGCACAGGAACAGGCCCTTCGACTCTCCAAGCCTGTACCTACCAGTCATGGTACTAACTTTGGCCAAAACCCTTGGCACTTCCTCATGCCATATCCCTCTATACCCATCCTATCCATGTATTGTCAAGATGCCTTTTGAATGCCATTAATGTATCTGCTTCCACAACGTCCCCTAGCAACACGTTCCAGGCACTCACTACCCTCTGCGTAACAAACCTGCCTCGCACATCTCCTCTAATCTTTGCCCCATGGAATTTAAACCTATAAAAGAACTTCCTTAACAGAAGACAAATTGTTTCGGAAATGTAGGTATCACCTTTGCCTACCTGTGTAAGTGGAATGAGAACTGCATGTTCATTTAAAGTGTTGTTTAATAGGAATTTGTGTGTTAAAGTTAAGGAACTATATGTGATCTGTTATTGTTGGGGTTGAAGTTTAAAAGCTTAAATATTGTTTTTCTTCTTTTGTTTGAATAAAGTTTGTTCATAAAATAATGAAGCACTATTTATTATGGTATCACTCCTAGAATGAATCGCTGTTTCTGCACCGCCTTAAAACTTTCAAAAGTTGCGGCTGAGAGCTGACCAGGTGACCATAGCAGGAGAAAGCAACGTTTGAGGAAGTCTGCATATATGGCTACTTTCACTAAGCTAGTAACTGAACCAGAGTTTTTGAAATAAAGAGCCATTTTTAGCCTCAGCTACCTTGGCTAAAACATGCAAAGTTTCCCCTGGTTATATTAATTATCACTGTTCTTGCTTATTTGAGATGTATGATTTGATTACTTTGTTTTCTCAACTAATTTGTTTCTTTCATTTAACAGAAGCAAGATGTTTGTGGTAACCTAACACTGCAGCACCACATGCTGGAGCCTGTACAACGCATTCCTCGTTATGAGATGCTTCTGAAGGATTACTTAAAGAAACTGCCTGAGGATTCTTTGGATAGGAAAGATGCAGAGAGTAAGAAACAAGTCTCCATTAAAAAGAAAACTGTCTATTCTACGCCAATCAATAACGCACAATTCGGTCTGAAATTTCCTTTTTTCTCAAGCCTGTAACAGTATAAAAAGTGTTCCTGAACCACTTTTTGGAACATTTCTGCTATTAAATTCAAAATTGTATTAGGTTTTTGATGAGCTTGTGTGTAGTTACATTAAGTTTCTTTTCTTCATGTAATGCATAATGGTTGGAAAATACTTTTCTTATCTGACTATTATTCAGAAGGCAGGATAGTAATTCATATCTGATTTCCTAAGTTATGGGAGTGAACCAGAGACCTGTTACCCTAAGATATTTGTCCATCTTATTTTTTTTTGTTTAATAATTTTTATTCAAATTTTCACAAAATATCAATAACAAAAAAATCAAGAAAAGCAAGAACAAACCCCCCCATGTATACAAAAAAGGGAACTCCGCCACCTGCCGCCTGACAAACGCCCTTACCTGCATGTACCTAAAGGTGTTCCCCCGGGGGGAGCCCGAACTTCCCTTCCAGCTCACCCAGGCTCGCAGACCTCCCGTCCACGAGCAGGTCCCTCAACCTCCTAACTCCTGCCCTGTGCCAATTCAGGAACCCGCCATCAATTCTCCCCGGGACAAACCGGTGGTTCCCCCGTATCGGGGATCCCATCGAGGCCCCCACCTCCCCCCTGTGCCGTCTCCATTGCCCCCAAATTTTGAGGGTAGCCGCCACCACCGGGCTAGTGGTATACCTTGTTGGAGGGAGAGGCAGCGGGGCCGTTACCAGCGCCTCCAGGCTCGTGCCCACACAGGACGCCATCTCCATCCTCTTCCATGCTGCCCCTTCCCCGTCCATCACCCACTTACGCACTATCGCTGCATTGGCAGTCCAATAATACCCACCGAGATTGGGCAACCCCCCCTATCCCTGCCCGGCTCCAGAAACACCCTTCTCACCCTCGGGGTCCCGTGCGCCCACACAAATCCCGCAATGCTCCTGCTAACCCGCCTGAAAAAGGCCTTCAGGATAAGGAAGGGGAGGCACTGGAACAGGAACAGAAATCTCGGGAGCACCGGCATCTTGACTGATTGCACCCTACCCGCCAGAGACAGCAGCAGCATATCCCACCTCTTAAACTCCTCCTCCATTTGCTCCACCAGCCTCGTGAGGTTAAGCTTATGCAAGGTCCCCCAGGTCCTGGCCACCTGGACCCCCAAGTACCTGAAGCTCCTCTCCGCCCTTTTTAGTGGGAGCCTACTGATCCCCCCCCTCCTGGTCCCCCGGGTGTATAACGAACAGCTCGCTCTTCCCCAAGTTGAGCTTGTATCCTGAGAAATCCCCAAATTCCCTAAGAATCCTCATCACCTCCGGCATTCCCCCCACCGGGTCCACCACATACAGCAATAGGTCGTCCACGTAGAGTGACACTCGGTGTTCCTCCCCACCTCGCACCAGCCCCCTCCAGTTCCTCGACTCCCTCAACGCCATGGCCAGGGGTTCAATTGCCAGCGCAAAAAGCAGGGGGGACAAGGGATACCCCTGCCTCGTCCCTCGGTATAATTGGAAATACTCCGACCTCCTCCTATTCGTGGCCACGCTCGCCATCGGGGCCTCATACAACAGCCTCACCCACCTGACAAACCCCTCCCCAAACCCGAACCTTTCCAGCACCTCCCACAAGTACCCCCACTCAACCCTATCAAAGGCCTTCTCCGCGTCCAACGGCACCACTATCTCTGCCTCCCCCTCCACCGCCGGCATCATTATAACATTCAAGAGCCTCCGTATGCTAGTGTTCAGCTGCCTCCCCTTCACGAACCCCGTTTGATCCTCGTGGATAACCTGCAGCACACAGTCCTCTATCCTCGTGGCTAAAATCTTCACCAACAGCTTGGCATCTACATTTAAGAGTGAGATCGGCCTGTATGACCGACACTGCAGGGGATCCTTGTCCCGCTTAAGGATCAAGGAAATCAGCGCCCGAGACATCGTCAGAGGCAGAGCCCCCCCTTCCTTTGCATCGTTGAAGGTCCTAACCAACAGGGGGCCCAACAGGTCTGCATACATCTTATAGAATTCGACCGGGAACCCATCTGGGACCGGCGCCTTCCCCGACTGCATGCTCCCTATCCCTTTGACCAGCTCCTCCAGCTCAACCGGCACCCCCAGTCCCTCCACCTGTCCCTCCTCCACCCTCGGGAATCTCAGCCGGTCCAAAAAGCGCCCCATCCCCCCCTCCTCTGCTGGGGGTTGATATTTGTCCATCTTATGACATACATGGAGCTCTTTTATATCAATTGAGTCATTGCAATTGAAAATATTGAAATTAGATTAAATTGCACAGGATTTTAGAGCTATTATTATCAGCTCCATTCCATCGGCAGTGCTAAGAAGGACATGTACCTAATGTCATCTTAACAAACAAAAGGTAGTGTCTGAAGTGAAAAGTGTACAACACCCTGGCATAGACAGCAGTGAAACATGATCCGTGGCTGTATTTTTTTTTTTTTTTTTTTTTTTTTTTTTTCTTTTTTTTAAAATTTAGATTACCCAATTATTTTTTCCAATTAAGGGGCAATTTAGCATGGCCAATCCACCTACTCTGCACATTTTTGGGTTGTGGGGGCGAAACCCACGCAGACACGGGGAGAATGTGCAAACTCCACACGGACAGTGACCCAGAGCCGGGATCGAACCTGGGACCTCAGCGCCGTGAGGCGGTTGTGCTAACCACTAGGCCACCATGCTGCCCCTCCGTGGCTGTATTGATCAATTGTAGTAATAATCATATCTTGGCATGTCCTTTAGTAAATGTGGCACAAAGTGGAGCAACAAATTAAAGAAAATGAAGGAACGTTACCAGTGGTGTAATTTTTAATTGGGTAATTGTGTTTAGCTAAGTACCCGGGATTGAATCTGGAACACTTGTGATAATAACCTAAATCATTTTGTAATTCTTGTACTGCCCCCTAAGATTCAATTGCCTTCTTGACTTGGTATTGTCTGCAAATTTGACCAGTTTGCACCGCGCTTCCAAATCCAAGTTGATAATGTAAGAAACAGTTAGCCCTCTGATAATGTTAATAATGGCCCAGCAACATTGTTGAAGGAAAATACTGAAGGTGAACACTTGTTCAATGATCATTTTGAATAATAATACAATACTTGAAATAGAAAATAATAATTTCCTAAATGATGAGCATGAATATGAGAGCAAAGAATAATCCAGCATCAGAACAGGCCCTTAGGCCCTCCACGCCTGTGCTAATCATGATACCTGTCTAAACTAAACCATCTGCACTTCCAAGGTCCGTATCCCTCTATTCCCATCTTATTCATGTGTTTGTCAAGATGCCTCTTAAATGTCACTATCGTACCTTTCATCACCTGCTCTGGCAGTGAGTTCCAGGCACCCACTACCTTCTGTGTAAAAAAAAAAACCCAGGCCTCGCACATCTCCTCTAAACATTCTCCCTTGCATCTTAAACTTATACCCCTTAACAATTGACTTTTCTACCTTATGAAAAAGTGGCTGACTATCCACTCTGTCCATGCCACTCATACGTTTGTAAACCTCTGTTAGGTTCCCCCTCAACCTCCGTCGTTCCAGTGAAATGAGCTTGATGATTAACAGGAAGAGATTGAAAAATGGTCAGTGCAGTTCCTGAATGTAAAAAATGCAATGAGCCAAATGCGTTGACTCGTGATTTGATTTCTGATCGATTTCTGATCGCTGCTTCTATTTTGTTTTGTCCATAGTGATACATTAAGTGTTAAACCTCAGGCATAAAAGCTCACTTGTGATGCTTCCCATAGTGAAATAGCCAGCTAATACTCTCTCTTTAGGCTGACACCTGAAAGTGGGATGTTGGATGAGTTACCAAGATGTGCCAATGTCCTTGGATCCACACTGTAATATAGCTGAATGCCTCGAGGCAGATGAATTGGATGAGGAGGAGAAAGGGAAATAAATTCAAGTTCCCTTTCAGAACATAAGAAATAGGAGCAGGAACAGGTCAATGCAATCACAGCTGATATTCTGCATTAACCCTCAACTAAACCTCCCATCTTCTTATCCCCATATTTTAAATGAAAAAGCAGCTGTTAAAGATTGAAAAATGATTTTTTAACTGAATTTTTATAAACTCTGTAATTTATAGATTAAATCAACGTTTTTTCCATTTCAGAATCATTGGAGCTTATTTCAACAGCAGCTAACCATTCCAACGTGGCAATTCGGAAAATGGTGAGAAAACCACTGTGCTGTTTTGCATTGTGTCCTTTCCATTGGGAACTAAGTGCCACAATCCCAATGAGGAAGGAACTCTGGGGAAATAAAATTGCATGTGTCCATACGTTGTTTGATCCAAATGAAATTATCTTATATTTTACAACCCGTCACCTTTGACCTTTTAGTGCGAAGAACAAAATCAATTTGAGGCAACTTTCTCTAACCAGCCGGTTTCAGTTCTCCTCACTCTCTTAACAATTGCATATTCAGATTATGCAAGTTCCTTTTCTGCCTCTTGCAGAAATGGATTAACTGCTGCAATCAAAGGGGGGGGGGCTTGATTTTGTCTGGCAGTTCAGCAGCAAATGAGCTTTTGCACCACATTGTCTGAACACATCTACAAATGTTTAAATTTTTGATACTGTGGAAGTGAGCAATGTGACTGGGACTGTTTATCTAGTCACCTGGAACATCTGGACCTTTGTTTGCAGTTCAGGTTTCACTGCCAGATGCTGAAAATGCCAATGCCTTTATCAGGAGCCCAAGACCTTTGGGTGTGGAAAAAGCAATCAACCCCTCAGTTCATAGACAAAACCGTCTAGCAGCCAGCATTTTAATTGTCTCTTTACAGTTTTTAGAGACTTCCTTCCCTTTCTCAGATTAATGACTCACTAAAGCCAGACATAAGACCAGGAAGTGATTGTTATTTCCCTGCTGATTACGGGGCATATATTTGGCACACCCTCTATTTGTCTTTAGCATTGCAGCAGTTACTGTCATACTACCGCCGTCAAACTGTGAGGGCTACTAGGTAAAGAGGCATAGCTTAGCCATTCAATTAACAAGAGCAAACTACTTAGTCCAAACCCTTATTACAGTATTCTGAGTTATTTTGGTGAGAGTTTATTTGTTGCCTGACCTGAAGTGTAAAATAAATTCCAGCACTGTTTCTACAAATGGATTCTGCATAAAGAAATGAAAAGAATTATTTTATTTCTTGTAAACTGGAATTATGGTCACGATCTATCAGCTTCGCTGCACCGGATTCAGGACGCAGGATTTAACGACCTCGTCATCACGATCTGGATCCCGCCCCTTGAGGTCGGAGCCCAGGGGCGGGATTCTCTCAGCCCAGGGCCGGGCCAGAGAATCCCCGCGACCGGGCTCCCCGACGCCGGCATGTGATTTTCCGCAGAACGGGGAATCGGCCCCATTGGCGCTGGCGTGGTGGTTGCGGACTGGGCCGAGCGGCCATCGTGGAAACGCTGAGTCCCGCCAGTGCCATTCTAACCTGCTCTCAGCCGGCCGGACCTCAGCTTGGAAGGGTCGGGTGGCGGCCTGTGGGGGGAGGGCCTCCGATGCGGCCTTGACCGCGATCGGGGTCCACCAAACGGCGGGCCGGCACCTCTTGCAGGGGGCCTTCTTTCCTATGCGCCGGCTCCTGTGGTCCTGCGCCATGTTGCGTCGGGGCCAGCGCGTTGAAAGAGGCCACTGCGCATGCGTGCGTTGGCGCCTGTGCTACTGTGCATGCTCGGGTCCCGCGGCGTCCAGTTCTCACCGGGATCGGCAGCTGGAGCGGTGCAAACTAGTAGGGGCCAGAATTAGTCCTGGCAGCGGCCCATTCACGCCGTCATGAAACGCGATGGCGTTTATGCGGGATGAGAGAATCCCGCCCCAGATGTCTGTGCTGGATCTACCCAGGGATCGACCGGCCTCGCCTCTGAGTCCCCGAGCGTTCGCCGTTTAGCACTGGTTCCCACAAACGAGGACCAGGCATAACGGCAGTTGGAGGGGCTCTCCCAGGCAACTGGGGGTCCCTGGGAGTACCCTGGAACCCCTGATGCTACCTTGGCACTGCCAGCCTGGCACCCTGGCAGTGCCCCCCGGCCATGCCACCTACCCAAGCACTGGTAGGGTGAGGCTGGCAGTGCCCAGGTGGTACCATGCCTGACCTCTTCCTGCAATGCCGAGCTGAGCTCTTTAGTGCAGGAAATGGGACTAAATCAAGCTTTGGCGAGGTAAGCTTCCCCGAAGCCCAGAAGGGAAGCAGAGTCCAGTTTAAAAGCGGGGTTGTTCTTGGCTCTGCCAGCGCCGGGAAATGCGGCATTTGGTTTCATTTCCGTTAAACAGTGCCTTATATCTTTTGTATGCAAACGTTGTAAATTTTTTGTAGGTACTTGCTTTAAGATAGGTTTTTAGTATTTTTCTGTAATAATACCCACAACCAATGTTCCCTCAGTTGCGGGGCCCCCCACAGACTGTACACAAGCCGGCCCCCTAAAGTTATCACATATGTGCAGCTTCCCAGAAAATGTAAATGCCCTGCACATTATTACTGAAAACATTGGAAAAGAATCCCCCCCACCACCTTTTCCCCGCTGTGTGCCCTGCAAAGGCTTTGCTTGGAGAGGAATCAAATAGAATTTGTCTGCATAGAAATGCCCTCTGCAGGCAGACTGATGTAGTGTTTATCCCATTTAATTTCACCATTATGTACAAACCAGAACTATGGACAGAAACAAATGTGAAAAATAACAGGCGTGTTACTTGGATCATTAAAAATGTGCGGAAAGCTGATGTTTGACATTGCAGTGCATATGTTTGGAGTTTGGTTAGATTTCCACAAGCTTAAATATGGAGCCAGTAACCGTTTGAGTATATCGGTATGATGTGACTTCATAATGAAAGAAGCAGTGGAGTACAATCTGGTGGATGAGGCAAATCGTGTGGTAGTGGAGGGAAGGCAAGAGAGTGGGGTACAGCAAAGGGCTGGAAAATGGGCCATGAACAATGAAACAGGACATGAAACAAGATATGACTCCAGCACTAGATGACTCTCCAAGCTAAATTAAAACTGGTCATGGATAAAGCATTGCCATAACCTGCTGTTAAAAATAATGCATTTTCTGATTTCCATCATACATAGTACTTGCTGAGCATTTTCAGCATATGGCACACGGTGCTTTCTAGAAAGTGTTAATTTGCTAAGCCTTTTCATTTAAAGATGACATTCATTAACAAAAGGCAAACTGGGAAATGCAGTGGAATTGAAGAGATTTGTGCAGAATTAGATATTTCTGACACAAAATTACTTATTTATTGGCAAGGTTAGATATTTTTCAGAATTTCACTTGTCACGTTATAGTTGTTGTTCATATGCCCGTAGATGAGGGAGGGGCGAAAGCATGATAACTCAATTTGCAAATTATACAAAGATAGGTGTCTTGTGAAGAAGACAAACGGAATTTGCCGAGTGAGTGGGCAAAAGTCAGGCATTTGGAGTCTCATGTGGGAAAATGTGAAGTTGTTCACTTTGGCAGGAAGAATAAAAAAGCAGAATATTACTTAAATGGAGAGCGAGGGCAGAATGCTGGGGTACAGAGGGATTTAGATGTTCCTGTGCATAAGTCACAAAAAGTTAGTATGCAGGTGCAAAATCAAGAAGGTTAATGAAATGCTATTGTTTATTATGAGAGAAATTGAAGATAAATGTAAGAAGATTATTCTTCTGTTATTCAAGGCATTGGTGAAACCTCATCTCAAATACTGTGTGCCGCTTTGACTACTTATTTAAGGGAGGATATCAATGCATTGGTTCAGAGGAGGTTTATTCAATGCTACCTGGAATGAGCAGGTTGTCTTATGCGGATAGGTTGGAAAGGCTGGACTTGTTTCCACTAGAGTTTAGAAGAAAAGGGGGTGACTTGATTGAAGTATACAACATCCTGAATGGTATTGACAAGGTGGACGTGGAAAGGATGTTTCCTCTTGTGGGTAAGTCCAGAACTAGGAGGCACTGTTTTAAAATTAGAGGTCGCCCTTAAAGGACAGAGATGAGGAGATTATTTTCTCTGTGGGTTATGCAATTTTGGAACTCTGCCCCAGAAGGAGGTGGAGGTGAGGTGATTGAATATATTTAAGGTAGAGGCAAGTAGATTCTTGTTAGGCAAGTGAATCAAAGGTTACTGGGGGGTAGCTGGGGAATGTGGAACACAACGCATTCATATCTGCCATGATCTTATTGAATGGTGGAGTAGGTTCGAGGGGTTGAATGGCCTGCTTCTGCTCCTATTTTGTATGTTCGTATGTACATTCGTATATTCAATTCAGTCAGCAATCAGGATGGCATCTGAAACCAGTTTCAAGAAGTGATTTTAGCAAGGAGATCAGTTATTGTGGTAAATTCTGCTGCTACCAGATTGATGCCTTCAGGAAAAAAATTGAGATAATTTAGTTCTGTTCTTTATTTTTATACTTTATCTGCAAAGCTTTAGTTAACAGGTAGTAGTTAATGGAGCCAGTTATAGAAGAAGGATAAAAATGAGTGCGGCCCACGCTACACACATCAGAAACTTTTATTTATTTAGTACCTGTCACTTTGAAATGTACCAATGCATATTTTGTGAGTTGGCATGACTTGGTGCAGGGTTATCCTTCATTTGGAATTCACATGATGAATTTACTTATCTTGCTTGTTAACCAGGAATAACAAGAAAAGCAGCTACAAATTCCTTAGTCGCAGAAGGAGCAGAGCTTAAAATCTATTCAAATGGCACGGGCGGAATGCTTATTCAGCCGCTGTGCATCAAATTTTGATGGGTTTATAATTATGGAAATTCACGGGAATTTAGAAGAATGAGAGGGAATCTGATTGACAGGTACAAAAATCTGACAGGGCTAGACAGACTGGATTTTCTATGTTTGTATGAAAGCTCTGGGTGGCACAATAGCACAGTGGGAGAGGCACGGTACCACAGTGGTTAGCACTGTTGCTTCACAGCGCAAGGGTCCCAGGCTCGATTCCCGACTTGGGTCACTGTCTGCGTGGAGTCTGCATGTCCTCCCCATGTCTGCGAGGGTTTCTTATGGGTGCCCTGGTTTCCTCCCACAAGTACCGAAAGATGTGCTTATTAGGTGAATTGGACATTCTGAATTCTCCCTCTGTGCACCCCAACAGGCGCCGGAGTTTGGCGAATAAGGGATTTTCACAGTAACGTCATTGCAGTGTTAATGTAAGCCTACTTGTGACAATAATAAAGATTATTGTTATTATAGAAACAGGCTATACCGGCACTCATTGTTGAAAGGCAGTTCAAAGTACCGGCATATAGCACCATTCCTTGTTTGCTCACTACGAAATAACCACCTGTTGTAGTGGTAACTATAATGAGGGAATCTGGGATAATGTTTTGTCAAAGACTTATTTAAATTCAAGAATTGTTGATTTGATTTGGAAAATAAGAGAAAACAAATAAAGGCCATAAAAAAAGGTGGTATGAGAAATATAAGTTCTTTCCTGAAAATCAATGCATTTGTTTAAACCATTTATGTGAAACACAGTTCGCACAAACCTGCTGGATTTTTAAGGATTTGAAATTTGTGTGGTATCCAGTAAGAATCTTTTGCACATACATTTGGAGAGAGAGAGAGAGAGAGAGAGAGCGACACTTCAGAAATGAACTTGGGCCACCTTTCATTTTTAGTTTCTTTGAACCATTTATTTAACCATAAATTACAATAAATGAAAAGTTGTTTTAAAAACTGTGGTGAATTATATACCTAGTAATTCACACTGTGTTGTATTACATGTATTGTGTCCCCGTGGGCTCTGAATACGAGCCATTGCGCGGCTCTGCCCATAGGGGGAGATGAGGAGTTTGTACTGGGCTCCACCCTTGGCTCCGCCCATGTCTCCTCCCACTAACCAGAAGTATAAAGCACTGCAGTCGTAAGCCTGCTCTCAGTTCATCTCGTCACAGGCAAGCTCAGTTGTAAGACTATTAAAACCACTGTTCACTTCCAATCACGTGTCTTGTGAATTGATGGTCTCATCAAAAACGTTCTGTGGGTATATGAACAATATCGCTTTGCAGATCCCATATTCCGTATTCTCAAGGAAAAAAGAGGAAGTGCTGGGAAAAGGCAGCCGGTCTGACAGCATCTGTAGAAAGAGAAACAAAAGTTTTGATGTCTGTATGACTTCTTCAGAGAAGTACAGACTTGAATTGTTAACTCTGTTCCTCTCTCCACAGATACTGCCAGACCTGCTGAGCTTTTCCAGAACTTCCTGTTTTTATTTCAGATTTCCAGCTTCCGTGATATTTTACTTTTTTTAAATTCAATATTCGCAAACTCTAAGTTCTTGCTTTATAAACTTTATGGAAAGAACAAGCACATGATGTGGTTGTTTCCTTGGTCAGGAGGGAAACTTATTTTGCAAAGAATATATGATAACGTTGACCATCAAGTTGTCAATTGCAACTTTTTGTACCTGCAGGAAAAAATGCATAAACTGCTGGAAGTATATGAAAGGCTTGGAGGTGAAGCAGATATTGTCAATCCAGCTAATGAACTTATAAAAGAGGGGCACATCCAAAAGCTGTCGGCTAAGAATGGTTCAGCTCAAGATCGGTACCTGTTTCTGGTAAGCCAACTAGGCCCTTAGTTTTTCCAACAACTCATACCATTTTTTTCTCTCTCATATTTTAGCATCAAACATCCATCCCTACATTGTAGGTATTGTATTGATTAATTAATTTCTTTAGAGCCACAAATTCTGCCTTTCCATTGACAGACCAACAAAAGTGTGATATAATTGGGCTCTGATAGTTGTGATTTATTTTTCTATAGCACCCTCTCCAGCGGCTTTGTTGCAAGCCTAGAAAGAGTTTGCTGAACTGAAACAGACAGTCTGTTGAAGACAATGCAGAATGTTGTGAAACATCAACAGTTTCAAAACTGACTTTGCTTTCCAATTTTTCTCTCCGTGGTACTTTTTATTGCCCCCCCCCCCCCCCCCCCCCCACCCACCAACCTCAAACCTTTGTTGTTGATTTGCAGTTAACGAAAGGCATGATCACACTTGAAAGGAGCAGTAAAGAAAGAGCTAGATTTATATAAACTCCTTTCACATCTAGTGCTTTATGTGTAGTTACTGTAGTAAAGATGTGCAGGTTAGGTAGATTGGCCATATTAAATTGTCCCTCAGGGCAGGGTGCAGGAATAGGGCTGGGGATCCTCGGTAGGGTGGTCTTTCGAAGGGTCAGTGCAGACTCGATGGGCCGAATGGTCTCCTTCTGCACTGCAGGGATTCTATGATTGTAGACAAACTGTCAGTACCATACTGATGCGAATTGAGGCGTGAACCCACAATAACATGACTCAGAAACGAGAGTGCTACCATTTAGTTAAATGAAGTCGAATGCAAGAAGGGGCCACAGGAACATGCGCTGCACTGTTTGATGGATGAATTGGCTGAGTCACTAAATCAATGCGTGCCACTTGAAAAATTCCAAAAGGCAATTCAGACCAAGAAATGGAAAATAATTTCACATGTTGTATAATTTTGTAATTTAGAATTAGGAAAGGTTGCTTTTGACCTTGGCTAGTGACTTTGCAAAGACGAAGCTTGATATCTGGACTGCTTCATCTTTAGTTATTGGTCTCTCGCCAACTGTGCATATTGTTAAAATTGATAAGAAACTTTGTTTTGTACTGCAAATATTTTATAACCAGTATTTATTTATTTTTAAACTGTACATTTTTCCCAAAAGCTGTACAAAACATTTTGTTCTGTCTGCTACCAGCTGCAGACATCCATATTCATGGTTGTCTATGTATTACAACTAGAACAGGATGAATACAATTTGAAATTCAATAATTTTACTTTTAGTTCAACAACATGGTTCTTTACTGTGTGCCAAAGCTTCGACTGATGGGACAAAAATTCAGTGTGAGGGAAAGGATTGACATTGCTGGCATGCAGGTTTGTGGCATCTTCTGGTTAAACCATTTTTTAGCAAACTTAATTATTGCTATTTTCTGCTATGATTGGAAAAAAAAACTCTGTTCCCCAGGTGCAAGAAATTACAAAGTCGAATGTTACTCATACATTTACAATAGTAGGAAAACAGCGATCCTTAGAACTTCAGACAAGGTAGATGCAAAGTTTTAAAATATCATTTATTAACAGTGTACGAAATGTGTTAAATAACATTGTTATCTATTGAAAATATTCCAAAAATGATTTTTAATGCTTACCAGTTGAACGTTTGACACCAAAAATAAAATACAACACAACTAGTTAGTATAATTAAACGTCAAAAATGTTCCTTTTTTTGTAGGACTGAGGAAGAAAGGAAAGATTGGTTTCAGGTATGTAACATTCTGTTAAATATTTTCCTCCTTATTCTAGAACATTCTACAGTTATTTTTGGCTATTTTACAAAAATATGGTTATTTTTTACTAGGTTATTCATGCTACAATTGAAAAGCACAAGCAAAACAGCGAAACATTCAACAAGGCTTTTAATAGTTCTTTTTCAAGGGATGAAGAGTATCCTCCAGATTCCCCTGTGAGTAGAAGAGATCTTTTCAAGCACATAATGCATGAGTATATTTTAGGCAACTAAACCCATGAAACTAAGCCTATTTTAAACAATTTAAAGGATTGGATGGCAGTGAACTGTTTCTGATACCAATGTGGCCTCAATAACAGAGCCTGGCAGTGCTGACTATACATTCAGAGCTTGTAAACATTGGATACAACCTACCTGTGAGATATTAAATTGAGTTAAAAACCTGAGGGGTTGGCTGATTCTAATAAATATGAATGCAATTAAAAGCAGCAATAATGGATGCAGCACGGTGCATTGTGTTCCATGTGGTGTGTAAAATGACTTTGGCCTCAATGCTTTACCCATGAAGTGGAGATGCCGGCATTGGACTGGGGTGGGCACAGTAAGAGGTCTTACAACACTAGGTTAAAATCCAACAAAACTTTTAATAGTAATAGTGATTCCAAATAAACCTGTTGGACATTAACCTGGTGTTAACTTTACTCATGAAGGAATGCCATCAGAGTTACATTACTATGGCAATCCACAGCGCACAACAGGCAACTGCGAATGAAGGCATTTCTCTTAACATCTCACTTCTCATAAAAATAAAACAAAACACATCATTTGTGGTTACAAATTACCCACATACATGACCTATAAAGAAAGTCGTCAAGCACAAACAAAAAACTTACTTTTCTGCCTCCCTTTTGCCTGGCTCTGCACACACAATATTTAAAGCTTTCAAGTCTGGTGAATGCTGGTTCCTGGGTTGAATTTGTCTCCCCGGGGAATGTTGTTGCCATGGCGAGTGTTGCTACTGATCTGTTGCATTTGTTGAGGAGCAGTTGACCTCTGGGTCTGATGGTCATTCCATCCCTTGTCCTGTTGGCAAAACGCAACTCTCCTCATCAGCTGTTGCTGTGAAGGAGGAACTTCTCCTCTTGCACGTTTATGTCTGCTGTTGCAACAACATATCTGGTCATTTGCTTTCACATTGATGTTCAAGGTGACAACTGTTTTACGCAGATTCCCAAGTTGCAATGTGGATCAACTTCTATTGAGTGTGTTGAATGTCTGTACTCTGATCGGCCCCCCCAACTCTCGACTCTAGGAATGATTTGGCCGCTTTATCAAAGTGAAATTTGGCTTTCTGTCATTATATCTTAGTTGTGTCACTCACTTATGTTACTACTTCTGGATTCATTCGTTTTTTAGCTATTTGAAAGGTAGTTTGGGTATGGTGTGTTATTAGTCGCTGGGCTGGACTACTTTCCATGCCATATTGTCGCCGGTGTAAATGTGTTTCTCCACTTTAAGGTCAACTTGTGTGTGGATCTATTCAATCATTTGATGATCCCTTTAGCAATTTTCTCTGCTGCCTGAGCCTTTCCATTTGAATGGAAGTACTGTGGAAATGATGTGTTGTGCTGATTTTCCCAAGTATTATGGAAGTGCCTGAATTCTTCACGTGTGAACTCGGGGCCATTGCCACTCACCAGCATGTCAGGATGTCAGGATGCCATGATGACTGAAGTGTGTTTTCAGCCATTCTGCAATCTCGTTGGCATCAACTGGTTTAAATCACAGTAGACTGAAAAATTGTTGACAGTGATGAGATAGTCCATTCCTGTGAGAGTGAATAATCTTTATTATTGTCACAAGTAGGCTTATATTAACACTGCAATGAAGTTACTGTGTAAATTCCCTAGTCGCCACACTCCGGCACCTGTTCAGGTGCATGAGGGAGAATTCAGAATGTCCAAATGATCTAACAGCTCGTCTTTTGAGACTTCTGGGAGGAAACCGGAGCACCCAGAGAAAACTCACGCAGACATGGGGAGAACGTGCAGACTCCACACAGACTGTGACCCAAACCGGGAATCGAACCTGGGACTCTGGCGTGTGAAGCTAACCACTGTGCTACCGTGCAAGGGGTCTACTAAGACAAAAACAGGGAATACTGTTTTTTTTGACAAAGAGTCATTCAGACTGGAAACGTTAACTCCCTTCTCTCTCCAAAGATGCTGTCAGACCTGCTGCAATTGTCTAGTATTTTCTGTTTTAGTTTCAGATTCCAGCATCCGCAGTAATTTGCTTATATGTTCAGTTCTACTCTAAGCTTCATCCATGGTCTTTCTGGGATGTCATGAGTAGCTCTTTAGTTTGCTTACTTTGATGTCCATTACAAAAACTGGCCGACATGTTCCTTCATCTTATTGCCTCAACATCATTCCTATATCGCATGTCCAAAACTGCCCAAAACACTCAAACTAAGGATTTAAATCAATGTGCTATTACAATACAACTACTATCATCTTTAAACCTCAGAAAAAACAATATTTGTTTTGATTTTTTTTCTGGTGGCCTTATCCTTGTGAGGTGCTGTTTTAATGCCTTGTTATCCTGAACAGGCAGAACTCCCTCAGCTTTTGCTGCATTTAAGGTGCATTTGTTTTCAACCAAAATGCATCAACTCATGGTGACATTGAATTCCATCTCCCATTTTTGTCCCCAGTCTTATTTATATTCTCTTGCCAATTCCTTCAGTCAAAATTATTTGCTATGTCTCCCATTTTCAAGTACAGTCCCCCGTCTGGTAATTTTATCAATGCTGTAGTCCTATTACCAATTCTGATGCACAAAGTGAACTAAAATGCCCCAGTGCAGGACCCTGGGTAACGCTGGTACTCACTCGGAATAACTGCCCTCAACTAATACTCTGCTCCCTCCTTTCTTAACCAGTTTTTAATCCTAATTTGCTACCCTTTGGTGTCAACCATGACTCAATTGTTGACATTCTCACCTGAGTCAGAAGGATGTGTGTTCATGTCCCACTCAAGGACTTGAGCGCACAAATTTAGGTTGACACTTCAGTGCAGTACTGAGGGAGTGCTGCACTTCCAGAGGTACCATCTTTCAGGCGAGGCATTAACTCAGGGCTCCGTCTGCCCTGTCAAATGGATGGAAACTATCCCATAGCGCTGCTTTGTAAAAGAACATGGGAGCTATCCCCAGTAATTATGAAAATTAAAATCGCTTATTGTCACGAGTAGGCTTCAATGAAGTTACTGTGAAAAGCCCCTAGTCGCCACATTCCGGCGCCTGTCTGGGGAGGCTGGTGCGGGAATTGAACCATGCTGCTGGCCTGCTTGGTCTGCTTTAAAAGCCAGCGATTTAGCCCGATTTAGCCCAGTGAGCCCAGTGAGCTAAACCAGCCCCCTGATCACTCCACCAATCAACATCATAAAAACAGATTATCTGGCAATTATCACTTTGCTGTTTGTAAGAGCTTTCTGTGCACAAATTGGCTGCTTCATTTCCTGCATTACAATGACTACACTTCAAAAGTACTTCATTGCCTGTATGTAAAGAAGTGATTCAACTGGTGATGTGAAAGGTGTTATACGAATGTAGGCTTTTTGTTTCTTTTTCTAATTCCATACACCTTACTATTCTCCAACGATCTCCTATATTATTGTGTTTAGTCTTCTACACCTTGCAAAGGACTCCACTGTGTCCAAACCAGGATCTTTATTGAATCACACGTGGTAAGAGCGATCTGTCACAGAGCAAGTTATCATGGAGTTTCTTTGTACTCTTCTGGAACTACACCTAGCACTGGCACGACTGCTCACCTGTATTTCTTACTACCATCTTCTACAACCATCTGCTGATGGCGGGATGTGTCTCCCCATGGTAACACATTGGTTAGCACAGTTGCTTCACAGCTCCAGGGTCCCATGTTTGATTCCCAGCTTGGGTCACTATCTGTGCGGAATTTGCACATTCTCCCCGTGTCTGTGTGGGTTTCCTTCGGGTGTTCTGGTTTCCTTCCAGAGTCCAAAGATGTGCAGATTCAGTGGATCGGCCATGCTAAATTGCCATTAGTGTCCAAAATGTTAGGTGGGGCTTCTGGGTACGGGGATAGGGTGGCAGTGTGGGCTTAATTAGGGTGCTCTTTCCAAGGGTCGGTGCAGTCTCAATGGGCCTAATAGCCTCCTTCTGTACTGTAAATTCTATGATTCTATATGGGAGTCCCTGAAAACTATCTTCAGACCGCATGGTGTGCCTGCACTGCCACCTACTGAAATGAATGAAATGAAAATCGCTTATTGTCACCAGTAGGCGTCAAATGAAGTTACTGTGAAAAGCCCCTAGTCGCCACATTCCGGCGCCTGTTCGGGGAGGCTGTTACAGGTTACTGGTTCCATTTTTATAGAGCTTACAAGCATATCACCACACTATGGGCAGGATTCTCCGACCTTGTGCACCGGAATCACGCCCGGAGTGGGGGTGGACAATAGCCGCTCACGCCGGAAATCCAGCGCGACGGCGCTTCTGCGATTCTCCGCAGACCCGCCAGTCCCGCGCACGCAGTCAACGCGGCGCCGGTCGGGGGACGTTGGAACAGGCCCCCACGGCAATTCCCCGCGGTTGACCAGCCGAACTCTTGCCGGCGTGGTTTACATGTGGTACCACCCGGCAGGAGCTGGGACCCTCGGCCAAGGTGGCGGTCCTGGTGGGGGGCCGGGGGTATCTGACTCCGGGGGGGGGGGGAGCCTCAGCGGTGGCCAGGCCCGCGATCGGGGGCCACCAATCGGTGGGCCATCGTGATCTGGGAGGGACCTACCTTCCTCCATGCGTGCCCGCTATGTGGTTCCGCCATGCCGGCGGCGCCCGCGCCGAGGTGGGCTGCAGGGCACATGCGCGGACCCACTTGCAGCCGCCCGGTTTGGCTAGTAGGGCCCCGCCAGCAGCCAGAGCTGCAGGATGCACGCCGGGGTTCTACTAGCTCCCTGGAAAACGGAGAATCACCCCGGACCTTCCAGGAAAAAGTACGGAGTGATTCTCGTCAGTTTTCCGGCGAGTGTAGGGACTTGGTCCCCAGAAGCGAGAATCCTGCCCTATATGTCTTGTCAAAAGTGAGAAAACCCAGTTAGGTGGGAATAAAACCGCAGCAGGCATCGAAATTCTAGGTGGATGTGGCAATATGAAATGAGAGCGAGTTGGTGGAATTGTTGGCAAAATACGTGCCCAACACTGTAACTAATAAACAACTTTAACAACTTCAAAAGTATCAAAATCTATTTCCGATTTCCACACGCCATTTGTTAAACCTGAGTTTATTTTAAAAGACGTGCCTTCAATTCAAGTTGCTACAACATTCAGCCACCTGCTTGGTACAGTGACTATTTGTCAAAGATGTAAGCACCACACCTATACTCCATCATGAAATTAACAGTGATTAATTACAACACCACCTTTCATTTTTGGTCTAACCTTTAGCGTACCGCCTAAAGTACATGGTTCACAATTTTTAAAAAAATACTGCAAAGCAAGTTAATGACCACCAGATTTTCATTCCCCCCCCCCCCCCCCCCCCCCCCCCCCGCTCCTTCCCACCCATTCCCTTTGTTGCTCTGTGTGCAATATTTTTATCAAATCTATGTGAAGCAAATTAGGACACTTTTCCATGTTTGAAATGCTTTCTAAATGTACAATTCTCAAAGGTGGACCTTTCAGTTGAACATTTGTTGAAATAACTGTTCTCTTTTATAGGTTCCAGGTGCAACTTGTGCTGAATATGTTACAGGAGGAGACTTCTCCAGTCCATCTGCTCTGGTATGTGATCATTAATAATTCCATTTGCAGTTTAATGTGTACTCAGGGACATGTGCAGGAGCTGATGAATACTTTGTCCTGGAAAATGAGAATCTGTTATTACATCTAAATTCTATTCTATTCTACCTGAATGATTTTCTCAGGTTTAACAGAAACTGCTAAAATGTTGGTGAATGCTTATGTAATTAACTCGCAAATAGATCTACTGTAGCATTGATCACTACAAGTTGGCAGCTTTTGTCCAATCCGTATGTCATTTTCATGTTGGCTTTTCTCTTGATCCCTCCTCGGGCAGCACTGTGGCACAGTGGTTAGCACTTCTGCCTCACAGCTCCAGGGACACAGGTTCAATTCCGGCCTCAGGTGTCAGCATGGAGCTTGCACTTTCTCCGTGTCTGCGTGGGTTTCCTCCGGGTGCTCCGGTTTCCTCCCACAGTCCAAAGATGTGCAGTTAGGTGGACTGGTCATGCTAAAATTGCCCCTTAGTTTCCAAAAGGTTAGGTGGAGTTACGGGGATAGGGTAGAATCACAGAATAATAAAATTTATAGTGTAGAATGAGGCCATTCGGCCCATCGAGTCTGCACCGGTCCTTAGAAAGAGCACCCCACTTAAGCCCACACCTCCACTCTATCCCTGTAACCCAACCTAACCTTTCTGGACACTAAGGGCAATTTTGCAATGCCAATCCACCTAACAAGCACATCTTTGGACTGTGGGAGGAAGCCGGAGCACCCGGAGGAAACCCGCGTGCAGACTCTGCACAGACAGTGACCCAAGCCAGGAATCGAACCTGGGACCTTGTAGCTGTGAAGCAACCATGCTAACCACTGTGCAATCATGCTCCCCATGGGCTTAAGTAGGATGCTCTGTCCAAGGGCCGGTGCAGACTGGATGGACCGAATAGCCTCCTTCAGCACTGTAGGGATTCTACGATTCCTCTCAAATACTCAGTTTTTTGGGTTTGAACCAGCGGGCAGCATGGCAGTTTTCGTGCTGGTGACCAAAAGACTCCTGGCCAGAGCTGCCATGGATAGGGATAGGAATTCTAGCCCACAGGATAAAGTTTCCAATGGTGAATGCAGAACACCGGTTGTCAAGGGACCTGATAGGGAAGGCATGAGGAAGGGTGGTGGCAGTAGGGTGCGTCTCCTCTGAGCATGTAGGAAATAGTAAAGCCTGAGGGATGTACGCTTGGGGGTAGGAGGGAAGGAAAGAAGGATAAAGGTGGGAAGGGGTGCGTGCTCTGGATAGAAACTACGAGTGAAAGGGCAAGAGGGTGCCAAAAAAGACCCAAATCAGAAATTGATCACAATTATTTGGTAGCCACTACACTGTGACAGCCAGTATGAAAAATATATCTTTCCATTATAAAATCAAATTGTAAAGTTTGTAATCAGAATATTAACAATAAGTTTAGAGGAAGTAGTTTTATGGAAAGAAAATGCATGATCCACACAAGAGTTTTATATTTGAATGGTTGAATGGATTGTTACAGTTGCTGAGGTGAACAATCTTGCATGTAACTTGACTTATGAAATGGCTTGCATATCTTTTATGAGGCTATTCTTCAAAATAAATGACCAGTTTATTCCTTGTAACAATTCCTTATATACGTGTATACAGTTAAAATGTGCTTTTTGAAATGTTTTCCAAAAGCTAAGAAATTCAGGTTGGCTGTATTAGTGAATGAAGGAAGTGCCATCCCTCTGGTGGCAGACATTTCAATCAATCCATTGTCACTTGTTCAATGAGCAAGTAATTCAGTTCATGCACAATGAATTGTTGGAAAAGTAGCCCACGATTGGCTTAACGGTGACTCTTTTCTGAGGATCTCTTTATCAGGTAGGTGATGCATCTGGATAACAATCCAAAAGCAATGGAAATGCTTCTTGCGGAGGGTTTAGAGTTTTTCATCTGTGGCCATCGGCTGAAATGTGGATTACACAGCAAGTTACGGGAGATCAAGTGGGAATAAGAGAATTCACAAAGCCAGCACTGGTGCTGTTCTTTCAGCTTTCTGATGTAATCAGACTTGTTATCCCCCAACATGTGGAAAATGTTTTTTTTAAATTGGACAGCAACAAACAAAAGGATGACAATCACGATTATTTATAACCGTCTTTAAAACTGCGCTATAAACCGAAGCTCCTCTGAGAGGAAGAAACTAAACTGAGACCTGTTTTGACAGGAAAGCACAGCGGGTTTTTGATCTTCGTCCTCTGGGGGTCAGTATGAGTTTTTCTAATACAATTGCAAAGGTTTCCTGTCCTTCACATGAACACTCGTAGTGGTTCAAAGTAACAGCCATTCTCCTTTTAATGCCAAGTGCTTTGTGAGTCATCATTTAAATAATGGTGTGACAACCCTGTGGTTGCTGGTTCAAAACACAGGATGGCTGACATTTTTATCTGCCGAGTGTCTTTTGTGATTTGTGATTTCAATTAGATCACAAGATGGGAAGTTGTACGCAATGAAGAGTTGGAGGGGGGGGAGAAGAAGAAGAAGAAGCTCTCCCAGGTCATTTCACCCATAGTAAACCTGCCTTGTCGGCACTGAGTGGAAATTATTTAAAACCTGTGTAGGAATTTGTTCTCTTACCAATATTCCTGACTGTAAATTGGAATTTCATATAATACCAGCCACTCTCGAGCAATTTTGTGTATTTGTATTTAAATCTAAAGGCACATTCTTCCTGTAAATTTGTGGTTTGCACCCTGGTGCTTCATGTCACGCGAGTATGGTGATGAGGAAACGGATCACAGGATGCATATTACTGTGAACTTTGAGCGGTTAGAGATATTCATTTGTAGTGCATATCCTTTCTGTTTGAAAGTGATTCCGTCTATAACATTTCTGGGCCTTCAGCAAACTACAGATACTTCAGTGGGAAGGGAAGCCTACGTTTTCTCCGCAAATGACTACTTTTTCAAATGTTGCAATCTCTTCTTTCTCTCCCTATTCTCTTCTTTCTCTTTCTCTCTTCCTCATCCATTAGCCAGCAAATCAGCACATTTATAACCTTGGACCAGATTTTGCTTTATTAATGGTTATGCAGCTATCATACACACACACACACACACACACACACACACACACACACACACACACACACCATTATTACTGGATGAAATTTATGGCAACTTTTGGTGCCCCCACACGTGCAGTTAAACACAGAAATCAGGATGGTACTGTCACAGCTCCTCCACAGGCTTCACCGATGGAATCTGCAACAGAAGCCACCATCATTTCTATGTCAGCTCTATGTCAGACTGAAAACCAGTAAGAACTGGATGATGCACCATCGATTGCACGCGAGGCGAGTGATTTACCAATGTCAGGCTTTAATTAACTAGAACACAGCCTGGCGATCGTCTACAGTGGAAAGGAACGATCGTCAGGCTTCTGAGCATTTATACCTCGTTGATAGAGGCGTGGTTAACTCAGCCTCTCGGCCAATCGGTCGAGAGGCACATGACCGACCAGGGCCAATGGTAAGCCGACGTTCTGGCCCAATGGCAGACGAGTATGCAGATCATATCATCACATTCACCCCTTACGGAGAAGGAAGGCGGGGGGGGGGGGGGGGGGGCGGGTGTGAACGAGACCCGGGGTGTGGGGGGGGGGGAAGAACTGATGATATGAGTAGCCGTCGGGAGAATAATTTTCTCTCCGTACCCTTGTCGAATTTGGGGGCTTGCCACTGGCCCAGACATAACAATATTTACAAAAGGAAGTCCATGGGACCGTAGAACTCTAGATGGATTCGATCAGTCGTTTGGTGGTCCTTGACGTCCTGGCCGAGCGCCGTAGTGGAGGAGGTGTCGTCGGATCGGCTGATGGTCCTGCTGATGTCCTGGAGTCCGGGAGCGATAGACCTCGAGTAGTCTCCGTCACCTGAGCTGGCCGCGGAGACGCCATGGATGAGGGATGGGGAAGCTGAGTGGGGTGCTGGGGTGAAAAAGGGGAGGGGGGGTCTGTGGTGGGGGGGGCTGCACGCCGGCGGGTGCCAGGTCCCGGAGGGAGACCGTGTCCTGCCGACCGTCGGGGTACTCCACATACGCATACTGCGGGTTAGCGTGGAGTAACTGGACATGCTCCACCAACGGGTCGGACTTGTGCACCCGCACATGCTTCCGGAGCAAGATGGATCCGGGGGTGACCAGCCACGTCGGGAGAGGGGATCCGGAGGACGACTTCCTGGGGAAAACAAGAAAACGCTCATGAGGTGTCTGATTAGTTGCAGTATAGAGGAGTGAGCGGATAGAGTGCAGTGCATCGGGGAGCACCTCTTGCCATCGGGAAATAGGGAGATTTCTAGACCGGAGGGCTAGTAGTATGGTCTTCCAGATGGTACCATTCTCCCGCTCGACCTGTCCGTTACCCCGGGGGTTATAGCTGGTCGTCCTGCTAGAGGCGATGCCCCTGTCAAGCAGGAATTGACGCAGCTCGTCGCTCATAAATGAGGACCCCCGATCGCTGGAATGTACGCGGAGTAGTCGAACAGTGAGAAGATGGAGAGTAGGGCCTTAATGACGGTCGATGTGGTCATGTCGGGACAGGGAATGGCGAAGGGGAAGCGGGAGTGTTCGTCGATAACCGCCAGGAAGTAAATGTTGCGGTTGTTAGAGGGAAGGGGCCCCTTGAAGTCAATGCTGAGACGTTCAAAGGGGCGGGATGCTTTGATCAGGTGTGCGCGCTCGGGGCGGTAGAAGTGCGGTTTGCACTCGGCGCAGATGTGGCAGTCACGGGTTACTGTCCTGACTTCCTCGATAGAGTAGGGCAGGTTGCGGGCCTTAATGAAATGGTGTAGGCGGGTCACCCCTGGATGGCAGAGGTCTGCGTGGAGGGAGCGGAGGCGGTCTATCTGCGCGCTGGCGCAGGTACCGCGGGACAGGGCATCAGGAGGCTCATTGAGCTTCCCAGGACGATACAAGATATCATAGTTGTACGTGGACAACTCGATCCGCCACCGTAAAATCTTGTCATTTTTGATCTTGCCCCTTTGTGCATTATCAAACATGAAGGCTACTGACCGTTGGTCTGTGAGGAGGGTAAACCTCCTGCCGGCCAAATAGTGCCTCCAATGTCGCACGGCTTCGACTATGGCCTGGGCTTCCTTTTCCACAGATGGGTGGCGGAGTTCGGAAGCCTGGAGAGTTCTGGAGAAGAAGGCCACGGGTCTGCCCGCTTGGTTCAGGGTGGCCGCCAGAGCTACTTCTGAAGCGTCGCTCTCGACCTGGAAGGGGAGGGCCTCGTCGATGGCACGCATCGTGGCCTTTGCGATGTCCGCTTTGATGCGGCTAAAGGCCTGGCAGGCCTCCGTCGACGGCGGGAAGGTCGTGGTTTGCATGAGGGGACGGGCCTTGTCCGCGTAGTTGGGAACCCATTGGGCGTAGTATGCGAAAAACCCTAGGCAGCGTTTGAGGGATTTGGGGGTATTGGGGAGAGGGAGTTCCATCAGGGGGCGCATGCGTTCGGGGTCGGGGCCTATCACTCCGTTACGCACTACGTAGCCGAGGATGGCTAGGCGGTCGGTGCTAAACACGCATTTATCCTTATTGTACGTGAGGTTAAGGAGTTTTGCGGTTTGGAGGAATTTCTGAAGGTTGGCGTCATGGTCCTGCTGGTCGTGGCCGCAGATGGTGACATTATCAAGGTACGGGAAGGTAGCCTGTAATCCGTACTTGTCGACCATTCGGTCCATCTCCCTTTGGAAGACCGAGACCCCATTCGTGATGCCAAACGGAACCCTAAGGAAGTGGTAGAGGCGCCCGTCAGCCTCGAACGCGGTGTACAGTCGGTCACTCGCGCGGATGGGGAGCTGGTGGTAAGCGGACTTAAGGTCCACAGTTGAGAAGACCTTGTATCTCGCGATCTCGTTTACCATGGTAGAGATACGGGGGAGAGGATACGCGTCCAGTTGCGTAAACCGATTGATGGTTTGGCTATAATCGATGACCATCCGGTTTTTCTCCCCCGTCCGGACCACCAGCACTTGGGCTCGCCAGGGACTGTTGCTGGCCTCGATGACCCCTTCCGTCAGCAACCTCTGGACCTCGGACCTGATGAAGGATCGGTCCTGGGCGCTGTACCGTCTGCTCCGTGTGGCGACGGGTTTGCAATCGGGGGTGAGGTTAGCAAACAGGGAGGGAGGGTCTACTTTGAGGGACGCGAGGCTGCAGACAGTGAGGGGGGGGTATAGGGCCGCCGAATTGAAAAGTCAAGCTCTGCAGGTTGCACTGGAAGTCCAGTCCTAGGAGTGCCGGTGCGCAAAGGTCAGGGAGGACAAGGAATTTATAATTTTTAAAAACCTTCCCTTGGACCGTGAGGTCCGCGATGCAGCACCCGGTGATGTGGACGGAGTGCGAACCTGAGGCTAAACCGATTTTGCGTGTTACGGGATGGACAGGGAGCGCGCAGCGTCTTACCGTGTCAGGGTGAACGAAGCTTTCCGTGCTCCCGGAGTCCAGCAGGCAGTCCGTCTTGTGGCCGTTGAGGTGGATCAGCGTAGTCGTTTTGGCGAGCGTGCGTGGATGAGACTGGTCGAGTTGAACGGCCGCGAGCCATGGAGAAAATCCGTCGTCGCTGTCCGATTCCATGCTGGAGGGACCTTGCGTGGCAGATGTGGAAGTCGGTGGCCAGGATCCATATGTGGGGTGAACGGCCGCGAGCCGTGGAGAAAATCCGTCGTCGCTGTCCGATTCCATGCTGGAGGGACCTTGCGTGGCAGATGTGGAAGCCGGTGGCCAGGATCCCCAGGTGAGGTCTGTTCCCCAAGATGGCGGCGCCCAGGACCCGCACGTGGGGTCGGGGCCCCAAGATGGCGGCGCCCAGGACCCGCACGTGGGGTCGGCACCCCAAGATGGCGGCGCCCAGGAAGCCCTCGTGGCCGCTGGAGGCGGAGCTAGCGTTGCCGGCGCTGTGAGCAGAGAGGCGCGCAGGCCGGCTCCAAGAGGTGAGTGACCGGCATCAGCTGCGGGGATGCGGAAGCCGGCTCCAGGACGCCGGCTAGGTGCATCAGCTGTGGGGATGCGGAAGCCGGCTCCAGGACGCCGGCTAGGTGCATCAGCTGTGGGCGGAGGTAAGGCGCGCGGGCCGGGTGCGGGGGGGCCGGGGGCGGGGGGGAGCCGAGTCGCGCTGCGGGCAGGCAGGGACCGGGGGGCCCGGAGAGGCGAGCCGGTCGGGCGCCGGGGCCCGGGGGTGGGGGGAGCCGGGGTCCGGGAGCGAGGGAAGCAGGGCCGCTGCGGGCAGGCAGGGACCAGGGGGGCCCGGAGAGGCGAGCCGGTCGGGCGCCGGGGCCCGGGGGCGGGGGGGGAGAAACGTGCGCGGCGGGCAGGCAGAGGCCTGGAGGGGCCGGGGAGGTGCGCATGTCGGCCGGCGGGGCGCGAGTCGGGAGCAGCTGGGGCGGCCCTGGGGGAGAGAGGGAGGCACACAGGCCGTTTGCAAAGGCCTGGGGGAGGGGGGGAGAGTGCTGTGCAGCTTCCAGAAGCGCTGCAGCCAGCGATTTGGCCTGGCAGACCGTGGAGTAGTGGCCCTTCTTCCCGCAGCTCTTACAGAGGGCGGAGCGGGCTGGGCAGCGCGAGCGAGGGTGCTTAGCGTACCCACAAATGTAGCAGCGGGGCCCCGCGGCACAAGCCTGAGGGAGGCCGGGAGCGGTGGGTAGCTGGTGGGAAGCGTGCCAGGAGGCGGCCTGGCCAGGGTCATAGGTGCGAGCGCTTTGATCTGCGACCTCCAGGGAGGCGGAGAGAGTCAGTGTCTCCGTTAAACTGAGTTCGTCTCTTTCCAGCATCCGCTGGCGGATCACGGGGGACAGCATCCCGGCCACGTAAGCGTCTCTGACGAGTAGCTCCATGTGCTCTGTAGCGGACACCGCTTCACAGGCGCAACCTCTCCCCAGGGCACAGAGGGCCCGGGCGTATTGGTCTAGAGACTCACCGGGGACCTGCTTTCTGGTGGCCAGCAGATGTCGAGCGAATACCCTGTTGATCGGTTTGAGGAATTGTCCTTTTAGCTTCCGTATAGCGTCATCATAATCTGTTTCGTCTTCGATTATTGAGTAAGCGGCAATACCCACGCTGGAGTGGAGGACGTGCAGCTTCTGTGCCCCGGTGGGGGGGGTGGTTGTAGATGCCAGGAACCCTTCGAGGCAAGTCAGCCAGAGTTTGAAAAGTTCTGTAGAGTTCGGAGTTTGCGGGCTGATGCGGAGGCATTCGGGCTTGATGCGGAACTCCATCTTCAAAGTTGTAGTTAATTAAATTGATGCACCACCGATTGCACGCGAGGCGAGTGATTTACCAATGTCAGGCTTTAATTAACTAGAACACAGCCTGGCGATCGTCTACAGTGGAAAGGAACGATCGTCAGGCTTCTGAGCATTTATACCTCGTTGATAGAGGCGTGGTTAACTCAGCCTCTCGGCCAATCGGTCGAGAGGCACATGACCGACCAGGGCCAATGGTAAGCCGACGTTCTGGCCCAATGGCAGACGAGTATGCAGATCATATCATCACACTGGAGAAGGTAATGTTTGTCAGGCCAGGCAGCATCTGTGCAGAGAGAAACAGTTGAGATTACAGGTTGACTGCCTTTCCTCAGAACTGGCGGAAGTTAGTGAAAGGAAAGTTTCCTTGGTCAGGTGGAAGACTGGCGAGATTAAATGACAAATAACGATGATACAAGGCAAAAGAATATGGTAGTGGGTCAAGCAAAGAATCAAAGAGGAAACATAAATGGAAATAACAGTATCGTCAACAACTACTATGTAAAAAATGGGACCGAGATTATAACCTCAAATTGTTGAACTCAATGTGTTGAGTCTGAAGGTTCAGTGCCTAATGAAAAGTTACGGCTCTTTTCCTTGAGCACGCTTTGAGTTCCATTAGAACAGTGTAAATGGCCGATGTCAGAGTAGAAGTGGGGCCTGCCATTTTATTTCTTTGCCCCATTTTCAGAACCGAAACTATCATATGACTTTTACACAAATGTGAAATTGAAATGTTACAGAAATGTAACTTCATATTTTAATGTGCAACACTCATGTTGTGCAGGCTTGGAGGGCCAAAGGGCCTGTTCCTGCGCTGCACTTTTCTTTGTTCTTCGTTCACTGTGGAGCAATGCACATTAAACCATCATGTTCTGTATCTCACTTTGACAAAGTGCTCGAAAGAGTGGGGTGCTTTTCAAAGTGTAAGCTGTATTAAAAAATATTTAGTTTCTTAATTTTGGAATCAGCTTAGACATAGCAATAAATAGCCCTTTTTGTATAGATATGGAGGACTTGAGCTTAATATGAGCAATATTGAAGCATTTCAAATCTGAGAGCTCTAGTCCTTTTCAATATGTTCAAAACTTTGCTACCACATAAACTATAAATAAACGTTCCTGTACAATTTATGCAGTCATAGTTTCCTGTTGAGGTAGATGGCAAATCCTTTTGTCTGGTGCTTCAGTGCTTGCTGCTTGTGGCCATTTGACCATTACGTTTCTGCATTTCTGCCCAATATTTTTTAACAAATGGTGCATTGAAGGGGGCAAGATGTGTCTATGTTCCTCATGAATTCCATAGCTGTATACAAGAAGAAGGAGCATGTATGAGAACTCTCTTATTCAATAACAGTTCATTGAAGCAAAAGGAATACTGTTGTGTTTTTTGAAATGTCCGTTCATGATGCAGAGAATCATATTTGCTAGCTCACAGGTCTGAAGACTAAGCAACGTGATTATAGTGGCTTAAAGGTCAGATAGTATAATGCGTTAATAGCAGAACAAGGGCCACTTCTCTGTGAAAGCAAAATATTGGAACAATTTATAGGCTGGGTTGAGGAAGCAAAATGAAGAACAGAGTTCATGGTCTGAAGTTGTTGAACTCAGTGTTATGTCCAGAAGGCTCTCAGTGCCTCATCAGAAGGTGAGGTGCTGTTCGTCCAGTTTGCATTGGGCTGCAGGTTTATGAAAGGTGAGAGATCGGCCAGCAGGGCATTGGAATAGTCAAGTCTGAAGGTAGCAAACGCATTGATGTGGCTTTCAGCAGATCATAAAAGTATAAACTAATACAAGTCAGAAAGAGACTATTTCCCCATCGAGTCTGCACAATCTCCTTTTGGGAAGAGGTGAGTTAGTTCCCCCCCCCCACCCCACACACATCCATTTCTCCCTACATTTTTTCCTTTAAGTACTTACTGGATTCCCTTTTGAAATCTATTATTGAATCTGTATCCATAACACTATCAGGCAATGTAGTCCAAATCCTAGCTACTGATTCTATAGAAATGATTTTCTTCATGTCGCCTCTCGTTTTTTTGCCAAACACATTAAATCTGTGTCATCTGGTTATTGGCCTTTCAGCCATTGGAAACATTTTCAGAAACATTTATGATTTTAAACACTTCCATCAATCCTCCCCTGAACATTCTCTGTTGTAAGGTGAACAACCCCAGCTTCTGCAGTCTATCTAATCATTAAGTCCTTCATCATTGGAACCATTCTAGCAGATCTCTTTGTTACATTTTGCAAAACCTTCATGCCCTTTTCTAAAATGTGGTGCCCAGGATTGGGGCCAAACTAGTGAGATTGAGGCAGGAATGGAGGCAGATGATCTGATAGAAGTGCAATTAAATGATCTTGGTGTTGGAGAGGATATGGGGTCAGAAACCAAGTTCAGGATCAGATAGACTGAAAAGAGCATGCCCATGCATTGCTCATTATTCAATATACAAAGGTTTGGGGTACAGCCACTCCCTGGTTCATTCCTTATGGCAATGCCTTGATCAATCAGAGTCAACCTGCCTGGTTTAAATTTAAACAAAACCTTGGCAGTTAACTATTCCAAGGTGGATTCTCCACAGAAACATCTCCACCAGTCGAAGTCCATTTGGTAACCATTCAGCACACTTCTCATGCAGTCTCTTTAGATTTGGTATTCTTGCAGATTTGTCCTGATGAGTGCAAGGTGAAAAACTTTCGACTGCGTGCCTTTTTTTGTTCAGCAATACTCAAGTTCTGTACAACCAAACAACAATCAGGGCGGCAGGTTGCACAATGGTTAGCACAGTTGCTTCACAGCTCCAGCGTCCCAGGTTCGATTCCCGGCTTGGGTCACTGTCTGTGCGGAGTCTGCACGTTCTCCCCGTGTCTGCGTGGATTTCCTCCGGGTGTTCCGGTTTCCTCCCACAATCCAAAAATGTGCAGGTTGGGTGGGTTGGCAATGATAAATTGCCCTTAGTGTCCAAAAATGGTTGAGTGAGGTTAGGGGGTAAGGGGATAGGGGGGAGGCATGGGCTTAAGTGGGGTGCTCTTTCTAAGGGATGGAGCAGACTCGATGGGCCAAATGGCCTCCTGCACTATAATTCTATGATTCTATGAATTTGGGTGTCCAGTGCAGTTCACTGGGCAACACTGGTCCTAGGTCCATTGCTACTGAGCTGGATGGTGTCTGGCATGATAAAAACACCTTTTGCTATGATTAATGTTCCTTCTTCAGAGTGGAAATAGGAACAGTTATCAGGGGAGCAATTGTTCGTGAAATTTGAATGAGAAAACACCAGGCTCTGCTGTGATGCCTCTCAGCTCAACTGGTGCCTCTGAGCTGTCGCTGAATGAATGTCACGTGGCCCTAATGCCTGTGGAATCTTACTGGGACTCAAAGCCCCCACGTGAAAAGGGGAGAAAGTTGTTGATAAAAAAATTGTTGAGGGGCATCATGGTTGCACAGTGCCTCACAGCTCCAGGATCCCAGATTCAATTCCGGCTTCGGGTGACTGCGTGGAGTTTGCACTTTCTCCCCGTGTCTGCGTGGGTTTCCTCCGGGTGCTCCGGTTTCCTCTGACAGCCCAAAGATGTGAAGGTTGGGTGGATTGGCCATGCTAAATTGCCCCTTTGTGTCTAAAAGGTTAGGTGGGATTACTGGGTTATGGTGATAGGGTGGAGGCGAGGGCTTAAAAGTAAGGGCTCTTTCCAAGGGCCGGTGCAGACTCGATGGGCCGAATGGCCACCTTCTGCACTGTTGATTCTATGAAAGAAAAGTACCAATATTATTGAAAAAGTGGAAAGAAACCTACAATAATCATGAAATCGAAATACATTTTGTCCTTCTATCTTCAAATGAAGAAGTGCAATGTATTAATCTTGTAAAGTGCTCTAGTGAGACATTTATATTAACGGTGTTGGATGCAGAGATTTTGAGATTTTAACAATGCTCTGGATAATTGCATATTTCAGTGTGGTGCAGTGCCAATGTTTTACTAATGAATAATAGAAGGCTAGAGCTAAATCAATGTTCTATTCTAATTGTAGTCACAGTCGTTGTAAGATTTGCAAATAAAGCACTGGCAGTATCTTGCAATGCTACTTTTGTTGCTGAGCTTCATGTTCAATATTAATTTTTGATTTAAACTGGGGAAATAAACCAGATTCAACATTTGGCAGAAAAAGAGCAGGTTTTGCTGATCGTTATTGCATATTTGAAATAAGATTGCATTCTAGTATTCTGTACACACTATACATTGTGTAGAATAAGTAAATCAATTGATGAATAGCAATTAAAATCAAACTTCAAATCAGCATCTATTCTCATTTGTTTTAAATGTTTGATTTTTGATCATTTTGGATATATAAATTTAGAGTATCCAATTATTTTTTCCACTTAAGGGGCAATTTAGCATGGCCAATCCATTCACTCTGCACATCTTTGGGTTGTGGGGGCGAAACCCATGCAAACACTGGGAGAATGTGCAAATTCCACACGGACAGTGACCCAGAGCCGGGATCGAACCTGGGACCTCAGCGCCGTGAGGCAGCAATGCTAACCACTGCACCACCGTGCTGCCCTCGACATAGCCAATACTTAACAAACAGCACATTATTGAGTATCTTGTACAGTTGCAGAAATAATAGCCTCCTTCCAAATTGTAAAATGGCATGCGGTAAGGATAACTGAGGCATCCACTGTAATGATGAAGGCTTAGAACAGTAAAGACATCTGATAGGTCAGAAACAGGTCAACGTAGCTCTCCGTTTTACAAAGGGTAGCAAAGCAGATGGAGGCAAATACAGACCAGTTGGCCTTTCCTCAGTACCAGTTAAAATACAATGGAAAAGTATGAAAATAATGGAATGAATTATCCAGAATAAATTTAAAGATCCTAATGGTAAACTGCCACCAATGCAAATTCAGAAAGGGAAGATCTTGTCTGGTCAAACACCTCAACTTTTTGAGAAAGTGGTATTCCAGAATTAGAGATGTATTTTGGAATTTCCTTTCATATGGTGTCTAAAAAGCTTTTGACCAAGTTCTGCATAAAAAGCCGTTCCGTAAGATCAAGAAGTAAATGTGTAGAATGTAATCTGGGACAAAATTAGGATTTTGTTGTAACGTGGAAAGCACTGGAGTTATGGGGTGGGATTTGCCGGCTATTCACGTCAGCGGGTTACTTCGGTCCCACGTCGGCGCACGGGTTTCCCGGCGACTCTCACACGCTGTCACCAGGAAATCCCTTTGCTGGCAGGTCACCTTCACTGTCGAAAAACACGCGGTGGGGTGGGTGGTAAATCCAGCGCATGATCAGAGAAATGTGGAGTGGGATTGGTGTTGGGACCCTTGCTGTTGCTAATTTACACTTGCTTTCATCCGCAAATTAACAAGATTGGCAGAGTCCACTCCTGATAATTGTCCAAAATACTTTGCCCCCAAAAATGTTTGAACTATCCAATAATTTGAATGAATTTATTGCACATATGAAAAGAAAATAAGTGGTACAAGTGATTGGTAACTGAGGTCAAAATCACTATGGATGAGGAGAAAGACTTCTGAAGATTGCCATGGGCATGTGAGACACAATCAATAAAGCAATTCAAATATTGAACAATAGATACAAACAGTAACTTTCTAGTCGGAGGAACTTGAGCTCAAACACTGGCTGGAAAAACTTGAGTACTGTGCCTCATTCCAGTAATTGGAATAGAAAGAAAACATTCAAGTTTCGACAGCTGGCTCAGAAAGGTGCCATAACGCTGGTCCTTATGATCAGAGAACTGAATTCGGTGTGAGGACATGCTTGAAACATTTAAGCTTTTTTTCAACGTTTGCATGACTGTGTAGTGGTTAACAACATGGGAGCGATCGATCTGGGAAATTAATTTTCAACAAAGGTATGGTTTAGTGACTTATTAAAATGTCCAGAGTAATTCTTCGCACACACACACACACACACACACACACACACACACACACACACACACACACAGATGCAGACGCACACACACACAGATGCAGACACACACACACACACACACACACAGATGCAGACACACACACACACAGATGCAGACACACACACACACACACACACACACACACAGATGCAGACACACACGCACACACAGATGCAGACACACACGCACACACAGATGCAGACACACACGCACACACAGATGCAGACACACACACAGATGCAGACACATATACACACAGGCACACGCACACACACACGCAGACGCACACACGCAGACGCACACACACACACACACACACACACACACACGCACACGCACACGCACACACACACACACATGCAGACACACAGGGCTACGAGGTAGATTGAGGGAGAGGCGGATGTCTAAACATCCTTTAAAAAATAAATTATGGAAAAAATTAAATATCATGAGAGGGGAACAGCAGTTTATCTTCTGGATGGTTGAGCTGGGATGGGCCAAATGGCTTTCCTCATCTGTATTTATTGTGTGTAATGATTGGATTGGATTTGTTTTCCGAGGTACAGTGAAAGGTATTGTTCTGCCGACAGTCCAGACAGATCACTCCATACGTGACAAAAAAACATGGTGCATACATAAATTCACAATGTAAATACATAGACACGGGCATCGGGTGAAGCATACAGAGTGTAGTACTACTCAGTAGAGAACATGTGGGAAGAGATCAGTTCAGTCCATACGAGGGTCATTCAGGAGTCTGGTAACAGCGGGGAAGAAGCTGTTGTTAAATCTGTTAGTGGGTGTTCTCAGGCTTTTGTATCTCCTGCCCGATGGAAGAAGTTGGAAGAGTGAACAAGCCGGGTGGGAGGGGTATTTGATTATGCCCGCTTTCCCAAGGCAGCGGGAGATGTAGACAAAGTCAATGGAGGTGTGTTTGTATGATTGACTAGGGTGCATTCACAACTCTCTGTAGTTTCTTACTGTCTTTGGCCGAACTGTTGCCATACCAGGCTGTGGTGCAGCCAGATAGGATGCTTTCTATGATGCATCTGTAAAAATTGGTAAGAATCAATGTGGAAATGCCAAATTTCCTTAGTTTCCTGAGGAAGTATAGGCGCTGTTGTGCTTTCTTGGTCGTAGTGTCGATGTGGGTGGACCAGGACAGATTGTTGGTGATGTGCACACCTAGGAAGTTGAAGTTGTCAACCATCTCCACCTCGGCACCTTTGATGCAGACAGGGGTGTGTACGATACTTTGCTTCCTGAAGTCAATGACCAGCTCTTTAGTTTTGCTGACATAGAGGGAAACATTGTTGTCATTCTATCTCCCTTCTGTACTCATCGTTGTTCAGGATCCGACCCACTACAGTCGTGTCATCAGCAAACTTGGCGAGCGGAGTTGGAGTCAATTTTTTCGCCGCAGTTGTGTGTGTATAGGGAGTAGGCAGCCTTGTGGGGCCATGGTATTGAGGACTAGTGTTTATCCCTACTGATTATGGTCTATGGGTCAGGAAGTAGAGGACCCAGTTGCAGAGGGTGGAGCCAAGTTCTAGGTTTTGAAGTTTCAATATGAGCTTGGCTGGGATTATGGTGTTGAAGGGACAGCTGTACTCAATGAATGTAGGAGTCCTGGTTGTCAAGATACTCCAGGGATGAGTGTAGGGCCAGGGAGTTGGCGTCTGCTATGGATCAGTTGTGGTGATATGTGAATTGCAGTGGGACAAGGTATTCTGTGGGTATGGAGTAGATGTGTCTTATGACCAATCTCTTGAAGCACTTCATAATGATCGATGTCAAGGCCACTGGATGGTAGTCATTGAAGCAAATTGCCTGGTACTTCTTTGGCATTAGTATGATGTTGGTCTTGAAGCAGGTGGGAACCTCGGGTTTGACTAGAGAGAGATCGAAGATGTCCGCTAACACATCTGCCAGCTGATCCATGCAGACTCTTGACACAAATAGGAACCCCGTCAGCACTTTCGCTGTCCAAGGGTTCACTTTCAAGAAGGTCGATCTGACTTTGGAAGCTGTGGCGATAGGTATGTGGGTGTCCGAGGCTTCTGGGGCAGTTGACAATGGTTTGATGGTTTCCTGCTCGAACCAAGCATAGAATGTATTGAGTTAATCGGGGAGGTGTGCGTTGCTGCCAGAGATTCTACTCAGCTTTGCTTTTTCGCCAGTTATGTTTAAGCCTTGCCACAACCACCGAGAGTCCGTGACTCTAGCTTCACGTTTCAACGATGGGCCAATTTAACTCAATTGGCTTGATGGTTATAATGTGTTGCAGAATAATGCCAAAAGCACATGTTCAGTGCCTGTTCTCATGTAGTCTTTGGGACTTGCCTCTACACCTTGCCTCGTGGTGAGATCATGGCAGAAACCATGATTAGCCACCCTCAGTCAATGAGGACACTGCATGAAGAGACAGATATTTCAACACATTGTTCCAGTGCTGGTACTAGTGTCAAATCACAGGCTCTAATAAGCAAGAGCCAATAAAGTATCATTTCAGCATTTGTGTGTTTTTGCGTGATATCAGTGATTATATTAATTTTGTACAATTGATCTAAACATTTTTTTCAGATGGATTCTGGTAAAAGAGCTTCAAAAACCAAACGTGATAAGGAAAAGCAAGCCTGCAAAAGCTGTAGTGAAACTTTTAATTCAATTACTAAACGCCGCCATCACTGTAAACAATGCAATGCAGTAAGTATTAAAATCAAACATTTTTTGAGATTTTAATCGTTACATACAACTAAAAGCACATTTAATTTATTTAGTATTTATTTTGAACACTTCTCAATCCCATTATCTCTGTTTCATTTATCTGCTGTTTAACCAACTTTGTTATGTCAATTCCTTTTTCTAAAACTTAGTTATTTCTTCTCTCCCACTTTGTCTAATTAGGGGAAAAAATGCCTGTAGCTCTCGTTTGTCTAATTTGCACATAGGAGCACATGTTAAAACTATATTTTAGTGAGTGGAAAATGTGGTTTGATAACTTGTTTATAGATTATCTGCAGCTTCAGTGTTGAAAGGTGCCTGGTTACACCATAGCCATCAAGTGTGTTCTCATTTATGTTTCCTTCAGATATGATGGTGCTGTTGATCAACAGCCTGATTGCAGAATAATTCACTAGTTTGGACCCAGGCAGTAAATTGGGCCATCTGTTTCAACTTTCTTATTTAAATGCATGTATTTTCAAAACGTCCTGAAGGAAATCTCAGGGATTTGTTGATTTCTGTCCATCTGGCTATAATTCCCTCTATTCCTATGTTCCTCCACGGTAGCACAGTGATTAGCGCCGTTGCTTCACAGCTCCAGGGTCCCAGGTTCGATTCCCGGCTTGGTTCACTGTCTGGGTGGAGTCTGCACGTTCTCCCCTTGTCTGCGTGGGTTTCCTCCCGGTGCTCCGGTTTCCTCCTGCAGGTCCCGAAAGATGTGCTTGTTGGGCCAATTGGATATTCTGAAGTCTCCCTCTGTGTACCCAAACAGGCGCCGGAATATGGCGACGAGCGGGGCTGTTTACAGTAATGTCATTGCAGTGTCACAAGTAAGCCTACTTGTGACAATAATGAAGATTATTATTGTTATTATTTGTTGAGCTTGCTATCAATTTGCTCCGATTGCTATATAGTAAGGAAAAAACAAATTAGAACTAATAATGCTGGAGATAATCAGCAGGTCTGGCGCTAACTGGGGAGTTTTCCAAATATGAGGTTTTACAAGATTTCAGTCTTTTAGGACTGTCTCTCTAATTTAGGATAAAAGAGGGGTTATGTGATCTGTTCTGAAGTCTGTCTAACAGGCCTGGGTGACAGGGCTGTGAAAAATTAAAGGAAGGTCTGTCTTTTTTTGCTGGAAAGAAGGTGCAAGGTGTTCACACTTGGAGACAAAGGCAGCAGCAACTATGTTTACAGTGGTTAGAATGCTAGTCTCAGGAAGGTGTTGAGAATGCCAGATTGTAAAAGTCATGCTTTAAACTGTCTGTTTACTTCCAAGATAAAAGATAATTGGGCTCTTGAGGTTAACTAATCCATTTTTATACCTGTTTAAAAGACCCATGTGATTCACGTTGCCATGGAGTTAGGCTTTGAGAGTGGAAGGGTTTCGAAGATTCCCTGAAAACACAGGCAGTCTGCCAGGATCTAGGAGAGAGAGCTGCCAGAGGCGGAAAGGCTCTGTCGTTCATTGTGCAGGAATGAGGATGCGAGTTTGCTCTCAGATTGCAAACAACAAATTTGTGAAGATTTGAAATAAGGGTGGAAGATTTGCCCAGCTTATGCAAGAAGGAGAATTACCAAGAAAACAGCCCTCATCATGAAGGACAGTTCTGGAGTTGAAAATTACCAGGCTGAGAAAGGAAAGGAACAAATGTAAACCCTTTGGGGGGAAAGAATCATATTGGACTGGATCTAGGAAAATGTAATGATATCTTTAGGGACAGTGCAAAGTATACCTACGAAGTAGGTTTTTCAGTTTTGTTATATTTAAATGGGGAAGAACTCTGATGGGGTGTAATGTAGTCAAAGTGATAAAAGAGAAAATTGCATCATCAGAATCAAACTACAGAAGCAGATAAACTGGGGAAATTGATTAGAGCCCCTTTTAGGGAACAGGGTGTCAATAGCCTATCCTGAGAAACAGAGCCCCATCCAGCCCAGACCGAGCCCTCCAGTTCCCATGAAGGACCTCCCCCACAACATCTGGCCAGCGGTCCTGAGAACTGTATCCAAAACCTGCCTTTATATAGCATCTCTATGAAGTAAAACACCAGAAGCTCTTAGGAGTGTTATTGGACTAAATATTACACTGAGCTATTTGGACAGATGACCATAAGTTGAAAGAGGTGGGTTTTTGAGGTGTGACTAAAAGAGAATGGCGAGGTACGTGGTCAGAATTTCAGAGTCTAGGGCCTACTGGTGGAGCAAAGGAAATCAAGGCTGTGAAAGAATCCAGAATTGGGAGGAGTATAGAGATCTCAGAGCTGTTGGGTGGCAGCAGGCTACAGAGAAATGCAGGCACAAGGCTATATGGAGGGGTTTCTACACAAGGATGTAAATTGGGATATGCAAGCACATATTTCAACAGGCTGAAGATGACTAAGGTTGTTAGGTGGAAGGTTGGACATGAAGCCATTGGAATAATTGTCTGGAGGTAACAAAGACACAAATAATGGCTTGAGCAGCAGATGGACTGAGTTAGGGGGTGAAAATGAGTGATGTTACGGAGATAGAAAAATTAGTCATTGGGGTGCTATTCCCACGCAAAAAATGTTCAAGCCACCATTCAAAGGGGACTGCACAATGTTGTAACACCTTTAAACTGACATCACTCTTGCAGGCCATCCTCCAAGACATATTTAGCACTAACTCTCTGCCATTCATTAAATGTGATTCAAAGAAAATCAGGACTTTGATTCTTTAAAATAAGACCCATACATTATGGTCCGCTTTTGGTTGCTGAATGGACTCTCTGCTAAGTGTGCCTCATTACTATTTCGGCAGACAGCCCAAAGTAACGCCCAAAAGAAAACTCATTTAGTGGCCATGGTGGCACGTGTAATATGCAAGTGTTTGTGAGCAGGTCATTTGTCTTGGTTAAGGAATGGAACGAATTGCGTGAATCCAAAGAATGGGAGAGAGGAAATTAAAAGTTTTTACGGCCAGAACCTGTTTCAAGGATGTTGTCTTTTCTTTCAGATTATCTGTGGTAAATGTTCAGTATTCAAGCCACTTGCAGATAACAGCCGACAGAACCGTGTATGTAAGGAATGCTTTGGGTTGCCAGCCACAGTCGTCCCTTCAAATCCAATACCAGAGACTACAACTGAGCAGAAAAAAAAGGTCACGATGGAGGTGAGTTAATTTTAGTGCAGATATTATTGTTTAATTCGAGGTGATGTATTTTTGAGGATAAACAAACACCCCCCCCCCCCCCCCCCCCCCAAATAAAATGAAGCAACAACTGAATTCTGATTCCGTATCCCGTCGGCTATTTTTGACATGGAGTTCTGAAATTCAGACTGGACTTGTCGAGAAAAAATCAATTCATATGTGCCTTTTGAGTTTCCCTGTGCGCTGACCTTAATTTTGCAACAATTGAATATGCAACTGCACCTCAGGGCTCAGTATGAACTTCTGAATTTTGGATATTGGTGAAATTTGTCAGCTCAAGCAACAAGTGTAAATTGCTTTTTCTGATAAAATTGCAACCAGAAAATTAGTGGATACATTGGTAAATTGTTAGAGCGCACAGGCTAGGTTTTTCAAACCAGTCGGGGGTCTGAATCGGAGGTGGTACGCAATTCGGCGCCACCAGCCTCCATGCCGGTTTCCCACCCTGGTCCTGAGGCAAGTTGAAAGACACAGGTAGCTTATTTAGGCCAATTACAATTAATTATCTTAAGACCTCGATCCTGTGTGGACCATATCATAGAATTTACAGTGCAGAAGGAGGCCATTCGGCCCATCAAGTCTGCACCGGCTCTTGGAAAGAGCACCCTACCCAAGGTCAACACCTGCACCCTATCCCCATAACCCAGTAACACCACCCAACACTAAGGGCAATTTTGGACGCTAAGGGCAATTTATCATGGCCAATCCACCTAACCTGCACATCTTTGGACTGTGGGAGGAAACCGGAGCGCCCGGAGGAAACCCACGCACACACGGGGAAGATGTGCAGACTCCACATAGACAGTGACCCAAGCTGGAATCGAACCTGGGACCCTGGAGCTGTGAAGCATTTGTGCTATCCACAAGGCTACCGTGCTGCCCTAGGACTTTGTTTTAGCAATGTGGACAACAGTGCCAGCCAATGTGGTGGGCACAGGATGGGGGGCACACTGGAGCAACCGAAGGACCAACCATCGCCCAATGCCCCTTCCGCCTGCCAGCACTACAGCATCTATCGGGCCCCAGTTGCGGCTGCTGACCACTGCCAGGAGGGATTTCCCTCCAGGATCATGGCTGGCAACTGTAGCATTTGAAATAAGGAAATTAACTCACCTGCCCATGTCCCTTGCTATCTGCACCTTCACATCGGCAACTCCCATCTTGCAGGTTGGTGCTGCCAGCCTGAATGCCAGTGGTACTCCCATTGGCCCTCTCACACCACACGCCCAGCTGATTGAATGGTGAGCCTGCTCCCTGGCCTTTAATTAGCTGGAGCATTGAAAATTGCAGAGGAATGCCCAAGGCACGCTGTGTCGGGTCAAGACCTGGAAACTAGGCCCCCCGTGTTTCGTTCCCAACTCCTGACTAAAAATCTAGCCCCCACATCTCTTCAGAAGCTGAAATTTATTGTTAATTTTCAAATTAATAAATCAAGCTTGATTTCTTTTTTTAAATACATTTAGAGTACACAATTTTTTTTCCACTTAAGGGGCAATTTAGCGTGGCCAATCCACCTACCCAGCACATTTTTTGGGTTGTGGGCGTGAAGCCCACGCAGACACGGGGAGAATGTGCAAACTCCGAACAAACAGTGACCCAGAGCCGGGATCGAACCCAGGTCCCCAGCGCCGTAGTCCCAGTGCTAACCACTGTGCCACGTGCCGCCCTCCAATGAAGATTGATTTCTAACTTATATATTTAAATGCATTGAGCAGAAAACAGAATGAAGCTGTGTGCTGCCAAAGCGCACAGCATCTGACCACATTAATCCTTTGATTTACTTCCTTACAATTCTTCATTAATCGATTCCCTAGTCAACTAAATAAATTACTGTGTGTTATGAAGAGAAATTAGATTGATGGGGGTGGCGGGATTGAATCTAGAATTAATCACAATGTCACTGAGGAATAAACATTTATGTTTACACGTTAGACTTGTTCAAATTTTAAGTGCTAGTGACTGTTTTATTTGGTTAGTTAGCTTCAGCTAAAACACAACTATCTACCGAAAAAGTGCCGAGCACCAAAAATTATTCCAAGGATAAACTTGTGTATTTTATTATACGTAACACCCGGTGAGTGCAAAAGATCAGATTATAGAAGAGAAATTAGAAAAAAGCTTCTGCAAGTAACATAAGAAATTTAATAAATGCATTGGTGTAATTTTTTTGCGCTGGTCGTTTTGAGTTCATATTTGTAGTAATGCGAGTCAGAGGAAGCTTGCAACATGTAACTTGAATTATGGATTAATCACTTTAAAGTTACCATTGCAGGCAAATTTTTTTTTAAAGCCTAATTATTGTGCTAATTATGGTGATCTTAAAATGTAACTGCTTAGAACCAGGGGTATTTGAGGGTTTGAACAGGTACATCTGAAGGGGTGATCAGAATGAGACAAAGTACAAAAGTAAATAGTACTGTATTTAAAACTGGTCAGAAAGAAACAACTTGGGCAGGTTTCTCTTTGAGAGACTAAGTCCTCCCACCAGATTTGAATCGTGAGAAATTCGCGCTCCCGCTAGGAGCACCGACCAGGAGAAACTCAGCCGATGCAAATGGGCCAGCACACAGCCCAGATGCAGGACAAGAAATTCCCGGCCTTGCTGGCGTCTGATTCGCTGGGGTCCGTATTCTCGTTGCCAGCCTGACGAACTCCACTCACCACAGACTCATTCCAGTCAAGAAGATGGCTGCCCCCAGACCAGTTCCCAGGTTCCGGGAATCGGAGATTGACAGAATCCTGGACGTCATTGAGGAGAGGAGGGACACCCTCTTCCCCAGGATTGGGCAGACACTCAAGCCTGCAATACTGAACTGTGTCTGTGCTGCCAGCCTCACCAGGGGGATCAGCACACAATGTCAAAAGAAGATAAATGCCCTCCTTGGGGCAGCTCAGGTAAGTCACCACCTCAGTGACCCTGGCATCACCCTTGTCCCTCCTCACATCAGCGCCCAATCCCCTAGAGGCCAACATCTTGTAGCTCCTTTACAACCCACCCTCCACGAAGCCCCAACATGTATTGTCCTTTTTGGCAAGGAGCCTTGCACTCTCTTGCCACCAGCTACAGTAGCCCCTACCTCCCCCCCCCCCCCCCCCCGCAACCTTCCCCTTGCTGCCATAGAATTCACTTCCCAGGGTCTCACTATGTCCTTTCTGTCCATAATGATAAGGCAGCCCATAAACATCAGGAGTGACTGATGCACTATCAATTACGACGGGACGAGAGTAGAGAGTAATCAAGGCTTTATTACGCAGAGATGTGGAGCCTCCCGCTCGGCTGAGGTGTTCAAAGGGGCGGGAGACCTTCTCCAGGCGCGCACGGTCTGGCTGGTAGAAGTGCGGTTTACACTCCGCGCAGACCTGGCAGTCTCTGGTGATAGCCCTGACTTCCTCGATGGAGTAGGGCAGATTGCGGGCCTTTATGAAGTGATAAAAGCAGATGACCCTGGATGACAGAGATCGTTGTGCAGGGTGCGGAGTCGGTCCACTTGTGCGCTGGCACATGTATCACGGGATAGGGCATCCCGAGGGGGCTCATTGAGCTTACCGGGGCGATACAGAATCTCGTAATTGTAGTGGAGAGCTCGATCCTCCACCTCAAGATTTTATCATTTTTGATCTTGCCCCGCTGTGTTTTGTTAAACATGAAGGCAACCGACCATTGGTCAGTGAGGAGAGTGAATCTCCTGCCGGCCAGGCAATGCCTCCAACGCCGCACAGCTTCTACGATGGTTTGGGCCTCCTTTTCGACAGAGTGCCGAATTTCGGAGGCATGGAGGGTACGGGAAAAGAATGCCACGGGCCTGCCTGCCTGGCGATGTCGGCCTTTATACTGTTGAAGGCCTGGTGAGCCTCGGCCGTTAATGGGAAAACGGTGGTTTAAATGAGTGGGCGGGCCTTGCCCACATAGTTAGGGACCCACTGGGCGTAATACGAGAAGAACCCCAGGCATCGTTTGAGGACATTGGGGCAGTGGGGGAGAGCGATTTCCATGAGGGGGCGCATGCGATCGAGGTCGGGCCCTAGTACTCCGTTCTGGACCACATAGCCGAGGCTAATCGGTCCGTGCTGAACACACACTTCTCCTTGTAGGTTAGGTTGAGGAGTTTGGCGGTGTGGAGGAATTTGGAAAGATTAGTTTTGTGGTGCTGCTGGTCGTGGCCACAGATGGTGGCGTTATCCAGGTACGGGAAAGTGACCCACAGTTCGTACCAGTCACCATTCAGTCCATTTCCCGTTGGAAGACCGTGACCCCGTTAGTGACGCTGAAGGGAACCCTAAGGAAATGGTAAAGGCGGCCGTCCGCTTCAAATGTGGTGTACTGGCGGTCCGCCTTGCGAATGGGGAGCTGGTGGTCAGCAGATTTCAGGTCCACTGTCGAGAAGACCCGGTACTGTGCAATCTGATTGACCATATCAGATATGTGAGGAGGGGGTACACGTCAAGCTGCGTGTACCCATTGATAGTCTGACTGTAGTCAACGACCATCCTGTTTTTCTCCCCAGTTTTCACCACTACCTCTTGGGCTCTCCAGGGGCTGTTGCTGGCCTCAATGATACCTTCCCGCAGAAGCCGCTGGACCTCAGACCTGATGAAGGTCCTGTCCTGGGCACTGTACCGTCTGCTCTTGGTGGCGATGGGTTTGCAATCCGGGGTGAGGTTCGCAAACAAGGAAGGTGGGTCGACCTTAAGGGTCGTGAGGCCACATATGGTAAGGGGTGGTAGGGGCCCGCCAAATTTCAGGGTTAGGCTCTGGAGGTTGCATTGGAAGTCCAGGCTGAGTAGCAAGGCAGAGCAGAGGTTGGGGAGGACGTAGAGCCGGAAGCCACTGAACTCTACGCCCTGGATGGTGAGGGTGGCGGTGCAGTACCCCCGGATCGCCACGGATTGGAAACCTTATGCCCGTCGACCTTCACTGTCGTTGACGCAGTTGCGAGGTTGTGCGGTCGTGTCTGGTCGATTGTGACAGAGGCCAGACGTGGCTGGTCGGCGGCGGTTGCAGGCAATGAGCGGCCCGATAAAGTGTTCGACGAGAAGGGATCCTGAGGCGGGGAAGATGGCGGCGCCCACGGGACGCACGTGCCCTGAGGCAGGCAAGGTGGCGGCGCCCATGGGCCGCACAAGGTCTGAGACGAGGAAGATGGCGGCGCCCACGGGCCGCACATGGGGGGGTGCCGGGGCAACAGCAGCGACTGAGTGGGCCTGGCACACAGCAGCAAAATGCCCTTTCTTACCGCAGGCCTTGCAGAGCGCGCTCCGTGCCGGGCAGCGTTGTCGGGGGTGTTTTGACTGTCCGCAGAAGTAGCACTCGGGTCCCCCGGAGTTGTGTGGCTGCCGTGTAGCGCAGGCCTGGGGTTGGCTGGGGAAGGTCGCTGGAGGGGTGCACGGTCGGGTGTTCGCTGGCGGGGTCCGCGATGTCCAGGCGGGGTGGGCCGCGTGGTATGGGGCATATGCCTGTATATTGCGTGAGGCGACTGTGAGCAAGAGCGCTAGTTTCTTGGTTGCCGCGAGATCGAGGGTAGCCCCTTCTAAGACTCGTTTGCAGGTGTAGGCCGACTCTATGCTGTATGAACGCGTCCCTAAATAGCAGATCCGAATGTTCAGTGGCCGAAACAGCCTGGCAATCACAGTCTCTCACTAGGAGTTGCAGGGCACGCCAGAAATCTTCCACAGACTCACCGGGGAGTTGATGCCGCGTGGAGAGGAGATGCCTGGTGTAGATTTTGTTGGTCTGCTGCATGTAGTTCTCCTTCAGTAGCGCCATGACCTCAGCGTATGTCAGCGCATCCCTGATGAGGGGGGGTGAAGATGTCTGAGCTCAGCTGCATTTAGAGGATCTGAAGCTTCTGTGCTTCTGAGGGTGGTTCAGTCGCAAATCCAATGTATGCCTCGAAGCAGGCTAGCCAATGTTCGAAGGCCCACTTGGCGTTGTCTGCTTGAGGGTGCAGCTGCAGGCGATCAGGCTTGATGCAGAGATCCATCGTTTTAAAATCTCTGCGTAATAAATTGATGCACTATCAATTACGACGAGACGAGAGTAGAGAGTAATCGAGGCTTTATTACGCAGAGATGTGGAGCCTCCTGCAGCTGCTGCTGAAATGGCTGCAGCTCGGAGAGCCTACACATTTATACTCCACCTACTTACCATAATACCCTCGTATGCAGTATACACAATACAACAGTGGTGACTACCACAGTGACAGAAAATGGGGGGCATCACACTCCCTCAGACGAGAGGGCCCTGCAACTTGTGGGGGAGGCTGAGGAGGGGGCAGCGATGGAGGTTGGCATGTGGCAACAAGCGAGAGTCCAATGCAACCCAGAAGTCCCTATAGCAAGTGAGTCACCCCTCTCCCACAGATCGGTCCTTCACAAGATTTCACCCCATGTCTTGCAGGATCACCATCAGACGATGATCGGGCAATCCAGGGTTGCTGCCCCCCAGCCAGATCCCGAGCACACCATGGGGCTCCACTCTGATTAAAATCTCACCACCGCTTTCACCTGCACCATCCGCCATCGCAGAGGCTATCACCTCAGTGGATGATGTTAGCGATCAGGCTCCTGCATCACCCACTGGTGAGCACCACACAGATGCTGCAGCACAGCAGGTGGAGGCAGGGTCACCCGAGGGAGTGGATGGTCAGAGGGCTGCCCGATCCCAGGCAACAGATGTTGCCCTTCTGGAAATATGATCCCATCATTGGTGCAGATGCAGAAGCAGTGCCAGAATCTACAGGAAGAGAGTCAGCAAAGTTCCAGTACCTGCTCGTCTAGCTGGAGGAATCCAGCCTCCTTCCGGTGCAGGAGATGATGCCAACAAGGCGTGACATCTCGGCCAACACTGAAAGGGCGGCATCTGCAGTGGAAGGCCTGGGGAAAGATGTCAGAACCATGTGGCAGGATATCCAAAACTTGAGGAACACTTCTGTCCATAGGCTATGTGCACGACAGGTGTGCCAATTCTAGTGTAAATGGTACAGTATTATTTCCCTCTGTATAGTTATTGACTGTTAGTAGAGCACTTTTTTTCAGGACAAAGTGCGTTGTCTCAGACAACATGTATGAGCAAGAGTCAGAATTGTTTTGTTGAAGGATCATCACATAAATTGACAGTTTATCTTTACACCGAAAAATTAAAATAACTGGAATCCGACATAGGAAAGGGAATTTCAATTAAAAATGGAAGCAGTCGGCAGTTCTGTTTCTGCAATTGGTGTACGTTGAAATATAGTTGCTGTACATTTCGCCTGCAATGGCTTTTCTTCGCCCCTGTGCGTCATTACGTTGTTGGGCTCCTCCCATTTCTCATCTACACCCTGTCCCTCAGCGAAATCATCCGATAAAGCGGCAGGTCCATTGTAATTGATGACACTCGGCTCTACCTCGCCACCTTGATTACGGCGTGGAGATCAAACGAGAAAGAGATTGCTACTTTTTTTGCATTGAACTTTAGTGAAAAGTGTGACACATTATCACAATTGAAGGGATATTACAGAATGTTATTTTATTGCCGTGTTTATTTGTGTGTTTGTTGTTTCTACAACAGAGACCAAGCTCACTGACGAGTGACAACAGCCTTTACTGCAGCAACTTAAGTTTTATGGAAAAGGGAAAGTCCTGGCAGAAGGCGTGGGTAGCTATTCCCAAATGTGATCCCCTGGTACTGTATTTGCATGTGGGAAGTCAGGTAAGAATGAGGGCCACGTGTTCATTCAATCCAGTTTACATAAGCTTCATCAAATTGAATGCAGAAGTAGGTCAAGGGACTTAGCTATTTTTTTAACAAACCGGGCTGAAACAAACTCAGAGCTTTGAGATGGAAAATCAATTTGCTGCTGTCTTTTTATTTTCCACTCTCCCAGCTCTCAATTTGAGTACTGTCTGAATTAAGTGGAAAAACCCAAATGTGTTCGGGTCGTTTTCTGACTTATTTTGAAAGTGGCCATTTTTCTTGCTTCAGTCAAGTTGTTTGCTGGTCTGCCTGTGACCAAAGTAAATCTATTTTTGAAGATGGGTTACATCGATTTCCTGTTTCCTGCCTCTGTTTTTCCAGGGATGCAGGATCTCTAATCGAGAAAGCAGATCGATGATTAAGTGCTAATGAACACTAGAATTAGGAGCAGCAGTAAGCCATTCGGTCCTTTGAACCTTCTCCGCCATTCAATAAGATCATAGCGGATTATTGCCTTAACGCCACTTAAGTCAAGGGGAATCATTCTCCCAGCATCCCCATCCACTGTCACGTCCCTTCAAATCAATAAGAGTCTCAATAAGATCACCTCTCATTATTGTAAACTACAATGGGTACAAGCCTAATTTGCTTGGCTTTTCCTCAGAAGGTAACCCCCTTAATCCCAGGAATCATGGTGATGAGTTCTTAGCTAGTAGACATATTAAACTGACCTGATATCGACCACCTCCCCCTCCCTGTGGAAAGGTGCCTGACCCTTGCTGTGTTAATACTCATAGCAACACAGCAAGGATCAGAAGCAAGATGGGGACAGGTTGATGTCCTTCCTACTTATGGTACCATGTGCTGGAGCTCCAATATACGGCTGCACTGTGTCACATGACTTGTCTAAAATAGTAATTGGTCGATGTTCATTAAACAGATTCCTCTTTTCCCCTCATTTTGTTCTTTGTTTTCACTCTCTTCCGTATCAGCACATACCAAGAACCCAGATGTGGGGGAAGGCTTGATTTCAGACCTCTATCATTGTGCTTATGGTCAGCTAGTATGAAGAATGTTAGAATGAACTTTGGCAACTTGCTTATTGTACCATTGTAAAATGAGGGAGGAATATTAGTTGGGACATCAGGAAAACCTCTTCGAGACGTGAGGGGGAACAGGTTGAAAATGCATTGGCTGCCAGTTATACAATCCAATCCATTTTATTTTCCATTGAAATCAAGGTAGAAGAGTCTTGGATATGGTGTATAACAGGTGTTTGATCTGATACTGTAGTTTATCGTCCCTGCCAAAATTGAAAGTTGTCCTCAAAGAGCTTTTAATGCCCTGGAGGGACCAGCAACTGGGCTACAATTTAATATCCCATCCATCCAAATGGCAGCCTCCTCCATTGGTCAGCAGCAAACTCTTAGGCTGTCTCAGCTTTATACTGTGGAGTGAGGATTGTACTCATAAAAGATGCACAGAGTTAGTTTTATTCCTTCTGGTCTTCCTGTGCTCTAACTGCCAGCAATAATTCTATTACACATATGCCTATATCACAGTCACTTTCATCTGTGCTCTTATAATACTGTACGCAAAAAAAACCTTAATGACAACAGATTTGCTGTATGCCAGCCAATTATTCAGGCTGATCTGCATGTGGGGAGATGGTGATATAGTGGTAATGTCAGTGGACTGATAATATAGGGAGCCTAGGCAAATGTGCTGGGGTCATGGCACCTGGTGGGAATTTGAATTCAGTTAATAAATCTGGAATGTAAAGCTAGTATCAGTAATAATGACCACGACAACCATCGTTAATTGTTTTTTTTTAAAATCCGCCTGGTCCAGTAATGGAAATCTGCCTTCCTTACCTGGTATGGCCTACATGTGACTACAGACCCTCAGCAATGTGGTTGGTTCTTAACTGCCCTCTGAAATGGCCCATGTAAGGGTAATTAGGGATGGGTAACAAATGCCGGCCTTACCAGCGATGCCCACACCTCATGAAATAATTTTTCAAAAGGTTGCCAAAGCTCTCAGTAAATTCTGTGGAACTATTACAATCTATAGGTGCTGCTTAATTTTAGAATATCAAAGAGACATTGAGCTAATGTCTATTTTCATTGAATACATTGGCTTCAGGTTACATCATGACAAAGTTTCCGTGGAGACATAATCCATTGCTAAAATCTAGAATGTTGCAGGTGTAGGACATTCAGAAGGTTTTCAAACCAGTTTTTTCCAATAGAACTCATCAAGCAGTGACAGTCAATATAATTTGAACATATTCAATCTTGTGCCTTTGCCCACAGATGTAATGTTTTTCTTTCATTCTGAGTTTTTGTTCTGTTTTCATATTTGAATCTGTACTATTTGAGGTTTTTTTTAAACTTCTGACTATCTTGATATATGGTTATGAGTCTAATAATTGTGCTCAGCATTGTGACTCAGCATAATTGCTAAAGGAGGCTGAGTGACAACCAACAATCATTTAGGAAGTAGAAGAACATAGAACATACAGTGCAGAAGGAGGCCATTTGGCCCATCAAGTCTGCACCGACACACTTAAGCCCTCACTTCTACCCTATCCCCGTAACCCAATAACCCCACCTAACCATTTTTTGGACACTAAGGGCAATTTAGCATGGCCAATCCACTTAACGTGCATGTCTTTGGACTGTGGGAGGAAACCAGAGTACCCGGAGGAAATCCACGCAGACATGGGGGGAACGTACATACTCCACACAGACAGCGACCCAGCAGAGAATCGAACCCGGGAACCTGGCACTGTGAAGCTACCGTGCTGCCCAACCAATAAATTGTCCCACCAACAAATACCAATAAATTGTCCCACCAACAAATACCAATAAATTGGTATTTAATTTAAGAGTTTGGAGGACCTATTTATCATTTTTTTTTTTTATAAATGTTTTTATTCAGTTTTCATATTTTATATTGAACAAATTACAAATTGTTAGGAGAAAAAAAAACAACAAACAAACACGCAAAAATTAACATACATATTTACAGGTAAGCATCTTCGTAGTAGTAACTGCGCCCGCCCCCCCCCCCCCCCCCCCCCAACATGTTTATTTAGTTTGGTTTTGGGCCTTAGCTAGCCATCGAACCCCCGTACCGAACCTGTAGCCCCTCCCGCTACCTTCCCCCGACTATTCTTCCTCTTGTACATTGGCCACAAATAGGTCCCGGAACAGTTGCATGAATGGCTCCCACGTTCTGTGGAAGCCGTCGTCCGACCCTCGGATGGCAAATTTGATTTTCTCCATTTGGAGAGATTCCGAGAGGTCGGACAGCCAATCCGCAGCTCTGGGCGGTGCTGCTGACCGCCAGCCAAACAGGATTCTACGGCGGGCGATCAGGGAGGCAAAGGCAAGGGCGTCCGCCCTCCTCCCCAGGAATAGATCTGGCTGTTCTGAAACCCCGAAGACCGCCACTATCGGGCATGGCTCCACCCTCACTCCCACCACTTTGGACATAACCTCGAAGAAGGCTGTCCAGTACTCCACGAGTCTGGGGCAAGACCAGAACATGTGGGCGTGGTTGGCCGGGCCTCTTTGGCACCGTTCACATCTGTCTTCCACCTCCGGGAAGAACCTACTCATACGGGTTCTTGTTAAGTGGGCTCTATGTACCACTTTTAGCTGCGTCAGGCTGAGCCTTGCGCACGTGGAGGTGGAGTTGACCCTATGCAGTGCTTCGCTCCAGAGTCCCCACCCTATCTCCATCCCCAGGTCGTCCTCCCATTTCCTTCTTGTTGCGTCCAGTACGGTGTCGTCCCTATCTACCAGTCGGTCATACATGTCACTACAGTTCCCTTTCTCTAGGATACTTGCGTCCAGTAGGTCTTCCAGTAGTGTCTGTCGTGGCGGTTGTGGGTACGTCCTTGTCTCCTTTCGTAGGAAGTTTTTGAGCTGCAGGTACCGTAGCTCGTTCCCCCCAGCTAGCTGAAACTTCTCTGTCAGTTCGTCCAGTGTTGCGATCCTGTCGTCCGTGTATAGGTCCCTGACTGTCAGTGTCCCCCCGTCCTGCCTCCACCTTTTGAAGGTGGCGTCAGTCAGTGCTGGTGTGAACCTATGGTTGTTGCAGATGGGAGCCCTGTTCGACATTTTGGTCAGGCCAAGTTGCTGCCGCAGTTGGTTCCAGGATTGGAGGGTGGCTGTCACCACTGGGCTGCTGGAGTGTTTTTTGGGTGGGGATGGGAGTGCTGCCGTGGCGAGGGCCCGGAGGGAGGTTCCCATGCAGGAGGCCTCCTCCGCACGCACCCACTCAGCCTCTGGCTCCTGGATCCATCCCCTTACTCGCTCGGCTGTTGCTGCCCAGTGGTAGAATTGTAGATTCGGGAGGGCTAGCCCTCCCCTGGTTTTTGTTTTTTGTAAGACCTTCTTTGGGATCCTAGCATTTACCCCCCCATACGAACGCCATGATGAGTTTGTCCAGCGCTTTGAAAAAGGCCTTGGGGATGTAGATCGGAATGGATCTAAACAGGAAGAGGAACCTGGGCAGTACGTTCATTTTGATCGTCTGAACTCTCCCCGCGAGGGAGAGCGGGAGTGTGTTCCATCTTTGCAGGTCCTTTTTAACTTCCTCCGTCAGGCTGGTGAGGTTCCATTTGTGGATCCCTTTCCAGTCATGGGCTATTTGGATCCCCAGGTAGCGGAATTTATGTCGGGCTTGATTGAACGGCAGCCCCTTTAGTGCTGCCCCCCCCCCCCCCTTGCGGGTGTACTGGGAAGATCTCACTTTTGCTCATGTTGAGTTTGTAGCCCGAGAAGGCTCCAAACTCTTTCAGGAGCGCGATGATTCCGTCCATGCTGCTTTGTGGGTCCGAGATATAGAGGAGCAGATCATCCGCATAGAGTGAGACTCTGTGCTCTCTACCTCCCCTTCGGATCCCCCTCCAATTTTTTGCTGCCCTGAGCGCGATTGCTAGCGGTTCAATTGCTAGTGCGAACAGCAGCGGGGACAGTGGGCATCCTTGTCTGGTGCCCCTGTGCAGCTGGAAGTATTGGGAGTTGGTATTGTTGGTCTGTACACTCGCCATGGGTGCGTTGTACAGGAGCTTTACCCAAGCGGTGAACCCTGTTCCAAGCCCGAACCGCTCCAGTACCTCTATGAGGTATTTCCACTCGACTCTGTCGAAGGCCTTTTCTGCGTCCAGGGAGACGATCACCTCTTGTGTTCTCTCCCCGGAGGGGGTCATTATCACGTTCAGCAGGCGCCTGATGTTCGCGGTAAGCTGTCTACCTTTGACAAAGCCCGTCTGGTCCTCTGTGACCACCTCAGGTACACAGTCTTCTAGCCTCTTGGCTAGGATTTTGGCCAGTATTTTGGCGTCTGCATTCAGCAGAGATATGGGTCTGTATGACCCACATTCCGTTGGGTCTTTGTCTTTCTTAGGTATCAGCGAGATTGAGGCCTGTGCTAACGTGGGTGGCAATGTGCCCCTAGCTAGCGAGTCTGTGAACATCTCCCGCAGGTGCGGGGCCAGCGCTGTCGCAAATTTTTTGTAGAAGTCCGCCGGGAATCCGTCCGGTCCCGGCGCCTTCCCCGCCTGCATGGAGCTAATGCTCTCCATGATCTCTCCCAGTGCTAGTGGTGCTTCCAGATCCCGTTTTCTGCCCTCTCCCACAACTGGTATGTCCAGTCCGTCAAGAAACCGGTTCATCCCAGCCTTCCCCGTTGGGGGCTCTGAGGTGTACAGCTCTTGGTAGAAGGCCTTGAAGGTTTTGTTAATCCTCTCTGGTTCTGTTTCCAACGTGCCTCTGGTATCTCTGATTTGCGCAATTTCTCTGCTGGCTGCCTGCTTTCTCAGCTGGTGGGCCAACAGGCGGCTGGCTTTGTCTCCGTGTTCGTATAGGGCCCCGCGTGCCTGGCGGAGTTGGTGTACTGCTTTCCTGGTGGAGAGCAGGTCAAAGTTCCTTTGTAATTCTTTCCTCTCCGCCAGGAGTTCTACGGTCGGGGCCTCGGAGTATTTATGGTCTACCTCCAGTATGGAGTCGACCAGCTTCTGCCTAGCCACCCTTTCCTCCCTATCTCTTTGCGCTTTGTAGGCTATGATTTCCCCTCTTAGTACGGCCTTAAGCGCTTCCCAGAACGTGGAGGGTGAGACCTCCCCGTTTTGGTTGATCTCAGTGTACTCCGCTATGGCCCGCGCTATCCTTTCGCTGAAGGCCTTGTCAGCTAGTAAGGCACCGTCCAACCTCCATTTGGGGCGCTGGGCCCTTCCCGTCTCTAGCCGCACATCCATGTAGTGTGGGGCGTGGTCTGATATCACAATTGCGGAGTATTCCACCTTGTCTATCTCTGGAAGCACCGTTTTCCCCACCACAAAGAAGTCAATTCTGGTGTACACGTTGTGTACTGGGGAGAAGAAAGAGAATTCTTTCTCCCCCGGGTGGGCGAATCTCCAGGGGTCTACTGCTCCCATCTGCTCCATATAGTGACTGAGTTCCCTTGCCATGTTTGAGGTTTTCCCCGTTCTGGGGTTTGATCTGTCCGTCGTTGGGTCCTGTACACAGTTGAAGTCCCCCCCCATGATTAGTCGGTGCGTCGCTATGTCCGGGATTTCTGCCATGGTCTTTTGGATGAAGCTCGTGTCGTCCCAGTTGGGCGCATACACGTTAACTAGGACTACCGGCGCCCCATCCAGGGCCCCGCTGACCATGACATACCGTCCCCCTGGGTCCGTAATCGTCTTTGTCGCCCTAAACATTGTCCTCTTGCCAATCAGGATCGCCACCCCCCTGGCCCTTGCCCCATAACAGGAATGATAGGTTTGTCCCACCCAGCCCTTTCTTACCCGCAGTTGGTCCTGCTCCCTCAAGTGCGTCTCTTGGAGGAAGACTATGTCGGCCCTCATGTTTCTAAGGTGGGTGAGGACTCTAGATCTCTTCACTGGGCCATTAAGTCCCCTTACGTTCCAGGTGACTATTCTGGTGGGGGGCTTCTGCCCCCTTGCTCCTGTGGGGTTAACCATATTTGTCCGGTGGACGCGCCCCTGCCCTCTGGGGTTTCCCTTTGTTAGGGGGCCGTCCAGGATGTCCACTATCACTGCTCTCCCCATGCGGTCGGGTCCCTGCGCTCCGGGGTTCCCCCTTGTCCCGGGGACACCCGCCATGGCCGTCCACTGTGTGTCCGCCACGCGGGTAGCCCCCTGCACTCCGGGGGGCCCCTTCACCCACAGACCGTACTGGGTGGGTGTTTGCAGCAGTTCCCTGTTTCGAGCCCTTGTCTGTGGCACTTTGTGGCCCTATTCCCTTTCTGGCCTCTTTTGTCCCTTCGTCCCTGCATTTCCCCTCCCTGGTCTCTCGCCCCCCGAGTGCCCCCCCCCCCCGCTCTATCCCTTTCGGGGATACCCCTGTGTACCCCTCCATTGCCCCTCTCTCCCCCATTCCTGTCCCCATTTGCTCTCCCACCTTTGATGGGTGATCCCCCCCCTCCCCTGCCTGGCGCCTTCCCCCCTGTTGGGGGTGCGCTGCGGCCCTGCTCTGTTGCGCGCCCCCTTCGCTAGCTTTCCTGCTAGCACGGTGGCTCCCCGCTCGGAGGTTGCTGTCCCCCTTCCCCTCTCCCCTCTCCAGTACTCCCGTTCCCTCGTGCCGGGGCCTGGCCTCCCACCTGGAGCGGGCCCTTGGGCATTGGGTTGTTTTTCCTGGGTGCTCCTGCCAGGGGGGAGGGGGCTGGCTTTGCCTCGCCCCTCCCCACCCCCCCGTCGGCATGACGTATCTCCTTGCCATGGGCCCCTCGTCCCTACTTCCCATGGCGTTTTTCCAGCCCGTGCTCCTCAACGAATCTATTCGCCTCGGCAGGGGCTGTAAAGAAATATTCCTTGTGTTGGTATGTGACCCAGAGTTTTGCTGGGTACAGCATACCAAAACGTACTTTGTTCTTATAGAGAGCTGCTTTCGCTCTGTTGAACTCCGCCCGTCTCTTAGCTATGTCCGCTCCAAAATCCTCGTAGATTCTGATGGCGTGCCCGTCCCAATTGCAGGCTCTATTCTCCTTGGCCCAGCGCAGGATTGTCTCCCTATCCCGGTACCGGTGCAGTCTGGCTATAACTGCTCTCGGTTTTTCCCCTTCCTTGGGCTTCGGGCGCAGTGACCGATGAGCTCTGTCCATTTCCGGTGGGGTGGGAAAAGTTTCCCGCCCCACCAAGGAGCCCAGCATCGCAGCCACGAATGTTGTGGGATTTCTACCCTCTATCCCCTCTGGCAGGCCCACTATCTTAATGTTTTGCCTTCTCGAGTTGATCTCCTGGTCGTCTACCCTGCCCTTCAGGCTCCCCTGTGTTGCACTCAGTTTCGCCATTTCCCTCTCCAGGGACATGACCCGGTCGCTCACGTCAGTCGCTGCCTTCTCCAGCTCTTTAATGGTTGCCCCGTGGGCTTCCAGTATCTTCCCTTGGGCATCCACTTTCTCCTCCATTCTGGTCAGAGCCTGCTGCACCCCTGACATGGCCCTGGTCATTGCTGCCTGTGCTGCGGCCTCTGTGTCTGCTTTTAACTCTGCCTTGATTGCCTGCAGCTGCTCCCTCACCACCTCTGCAATGGCTTCCTTCCAATTCACGCCCCCCTCTAACCCCAGGGGAGAGGTTGCCCGCCCGTCCAGCCCTTTTGGATGCGGCGATACATTCTTCCCGCTGCTTCGCGTGTTGACTCGTTCGCCCAAGCTGGTTTGCCCTTTGCCCCGTCCACCTCCGGTGCCCCCTTTCTCTTGGGTCCCTTCTGGCATTTTTTTCTCCCCCTTCCCCTTCATCGTTTCTTCTCTCCTTGTTCTTCTTTTCCCCCTTTTCCGCACCCTATTTTAATTTTATTTATATATATATAAAAATATATGTATATATTTTTTTTTTTAAAATGAAAAATTTATTTCCCCCCTTCTTTCCTTTACCCCTTTATTTCACCCCTTTTCTCTTTACCAGTTTTCTTTTGGGTTTTTATTTTAAAAAAAAGAACAGAAATATAAGTCTCTTTTTTCTTTTGTTTTCTCTCTCCACTCGCCCAGGAGAGAGAGAGAGAGTCCCCCTTTGTCCTTGCCACGTGGTGGTCACTGCAGTTGGGGGGAGGGGGAGGGGCGAGTGGGGCTGCTGGTTGGGGGGTTGGGGGGGGGGGGTTGGTGTCCTCGCTGCTGGTTGGGGGGGGGGGGGGGTTGGTGTCCTCGCTGCTGGTTGGGGGGGGGGGGGGGGGAGTTGGTGTCCCCCGCTGCTGGTTGGGGGGGGGGAAGGTGGTGTCCCCGCTGCTGATTGGGGGGGGGAAGGTGGTGTCCCGCTGCTGGTTTGGGGGGGGGGAAGAGGGCCCGCCGCTACCGCACCGTTCCCGGCCCGCGTGGGGGGGGGGGGGGGGGGGGGGGAGAGAGGGGTTGGACCTGCCGCTGCTGGGCCTCCCTGTCGCCGTCGCTCCTCGCCTCCGCCTTCCGCCGCCGCCCGCTCCTCCTCAGCTGCCGCCCGCTCCTCCTCCGCTTCTCCTCCGCTTCTCCTCCGCTGCCGCCCGCCGCTGCCGCCCGCCGCTGCCGCCCGCCGCTCCTCCGTTGTCGCCCGCTCCTCCGCCGTTGCCGCCCGCTCCTCCTCCGCCGTTGCCGCCCGCTCCTCCTCCGCCGTCCGGCCTGTCGGGGGGGTTCCTTCCTGGCGCTTGCGGGAGCCCCTCTCCCTGCGACCTCCTCGCTCGCCGCCCGGAAGTCCAAGATCAGGACCTATTTATCATGACCAAATTAATGGAAATTAAGATTAAATAGTTGGGGATTACATAACGTAATGAAATACAGGCATCATTTCCAGTATGCATCCAGTAAAATAAAAGCTGCAATGGTGTAAAAAGCCATGGTTAATAATAATGCTTTTCATATGACATCCAGAGCATTTTATAGCCAATAAAATACATTTTGAAATACAGTCAGTTTTTGGCATCCAGTGTACACCCAGCAAGGCCCCTTAAACAGTAAATGTGATAAATGGCTAGTTGAACTTTTAGTTGTGATGGTTAAGGGATGAATGTTTGTCAGCATGCCGACAGGCCATCCACTAATGCCATGAAATGTTTTGCATCCATCATTGATATTTTACTTCGGCTTCCAAGAGAGAAGAAGCAAAGATGCCATTCAGGGTTGATTCTTCAGATAAATCACTTGTTTTCATACATTTTGAAGCTGCGGTAGCCAATTTGAATAAGATTGCATGTTCAGTGACATATAGGAAAATTATTGTATGTGCAATAGCTATAGTTGTACAAAGAGGGTTTGTCCTGTAATTATAATTCTAGTTGTGTCCAGTGGATGTAGCAGAGAAAAGCCAAGATGTCTCTGTCGGTAGTGTGTTCTGACAGTCCCGTAAGTGAAGCATAGAAATTGCTTACTGGATCATCTTGTTTAAGGTCATTGCTGTAACGCCTATGCAGCATTGCAAGAGCATTGAGAGATAAGTGGTTGTAGATGTTATGAGGTTTTTCCAAGTCTGGCTATTTGAAACAAAGGATAAAGCATAAGTTGCAAAGATTCACATTTGTTGTATGTACATTTCTAGCCAGATGTGGAAGTCGGATTCACAGTGATAAGGATGTAAAGGTTTGTACCTCATTCCAGATACAGAATCCTACCCCAGTGCCAACATTGTGAAATTCATGGGAGCTTGTGGGTTGATTTGGAAGATGTGGGCAAAGTTTTCAGTAAGTACTTTGGCTCCATCTTCACTAAGGAGAGGGATGATTCAGACAATCTAGTTATGAAATATTAGATACCAAAGGCATAGTGAGAGAGGATGTATTGGAGGGAGTGGCATCCTTGAAGATGGATAAATCACCAGGGCCAGATGGATTATATTCCAGACTGTTGAAGGAAGCTAGGGAGGAAATAGTGGATGCTCTGGGATCTTTTCCAGTCCTCACCAGCAGATTGGAGGTCTGAAAACATTGCACCATTATTTAGAAAGGATGTGAGAGATAGGCCAGAAAGCTACAGGTCAGTCTGTCTGAATTCAGTGGTGGGAAGATTGTTGGAAACAATTCTGTGAGACAGGATAAACAGTCACTCCGAAAAGCATGTTTTGATCAGTGGTGGTCAGCATGGTTTTGTTAGGGAAGACCTTGTATTACTAATTTAGTAGATTGTTTGAGAAAGTAACAGGGAGGGTTGATGAGGATAGTGCAGTGGATATGGTCTACATGGATTTAAGTAAGGCATTTTCAAAGTCCCACAAGCAGACTGGTCCGAAAAGTGAGATCCCATGGGATACGGGGAAGGTGGCAGACTGGATCCAAAATTGGCTCAGTGACGAGAAACAGAAGATGGACGTTTTTGCGAATGGAAAACAGTTTCAGGTAGTATTCTACAGGGCTCCGTGTTGGGGCACTGTTTGTTGTACATATTAACGATTTAGGCTTAAATGTGGGTGACATGATTGGGAAATTTGCAAATGACACAAAAATCGGTTGTGTATTTGATGGTGAAGAGGACAGCGGTTGACTCCAGGATATCAATGGTTTGGTTAAGTGGGCAGAGAAGTGGAAAATCCGGAAATGTGAGGGTTAATGTCTTTGGGGTGGTATTATGATCTCAGTTAGTGTTCCTACTGGACAGGAAGGTCCCAGAATGGAATCCTGGCTCAGAACACCATAATATTTTACTTTCTTTAGAAAATGTGGAGGAACAGAATCACAGGGTGGCACAGTAGTTAGCACTGCTGCCTCACAGCACAAGGGACCTGGATTCAATGTTGACCTTGGGATACGATCTGTGTGGAGTTTGCACTTTCTCCTCATACATGCGCACGTTTCCTCCGGGTTTCTTCCCACAGTCCAAAGATGTGCCGGTTCGGTGGATTGGCCATTCTAAATTACCCAAAGATGTTAAGGTTAGGTGGGGTTACAGGGCGTGTCGCGTCTTTTCGTCCGACGTCACTTCGTCCAACGACACTTCGTCCACGTCTTTTGGTCCAACGTCTTTTTGTCCGCCCGTCTTTTGGTCCAACGTCACTTCGTCCAATTATCCAATTACAAATTAACTCCGTATAAAACCATTTAATTGATAAAATGCAAGTACAATACAGCAAGTGAATTTAATTGCTAAAATGCAAGTAATTGATAAAATGCAAGTAAAATGCAAGTTTAAAAATGCAGTTAAAAAGTTAAAAAATCTAAAAATGCAGTTGAAAAATCTAAAAGTTTACTAATTACTTAAAATTCCCGAAATTACTTAAAATTGATGTAAATTGTAAATTCCCGAATGATCAAATATTCCATCAGATACAATGGCTCTCATCACGCTGGAGCATACATGGGTGAATATCCTGCAGCTTATCTTAATAATGTCTGGAGATCAAGCAGCACAAATGCAGAACTCAACCTCAAGAGGCGAAATAGGTGGAGAAGATCCTTGAGCAGTAACATTGAAAAACTAAATTAAACTATTTGTAATTGGATAATTGGACGAAGTGACGTTGGACCAAAAGACGGGCGGACAAAAAGACGGTGGACCAAAAGACGTGGACGAAGTGTCGTTGGACGAAATGACGTCGGACGAAAAGACATAGCACCGTTACAGGGATAGGGCAGGAGTCTGGGCTTTGGTCAGGGTCTCTTTTGGAGGGTCAGTGTAGACCTGATGGGCTGTGTGGCTTCCTTCTGTACTGAAAGGATTCTATGACCTTTCTGTTCCAGGATTGTCTATTAGCTTTTTATAACAAAAGAAAACATTTATTAACCATGACAAGTTTGACTACAAATACATTATGCCTTCACTCCCACTTATCTTCACAAATATGCACAGATTTTAAAGATGACACATGTTAACACTTTATCTCTCGTACTACAATGTCCTCAATAAACACAGCCCCTGTAACCCAACAGGCTAACTGTGATGTGTCAACACCCCACTCAGAAACCCTGTGACAGATGCCCCTCAAGCGATGATCTGTGGATTTTTCCACAAATACCTGCCAAATGAGTGTCACATGAGTGTTTCCAAATACCCTCTTAAAGGGTGTTTTAATTACTTCTTTCATACAATGCTTTCCCTCAGCTGTTTTGGCAAAGATCCACTTCCAGGTCTTCCAACCATCCTTTCAAACAAGGCTTTCTCTCAGCTGTTTTAGCAAGGATCAGCCTTTAGGTTTTCCAGCTCTCTTTTCAGTATTCCTTTGCTTGGATTACATCCAAACTTCTACACAAAAGCTCAGGTGCTCCGTCCCTAACAGAATACTATTGTTTCCAAAGGCTGGAAATAAGGACACCAAATATTATGATTGCTTCTGATCTCTGGCTTTCCTCCAACCAATTTCACCCAATCTGTTCTTTTCAAGTCTGCCTTTCAACTCAATGAACAGTAGCGTTTTCCAATTCCAGTTCCTCTTGGTTCCTTTAACCTACAGATTTCCGGGAAACTTCTCTTCATTCTCTAATTTCCAATGCTAATTGTCCTTTAGTTCCTCTGGAGATTACTTTTATGCTCACTACTGCACTGCATGCCTTTCCTGCTTCTAACTCTAGCTGCCAATCGATTCAGTTTAAAACACTCATAAAGTATTTTCCCCTGAAGCTGCCCCGGTTGCCAAGCAACATCTCATTGTTTCCCAAGCTCTTATTTACTTTCCCGTTGTAAACTCTCTCTCAGCACAATAGAAACACAGTTTGAACTGAAACCAAAACCCCCCATATTTAACCTTTTGAAGGCCAAATGTGTCTGTAGCTTTCGAAGTTTACATCCTGAACCACATTCAGCAACATCTGGAGAAGCAACTTTACTGATCGTTCTTGAACAAACCTGTTTACGGTCACAGAATAATTCACTGCTTTCTGAAAAATCTTGCAATGTCCTCATCTGTTGTTTTGGAGCAGAGTACCGCCATCTTCAAAAGGTTCAATAACCTCAGATACATTATGGTGCATTTGAAATAAATGAAGTGATTTTACAGTGCCGTCAATTTATTTTTCTGATGGCAGCTAAGAGCGTAGAAACCTTTGGCTTGAAATTATATCTGTCGTTAGAATTTCTTGACACAAAATTAAGCTTTGTATTCTCGATGCTTAAATTAAGTGTGCACGCGGTGGGTGGGAGTCTGCACTCCCCTTCCCCCCGCCCCCCCCCCTTCCCCCTCCCCCCATGTCGAAGGTGGCTCTCCATTGGCTAGCGGCGGGATCTTCTGGTTCTGTCGCTGTTGCCGGATTTTCCGTTATCCACGCCCTCCGCCGCTGAGGAATCTGCGATGGGGTGGGGGATCACTGTTGGCAGGACCAAAAAATCCCACCACTGGGAACAGCTAGAAAATGTTGCCCATTGTACACGTTGGGGACGTTGTTGATTGTTGACTTGTTCAAGCTGATTTTCTTTCTGAATGGGAAACCTGGTGAAATGGATTTCAATTTCTACATGTTGACAATACACTAAAGATTTTAACTGTTTCATACTCATACTGGGAAATTTTCTTACAGGAAGGAAAAAATGCCCGCACTATCCCATTGCCTGGCTATGAAATCGAACTTCCTAGTTCCGCTGATATGATTGAGAAGAAGTATGCTTTCAAGCTGAGGCAGTCCCAACAGATCTATTATTTTAGTACAGACGACGAGGAGCTTCAGAAAAGATGGATTGACATCATCTCTAAAACTGCCAAGGGTGAAGTCGAAGAAGAAGCGAGTAACTCGGTAGAATAAAAAAAACAGTGGCCAAATTAGCAGCAGATGAAACCAAGGTTGTATAGTGACTTTCTATGGGGTGAGCTGTCTTTTCCATACTTGAATTAAACCGTGAGGGCACTTTCATTTGAGGAAGACGCTTAAAATGTAATCATCAGTATCAGACTTAAGTGTTTTGTGTGTTGTTGGTCTTCAACAATTATGACAATTATGCTACTGGTGGACCCAAGCACATCAGAGAAAGTGTTGTAATTTACAAATGAATTCCATTGTTCATTCCATTTCAGTCCAGTGCAGTACAGTTTCTGTGTAAATGTGTTTAACAGCAGTACTTGCCATTCCTCTGTGCAAGATGTATAGTAATTCATTAGCTAAATATATGTTCATTTAAGTTAAAAGTTGTGACTTCCTGTGGCTGGCCACTTATGGTCTATCAATTGTCTACCCAATTCTTTAAACACTGTGCTCTTTGTCCTATTTGGCATTTGATGATGTAATTAATTTCTTCATAAGTAAGAATGCTGAATGGATTTTTTTCTCATGTTCCATACTGCTAACAAAAGGCAGGAAAATGCTGTACACTTGCAAATGTGTGCTTCCCTGTAGCTTGTGTGGTGCAAAAACCTGACGCTGAAATCTGTATGCCAATTTCACTTATTTATGTATTGTGCTTTTAAATAAAAATGCCTGCTTTTCACCATTATTACACTGTTAGACAAACTAAAATTGACCTGGTCAGACCATCAACCTGTATGCATTAAATGAGAATTATCCAAAATCCCTAGGCGTTCTTTCTCCTGACAATGGCGATTTGAAGAAGGGAAGCCAACTGGATCTTCAGTTGAGGCTTTGGTCTTGTTTAAACATCTTTGATTGTTAGGAGATTTGAGAGGGTAGATGCTGAGAGGATGGGCTTGATTTTCAATTTGGGGTCAGAAACCCAACAGCCAGGTAATTTCCGAGTCCTGACCTCGGAAATCCGGTGACCAAATAATTTCTGATTCCCGACCTCGTAAATCTGACGGCTAGAGAGTTGCAACCTTGCACCGTTCCAGAAATGTAAATCCCCAATTGGACCAATAGCGAGCCAGGTGTTCAATCAGTGGCAGGGGGCATTGCCAGGAGGCATGAGCAGCAAAGACAATAGCTGCAGTCAACAGGACTCCAGGATAAGATCGACACACAGCCATCACTTCAGGTACAAAGTAATTTGTAATGTATGGAGGAATGAGAAAAAGGTAAATGCATTATTTTGAAACTTGCAACAGCCTTCTTGGATTTTATTTCATTAACTGTTCACGTTTTATGTGCCTGAATCTAATTAACAAGTAATATCATAGAATAGAATTTACAGTGCAGAAGGAGGCCATTTGGCCTATCGAATCTGCATCAGCCCTTGGAAAGAGTACCCTACTTAAGCCCACGTCTCCACCCTATCCCTGTAACCCAGGCCACCTTTTTTTTAATATTGGGAGCAATTTAGCACGGCCAATCCACCTAACCTGCACATCTTCGGGCTGTGGGAGGAAACCCACGCAGACACGGACAGAAAGTGCAAACTCCACAAAGACACTCAACCGAGGCCGGAATTGAACCTGGGTCCCTGGAGCTGTGAGGCAGCAGTGCTAACCAATGTGCCGCCCGGTGGTATTCTTGGTAGCGGTGCATCATTTTTATTACAACAAAAAAGTGTTTAAATGGGAAACTGTGAAATAATGGCCTAGAATCTCCAATCTTCCGGTGGTCACACCCTGAACGTATTCTCTACAAGACCCCTCAGGAGTCCCAACACTTTGACCATACAAGAATTGTCCGGGAAGTTTGAACTTCCAATGGACAATTCCCTGCACGTGAAATCTCCAACAATCTGAGTTGGAGACTTTGGGCGGGATTCTCTGGCCGCGCCTACCCGGCCTCTGTAGAATCCCGCCCGAGTTCAATGGACTTTTCCATTGTCCGCGTCTTGCCTGTGGCACAGGGGTGGGGTGGAAGAATCTAGCCCTTTAGATGGTTCCAACTTACTTATCAGATTAGTTATCCAAGTAAAGTCGGCAGCTAGTGTTGTAAAGAAGGGGCATAGTTTCTACCGTGATTCTCTCCGCTCTCCCAGTGAGGATTGTTGCACCGCATGAGTTTGGAAGGACCCTGCATTCAGAAGATGGCCCCAATAACATTGTAGAAGGTTAAGAGGTAAGGTTGTGTCTGATCTGGGTGAGAAATGGGTATGCAAACTCAAATCAGGTGTTCTGAGCCAATAACTATTCAGTGCGATCTACCTGCTGATAACTTGATGACTCTTGTTTTGCTCCTTTCTCCAACAATGTAGGTGTTATGTTTGTTTTGTCATATTTTTGCTGTAATAAGTGAACATGGCCAACTGTGAATCATCAAGTTGTGCATCATAGAGCATTAGGTTACATAAAATCAATAAATTCCCAGTAACCTACAAATCTCACTTTCTTCATAAGTATTAGGAAGACCAAAACTATTGCCTTTGGTCTCCACCACCATCTTTGTTGCTGCCCCATGGACTCCCTGTCCCTCCCTGGCAATGGTCTGAGCTGAAGCAGGTAGTTCACAACCTTTCTTCTAAAGATATTTTATTCCAAATGTTAAAAAAAATCAACAAAACCACATTCCAACAAAACTGAGTTAACAGCTTGTACATTTTTCCCCTTTCAATTTCTCCCCCACCCCCATGACTAACAGCTCCAGAAATATCATCATGAACTACCACCACTATACCTTAAGGCAAACTTAATCTTTTCCACCCAGAGAATCTGGTACAGGCCCCCCCAGACAAGCCGCAATCTCCAGCCGCGTGTCTGACCTCTGATACAAAAGAATCCATCGCTGAGCAATCAGACAGGCAAAGGCCGCAACATCGGCCTCCTTCCCCTCCAGCAGCTCCGGCACCTCCAAAACCCCAAAGATCGCCACCATGGGGTCTGGCTTCCCTCGGCCCCTACAGTCCTCGATAAGGTCCCAAACACTACCTCCAAGAAGCTCTCCAACTTCTCAAAACATGTGAACATGATAAACCGGCCCCAGCCCACACTTCTCACGTTCATCCATTACCCCCAAGAAGAACCCACTCATCCAATCCTGAGCCACATGTACTCTGTGCACCACTTTAAATTGAATCAAGCTCATTCTTGCACAGGAGGAAGTTGAGTTCATTCACATCATCACCTCACACCAGAGTTCCCATCCTATCTCCCTCCCCAATGGCCCCTCCTAATGGTCCGCTTAATCCTTTCCACCAGCGCCTTACCTTGCTCTCCCAACCACCTGCATATGTCCCCAATCCTGCCCTCCCCCACCTCATCTGGTAGCATCAATTTCTCCAGCAGCCGGTACTCCTGCATTTGGAGGAACAGCGGCAGCCATTTTTGTGCAAAGTCCTGCACCTGCCAGTACCTAAACTCACTCCCCCTCGGTAACTCGAATCTCTCCCGCAGCTCATCCAACCCAGCGAAGTTCACCTCTGAGAAAATAGCACTGACCAGCTCCAACTCGTCCACCCTCCACTGCCGATACATCCCATCCATCCATCCCCCTCTTCTGGCTTAAACCTGTGCTTCCTATCTGTGGCATCAGCAGTGACATCTGGTTCAATCTGAAGTGCCTCCTCAGCTGATTCCAAATCTTAATAGTTGACTCCACCACCAGACTCCCCATATACTTCCTTGGTGCTAACGGGCAACGCATCCGTCACCAGGGCACTCAAATCTGAGTCCCTACACGACTCCTCCAACCTGATCCACTCCGCCTCTCCCCAACACCTCACCTTCTCCACACTCGCTGTCCAATAATAGTGCATCAGGTTTGGGTGCGCCAACCCCCCCTCTCTGCCTTTGTAGCAGAGTCCTCCTCATCCGAGGTACCTTCCTTGCCTACACAAATTCCGAGACCAGCGCCTCCGGAAAAAGGCCTTAGGGAGAAAAATAGGGGGGGAAGCAAAACAAACAGGAACCGTTGCAGCACGTTCACCTTTGCCACCTACACCCTTCCTACCAACGTCAACTGCAACGTATCCCACCTTTTAAAATCCCCCAGAACCTCTTCCACTAACCCAGTCGAGTTCCACCTACATTGCAGCTCACCCATCCATTACCTGAATCCCCAGATACCTAAACTGCTCCTTTGCCACCTTAAATGGTAGCGCCCCCAGTTTGCCCCCCCCCCCCTCCCCCACCCACCCTGCCCCACTCCACCACGTTCACCGGGAGCACCTCACTCTTCCCTATGTTCCAACAGCTCACAACCTATTTGACCCCGAGATGAACTTTTGACCACATATCTGCGGCAATACTAAGACAGCCATTTTTTATTTCTGTAAAGTTGCCCAACTCTCCCGATGGCCCTGGGGAAATACTCAGGGAGTCCGGTAGTAGTAGCGACATTGAAAATCTGGAGGCAGTTGCGCAGCACCTTAGGCTGGGGGCGGGGTCAAGGGAAATACCAATTCGGGGGAATGACAGATTTGAGCCAGGGAAGTGGGATGGGAGTTTTCGGAGATTGTGAGGAGAGGGAGTGAGGGCACTATAGGATTTGATTCTGGGGGGCCGGTTTGCGGGACTGAAGGAGCTGGAGGCGAAATATGGGTTGGGACAGGGGGAAATGCAGGTCTAAGATTTCACTAAGAAGGAGATACAGAGCTTTCTGGTGGCTCCGGCTTCCACGCTGTTGGAGGAGATGCTGACGACAGGGGGAACGGAGAAAGGGGGTGGTGTCGGCCATTAATGGGGCAATTCTGAGAGAAGAGAAGGCACCGCCAGAGGGGATTAAGGCAAAGTGGGAGGAAGAGTTGGGAGCGAGCATGAAGGAGGGGTTGAGGTGTGAGGTGCTCCGGAGGGTAAATGCCTCAACTTTGTGTGCTGGCCAAGGATGAGCCGACTCTTTGAGGGGGTAAAGGATGTTTGTGATCATTGCGGGGGGGGGGGGGGGGGGAGTCCCGCAAACTACATTCATATGTTTTGGTCCTGTCCAAAGCTGGAGGGGTTTTGGAGGGAGATGTTCAGGGTAATTTCGAAGGTGGTACATGTGAAGCTCGAGTTGGATCCTCTGGAGGCCATATTTAGGGTATTGAATCGGCCGGGGTTGGAAGCGGGTGTGGAGGCAGATGTTTTAGCCTGCGCCTCGCTGATTGCCCGAAGGCAGATCCTGTTGAGATGGAGGTCAGTTTCTCCACCCTGTGCCCTGCCGTGGCGGAGGGATTTGTTGCAATTTTTAAACGCTCAGAAAGGTGAAGTTTGAGTTGAGGAATGGATGGAAGAGTTCTGCAATTCATGGGGTTTGTTCATTGTACACTTTCAAGAATTGGATGACATCGAACGTTAGTTGGGGGGGGGGGGGGGGGGGGGGGTTGGATTGTGTATGTTGTTCGTGATTGTATGGGTGGATGGTGGATTCCTGAATTATTTTCTTTGATGTTTGTATTTAAAATGTTGGGGGTTGGTGGGAGGGAGGAATTGTTGGCCAGGGGATTGACATTGTATTTGTTACTGTTGATTATTTATTGGTGGGTGTAAATTTAGATGAAACTGTGAAAAAGAGAATAAAAATATTTATTAAAAGAAAATTGCCACCTCTGCGGAACAAAAGGCCGAATGGCCTACCCCTGCTCCTAGTCTCTGTATTTCTACCACAGCACGAGTATTACTGCAAAATCTTTGCTAACTAGGCTATTCCAATACACATCTGGCCAACCTCCCACATTCAACCCCTGGTCAATATGAGATCATAAAAACCTGTCCTAACTTGTATCAAGGTCTGGTCCCTCATTACCTCTGCTCGATGACAATTCCCAGATAACCAACAATTTAAATTATTTTATCCTCGTTTCCAAATAATTTCAAGACCTTGGGCGGGATTCTCCCATACGGGGCGGGGGGGTCCCGGCGGGATGAGGTGGCGTGAAGCACTCCGGCATCGGGCTCCGCACCTTCAGGGGCTATGCCGGCGCCGGAGTGGTTTGCGCCCCGCCGGCAGGTGTGTAAGGCCTTTGGTGCCACGCCAGCCGGGGCCGAAGGGACTCCACGGGCCGGCGCAAGTCCGCGGCTGCTGACGTCATCCCCGCGCATGCGCGGGGGGGGGGGGGGGATTCACCTTCGCGCTGGCCATCGCGGAGGCTTACACTGCCGGCGCATAGGAATAGAGTGCCCCCAGGGCACAGGCCCACCCGCGGATCAGTGGGCCCCGATCGCGGGCCAGGCCACCATGGGGACACCCCCCGGGGCCAGATCACCCCGCGTCCCCCCCCCCCCCCCCGAGGACCCCGGAGCTCGCCCGCGCCGCCAGGTCCCGCCGGTACGGGACCTACTCCAATTTACGCTGGTGGGACCTGCATAGAACTGGTGGGACTTCGGCCCATCGCGGGCTGGAGAATTGACGGGGAGGGGCCACTGCCAGCGGCCGCCGACCGGCACGGCGCGATTCCCGCCCCCGCCAATTGTCCGGCGCCGGAGAATTCGGCAGCTGCCGGGGGTGGGATTCATGCCGCCCCCCCCTGGATATTCTCCAACCGGAGCATCCCGCCCCTTGTCTCTCCCTGTCTCTGTGATCTTTTACAGCACTCAAACACTGTTGTCCTTTAATTCTGGGCCTTAAGCATCCCCAATTTCAGTTGCTTCACCGTCAATGGATGTGCCTTCAACTGCCAAGGCCCTAAGCTCCAGAAATATCTCACTATACTTCTCCATCTCTTTATTGTTCTTCTCCTTTCAGGCACTTGTTAAACCTGTCCGCCATCTGTCCTAATGTCTCCCTATCTGGGACAGTGTCAGTTTTATTTTTATTCTTTCATGGGACTTGGGCATCACTGGCCAGGCCAACATTTGTTGCCCATCCCTGATTACCACTGAACTGAGTGGCTTGTGAGGCCATTGCAGAACTGCATAGAACTGTGTGGTCATTGACAGCGCCCGTCCCCCCGGCGATTCTCCGGGCCCCGGTGGGCTGAACGGCCGTCCATTTTTGGCAAGTCCTGCCGGCGTGGGTTACACATGGTCTCACACGGCGGGACCTGGCAGGTAAGTTGTCGTAGGCAGTCCTCGGGGCGGGGGTGGGGGGGGGGGGGGGGGGGGGCGGCTGCGGTGAACGCGGGGGGGATCCGATCCGGGGGGGGGGGGCTGAGGTGAACGCAGGGGGATCCGATCCCGGGGGTGGCCCCCACGGTGCCATGGCCCGTGATCGTGGCCCACCGATCTGTGGGCGGGCCTGTTCCATGGGGGCACTTCTTCCTTCCGTGCCGGCCCCTGTAGTGCAACACCGTGGCCGGTGCGGAGAAGAGAACCCACGACGGCAAAATACGTCAGCCGGTCCGCGCGTGTGCGAGATCACGACAGCCATTCCGCGCATACGCAAACTCGCGCAGTCCCTTCGCCGCTGGCTGGAGCAACGCCAACCCCTCCGCCATCCACCTAGCCCCCTAGACAGGTGAGAATTCCTCACCTTGGGGGCCCGTTGGCGTCGGTTTTCCCGCCGGTGAGGGGACTTAGTCCCCGGAAAGGAGAATCCTGGCCAAAGTCTCAATGAATACAATCATGAAAATAATTAAGAGCACCCCGAGGGAGGAGGAAGTGAAAGGGCGCATGTCAGTGTCCTCCGTAGGGGAGGTGCTGGAACACCTCAGTGCTTCTGCATCTCACCCACCTGACACTGGCGCACCTCATGCGCAGCGGACAGAACAGGGTGGCACCTCCTCACTTGTGACACCTGAAAGTCAGTCAGGCCCATCCAGGTCCAGGCCCTTCAGAGCACGGCAGCCAAAGGCATCTCAGGTCGGTGGGCGAGATATGCAGCAGGTCGGTGGGTGAGATACGCAGCAGGTCGGTGGGTGAGATACGCAGCAGGTCGGTGGGTGAGATACACAGCAGGTCGTTGGGTGAGATACGCAGCAGGTCGGTGGGTGAGATATGCAGCAGGTCGGTGGGTGAGATACGCAGCAGGTCGGTGGGTGAGATACGCAGCAGGTCGGTGGGTGAGATACGCAGCAGGCCGCCTCCACGTCTGATGTGCTGTCTGTGGTCACACCTTGGAAATTGCTGTAGACCACACAAGATAAGGAAGTTAGACACTTGTTAAGTTGGCACGTGTGCAGCACATGGGTTAGAGGTAGGGGTCAGGCCATATCAATGTAATCAGTTACAATTAAGCACCTTTTCACCAACAATCCAACCTGCCTCAATCCTCAGGCTGAAAGGTTTGAGGGATGCGCTGGTCTGGTGGTTGAGTGTGCCAGGTGGGGGGTTATGGGAGGTTGGTGGTGCGGATGTTTGAGGATGGCGCAGGTCAGGGCTCCCAGGGCACTTGAACGTTCTACCCAGGGTCATCTCAGAGGTGACCGGGAACAGGACAAGATGTGAGGTCGCCTTTTAGGACAGCTTACCCAGTGAGTGACCCATCACCACTCTCCATCTCCAGAACCGCCACCACCCCCCTCACCGTCCACACACAAAGGATATATGGGCCCGTGAGATCATAGAATCAAAGAATTATAGAACTTACAGTACAGAAAGAGGCCATTCAGCCCATCGGTCCTTGGACAGAGCACCCCATTTAAGCCCATGCCTCCACCCTATCCCTGTAACCCAGTAACCCCAAGTGACATTTTTGGACACTAAGGACAATTTAGCATGGCCAATCTACCTAACCTGAACACCTTTGGACCATGGGAGGAAATCGGAGCACCCGGAGAAAACCTACGTACACACGGGGAAAACGTGCAGACCGCACAGACGGTGACCCAAGCCGGGAATTGAACCTGCGACCCTGGAGCTGTGAAGCAACTGTGCTAACCACCGTGTTACTGTACTGGAATCGCCACCACATATGCAGGGATCACCCGGATGTGGAATGTGATCCTGAAGGCAGGAACCAGCAGAGCTTATCTCACAGCGAGTCGTCATCATCCTCCATCCCATGGGCATGATCCGCTAATACTGCTTGCCCAGGGCCAATATCCTGTAGGTGATGCTGGTTGGACCCTTGGAGTGGAAGGGGGACAAGAGTGAATGCTTCCTGGTCAATGCCCCTAGAGAGGAGAGCCCAACTGGACTTTCACCTTGCCAAGGCTAGCTTTCATTATCTGGGGGTCCGGGTGCACAACTGGGCCTCGCTTCATAAAGTAATTACACTAATCTGGTTGATAGTGTCAACTCAGACACAGAGGTGAGATGACCCCCTCTCCTGTTCTTGGTGGGCAGGGTTCAGTCTATTAAAATGAATGTGCTCCCGAGATTTTTATTTATTTTTTAATGTCTCCCCATTTTTCTCCCCACGTATATTTTTGTCAAAGTCAACAAATTATTATCCCGCTTTATTTGGGCGGGTAGTACTCCCAAGGATCCGTGGGGCTTTATTCCAAATGGATAGGCATCAGGGGACTTGGCTCTACCCAATTTAATGTTTTGCTATTGGGCAACCATTATTCAAAAGATATTGTTGTGGTTCAGTGACCCTGGTTCCATACGGGGGCAATGGAAGCGAGTTCTACCCTTGGTGCAATAGTAACCACACTGATTCCTTTCTCTCCGGTGAGATATTCCCTGAATCCAGTGGTCACATCCATCCTGAGAACCTGGAAGCAGTTCAGGCGGCATTTCAAGCTCTGTTCCCTGTCTTCGCTAGCCCCCATCTGCAACCACCACCTTTTTCCTGTCAGCAAGTATGGACTCAACATTTAAGTTGTGGGAGGGGAAAGGGTTTGGAGACATGGCGCGAAATTCTCCCCTACCCGGCGGGGCGGGGGTCCCGGCGTAGCGGAGTGGCGCCAACCACTCCGGTGTCGGGTCTCCCCAAAAGTGCGTAATTCTCCGCACGTTTAGGGGCCAAGCCCTCACATTGAGGGGCTAGGTCCACGCCGGAGCGGTTGGCACCACACCGACTGGTGCCAAAACCGGCAACAACGGCCTTTGACGCCCGGCGCCGGGGCTGGCTGAAAGGTCTTCGCCGGTTCGCACATGCGCCGGTGCGTCAGCTGCCGCTGACATCACCACCGGCGCATGCGCGCTGGGATTCTCTTCCGCCTCCGCCATGGTAGAGGCCGTTGCGGCGGCGGAAGAAAAAGGGTGCCCCCACGGCACTGGTCCACCCGCCGATTGGTGGGCCCCGATTGCGGGCCTGGCCACCGTGCCCCCCCCCCCCCCCCCCCCCGGCCGGGGTCCGATCGCCCCGCACCCCACCCGGGGACCCGCTTGCGGTGCCGATTCCGCCGTCACAGTGGTGGTTCAAACCACGGTGGCAGGAGAGGCCTCTCAGCGGCGGGACTTCGGCCCATCCGGGACGGAGAATAACGGCAGCACGAAACCCGTAGCCTCCCGCCAGCCCCCGCCATTCTCCGAGGCGGGCGGCGGGATTGGCGGCACGCGACGTTTTGCGGGTGGGAGAATTCTGGACATGGCAGGGGCGGGATTTTCGGCGGCCCCGGGCGATTCTCAGACCCTGCTGGGAGTCGGAGAATTTCGCCCTTTGTGGAGGGGAGGTTTGCTAGTTTTAAGGATGGGTGGAGAAATTCCAACTGCCTAGTTCCAGTCTCTTCAGATACTTTCAGATTCGTGATATTACTGGTAACGTTTTGACCTCCTTGCCCTTGGCACCATCCCCTTCCCTGTTGGAGGATTTGTGTCTTTGGTCGGGTCTGATGGGCAGACTATTTCAGGGATTTATGCCATACCCCCTCACAGAGTCAGCTCTGTTGAGTGAGGTGAGGGCGATATGGGAGGGCAGATTGGGTCCCATTCTGGATGATGAGGTATGGAGGGACCCCCTTCACAGGATCAGTCGCACGTCTGCATGTGCTCGGCTGAGTCTGATCCAATTCAAGCTGGTGCACAGGGCACATCTGACTAAAGTGTGGAAGACAACTGTGAGCGCTGCTCTCCGGGGCCGGCTAACCACACTCCTAGGTTGTGGTCTTGTTCCAACTTGGTAAGCCTTTGGGCCATTTTCTTCAACATCAGCGATAGTCATATTGATTTGGATCCATGTCCACTGGTGGCTATATTTGGGGTATCAGACACCCCCGTGTTTCAGTCGGACGTGAAGGCGGATGACCGTGGTTTCGCCTTGCTGATAACCCGGAGACAAGTTCCACTTGGGGGGAGGTTGCTACTCTGCCTAGTGCCTCGTCTTGGTTAGGTGACCCCGTATTTTCTACATTTGGAGAAGGTCAAATATACCATTAGAGGGGCGGTAGAAGGGATCTACCTAAGCTGGCAGCCTTTCACTTCCTTTTTTAAGGAGCTGGTCACCGTATGCTGTCAGAGGGTTAGTTTAGTTTTTTGGGGTTTAATAACAGACAGACTGGTTGAGAGAGGGGCAGGATTGGCAGCTCAATATTCCAGCATATAGGGGGCACAATTTAATGGAAATGATAGAGTCCCGTACGGGTACGTTTAGCCTTATGTTTCCTGGTGCTGGTAGTGTTGAGAAAGACCCCGCTGTTAAATGAGACTCTGCTTCATTTCTGGGCCTCTGCGAGGAACTCCCACTGAGACTGCACTTTATTTCCTGCACTAATGAGCTTTGCTCGCCATTTTAAAATGGCACCCTGAACTCTAGATCCCCTATTTCTGCCTCTGGACCCCGATGCCCTAACTTAATTAAAGTTTTCTTGAACCACACCCCCCCCCCCCCCCCCCCCCCCCGCATCCCACCTCAAAGGGATAGACACTCCCGGGCTCAATCCCCGGTGTGGGCAAGATGCCACTTGGGTACCTCGGAACTGCCAGCCTGGCAGTGCTGCCTGGGCACCATGGCATTGCCAGGATGCCCATGTGGCCAGACTGGCAGTGCCATGGTACCACCCTGCCCAGTGCCCACCCACCCATGGGCCCTGTATCGCCTGGGAGATCTCCGTCCCCCCACACGTGCTAGAATGCCTGGTCCACCTTTGTGGAAACAAGTGCTAAACGGTGCCCGCTCAGGGTCTCTGAGGCGAGGCCGTTAGATTCTAGACGCTGGGTAGATCCGGAGTAGACATATTCACGTGAGACTAACTGCTCACTTGAATGAAATCAGGGAAAGGGACTCTGATAAAATTAAAATAAAGTAACATAGAGGAGGTTCTGAGTGGACTGGTAGGTTTAGCAGTAGACAAATCTCACAGACCAGATGAAATGTATCCCAGGTTGTTGAGTGAGACAAGGGAGGAAATAGCAGGGCGCTGGCAATAATTTCCAATTCCTCTCCAGCCGCAGGAGAGATGCCGGATGACTGAAGGATCGCCAATGTCCAATATTCAGGAAGGGAATAACCAGAACATTGCAGGCCAGTCAGTCTAACCTCAAAGGTGGGGAAACGATTGGAAGCAATTCTGAGAGGAAGAGTTAATGTGCATTTGGAGAGGCAGGGATTAATCAAGAACAGTCAGCATGGTTTTGTTAAGGAGAGGTCATGTCTGACCAATTTGAATTTTTCAAAGAGGTGACCAAGTGTTTAGATGAGGGTCATACATTTGAGGTAGTCTACATGGACTTCAGCAAGACTTTTGATAAGGTCCCACAGGGGAGACTAATAGCAAAGGCAAGAGCCCATGGGATTCAAGGACATCTGGCAAATTGGATCCAGAATTGGCTCCGTGGCAGGACACAGAGGGTGATGATCACGGGGTGTTTTTCTGACTGCAAGCCTGTGTCCAGTGTTGGGGTCCTTGCTGTTTGTAGTTTATATAAATGATGTAGACATTATTGTAGGTGGGTTGACCAGTAAATTCACGGATGAGACGAAAATTGGTAGGGTGGTAAAGAGTGAGGAGGATAGCATTAGATTAAAGGAGGCTATAGACAGGCTAGTCAGATCCGCTGATCAGTGGCAAATGGAATTCAATCCAGAACAGCGTGCGGTGATGCACTTGGACAGGACAAACAAGGCAAAGGAATAAATGATAAATGGCAGGACCCTGCTGAGCAGCAAGGATTAGAGGGACCTCTGTGTGCACGTACACTGGTCCCTTAAAATAGCAGAGTAGGTGGATACAGTGGTTAAGAAGGATTATGGTGTACTTGTCCTTATTAGCGGAGGTATAGAGTTTAAGAGCAGGGAGGTTATGCTGGAACTGTATAAAACATTGGTTAGGCTGCAGCTAGAATATTGTGTGCAGTTCTGGAATCCACGTTGTAATGATATATATCATGTAGGGAGTGTAAAGGATTAACAAGATGATGTTCATGTATCTCAACACTAGTTATAGATGTTTACAGCATGGAAACAGGCTCTTTGGCCCAGCTTGTCCATGCCGCTCAGTTTCTATCACTAAGCTAGTCCCATGCCCGCATTTGGCTCATATCCCTCTGTACCCACCCTGCCCATGTAACTGTCGAACTGTATTTTAAAGGAAAAAATTGTGCCTGCCTCTACCACTGCCTGTGGCAGCTCATTCCAGATGAGCAGCAGCCTGCGATAGTTCAACTCATAGAAGCTCAAGCGGAACTCTTAGCTGAAACTCTTCCTGTTTCCAATGAAAAGTTCCAGATCATCAGACAGAAACTGAAAAAGATGCACTGTTACAATGAGTAGTCAGCCATATAAAGAACGGTTGGCCGAAAGGAAATTGTTCAAATTTCAGAAATATCAGATCTGATCCAAGTGTAACAGATGGATTTCTACTTTGTCTTGATTGTTTAGTAATTCTGACAACACTTCAATGCATGATTCTGCATAAGGTTCATGAAGGCCATTTAGAACATAGAAAAATACAGCACAGAACAGGCCCTTCGGCTCACGATGTTGTGCCGAAACTTTGTCCTAGATTAATCATAGATTATCACAGAATTTACAGTGCAGAAGGAGGCCACTCGGCCCATCGAGTCCACACCGACTCTTGGAAAGAGCACCCTACCCAAGGTCAACACCTCCATCGTATCCCCATAACCCAGTAACCCCACCCAACACTAAGGGCAATTTTGGACACTAAGGGCAATTTATCATGGTTTATCCACCTAACCTGCACATCTTTGGACTGTGGGAGGAAACCGGAGCACACGGAGGAAACCCACGCACACAAGGGGAGGATATGCAGACTCCGCACAGACAGTGACCCAAGCCGGAATCGAACCTGGGACCCTGGAGCTGTGAAGCAATTGTGCTATCCACAATGCTACCGTGCTGCCCTTAAGAACAAATTAATCTACACTCCATTATTCTACCATAATCCATGTACCTATCCAATAGCCGCTTGAAGGTCCCTAACGTTTCTGACTCAACTACTTCCACAGGCAGTGCATTCCATGCCCCCACTACTCTCTGGGTAAAGAACCTACCTCTGACATCCCCCCTGTATCTTCCACCGTACACCTTAAATTTATGTCCCCTTGTAATGGTTTGTTCCACCCGAGGGAAAAGTCTCTGACTGTCTACTCTATCTATTCTCCTGATCATCTTAATAAACCTCTTATCAAGTCGCCCCTCATCCTTCTCCGTTCTAATGAGAAAAGGCCTAACACCCTCAACCTTTCCTCGTAAGACCTACTCTCCATTCCTAGCAACATCCTGGTAAATCCCCTTTGCACCTTTTCCAAAGCTTCCACATCCTTCCTAAAATGAGGCGACCAGAACTGCACACAGTACTCCAAATGTGGCCTTACCAAGGTTTTGTACAGTTGCATCATCACCTCACGGCTTTTAAATTCAATTCCTCTGCTAATGAACGCTAGCTCACCATAGGCCTTCTTCACAGCTCCATCCACTTGAGTGGCAACTTTCAAAGACTCCATGATCTCTCTGCTTCTCCACATTGCCAAGAACCCTGTATTCCGCATTCATATCTGTCCTTCCAAAATGGACAACCTCACACTTTTCAGGGTTAAACTCCATCTGCCACTTCTCAACCCTGCTCTGCAAGGGAATGGGGATGAGAAAAATATCAGCCATGATTGAATGACAGAGCAGACTCGATGGGCCGAATGGCCTAATTCTGCTCCTATGTCTTATGGTCTTATAACCAATTTTGTGTTTGAGTGCCACATGCCAGAGTACTCAGTCAATGCAAAGAAAAGAGAAACTCACAACTCACAATCTAGAAAAGATTCTGTGGTCGAAGGTTGATATTGATCTTTTTCATTTTCATGGTCGAGAGTATATACTCATCATCATCTACTTTTCCAACTACCCAGAAGTTATGCAATTGTCTTATTCCACTTCCAAATCCGTGATCAAAGCGACTAAAGAAGTGTTTGCTCATCATGGAATACCTTGCAAAGTAATGATAGACAATGGACATTGCTTTGATAGTAATGATTGGACAAAATTTACTCAAAAGTATAATTTTACTCGTATCACGTCTAGTCCTCTTCATCCACAATCCAATGGCAAGGTCTGAAAAAGAGTAGACTCTGGCTCAGTTATATTCTTAGCATTATTGAATTATAGGGCTACTCCTCTCACAACTGGTTTACCTCTTGCTCAGTTGTTAATGAATAGATTGTTGCATACTACTCTTCCATATTTGCAATTAGCTGATCCTGATCTTCAGCAAGTCATAGAGAAAATGCAGCATCAAAAGCACCTTCAGGAGAAATACTACAACGAACAAGCAAAATCGCTGGAACCACTTGATACAGGTGATCTAGCGAGAACTCAGATTCCCACTGGAGGATGGTCTGATTTAGCTAATATCATATATCAAGCAGCACCTCGCTTGTATGTTGTTAAAATGACAAATGGTTCTGTTCTAAGAAGAAACAGATGTGCTCTTTTAAAAGTCAAGTCTCCGCAAAACTTTATTTACATATATTGAGTTTGACAGTAACTTGTTGAATGCTACTTCCTTAATATCTGTTGGCAAACAGAATGACTCTCAGAAGAAATCAGAAACATCTGAAACTCAGTCGACTAGATTGTGAAGGTCCTCCAGAATTAGAAAGAAACCCAAAAGACTTAATTTGTACAACTTTAACAAATTTTGACTTACTAGTTCTCTTTTTGGTATACATAACAATGTACTATGTAATATGATTGCTTATAATTCTACTGTTTGTTACTGCACAAACATCTTCAAAGAAAGGGGGAATGTAATAATGTAGGGAGTGTAAAGATTTAACAAGATGATGTTCATGTACCTCAACACTAGGCGGCACCATAGAGTTGTCATACAAATATACTGAGCCTTCTAGGCTTCTGGGAGAAGGTTGCGATAGGGTGTTAGTTGTATTAATAATAATAATCACTTCTTGTCACAAGTAGGCTTCAATGAAGTTACTGTGAAAAGCCCCTAGTCGCCACATTCCAGCAGCTGTTCGGGGAGGCCAGTACGGGAATTGAACCCACACAGCTGGTCTTGTTCTGCATTACAAGCCAGCTGTTTAGCCCACTGTGCTAAACCAGCCCCTGTTAGAGAGATATTATAGATTTCTGCAACATAGATTTTAATACTGTTCTTTTCTTGGCTATTGCTTAGCAAGGTGTGTGAATCATTTAAAGTTGTGTAAATGAACTTGAAATACACAGCTTAATGTTCTTTGTGAGCACTATGACTTTTAGCCACCTTGAAAGATTCCGCAAGGAACATCACACACATTAGAGGAGGGATGTGATAGCATTCGAAAGGGTGCAGAGGAGATTTACTGGGATGTTACGTGGGCTGGAGAATTTTAGCTATGAAGAGAGATTGGATAGACTGGGGTCTTTTCCTTGGAGCAGAGGAGACTGAGGGGGGACATGATTTTTTTTTAAAAATAATTTTTATTGGAATTTTTTACAGAAAATATAAAACATAACGACAAACAATGAAATGCAACAAAATAACCCATAATAACTGTAACACCCCCCAGACCATATCGACGCATGTATCACATCCCCCCACCCCCCCCAACCCCAATGAACAACAAAAGAACTTAAAAATAAATTAAAATTAAATAAACAAACATAGTCATCGTCCTCCTCCCCCCCTTTTCCCTCCCCCTTCCGCCCCCTAGGGGGGGACGTGATTGATATGTTTAAAACTATGAGAGGCTTAGATAGAGTAGACAGGAAGAAACCTTTCCCCTTGGTGGAGGGATTAATAATAATACTCAAAATCGCTTATTGTCACAAGTAGGCTTCAATGAAGTTACTGTGAAAAACCCCTAGTTGACACATTCCGCCGCCTGTTAATGAGCAGGGAGCATAAAGGGGCAGAAGGTTTAGAGGGGATGTGAGGAAAAGCTTTTTCACCCAGAGAGTGGTAGGAGTCTGGAACTCACTACCTGAAAGAGTGGTGGAGGCAGAGACCCTCATAACATTTAAGGATTATTTAGACATGCACTTGCGACGCCAAGGTACACCGGGCTATGGGTCAAGTGCTGTAAAACGGGATTAGAATACTTAGATGGATGTTTTTTTGGCGGCACAGGTGCAATGGGCTGAAGGACCTTTTCATAAGTTCAGAAGATATAGGAGCAGAATTAGGCCATTTGGCCCATCGAGTCTGTTCCGCCATTCGATCATGGCTGGTCTCACCCTGGCCTTAACTCCACCGTCCTGCCCGTTCTCCATAACCCTTCAACCCATTACCAATTAAAAATCTCTAACTCCTCAAATTTACTCACTGTGTAGCATCCACAGGACTTTGCAGCAGCGAATTCCACAGATTCACAATCATTTAGGCGAAGTTGTTTCTCCTCAACTCTGTTTTAAATTTGCTATCTTTTGTCCTCAGACTATTATTTTCTGTGCTGTAGACTTCTGTGACTAAAACAGAACTGTTTTCAGTCAAAAGCAGTTTTGCAGTTCTTCACCCACTCCCACTTTTATGGTGAAAATGCACTGACGTGTTATTAATAATGCAGGAGTAACTATTCCAAACAGCAGGTACAATACCAGATTGAGCTGCGCGTTTTGGAATGCTGTGAAGGATATTTACACTCTGATGGAAAACCTGCACATAAGGAGTTTGGAGCCTTATATTGCTCTTGTCCAAATATGTTCTTTGATGCCTCTTGTCGCGTTTTATGGTGCATGAAGGTTTAAACAACTGCTTTGAATTTAATAAACAAGGGTTCTTCAGTGTGCACTACTCGCCCAAGGCTTGCACACTTAAATAATTATTCACTTCTTTTACTGAATAATTTTGAAAAGAGGAATGTACAGTAAAAAAAAACCAATAGATTTTAGCAGTTGTCATTTTATTGGGCCAAATACAATTTGCATTGTCACAGGCTTTCCTAAAGTACATTATCTTCTGATGAAAATGCATATACCAAGCTAAAAGTGTAAAATAAAATAAAGGCCGGAATTCTTCGGCCATTGGGATTCTCTTTTCCCACTGGAAGTGCACTCCCCACCCCGTGGGTTTTCCGGCAACGGGGGGTGGCTTCAATGGGAAATGCCATGGATAAGCGGCAGAAAGAGAGAATCGTGCAAATGGCGTGAGGCTGAGATACACGCCGATGGAGGACCGGAGAATCCCTCCGAATCCCGCCAAACATCTCTTTATTCACTATCGTGAAGATAATTAGGTAAAGGTGAACAGAACAGTTTAATTTTAGATTCTACATTTTCAACACAGCTGGCTGAATTTCATATGCTTGCTTCATTGTTTTAACATATCATGATATTGAATAATTTTCCGTAAGGAACTCCCATTTATTATAGTATCGGTAATGATTTACCAGCATTCTGCTCATGTGTTCTATTTCTGGAGACACTGTTTCGAGTTAACTGGGTTGTGTTTACAGAATGCTTGAAGGCCAGGATGGAAAATTGCTTAGACAACTATGAAATGATGGGCTATTCCCCCTCTCAATTCTTCTTTCACTTAAAAACAAGTTTGGTCCATCTTTCTTCAAGACTTGGAAATTCAGATTACGTTTGTCAGAATGTGCACCAGTGGCTTCTGTGAGCCTACAACTGTGAATAACGTTCCAAATTTTGCCTCACCAAAGGATTATACTGGATCAATATAACCTGCACCAGGTGCATCCAAGCACTTGACAGACCAAGCATTGACTTGATGCGTTCAATGAAGGCAATAATGTAATGATGTCATGACTACTGTTGTCAAGTAAGGCTAATTTGAACTTTAATGTTACATTGTTTGTTTATTCACTAAAGGAATGCAGGCTTTTGCTGTCTCGGCCAGTATTAATTGCCCACCCCCCAATTGCCTCTGCAATTTGGATAAAGTTGTCAATTGGAAAGTCAGTGGGCTGGATTTCCCGATTTTGAGACTAAGTTCTGACGCCGTCATGGGAACGGTGGCATTTTATGACCAAAGAAACGGCGCAAAACGGCCACCGCTCATCCGTCTGGTGTGGGGCTAGCAGGCACGCAGCTTAGTGACCCCGGCTCCATCTGCGGATACAGCGGAGAATTGCTGGGTTCATGCAACATGGCACAGGCCGGGCATGGACCCGGCCTGCCAAATAGTGACCCCCTTTGGCCAGGCTCGCCATCCCCTGCCCACGGATTGGCTCCCTCCCCCCCTTCCCCCACCCCAATTGTGGCGGTGCTGGACTTAGTTCGCAGCCACCAAGCCAAGTTCCCGAAAAATACCACAAGCGGCCGACGCTGTTAGGAACTTGGCCCATCGAGGGCGGAGCATCGGGGGGGAGGGCCTCAGGTAGCATCCTGTGCCCGACCTGACAGCATGGGGTGTATAGAATTTACAGTGCAGAAGGAGGCCATTCGGCCCATCGAGTCTGCACCGGCTCTTGGAAAGAGCACCCTACCCGAGGTCAACACCTCCACTCTATCCCCATGACCCAGTAACCCCACCCAACACGAAGGGCAATTTTGGACACTAAGGGCAATTTATCATGGCCAATCCACCTAACCTGCACATCTTTGGACTGTGGGAGGAAACCGGAGCACCCGGAGGAAACCCACGCACACACGGGGAGGATGTGCAGACTCGACACAGACAGTGACCCAAGCCGGAATCGAACCTAGGACCCTGGAGCTGTGAAGCGATTGTGCTATCCACAATGCTACCGTGCTGCCCTGTGTACTCCTGGAGTACGCTGTTTTGGAGGGGTGGAGCACCGCAAATGCAGCGCCACCCCCGGTTTTGCCACCAAAGTGGATTCTCCAGCCGATCGCCAAACGCGGTTTCACCTTAGGAGACTGGGGAATCCTGCCCACTATGTAATTTGTTTGAATTTGTGACACCATTGTCAAGAAAACATTTATTGTCTATTTTTTCCCTCAGAAGGTGGTGATGGGCCTTCTCTTTGAACTGCTGCAGTTCATGTACTAGAGGTGTTAGGTTGGAAATCACCGAATAATAATTCATAAACGAGTATATTTCCAAGTAAGAATGGTATGATATTTGGAAATAGATGGTGTTCTGATGATATTTCTGCTCTGGACCTGATTGACGGTAATTTTCACAAGATGTGAAGCAGCTCCTGCTGAAGTAATCTTGGAGAGTTTCCTCCGGTGCATCCTGTACGTGATTGGTGGGTTTCTCCAGCCTCCCAGCCATGTGGTTCTCGGCAGCGGGAAGCGGCAAGCCGTTTGCTGGTGGCGGGATTCTCTGCTCCTGCCATTGTCAATGGGAATTCCCATCGAATCCACCCCACACCACCGGGAAGCCCGTGGGCGGAGGTGCATTGCTGGCAAGACCAGAGAATCCTGCCACCAGTGAATGGCCAGAGAATTCTGACTAATATATACACTCGAACCACAAGATGCAGGTGTGGATTTAAGTTGAGTGGCAGGGTGCCCAGCAAATTAACTGCTTCTTGTGTGTTGCAGCTGCATCCATCTCAGCAAGTGGATGAGTATTGCATGACATTCCTGTTACATCAATATTCAATAGAGTTCCATAAGTCGTCAATGACAGAGTTCATTACCTTCTCGAGTTCAATTAGAAATGGGCAATAAATTCTGACCTTGCCAGAGACTCTCACATCCCCTGAAAGAATCAATAAGTTGTGAGTTCTACCAACTGATCCACGATTGGTACGGCATACTCATTTCATTTGTCATACCTCTCAAATAGTCAACAATGGAATCTCCAGGAGGAGGTTTACAGAAAGCTGGAGTTTGTTGCATGTGCAGTTCTCATGTTTAATTCTGGGTGGGGAACAAGGAGGTGTGGGTTTCTTTGGCCGTATTTGTGTTCCCGACTGCGCTCTTCCCTCAAGCTGCAACATTAAATTGACAGCCTTTACTGGGGCCTGACAACCAGCCCAGACCTCTATGGGGGTGTTTTCCCAGGCAACTGGGCGGGGGGGGGGGGGGGGGGGTGGATTGTTCCATGCAGGGTATCCCATCTTGGTTTCCCCACCCCTTTCTTCCTGTTTTGAATTTGTCACCCACACCCCTAACCCTGTTCTAACCCTGCTGAGAAGTCGATCACTGCTTTATGATGGAAAGGCCTAGCTGCCTGAAGACAATTGTTAAGTATGTCCTTCCAGGCCACAACTCCACTATCAATGTCAAACTAATATTACATCAATACACAGCTACCCAAGAGTAACTCTGCAAGATCATTTTCATATTGTGGAAAACCTGTTTTTCTTGTGCTCAGGAGTAGACGATCACTGCTGTCCTGAGGACACATTAAAAAAAAATAATGTGTTATGTATATCATTTTATATTTATAACCCCATTTCGTTTTCACGTATTTATGCCTGCGAATTAATAAATAAATGGACACTTTATTTTTTAAAAGCTAATGGACTGGAAAATAGACAATTTACCTTAACACAATTTACCTTGTCTGCAAATATACATGTGATTGACAAGGTTGCTTGTATGATCCGAATGTCAAAATGTAAACACCCTGTTGGACATTCCTTTGTGAATGCTAAAAAGGCAACAGACCTCTCCTGCAATATAACTGCTATTATTGTCTAAATACCTACCAAACTATAAAGCTTGGATAGAAGACTGGATGACGGACAGGAGACAGAGAGTCGGGATAAATGGGTATTTTTCTGGATGGCAAGATGTGACTAGTGGGGTGCCACAGAGTTTGAATCTTGGGCCCCAACTATTTACAATCTATATTAATGACTTGAATATAGAGATACAAGGTTCTATAGCCAAATTTGCAGATGACTCAAAAATAGGTGCGACAGTAAGTTGCAGTGAGGAAATAAGGGGCATGCAGGGTCGGAGAATCGCCCGGGGCCGCCGAAAATCCCGCCCCCGCCGTGGCAGAAATTCTCCGCCACCCGGGAATTGGTGGGGGCGGGAATCGCACCACATCGATCGGCGAGCCCCCTGCGCTGATTCTCCGGCCCGCGATGGGCCGAAGTCCCGCCGCTGGGAGGCCTCTCCCGCCGCCGAGGTTTGAACCACTCTGGTGGCAGCGGGATCGGCGGCGCGAGCGGGTCCCCAGGGTCCTGGGGGGGACGCGGGCCGATCGGACCCCGGGGGGTGCCCCCACGGTGGCCAGGCCCGCGATCGGGGCCCACCGATCGGCAGGCGGGCCAGTGCCGTGAGGACACTCTTTCTCTTCCGCCGCCGCCACGGCCTACACCATGGTGGAGGCGGAAGAGAATCCCCTAGCGCGCATGCGCCGGTGGTGATGTCAGCGGAGAATTCCGCATCTTTGGGGAGGCCCGACGCCAGAGTGGTTGGCGCTACGCCAGGACCCCCCGCCCCGCCGGGTAGGGGAGAATCCCGCCCCAGAACCTTATAAATGGATATAGATAGGTTAGTAGAGTGGGCCAAAATGTGGCAGATAGAGTTTAACATGGATAAGTGTGAGGTCATGAATTTTGGGTGAAAAATGGAAAGGCAATTTATTTTCTAAAGCGGGTGCTCCGATGCAGTGGGATCTGGGGGTCCTCGTGCATAAGTCACAGAAAATGAGAATGCAGCTGCAGTAGATATTAAGGAAAACAAATAGAATGTTGGCATTTATAGCAAAAGGAATTGAGTATAAAGGTAAGGAAGTGTTGCAACTATACAAGGCATTGGTAAGACTGCATCTGGAGTAATATGCACAGTTTTGGTCCTTTTATTTGAGGAAAGATGTAGTAGCATTGGAGGCAGTTCAGAGGAGATTCAGTAGATTGATTCCAGAAATGAGGAGCTTGTCGTATGAGGGGAGATTGAACAGTTTAGGTCTATGCTCTCTAGAGTTTAGAAGAATGAGGGGAAATCTAATTGAAGTATACAAAATGAAAAAGGTATGGATAAAGTAGACGTGGAGCTGATGCTTCCTTTTGTGGGGCATTCTCAAATGAGAGGCCATAATCTTAGAATAAGAGGGAGCAAATTTAAAACAGATTTGAGGAGAAACTACTTCTCCCAAAGGGTTGTGAATCTGTGGAATTCGCTACCCCAGAGTGCGGTGGATGCAGGGACAGCGAGTAAATTTAAGGAGATTGGTAATGGGTTGAAGAGTTATGTAGAACCAGTAGGACGGTGGAGTTGAGGCCAGGATGGGATCAGTCATGATCACATTGAGGGTGTTAGGCTCGCGAGGCCAAATTGCCGACTCCAGCTCCTAGGTCATGTGTTCCAGGGAGGAGATCCTCTGGCTGATTTTGCAATCCAGCTCTTGGTCTGTAACGTTGTAGGTAGCAGATGAGGAACATATCAGCCATGATAGAATGGCAGAGCAGAGTCGATGGGCTGAATGGCCTAATTCTGCTCCTGTATCTTATGAATTTAGGAACCCTCTCCAGCATGGAACCAGTGGTTTTCCACCACCTTTTCAGCTCCCCAGGACTTTGCTGAGCTCTAAAGTTTGCAGCACAGTAATAGCTCCCAAAACTTTTTTTTTTTAATAATTTTTATTGGAATTTTTTACAGGAAATATAAAACATAACGACAATGAAATGCAACAAAAAATAGCTCCCAAAACTTAGCTGGAAGCTGAAATTCTCTCCCAGCAAAACCACAAATTAACCCAGAGAATCTTTTTTCTTTAAATGTTTTTATTAAAGTTCAGCATTTTACAAAACATACAAACATACAAAACATGCAAAAACTCCATTAAATCCTTTAGCCAATGTGAAGCACTCGGAGGTACACTCCAGCCCTACCGGAGAGAATCCTCTCTAATAAGGATGATGGCACCACCACCGGAAAATCAGAGAACAACCTCTTAACAAAGCTGCGTATCTGAAGGTATCTAAACATGTCAAAGATGTGCTGGTTAGGTGGATAGGCCATGCTAAATTGCTCCTTTGTGTCAAAAAGGTTAGGTGGGGTTACTGGGTTATGGGCATAGGGTGGAGGCGTGGGCTTTGGTAGGGTGCTCTTTCCAAGGGCCAATGCAGACTTGATGGGCCGAATGGCCTCCTTCTGCACTGTAAATTCTATGATATATCGCTCACTCTCCAGCCCTTTCTCTTTCCATGAGCAAAATGTGGCATTGAGGCTTGCCGGCTCAAACAGGTGGTCAGCACAAATGGGAGCCTGCCTTGAGGCTGCCCCAACCTAAAATGCTGGTAGAGTTGCATCCATATTTTTAACGTGGACACCACTGGGTTCATAGAGTGCCTTGTCGGTACCAATGGAAGTGGTGTCATTACCAATGCCCCCAAGCTTGTCCCCCTACGAGACCCAGACTCCATCTGAACCCAGAGACCCTGGATCCCCGCACCTCCCCAACACTTTCTCTGCGTAGGCCGCCCAGTAATAAGACAACAGGTTTGGCAGCGCTAGACCCCCTGTCTGGCTCTCCTGCTGAAGGACCCCTTTCGAATCCTCCGGGTGAGACAAAGAAAATTCCCTGGTCACTGTGAGCTCCCTATCCCACACTGGCAGACTGCCTGCTGCCCCAACTAATGCCCTACCCATCCCAAATAAATATTCTTTTTTAAAAAAAATATTTTTTTAGAGTATTCAGTTCATTTTTTCCGATTACGGGGCAATTTAGCATGTCCAATCCACCAATCCTGCACATCTTTTGGGTTGTGGGGGCGAAACCCAGGCAAACACTGGGAGAGTGTGTAAACTCCACCCGGACAGTGACCCAGAGCCGGGATCGAACCTAGGACCTCAGCGCCGTGAGGTAATAGTGCTAACCACTTGCACTACCGTGCTGCCCTCCCAAATAAATAGTCTAAACTAAATCGAGCTTCGCCAGACTGGCCCAACAAGTCGCAGCCACTTCCCCCGCACCACTCCACTTCACTAGCCTACCCCTGTATGAGGGAGATGTTCATCATTTCCCCCCCCACATGGGTCCCACCCAAAAACGAGCACAAAAGGCCAACAACACCATCCCCCTAGCCCATCATCTACAAGTTGTGTTGCAGCAATTCACCATGGCTCGTTCAACTGAATCTTTCAAATTCGCTATCTCTATCACCTAGAAGAACAAAGACAGGACAGCAGATGCATGGGAGCACCACCATCAGCAAGTTACCCTTCATATTGAACACCATCCTACTTGGAACTATATCATCATGCTTTCTCTGTCACTAGGTCAAAACAGAGCTCCCTCTCTAACAGCATTGTGGATGTACTTACACCACATGGACAGTAGCAAAAGACCATAAGGAGTAGGAACAAAAGTACGCCATTCGGCCCATTGAGTCTGCTCTGCCATTCATTGAGATCATGACTAATCAGATTTGATATTCCTCAACTCCATTTTCCCACCTTATCCCCCTAACCTTTGATTCCCTTAACAATTAGAAATCTGTCTATCTCAGCATTCAACATACTTAATAACCCAGCCTCTATGGCCCTCCGCGGTAACTAATTCTACAAATTCACTACCCTCAGAAGAAATTCCTCCTCATCTCTGTCTTAAGTGGGTGACACCTTACTCTGAGATTATGCCCTCTGGTCCCAGACTCTCCCACAAGGGGAAACAACCTCTCAGCATCTACCCTGTCAAGCCCCCAGAGAATCCTATATGCCTCAATAAGGTTTCCTCTCATTCTCCTAAACTCCAATGAGTACAAGCCCAAACTACTCAACCTCTCCTCATAAGAAAATCCCTCCACCCCTGCATTGCTGCAGTTGAAGAAGATTGCTCATCATCATCCACTCGAGGATAATTGTACAATAAATGCTGGCCTAGCCAGTGGCATCCAGTTGCCATAAACAGATATATTTTGAAAAATTAACAGCAACAAACTGATCAGTGCGCGACTGACTTATCCTCTTTTGCTACCACTTAATGTACTATTGGACATTTTCATTTTTCTATTTTGCTTAATTCTCCATAAATGAATCAAAACACGTGCCACGGTCGGAGTACTTCTGAAAGGTACTTTTTTCAGTCAGGCAATCAGAACAAATATCAGGAGGATGCACACAGATGATTTTAAAGGCAGCAAATGGGGTAAGCCTGCTCCTTATGCTTAAAGAAAACCCATTGTTTTGCATTCTCTTGTGTTGTAGCTTATTTGGATTCCCTCCTCTGATACTCTGCTCAATGTTCACCAAGATAATGAGCATATATCAGTTCTTCTGAAAACTACAATAATCTGTGGAGATGGGGAGGAACTTTATGAACAGTTTTATTCACGCGAGCTACCTCATTGCACTGTACCGTACCAATGTCAACAACCCAGACAAGTGCCAGTTTCAATCCTCAGCTTGTGCTGCAGCAGCCAATATCAGCTAGACAGTCCTGACAATACTATCATGGAATTCAGTGCCTGTGGGTTAGGAATTGGATCTAAAGTTTCAACTGCTCATAACCATGCAGTGAGTTTTTTGAAATGTGTGTGCGTGTTGTACAGAACCTTAGTTAGGCCACACTTGGAGTATAGTGTTCAATTCTGGTCGCCACACTACCAGAAGGATGTGGAGGCTTCAGAGAGGGTGCAGAAGAGATTCACCAGGATGTTGCCTGGTATGGAGGGCATTAGCTATGAGGAGAGGTTGAATAAACTCGGTTTGTTCTCACTGGAACGACAGAGGTTGAGGGGCGACTGGATGGAGATCTATAAAATTATGAGGGGCATAGACAGAGTGGATAGTCAGAGGCTTTTCCCCAGGCTAGAAGGGTCAATTACTAGGGGGCATAGGTTTAAGGTGCGAGGGGCAAGGTTTAGAGGAGAGGTACAAGGCAAGTTTTTTTACACAGAGGGTAGTGGGTGCCTGGAACTTGCAGCCGGAGGAGGTGGCAGAAGCAGGTACAACAGTGATGTTTAAGGGGCATCTTGACAAATACATGAATAGGATGGGAATAGAGGGATACGGACCCCGGAAGTGTAGAAGATTTTAGTTTAGACAGGCAGCATGGCCGGCGCAGGCTTGGAGGGCCGAAGGGCCTGTTCCTGTGCTGCACTTTTCTTTGTTCTTTGTTCGTTGTTGTTGGCAGGTGGGGGTACTGATGCAATTCTGCACTATCAGAGGTGCAGTACCAAAGGTGATACCAATTACTACTCAATAAGTATTCAATGCTTTAAAGAGTATGTACATCCTCTTGCAAGAGCTTCCGAGCCAGGGAGTCACTGGTTCAATTCCCACCGCAGGGACCCGAGAATAAATTCTTGACTGACACTTCAATGTAGTCAGAGAGCTACACTGTCAGGAGATGCCGTTTTGAATAAAACAGATGAGGCACAAAAAATTCCAGGGCACTATTTGAATGAGCAGTGGAGGCATTCTCTCAGAGCCCTGCCACATGTATATTTCACAAGCAAAACAGCTAAAACTTTAAACCATTAAATCTGATGATTGCTGTCTATGGAACTTCATTGCCCTCCAGATGCTGCCAGACCTGCTGGGTTCTTCCAGCATTCGCTGTTCTTATTTCAGGTTGCCGCATCGCAGTACGTTGCTTTCATTATGTGCAAATTGGCTGTGAATGTTTCCTCCATCACAGGAGTGAATACATTTCAATTAAAAAAACTTCACTTCAAGATGCCTTGAAGTTATGACGAGTGCTATATAAATGCAAGTTCTTTCCTTCTCATTTTATTTGCTTTTATGTAAAACTTCCTACATTTCTCAAAAAGAAACATGAATCTGTAATGATTTATTGTTGGTGACTTATGTACTCAAGTGTTTTGTCTAAGAAGTCTTATTTTCCTTTTCAACTATTTGACAAGCTGAGCTATTTTTTCGTAGCTAATGCCTATGATCAGAAGATGGCCCTTGGGTATTTCTGATGACAGGTAGGCTGTATGGGAGTTGCAGGGAGGCTTGCATCCCATTGCTCCACAGCAAATATTTGAAGCACCAACACATTATAACAAGCTTATGTAAGTGACTCACAGAGGTCTCCGTGCATCATTACTGCAGTGATTCTAACCACAGAGCTGTCACATTATGTGGGTCTTTTCCACAGGTCATTCTGTGAAGGACGTTATTTATAAACCGATAAGCTGAATGTATGACTGGGAAAATATATTGTTACAGAAAATAAAATATATTTTGGTACATTAAAGTAGCTCCCCCACCAAAAGTCAGAAAATCAAGCTGGGCATGGCGTTGAATATAGCTGCTTTTCATTGCTACCTCATTTACAGGTGCATTTATGTAGTACCATAGAAACCCTACAGTGCAGAAGGAGGCCATTCTGCTCATCAAGTCTGCACCAACCCTTTGAAAGAGCACTCCACTCTATCACAACAACCCCTTAACCTAACCTACAAATCCCTGGACACTAAGGGGCAATTGACCATGTCCAGTCCACCTAACTTGCAGATCTTTGGACTATGGGAGGAAACCAGAGAACCTGGAGGAAACCCATGCAGACATTGGGAGAATCTGCCAATTGAATCCGGGTCCTGGGGGCGCGATTCTCCCAGACAGGGAGAAATCGTAAGGCTGGCGTCAAATCCGGGCGGGTTTGACACCAGCCTCCCCCTCCCCGACCGGGAACCGATTCTGGTCCCCGGTCGGGGCTAGTATGCCGCGGCCGTGAACTCCGGCATCGCGGGCTTAACGAAATTCGTTAAGCCCGCTTGCCAGAGTTTGCGCCGGCTGATGCGTCACATGATGTCAGCCGCGCATGCGCGGATGACATCATCGCGCATTTGCGCGAAACCCGCGCATGCGTGGGCCGGGATGCCCTTCAGCCGCCCCGCAAAGTGATACAGTGGGGCGGCGGAAGGACAAAGAGTGCGCGGGAATCGGACCCGCTGCCCGTGATCGGTGCCCACCGATCGCGGGCCCATGGCACCCTTGGCACGGCCGTGCCAATCGGTGCCATGGTTGGCAAGATCGGGACTTTACGGCCGTTTTTACGAACGGCCAGACCAGGTGTGTTTGCCGTTCGTAAAAACGGCCGTAAAGGGCTTGGAACTCGGCCCATCGGCCAGCTGAGAATCGCTGCTGGCCGTAAAAAAAACGGCGGCAGCGATTCGTATCGGGAGTCGGGCGTGGGGGGGGGGGGGGGAGAATAGCGGGAGGGCGTCGGACTAGCGTGGCCGTAAAAATTTACGAACCCCGCTATTCTCCGCACCGTCGTGAGTGCGGAGAATTGCGCCCCCTGGGGCTTTGAGGCAGCAGCGCTAACCACGGTGCCACCTCAAGTATTTATTGCTTGAAAACTCAGACTGTTTTGACCACAGGGGATTTTAATACGTACTCAACATTTTCAAAAGGCTTTGAAATAGTAAATCACGAAGAACTATTAATACTGAACAGTGAATTTAAAAAAAAAAGAAGTCCCAGAAGAAGAAAGGGAAATTAATTTTCTTTCATACAAAGTTTTAGAGGATGGAAAGTATTACAATACTTCAAATAGAAGGCATTGCTTCAGATCGATCACTGCATTCATGGGGGAATTCAACAAGCATGTGAAGAAAATAAATATTCAGAGATTCTGGGAGAAAGTGGGGAAAGGGATTGGAATAGGTAGCTCAAATATGCATCTATCGTAGGCAACAAGCATTTATGAGTAAATGGTCTCTTTCTGTGCTGAAGTATCTGTGATTTGTGATCTGCGTCCATTCCCAAAATTGCAGATAATTTTATTACCTTAGAGTGGCAATGGCCCAGCGAAGTTGAATGATTTGCTGGAGTCAGGAGTAAACATATTTTCCAGGAATTCCCCTGGATAGATTGAGTTTGTTGCACTGAAGTGTTTTAAAATATAAATATAAGCTTCAGCACATAAAAAATATCTGGATAAAAGTGAGGAATTGTATGCAAGAATCACAGAATGATACTGTACAGAAGGAAGCCATTTGGTCCTTCACATCAGTGCCAGTTCTTTGAAAAGAGGTATTTAATTTGTCACATTCTCCTGATCATTCCCTATACCCTTGCTCATTTTTCTCCTTCAATTATTTATCCAATTCCCATTTGAAAAGTTGCTGCCACCACCCTTTCAAGCAGCGCATTTCAAGTCATCAAAACTTGATGCATCAATTTAATTTCTCATATCCCTTCTAATTCTTTTGCAAATGGTGAAATTTGAATTCAATAAAAATGTTGTAAAAACCCACCTGGTTCACTAATGTCATCTACCACCCTTACCTGATCTGGCCTAGATTTGACTCCAAACCGACAGCTGAAATGAACTAGCAAGGCACGCACCTTGCATAAACAGTTGCTGTCCCAGCAGATCCCTGTGGAACTCCACTGTTTCCTCTCCACACTCACCGTTTCCTGTTCATTAGCCAATTCTCTATCCATGCCAATATACTACCTCCAAAACCATAGTTTTTAATCTAATGACTTATCTTTTTGTGAGAGACCTTGTAGAACGCTTTCTTTGAAGTCCAAATGCAACACATCTACTGGTCCCCCTCTATATTCTCTGGCTGAGACGTCCTCAATAAAACTGTCAGACACAATTTCCCTTTCATGAAGCCATGTTGATTCTGCTTGATTAGGTTATGATTTTCCAAATGTGGTGCGACTACTTCCTTAATAGTTGTTTCAAACATTTTCCCAACAATATATGTTGGGCTAGTCAGCCTATAGTTACCCGCTTTTTGGCTCAGCCCTCCCCCTTTTTGTAGAGGGGTGTCACAAAATCATACTACTTCCCCTTAGCTTCTTCTTTTAGTATCTTCGGATGCAAGTCATCAAGGTCGGGGGATCCATCTGCCTTTAGCCCCATCTAATTCGTCTAATGCTACTTCTCCAATGATAGTGCTGATATTTAATTTCTCCCCCATATTCCTTAATATTAATGGGATGCTCGAAGTATCTTCCATCGTAAAGACTGATGCAAATTATCTGTTTAGCTCCTCTGCCATTTCCTTGTTCTCCATAACTAGCTCCCATTTTCTAAAGGGGTCTCTGTTCACTTTGACTTCTTCCTTTTTATATATTTAAAGAAGCTCTTATTGTCAGTTTTTATATTCCTTGCTATTTTGCCCTTGTAATTTATTTTCGCTCTTTTTATTATCTTTTTAGTCCTCCTTTGCTGGATTCTGTTTTATCACAGTCCTTCGGGGCTATCACTTTGCCGTTTGTAAATACCTGCACCAATTCTCGCCCACGTGAATCTCGGCCCAGAGAATTACACAGTCTTGGAGGATATGGTGCCTGGCCCATTCATGGGATGCAAATGGGTCTTAATGACACATTTGCATTCTCCCGCTGGCACTGAGTGCAAATCCCGATGCCAATGGGGGACCAGAGCATCGGAATGGGATCCCATTTTTTACCAGAGGCTGGATTCCCCACACGATCATGAATCGTGCTTCCGGCATTGTGAAAGGGAGAATCCAGCCCATATCTATTTCCCTTGATTTGCGCCATTCGTTCGTCTACATTATTCCGAATGCTGTGTGTATTTGGATACAAACCTTTAGGCTTGCCTTTTTGCCATTTTTAATTATCCAAACTTTTCTTTGTGCTGTGGCCCTATTTGCCTCTCGCCCTTGATTACCATGCCTACTGTTTTTGTATTTTACTGTTCTTTCTTTTATTATTGTCTTTATTTCTCATTCCCTTCTCACCCTGCTTAGGTTCCATTCCAAATGTATAAATGTTATACCTTTCTTTTTACGGATTTGTATTGTAATCTACTTCTCTTTGTATTGTTACAGAGTTTACAGTGGGTTGATGGGCGTTCTGTGTTGCGACGGTTAAATGTTATGTTAGTGAATTGTATGGGTTGGATTGTTGGGTTTGTTTTTTTTTCTCTGGGACTGGGTGGAAGGGGATGATATGTCTTGGTGGGGGGGAGCCACCTGCACTAGCTAGCTAAAGTCAGTCAGCTAGTGAACGGAGGTGAGAGGAGAGGAGGGCTGTGGACATTGGATCCTGGATAGCAGGCGTCAATGGGCCTACGAGGCGAGCGAGGGGGGGGGGGGGGGGGGTTGGATGCTGGAGGATGTTGTTTCTGGGGGAAAGGTAGGGGGGGTTTTCAGGAGGGGGGGGAAGGGGTTCGATGTTAACAATGGACAGGGGCGGGTCAGGCTTATGGGAAAGGGCCCGGCGGTGTGTTGATGGTGGATAAGAAAGGTGGGGGGAGTGAGAGACCCCCAGTAAGGATAGTTACGTGGAACATGAGAGAGCTAGGAGATCAAGGGTGCTTGCGCATCTTAAAAGTCTGAAAACCGATGTGGCAATGCTGCAGGAGACTCACTTGAGTGTGAAGGACCAGGTGAGACTTAAAAAGGGTTGGGTTAGCCAAGTGTTTCACTGTGGATTTGATGGAAGGGCTCGAGGGGTAGCAGTGTTGTCAGCAAAAGGGTACGCTTCCAGATGGAGAAGGTGGTGGCAGATCAGGAGGGTAGATATGTGATTGTGGCCGGGGCGCTGGACGGGAGATTAGTGGCGCTGGTAAGTGTATACGGTCCCAACTGGGACGATGCGGGATTTGCGAGGAAGATGTTTGGGGCCATTCCTGACTTGGACACACACGAGCTGAGTGTGGAGGGGGGACTGAAATTTGGTGCAGGAGCCACGGTTGGACAGATCACGGCCGCGCTCGCTGGTCCCATCGGGGGGGGGGCAAAGGCGCTAGCTGAGGTAATGGTGGAAAAGGGAGGGGTGGACCCTTGGAGGTTCCTGCACCCAGGGGAACGGGAGTACTCGCTTTTCTCAGCAGTCCATAGGGTATACTCGCGGATTGACTTTTTTGTGGTGGGGAAGGCTTTGCTGGCTGAAGTCAAGGGGTCGGAATACTCTGCAATTGCTGTGACAAATCACGCGCCACATTGGGTGGATATGGTGCTGGAGAAGGGGGTAGTGCAGAGGCCGGGGTGGAAACTGGATGTGGGGCTTTTGGGGAACCAAGTATTCTGTGAAAAAATTGAAAAGGTAATTAAGGAATATGTAAGATTCAACTGTACGGGGGAGGTGTCAATGGCAGTCGCCTGGAAGGCTCTAAAGGTAGTAGTGAGGGGTGAGGTAATTTTGTTTAAGGCCAGGGTGGACAAAGGAGAGGTTGGAGTGGCAGAGGTGAATAGATGAGATGTTGGAGGTAGATAGGAGTTATGCGGAGGATGGTGACCCAGCGATGCTGGGAAAGAGGAAGGAACTACAGGCGAGCTTTGACCGACTATCCACCAGGAAGGCGGTGCGCCAACTGAGGCGAGCGAGGGGTACAGTTTATGAACATGGAAACAAGTATGTTAGCAGATCAGTTCCGGAGGGAGGCAGCAGCAAGGGAAATTCTTCAGGTAAGGGATAGGGCCGGGAAGTTGGTGGTGGCTCCGGAGCCGATTAACAAGGTTTTTGAGGAATTCTACGAGAGGTTGTACAGGTCAGAGCCACCCGGGTGAGACCGTGAGATGCTTGAATTTCTAGATGTGTTGGAGTACCCGAGGCTAGGGGAGGGAGACAAGGCTACATTATAAGGAGCAATACTGGAGCAGGAGATAAAAGACGCGATTGGGTGGATGCAGTCGGGGAAAGTGGCAGGGCCGGATGGGTTTCCGGTGGAATATTATAAAAAATGTAAGGATAAGTTGGCACCCCTGATGGTAGGGATGTTTGAAGAGGCGATAGGGAAGGGAGTGCTGCCGCAAACCTTGGGGCAGGCATCAATTTCACTGTTGCTTAAAAATGATAAGGATCCGACGGAGTGTGGCCCATTTCACTTCTTAATGTAAGGTATTGGCAAAGGTACTGGCGGGTTGGCTGGAGGGGTGCCTCCTGAAGATGATAGGTGAGGATCAGACAGGGTTCGTGAAAGGGAGGCAGCTGTTTTCGAATATTAGGAGGGTCTTGAACGTCGTTATGGCACCGGCAGCAGGGAAGGAAATAGAGGTGATGGTGGCACTGGACGCCGAGAAGGCGTTTGATCGGGTGGAATGGGGGTACCTGATGGCAGTGCTGGAACGGTTTGGGATTGGACCAAGATTTGTGAACTGGGTAAAGTTATTATATAAGGAGCCGAAGGCGAGTGTCCGCACAAACAATATCAGTTTGAGATACTTCTCTCTCCACCGTGGGACGAGGCAGGGATGTCCTATGTCCCCCCTGCTGTTTGCGCTTGCGATTGAGCCGTTGGCCATCGCATTAAGAAGTTCGGGAGCATGGAAAGGAATAGTGAGGGGGGGGGGGGGGATAGAGCATAGGGTGTCCTTGTATGCCGACGACTAGCTGCTGTATGTGTCGGAGCCGAGTGCGTCGATATGAGGAATATTGGAGTTGCTGCAGGTATTTGGGTCTTTCTCTGGGTACAAGCTGAACTTGGACAAGAGTGAGTATTTCATGGTGTTTCAACCGGGGGTGGGGGCAGGGGTGGGGGGGAGTGGGGAAGGCTTCGCAGATAAAACATCACTAGTTGTGGTGGGGAGAGTGAAAGCTGATATGGCGAGGTGGGATGGTCTCCCTCTGTCACTGGCGGCTCGGGTGCAGGCGGTTAAAATGAATGTGTCGCCGCGATTTCTGTTTATTTTTCAATGTCTACCGATTTTCCTGCCAAAGTCTTTTTTCAGGGAGATTGAGGGAAGGATTACCTCGTTTATATGGGGAGGGAAGGTGGCCAGAGTGAGGAAGGCGCTGCTACAGAGGGGAAGGCAGGCAGAGGGTTTGGGTCTCCCGAACCTGATGTACTACTACTGGGCGGCGAATGTTGAGAAGGTGCGGCGCTCGGTCAGAGGGGTTGATTCCCAGTGGGTCAGAATGGAGGAGAGTTTGTGCAGGGGGTCGGGACTGAAAGCACTAGCAACAGCGCAGCTCCCGATAGCCCCGGGGAAATACTCAGGGAGTCCGGTAGTAATAGCTTCATTGAAAATCTGGAGGCAGTTTCGCCAACACTTCAGGTTGGGGGCAGGGTCGAGTGAAATGCCGATCCGGGAGAACCACAGATTTGAGCCAGTGAGGTGGAACGGTAGCTTTTGGAAATGGGAAGAGAAGGGGATTAAGACTCTAAAAAATTTGTTTCCTCGGGTCGATTTGCAGGTTTGAGGGACCTGGAAGCGAAGTATGGGCTGGAGCAGGGAGAAGTGTTTAGGTATGCAGGTTCGGGACTTTGCCAGGAAGGAGATACAGAGTTTCCCGGAGGAACCGGCCTCCACGTTGTTGGAGGAGGTGCTGGCGGCAAGGGGACTGGAGAAGGGGACAGTGTCAGCGGTATACGGAGCTATGTTGGAAAAGGATAAGGCACCACTGGAGGGGATTAAAGCGAAGTGGGAGGAAGAATTGGGAGAGGTTATGGAGGAGGGGGTCCGGTGTGAGAGTGAATGCCTCCACCTCGTGTGCGAGGTTGGGGCTGATACAGCTGAAGGTGGTGTACAGGTCACACCTCACGAGGGCAAGGATGAGCCGATTCTTTGAAGGAGTAGAAGATGTGCGTGAGCGTTGCTGGGGGGGGCCCGCTAATCACGTTCATATGTTTTGGTCCTGTCCAAAGCTTGGGGAGTACTGGAAGGAGGTGTTTAGGGTAATTTCCAAGGTGGTGCATGTGAAGCTGGACCCAGGTCCCCGGGAGGCCATATTCGGGGTGTCGGACCAGCCGGGGTTGGAAACGGGGGCGGAGGCAGATATCATAGCCTTCGCCTCGTTGATCGCCCGAAGGCGGATCCTGCTGGGATGGAGAGCGGCCTCTCCACCCTGTGCCCTGGCGTGGCGGGGGGACCTGTTGGAATACTTGACCATTGAGAAGGTTAAGTTCGAACTGAGGGGAAGCTCGGAGGGGTTCTACAAGTCATGGGCACTATTTATTATGCACTTTCAAGAACTGGATAACATCGAACTTTAGTTTTGGGGGGGGAAGGGTGGGAGGCAGGAGGGGGTTATGTATGTTGAGGATGGCTATGGGTAATCCCTGATTCCTTTTTTTTTCTTTATCATTTGTTTATGTTAACATGCAGGCTGATGTCTGGGCATGGTGGGAGGATGGGATCGTTGTTACTGTTATGGGCTTTGAGATATTTGTTGTTGGTTATTGATTGTTGTTGGGTGTAAATTCGGGAGAAAAATTGTGAAAAAGGAGGAGAATAAAAATATTTTTAAAAAAAGATGCAGGTGGTTATTTCTTTAAGCCAGCCTTGAAAGTTTGCCCTGCTCTCTCGGCCAGTCCTCTGCACAGAGGGTGGTACCGTGCCATTTTTATCTGCTCTCGTCAAAACCTTCTGAAACTTGGCCCCGGTAAATACTGTTCCATTGTACGAAACAAGAACCTCTAAGCGCACCTTCTCAACTGTGGCATAAGCAATTGTGGATCTCATCTCAAAACACCTCCATCTACTTAGAATGGACATCCACTAATAACAAAAACATCGTGCCCATAAACAGTCCCGCATAGTCGACATGGACCCTAACCCATTGTCAACATGGCCACTCCCATGGATCTAACGAGCTGTGGCAGGGAACCTCACTGATCACAGTGTCGATACCAGTCCACCACACACACAGACACACAACTTCTCGCTCGCATCCTCATTTCAGATACGACTAGATGGGAACTATGTAACTCTTCCTGGCCCAGTTCTTACTGGAAAAAATCTTGGTTCTTGATTATCTTGAATGGGACCCTATTTTGATGCTAAAAATCTTAGCCAATTTAATTTTATATCCTGCCCCATTAAACTCCAACTCTGACCGGCCACCGCAACTAAAGGCAGCTGAGCGGATTGTTGTTGATAGCTCAGCTCACGGAGGTCATCGTTGTATCTATTATCTTTATGGTCTTCCCCATATATGTTGTCAGCCTGATCCCAGAGTTGTTAAAGTTCAGGGGGTGGGCACCTTCTAGAAGGTACAAAGAACAAAGAACAATACAGCACAGAACAGACCCTTCGGCCCTCCAAGCCTGTGCCGACCATGGTACCTGCCGAAACTAAAACTGTCTGCACTTACAGAATCCGTATCCTTCCATTCCCATCCTATTCATACATTTGTCCAGATGTCCCTTAAATGCTGTTATCGTACCTGCTCCCACCACCTCCCCAGTCAGCGCGTTCCATATATTTACCACCCTCTGTGAAAAAACCAAATTAGTGAGGCACGACCTCCCCTTCACAAAACCATGCTCTCCATCCTAATAAGTCCATTTACTTCCAAATGTGAGTAAATCTTGTCTCTAAGAATCTTCCAATAATTTCCCCACCACTGACATAAGGTTCTCCGGCCTATAATTTCCTGGATTATCCCAGTTGACCTTCTTAAACAATGGAACAACATTGGCTACTCTCCAGTGCTCTGGAACGTCAGCTGTAGCTAATGAGGATACAAAGATTCCTGTCAAGGCCCCAGCAATTTCCTCCCTTGCCTCCCGCAGTATTCTGGGGTAGATCCCATCAGGCCCTGGGGACTTATCTACTTTAATGCTTTTTAAGATGCCCAACACCACCTCTTTATTAATATCAAGATGACTCAGAATATCTACACACTACCTTATACTCATCCACCAAATCCTTCTCTTTGGTGACTACTGCAGCAAAGTATTCATTCAGTATGGTAGATACATAGAATTTACAGTGCAGAAGGAGGCCATTCGGCCCATCGTGTCTGCACCGGCTCTTGGAAAGAGCATCCTACCCAAGGTCAACACCTCCACCCTATCCCCATAACCCAGTAACCCCACCCAACACTAAGGGCAATTTTGGACACTAAGGGCAATTTAGCCTGGCCAATCCACCTAACCTGCACATCTTTGGACTGTGGGAGGAAACCGGAGTACCTGGAGGAAACCCACGCACACACGGGGAGGATGTGCAGACTCCGCACAGACAGTGACCCAAGCCGGAATCGAACCTGGGACCCTGGAGCTGTGAAGCGATTGTGCTATCCACAATGCTACCGTGCTGCCCATACCGTATCTCGCCCATTTCCTCTGGTTCCATACATACATTCCTTCCAATATCCTTGAATGGACCAACTCTTTCTCCGGCTACCCTCTTGCTTTTTACATATGCATAAAATGAAATGAAAATCGCTTATTGTCACATTAGGCTTCAAATGAAGTTACTGTGAAAAGCCCCTAGTCGCCACATTCCGGCGTCTGTTCGGGGGGGGCTGTTACGGGAATTGAACCGTGCTGCTGGCCTGTCTTGGTCTGCTTTCAAAGCCAGCGTTTTAGCCCTGTGCTTAAACAGCCCCTGTTTAAAACGCCTTAGGATTGTAGCAAACTCCCAACATTGTGACAGCACCCTTCCTGTTCCTGAACTCTACTCATATTGCCTCGCTGCCTGAACCCTCCAAGGTGTCCTCCTTCATCACAGCTGTGATATTCTCCTTAATCAATAATGCAACTCCCCTACCCCTTTTGCATCCCCCCCCCCCCCCCCCCCCCCCCCCCCATCCTGCCTGAAGCATCTAAATCCTCTGTGAATGTTTTAGCATCAGGGCATCCGGAATTGTTAAGCTTTGAATCAGACTGTATGTCTATGTCCTAAACAAAATTACACTCTGCTTCTCCTCCCCCTCTATTTCATTCGCACAGAAAAGGAATTTTAAGCCTTCCACATATTGTACCCAATCTGCTGTAGCTGGATTGAACAGCTCTCGTTTTTGGAAAAGAGGCATTTCCACTGTTCTCTTCCTTGCAGGCTGGACTTGCTCTGCAACTTTTGCAATCTGACTTTTTCCACCGATTTTGCAATCTGGATTGTTGATCTTTACCTCATCGTCAATGTAAGTTAATTGGTGGAGCCATTACATGAAACAATATTTTATTCCAACTATAAAAAACTATTTACAGAGTGCTTTAAAATGGTCTTTCCTTGAGAGGTGTGGGCGGGGGCTAGCGAATCACGCGCACATGCTTTGGAGTTGCGAACAATTGGGAAGATTCTGGGTGGGAGTGTTTGCGGTCTTAGCCAGGATAGCGGAGGAGAAGGTGGACCCGGACCCTTTGGTGGCGATATTTGGCGTTGGAGAGAAGCCGGAGCTCATGGAGAGGAGGAAGGCCGATGTTGTGGCCTTCGCCTCTCTGATTGCACGGCGGCAAATTTTGCTGGAGTGGCGGTCGGCATCGCCACCCGGAGTAGCGGCTATGCATGGCTGGGTGACCTGTACGACATCCTGCTGTTAGAGACGATAAAATATGAGTTAAGGTGCTCAGCGGGGGAGTTTGAGAAAAGGTGGGGGATGTCTGTGACCGTGTTGAGGAGCTGTTCATCGCAGGGGGTTGGGGGGAGGTGATGGGGAGAGGGGGCGGGTGGTGAAAAAGGGGTACAGACTGTATAGTTGATTGTTAGGAAGTATGTTTCCCGGAGTGTTTATTTGCTATAACCTGCTTTGATACATGCTTGTCATTAAATAATTTAAAAAAATAATGGTCTTTCCTTACGCAACTCTTGGGTCCAACTGCTACTGCACTAAGGATCTCATGTTCAATTTAAACAGCCCTCTGAATTTGTCCTGCTACCATCAAAGACTTGTGTTCATACTGTCCCAGGTCTCACTGCTTCTGCACCCCTTACAAATTGTACCATTTAATCAATATTGTCCCTCCTAATTCATCTGACAAGAAGGAATCACTTCACACGTTTCTGCATTACATTGCACTAGCCACGTGTCTGTCCATTTTACCTGCTCTCCTGACCTGTTACTTTCCTCTGTTAACTACATTTCTGAGTGTTGTGTCATCACAAGTGAAGAGGTGGGTTCCACAAACTCATATATAGACAAAGTCACTGGAAGGGAATATTCTTGCCTGGTGATTGTCATCCATTGTCGCAGTGTCTGCATTGTCTCGCTAATGTACCAAGCCTTGGGACAACCCTTCCAGTTGGGGAATTCTTCAGCAGTTAAGGGCATTCAACCTCTGATCTGCGGGTAAGCATTCTCCAAGGCGGCCTTCAGGATGGGCGATAACGCAGAATCGCCGAGCCATCTTCCGCATGCATGAGTACAGCCTTAACCGGGACCTTGGATTCATGTCGCATTATATTCACCCTGTGCCATCTGGCCTGGGCTTGCAAAATCCTACCAACTGCCCTGACTTGAGACAATTCACCCCTCTTTAACCTGTGATTATCTGTCTCTCCCCGTCATACTATCTGGACCTATAAAGATTTAATTACCTGCAAAGACTCGCATTCGAAGTATCATCTTGCATCATTGAATTTGTATATATGAGTTTGTGAAACCCACCTTTTCACTCTTCACTCATCTGACGAAGGAGTTGGACTTTAACCTGGTGCTGTAAGACTTCTTACTATGCCTATATAACACAGCAGTGGTTTAACTAAAATTGGCTTAAGCTGAGTCAGGAAGGCTGTTAGTGATGTCAGAAATAAGCCACACATCCTTTCCTTGCACTGACAATGATCATTTCTACACTATCGGGTGTAACCTTTTCTGAGAAATGTTGTCATTTTCGATCATTGCTGAGAAATCTGAGAGGAGCAGTCACATAGCTTCTCTATAAATAAACTATAGATGCGCTTGTGTCTCCAGACGCTGTTATGTCCTAGTTTTGTTCTGGCACGTTACAGTTTTAGGAGCTCTGCAGATTATTTATTTTTGGTTTGACTGTGATTAAATATTTCAGCACCTTTAAAATATTCTGATTAAATTTAGGAATGGATTTTCCTATCCTTGATGGTGAAAGTAATTTTATTTAAATTGTTCATGTAGTAAAGCATGTGAAAAAACAGGGAAGGCCAGCAGTTAAATCCTTTCTCCCCACACGCAACATATATGATTTGCCAGAACAAAATTCCTTTCCCAATCCATTCAATTGCTCCAAGCAGGTGATCGAAGTAAAATCTCCACATGACTTTCCAAACACCAAACATTTTACTCACATCTGTATAACAGGGAAGTAACACAGATGTTGCCTCCAGTGCAAGGCATTATGATGAATCCACTCATCAGCCACCCCTGTTCAGGTCATGACATGTGGCAGTGTCTCATTTTTCCCCCATGAAGTTCAAATGCAGGTCTATTGAATGCACTCAACTTCCCTCACTCCTCACCCTTGGGAGAGTCACACGGCCCACTGAGATCTCCAGGGTTGAAGCGCTCTGCTTCCACTGCCTTTTGAGGAAAAAGAAAAGAGTTCCAATGATCCTCAGAGAAACATAATTCTCTTCATCTCTCTATGAGCCACTCCTTATTTTTAAAGTGATCTCTTGTTCTAGATTCTCAACAAGAGGAAATACCTTCCACAGCCACCCTGTCAATACCCCTCCGGGGCTTAAAGGCTTTCATCAAGTTGCCTCTTACTTTTCTAAAGTCCAGTGGATGCAGGCCTAGCCTGACCAACCTTTCTCATATGACAACAATTAAACAGTGAATCTGCTCCTCACTTATGACAACAACTTCTGGCTCATTGAGTTTAACTTACTCCAAGCACCTAGTTAACTGCAGGAGTTCAAAATTCAGCCACTGGCACCAGAAAACAAGCTGTAGAGTATTTTAACGTCTGGGTCACATGTCAATCAAATTTCCACTTTAGTGTTGGAACATTTAGTGTGCCAGCCGGATACATACTGGATCTTAAATGCATATTTTTTAAAAGTTGCGCTCCCTTCGGGCTGATTTTTCTGTTGGTTTAATAGGGCAAGAAACTGATATACCATGAGTGATCACCTACGGATCTTGGCTGTATAGTTTATTTTCATACAGCTTAGTTTATATTATCAGAAAGTCATTGGCTTGGTTGTTTGGTTTCAATATTCTTCAATGTGAAGAATCAAGAGAGTGTTGAATGGATAAGTTTGGGGAGCGCGGACTTCCGGTGGCGGCTATGAAGGAGCAAGTCGCACATTTCTCCCGATTTTTTTTAACGGACTTTAATTGTAAAAAGGATGTTAGTGGCAATTCTCTACTGAATTCCCACTTCGGTGCATGGAGAAAAGGACTAGAAGTGTTTGTAAAGGCAAAAACAAAAAGATAGAGAAGACTTGGGCTGTAGTTGCAACAGAAGAAAGCATGGTGGAGGGTCTGACCTCTGGCTTGTTGACCCAGCAGCCTATGGAGCAGCTGATGCAAGTCATTCAGGAAGGCTTTGCTACGCAGAAACGGGACTGCTTGGACCCGATAAAAGAGTCGATTGAGCGGCTGGAGCTTAGATTGGACGCCCAGGATCGGGCGATCCAGAAGGTGGAGAAGGAGCTGGCTGAGCAGGAGGAGCATCAGACTGCGGTGGAGCTGGAGGTGGGGATGCTGAGGGACCAGCAGAAGAAGCTCCTGGAGTAGGTGGAGGACCGAGAGAATAGGTCCCGTCGGCAGAATCTAAGAATTGTCGGGCTCCAGCAGGGCTCCGAAGGAACGGACGCTGGGGCATACATCGCAGACATGTTTGTGAAGCTGCTGGGGGATGGGGCATTCACCCGGCCCTTGGAGGTGGATAGGGCTCACAGAGCACTCACGAGGAAGCTGCGAATTGGAGACCCCCCCCCCCCCCCCCCCCCCCGAGGGCAATGGTGGTGATATTCCACAGGTTCTCGGATAAGGAGCGTATTCTACAGCGGGCCAAGGAAGACACGGAGCTGTAAGTGGGACAATAGCATCCTGCCGGTTTACCAGGATCTGAGTGTAGAGGCGGCCAGGAGGACAGCAGGCTTCAACCAGATCAGGGCGATCCTTTTCAAGAAAAAGGTGAAGTTTGGACTGTTATACCCAGCCCGTCTTTGGGTCACGCCTGAGGATCAGCACTTTTACTTTGAGTCACCTGAGGACGTGTTGGACTTTGCGAGAAAGAAAGGGCTGGTGGTGGACTGAGAACTTTTGAACTTGGCTGCAACGTTCATGTTTTTGTTTTTTCTTTTTGTTTCTCTGTTTCTGTAAAAAGATTCTCGTTTTGCATTTTATGGAAGATGTTTGTGATGCCATTTGCATTGATTTAGAACCAGCAGTAGAGTTGAGTGGGTTAAGGTTTTCATTTGCACTGTTGGGGAATGAAGGGGTGCTTGTTTTGATCTTGGTATTTTTCTCTTGGGAAATTTTGTGGGAATTATTGGATGTTGGAGCTTGTTTGCATGAGCGGGGGAGGGAGGGTGGCAAGGGAACAATAGGTGGGAGACTATCTGGTGCCGGGGCTGGGGGCCACCAAGCTAGCTGGTTGAGTTAGCTCTCGGGAGCGCAGCGGAGGGTGTGCGTATATTTGGTTTAGGAAAGGGGTTGGGTTACAGGGTGTTGTTGCTGGGGGGGGGGGGGGGGGGGGATGAATGTTCTGCTGATGAGGGAGGGACTTGGGCTGAGGGACAGAGAGTAGGTCGGGAGCGGGAGCTGCCTGGGGATGGGCCAGTGGAGGCGTGGAACACGGGCTGTAGGCGGGCCCAAAAAAGGGGATGGATGATTGGCGAAGGGAGGGGCAAAGAGCCTCCCAACTAGGCTGATCATCTGGAATGTTCGAGGGTTAAATGGGCCGGTCAAAAGGGCACGTGTGTTCGCCTGAGGAAAGGCTGGGTCATCCGGGTGTTTCACTCACGACTAGATTCAAAGACTAGAGGGGACGCGATCCTGATCAATAAGCGGGTGGTGTTTGAGGCAGGTAGGATAGTCTCGGACGTGGGTGGTCGGTACATTATGGTCTGTGGGAAGCTAGAGGGGGTGCAGGTGGTATTAGTTAATGTATATGCGCCAAATTGGGATGATGTGGAGTTTATTAGGAGGATGCTGGGCAAGATACCAGTCCTGGACTCGCACAGGTTGGTCATGGGAGGGGACTTCAATACAGTTATGGACCCTGGCTTGGACCAGTCAAGCTCGAAAATGGACAGGGTGCCAAAGGAACTAAGAGGGTTCATGGAGCTGATGGGGGTGGTGGATCCATGGAGGTTTGGGCGGCCGAGGGTGAAGGAGTTCTCCTTCTACTCACATGTGCATAAAGTGTACTCCCGGATTGATTTCTTTATTTTGAGCAGGGATTTACTGACTGGAGTAGCAGACATGGGGTATTCGGCGATTACAATCTCAGACCATGCTCCGCACTGACCTGCAGGTTAGCAAAGACATTAACCAGCGCCCGCATTGGAGGGATGTGGGACTTTTAGCAGATGAAGGGGTCTGCGAGCCGTTGAGGAAATGCATTCAGAGCTACCTGCAGGTCAATGACAAAGTGGAAATTTCAGCAGCTGTGGTGTGGGAAGCACTGAAGGCGGTGGTCAGAGGGGAGCTGATTTAGATCCGGGCTCATAGGGAGAAGGTGGACAGGGCAGAGACGGACCGACTGGTAAAGGAGTCACTGCAGATTGATAGGAGGTATGCGGAGACCCCAGAGGCAGGGCTTTCAAGGGAACGGCGGAGGTTACAGGCAGAGTTTAGCTTGCCGACCACAGGGAGGGCGGTGGAGCAGCTGAGAAAGGCGAGGGGGCGATTTACGAACATGGAGAGAAGGCCAGCAGAATGCTTGCACAGCAGCTTAGGAAGAGGGAGGGCAGCTAGGGAGATAGGGAAAGTAAAGGATGGAGATGGGAACCTAGTTGGTGATTCGGTAGGGGTGAATAAGGTGTTTAGGGATTTCTACAGCAGATTGTACAGGTTGGAACTCCCTACGGGGCCGGAAGGGATGAGGCACTTCTTGGAGGGGCTGAATTTCCCAACGGTGGACGGGGAGCAGGTAGAAGGGCTGGGGCCCCAATTGGGCTGGAGGAGATAGTGGAGGGCTTGAAGGCCATGCAGGCGGATAGGGCCCCAGGTCCGGACGGGTACCCAGTGGAGTTTTATAAATAGTTCTCGGGGATATTGGGGCCAGTGTTGTTGAGGATGTTCAATGAGGGAAGGGAAAGAGGGGTGTTGCCCTCGACGATGTCACTGCCCATTATTTCGCTGATTCTTAAGCGGGACAAGAACCCAGAGCTGTGTGGGTCCTAAAGGCCGATATCCCTGTTGAATGTGGACGCCAAACTGCTGGCCAAAATCTTGTCCTCCAAGATTGAGGATTGTGTTCCGGATGTTATTGGGGGAGGATGAGACGGGGTTTGTTAAGGGCAGGCAGTTGGTGGCCAATGTAAGAAGGCTGTTAAATGTGATCATGATGCCCCCGGAAGATAGTGAGGTGGAGGTAGTGATCGCAATGGATGCAGAAAAGGCTTTTGATTGGGTAGAATGGGATTATGTGTGGGAGGTACTGGGACAGTTCGGGTTTGGGCGGGGCTTTATTGACTGAGTCAGGTTGCTGTATCAGGCTCCTGTGGCAAGTGTACGGATGAATAGGACAAGTTTGGACTATTTTAGACTGCACCGGGAGGATGAGACAGGGATGCCCCCTCTCCCCACTGTTGTTTGTGCTGGCGATAGTGCTGTCGGCAATTGCTCTGAGAGCCTCAAGGGGCTGGAGGGGACTGGTCCAGGTTTGGGGGGGGGGGGGGGGGGGGGGTGGAGCTCTCTGCGGATGATCTGCTTCTGTATGTTTCGGACTCAGTCGAGGGGATGGAAGAAATCATGAAGATTCCAGGGGAATTTAGCTGGTTTGTGGGGTATAAGCTAAACATGGATAAGAGTGAGATGTTTGTGATTCAGGCGAGGGGACAGGAGGGGAGACTGAGAGAGCTGCTGTTTAGGTCAGTAGGGGGTAGTTTTAGGTACCTAGGCATCCAAGTGGCGCGGGAATGGGACCGACTGCATAAATTGAATCTGGCCCGGCTAGTGGACCAAATAAAGGACGATTTTCGGAGATGGGACGCGCTTCCGTTGACTCTGGCCGGGAGGGTGCAAATGGTGAAAATGACGGTCCTTCCAAGATTCCTATTTGTATTTCAGTGTCTCCACATCTTTATTCCGCAATCCTTTTTAAAGCGGGTAAACAGAGTGATCATGGCCTTTGTTTGGACGGGCAAGACCCCGCGAGTAAGGAAGGTAATGCTTGAGCGGAGTGAGGGAGAGGGAGGGCTGGCGCTGCCAAAGTTTAGCAACTATTACTGGGCGGCTAATATAGCCATGATCAGGAAGTGGGTGGTGGGGGAGGGGTCGGCATGGGTGCGTATGGAGGTGGCTTTTTGTAAGAGTGTTGGTAACTGCATCTCTGCCGCTCCCGCCGCGCGATACTCCACCAGTCCAGTGGTGGTGGCGGCTCTGAGAGTTTGGGGCCAGTGGAGGCGGCATCTGGGAGCAGTGGGAGCATCGGTCTGGGCCCCAATCTGTAATAATCGCCGGTTTGCCCCAGAGAGTATGGATGGGGGGTTGCGGTTATGGCAGAGAGGGGGATTGAGCGGATGGGAGATGTGTTCATAGGGGGGAGCTTTCCGAGTATGAGGGCATTGGAGGAAAAGTTTGGGTTGGCGAGGGGAAAGGAATTCAGGTATCTGCAGGTGCGGGACTTCCTTCGTAAACAGGTGTCAACCTTCCCGCTCCTACCTCTGAGGGGGATTCAGGACAGGGTAGTTTCCAGAGGGTGGGTAGAAGAAGGGAGCGTCTCAGACATTTATAAAGAGCTTATGGGGTCGGAGGAGACACAGACCGAGGAGCTGAAGCGCAAGTGGGAGAGGAGCTGGGAGGTGAGATAGAGGATGGTCTATGGGCAGACGCGTTGAGTGGAGTCAACGTGTTCGCAACATATGCCAGGCTCAGCCTAATACAATTTAAGGTTGTTCACCGGGCTCACATGACAGTGGCCCAGATGAGCAGATTCTTTGGGGTGGAAGATAGGTGTGCAAAATGTGCGGGAGGACCGGCGAACCATGTCCACATGTTTTGGACATGTCCAAAGCTTAGGGAATTTGGCAGTGGTTTGCGGATGTCATGTCCAAGGTTTTAAAAACAAGGGTGGCGCTGAGTCCAGAGGCTGCGATTTTCAGGGTGTCGGAAGATCCAGGAATCCAGGAGGAGAAAGGCAGATGTTCTGGCCTTTGCTTTGGGTGGAGGAGGGCGTAGAAGGATGGGTGAGTAAATTTGCAGATGACTCTAAAGTCGGTGGAGTTGTGGACAGTGCGGAAGGATGTTGCAAGTTACAGAGGGACATAGATAAGCTGCAGAGCTGGGCTGACAGGTGGCAAATGGAGTTTAATGCAGAAAAGTGTGAGGTGATTCATTTTGGAAGGAATAACCGGAAGACAGAGTACTGGGCTAATGGTAAGATTCTTGGTAGTGTGGATGAGCAGAAAGATCTCGGTGTCCATGTACATAGATCCCTGAAAGTTGCCACCCAGGTTGAGAGGGTTGTTAAGAAGGCATACGATGTGTTAGCTTTTATTGGCAGAGAGATTGAGTTTTGGAGCCATGAGGTCATGTTGCAGCTTTACAAAACTCTGGTGCGGCCGCATTTGGAGTATTGCGTGCAGTTCTGGTCGCCGCATTATAGGAAGGATGTGGAAGCATTGGAAAGGGTGCAGAGGAGATTTACCAGGATGTTGCCTGGTATGGAGGGAAGATCTTATGAGGAAAGGCTGAGGGACTTAAGGCTGTTTTCGTTGGAATTAAGAAGGTTAAGAGGTGACTTAATTGAGGCATACAAGATGATCAGAGGATTAGATAGGGTGGACAGTGAGAGCCCATTTCCTCGGATGGTGATGTCTAGCACGAGGGGACATAGCTTTAAATTGAGGGGAGATAGATATAGGACAGATGTCAGAGGTAGGTTCTTTACTCAGAGAGTAGTAAGGGCGTGGAATGCCCCGCCTGCAACAGTAGTGGACTCGCCAACACTAAGGGCATTCAAATGGTCATTGGATAGGCATATGGACGATAAGGGAATAGTTTAGATGGGCTTTAGAGGGGTTTCACAGGTCGGCGCAACATCGAGGGCCAAAGGGCCTGTACTGCGCTGTAATGTTCTATGTTCTATGCAGAGGGAACTAGCTATGTAATGTTTGAGGATATGCCTTTCATTAGTAGAACTTTCATTCAATAACCCCTTAGCTTTTTACAGCTTTGCACGGTCTCCCTTACTAGTGGAATAGTGAAATCTTAATCACTTAATTTTAAAAAATGAATTGCAATGGACCATGTGAACGTGTGAAATAGGAGCAGGAGTAAGTCATTCGGCCCCTTGAGCCAGCTCGGACATTCGATAAGACCATGGCCGATTTGTTTCTGTTTTAAATTCCGCATTCCCATCTACCACAGATAACCTTTAATTCCTTTGCCTATCAAGAATCTATCTACCTCCGCCTTAAAAATATTCAATAACCCCATCTCCACCGCCAACAGAGGCAGAGAGTTCAAAAGCTGCACAACCCTCTGTCCTAAAAAGGCGACCCCCTAGCTCACCCACAAGAGGAAACATCCTTTCTACATCAACCTTGTCAAGACTGTTTAGGATATTTTATACATCAATCAATTCACCCCTCACTCTTCTAAACTCCAACAGAAATAAGACCAATCTGTCCAACCTTTCCTCATTCGACAATCGTAAGAGAGTGTGTAAATGCATACACTAGCACTTAGTTTCAGTGGGTGATAATTTGTTAAAAAGCAGAAATCTTTAATGTTTTATGATCGATAAATACCTTGACATTTAATGTGTAATGACCTGTTTATCTTTCTGCACCAGTTAACAGTAACCAGATATAGAACTAAATATATGAACAGCCTGTAAAGGTTCGTGCCTCATGAACACACCATGCTCCTCATGTTGTGTTGACAGAAGGCCATGGCATCTAGTGCTGATGGGGACAGAACAATGAAAAATGGCCTCGAACAGAGAGGTCAGCAAGACTGGCGCTGGACGAGAATCTCTTGATTCGATGAACTCTTGTATTTGTCCACAAGTGAAGCATCTGTTGATCAGTCAGTCATGAATCTCCCTGTCCTGTTAGCAGGGCTCCACGCTGCTTTCTTCATTGGCTGTCACCTACAGAGGCACCTCAGGTTATCCTCATCCTCTGAGGGTCACTCGGTGTCTTCCTTTGGCTTCAGTGCTGTTTCGCTCTGGAGCACCAGTCCTTCCAGATTATACAAGCAGCAGATGCCAGCGCTGTCATGGTGAGGGCATGTATTGCAGGGTTTCCCCGGGTCTACTAAGACAAGACCATAAGAAATAGGAACAGGAGTAGGCCATTCGGCCCCTCGAGTCTGCTCTGCCAATCAACAGGATCATGGCTAATCAGTCATTCCTCACATCCACTTTCCTACCCCTTCCTCGTAACCCTTAATTACCTCATATGCTCATCTTCAAAGATTAATGGCCTTTGTAGTCATAAGGCAGTGATTGTTTGTGTCCTCTGCCTGTGTGCTGTAGTTCCCTACGGGAGTCAGAAACCATTTCTTCAGTGGAAACCCCTTATCCCACAGGATCTAACCAAGAAGATGTTTGGGTGGACTGAAGAGCTGAGGAAATTGGGACTGCCAAAGGATGTAGGAGTTGTGACAACACTTTGGAAACCATTCATGGTGGTCAAAGAGGGGACGTCTTGATGAAGTTGATCTTCTGATGATCCATCTCTGGGTAGCCGCTTCTTATGAGGCTGCTTTGCCCCTGTGCACTGTCTTGTTATGCTCTAGGTGTAGTATAAGCGGCTTCCTTGTGGTGCACTTGACAAAGGAAGGTTCAGACGTGGAGATAACTTCAACACGTTTATTATACTATTCACACTTCTATTACTCGGGTTCCACATTACTGTTAATCCCTCTATAGCTACCCAGACTGACTAACCAGTCTGCTACAATCCACGTGGTGGGAGTAATATTGAATCAACCCTGTGTCTGTACTCACTGACTGTCTCCACTGGAAAGAGGCAGCTCATGGGCGAAATTCTCCGACCCCGCCAAAAATCCCGCCCCTGCCGTCGCAGAAATTCTCCGCCACCCGGGAATTGGCGGGGGCGGGAATCATGCCCCGCCGATCGGCGTGACGTCCGCTCCGATCGGCGAGGCCCCTGCGGCGATTCTCCGGCCCGCGATGGGCCGAAGTCCCACCACTGGGAGGCCTCTCCCGCCGGCGAGGTTTGAACCACCTCTGGTGGCGGCGGGATCGGTGGCGTGAGCGGGCCCCCGGGGTCCTGGGGGGGCGCGGGGCGATTGAACCACGGGGGGTGCCCCCACGGTGGCCAGGCCCGCGATCGGTGCCCACCGATCGGAAGGCGGCCAGAGCCGTGGGGGCACTCCTTCTCTTCTGCCGCCGCCACAGCCCCGCCGGGTAGGGGAGAATGCCGCCCCATGTGTGTGGTGTCCTTTATATATGGGTTGGTGTAATGCCTTCCTGTGGTTGTGTCACCTCTGTGTGTATCATGAATGCCCATTGGTCGTGTCCTATCTAACTGATCTATTGGTTGAGTGTCTGTGTGTCATGTCTCTGGTGCTCCCTCTAGGGTCTAGCTAGTCTACATGTATTTACATTAACCCCTTGTGTATTTACAGTGATGCACATCACCATATACACCATCACTGTTCACATCCAATGGCTTCCTCAACCTGCTGGAGCTCTTCAGGCCATGCGCAGTCTTGCCACTTTACTATCAGACCGCAAGCTGTGAATACGTTTCTCGTATTGACCAAATAACCACATAACCAGTATGTTAGTTCAAAAGACAATTCATTATAAAATGCAAGACTTACCGTACTTCTATGTGCAATGATACACGCGGCTACGCATTAAACTACACCTATCAACTAAGATGACCTTTACTTAACTTCTGGATGGCCGGCTCTCTGCAGGTAGATAAAGCCTTTATCTGAGTCTCCACGTATGTCGGCTGGAAATCGTCAGTTTCGTCTCGGCTGCGGCTCATCTCTCTCTCAGGTAGCGATCATGGGTCTTGAACTTGGCTGGTCGTTATGCTGCAGTTGGTGTGGGCACAGGCCGATCCCAAAGGAGACCGATCCCTAGTGCGCGGGGCTTCTTATCCTTCTCTTTCGCGCCCTTTTGGGTGGGGTTAACTCAGGGTCCAATGGATCGATAGAGTCTCAATCACTCTAATCGATACCGGCCAATTAGGGGCGGGTACCTTGATGGCTTGGCGGGTCCTAGTCGTTATTGTTCCAAGTGTATATGCCTTTCCAAATAAGGTGGAGCGGCGCCGGGGAGTCTGCTACTGGTGCTATTCCTTGATTTGAGTCTATTGTCCTGGGGAAATCGGTGATTGACCTTTAACAGGTGCAGCTTTCAGTTCGGTCTGGTTTTTCCTTTGCACAATACACAGGGGCTGTGCGCTATCTGTGTCCTGGCTTGACCACAATTCCCATTACCCTTTGCAGGCACCCATTTTAGATGCGCACAGTAGCCATTCCATGTGGCTGAATCCCTATCTCTGCAATACTCTCCTCCTCCACCGGGGTGTCTAAATCTTAAAGCATTGACCTAGTTGCCACTGAAATCTTCAATGCTTGGAACATGTCAAGAACTCGGTCCTATCTCCAGTGCCTGCTGTAAACCTGGGCGGTAACCTTCCACTAACCTTGTTTTTGCAAAAATATACTTTATTCATAAAATATCTGAAAAAAACTTTACAAACATTTCAAAATGCCAGTCACGCAAAGTGCAATAATATTCAAGTTCTCTGCATACATCATGTTGCACTTTGAGGTGCTTTATACAGTCAAAGAAATATTACAGGCATTTCAAAACAGACATTACAAATGGTGCAAAAATATTTAAGTTGTCTACATAGATCAGGCTGCACACTGAGGTGCTTCCATACAATTGTGATACATGTAATATTCACTGAATACACACAATGTGAGTCATGCAGCCCAAGGGGGTTCTTTACAATTACTAACCGCTCCATTCACTGTGGCCAAAAGGTCTTAAGACAGCGATATTTTCCCATTGTGACTTTGTGGCGGCCACTCCAAGCTTTGGTGCATCCCTCAGCATGGTAGTCCTGGGCTTACAAGGCTATGGGCCAAGTATTGGAAAAAAGGATTAGAATACTTAAGTGGTTGTCTTCGACCAGTGCAGACACGATGGAGCTGATGTACCATCAATTGAACGCGAGTCGAGTTGCTGTACAAAAGTAAGGCTTTAATAAGCTAGATGTTAGCCCTGCGGTCGACTACAGTAAATGGAGGACCGCCGGGCGTACTGGGTATTTATACCCCGCCCTGGAAGTGGGTTAACTCAGCCTCTCGACCAATCGGGGAGTTGTCACATGACTGGTCTCAACCAATCGGTCGAGAGGCACATGACCGACCAGGGCCAATGGTAAGCCGGTGTTCTGCACCAATGGCAGGCAGCTATGTTAATCATACCACCACATTCAACCCTTGCGGAGAAAGAAGCCGGGGGGGGGGGGGGGGGGGGGGGGGGTGTCAATGAGGGCTTGGAGGGGGGGAGGGGGAAACTGGTGGTATGAGTAGTAGCAAGAGAAGGAAAATATATCCTTGGCTTCCCACTGGCCCAGACATTTAACAGTAGTACATATTGTCCATACAAGGTCCATGGTGTTGTTGAAAGTTAAATAGACTCGATCAGCCTTTTCGTTGCCCTTGACGTCCTGGCAGACCGCCGCAGTGGAGTTGGTGACGCTGGTTCGGCCGATGGTGGTGGTTCCGCTGATGTCCTGGAGTCTGGGAGCAATGGTCCTTGAACTGTCTCCGTAACCCGGGCTGGTGCTGGAGACTCCATGGATGGGGGAGGGGTGGCCTGGGTGGAGCGCTGGGAGAAAAAAGAACAGGGGGAGGTCTGAGGTGAAGGAGGGGAAGGCCGCACGCCGGCGGGTGCCGGGTCCCGGAGGGAAACCGTGTCCTGCCGACCGTCGGGGTACTCCACGTACGCAGGTTAGCGTGGAGTAACTGGACTTGTTCCACCAACGGGTCGGACTTGTGCACCCGCACATGCTTCCGGAGCAAGATGGGTCCGGGGGCGGCCAGCCACGTCGGGAGAGAGGATCCGGAGGACGACTTCCTGGGGAAAACAAGAAGACGTTCATGAGGTGTCTGATTAGTTGCGGGACAGAGGAGTGAGCGGATAGAATGTAGGGCATCGGGGATAACCTCTTGCCATCGGGAAATAGGGAGATCTCTGGACCGGAGGGCCAGTAGAATGGTCTTCAAGATGGTGCCATTCTCCCGCTCGACCTGTCCGTTACCCCGAGGGTTATAGCTGGTCGTCCTGCTAGAGGCAATGCCCCTGCTGAGCAAGAATTGACGCAGCTCGTCGCTCATAAGTGAGGACCCCCAATCGCTATGTATGTATGCAGGGTAGCCGAACAGGGAGAAAATGGAGAGGAGGGCCTTAATGACGATCGATGTGGTCATGTCGGGGCAGGGAATGGCGAAGGGGAAGCGGGAGTATTCGTCGATTACCGTCAGGAAGTAAATGTTGCGGCTGCTAGAGGGAAGGGGCCCCTTGAAGTCAATGCTGAGATGTTCAAAGGGGCAGGATGCTTTGATCAGATGCGCGCGCTCAGGGCGGTAGAAGTGCGGTTTGCACTCTGCGCAGATGTGGCAGTCACGGGTTACTGTCCTGACTTCCTCGATGGAGAAAGGCAGGTTGCGGGCCTTTATGAAATGGTAGAAACGGGTCACCCCTGGATGGCAGAGGTCCGCGTGGAGGGAGCGGAGGCGGTCTATCTGCACGCTGGCGCAGGTACCGTGGGACAGGGCATCAGGAGGCTCATTGAGCTTCCCAGGACGATACAAGATCTCATAGTTGTACGTAGAAAACTCGATCCGCCACCGTAAGATCTTGTCAATCTTAATCTTGCCCCTCTGTGCATTATCGAACATGAAGGCCACTGACCGTTGGTCTGTGAGGAGGGTAAACTTCCTGCCGGCCAAATAGTGCCTTCAATGTCGCACAGCTTCGACTATGGCCTGGGCTTCCTTTTCCACTGAGGAGTGGCGGAGTTCGGAAGCCTGGAGGGTTCTGGAGAAGAAGGCCATGGGTCTGCCCGCTTGGTTCAGGGTGGCCGCCAGAGCAACCTCTGATGCGTCGCTCTCGACCTGGAAGGGGAGGGACTCGTCGATGGCGTGCATCGTGACCTTTGCGATGTCCGCTTTGATGCGGCTAAAGGCCTGGCAGGCCTCCGACGACGGCGGGAAGGTCGTGGTTTGAATGAGGGGACGGGCCTTGTCGGCGTAATTGGGAACCCATTGGGCGTAGTAAGCGAAGAAACCCAGGCAGCGTTTGAGGGATTTGAGGGTATTGGGGAGAGGGAGTTCCATCAGGGGGCGCATGCATTCAGGGTCGGGGCCTATCACTCCGTTACGCACTACGTAGCCGAGGATGGCTAGACGGTCCGTGCTAAACACGCACTTTGGGGCAGCACGATAGCATGGTGGTTAGCATAAATGCTTCACAGCTCCAGGGTCCCAGGTTCGATTCCCCGGCTGGGTCACTGTCTGTGCGGAGTCTGCACGTCCTCCCCGTGTGTGCGTGGATTTCCTCCGGGTGCTCCGGTTTCCTCCCACAGTCCAAAGATGTGCGGGTTAGGTGGATTGGCTATGCTAAATTGCCCATAGTGTCCTAAAAAGTAAGGTTAGGGGGGGGGGTTGTTGGGTTACGGGTTTAGGGTGGATACGTGGGTTTGAGTAGGGTGATCATTGCTCGGCACAACATTGAGGGCCGAAGGGCCTGTTCTGTGCTGTACTGTTCTATGTTCTATGTTATCATTATTGTAAGTGAGGTTAAGGAGTTTTGCGGTTGCGAGAAATTTTCGGAGGTTGCTGTCATGGTCCTGCTGGTCGTGGCCGCAGATGGTGACATTATCGAGGTACGGGAAGGTAGCCTGTAATCCGTACTTGTCGACCATTCGGTCCATCTCCCGTTGGAAGACCGAGACCCCATTTGTGACACCAAATGGAACTCTGAGGAAGTGGTAGAGGCGCCCATCAGCCTCGAATGCGGTGTTCTTGCAGTCACTCGCGCGGATGGGGAGCTGGTGATAGGCGGACTTGAGGTCCACAGTGGAGAAGACTTTGTATTTCGCGATCTCGTTTACCATGGCGGAAATACGGGGGAGAGGATACGCGTCCAGTTGCGTAAACCAGTTGATGGTCTGGCTGTAGTCGATGACCATCCGGTTTTTCTCCCCAGTCCGGCCCACCAGCACTTGGGCTCGCCAGGGACTGTTGCTGGCCTCGATGACCCCTTCCTTCAGCAACCTCTGGACCTCGGACCTGATGAAGGTCCGGTCCTGGGCGCTGTACCGTCTGCTCCGGGTCGCGACGGGTTTGCAATCGGGGGTGAGATTAGCAAACAAGGAGGGGGGGTCCACTTGAGGGACGCGAGACTGCAGACAGTGAGGGGGGGTATAGGGCCACGGAATTGGAAGGTCAAGCTCTGCAGGTTGCACTGGAAGTCCAGTCCCAGGAGTGCCGGTGCGCAAAGGTCAGGGAGGACAAGGAGTTTATAATTTTAAAAACCTTCCCTTGGACCGCGATGCTGTAGCCGGTGATGTGGATGGAGTGCGAACCTGAGGCTAACCCGATTTTGTGTTTTACAGGATGGACAGGGAGCACGCAGCGTCTTACCGTGGCAGGGTGAACGAAGTTTTCCGTGTTCCCAGAGTCCAGTAGGCAGCCCGTCTCGTGGCCGTTGAGGTGGATCAGCGTCGTTGTTTTGGCGAGCATGCGTGGACGTGCCTGGTCGAGCTGAATGGCCGCGAGCCGTGGAGAAGCTCCATCGTCGTAGTCGTCGGTGGCCGAGTAGGTGCTGGCAGGACCTTGTGTGCCAGTCCAGGATGGTGGTGCCCAGGATCCGCACGTGGAGTCGGGGGCCCAAGATGGCGGCGCCCGCGGGACCCTCGTGGTTGCTGGGGGCGGGGTTAGCGGTGCCGCCGGGCCGATCGTAGCGGCTGAGAGCGGGGACAGAGAGGCGCGCAGGCCAGGCGCAGGGGCCCGGGGGCGGGGGGTGGGGGGGAGAGAGGTTTGCACGGTGCACTGGAAGGGCCCGGAAAGGCCCGGAGGGGGGGGGGGGGGGGGGGGGGGATCCCCGGTCGCTGCGCGGCACAGCAGTGACCGATTTGGCCTGGCAGACGGAGAAGTGACCCTTCTTCCCGCAGCTCTTACAGAGGGCGGAGCGGGCCGGGCAGCGCGGGCGAGGGTGTTTAGTGAACCCACAGAAATAGCAGCGGGGCCCCGTGGACTTGTCAGGGCGTCCCGCGGCACAGGCCTCAGGGGGGTCGGGAGCGGCGGATGGCAGTGGGGAAGCGTGCCAGGAGGCCCAGGGTACTGCAGCGCGGCTGGGGACATAGGCGCTGGCGTTTAAGTCGGCGACCTCCAAGGGAGGTGGAGAGAGTCCGTGCCTAAGTTAGGCTGAGGTCGTCTTTCTCCAGCATCCGCTGGCGGATAGCGGCAGACTGCATCCCAGCCACGTAAGCATCTCTAATCTAAAGTTCCATGTGCTCCGTGGCTGAAACTTGGAGGCAGGTACAATTCCTCCCCAGGACAGCAAGGGCCTGGTAAAAATTGTCTAATGACTCACCGGGGAGCTGTTGTCTGGTAGCCAGCAGATGTCGGGCGAATACTCTGTTTACCGGTTTAAGAAACTGTCCTTTCAGCTTATCAATGGCCGCGTCATAATTTTTTTCCTCCCCTATCATTGCATAGGCCGCCATGCCCACACTGGAGTGGAGGATATGAAGCTTCTGTGCCATGGTGGGGGGGCTGCTTGCGGACGCCAGGTAACCATCGAAACATGGCAGCCAATGTTTGAAGATTTCTGAAGCGTTCTACGTTTGCGGGCTGATGCGGAGGCATTCGGGCTTGATCCGGAGCTCCCTCTTCAAAATTCTAGCTTATTAAATTGATGTACCATCAATTGAACGCGAGTCGAGTTGCTGTACAAAAGTAAGGCTTTAATAAGCTAGATGTTAGCCCTGCGGTCGACTACAGTAAATGGAGGACCGCCGGGCGTACTGGGTATTTATACCCCGCCCTGGAGGTGGGGTTAACTCAGCCTTTCGACCAATCGGGGAGCCGTCACATGACTGGTCTCAACCAATCGGTCGAGAGGCACATGACCGACCAGGGCCAATGGTAAGCCGGTGTTCTGCACCAATGGCAGGCAGCTATGTTAATCATACTACCACAGGAGCAAAGGGCGTTTCCTGTGCTGTAGATCTCTCTGACTTTATGACTCTAGTATCGCTTCTTCAACACACAGCCTGCAGGTAGCCTCACAGTATAGCTGTCAGTTCCCACGACAATGCAATTGCCACTGGGTTCTCATCTTGTTTGAGTAGGTGAGGGGGTGAGCCTCTACACATCCGAGAGCTGTTGGTAAAATTTGAATAAGGTAGAAAACTACCTGACGATTGGTTGTTTAAGGACCATAATTACCTTCCCCCACACCCCGCCAATGGGTCTGCCGTTGATCTGTCGCACTGCTCACATTTTATGGGATAATGTCAAGGAACGTGCCCAGCGCTGGCCCACGCCATTTTATGGTTCCCCCACTACCTCCATTCCCCTAGCCTAGTCTTGCCCAAATGTGTTAAAAGTGTGAGTGATAACAGCACAGCAAGATAAACAGGACATTTGGGAACTGAATGAACTGGCTAAACAACAGGGCAACTCTCAACTAATGAGATATAAGGATTGGGAAATAAGCGCAGGAAAGACTGAGAATTAAAAGGGTAAATCAAATTTCAAATCTGAACGAGAAACAGAAAAGGAAGCAAGAACAGAAAATACTGGACAACCTCAGCAGGTCTGGCAGCATCTGTGGAGAAAGAAACACAGTTAACATTGTGACTTGTCATCTGAAACGTTAACTGTGTTGCTCCCTCCACAGATGCTCCCAGACCTGCTGAGGTTATCCGACATTTTCTGCATTTATTTCAGAATTCCAGCATCCACGGTATTTTATTTTTAACTTTGGATATTAGCATTTATTCGGCCACATCTGAAGCTGTTTGTAACATTTACCCCAAAATAACGTCGGGCGCCATTAGCCTGGCCCAATTATTTTTCAGACAGTCCTCTCTGGAGCGGGATTTACCGACCAACCCCGCTGCATCTTTTTCGGCAGGGAAGGCATCCCACCAACGGGATCTACCATTCCCGCCGTTGTCAACAGAATTTCCCGTTGACGGCTCTCTCGCCGCCAGGAAACCCGTGTGCTGGCATGGGCAGCGGAATTTACTGCCGGCCTGAACAGCCGGTAAATCCCGCCCAATGGTTCTTTGCAATGACATTCCAGCATAATGTTGCTTTTGGCAGACTTTGCAACAGCTCCTCAACTCTTCTCCTTTATAGGTTACACTGCTCAAGGATCAAGATTCAGGATAAAGGCAAGGAAAATGAAAATGTATATGAATTGCTCTGTCATAACTGCTAATAAATAATTCTACCATTTTGGCTTGCAGTTGTATTTAATCATGTTTGACCCGAAAACCTTGTGCATTATTTAGTGAATTTCATTAGTGCTATTGTATTGTATGGCAGCAACATATTTTCTCGCTGTTGAATTCATCAACAGGATTGATGGGAAAATAATTCCACACACTGTTTGTCTTTGTTCTTTTCAAACCTAACAGTGTGGGAGGAACTGCAATAGTGAAGGTGACAGAGACATCAGTAGCCATTCTTTTTGTGGTTGACAGCAGACAAGGTTAATGTGCTGTGTTTTCCTGCACCTCAGCAGAAGCAGCTGCAGTAAATTGAAGAGAAACAAGCTGAATAATCTTTGTAAATATAGAACAACGTCATTGCAAGTTTGAACATTTCCACACACCCAAATTTATTACAGTATTACCAAACTTATTACCAAAAAGCCTCTTCAATGCCTTCCACCAGTAGCTGAGCTACACTGAATGGAATATTATTTTATTTGCCATCGCAAAGAATGTCAAAAGAACCCAAGTGATGTATGACTTAAAATTTAGCTCTTCAATTCTATTACAGATATTTTTGGGAAGTTTATCTGCTGGTAAATGTATCGTTTATCAGACGTGTCAGAGACTAACATTGTTTGAAGGGTTGGATTAGAAGTGGCTTATTTTGAGAATATTATTTATTCATTCATGAGATGTTGGCTTTGCTTGCTAGGGCAGTGTTCTTCAAACTTTTTGTCCAGGGATCCATTTTTACCAACCGGCCAACCTTCGGGACCCACGCCGGCCGACCTTTGTGACCCACGCCGGCCGACATTCGGGACCCACCATTTTCTCTTACCTTTAATGCGAGAGGTGAGCCTGCTTGTTCCTCATTTACTTATTTGCAGCTGACAAAATGGAGGATTCGCAATCGTGCCCAAAGCACGTGACATCAGTGTTCCATGCATGTGAACTGCTCTCTGTCTCACTTCAGGCAGGAAGATTGCATTGAATTTTTAAAAAAATCTTCTCCTGTATCAGTGCACTGATGTCAGGAGGAGGTGGTGCTTCTCGCTGGACTGCACGCATGCGCACTGATGAGCGGGCATGCATGCGCAGTGCACTCACATTTTTTTAGCTGGCCGGGGCCGTCATTTTTAAAGCCGCTTGCAGCCGGCATTGTTAAAAGCCAGCTGCTGCCGCTGTTGCGCGTAAATTCCCACAATCAGGAACGCCGTGATGGTTAGCTCTGCGACCCACCCGTCACCCGCCCACAACCCATCCACAGGTCGCAACCCCCATTTTGAAAATGCCTTGGCTAGGCCAACATTTATTGCCCATCCCTAATTGCCCCTGAGAAGGTGTGGTCAGCTGCCCACTTGAACCGCTGTAGTCTAAGTGGGGCAGGTACACTCACAGTAGTCTTTGGGAAGGTGTTCCAGGATTTTGACCCAGCAACAGTGAAGGAACAGCGATATATTACTAAGTCAGGTTGTTGAGTGGCTTGGAGGGGACCGCCCGGTGGTGGAGTTTCCATGTATCTGCTGTCCTTGTCCTTGCAGATGGTAATGGTCATGTGTTTGGAAGGTGCTGTCAATGGAGCCTTGGTGAATTCCAACAGTGCTTCTTGTAGATGGCATACGTGGCTATCACTGTTCATCAGTGGTGTAGGGAGTAATATTTGCGGATGGGATGCTAGTCAAGCGGATTGCTTTTTCCTGGATGTCAAACATCTTGAGTATTCTTGGAGTTGCACTCATCCAGGCAAGTGGAGAGTATTCCATTACACTCATTACTTGTAATGAAATGAAAATCGCTTATTGTCACGAGTAGACTTCAATGAAGTTACTGTGAAAAGCCCCTAGTCGCCACATTCCGGCTCCTGTTCGGGGAGGCTGTTACGGGAATCGAACCATGCTGCTGGCCTGCTAGGTCTGCTTTCAAAGCCAGCGATTTAGCCAAGTGTGCTAAACAGCCCCAGTAGATGGTGGACAGGCTTTGGGGAGTTAGGAGTAAGTTATTCACCGTAGCACAGCAAGCATCTGGCCAGCTCTTGTAGCTACAGTATTTATATGACTAGTCCAGTTTGTAGTGACATCATGGTTGTGTTGTAATTCAGCGACTGACCACTAGGAGTCTCATTAGTATATAAGTGAATGTTAGAGTCAGGTGACCTCATACTGACGAGGGAGCTGGGAGAGAGCTTGCTTGTGCATGATCATACTGTTAGTTATCTGTTGTTTTGTACATATTTGACCCACAGTTAATGTCAATAAATTGTTTATAGCTTTAGCTACAAGTGTTCTTGTAATATAGATCAGGCCATCCGACAAGAACATTAGTTCCTGGTCAATGGTAGCGACCAGGGCTTTGATAGTGAGGGGTGCAGTGATGATAATGCCGTTGAATGTCAAGCGATGATGGCTACATTCTCCCTTGTTGGGGATTGTCATTACCTGGTTCTTGGGTGGCACAGGTGTCACCCTCACCTCACCTCTCTTTTTTTAAATGGTATGTTATTCCAAACATATGTAACAACAGCAAAATATAAAATATACACTCCATTAATCACCATGCACAGTTTGTACAATTTTCCCCGTTTTATCCCCGCCCGTCCCCCCTCCACCCCTCCCCCCGCAACGAACAATTCCTCAAATAACGTCATGAACAACCCCCACAGCAACTCAAAGTCCTCCGCTGACCCCCTCAACTCGAACTTAATCTTCTCCAATCGGAGAAAGTCATACAAACCCCCCCCCCTCCCCCTCCCCCAGCCAGGCTGCCACCCCTGGCGGCACATCCAACCTCCAATTTAACAGATTCCTTCACGGGGCAATTAAAGAGGCAAAGAGCACAACATCAGCCCCCTTTCCCTCCAGAAGCTCCAGCACTTTTCATACCCCAAAAACCGCCACCATTGGGTCTGGCATGACCTCCACCCTCGCTAGTTTAGAAAGCGTACCAAACATCACCTCCCAGTATCTCTCCAACTTCGCACAAGCCCAGCATATATGTGCATGATTTTCTCGCCCCCGCCCACACTTCTCGCACCTACCGGCCACCCACTGGAAGAATCCACTCACCCTCGATGGAGTCATGTGTGCCTTGTGCACCACCTTGAACTCAGTAAGGCTCATCCTCGCGCAGGAGGAGGTTGAGTTAACCCAACGCATCGCCTCACACCACAGACCCCTATCTATTCCCCCCCTCCCCAATGCTCCTCCGATTTATTTTTCATCCTCACCACTTTCCCGCCCTGATCCCCCCACCTCCCAAATATATCTCCAATCCTGCCATGGCCCTCAGACTGGATCCTCTACAGGACTCCTCTTCCATCATGACGTACCTAGCGCCCCCCCCCCCCCCCCCCCCCCCTACCTCCCCACCACCCCCACCCCACCACCATCATCACCTCACCTTCTCCACAATCGTTACTCAATAATGGCGCAGCAGGCTCGGGAGTGCCAACCCCTCTTTCTTTCTCTGCCTCTGCAACAGAGCCCTTGTTACCCTTCACACCTTCCCCCACCATATGAACTCCGAGATCAATGCCTCCACCCTCCAGAAGAAGGCCTTAGGGAGAAAGATCGGGAAGATCTGGAAAACAATAGGAATCTTGGCAGCACATTCATCTTTACACCTGCACCCCTGCCAGTGTCAAGTGCAAAGTATCCCACTTTTAAAATCTCCCTTAATCTCCTCCACTAATGCTGTCAGATTCCACCTGTGCATCGTAGCTCACTCCTGGGTCACCTGAATCCCCAAATACCTGAACCTCTCTCTAGCTACCTTAAACGGCAATGTCCCAAATTGGCCTCCCGCCTGCTGCACTCACCGGAAACACCTCACTCTTCCCAATATTCAACATACCTGGAGAAGGCTCCAAACCTCTCCAACAGTCCCATGATCCTGCCCATACTCTCCGGCGAGTCCAACACAAAGAGCAACAGCTTGTCCGCGAACAGCGACACCCGGTGCTCCCTACTCCTCCTCACAATGCCTCGCCACTTCACAGATCCCCGAAGGACCATCACCAAGGGTTCAATTGACAGCGTGAATAGCAGAGGCGACAATGGACATCCCTGTCTCGTTCCCCTGTGCAATCCAAAACCTGGTGATGTCATCTCGTTCATGCGCACACTTGTTGAATGGTATTCAACAATGAGATGGGCCTGTATGACCCACACTCCAGCGGATCCTTCCCCTTCTTCGGAATCAGTGTAATTGACACCTGCGTCAGTGTCTCACTAAACATCCCCAACAAGTGAGGTGCCAACTCTGCCACAAACACCTGATAAAACTCAGCCAGAAAGCCGTCCGGCCCCGGGGCCATCCCCGACTGCATTCCCCTGATACTATCTATCACCTCCCTCAGCCGCAGTGGCTTCTCCAATGCCTGCCAACTCTTGGAACTCTAGCTTGTCCAAAAGCCATCCCGTATCCTTTTCCTCTTCGCCCGGCTCGGCCCTATACAGCTTCTCATAATACACCTGAACACCTTGTTTAACCTCCCTGGTACCGACACCACCTCACCATTCTCTGCTTGCACCGTAGAATTTCCTGAGACCCCGCCTGCCACCATAGTTGGTAGGCCAACATGCAGCTCGCCTTCTTTCCGTACTTGTACTGCATTCCCCTCACACTCTGTAGCTGCCCCACTGCCATACCCATCATCAACTTATCAAACTGCCCCTGCAACCTCGTTTCTCCACCAACAGCTCCTTAGTGAGGGCCCGAGTGTCCCCTATCCACCTCAACTATCTCATCCAGTTCCCATCCATACTCCTCCTTCCTCCTACTATCCCTGTGAGTCACCCTTTCAACATCTCCCTGTTTTGATTAAGCTCCACATAATCCCCCACATATTCGCAAAACCCCTTATCCGCCAGGAGACCCGGGTCTAGCCTCCATCCCGGCCTCTGCACCTGCCCCGAGCTAAGCCTCACCTCCAGCCAATGCAGGGCATGATCCGAAATCACCTCCGCCAGCCCCAGCAACACCGCTCGACTCACCACAAAGAAATCAATTTGAGAGTACACCTTCTACACGTGCAAGAAGAAGGAAAACTCCCTCTCTCCTGGGTCCCTGTACCTCCAAAGTTCAACCATTCCCATCTGTTCCATAAACCCTCCAACTCCTTCGCCATCCTCGATCTTCGCATTGACTTGGGGCTCGACCTGTCCACCTTCGGCTCCATTACACAGTTAAAATCCTCGCCGATAATCAGCTGGTGTATATCCAAGTCTGGGAACGCTCCCAGTAACCCCTTTACAAACCCAGCATCATCCCAATTAAGCGCATATAGATTGACTAGCACCACCAGCGTTCCCTCCAGTACTCCACTCACTATCACATACCTTACCCCTTACCCCCGGACCCCACAAACCACATCCGACTTGTTCAACAAAATGGCCACCCCCTCAACTTTGAATCAAACCCCGAGTGAAATACTTGCCTGACACATCACTTGCTCAACCTAACCTGATCCTTCACCCATAGGTGTATCACTTGCAGAAAAATCACCTGCGCTTTCAAACCCCTCAGGTGCACAAAAACCCGGATCCTCTTAACCAGTCCATTCAGCCCCGGACGTTCCACATTACGACTCTTACCGGAGGCATACGTCTCCATTCCCCTCTACCATCCGCCATTATCCCCCACAGTTCTGTATCACTTAATCCTGCCCTGAATCGGGCCCATCCAAGATGGCCCCCTCTCCCCACCAATGACCACGCTCAGCCTCCAACTCTGCCACATCACTATCCCCCCTTCCCCAACAACCTCCCCAACACCCCCCCCCCCCCCGTACACAACCCCCTCCCCCACCTCACCTCTGTTCACTGGCATTTCTTGCTAGTGTGGCAACTCCCATCCGAAGGCTCCCCTTTGCACACCCCTCCCCCATCAGTCCCTCTTTAGCCTATGAAAAAGAAAGCACTCACATTCACAAATCACCTCCTCCCAAAAAACACAACAAAAGGCGGGAGGGGAGGGGTTGATCACCTGTCTTACAAACTTACAACTCCTCACCAAAAAAAATTCCCACACTCCAGCAACACAAACCAGCCATAACACCCAACTTCTGCAGACCTAACTCCTCTATATCACACAAAATCTCAGTTCTCCTTCAGTTTATGTTCCTTTATAAAGTCGCTCGCCTTTTCTGGCGTCTCAATGTAAAAAAATAAGTTACTGTGAAAAGCTCCTAGTCGCCACATTCCGATGCCTGTTCTGGTACGCAGAGGGAGAATTCAGACTTCTCAGCTGGTACGGGAATTGAACCCACGCTGCTGGACTTGTTCTGCATCACAAACCAGCTGTCTAGCCCACTGAGCTAAATCTGCCCAGCATTCCCGGCTGTCGAATGTGACCCAAAGTCTTGCCGGATACAACGCTTCAAAATGAATCTTCCGTCAATACAACACTATCTTGATCCTGTTGAATCCCGCGTGCCTCTTCACCGCTCCACGTCAATGTCCTGATACACCCAGACATGATTATCCTCCCGATCGCAGTCTCGCATCGCCCTGGCCCACCTCAGAACCGTCTCCTTCTCCACAAACCTGTGCAACCGCACAATCACCGCCGGTGGTGGCTCCCCTGCTCTTGGCTTCTGTCTCAAGGACATGTGGGAGCCATCCACCTCTGGGGCTTTGTCCAATACCTCCTCCTCCACCAGCCCGACTGGTATCCTCGAAACGCACTTTGTAGCGTTCATTCCCCCACAACCTTTGGCAGACCCACAATTCGCAAGTTCTGCTGCCTGGTTCTGTTCCCCTGCTCATCCACCTTCACCCTGCAGTGACTTGCATAGATCTTCCAGTATCCCTACCTCCACCTCCAAGGACACAGTCTGATCATTCTGGTCGGATACCACCTTCTCCAACTCATGTATCGTCGCCCCTTGCACCTGTAGGCACTTCTTCACCCGGTCCAGTGACCCTTGCAGAGGTGCCACTGACCCCTCTATCGCCTCTGACCAGTTGTCGTGCATCTCCTTCCTTTTCTGAAACATTCCTCATTGATGAAGCTCATCAACTGCTCCATCTGAGGCTTTCCCACTGACAGCGATCCTTCCCCTCCGCCATTCTCTAAATTGTTGCTACGCCACAGGTCCCCTCCGACTCCTTCGCCAAGTATTTAACTGTCTTTTGCCAAGTCTGCTAGCCAGTAGGCATGCCAATCTTGGGAAGAACCTCTTCCCCTACACCTTTTGCTCCACGTTTCAGCCGGAACTATCCTGCTAACAGGTATAAAGTGCCCAAACTATTGCCTTGAGCCAGAGCTGTCCTGTGTGCGATCACTCACTCCATGGCCTCCACCGGAATTCCCCCCTCACCTCATCTCTTGAGGCCAGCTCTTTTGTCCATGTTTGAACTAAGGCTTTAATGAGGTCAGGACATGGGTACATAGAACATAGAACAGTACAGCACAGAACAGGCCCTTCGGCCCTCGATGTTGTGCCGAGCCATGATCACCCTACTCAAACCCACGTATCACCCTATGCCCGTAACCCAACAACCCCCCACCCCTTAACCTTACTTTTTAGGACACTACGGGCAATTTATCACGGCCAATCCACCTAACCCGCACATCTTTGGACTGTGGGAGGAAACCGGAGCACCCGGAGGAAACCCACGCACACACGGGGAGGACGTGCAGACTCCGCACAGACAGCGACCCAGCCGGGAATCGAACCTGGGACCCTGGAGCTGTGAAGCATTTATGCTAACCACCATGCTACCGTGCTGCCCGTTGCAGGGTAATCCTGGCATAACACAAACTGAACATCAGTGAGCAGCTTTTGCTAAGTAAGTGCCACTTGATAGCACTATTGACCCATTCCATCACTTTACTGATGATCGAGAGTAGATCGATGGGGTGGTAATTGGTCGGGTTGGATTTGTCCTGCTTGTTGTGTACAGGACATACCTGGGTAATTTACCACATTGCTGATTTGATGCCAAAGTTGTAGCTGTACTGGAACAGCTTAGCTAGGGGCATGGCAGGTTCTGTAGCACAAGTCTTCCATGCTATTGCTGGAATTTTGTCAGGGCCCATAGCCTTTGCAGTATTGAGTGCCTTCAGCCATTTTTTGACAATTGTTCTGAAAACTGTTGCAAATATTTCAGCTTTATTTTTGCACTGACATGCTGGGCTCTTCCATCATTGAGGATGGGGATATTTGGGGAGCCTCCACATCCAATTAATTGTTTAGTTGTCCACCACCATCCATGGCTGGATGTGGCAGGACTACACAGCTTAGATCCATTGGTTGTGAGATCCATGTGCTGCGCACACTGTTTGACACAAAGTAGTCCTGAGATGTAGCTTCACCAGATTGACACCTCATTTTTAGATATGCCAGGTGTTGTTCCTGGAATGCTCTCCTGCACTCTTCACTGACCAAGGTTGATCCTTTGGCATGATGGTAATGACAGAGTGGGGGATATGCTTGGTCATGAGGTTACAGATTGTGTTTGAGTATAGTTCTGCTGTTGCTGATGGCCCACAGCTCCTCATGGATGCCCAGTCTTGAGTTGCTAGATCTGTTCGAACTTCGAAGTCTATACCATTTAGCATGGTGGTCATGCCGCACAACACAAAGGAATGTATTGTTGTTGTGAAGACAGAACTTTGTCTTTGATGGTCACCCCTACTGATACCATCATGGACAGATACAGCTGCGGCAGGCAGATTGGTGAGGATGAGGTCAAACATGTTTTTCCTTCTTGTTGGTTTCTTTGGCACCTGCTGCAGGCCTAGTTTAGCAGGTATGTCCTTTAGTACTGTACCAATCTGGTCAGTAGTGGTGCGTATTAGCGACCTTAGAAATATACATGGAAAATAGAAGCTGGAGGAGGCCATTTGACTCTGCTTCACCATTCATTATGAACGTAGTGATCATCAAATTCAATACCCTGATCCCACCTTCCCCACACATCCTTCGACCCCTTTAGCCCCAAGAGCTATATCTAATTACTTCTTGAAATTACACAATGTTTGGGCCTCAACAACTTTCTGTGGTAGTGAATTCCACAGATTCACCACTCTCTGTGCAGTATAATGTGGCCAAATGTAAGGTTATCCACTTTGGTAGCAAACATAGGAAGGCAGATTATTATTTGAATGGGTGTAAATTGAGAGAGGTGGATACTCAGAGAAACCTTGTTCATGGACATTGAAGTCCCCCACCCAGAGTACATTCTGCACCCTTGCCATCCTCAGTGCTACCCTCAAATGGTGTTCAACATGGAGGAATTCTGATTCATCAGCTGATTGGGGGGGGGGGGGGGGGGGGGGGCAGTATGTAGTAATCAGTAGATAATTTCCTTGCCCATGTTTGGCCTGATGCCATCGGACTTCATGGGATCCAGAGTCAATGTTGAGGACTCCCAGGGCAACTCTCTCCCGACTGTGTACCACTACCACCTCCTTTGTGATTGTGATGTCTAAGACATTGTCTGTAAGGTATGATTCCGTGACTGTGGCTGTCAGGTATAACTCTCCCAATTTTGGCACAAGTCTCCAGATGTTCATAAAGAGGACTTTGCAGGTCGACAGGGTTGCCAGTGTTGTTTCTGGTGCCTCAATCAATACCGAGTGGTCTGTCCAGTTTCAGTTTTTGATATGACTGTGAGTGTCTTGTTAGGCCAGTTCAGAGGGCATTTAAGAGTCAACCACATTTCTCTGTCACTACACTAGGTAGGGGTGGCAGATTTCCTTCCCTAAAGCTCATTAATGAACCAGATGTTTTTTATGGCAATGGTTGACTTTTAATTCCAGACCTTTATTGAATTCAAATTTCACCATCTGCCCTGGTGGGATTTAAACCCAGGTGCCCAGAGCTTCGCCCTGAGTCTCTGGATTACTCATCCAGTGATAATAACACTACACCTCCCCAATTTAGTTTGAGAATGCACAACTTACTTTGATAGCAGCAGATTACTCATTCACAATTAATTTTGTTTATTGTTCATTTATTCATTGATCTATTATTACGTAGGACTAGGACAGCCCTGCATAGCTATAATAAAGGTTATAAGTGTTTTGCAATTTTATCATCAGACATGCATTTATTCATCCACTGCCAAATGTTGTGATTTCTGCTCTCATTCAAATGTTTTAAATAATTATTGAACAGAACTATTGAATAGGCCACATTGAATATTAATTCATAATAAGAAGTATGTTAACTTTTCGGATTCTAATTTGATTTTACTAAAAAGCAAATTAAATGTCAAGTACATTAACCTAGGCCGAAAGAGAAAATTGAGATATTCATCCTAACGTGTAATGACTTAATGATCGTTTGCTTTTAAACATGCAACTGAAGACTGCAACAAGTATATGTTTTTTGATGGGGACATTGTTTTGTCTGAGGGCATTTAGTTGAAAATTGATACAGCTTGATCAAACTTGGCAAAGGTCATGGGTGTCCCTCTAGTTGGAATACTGTGTGCAATTTTGAACCTACGCTCAAAAGGACTTTGGATTGGAGAGACCATTTCAGAGTGTTTCTAAGAATCAACCACATTACTGAGGGTCTGGAGTCACATAAAGGCCAGGCTGTGAAAGGATGGCAAATTTCTATCCCTAAAGGACATGAGTGAACTAGATGGTTTCTTATGACAGTCCAAAGGTTGCATGGTTATCATGACTGAGATGTGCAATTTTATTCCAGATTTTTAAAAATATAATTAACTGAATTAAAATTCTGCAGTTTATGTGGCAGGATTTGAATGTGTCGCTGGATCATTAGTTCAGGCCTCGGTGTGACTTGTCCAGCCGTCTAGTTCATCGACAAAAAAATTCAGACTTGATACATATAAATTAAAATGGGTTACAAAGCCAGGCCTGAGATTTCAGAACATGAATAGAAGATTAGGAAATGCCAATTTGTTTTAGTTGGGAATTAAATTTCCACAGGTTCTTATGTAGGTTGGGTTGTTGTCAGCTGCCCCTGGATTTGAGGATGTTGTACGTTAGGTCTGGAGTTTTTAGATTTCCGTTCAGGCGGGACACCATTTGACAGGGTCAGGATCATTTGAAAGAAGTGAACAAGGTAATAGATCATATCAGCCTGTACTTATCAAGGACTCCATGATGTCTCATGGCATCGGGTCAAACATGGACAAGTAAACCTCCTGCTAAATATCACTTTCTGCCTGCCTCAGCTGGTGAATCAGTGCTGCTCCATGTTGAACACCACTTGGAAGAAACATTGAAGATAGCAAGGGCATAAAATGGGTGGGGGAGTTCATTGTGCATCACAGTGGTTTGGTATCACCACCGCTGATTGAGCTGATCATGTCCTAAAGAACATACCTACCAGGATGGACCTGTGAGAGAACCAACAAGATGGGAAACCTTCATTGACCTCATCCTCACCAATCTACCTGTTGTAGATCTGTCCATGGCAGTATTGGTGACAGTGAACATTATACAGTCCTTGTAGAAATGAAATTCCATCTTCACACAAAGGGTACCCTCCCTCATATTGTGTGGCACTACCACTGTGCTAAATAGGATAGATCTGGAACAGATCCAGAAGTTTCAAAACTAGGGCTGGGATTCTCCCCTACCTGGCGGGGCGGGGGGTCCCGGCGTCATGGAGTGGCGTGAACCACTCCGGCGTCGGGCCGCCCCAATAGTGCGGAGGTCTCCGCACCTTTAGGGGCCAAGCCCTAACATTAAGGGGCTAGGCCCGCGCCGGAGTGGTTGGCACTTCGCCGGCTGGCGGGAAAGGCCTTTGGTGCCACGCCAGCCGGAGCCGAAGGGACTTTGCCGGCCGGCGGAAGTCTGCGCATGCGCCGGAGCGTCAACGGCTGCTGACATCATCCCTGCGCATGCGCTGGGGAGGGGGTCACTTCCGCCTCCGCCATGGTGAAGACCATAGCGATGGCGGAAGGAAAGAGTACCCCCACGGCACAGGCCCCCCCGCCGATTGGTGGGCCCCGATCGCGGGCCAGGCCACCGTTGGGGCACCCCCCGGGGCCTGATCGCCCCGCGCCCCCTCAGGACCCCGGAGCCCGCCCGCACCGGCTGCTCCCGCCGGTAAGGTAGGTGGTTTGATCCACGCCGGCGGGAGAAGCATGACAGAGGCGGGACTGCGGCCCAACGCGAGCCGGAGAATCGCCGGGTGGAGGGGGGCACGCTGACCGGCGAGGAGCGATTCCCACCCCCACCGAATCACCGGTGCCGGAGAATTCGGGACACGGCGGGGGGGGGGGGGGGGGGGGGGGGGGATTGACGCCGGCCCCCGGCGATTCTCTGACCCGGCGGGGGGTCGGAGAATCCCGCCCTAGGTATCCATGAGGTATTATGGCCTATCGGCAGCAGCAGAATTGTATTCAACCACAATCTGCAATCTCATGGCCTGGCAAACCCCTCTCTCTCCCATTACCATTGAGCCAGGGGATTAACATTGGTCCAATGCGGAGTGCAGGAGAAACACAAGGTATACCCAAAAATGAGATGGTAACCTGATGAAGTACAACACAAGTATACTTGCATGCAAAGCAGAATACAATGGACAGAGCACAACCACTATGTCAGATCAAAGCTCTGCAGTCTTACCACATCCTGTTGACTGATGATGGACCATCAAACAATGCTGAAACATTTGCAACAATCTCGGTCAGACATGACAAATGGAAGATCCATCATGGCCTCCTCCTGAGGTCCCCAGCATTTCAGATATCAGCCAATTCGATTCCATATGATATCAGGAAACTGCTGAAGGCACAGCAAATAGCAAAGGATATGGTCCCTGACAACACACCTGACAGCTGTAGAGCCAAAGATTTGTACCACTCCCCCTAATTAAACTATTCCAGTGCAGCTAAAACACTGGCATTTACCCAACTATGGGAAAAAGTGCCCATCTAGGGCATACCCACAAAAAACAGGGCAAATCCAGCAGATTATCAACCATCAGTACAGTGATACTCAGCAATACTCAGCAATAACCTACTCACCAATGCTCAATTGGGTTTTCACCAAGGTCACTTGATTGCGAACCTCATACAGTCTTGGTCCAAACATGGACAAAAGAGCTGAAGGTGGTGGATGGGGTGCTGGTTAAGCAAACTGCTTTGTCCTGGATGGTGTCAAGCTTCTTGAGCTTTCTTTGGAACGCTCACTCAGATAAGCAAAGAGTATTGCAATACACTCTTGACGCCTTGTAAATGGCAGACAGGCATTTGGGAGTCAGGAAGTGAGTTACCCGCCTCAGAATTCCCAGCCTCTAGCCACACATGACCAAACTCTGCCTTGATGTCAAGGGCACTCTTGCTCGCCTCATGACTTCAGCTCTTTTATCCATGTTCCATGTTTGGATCAAGGATGCAATGCAGAACTGCAAGCTAGCATAAGTGAGCAAGTTAGTTCTGCTTAAATGTCACTTGATAGAACTGTTGATGATAATAATCGCTTATTGTCACAAGTAGACTTCAATGAAGTTACTGTGAAAAGCCCCTAGTCACCACATTCTGGCGCCTGTTCGGGGAGGCCGGTACGGGAATTGAACCCGCGCTGCTGGCCTTGTTCTGCATTACATACCCGCTGTTTAGCCCACTGTGCTAAACTAGCCCCAGCACCTTCCATCACTTTCCATCACTTTGCTGATGAGATGGTAATTCGCCAGGTTGGATTTGTCCTATTTCTTGTGAAAGGGATGTAGACTTGAGCAATATTCCATATTGCCAGGGAGATGCCAGAATTATTGTGCAGCAGATTAGCTTGGCTAGGTGTGCCGCTAGTCCTGGAGCACAAGTTCAGTTCTTCTGACAGAATGTTGTGAGGACCCATAGCCTTTCCTGTTTCCACTGCCTTCGGTCATTTTTTTATATGATGTGGAGTGAATCAAATTGGCTGATGACTAGCGTCTGTGATTTTTGAGGACCTCAGGAGGACGCTGGGATGGATCATTCATCGATACTTCTGGCCGAAGATGGAAGCAAATGCTCAGCCTTGTCTTTTGCACTGACATACCGGTCACTCTACTCATTGACTACCTCATCCACCACCATCTATAGAATCTATAGATTCAGTGCAGAAGGAGGCCATTCGGCCCATTCAGTCTGCACCGTCCCTCTGAAAGAGTACCTTACCTGGGCACATTCCACCATCCTATTCCCCGTAACCCCACCTAACCTGCACACCTTTGGACCCGAAGGGGCAATTTAGCATGGCCAATCCACCTAACCTGCACATGGAATCAGAAAATCCTACTTCAACCCATTGCATTTTTGCTGGTTAAAAACAACCACTATTCTAGTCACATTTTACAGCACTTGGCCCATTGCCTTGTATGCCTTGGGATCATAAGTGGACATCTAAATCTTTGAACTATGGGAGGAAAGCGGAGCATTCAGAGGAAACCTAAGCAGTCATAGGGAGAACATACAAACTCCACACAATCACCAAAGGCTGGAATTGAACCCAGGTCCCTAGCGGTGTGAGGCTGCAGTGCTAACCACTGTGCCACCATGCGCCATACGCACCATTTACAAAATGCACTGCAGTAATTAAATAAATTTAGCGTACCCAATTATTTTTTCCAATTAAGGGGCAATTTAGTGTGGCCAATCCACCTATCCTGCACATCTTTTGGGTTGTGGGGGGCGAAACCCACGCAGACACAGGGAGAATGTGCAAACTCCACCCGGACAGTGACCCAGGGCCGGGATTCGAACCCGGGTCCTCAGCGCCGTAGGCAACAATGCTAACCACTGTGCCACCGTGCTGCCCTCTCTGCTACGTCGAATGATAAGGACAGTTGATCAATGGGAGCAACACCAACTACAAATTTCCTTTCAAGCCACACACTATCCTGTCTTGGAACTTTATTGCTTCATTTGGTAGCAGTGGCATTCTTATATACCAGGATTTCACAGTGAAACCGGCGAGAAGGCTTGCGGCCTTTATCATAGTAACATTGTGACGTGTTTATCATAGAATTTACAGTGCAGAAGGAGGCTATTTGGCCCATCGAGTCTGCACCGGCTCTTGGAAAGAGCATCCTACCCAAGGTCAACACCTCCACCCTATCCCCATAACCCAGTAACCCCACCCAACACTAAGGGCAATTTTGGACACTTAGGGAAATTTATCATGGCCAATCCACCTAACCTGCACATCTTTGGACTGTGGGAGGAAACCGGAGCACCCGGAGGAAACCCACGCACACACGGGGAGGATGTGCAGACTCCACACAGACAGTGACCCAAGCCGGAATCGAACCTGGGACCCTGGAGCTGGGAAGCAGTTGTGCTACCCACAATGCTACTGTGCTGCTCTGAATACTCTGCCCTCCTTACCCCCACCAACAAGGGGGAGGAGGGGCGGGGGGAGGGGGGGCGGTTGGGGGGAGAGGGGAGGGGGGGGGCGGTTGGGGGGAGAGGGGCGGGGGGGGTTGGGGGGGGTTTGGGGGGGCAGTTGGGGGGGAGGGTGAGAGGCCCCAGGTTCGGATAGTAATGTGGAATGTGCGGGGATTGGGAAAGCCGATATAGCGGGTTAGGGTTTTCGCCCGCTTGAAGGGCTTGAGGGCCGATGTGGTGCTGCTGCAGGAGACCCATTTGTGGGTGAAAGACGAGCTAAGGGCTGGGTTGGTCAAGATATTTGACTTGGGCTTTGATAATAGGGCCCCCGGGGATAGCGATACTAATTAACAAGCGAGTGCGGTTTCAGATGGAGAAGGTGGTGGCAGATCATGGGGGTAGATACTTTATAGTTACGGCTAGTTTGGAGGGAAGGTCGGTGGTGTTGGTTAGCGTGCTTGCCCCTAATTGGGATGATGTGAGGTTCAAGGAGATGTTAGCGGCCATCCCTGACATGGGCACACATCAGTTGATCCTGTGGGGGGACTTGAATACTGTCTTGTACCCAAGGGTGGATTGTTCTAAGTCAAGGTCTTTGCCCCTTTGCTGGGGATGCAAACGTGGTGCCAGCGTTTATGAAGGAGATGGGGGGGTGGGGGGGGAGTAGATCCATGGAGGTTGCTAAATGCAGGGGGCAGAGATACTCTTTCTTCTCACCGGTACACAACGTAGACTCTTGGATCGATTTTTTCATCATTGGGAGGTCCTTGTTGGTGGGGGTAAGGAGGGCGGAGTATTCAGCGATCGTCATTTCTGATAATGCCTCAGACCTCGAGGATGTGGTATTGGAGAGAGGGCCTTTCGGCAGCCAGTGTGGAATTTGGATGTGGAATTGTTAGTGGACTTGGGGTTCTGCGTGAAGTTGGTGAGTTTTTGGAGGGATTGGAGTGCCCTATGATGGGAGGAGGATAGGGAGGGGTTGGAGAAGCCACCGGGGATTGAGGAGGTTCGGACGGTCATAGGGAAAATACTAATAATAATCTTTATTGTCACAAGTAGTCTAACATTAGCACTGCAATGAAGTTACTGTGAAAATCCCCTAGTCGCCACATTCCGGCGCCTGTTCGGGTACACAGAGGGAGAATTCAGAATGTCCAAATTACCTAACAGCACGTCTTTTGGGACTTGTGGGAGGAAACCGGAGCACCCGGAGGAAACCCATGCAGACAGGCATGGCAACGGGGCCGGATGGGTTCCCGGAGGAATTTTATAAGAAGTTTGCGAACCGGCTGGCACTGGTGTTGGTGGAGGTGTTTGTGGTGGCAAGGAGGCTGCTCCCAGAGGCGATGAGGCTGGCTTCCATCTCGCTTCTATTACCGGCTGATAGCGCCACTAAATGTGGATACCAAGATTCTTGCTCAGGTGCTGGCGCTCAGGTTAGAGGAGTGTCTTCCTCAGGTGGTTGGTCAGGATGAGACAGGGTTTGTAAAGGGCAGGCGTTTGTCCTCGAATGTGCAGTGTTGTTGAATGTGGTACTTCCCCTATCAGAAAGGGGGGGAGCAGGAGGTTATTGTGGTGCTGGATGAGGAGAAGGCCTTTGAAAGGATGGAGTGGAGTTACTGTTTGTGGTGTTGGACCGGTGAATGCCCGAATGAATGATCGGAATTCAGGATACTTCCAGTTTTATAGGGGACTGAGAACAGGGATGCCCTATGCCCCCTCTCCTGTTTGTGCTGCCGATAGAGCCTCTGGCCATCGCGTTAAGGCAGTCGGGTAAGTGGAGGGGTTTAGTGAGGGGTGGAGCACAGTGTTTCTCTATATGCTGATGACCTTCCTTTGTACATCTTGGACCCGGTCCCCATGGTGGGGGTCATAGTGGGGCTGTTGACATAATTTGCGGCTTTCTCGGGGTACAAACTGAATTTAGGAAAGAGTGAGTGCTTTTTGGAGATGGGTGCAGGTTTGGGGGAGTGCTGCCGTTCCACGTGGCAACCTCCCACTTTAGGAGCCTGGGGGTGTAGGTAGCTCGAGATTGGGGCCAGGTCTGTAAATTGAACGTCATGAGTCTGGTGGGTTGGGCCACGTTGGATTTACAGGGATATGATAGCCTCCCTCTGATGTTGGCCGGCTGGGTTCAATTGATAATGATGAATATTTTACCACGGTTTTTAGTTTTATTCCGGTGTTTCTGCCGAAAGCATTTTCTCCGGGAGTGGAGCGGTTGATCACATTTATTTGGGCGGGCTAAATAGCAAGGATTTGAGAAACGATGCTTCAGAGGGGTCAGCAGTCGGGTGGTTTGGCTCTGACAAATTTGATTTATTACCATTGGGCGGCGAACGGCGAGAAGGTGCTGGGCTGGTACAGGGACCAAGAGGAAATTTGGGTTAAGATGGGATTGGGTTCATGTAAGGGGTTGGGGGTTGTGGGCACAGGTGACGGCGCCATTCCTGTTCTCCCCAGGGGAACACTTGGGCAATCTGGTGGTGGTAGCGACTCTGAGGATTTGGAGGCAATTCGGCAGCATTTTAAACTAGGGGCAGTGTCATAGATGGTGCCGATCCGTACAAATCTCCTTTTTGAACCGGCTAAATACTAGGTTCTGGGGCTGGGGGGACAACGGGGCGGTAGGAATGAGGCATTTTTTCTGGAGGGGCTATTCGCAAGTTTGGAGGAGTTGATGAAGGTTTGGGATCCCACAGTCCAAAACTTTCCGGTATATGCAGGTGCGGGATTTTGCGAGGAACTTCCTTCCGGTGTTCCGGTGATCCTACCATTCTCGCTGTTCGAGAGAATGCTGTCCATGATGGAGATGGAGGAGGGTATACCTCGGGGCTCTATAGGCAGATTCTGGAGGAGGATATGGTAGCGCTGGAGGAGGTTAAGACTATGTGGGAGGAGAGGTCAGGAATGGCACTGGAGGAAGTGGGTGAAATGTTGTGCAGGGTGAATGCCACGACTTTGTGTATGAGATTTGGGTTGATTCAATTAAAGGTGGTGCAAATGGCATATTTAATGAGGGTGAGGATGAGCCAGTTGTTTGAGGGAGTGGAGATCAAGTGTGAGCGGTTGGGAGGGACCCAGCCAATCGTGTTCACATATTCTGGTCTTGCCCTGAACTGGGTAGGTTTAGAGCTCATTCTTCAGCTCCATGTCAGCAATCTTGCAAATGGATTTGGAGCCCAATTCCCTAGGGACCATATTTGGGGTGTCAGACCTGCCGGAACTGCAGATGGTGGGTGGGTGGGGGGGGATATGTTAGCCTTCACCTCGCTGATTGCTCGCATGTGGATCCTGTTGGGGAGGAGGTCAGCTTCTCCGTCCTGTACCTCAGTCTGGCTGAGGGACTTAATGGAATTCCTACACCTTGAAAAAGTTAAGTTCACTTTGAGAGGGGCGATTGAGGGGCTCTATTAAAGATGGCGCCCGTTCACTCTGTATTTCAAAGAGTTAGCCACCGTCTGTTGCTGGGGAGGGACAGGGGTAGGATTTGGGGAGGAGGTGGGGTAGGGATACGGTGGGGGGCGGGGGGGGGGGGGGGGGAAGGTGGTGTGGGTTTTCTTTTTGTATTAGTTCTGTTTGGGGTGGGATGTGTTCTCTCTTTTTTTATGTATAAAACGTTAAAAACTTAATAGAAATATTACCAAAAAAAGAATAACAGCACAGGAAAGGACAATGATGCAGTTTCTACAGGATGTGGGATCCTCAAGTAACAGATGTTAACTTAGACAAACATAATTATGAACGTCTTAACAAAGATTACTTGTGCTCAAAACTGGAGGCAGAGTTGGGAAGGATCTGAAACATCAGAGACGGAGAGAGTGAAATGAATCGGAATAACAAATCAATTATTATTTTCCCAGGATATTTTAATTATTCACTTATTGATTGGGAGAAGGAAAAAGTAAACATGAGAAAAGCAATCGAATACTAAAATTTGTAATGGTCTCCTCCCTCGAGCAATATGTTTGTCCACAAAGTCATGGTGTTGCTGGATATAGCTACCAAAAATGAAATAGTTAAAATTTGTTCAAAGTGAATGAGCAGCTTGAGTGCAGCAATATGATTATGTTTAAAGTCTGAATAGAAAGGGAAAATGCGAGTGCAAAAACAAAGACACAGATTGGAATAAGATAAATTCTAGAAAGATTTCTCAGGGAGCCCAGGAAGAATGAAGTGAGCGACAGACCCAAATTCCATCCTCATGGATCTCGTATAATTGGAAGGATGTCAGGCCGATCACATCCAACCCAGTTACTTTGTGTAGCATAGTGCAAACTGAACGTCTTTATCCTCTCGCCATCTATCCATAAGCAGAGGTGTTTTTCAATTATTTTAAAACCAGCTGAAAAACAAAATAAATGATAGCCATTCGCTGATTCATTCCTCGGGGCAATGCCTTGACCCATCAGAGTCAAGCTGCGCTTGAATTTTCAAAGAATGCTCGGCAGTTAACTGTCAGTCACCAGGCACCGGTGACTGACGGCATGATACCATGGCAATACCTCTACCAATCAGAATCCCCATGCCAACCTTTCAGTGCTCTCTTTTCATAGAGTATAAAATTGCTGCTGCCCCTGACATTAGTATTCTTATGATTGTCGTGCCGAATGCAAGACCAAAAACTTTGAGAAAATGTATTTTTTCAGCAATACTCAGGTTCTATACTACCAAATGACTATTTCTATACTTGGATTACTTGATCACTACACATAACTAAACTAATAATTGATGAATATGGGATTCAGGCAACTGAAGACATGCCCACCAATGGTGCAACAAATATGATTGGGAATGTACAAGGGGCCAGAATGAGTGGAGCACAGATATCTTGGTGGGTCTGGAGGAGATGACAGAGATGGAGAGCAGCAAGCTCATGGAGGTATTTGAAAACAAGGATGAGAATTTTAAAATCAAGACTTTGCCTGAACGCTGTTTGCCAGCAAGCACAGGGATGATGTCTGAATGGAACGTGCTGTGAGATAAGAAACGGGCAGCAGAGTTTTGGATGACTTCAAATTTGCAAAGGGAAAAACGTGGGAGAGCAGCAGGAGCCTGTTTGAATAGAGGTAATGACGGGGTGGATGAGGGTTGTATTCAGATGGTCTTTTAAACAGCTGTTATTTTGGTTAGCCTGTGTTCCCAAGTAGCCATCCTTCGATGTTTTTGCACTCATAGAATTATAGAATCCCTACAGTGCCACTTGGCCCATCGAGTCTGCACTGATCCTCTGAAAGAACACCCTTACCAGGCTCCTGCCCTATCCCTTCAGCCCTGTAACCTCACTTAACCCACACATTCCCAGACACTTGGGGGCAATTTTATCATGGCCAATCCACCTCTTCTGCACATCTTTGGACTGTGGGAGGAAACTGGAACACCAAAGAAGAAAGCCACGCAGACACAGGGAGAACTTGCAAACTCCCAAGACCGGAATTGAGCCCAGGTCCCTGGCACTGAGGCAGTAGTGCTAATCACTGTGACACCGTGTGGCCCTAGTGGGACAGTACGGTGGGGGAGGGGGGATGGTGGTGGCATTCAATTGATGCAGGACGATATACCATGGCAGTTGCCTGGCACAGACCTGCATGATTCTTCTAGTGTAATTATATACTGGTTGGAGTTGATGGAGTGAAACCTTTGCAGTTAACAAAAGCATCTGGCTGCTCCTGTTGGCCCTGATGGCAACATGAGTCCGGTCAATAGTACCCATGTATCCATAGAATCCCCACAGTGCAGAAGGAGGCCATTTGGCCTATCGAGCCGGTACCAACTCTCCAAAAGAGCACTCTACCCAGGCCCACTCCTCCATCCTATCCCCGTAACCCTGCACATTGATCATGGCCAATCCACCTAACCTTGTATCTTTGGACTGTGGTAGGAAACCCGCACAGACATGGGGAGAACATACAAACTTCACACTTTCACCCAAGGCTGGAATCAAACTTGGGTCCCTGGCACTGTGAGGCAGCGGTGCCACTATGCCGCCCAAAAGTATTTTCTACTCTTAGCTCTAATGTGGAGATTGCAATGTTCTTCCCACTTCGCTCTTAATCACCTGCAACTATTGATGCTGATCCCGAATGAGAGAACCACATTAATGGGGTGGATTGATTTTGTGATTATTAACATGGGCGGCACAGTGGCACCGTAGTTAGTACAGCGTCAGTGACTAGGGTTCAATTCTGGCCTTGGGTGACAATGTGGAATTTGCACTTTGCCCCCGTGTCTGTGTGGTTTCCTTTGGGTGCTCCAGTCTCCTCTCACAGTTAAAAAATGTGCAGGTTAACTGGACTGGCTAAGATATAAATTGCCTCTTAGTTTCCCGGAATGTGCAGGTTAGGGGGGGTTACAGAGATTGTGCGGGGAGTGGGTGGTGCAGACTCGATGGGCCGAATGGCCTCCTTCTGCACTGTAGTGATCCTATGATTCCAGGGAGACACCAGTTGTGCTTGCTAATGCAGGTGGTGCTGTGGGGTGTGTGTGTGTGGGGGGGGGGGGGGGGGGGGGGGGGGGTGCTAGGTACTGTGTTTTTTGTTAGGACCTAACCTATTAATTGTTGGTAACGAAGCCAGTGCTGCAAACTCAAAAGGATCTCTAATTTTGCCTATTTTCGTGAATGGGAATGAGCTGCAGTGTTTCCCTCTGGCAATTATCATCTGAGACGTGAAATCTACCCCAAAGCCGGATGGATGGCTGTAACGTGATGGAATATAGACTTACACTTACTGTCTGATATAGATCTTTAAATTGTCATTGGTGCAACCGAGGTGACGAAAAGGTATTTCCAGTGCACCCAGGGAAGTGGCACGCTGCTCGATTCAAATCCAAGTCTTTTTAAAAAGTGGCTACTTTATCATTTCAATTTAGTGATGTTTCGTTTGTTGTAAAAGGAGAACACGTGTAACCAGGAAGGTTGATGCAAGCACAAAATAGGTGCCAAAATACTCTTGCCAAAGAACGAAGAGTATTTGAAAGTAAATTGCAGAAGTGGGCATAAATGGTGCAGTTTCCAATCCAACGGTGGAGATTAACCCGAAAAATAGTAACGTAGCCTTAAACCAGCATTGAAGAGAGAGAGATTCAATGTAATAGGCAGGGAGGATGAAGCATCTCATCTGCAGGTTTTAGGCTGCAGATTAATGCTGGCAGGAAGGATTTAGGTCATGAGGTCTGCTGCAGGGAACCGTGAACTTCATCGATCTTATCTTTCTGTGTGTAAAAAAAAAATACTCTGGTGGATACACTCTCCGCCCACCACAATCTAAGAGCTTCTTTGGTCGGCGCAGGATTGTGCTCCTCACCGCTCTGGTCACCCCCCCCCCCCCCCCCCCAAGCCAGGTCCCACTCAAGAGCGGACATAAAGCATCCTTCTTGGGAGATACAAATCTTTCGCTGGAGTGGAATTTTGACAATTCCCTTCGAGGGACTGGTGTGTGTGTATTCAGTAAAGCGTTGCTTCATAGTGAAACCACAGCTCAGTGTTCCCCTCCCCTCCACCTAACGAGGAAGTGATACTTGCCACAATGTGTGTGGGTATAACGGGCAGTCACGCAACTTTTTCGGGTTGTTGATTGAACTGCCCCATCGCCTCGGCTCGGAGGGGCAAATGGACCCCCCACCACTCACCGTCTCTCTGTGATATAATCGTGCATTACAAAATACGCCGGGGCAATCATTGCTTTTTTTTTTGGGGGGGGGGGGGGTATATTTTTCTCTCTCTCTCTCTCTCCAAGGCTCAGAAAAACCGGAAAGGATCAGACTTTTCAAAGCTCAGAGACAACAAAAGAAGGGACGCCGAGGATCAGGTCTGGACAACAGAAAGCAGCAAAGTGATCCATCCTAAAACTAAAAGCAGGGCTCGCTGGAGGGGGCCAATCGATCTGTGACCTCGGATATGCAAACAACTACTGAACCGCCCTTTAATAACTCAGGAATGGCTGTATTCCCCGAAGATGCGAACAGCGTGCAGAATCATCAAGGTAAGAGAGAGGAGTGTGCATGTTTGAATTGTCTGAATGCAGAGCTGTGACAGGGACTTGCTGACTGCTGCATTGTGAAAGGCTGCTCTCCCTTTTTGGACGCCATTGCAAAGACATACCTAGAGTCGGTGTATCTTGCACAAACTGGGACAGGGAGCTGGTCATTTCAATATTCTGGTACTCTGTTTGCTACAGGAAGATAATCCCCCCGCTGTCACCGGGTGAAATACCCCACATTCCAACAGCGTTTGTTACAAGGGGCAGGGTAGTAAATCTCACCCCCTTCTCGCACTACCTATCATTTCAGAGGATCTTGAGGGGCCGTTCGAGCATGATGTTACAAACACACAATCGTCTGTCTGATTAGCAAATCTGAGTTTAACTTTTTAGAGAAGGCAAATTTACAGAGCGGCCTTAAAGAGCTTCCAATTGTTGTATGTCAAATTATTTCAATAGGACAAATGGTTCGAGTGACTGGAAGATTGTTGTCTCCGGTTGAGGGATGTTCGGGTGGGATTGTTTAATCGTGGCAATTGGTTTAAGAAATTAGTTTATCTTTTGTCCTTTGGGGTATATTGACGGTGTAGCCTGGTGAGCGCCCCCTTCCGATCAACCCGGGGGCAGGCTGGAGATGTTCCGGTCCCGTCCGCGCTCCATCTATTATTGCACTGGAGAAATGGAGCGATTGGCACTCACTTCCTTCATCCCAAAGGCTGAGCTGAAACCATTTTCTGCTGGGAATGTTTTCTCCCGCTCATTTTTCTGGGAAATTTTCTAGCGTCATGAGTGTTGAACGAGATTCGTTGTATGAATAAAAGTGCCCTGTTTCTGTTCAATTATTTTGAAGGGTTTTTTCGAAGAAGTAATTGTCAGCTTCATATTGAAAAAGACTTGCGCCTCTTCATCCCATTTTATTAAAGTACTGTGTAACCACCATAAGTAGTTTATGAGCAACTTTGTTTCAGGCCTAACTAAACCTGTTTTTATTCTGCATGGTGAGTATTTTCTCATTAATCAATTCAGAATTGATGATGCGGAGATGCTGGCGTTGGACTGGGGTGAGGACAGTAAGAAGTCTTACAACACCAGGACTTTATTCTGGTGTTGTAAGACTTCTTACTGAATTCAGAATTGAAATAAAGGAATAATTAAAATTGAAATTATATTTCATGCTTCTTTATTAAGGTGCTCTTTTGTAGAAACCCAGTGTAGACAACCAACCTGTGCCCACCGACAATATACCGAAACATTGAAGAAATGATCAATATTTCATGCAGTTGTACAGAACTAAGATCTTCAATTCCTTTTGTTGCCCTTAAAAGTGCTTAGTTTTTACATTGATGCTCTGGTTTAGCTCCTGTGTTAATAATTTAAAATGACCCTGCTTTGAAGAAACCAGCACAGTGGGTGAGAACCCCCAAAACCAACAGAGAGATTGCAGGCGTAGAGGCTTTATCATTCTTATAAACTTTGGCCCCTGTAGGAGAATAAAACTCAGTGGGATTCTTTAAATCTTTGCAGGGTTCCCACACCTTGAGGCCTATTTTTCTTTGGCCTGCTGTGTATCTGCACACAGGTTCTTGCTTGCTGCCCATGCATGGGATAGACGGTTTCATCTCAGTCTTTCTTTCATTAATTGATGCATTGGGACTGAGGTAAAATATTCCTGTGCTCAGCAGTGCATTGGTGCATGTTTGGATAAAATGATCTGGATTTGATTGATTTGAAATACGTTTTATGCCTAATGGAGTATGTAAGGAATTGATCTTTCAAAAGTCACTTTATTATTTGAGAAATCCCCAAAATAGCCCCAAGTCTCATTGAGGCATAAAAGAATAAAATATCACCCAGTCGGTGAGAATTATTTAGTCATTTATAGACTGCTGATGCGCACATAACGGTACTCACGTAAGGTACTGACTGTCAATTCCACATAGGCAACATGGTTAAAGTAGACTCAGAAACAACAGGATACTGGGTGATACTATTCCGTGTGATGTTGATTTGCAGAATAATAATGTTTCTGATTAATCTTAGTTGTTGATCAGCCTAGGTTTTCAGTCTGGCCCAGATGATTCAGTTAACCATGGCATGTGAGGATTCTTGAAAATGAAAATCGCTTATTGTCACAAGTAGGCTTCAAATGAAGTTACTGTGAAAAGCCCCTAATCGCCACATTCCAGTGCCTGTTAGGGGAGGCTGGTACGGGAATCGAACCGTGCTGCTGGCCTGCCTTGGTCTGCTTTCAAAGCCAGCGATTAGCCCTGCGCTGAACAATGTGTCCAATGTGTCCAAAGTGGGCTAACAAATTTGGTCAGCACTGAAGTTAATAAATCATTGTGATATTTACAATAGGTACCTCACAATAGATTAATATGCAAGATAAGATCTCATAGGATTTGGGGTGATACATTAGCATGGATAGAGATGATTGGTTAACAGACTGAAAACAGAATAGAGCTGAATGGAGCATTTTCAAGTTGGCAGGTTTTGCCAGGTAATGGGTTGCAAGGATCAGAGCTGGGACCTCAGCTATTTACAATCTATATTGATGACTTTGATGAAGAGACTGATAATAATGTATCTGAGTTTACTGCTGATGCAGAGATTGGTGGGAATGTAAGCTGTGAGAAGGACAGTGGGTACTGAGGTGGCAGACGGAATATTAATGGGGGATGTGAGAGGTTATTCATTTCAACAGTAAGAACAAAAAGCTTAATATTTATAGAAGGTGTGAAACTTGTAAATGTTGATGTTTAGAGGGACCTGGGGTGTATTTGTACAAGGAACACAGAAATTAGCATGCAGGTACAGCTGGCAATTAGCAAGTCAAATGACATGTTGGCCTTTATTGCAAGGGGATTGAAGTACAAGAATAAGAAGCCTTGCCACAAATGTACAGGGCTTTGATGGGACCACGCCTAAAGCACTGTGTGCAATATTGGTCTCCGTGTTAAAGGAAAGACATACTTGCATTGGAGGTGCTGCTGCAAATGGGTTCTTGCGATGAGAGAGTTGGCCTGTAATGGCAGGCTGAGTAAATTGGGCCTATACTTTTTGGAGTTTAAAAGAATGGGAGATGATCTCATTCAAACATGGAAGATTCTGAAATGGCTTGACAGGGTAGACATTGAGAGGTTGTGTCCCTTGGCTGTGGAATCAAGAGAGCAGGGGTTCAGTTTCAGGACGAGGGACCAATCCTCTAGTGCTGAAATGAGGAGAGATTTCATCAAAGGATTGTGAATCTTTGGAATTCTGTTGGGTTGTCGATGCTCCATTGTTGAATATATTTACGGCGAAGATAGTCAATGTTTTGGTCTCTTGAGGAATTAAGGGATTTGGGAAGAGGATGGAAAGCTGGAGTTAAGGCTGATGATTACCCGTAATCATTTTGGATGGAAGAGCAAGGTCGAAGGTCTATGTGGTCTACTCCTGCTCTGATATCTTGTGCTTTTAATGATCTGCTATTGCCAGTTGATGAGTACATATTCTTGGCCGCAGCACAACCGTTGCTTGTCGAAGGCTGATAGTCTTTGTTTGGGTCTTAACCAGAATTAAGGTTTGGGGGCCTTGTAGCAGCATGTAACTACAAAATCATTTAAGCTTTGTTTGATGTGAACTGTTGAAGGAAGTACATGACAGATCACAAGAGACCAATTCTTCTGTTAATTTCGACAGGAATAGTAGAAATCCAGCTGGACTACCTCGAGCCGATAGTAAACAGCCTGAAGCAACACCTGGGGACAGTCCAGTGGTACAAAAATGAAAAAAAAATGTTCAAACAGTAAAAGTTTAAGCAAAATGGAAAATGCTCCATTGCTTATTTATATTCAGATAGAAAGGAGGAATTAATTAGAGAAGGAACAGCAACCGATCATTAATCAGCAAGGGAAGAGGAGACTGGAATAGCATATAGAGGGCATTCACTTGCTCTCTATATTTAAATTATTTAAATCGTTTGCAGAACTGCAATGATAAATGCCAACGAAACAGAAAAATAATAACAAGCAGCATCTTGACACTTGGGTGGCATGGTGGCACAGTGGTTAGCACTGCTGCCTCACAGCGTCAGGGACCCAGGCCTTAGGTGACTGTCTGTGTGGAGTTTGTTCTTCCTGTGTCTGCATGGGTTTCCTCCGACAGTCCAAAGATGTGCAGGTTCGGTAGATTGGCCACGCTACATTGCCCCTTGGTGTGCAAAAGGTGTGTAGGTTAGATTAAGGGTTTGTTGGGATAGGGTGGGAGTGTGAGCATGGGCAAAGTGCTCTTTCAGAGGGTCGGTGCAGACTCGATGGGCCAAATGGCCTCTTTCTGCACTGTAGGGATTCTCTGTTTGAAGCAGGTGGTTTCGCATAGGGGGAAATGGTACTGGTGAGGACAGGCGCGTGGTAATTGTAGTGATTTAATTAGAGAAATCGGCAATCTTTATTTGAATCATGTATTGCCTCCCAGGTGCCAAGAATCAGCCAAATAATAACATGGTTCGTAATACTTACAGGAAGGCAACTGACAAAATTTATTGCTTTTAAGATAGTGTAAGAAAACCGGAGATAAATATCTTGATGTGCATTTGTCAGGTAACCAAGGGACAAATCCTTAATCCATTCTTGCCAAGGGACTGTCTCCAGTTTACCACCCAGCCTACACCTCGGAGTGAATGATATTGCTATTTGGCTTGCTTAAGGCAGCTAGTTTAGTTTATATTCATATTGACTTTAGAAATCTCCATTTAGGGTACTCATTGCAAATGCGTGACTGGCTTAACTCATTCTTGCCAGATTATCAAAGAAGAAGGCAAGTCAGTTATGCATGAATAGCTTATTCATTTTGAACTATTGATGGGCAATACTGAGTGTATATTTTACAAAGTAGGTGAGGTTAACTACCAAATAAATGAAAGCAGTCCAATTCCACAGTAACTCCACCTTGACTGGTTTGCAGATTGTCAAAATCAATAACGGAGGTGAATATAAATTGGTGTGATTAATTTAACATTAGACTTCTTATATTGTTAACAAAGCTAACCACATTAGAAAGCAGCCTATTAGTTTATACAGTTAGTGCTTAACAATGTTCTTGAAATTATACAACCTCATAATTATAAACTGTGTGGGTTTCCTCTGGGCCACTGGTGTTGGCTTCTGTGATGTCAGAATGATAAACCTCTAACTGGCCAGTTGTTGTCTACTGCTCTCAGATTCTGTCTGCCACGTAATGCACTGGCTCCAGTATTCAAAATAGCTGACTGAAATCTCATCTTCCCTGATGTTGGGGAAAACTTGCTCATTTAATATAACACTGGTGAGAGCAATGATGATTGTTAAATAAAACACATCGAAGGGGAAGCTAGATTAGTACATGAGGAAGAAAGGAATCAAAGGTTATGTTAGATGGAGTAGGACAAGGGAAGACTCATATGGAGCATATACACCAGAATATTTTGGAGCAAATGGGCTGTTTCTGTGATAATTTTGTATAAAAGGCATAAGACATAGGAAATTACGCCATTTGGCCCATTGAATCTGCTCCGCCATTCAATCATGGCTGATATGTTTCTAATCCCCATTCTCCTGTCTTCGCACATAACCCCTGATCCCCTTATTAATCAAGAACCTATGTATCTCTGTTTTAAAGACATTCAGTGACTTGGCCTCCACAGCCTTCTGCGGCAAAGAGTTCTACAGATTCACCACCCTCTGGCTGAAGAAATTCCTCCTCATCTCTGTTTTAAAGGATCAACCCTTTAGTCTGAAGCTGAGCCCTTGGGTTCTAGTTTCTCCTAATAATGTAAACATTCTCTCCATGCTCATTCAATCTGGGCCTTTGAAATAAACAATCATGCAGCTGATTAGGATTCCAGTTGTAACATTTTGAATATTCAGACAAAAAGTATTCACTTTGATGAGAGTTGTTGAGCTTGATTTGTGGGTTAGGTTGATGCAGTCTCATTAAGATTGTAGCCTGCTGCACAATGTAGTACTAATTAGACAGACACAAATGAACATGGAGATATTTTGCTACTCTGTACACACTGATTATCTTCCAATTTTGAACATAGTGATTCCTTACAGTTTACACATCATATAATCCCTAAAGAAATGGATGTGGAGGTGCACACTCAATTACGCTTAAAACTGCTTGATGAACATCTACCTATTATGCACCACTGCATAGGAACTGTTGGAATAAGGTGGAAATCATTACACCTAGGAAATATGTTCAATAGAAATTTAAAGGAAAGCATCTCATCATTTGATTAGGTCATTTATAACCCTCTGGATTCAATATTGAGTTCACAATTTCAGTGCATAAACTCCCCCTCCCCTCCCCCCTTTTCCAATAGCAACTGTAGGTGTGGATTCAGCCGTAACCATTTATACTGCTTCTCGACCCATCTTTTGTTTCTTTACTTGCCCCATTACAACTGCTTTTGTTATTTAATCTCACAGACCTTTTCTTTTGGTTATTTCCTCCCCTTTCACTTTCCCTACATTTCTACTACATACTTAAACCCTGTCGCATCTCTAACTTTTTCTACTTCTGACGAAAGGTCATTGACCTGAAACATTACTTGTTTCTCTCTTCACAGATGCTGCCTGACCTGCTGAGCATTTCCAACATTTTTTCATTTATAGTTTTGTTCATTTGCATCATCATAACTCCTAAGAACTGAGTTGTCAGGAATAGTATCAATCAGACTAATTTTTCAGAGAGAGTATATTATAATTCTGCTCATGCAAGTTGTGTGCGTAATCAAAACCTAAATCAAATTAAATGAGGCGTACTATTATTTGATTGAATTACATGCTGATGTTTTATTTCATAGAGATAAAGTCTTCCATTATAAAGTCCACTATTCCATTTAATGGAGAATAATTATTTGCAAAAACACCTTAATTTATCTGAGACTTTACTCCAAGGCCAGTTTCATAAGTTCTAAGAATTGATGTTGGGTTTCCAGATTCAATTCTTTGTTCTTATGTGCCCAGTTTTTAAACTGAGATCCATTGACCATAGATGGTCCATAAGGTCATCAGATTTCTACCGATTTCTGCATGTATGAAGCTTGTAATGTATGTGCTACAAGCACAATACTTCAAGACTCTGCCATTTTCAGCAACATTGTTGTAAACTCAACTAAACCACGGTCAATGTTTTACGGAGATTGATCGGGCACACGTCTGACCTGAACCTTTGTGAAATTGTGGGAGAAGACGTCAGGTGCTTGTCACAACATCATGGTGCCCTTGGAGCAATATTTTGATTGGCGCGCAAATGTGAGAGTCAGAAGTGTGCCCGCTGTCAATTGAAAGGGGGATTAAGTCCATTGAGCATGCAATTGACCCTAATTTTACGTTTCTGTTGATCTTTGTTACATTTGGGCAGTGCCCCTAACAGGAGCTGCCCGTTTTGCTTTGTCCCTAAGTTTGTTTCCTTTCTTTTATTTGGTTGACTTCCAAAGATTGGCCCGTGCGCTTGTGCGGTTGGTGCATGGGTCAATCGGTCAGGTGGCATTCACATGTTTCACCATTCTTGGCCCAGGGTGGGATAAAATGTCCGGGATGAATCAAAATAAAACAAAAGGATTGAGGGTTGAGGTATTGTGTATTATGCTGCCTGTTGCTTCATTCTGCATTATAGAGAGAGTTTGCAGCATTTCTTTTGATGCCAATTTCATTTGAACAATACTGCAGCTCCAAGAGGTAGTCATCAGCCTTCAGGGGGCTTGTTGGAAATGGCCACCTGCACTGTCACCTCTCTGGACGCATAAGAACTAGGAGCAGGAGTAGGCCATCTGGCCCCTCGAGCCTGCTCTGCCATTCAATAAGATAATCTAACTTTGCCTTAAAAACTTTCAACGAGGTAACCTCAACTGCTTCACAGGGCAGGGAATTCTACAGATCCACAATCCTTTGTGTGAAGAGGTTCTTCCTCAACTCAGTCCTAAATCTGCTCCTGCTTATTTTGAGTCTACAACCTCCGTGCTTCTATCTTAATTATTCCCGTCGTAATTTTATATGTTTTTTGAAATTTTAGATTCCCCTGATTCTTCTCAATTCCAATGAGTATAGTCCCAGTCTACTCAGTCTCTCTTCATAAGCCAATCCTCTCAACTCCGGAATCGACCTAGTGAATCTCCTGTGCACAACCTCCAATGCCAGTACATCCTTTCTCAAGGAGACCAAAACTGTACACAGTACTCCAGGTGTGGCCTCGCCACCATCCTATATAGCTGCAACATAATATCCCTGTTTTTAAACTCCATCCCTCTAGTAATGAAGGACAACATTCCATTTGCCTTCTTAATTACCTGCTGCACCTGCAAACCAACTTTATGCGATTCATGCAAAAGGACACCCAGGTCCCTCTGCACAGCAGCATGCTGCAATTTATTACCATTTAAATAATAGTCATTTTGCTGTTACTCCAACCAAAATTGATGACCTCACATTTACCATCTCCCAGACCCTTGTCCACTCACTTAAACTATCTGTATCCCTCTGCAGACTTCTAGTGTCCTCTGCACACTTTACTCTACCACTCCTCTTAGTGTCATCTGTGAACTTTGACACATTACACTTGGTCCCCAACTCCAAATCATCTATGTAAATTGTAAATAATTGCGGTCCCAAAACCAAAACTGATCCCTGAGGCACACCACTATTCACTGATCGCCAACCAGAAAACACCTATTTATTCCCACTTTTTTCTTTCTATTTGTTAACCAATCCTCTATCCATACGGCTAATACATTAGCCGTAACGCTGTGCACCTTTATCTTATACAACAGCCTTTTGTACAGCGCCGTGTCGAATGTCTTCTGCAAATCCAGGTACACTACATCCACCAGTTCCTCATTGTCCACCACGTTCGTAATGTCCTCAAAGAATTCCAATAAATTAGTTAAACTTGACCTGCCTTTCTTGAACCAATGCTGCGACTGCCCAATGGGACAATTTCTATCCAATGGAACCGAAAGAGAAAATGCTGGAAAATCTCAGCGGGCCTAGCAGCATCTGTATGGAGAGAAAAGATCTAACGTTTCGAGTCCAGATGACCCTTTGTCAAGGCTAAAAGTCATAGAAAGCGGGAGACATTTCTACTGTAGGGTGAGGGAATGAAAGATGAGTCATAGCCACAGAAACCAAGGGAAAAGAGGGCTAATGGCAATCCCCTGAGAGAATAAAAGGTGTGAAAGGCCAAACAGCAGAGATCAACCAAAATCAGAGGGTGAGCTGTGACAGATATAGATATGGGGGGAGGGGGGACATGGGTGGGAGAGAAGTAAAAGGAGGGAAGAGGGAAGCAAAGGGGAGAAAAAGTAAGGAAAGGGGGGAGAATATAGAGGGAAAGAGTGGGGTGTAAAATATATTTAAAAAATACAAGAAAGTAATAAAAGGTAAAAGCCAGCTAAGATGAAATGGAATGAAAACAAAGGGGTCGAGATGGGGTAGAGCTAGTCACATTGAATTTGATGTTGAGACCGGAAGGCTGTAGTGTACCTAACTGGAAGATGAGATGCTGTTCCTCCAGTTTGCATTGAGCTTCACTGGAACATTGCAGCAGGCCAAGGACAGACATGTGGGCATGGGAGTAGGATTTTGTGCTAAAATGGCAAGCAACGGTAAGTTCAGGGTGTCCTATGGTGTCACTGCCAATTTGACTTTGATCGTGCCCTCAGCTTAATGCAATCACTGAAGCTGAGACTGTCTCAAAGTTTAATAAAGTAACACATTTTTGGAATGTGCTTGCCACAATCGTGCTTTTAAGCCACTGGCACCCCTCCTTCATGTATGTATATATCATCTTAACAGTGAAGGGAGCTAGGCTCCTATGGACAGCAGTCAGAACATCCTGTGCAACATACAGTCCATTGTGAATAGTCAGAGAAGTCACCACATGGGGCAGCACGGTGGCCCAGTAGGTTAGCCCTGCAGCCTCACGGCGCTGAGGCCCCAGATTCGAACCCGGCTCTGGGTCACTGTCCGTGTGGAGTTTACACATTCTCCCCGTGTTTGCATGGGTTTCTCCCCCACAACCCAAAGATGTGCAGGCTAGGCGGGTTGGCCACGTCAAATTGCCCCTTAATTGGAAAAAATTAATTGGGTACACTAAATTTATTTTAAAAATGAGAAGTCACCACATCATCAATGAACGTAAGAAATAAGAGCATGAGTACGCCATACATCCTCACCGGCTGTGCCATTCATTTAGATCACGGCCAATCGTCGACCTGAACTTCACTTAACCACCCTATCCCCATTTTCTTTAATTCCATTATCACTGACTGGACGGATCCAATTACAGTGATGTATCCTACTGTTGTTTATTTTGCAGTTTCTTTTTTGTTTTTCTGGTGGTAGATTGAGTCCTGTTTCGTTGTTGATGCTGTATTGTATCTTCCCCGTTAACATGCTGATATTGATCATCCACATAGAAGCTAATAGCATCCACCTCTACACCAGCTATCACCATGTTGTCACTCTGTAAAATTGCTAAGAATCAACAGGGGCATACTTCAGAGAGTATCAACAGATGGAGTTAGTTTAAAGGTTCTCTGGGCGCAATCTTACCAAAATTGGCAAAGTGTTATGTCCGGTGAGAAAAATGGTGCAAATCCTGCCTTCTCACAGAATTTTGAGCCTCTTCAACAAAAGTTTATTTTATCCATGTGAATCACGCCACACTCTAGGCGGTCTCCCACTAACACACTCACCTCGGGTAACTTCATCACTGCAAGAACTTGGGAACTCCATATAAACTCCTTCTCAGTATTTGTTTCCGACCCATTGGAGGTGAGATAGCAGCCAGGAAGTCAGCTCTAAGATTCTCGGAGGGAGCCCTGACCAGATCCACACTCCAGAAAGCGGCCCACTGCCGAGGTGACCACCCCTACCTGAGAGCCTATGGCGATATTGGTGAGTGGCAGCTCACTCCAGAAGAGGACGGTGCAGCAGTGTCAGAAGAAAATTAATGACCAGCTGCGCCTGTGTTGCATGGAGGACCACAGGGCCCTCAGGAACCCGAAGGACAAAACAATCAGCAGGGGCACAGCCCAGGGCCATCCATCCAGAGGAACATAGAACATAGAATATACAGCACACAACAGGCCCTTCGGCCCACGATGTTGTGCCGAACCTTTGTCCTAGATTAAGAACAAATTAATCTACACCCCATCATTCTACTGTAATTCATGTACCTATCCAATAGCCGCTTGAAGGTCCCTAATGTTTCCGACTCAACTACTTCCACAGGCAGTGCATTCCATGCCCCCACAACTCGCTGGGGAAAGAACCTACCTCTGACATCCCCCCTATATCTTCCACCATTCACCTTAAAGTTATGTCCTCTTGTAATGGTTTGTTCTACCCAGGGAAAAAGTCTCTGACTGTCTACTCTATCTATTCCCCTGAACATCTTATGAACCTCTATCAAGTCTCTCCTCATCCTTCTCCGTTCTGATGAGAAAAGGCCTAGCACCCTCAACCTTTCCTTGTAAGACCTACTCTCCATTCCAGGCAACATCCTGGTAAATCTCCTGTGCACCTTTTCCAAAGCTTCCAAATCCTCCCTAAAATGAGGCGACCAGAACTGCACACAGTACTCCAAATGTGGCCTTACCAAGGTTTTGTACAGCTGCATCATCACCTCACAACTCTTAAATTCAATCCCTCTGCTAATGAACGCTAGCACACCATAGGCCTTCTTCAAAGCTCTATCCACTTGAGTGGCAACTTTCAAAGATCAATGAACATAGACCCCAAGATCTCGCCGCTCCTCCACACTGCCAAGAACCCTACCGTTAACCCTGTATTCCGCATTCATATTTGTCCTTCCAAAATGGACAACCTTACACTTTTCAGGGTTAAACTCCATCTGCCACTTCTCAACCACCTATGTCTCTTTGCAGCCGACAACAGCCCTCCTCGCTATCCACAACGCCACCAATCTTCGTATCATCTGCAAATTTACTGACCCACCCTTCAACACCCTCATCCAAGTCACTAATGAAAATCACACATAGCAGAGGACCCAGAACTGATCCCTGCGGTATGCCACTGATAACTGGGCTCCAGGCTGAATAATTGCCATCCACCACCACTCTCTGACTTCTATCGGTTAGCCAGTTCTTTATCCAACTGGCCAAATTTCCAACTATCCCATGCCCCCTTAATTTCTGCATAAGCCTACCATGGGGAACCTTATCAAATGCCTTACTAAAATCCATGTACACTACATCCACTGCTTTACCTTCATCCACGTGCTTGGTCACCTGCTCAAAGAATTCAATAAGACTTGTGAGGCAAGACCTACCCCTCACAAATTCATGCGGACTATCCCTAATCAAGCAGTGTCTTTCCAGATGCTCAGAAATCCTATCCCTCAGTACTCTTTCCATTACTTTGCCTACCACCGAAGTAAGACTAACTGGCCTGTAATTCCCAGGCTTATCCCTATTCCCTTTTTTGAACAGGGGCACAACATTCACAACTCTTCAATCCCCTGGTACCACCCCTGTTGACAGTGAGGACGAAAAGATCATTACCAATGGCTCTGCAATTTCATCTCTTGCTTCCCATAGAATCCTTGGATAGTTCCCGTCAGGCCCGGGGGACTTGTCTACCTCAAGTTTTTCAAAATGCCCAACACATCTTCCTTCCTATCAAATATCTCCTCAAGCTTACCAGTCTGTTTCACACTGTCGTCTCCAACAATATAGCCTTTCTCATTCGTAAATACTGAAGAAACGTACTCGTTCAAGACCTCTCCTATCTCTTCAGACTCAATACACAATCTCCCGCTACTGTCCTTGATCGGACCTACCTTCACTCTAGTCATACTCATATTTCTCACATATGTGTAAAAGGCCTTGGGGTTTTCCTTGATCTTACCCGCCAAAGATTTTTCATGCCCTCTCTTTGCTCTCCTAATCCCTTTCTTCAGTTCCCTCCTGGCTATCTTATGTCCCTCCAGCGCCCTGTCTGAACCTTGTTTCCTCAGCCTTACATAAGTCTCCTTCGTCCTCTTAACAAGACATTCAACCTCTCTTGTCAACCATGGTTCCCTCACTCGACCATCTCTTCCCTGCCTGACAGGGGCATACATATCAAGGACACATAGTATCTGTTCTTTGAACAAGTTCCATATTTCAATTGTGTCCTTCCCTGATAGCCTATGTTCCCAACTTATGCACTTCAGTTCTCGTCTGACAGCATCGTATTTACCCTTCCCCCATTGTAAACCTTGCCCTGTTGCATGCACCTATCCCTCTCAATTACTAAAGTGAAAGTCACAGAATTGTGGTCACTATCTCCAAAGTGCTCCCCCACTAATAAATCTATCACTTGCCCTGGTTCATTACCAAGTACAAATCCAGTATGGCCTCCTCTCTAGTCGGACAATCCACATACTGTGTTAGAAAAGCTTCCTGGACACACTGCACAAACACCAACCCATCCAAACTATTTGTTGTAAAGAGTTTCCACTCAATATTTGGGAAGTTGAAGTCACATTTGACGACTACCCTGTGACTTCTGCACCCTTCCAAAATCTGTTACCCAATCTGTTCCTGCACATCTCTGCTGCTTTTGGGGAGCCTATAGAAAACTCCCAACAAGGTGACTGCTCCTTTCCTATTTCTGACTTAACCCATACTACCTCAGTAGGCAGATCCTCATTGAACTGCCTTTCTGCAGCTGTTATACTATCTCTAATTAACAATGCCACCCCCCCCCCCCCCACCTCTTTTACCACCCTCCCTAATCTTATTGAAACATCTATAACCAGGAACCTCCAACAACCATTTCTGCCTCTCTTCTATCCAAGTTTCCGTGATGGCCACCACATTGTAGTCCCAAGTACCGATCCATGCCTTAAGTTCACCCACCTTATTCCTGATGCTTCTTGCGTTGAAGTAAACACACATCAACCCATCTCCGTACCTGCAAGTACTCTCCTTTGTCAGTGTTACAGTGTTACCCTCCCCACTGCCTCACAACACATTTTGACATCCTGAACATCAGCTACCTTAGTTGCTGGATTCCAAATCCGGTTCCCATTCCTGGGGATGTCCAACCCATCTGACACCCCCCCCCCCCCCCCCCCCCCCTGTGAGCGACACACCTCCAGCCCGGCACACCGGGGAGGGTAACACTGCAACACTCATGCTGCCCGAAACTGTGCCCTCCAAGGGACACCTGCGAAAGTCATCTAAGACAACAGGGCATGAAAGTTAGCAGACTGCCTCAATCGCAGCTGGGGCTCCTGGGGATATACCTAGATGTAGTGGGGGAGGAAGAGCAAGAAACAGTAGGTGTCCAGTGAAAATAAGCACTAATTAAGATAGGCCACCGCTGTGAAACATCATTTGTAAATAAATATCACTCTAATCACCAGCAGAGTCTCCATCCTGTCATGTTATGGCGCCATGCTCCACAAAGTCCCCCACTCACTCGGTGCTTCGTTCCTTTGTGCAGTGTGAGAATTTCAGCGCTATGTCTCTCACACCTCCCACACTGATGACTCAGTAAAGACGCGTTACTGCTGGCACCGACCGCACCATCATTTCCCCCCCCCCCCCACCCGCCAAATTCATCAGCACTCAGGCCTCTCATTTCGGCAACTCTTCTCCAGTGACGAGGGTGCCACAGGCTGACAAAGTGCAAAGAGGCTGACCCACCTCCGAGGTCAATTGGGGGAACATAACCGGACCCCTGAACTCGAGGGGACTGTTGCTGATGAGAGCTCATCCCACATCTCTAAACGCCATGATAAGCCCGTTCATCAGCAGGATATGTTGAGCTCTCTGTCAGACAGGAGTCACGCATGTCGCAGAGGAAGAGAGGAGCATCGCTTGGTCCTCACTGCAAGTAGTGTTCATTGTCCCGCAGTGTCCGGCTAATGGATTTAGTGCCCTGCCCATGCAATAGGGCAACATCACGGAAACCACTGGCATCACATCATTTTAAAGGGGCGTCTCTGTATTCTTCGTCTAAATCACTTATGAAGACCAGTTAAATCCTTCTGGTCCATAGGCCTGGTCTGTGTAATCATCTTCACCACAACTAACCATGCTAATACAGAGGACAGCAAAATTACATGTTGTTAATCAATTATGCCATTAACCTAGGCAGGCAGTTTTTTATGAAATAGCTAACAGCGAAGATCAGGGTCGGGATTCTCCCCTACCCGGTGGGGCGGGGGGTCCCGGCGTGATGGAGTGGCGTAAACCACTGCGGGGTCGGGCCGCACCAAAGGTGCAGAAGTCTCCACACCTTTAGGGGCCAAGCCCTCACCTTGAGGGGCTAGGCCCGCGCCGGAGTGGTTCCCGTCCCGCCGGCTGGCGTGGAAGGCCTTTGGCGCCACGCCAGCCGGGGCCGAAGGGACTTCACCGGCCGGCGGAAGTCCGTGCATGCGCCGGAGCGTGAGCGGCTGCTGACGTCATCCCGCGCATGCGCAGGGGAGGGGGTCACTTCCGCCTCCACCATCGTGAAGGCTATGGTGAAGACGGAAGGAGAAGAGTGCCCCGACGGCACAGGCCTGCCCGCCGAATGGTGGGCCCCGATCACGGGCCAGGCCACCGTGGGGGCACCCTCCGGGGCCAGATCGCACAGGACCCTGGAGCCCGCCCGCACCGCCTGCTCCCGCCGGTAAGGTAGGTGGTTTGATCAACGCCGGCGGGAGAGGCTTGACAGCGGCAGGACTTCGGCCCATCGCGGGGGGGGGGGGGGGCGCCGACCGGAGCAGCGCGATTCCTGCCCCCGCCGAATCTCTGGTGGCGGAGAATTCGGGACACGGCGGGGGTGGGATTGACACTGGCCCCCGGCGATTCTCCGACCCGGCGGGGGGTCGGAGAATCCCGCCCCAGATTGCTAAGTTTGAGGAAAATTGGAGTGGAACGTAACTGGGCAGGTGACCTTGTACGTGGGTGTAGAAACTGTTTGGCATTTCAAAACTGTTGTTTGTACATTTCCAATAATGACATACACTGTACTGCATTATTCTATTCTGCTTCTGTGGAGACTAAGAGCACGGGTGTTTGCATACTCTGGCTTATTGATCAGCACAACCCTTATGTGCTTCCTCATTCTATTTCAGCAAGACCCATATCCTGTTTGTGTTCGTGTTATGATTTCAACACAGCTAAGTTTCACTTCTGAAATTGCCTGCAATGAACTGGACTTCTAACCACAAACTGAACTTTTTATTACTATTACTTATTGAATCTAACCTTCATAAAACAATGCAAAACAGGGAAATTGTTCTTTGGTGAGTTCTTCGTCAATTACCGAATTCCTACTCGAATGTTCACAATTTTAATGTTAGAAAATGAGTTTTCAGAACTCAGAAGTACAAGTGGACTGTCCCATTATTTTTTTTTAAGTCTTACAGAATATTGTTCTCCGAATTAAAATATGGATAATGCAGATTTCGGAAGGTAACTAAACACCAAAATATTGCCTTTTTTTATTTCAGCTTTTTCCAAGTATGAAGATTTTGGTTTTAAAGTTGCAGTGATTGCTTCCATTGTCAGCACAGCTGTCATTTTATTGATGACCATGGCTTTTTTAACCAGTTGGCTTATCAAATGTGTGAAGAAGAATGAAAGAAGAAATCAACAGAGGTAAGGAGTTGGTGAAGAATGTGTTAAATTGTGATGTTGTGAGGATTGTTGTTCTGTCACTGTCAATTTTCTCCCATTTATCTACCCCTAACATATGATTCAGGGCCATGTGTGAGGTCAACACTTCTCATTTATGAGCTTCGCTAGTGGGTGAAGGCAGACAAGCCTGACTGTGGTAGGAACCACAACCAAGCTTTATTGTGCCCTTGTACAAGTACTCTTAGCGAGTCACTGGAAATCCAACAGCAACAGAGATCCTCCCTGTTTTATAGCCCTCCTAATCCAGAATCATCGACAATACCTCCATTGCTGCATCAACTGAGACCAACTAACCCGGCCCAAACTGGAGATGTGACATGGTTATTCAAAAGATTCTTGCTTTGGCTCACACAGTCATGCAATAGGACTGCAGCAGTTCAAGAAAGCAACTCACCACCACCTTCTGAAGGGCAACTAGGGATGGGCAATAAATGCCGGCCTAGCCAGCGACACACACATTCCGTAAATTATTTTTAAAAACGTTTATAAAAGTAGGTCAGCACACACTGACGGGTTTGGGGAATGGTTTCCCACAGTGTTCATTATAAATGTGACCTGGGTTGTAAAGAAATAAGAATTTACATGCTTTCCTGAGTAAAAGGAACAAGGGCGTAAGTCACGCCACAAAACTCCTGGGTCCTTTTCAGTATCCAGCCACACAGCACTTTCAAAATAGCTTAAACTAGAAAAATGTATCGTATCATTTATAAAGATGCATCTCCTTGGGTTTCAGTAAGGAACACTAGCAATGGGGAGGTAAGGTAAAATCAAGTCAAAGTGAAATAAAGTAATATACTAAGTAAGATAAAGTTAGGGTAAATGTAGTAAAAGTTACTAATGATTTATTCTACTCACGCTGAGTGTAATAAATTGCTTTTAGAGTTACAGAATGGCAGATCAGCACAGCCAAGTGGAGCGTAAATCCTGTAGTGTGTATGAAGTCGTGGATACATGTGTCCCAGACAAACACATCTGTATGAAGTGCCACTGGCTGCACAAGCTTGAGCTCTGGGTTTCGAAACTTAAATGGGGGTTTCCGTCACTGTTATGCATCGGTGAGGCAGAGAACGATGCACATTTAACGAAGGTGGTCACACTGCAGGTCAGTACAGCCAGAGAGAGAATGGGTGACTGCCAGGCCACCTGAGGCAACCAGGCAGGTAGCACAGAAGTCCCCTGTGTCTCGCTAATTGGTTTTCCATTTTGGGAGCTAATGAGGGTGATGGCTCTTCAGGGGAATGCAGCCAGATCCAAGTCTGTGGCACCATAGGTGGCTCAGATGTATAGGGGAGGACAAAGAATGGAAGGGCAATAGTGATAGGGAATTCCATAGTCAGGGGATCAAACAGGTACTTTCTGCAGCAGTAAATGTGACCCCAGGACGGTGTGCTGACTCCCTGGTGCCAGGGTCAAGGAAAAAACGGAGGGGCTGCAGGACGTCCTTCGGGGAGAGGGTGATCTGCCAGAGGTCGTGGTCGACATTGATACCAATGACATAGGTAGAAAGCGGGATGACACCCTGAAAGCAGATTTTATGGAGTTAAGAAGGAAATTAAAAAGCATGACCTCAAGATTATTTCTAGTTACATATGCTAGTGAGCATAGGAATAGGAGGATTGATTGATTAAATACGTGGCTGGAGAAATTATTAAAAGGGAGGGCATTAGATTTCTGAGGCATTGGGACCAGTTCTGGGACAAGTGGGGCCTGGTCAAACTGGATGAGTTACATCTTAACAGGGCAGGCACTGATGTATTCACAGTGAGATTTGCTCGTGTTGTTGGGTTGGGTTTAAACTCGCTTGTGAGAACCTGAAAGATGGTCCAAATTGGAAGGAAGTAATCAGGATGTAGTAGTGGGACTAGAAGACAAGAGAGACAAAGCAAAGCATCGAGTATGTGTCGAATGTGGAATGTTGCGAAGAAGGCACAGTTAAGGGCACTTGACCTAAATGTGCGCATGTGCAACAAGTAGGTGATCTCAAGGCACAAGTAGAGGTAAATGGGTATGATATAATTGACATTACGGAAGCATGGCTGCATGGTGATCAACACTGGAAACTAAATACTGAAGGATATTCGATGTTTAGGAAGGACAGACAAGAAGGAAAAGGAGGTGGAATTGCGCTGATAAGGGATGGGATCACTGCTGTAGTAAGGGTTGTCTCTGATCGGAAGAACAATGTGTGGAATATGTTTGGATGGAGCTAAGATACAGCAAAGGAGAGCGGATATTTAGGGGCTGTTTAGCTCACAGGGCTAATTGCTGGCTTTGAAAGCAGACCAAGGCAGGCCAGCAGCACTGTTCGATTCCCGTAACAGCCTCCCCGAACAGGCGCCGGAATGTGGCGACTAGGGGCTTTTCACAGTAACTTCATTGAAGCCTACTCGTGACAATAAGCGATTTTCATTTAATTTCATTTCATATTGGTTGGAGTTGTTTATAAACCATCTAATAGTAATGGTATGTTGGGCATATTATTAATCAGGAAATGAGAGAAGCATGTGGCATGGACAATACTGCGATTATGGGTAGCTACAATCTGCACACAGACTGGTAAATCAAGAGAGCACTAATGCTGAGGACGACAAGCTTCTGGGATGGGTTTCTAGAACAGTATGTTGAGGCGCCAACTAGAGAACATGCTAATCTAGATTTAGTACTAGGTAATGAAAAAGAGCTAATTAATAAGTGTGTTGTAAAAGAACCTTCAGGGATGAGTGACACAACGTGGTAACATTTTACATTATATGTCATGGTGAGGAAGTTTAGTCTAATGCTGATTAAAGGCATGGGGGGAAAATTGGCTGAGGTACATTGGGAAATACTTTAAAAAGTATGACTTTGCAGAGGCAATGGATAGTCTTCAAAGAATTATTTGAGCATGCAAAATACTTAAAGGAATAGACAGGGTAAATGCAGGTAAGATGCTTCCCTTGGTTGTGGAGCCGAGAACCAGGGAGCACAATTTCAAAATAAGGGGGAAGCCACTTAGTATCAAAATAAGGAGACATTTCTTTACACAGAGTGTTGTGAATCTTTGGAATTCTCACCCAAGAGGACCATGGAGGCTCAGTAATTGAGTATGTTTGAAATAGCGATTGATAGGAAATAGAGATTGATAGATTTTTTAAAATATAAATTTAGAGTACCCAATTCATTTTTTCCAATTAATGGGCAATTTAGCGTGTTCAGTCCACCTAGCCTGCACATCTTTGGGTTGTGGGGGTGAAACCCACGCAAACACGGGGAGAATGTGAAAACTCCACACGGACAGTGACCCAGAGCCTGGAGCGAACCTGGGACCTCGGCGCCGTGAGGCAGCAGTGTTACCACTGTGCCACTGTGCTGCCCTGATTGATAGATTTCTGATTAACAATTACGTAAAGGGTTATGGCAATTTCGTAAAGTGTTAGGGCGATAGTGTATGTAAAAGGCATTGAAGTTAATAATAATAATAATATTTATTGTCACAAGTAGGCTTACATTAACACTGCAATGAGGTTACTATGAATATCCCCTAGTCACTACATGTTTGGGTACACGGAGGGAGAATTCAGAATGTCCAAATTAACTAACAGCACGTCTTTCGGTGTCTGATCAGCCATGATTGTATTGAATGGCAGATCAGGCTCAAAGGGCTGAATGGCCTGCTCCTGTTCCTATCTTCCTAAATGTTTGGAGGAAAATATCTTGAGGGCGTGATTCAGTGGACAAAAGTTAAAGTCCACTTTTGGACATGTTTGGTGGGGTGTTCTTTGGCGGTTGCTGCACCGAATATCATTGAGCCATTCAGCGGCGCTTTGCCATTTTTTTTGGCCTCAGGAACTTTCTCCTCACCTAGGCCACACTTCAGTCAATTACCTGTCGGTGAACTGATCTCGCTCGCAGGAATGACTCCTCTCAGATCTGGACGCCATTTTGAACGGCAGCCCCAATCGTTTCTCCTCCCCCCATCTCTCTTTCAGGCTCCCCTTGCTTTATTAAGCCCCACCCTTAACACCCCCAAACTTGTCGAGGATGCTGGAACCCCCCCCCCCCCTTCCACCCAGGCCCGACCCCTGGCAGTGCCAGCCTGCCACGGTGGCAGTGCCAGGCAGTGCCAAGGGGCCCAGGTGCCAGGGGAGTGCCAGGGTACTATCCTGCCCTATCCAAACCACCCTGGGGATCTCTATTAGCCTGCGTGACCACCCCCCCGCGTCTCCCAAGGTGCTGTCACGCTTGGAAACCTGTGTTAATTGGCACCTTGGCGAGGTCTTGCAGACACAGCCGTTGACACTCTGACCCTGGGTAAATATGCAGATCTGGATTTCGCCCATCAAGGGGAAGACCCAGATTGCACGGCTGGACCAGTTGGGTGACTCGTGATTGGCCCAGCGAGGAGACCCATTTGGGGCTCTTCCAGGATTCACCTGACGTGCCCGGATACACACCAGGCACAACACAAGCGCTAAATCATGCCCTTAGTCTCCAAAACTATAAAACTGGGGGATAGGAAAAGACCAACTGTTCCATCTAACCTCACTTGTATAATTGTGGTGACTTTCTGCCGTCACTTTCTACCCAGACAAAGTCACGTGATCATCTTGGAGCGGTCAGAACCAGATAAAAATTCAGGCTAATTAGGGGAGCAACGTAATATTGTTTCAAACATTATTTCAACTAAATTCTGTAAACATTTTTTCAGAGTATTGGAAACTTGGCTTGAATGTGATGTAGTCAGAGAATGTCACCATGGTTACAAAGGCAGAAACAATAGCAACAATAAAACTCCAGCTTAATATACTAACTAAAGAATTAGAAACAAATGGATTGGACAACAAATAATTCTGCAGGTACAATTGTGAGAATCTAAAGTGCCAAAGAACTTGCATTAAGAATGATACACTTTCCTTTAACATATAAAGAAATAGATGTCCCTGATAATTTAATTGAGCGCTAACAGATGTGAAACTGAGTCACACAGACCTTTGAAAATCCTACATTTGAATCCATGTTCACGCTGAGCAAATCAATAACCTGAGAGGGGGGGAAAATCAGTTCTCACTCCTTTTCCAGCATCCTCTCCTAGAAAGGAATGGTAAATCAGTGTTGATTTCAATTGATATCTGGTAGCAAAGTAACCAAGTACTCATGCTGGAAATCTCCAGCTGTTCCCTAGCAGTGTGATTCTCCGGTCCTGCCAGCAGCGGGCACTCCTGCCCATGGCAGTGTGGAGTGGCATCAATGGGATGCCACTCCAGCAGCGGGAGCAGAGAATGCCGCCACCAGCAAACGGCACGCCACAGAGAAACACATGGCTGGGAGACTTGAGAATGCCGCCCTCAGCATCAAGAGGCTCGATTCCATGGAGAAAAATCCATGTCTGGTTTTGGGTGTGTTTAGCGGGGTGTTTCCCTGCGTCTTCAGCGCTGAGGAAAACCCCGCTATTCAGTGGCAATTTGCCTCTTTTTTGGCCTAGGGGGGGTTTCTCTTTCACCGAGGCCACACTTGAGTAATTTCATAAGATATAAATTCATAAGATATAGGAGCAGAATTAGGCCATTTGGCCCATCGAGTTTGCTACGCCATTCTATCATAGCTGAAGACAATCACCCAAGGCCGGAATCGAACATGGGTCCCTGGCTCTGTGAGGCAGCAGTGCTAGCCACTGTGCCACCGTGACGAGTCCAACAGGAAAGGCTCCTCACAGATCAGGACGCCATTTTGTCTGGCTTCCCCGATCTGTCCCCCTATCCCCCCTTTCAGCCACCCCCCTCCTCCATTTTTGACCCCTATCTGCCATCCGGGTGGCACTGCCTGGGTGTCTGGTGACACTGCCAGGTTGGCAGTGTCAAGTTGCCAGGGTGTCAGAGGCCCTGATTGCCGTGTTATTGGAGCTGCGCTCTTCCAGCAAGTGGAGAAGTTTCCATAACACCCCTAACTTGTGCCTCGAGATGGTGGACAGGCTTTGGGGAGTCAGGAGGTGAGTTACTCACCACAGAGTTCCCAATTCCTGACCTGCTCTTGTAGCCATGGTAATTATATGGCTGGTTGATGGTCACCCACAGTATATTGTTGGTGGGAGGCTCACCGTCACCTTTTCAATGTCATTTAGCGATATGCAATAAAAATGCTGGTCCATGAACATTTTTGTTTTAAAAGCCCATTCCTGACCGTTGTCCAGATCTTGCCATATGTAAGCAAAGACCGTTTCCATATCTGAGGAGTTACAAAAGGCACTGAATAGTTTGCAAACATCTATAAACATCCTCAACACTGATCTTAGGTTGGAAAGAAGGTCATTGATAAAGCAGCATAAGATCATTGGCCCTAGAAGACAGAGCTCAGGAACCCCTGCAGGATGTCCTGGGGCTGATAAGTTTGGCTCCCATCAACCACTCCAGTCATCCATGAGTGTAGAGTTTCCCTCCTGACTCTTATAGACTTCAGTTTATAGCCAGTAACGGCAATGGGTCCGTCAACAAGTCTGCCATGATATACAGCCAGATTAGAAGGGGACCAATTCAATATATGAAAAGAAAGGGAGAGATCAAAGTGAACAAAGGCCCCTTAGAAAATTAATCTGGGGAGATAGTTATGGGGAACAAGGAAATGGCAGAGGAGTTAAACAGATATTTTGCATCAGTCTTTATGGTGGAAGAAACTTTGAACATCCCAATTTCGAACATCCCATTAATACTAAAGAACACGGGGGAGGAATTAAATACCATCATTAAAAAAGTATCATTTTTTAACCCAACCGTTAAAAATCCCAACCGTTTGCGCAGAGTTCATGCTGGCAGCGACCAGGGGTGAACTGCGCTGGTGGGACTCTGTCGTATTGGCGCGGTCACTCAGCACATTCGGGCCAGAGAATCGGTGGCCCCGCCGATTCCAGCGGCCGGCACCGCGCCAAACATGCCGGCGCAAATGGCGCTGATTCTCCGCACCTTGGAGAATAAGGTGCGGCCGCTCCTGGAGTACTGCGTGCAGTTCTGGTCACCACATTATAGGAAGGATGTGGAAGCTTTGGAAAGGGTTCAGAGGAGATTTACTAGGATGTTGCCTGGTTTGGAGGGAAGGTCTTACGAGGAAAGGCTCAGGGAATTGAGGTTGTTTTCGTTAGAGAGGAGAAGGCTGAGAGGTGACTTAATAGAGACATATAAGATAGTCAGAGGGTTAGATAGGGTGGACAGTGAGAGTCTTTTTCCTCGGATGGTGATGACCAACACGAGGGGACATAGCTTTAAATTGAGGGGTGATAGATATAGGACAGATGTCAGAGGCAGTTTCTTTACTCAGAGAGTAGTAGGGGTGTGGAACGCCCTGCCTGCAACAGTAGTAGACTCGCCAACTTTAAGGGTATTTAAGTGGTCACTGGATAGACATATGGATGAAAATGGAATAGTGTAGGTCAGATAGGCTTCAGATGGTTTCACAGGTCGGCGCAACATCGAGGGCCGAAGGGCCCGTACTGCGCTGTAGTGTTCTATGTTCTATGTAATAGCGCGCCGGCGCGGGGAATTGTGGCGCGTTTGCGCCAATTCTCCGGCCCGGCGCAGGGCTCGGAGAATCGGCCCATTGATAGGTTAAGTAAGTGGCCAATAAATTGACAAATGGAGTATAATGTGGGAAAATGTGAAGTTGTTCATTTTGGAAGGGAGAACAAATGAAGAGAGTATTATTTAAATGGAGAAAAACTGTAGAAAGCTGCAACACAAAGGGACTTGGGGATACTTGTGCATGAAACAGAAAGTTAGCACACAGGTGCAGCAGGTAATCAGGAAGGCTGATGGAATGGTGCCCCTTATTTTGAACGTTGGAGTATAAGAATCAGGAAGTCTTGCTGCATCTGTACAAGATACAGCTGAGACCACGGTTGCAATTCAGCAGGCTTGAGTTAAAGTCCGCTGAATGGCACATTTAGCGGGGTGTTTCCCAGCGCACTTTACTATTTATTTTGGCCTCGGGCAGTTTATCTCTGCCTCGGCTGCATTTAGAGCGATTTGCTGAAGCTCTCCAGCAGGAAAGGTTCCTTGCAGATGGGGCTTCCATTTTAGAAGGCTGCCCGATCTTCTCTTTCCACCCGTCCCCCTGCTTTCAGGAATCCCCCTGTTTCTGAACCACCTCCCCTCACCCCACCCCTCTCATCCCTTCTACCTCGTAAGACTTCCCTGGAAACGCAAACTTGGCAACTGGGCACCCTGGGATTGCCAGCCTGGCACCATGGCAATGTCAGGTCCGCAGTGCCAAGGTGCCCAGGTGGCATGGGGAGTGCCAGGGTACCATCCTGCCCTGTCCCCAACCACCCAGGGGTCTCCACTGGCCTGTGAGACCTCCCGAGGTTATGCCTGTTCCATGTTTTTTGGAGCAGTACTAAACGGAACCCTGGGGAGGTCTCGCAAACGCAGCCATTAAGTTCTGGGCACCAGGTGACGGGTATTTAAGTGAGCCATAAGCTGATTTAAATATGAAGACCCGGACCTCGGCCAGTAAGTGCGAGATCCATATCGCGCCACGCAGTGCGAATCACAAACAACAGTTATGGGGAAATCAAAGGGAATCAACAGTTATGGGGAAAGGCAGGAAAGTGAACGTGAGGAATTTTGGATCAGCCATGATCTTATTGAATAGCGAAGCAGGCTTGAGGGGCCGAATTGCCTACTCCTGTTCCTATTTCGTATGGTTTTATGGTGTAATGCCTGCAAAGGACCCTGGATACCTATTTCTCAGGTCACTTTAATGTTAAACATTAGTGGACAGGAAGCATTTTTGTTCTTGACACTTTGAGATTAGGAAATGGTTTAAGTAATATGCTACTTTTACGGGCATTGTTTATTTATCAGTTCATTGAACAATAATTTTGTGGCAATAGCCTCCTCCTGGTCTTCGCTGCTATAGCCTTCTCCTGTACAGGTGCTCCGGGTTTCCTCCCACAAGTCCCGAAAGACGTGCCTGTTAGGTGAATTGGACATTCTGAGTTCTCTCTCTGTGGACCTGAACAGGCGCCGGAATGTGGCGACAGGGGGATTTGCACAGTAACTTCATTGCAGTGTTAATGTAAGCCTACTTGTGACAGTGATAAAGATTATTATTATTAGGCACCCCTCAGCTCTCCATTCCCCCTGCTCAATGCTGGAGCTTTCTGCCAGAAACAGTTGAGCAACTGCTTAAACCAGCTTCAGATGTGGGATTGCATTCAGTGCGAACATCGCACCCATTATTTTAATAAAGTTGCAAAAATGTAAGTCAAATTTGTATTGCTTGCGTCATTGGCAACAATATATATGGCTGAGCAGAGATTAGTTGGAGTATTTGTTCACCCCCAACAGGTGAGGGGGGTACCTATCCTCAAGTGCCTGAAATCTCAAGCAGTGGAGCTGATTGGAGCCGCCAACTGATGCCTCTGATGGCAGTGAAGGCACAGGAGAATACCCATGGCATGGCAGGTTGTAGAGGAGGGCATCAACGCTTTCCCAGTCAGCTATGCTTGATGCGGAGTAGTGCTCCTCAAGCCATAATCATTTGGCTTTCTCTATGAGAAAGAAGTACAAAGTGAAGAGACCACTATTGTGTTGCCACTGGTTATGACGCCCAAGGTTGGTGGTGTTATAACCCACCACACGGGACTTGTGGGGTGGGATAATTGTCTTCTCCGTGTCCCTTGCAGAGTACGAGCGTTCTCGTTAAGAGGGGCAGGGAAAACTCTATTCATATTGTATATAAGGTCGGCCAGTTTGGCACTGACCATTAAGATCCGGGTGGGATCTACTGGGGAGCTGTGTATTATGGCCTTGTAAATAATTCTACGTTTCTTTGATACAACTCCATGTGGACTCCCCATAACTTCATAAAATGTACAGTACGAAGTCTTACAACACCAGGTTAAAGTCCAAAAGGTTTATTTGGAATCTTTGACATCTTCGGAGCCTTCAACAGGTCATCGATGAAGACAAACATCTTACCAAGGTCATCCCCATGCCCCCACTACTTGCCTTCAAACAACAGCACAACGTCAAACAGACTATTGTTTGCAGCAAACTACCCAACCTTCAGGAGAACAGCGAACACAACACCACACAACCCTACCAAGGCAACCTCTGCAAGACGTGCCAGATCATCGATATGGGTACCATCATTACATGTGAGAACACCACCCACCAGGTACACAGTACATATTTGTGTGACTCGGCCAACGTTGTCTACCTCATACACTGCAGGAAAGGATGCCCCGAGGCGTGCTACATTGGCGAGACCATGCAGGCACTGCATCAACGGATGAACGGACATCACGCGACAATCACCAGGCAGGAATATTCCCTCCCAGTCGGGCGCACTTCAGCAGTCAAGGGCATTCAGCCTCTGATCTTCGGGTCAGCGTTCTCCAAGGTGGCCTTCAGGATGTGCAAAAACGCAGAATTGCCGAGCAGAAACTTATAGCCAAATTCCGCACACATGAGTACGGCCTCAACTGGGAACTTGGATTCATGTCTCATTACATTAACCCCCCACCATCTGACCCGGGCTTGCGAAATCCTATTAATTGTCCCGGCTTGAGACAATTCACACCTCTTTAACCTGTGATTATCCCTCTCTCCAGTCGCACCATCTGGACCTGTAAAGACTTAATTACCTACACAGACTTGCATTCAAAGTATCATCTTGTATCATTGGCTTGGTCTATTTATGCTGTGTTTGTGTAACCTACCTATTCCCTGACATGATGAAGGAGCAGTGCTCCGAAAACTCATGATTCCAAATAAACCTGTTGGACTTTAACCTGGTGTTGTAAGATTTCTTACTGTGCCCACCCCAGTCCAACGCCAGCATCTCCACTTCATAAAAGGTAGAACCCTAAATATGACTGGGGAAGGGCCTGGCCTGGTATGGAACAATGGATGACGAGGCTGACCTAAACCGTTGTGAGGTCAGATTCCGACAGCAGACGTCAAACCTACCCAGATGGCTGCAGACCCAGCAATCTGGGACGTTAGAACAAACTGGTCAGCTTGAGCAGACTCGGATGGAATGCGAAAGACATTCACATTGTTCAGATTAGATAGCCAGGTTCAGGACAACTCAACAAGATGGAGGGTAGAATCTGTTTTATTCTGTTAGGATTGTTTATCAATATAGTGTGGAATTTCTGGTGTCCCCAAAGCTATGGACTGCTATTACTGTGAAAAGCCCCCAGTCGCCACATTCCGGCTCCTGTTCGGGGAGGCTGGTGCGGGAATTGAACCGTGCTGCTGGCCTGCCTTGGTCTGCTTTCAAAGCCAGCGATTTAGCCCTGTGCTAAACCAGCCCCTCAAATGTGATCGTTAGAAGAATAGTCAATGCCATCTCCAAACATGAGCGATTAATTTGAATGGGAAATTTTAATGCTGAAAATAGGACGTGAGGCAACACTAGTTCTGTGGAAAATTCTGACTTGGTTAAAAGAAGTAATAGAGGAGAACGGCTGATGAATTAGCTAACTGACAAACAAGCTTCTGCATATTGAAAAGGAATGCAATGTGTGGATCTTGCCCAGTGGATAGAACAGAATGATGGATGGAATTGAATGGAAACATTTCTAAGTTCATTTGAGGCGGGTTTTTTAGGGAGTTTCCTGCCGGCTCTGTCAGCAGGGCTGACGGCAGGGGCTGGTTTAGCTCACTGGGCTAAATCGCTGGCTTTTAAAGCAGACCAAGCAGGCCAGCAGCATGGTTCGATTCCCGTACCAGCCTCCCCGGACAGGCGCCGGAATGTGGCGACTAGGGGCTTTTCACAGTAACTTAATTGAAGCCTACTCGTGACAATAAGCGATTTTCATTTTCATTTCATTTCAGCGAGTTCCCCACCACTATGAAACGGCACTTTAGTCACTTTTGTGGGATCTGGGGAGTTAGTCACCGTTTTTTTCAACACTGGGGAGCTGAACTGGAGATCGGGCCACCATTTTGAAAGGTGCACCGATTTCTAAGTGAGCTTGTGGGACCCCACACTCCCCACCCATTGGCAATGTCACCCCACACACACATGGGCACTACCCCCTGTCCCCCAAGTGAGGAGACCCACTATGGGGTCCCCCCTCTTCAGTCCCCTTTGTCCCCTTACAGCCCCCTCTCCAGGACCCCCACTATCACAACCCCACCTCCCAGAGGGTCATACTTACCTGCCGTGCACCCCCCACCCTCCTTTCATGGATACGGCCTACCGCTCCTCGGATCCTAACCCTTGGCATTGCCACCCAGGCACCCTTGCACCAGGGTAGTGCCATCTGTGATGTGAAAAGGGGCACACAGCAATATGATTTGTGAGGCCAGCTCTGTGGGAAGGATCTGAATGCAGCTCGTTACACGGCCTGGATCTTGGGAGGACTTGGAACAAGAAGTGCTGATTAGTGATGTTGAAAGTGCAATTAAGATTCTGGAGATCTGCAAAGCGACAGGCCTGGATGCCAAACCCGCTGAAGCTCTGAGGCTGGAATAGTGAGGTCCTGCAAAGCAATGAAATAAACTTGGCCAGATGATTGGCTAATTTCAGAGCTGGTGACCTTGCCAATAGTTGATGACAGCCAAGACTACTCAAAACATAGAATAATTAGCCAGATAAGCCATGCCTTCTAGAAATGATCAAAGTCTCTCATACTTCATCACAGTGAGGAACAGTTCAGTTACTTGCAGGTGAGGGACATCCAGCACCATTCTGATGCTGTGCAACATAAATGAGAAGTGTGACAAAAAGCAAAATGACTAATTGTGGGTACTCTTTCAGACTACACAAAAGCCTTTAACATAGTCCACAATGCAGAGCTATTGAAAATCTAGTGTGGGTTTGAAGTATTACATCCCTTAATCTGGCTCATTCAGAGACTTTACAAACAAGCAAAATGTGTGGTTCATGTACTTCAATCCAAAACAGAGCTATTCAGCTTTGGCAAAGGTGCCTGCTTTCATCACTACCTTTTGATGCCGTAGGAGAAAAAGTCATGAAGTAGGTCGGCTGTCCCAAAACAGCACAAAATGGCCACACAATCCGGAATATCAGATTTGCTGACAGCGTTGCCCGAATGGCCACAGTTGAAATGCTGAGAAAGTCAAGTCTCAAGTTTAGGTTGAACATCAACACCAGTAAGACACGCTCAATGACAACTTATAGTGAGAGCAGCGTGACGAGTCAGTCTGTAACCATTGTGAATGCCGGTCAATTTTTCATTCCTGGGATGAAAGTGACCGCAAATATGGATAGCAGCACTGAAATCTCGACTAGGCAAATAACTGCCTACTTATCAGCTGAATGAAGGGCATCCAACATTAACCAACATGTGAAAAATCAAGTTGCAAAATCCCTGGTATGGAGCATCACACTCTACGGGTGCGAGAACTGGACCCTCGATAAGGTTGATGAAAAGAGGTTTACAGCTTTTGAAATGCGGTTCTGGTACAGGCCCCTTTCCAGTCAGTTGGACAGACTGGAGAACCAGCTTCTTATGGGCTTTTAGCTGCAAAGGAAAAGCAGTGATTGAGAAAGTTTGACCAGTGGAAAAGGCATGTCAAGAGTTTGGTGTTGGCGACAAAAGAAGGTGAAACATCAGGAAAGAACAGGGCAGATTAGAGAAGGACTGGATGGATGGACGACATCAGAAAGTGGATGGGAGAAGGAATGACAGTGGCATGCAGAGTTGCAATGAAGAGAGAGAGAGACAAACAGAGAGAGAGAGAGCTCCTCTTGGAATATGACTAATTGTGGATGGATGGTTCTCCCCAGTGCGGCTACCTCACAGTGAAAAGGCAAAACTAAATAACTGAGGAAACTGGAGTAGAAACTAATTCAAGATGGACTAAACAAAGTCCGACTGACGCTGGAGCAAAAGGAATGCACAATAATGTTATTGTAACTATTTGAATCACATTTGCTTTTGAAACATATTTTCAAGGCTGCCTCAGTGACATATTGTATGCTGTAGTAGAGAACAATATAACTAGCCAGGTTCCAGGTTTTATCTCTGCTCTCCCTGAGTTACATTCAGCCTTTTCACTGTGAAGTAGCTGCACTGGGGAGAACCATCCATCCACAATTAGTCATATTCCAAGAGGTTTATGGTGCTACACTTTGGTTTTGTTGCTTGGACTAAAGAGGGCAATTTTATTGCTGGAGAAAGAGAAAAAGGGTGGTGTGATGAATGGTATCAGTAACTGCTGTAACTGTACCTTGCCTTTAATGCATTGGCCCTTTAAGACCGGGCTTGGAATCCTGGGGACTCCGCCTCTGGCTCCGCCCCCAGGAAACGGTATATAAGCTGATGCTCACTGGGCAGTAGGCTGTGAGCACACTTCTCGGCAGCTGTCCAGTTCTCTGATGGTTAAAGCCTTTGAATTACCAATCTTCTCTCCCGTGTCGTAATTGAGGGTATCTCAGGAGGCTTATGGCAGATATTGGGAACTCAAAACAGCAGAAACTCATCAGGCAGATAGAATGTGTAAGAGGGAACTTAAAAGGAAATTAGGTGGGGAAAATGGAGACATGAAAGTATATTGGGAGGTAAAATAAAGGAAAATCCTAAGTTATTTTACAAGTGCGTTAAAAGTAAAAGGATACCTGGAGAAAGAGTAGGGCCCATTAAGTCCCACAGTTGCAATTTGAGTGTGGAGCCGGAGGATGTAGTAGGTGGGGTTCTAAATGAATACTTTGTCTCGGCGGTCAATGTTGAGGGTAACAACGTGGGTATAGAAATCAGGGGAGAAAGACTGTGATAAAATTAACAAAATTAAAATATACAGAGGGGAGGTTCTGAGTGGTCTGGGAAGCTTAAAAGTGGATACATTTCCAGGGCTGGACGAAATGTATTCCAGGTGGCTGAGTGATTCAAGGGAGGAAATGGCAGGGGTGCTGGCAATAATTCCTCTTTGGTCACAGGAGAGATGCCAGAGGACGGAGGATAGACAATGTCCAATATTCAAGAATGGAGAAACCAGGAAGCTGCAGGCCGGTCAGGCTAACCTCAGGGGTGGATAAACTATCGGAAGCAATTCTGAGAAACAGAATTAATCTGCATTTGACGAGGCAGGGATTAATCAAGGACGGTCAGTATGGTTTTGTTAAGGGGAGGTCATGTCTTACTAACTTGGTAAATTTTTTGAAGAGGTGACCAGGTGTGTAGATGAGGGTAATGCATTTAATGTAATCTACTTGGGCTTCAGCAAGGCTTTTGATAAGGTCCCACTTGAGAGACTGATAGCAAAGGTAAGAGCCCATGGGATCCAAGGAAATTTGACAAATTGTTTGCAGAATTGGCTGAGCGGCAGGAGGTAGAGGGTAATGGTCGAGGGGTGTTTTTCTGACTGGAAGCCTGTGTCCAGTGGGGTCCTGCAGGGACCTTGTTGTTTGTGGTTTATATAAATGATTTAGACATGAACGTAAGAAGGTTGATCAGTACATTTGTAGATGATACGAAAATTGGTGGTGTGGCAAATAGTGAGCGAGATAGCCTTAGATTACAGGAGGATATAGATGGGCTGATCAGATGAGCTGATCAGTGGTAAATTAAATTCAATCCAAATAGAACATAGAACATAGTACAGGCCCTTCAGCCCACGCTGTTCTGCCGACCATTTATCCTAATCTAAGATCAACCTAACCTACACCCCTTCAATTTACTGCTGTCCATGTGCCTGTCTAAGAGTCACTTAAATGTCCCGAATGACTCTGACTCCACCACCTCTGCTGGCAGTGTATTCCACACACCCACCACTCTCTGTGTAATGAACCTACCTCTGACATCTCCCCTATACCTTAAAATTATGTCCCCTCGTGACAGCCATTTCCACCCTGGGGAAAAGTCTCTGGCTATCCACTCTGTCCATGCCTCTCATCACATTGTGCATCTCTATCAAGCCACCTCTCTGCCTTCTTCACTCCAGTGAGAAAAGCCCTAGCTCCCTCAACCTTTCTTCATAAGACATGCCCTCCAGTCCAGGCAGCATCCTGGTAAATCTCCTCTATATCCTCTCCAAAGCATCCACATCCTTCCTATAATGAGGCGACCAGAACTGGACACAATATTCCAACTTTAGTCTAACTAGAGTTTTATAAAGCTGCAGCAAAACTTTGCGGCTCTTAAACTTAATCCCCTTGTTAATGAAATCCAACACACCATGCGCCTTCTTAACAACCCTATCAACCTGGGTGGCAACTTTGAGGGATCTATGTATCTGGACCCCAAGATCCTTCTGTTCCTCTACGTTTCCAAGAATCCTGCCTTTAACCCTGTATTCAGCATTCAAATTCGACCTTCCAAAATGAATCACTTCACATTTATCAAGGTTGAACTCCATCTGCCACTTCTCAGCCCAGCTCTGCACCTTTCAATGTCCTGTCGTAACCTGCAACAACTCAACACTATCTACAACTCCACCAACCTTCGTGTCATCGGCAAACTTACTAACCCACCCTTCCACTTCCTCATCCAAGTCACTTATAAAATCCACAAGGTGCAGAGGTCCCAGAACAGATCCTTGCGGGACAACATTGGTCACCGACCTCCAGGTGGAATACTTTCCATCCACTACCACTCGCTGTCTTCTTTCGGCCAGCCAAATAAGTGTGAGGTAATGCATTTGGGCAGGACAAAAAAAGCTAGGGAACACACGATGAATGGCAGGACCCTGGTAAGAATAGAGGATTTGAGGGACCTTAGTGTGTATCTACACCGGCCCCAGCAGGGCAGGTGCATAAACCAGGTCTCACTTTAAGCAGATATCCTGCTCTTGTATATTTCAGACGCGTTGGAGGGGATGGGAGAAGTAATGTGAATTTTGGGGGAATTTGGCAATTTTTCGGGGTATAAATTGAACATGGGGAAAAGCGAGATATTCGCGATCCAGGAGAGAGGACAGGAGAAGAGACTGGGAGAGCTGCCGCTTAGAATGGTAGGGAAGAGCTTTTGATATCTGGGAATCCAGGTGGCCCGGGAATGGGAGGCACTGCACAAGCTAAACCTATCCCGGCTGGTAGAACAATTGGAAGGGGACTTTAAGACATGGGACATGCTCCCGCTATCACTGGCGGGGAGGGTACAGACCGTGAAAATGACGGTCCCCCCAGATTTCTATTTGTCTTTCAGTGCCTCCCCATCTTCATTGCTAAGGCCTTTTTCAAGCGGCTGAATAAGGTTATTTTGGGCTTTGTGTGGGCGGGTAAAATCCCGCGTGTGAAGAAAGTGTTGCTGGAGTGCAGTCGGGGGTGGGGGGGAGTGGCCCGGGGGGGGGGGGGGGGGGGGGGGGGGGGGGGGGGTGGCGCTGCCGAACTTGTGCAATTACTACTGGGCAGCTAATATAGCCATGATTAGGAAGTGTGTAGCGGGGGAGGGGTCGGCATGGGAGCAGATGGAGGCGGCATCATGCAAAGACACCAGTTTGGGAGCATTGATAACGGCACCTCTTCCGTTCTCGCCGGCCCGATACTCTACAAGTCCGGGGTGGTGGTGGCGGATCTGAGAGTCTGGGGGCAATGGAGGAGATGTAAGAGAGTGGAGGGAGCATCGGTTTGGACCCCGATTTATAATAATCATAGGTTTGTACCGGGTAGGCTAGATGGTGGGTTCCGGAGTTGGCAGAGGGCAGGAATTAGAAAGATGGGGGATCTATTTATAGATGGGAGCTTCTCCGGCTTAAAAGCTTTGGAGGATAAGTTTGAATTACCAGCAGGGAACGGGTTTAGATATTTGCAGATGCGAGATTTCTTGAGAAAACAAGTGCCTTCTTTCCACTGCTGCCACCACGGGGGATACAGGACAGAGTAGTCTCCAGTACCTGGGTGGGAGAGGGGAAGGTTTCAGATATTTACCAGGAGCTTTTGGAGGCGGAGGAAACTCCGGTGGAGGAGCTTAAGGGCAAGTGGGAGGACGAGCTAGGAGGAGAGATACAGGCGGGTCTATGGGTGGATGCCCTAAGCAGGGTTAATACCTCCTCATCATGTGCTAGGCTTAGCCTCGCCTGATACAATTTAAGGTAGTCCACCAGGCACGCATGACAGTGGCTCGGATGAGCAGGTTTTTCGGGGTAGAGGATAGGTGTGCGCGGGAAGCCCAGCTAATCATGTCCACATGTTTTGGGCATGCCCGAAGCTTAGAGTGTTTTGGCAGGGTTTTGCGAAGGCAATGTCCATGGCGCTAAAAACACGGGTGGTGCCGAGTCCGGAGGTAGTGATCTTTGGATTGTCGGAAGAGCCGGGCATTCAGGGGGTGAAAGAGGCCGACGTCTTGGCTTTTGCCTCCCTGGTAGCCCGGAGACGGATCTTGTTAATGTGGAGGGACTCGAAGCCCCGAGTGTAGAGATCTGGGTTAGTGACATGGCTGGGTTTCTCAGTCTCGAGAAAATAAAGTTCGCCTTAAGAGGGTCAATGTTAGGGTTCACCCGGAGGTGGCAGCCGTTTGTCGACTTTCTCGGGGAAAATTAAAATGTCAGCAGATCCAGTATTCCAAGGAGGGGGAGGAGGGAGAGCCGGATTGTTGTTGTATGGTTGGGGTGTGTGAAGATTGAGATGCGGGTGGAAATGTTTATTGTACCATGTTGATGTCAGTGTCTATGTTATTTTTATAAAACTTTTCGTATACCTTAAAAAATTATTTTAAAATAGAGAAGGTATATGGTATACATATTAGCTGAGACATAGAGTTGAAGAGCAGGGCGGGTAAGCTGGAAGTGTGTAAAACGTTAGTTAGGCTGCAGCTGGAGTATTGTGTGCAGCTGGAGAGTTCTGGTTATAAAGAGAGGTTGGATAGACATGGGTTATTTTCTTTGGGACAGAGGAGACTGAGAGGTGGGACATGACTAATATGTACAAATTCATGAGGGACATAGAGTAGACAAGAAGAAACTTCTCCCCTTGGTGGAAGGGTCAATGACCAGTGGGCATAGATTTAAGGAAAGGGGCAGGTGGTTTAGAGGGGATGTGAGGAAAAGCTTTATCACTCGGAGGGTGGTGGGAGTTTGGACCTCGTTGCCTGAAAAGGTGGTGGAGGGAAAGACCCTCATAAGATTTAAGAAGTATGCAGATGTGCAGTTGTGATGCAGGGGCATAAGGGCCAACTGATGGAAAATGGGATTAGAATAGTTAGATGATTGTTTTTGACCGACTCAGACGCAATGGGCCGAAGGGCCTTTCCTGTGCTGCAGGCCTCTCTGACTCTAGGAGAAGTACAAAACCCTATTACTGATTAATGAGCCTCCAAGGGAATCCCATTTGGCGAGGATGAGATCAGATTTGACTATATTGCCCTCTAACTGTGGAATTGCTTGCTGACACTAAGCTCCATGTGAAGAATTGTTTTTTCTGTATCGAGTAAGTGCTTTATGGCAAACATTTTATCATTTTAATTATATTTGTTGTCTACTGTCAGCTCTTAAAGTCTATTTTATTGAATGCAGGTGCCAAGAGATGGGTAGAAAGGATTTTGAACTCACAGCACGGTGCAGGGAAAATGGACCACAAGCAGTTTTTCAGCCATGGAACCCACAGGTTTCCAGAAAATCTAGATTCACTGAATCAGAGATTTTATTGAATTCACTGACTGAAGAGCACATTGATGAGACTGAGGTGTTTGAACAATCTCGAGACAAACATGGACGTCATATTCCAAGACACCATCATTGACATGGGAACCATCGAACTTGTGTTGATTATGGTGTTCAACTGAGAAGAAATGCTTGGGAGTGACACGTGCCTTATGATTAACATATCAGCAGATCTGCTTTTATTAAAGTTTTATTGAGGAAATGTTTATATTCAAAAGAAAAGAATGTTCACCAATGACAATCGACTATTTCAAGGGATTCCTGTTTTTATAAATCTTATTGAAGGTCCTGAATAAATCATTGACTGTGGTATTAATAATTTAATTGCAGTTTACCACAGTACAATATTTGAAGCATGTAAATTATTGTTTACTCCAACAATTGTATAATAAAAACAAACTACTGCGGATGCTGGAAATTTGAAATAAAACTTAAAATGCTGGATGAACTCAGCAGGCCTGGCAGTATTTATGGAGAGAGAAACACGGTTAATGTTTTGAGTCCGTGTGACTCTGCTTCAGCATTTTCTGTTTTACAACAATTATATGTCTGCCTTAGAGGCTGTTTAATGTACTTGTTAAATTAATTTTTTTCATTATTGTTAGTGTTTCTGATTGGCATAATTCTGAACTTGAGGTCATTAAACCATTATTGCACTAGCCTATTTAAGGTGCATTGTGTTTTAAGGTCACATGCAGCGGTGCTTTATGTCAAACTATTTTCCTGCAGCCACCTCACAGCCAAGACAAGAGCGGCTAATGTAATACATCTGATGGAAGCAGTTTGGGGATATAATTCAATCCCTTTTGTTGAACGACTCCAGTGAACATTGAATAACTGCATACATGCAATTCGTGGACGAGGTCAGTCAAAAATCAAGATTTGAAAATAATTCTTCAGATTGAAGCTCACATTTTGCAATTACCGTCAAGAGATCTTTGAGAGTTTTCATTTTTGCTGTGGTATTTTCCTATTATTGGGAAAGATCTGTACCCAGCTCTGTGGAAGCTGGATTGCTGGCCAATACTGTTTAAATTGCTTGAGGCCAGATTAAACTTGATTGTGCCATTATCCAGTGTTCAGCAGCATCTCTGGAGTAAATGTGCACTTCTGGGATTCCTCAAAGATCAATCCTTGATCCACTCTCCTTTTCAACTACATGTTTCCCTGTGGCGATATTATTCACAGACTTGGGATCAGCTTCCATGTACACAGTGATGCCCACCTTACCTCTGCATGAGTTATCTTTACCTCAGCATTGTCTCTCATCTTGTCAGGCTGCTTGTCCAACGTCCAGTGTCGGATGAGTTGCAATTTCCTCCATTTGAACATTTGTCAGACTGCGATGTTGTCTTTGATCCCTGCCTCAAATTCACTTCGCTAGCACAGTGTCCTGTTTGACCCTGAGGTTAGCTTCTGTCCTGTTTGTCCCCACTACAAAGACTGGCCACTTCCCTCTGAATTCCTGCCTTTGCCTCAGCCCCTTGCATCATTGAAAATGAATCCTTTGTCACCTGCAAATGCCTCCTGGAGGCATTTGTGAAAGAAAAGCTTCATTTCTTTATGCCAGAAATGGGTGCACTGTCGGATGAACTTGCATTCTTTTCTAAAAAGCTCAGATTCCATCTATCTAATCATATAGGATAAAGATATTTAAATTAAGTCTTCAAATACTCAATTTTTTCATTCCTGCTTCATGTGGCACATTTTCCCTCTGCTTCTTTTTAATTGTTACTAGATTGTTGATCAAAGTATATTGGACTCCAACCTGAATTTTCCTCTTTTGGATCTAGTATCTACCCCTGCTTCCCATGCTGCCTTTTTCACATTGGTCTAACTCCCTTCTAGATTTCCTCCATTAGTCTGAATCTCTTCTCAGTTACCATGCCTGACTACCTTTCTCAGTGTTTGCCATTAGTCTGAATCCATCCGTAGCTTTTGCCTTTCTTTATTCATTGTCTCTTGTGCCCGAACATCAACGTGATTTCAGGGAACCTGGCGTCTCGTCTTCTTCTTCAGATTACGGAATTTGCTTTCATCTTAATTTCTAAAAACCACTTGTGGCTTTGGTATGTTACTCCCGAGAATCATGATGCCAAAATATCTGTCTCAAGGTTTTGACCATCATTAAGTTCATCTTGGGAGCTTTCAAACCTGGATGCCTGAAACTTGGAAAACAGTCAAAAGACACAACACAAGTTGGCTTCCGTCATTGTCCTGCTCCCACCTGGTTTCAAACCAGAGAAACTCCTGTTGTTTAAGGGCTCCAAATATGAAACAAATCTGCATTTTAATCCCATCTTGATAAATCCCGTCCTAATTTGTCCCAAGTATGCTCTCTATTTATTTTGGTGTGCAGGCAAAGATTGCATCTATTTTCTACAATGATTCTGGTAGCCTTTAGATTTAGTCTTAGACACAGACCCAGTATTGATTTTCATGTTTAAAAAGGTTGAAGACTATCCTGGTAAATGGTACTGAGGCTGCCTCTTTCCACTGTTACTGGACAGAATACAAAGCAGCCCATAAGATCGTCTGGTTTGAAACTAATGTGACACATGACCTTTTAAATCAGCTTTTCAATGCGGTAGGATCTTTGAAAGCATGACTCGATTGCTCTATCTGCTCAGATCCTGTGCAAAGGACGTGCCATTTTAATCTATCTTTTCAGGTACGAGCGAGTTAGGAGTGAGCAACTGTCAGAATAGTCATTTCTCACAAAGCGGAGTATTTAATAGGCCAGAGTTCTGATGTGGTTTCTGTCATAATATCCACTCATGTATATCATGAGATGCAGACAGGTAGTGATTGACACACAGGATAACCACTGAACACACACGAAACAGAACAACTAATCACCAGACAGGACACCACCACTAGAAAGCCCACAGGGTATTAAGGCTCTCCCTCTCTCACAGGACATGGCTAGGGAGATAGTCACATGCACAGGCCAATGAACATCATCACCATGTGGTAGAGAGCTAGTCTGCTCAAGCCAGTAGGAGGTTATCAGTGAGGTTAATAGAGTGTCAACCCACAGCAGATTGTGTACAGCAATCAACAGGTTCAATAAAACAGTGTTGGACCATCTCCTGTCAGAGAAGCCTGTTTCTCATTTTACTGCATCCAGTTGCAGTCGATGTTAGACCAACACAGATTTCTTATTAATTGCAATCATTTGTTATTTACTCACTGAAAAAGATAGTGGGCAGGATGCTCTGTCAGCCGACGCCAAAATCGGGAAAGGAGATTCGGCAGAGAATAGGCAGGCGCTGATTGGCGTCAATGCATTCCTAAATGCACGTAGAGTAAACACTGTTTGCATATTATTAGCGGGCCCGACCCGGTATTCTCCGGGGCCTCCGTGATTCTCCGCCTCTGTTTCTGGGCCAAGTTCTGACAGCGCGGGTCACTTGTGGTTTTAGAAATGGTGAAACCGGCAGAGCGGCTGCTGAGGAAGACAGAAGGGGTATGGAAGGCGTCCAACATCGCCATAGATTGCTAACAGTTGTGTCACTGGCGGGGGCTTCTGCCAGGGCTGGGGAGAGTAGTGGGGGATGGGCAGGAGGTGGGCTGTGGAGTCGAGGTGGACAGGTACGACCATTGCCGCAGCCGGCAAGGCAGCCGTGCAGCTGCACACACCACAAATAGCCCACTTTGAACTTAGTGCCACAGGTCGTATAGGTATCCTACCAGGGCACCCTCCCCGGGGGCCCTCTGGCTCCAGCCGACCCATCAGCTGTATGGGCCCACTCCAGTACAACCAGTGCCATCTTTTTGGGCTGGGATGGTGCGTGTGGTGATTGTAATGTGTATGTGCGGCTGCAGCTTGTCAGCCTCTCGAGTATCAATCACGGACCCGGTGAATCCCCCAGCGTTTTTCATTGGAATTGACTGTGTTCCACGTGGCACAGATGCTAGCCCCTGAATAGTAACGGAATCAGTCCAGGTGTGGAACCAGTTTTTCTGTCGTGAAAGTCCACGAAATCTGCATTGGCATCAACACTCAATCTCAGAAACAGGGAATCCCGCCCGACTCTTTCATTTTTCCCATGGAGTCAGTCAGGTTAAAATGCCGAAAGCATAGGGAAGTAATGTGGAATTTAGCTTGCTGAAATGAGGCATTACGTAACAGATTCTGGGCAGAATGTTAGGGGCAGGAAAATCAACACTTCGAGCACTGGATTCTCCGGTCGCCAGCACCAAAATCGGTTTGGCGGTCGGCTGGAGAATCACAGTGACTGACCAAATCAGGGGCGGGGGCGCTTTCACGATGCTCCGCCCCCACCAAAGTGACATACTCCCACGCGACGTATCAACGGCCTCAGGACATTACCTGAGGCCCGGCCCCCGATGTTACCCCCCGACCGGCCAAGTTCACAAAGGTGTCAATAGTGTTTGGTTTCATCCGTCGGGAACGTGGTGTGGCCGCTGCACACTCATTCCAGTGCTACCACAGTCTGGGGAGGGCCAATCAGCAGGCAGGGGTGGGACTTTATTGGGGGGGGGGGGGGGGGGGGCTGGTCTGGGACGCACGAGCCGGGCCAAAGGAGGGACTATTTCATGGGCTGGGTCCGCAAGCAGCCGGCGCTATGTAGCACGGCGCAATTCTCCGGGCTGAATTGGCAGCTGGAGCCGGGTGGTCTATGCTGCCGGCGTACCGGTAAAACGGAGGCTCGGTGGCCGTTTTACGACATTTCTTTCTGTCATAAAACGCCACCGTTCCCACGCCGGCATGGGGACATAGCCTCAAAATCGGAGAATCCAGCCCACAATTTGCGTTTTACTGACAGATTATTCATGACATTTCTCAGAGGGAGTAAAAGATGCATTCTTTCCAATGGTTCCAGTGGGAATGTGTCATCAAATAAAACTGAGTCATTACTGCCAGACAGCACAATATGCAGATCATTGGAAATATTGACGAGGAATTAGTTCTGCAGTTAAGAGTAGAATTATGGAAAGGACGGTTGAAAGTTTGTAAAGTTGTAAATATAGAAATATCTGTAGAGTTGCTGATGGTGAGTTAGCAGGTGGGATCAGCTGTCCCACCAGCCGGACAATGGGGTTTCCCATTGTGGTACCCCCGCGCCGTCATGAAATCTCTGGGCGTGGGTGTGCTGCCGGCACAATGGAGAATCCTGCCAGCGGAGAATCCCACCCAAAGTGTTGACGCTGGGATTGAATTGGTGGACTTCTATAACAACTAAATTGGCGCCAGTGCTGGAGCAATGCACGATCCGTTAATGGTCTAGCACCGGCATCACATAGAACCCGAGCGATTCAAATGAAAACCAGTGTCCGATTCACCGGGGTTGTGATTACCACCCAAGAGGCTGACAAGCTGCAGCCACGTATTAGCATTCCACTCCCCACACACACTCATTCCAGCCAACAAGATGGCAGCACGGAGAGCGGCACCTCGGGTCGTGGATGCAGAGCTCAAGAGGTTACTGGATGTGGTCCACCCTGTTGCCCAGGGTGGGAAGGGGGCTGCCACCCATTGCCGGACACCAGGCTTGGGCGCAGACGACAGAGGCCATAGGCATCACTGCAAGGGGCAGACAGCAGTGCAGGAAGAGGCTGCATAACCTCCTCAGAACGGCCAGGGGGATGGGGCAGCACTCTGTCCCTGACACCAACCCACATCCCCAACACCTGTAACCACCACCCCCGGCAATGTGCACGCACCCCATCCTGTACCACATCCAGCACTCATACCAACTGCCCTGCCCAGGTACCGTGGCCACAAAGGCCACCAGTTGCCCATCCCATATGCTGCCCGCGTCTAAAGGTCTAACACTGTGTGCCTTCTGTCTCCCCGCCCCCAGGAGAAGGTGGAGAGAGAGAGAAGACCGGAGAGGACCACCAGACCTCCGGAACCTCACTGTCGCAGAGCAGGCACTGGACCTGGTTGGTCGGCCCGGAGAGAGGGCAGCCACCAAGGCAGAGGTCGGCATTGGACAACCAATTGAGACCCCACCCCCTGCGTTGCGGTTTGCCACGGTATGCATAGCGTGATCCCCACCCCTCACCACCAACCCGCGATCGAATCGTGCATCATGTCTTGTGTCCTGCAGGATCACCTGCCGATGAGGCAGGCCCTTCTGGTGTCCCCTGCCCCCGACCCCAACCCAATAGATGCCAGTGGCAAGAAGGCAACGGACGGTGATGCCAGCTCCCAAATGCCAGCCTGAGACACCCCGGATCTCCAGTCCGGAAACGACACTGACTTCCCATCACAGCTGTCTCCAACACCCTCCACCTTCTCAGAGACACTCACCTCGATTGGGCACTTTTGTGAAGAGGCTCCTGGGGCACTATCTGGCGCGCATCACACACGTGCTGCGGTACATCAGGTGGAAGTAGGAGCCTCCGAGGGGGTGAATGGTTGGAGGGTGGCCCGACCCAAGGGAGTAGCTGCCGTCCAGGTGGGTTTTGGGCTTCTGGAAAGGGCTGTCCCCTTTGTAACGTAGATGCAGACAAAGAGTCAGTGACTACATGAGGGGCCGTCAGCCCCATCCAGTGCCTGCAGGTCCAGTGGGAGGAGTCTAACTGTGTTCAGGGGCAGGAGGCAGTGCCACCCAAGCGTGCCACACAGGCTAACAGCGCATTGATGGCGTCCGAGGGGGAGGCCTTTAGGGCGAAGGTGTCGGTCATGGGTCAGGATTCCCAAGACATCTGTGCAGGCAGTGGCCAGGGCACAGGACATGGCTGCCCTGTCACAGGCAGCTATGCACCTGGACAATGCAGCAGTGCTCCGGAGCTTGGCCCAGTCACAATGGGTTGTGGTGAGAGCGTCATCGGCATTGCCTGGGTGCTGGCTGACCTGCGCTAGTTATGGAGGGAGGTGGCACTGTCACTGAGTGATGTGGCACTGTCCCAGAGGGAGGTGGACCAGTCCCTGTGCACCGTGGCCAGAAGCATGGAGGCCCTGGTCGAGACAAGTGTGGGCCTCCAGGGCTGGTGGAAGGGGTGCCCCAGGAGTTCATGCAGGTCGCACCCCCATCCCACGAAACAATCCCGGGAGCCATAAAAAATTCCGAGGGAGGAGGAGATGATAGGGCCCGTACCGGAACACTGTAGCGCTTCCACCCTCCTGTCCTTCGTGCATCTGTTGGGCAGAGGTCAGAACAAGGTGGCACCACATCACTTGGGGCATTGAAGCAACTGCCGTGCCCATCCAGATCCGGTCAGTTCAGAGTATGGCCGCCAAAGGGGGACCCATGTCACAGGGTGGGATTGCAGCAGGCAGCCTCCACTCCTGATGTTGTACCGCCTGGGGATTCATCTAGTTGTAGCATTAGGGCCCGTAAGGCCAGAAAGATAGACACCAATTACATTGGAACAGATGCAGCACACAAGATAGCGTTAGGGGCTAATTCACAAATCAGTGATCTTCACATGTTATTTTCAAAATAAACACCTGTGTAAAATTTGCCTCGATGCTCCGTCAGAAGGATGGGAGGCGTGAGCTGGGCGCGGCTAGGCTGGGTTGGCTGCAGGGGGTGGGTGCAGGGGGTGGGGGAAGAGAGATGTGCAGATGGTGGAGGTTGGACCTCGCCACCCCCCACGTCACCCCAAGGGTTCAGTGGGACCGTGTGATGGAATGGCCAGCTTGCATGCTGGGATCACCCAGGCAGACAGAGTTACTGTGGGCAGGAGTCAGACGTTGCCAAACGATGTGGAACTCATCGCAGAGCGGAAAGTCATCATCATCCATCCCATGTACCAGACCCGTTGTTACTGCCAACCCAGGGGCTGCACCCACAACAGGAATCATGGAGGGGGGGGGGGGGAGGTGGGATGTGATGTCCGTGCATTGGCCAGACCCCCTACTCAGTGAACTTTGAGGCGATTAGAGTGTCCCGTGCATGACGGCCCTTACGCACAAGTTGTGTGGCCTCCTGCGCCTGCCCAGGCCCCATGCCCTGCCCACCTTCATTCTCATTGCCGGACGAGGCCTGGCGTTCATCCCCTCTGCCCTGTCACCCCTCTGCTGCACGATGTTGTGGAGAACGCAGCAGGCCACCACAATGTGCGAGATTCTCCTAGCGCTATACCCAGAGCAGCCCAGGCCCCTGAACTCCATCTTCAGAACACTGATGCACCATTCGATTACGCCCCTGGTTACTGCATCAGCATCATTGTACCGGGTCATTACGTCGGTCCGTGGCCTTCGGATAAGCATCATCAGCCACGACCACATTGGATAATTCATGTCACCCAGGAGCCAAGCTCTCACCCAGGGGTGCACCTCGAAGATTTCAGGCACCGTCGAGTGTGCCAGGATGAAGGCATTGGGCACATTGCCTGGGTATCGGGCGCAGAAGTGCATGATGTGCAGCTGACGGTCACACACCAGCTGCATGTTCATCGAGTGGATCCCCTTTTGGTTTGCGAAGAATGTCCCGCAATAGGCCAGTGCTTGTATCCCGTCGATCACCACTTGGACCTGGTGCATCCTGGCAATGGGGACGAAACCCGCTGCCCTGGCATCCTGTTGGCAAAGTCCAGATTGAAGCTGATATGTTGTGCCAATATGTGCGGATGCACCGAGGTCTGCGAGATCCCAGACAGGTCCCCACTCGCCATCTGGAAGGACCCATGGCTTAAAGGTTCAGGGTGACCTTGATGGCCACTGGGAGTGGATGTCCTCCCCCAGGCCTCTGCGGTTCCAGGTGCTCCATTAATCCGGCAGATCTGTCGCACTGTCCCCCTTCTCAACCGGAGTCTTCAACAACATGCCCGCTCCAGCAGGCCCGTGAATGACCGGTGCTGCTGGTACAAACGGGGCCTAATGTGGCGCCTCCTTCCCACCTCCTCATCGGCCTGTAGGACGACTGGCTCTCCATCCTTATCAGCTGGCTCCTATTCCTCTGGGGCAGGCTGCAACGTTACAGGGTCTTCCCAAGCAGCTCTGATCGTACAGCCTCAGTGCATCCCCCAGGGGGCTGCAGCCCCTGCTCCCTCATGTCCCCCTCCTCTCCCACCCTTACGCTCACCCTTGGCCGTTGCGCCTGGCACTCTGCCTTCCACACCGCGCCCATCCCTGCTGGCAGGAACCCATCCCGGTTCCGGTGACTGGCTTTACCCATGCCAGCAGTACGCTTCGTGGCCTCCATTCGGCGCCCTCCTGCAGGTGCTGCTGTGGGCGTCCCACTTTGGCTGGGCTGTGTGATGCCCTGCCGGCGGTTGTTGAGGGTGGGTTGGTGGGGTGGGAGGGGGGTGGAGTGCGGGGGTGATGGCGGCGCCCATACAGTGTCACTCTGCGCAACCACGGACCACAGCCATGGTGGGGAGGGTCACTGGGGCGTGCAGCAAGCTGGTTGCCTTGCAGGCTGCAGCAGTGGTGGTACAAAGAACAAAGAACAAAGAAAAGTACAGGAACAGGCCTTTTGGCCCTCCAAGCCTGTACAGACCATGCTGCTCATCTAAACTAAAGCCTTCTGAACTTCGGGGGTATGTAGCCCTCTATTCCCATCCTATTCATGTATTTGTCAAGATGCCCCTTAAATGTCACTATCGTCCCTGCTTCCACCACCTCCTCTGGTAGCGGGTTCCAGGCACCCACTACCCTCTGCGTAAAAAATTTGCCTCGTACATCTCCTCTAAACCTTGCCCTTCGCACTTTAAACCTATGCCCCCGAGTAATTGTCCCCTCTATCCTGGGAAAAAGCCTCTGACTATCCACTCTGTCTATGTCCCTCATAATTTTGTAGACCTCTATCAAGTCGCCCCTCAACCTCCGTCGTTCCAGTGAGAACAAACAGAATATATTCAGCCTCACGTTAGAGCAAATGCCCTCCATACCAGGCAACATCCTGGTAAATCTCTTCTGCACCCTCTCTGAAGCCTCCACATCCATCTGGTAGTGTGGCGACCAGAATTGAACACTATACTCCAAGTGTGGCCTAACTAAGGTTCTATACAGCTGCAACATGACTTGCCAATTTTTATACTCAATGCCCTGGCCAATGAAGGCAAGCATGCCGTATGCCTTCTTGACTACCTTCTCCACCTGTGTTGCCCCTTTCAGTGACCTGTACACCTAGATCTCTCTAACTGTCAATACTCTTGAGGATTTTACCATTATTTTCACTACCTGCATTAGACCTTCCAAAATGTATTACCTCACATTGTCCCGGTTAATGATTTGCCAACGGCATTTATTGTACAGGCAGAGTAGAATGCATTCACAGCGCTGGTGAGGCATTCTGTCAGGCACCCGGCACCGACAACGATATTCGCCTCACGTGTGATTCTCAGGGCATTTTATAGCAATAGGGACTTAATACTATTTTGTATTATATGTTCATAATACAAAAGGCCGATGGGCCGAGTGGCCGGCTGTTCACGACCTTTTCACGACGGTGGCAACCACACCTGGTCGCCTCTGTCAAGTCATAAACTTGGAAAAAGCAGGTATTGGAAAAAAAAGAATGCCGGCCGTGACCGGACTTTAAATATGAACAATGGAGTCTTTCCGCCAGCGGACAGCGGCAGAGAGAAGGTCACGCACCCTGCAGCCACACTGACGCCATGCATCTGTGCATGCTTTGGGCGCAAAATCATGGAGGAGAGATTCCTCCATATTGTAGCTGCCAGCACGCAAGCAACAGGACTGTGTGAAGAACTGAAGATGGATTATTTTCAAATAAGGAAGAGAGGACGAGAGACACAAACAGACCAGGATCTCACAACTGAAACTGCTGGAGAGAGCTTCTCAGGAGAGTCCATGGCAGGACAAAGCAGTGCTGGTTTGAGCTGTATACAGAGCCCCTGGACCTCTGTTGAACAACTCATTAACAAGAAACTGAAATCGGGAACAAAGCAGTATGAAGTTGATTTCTTGAAGTACGGCTTTATTGTGCCAATGCAAATCAGGATGCAAAGCTCATGTGTGTTATATGCAAGGAAGTGCAGGCAAATGAAAGTTTAAAACCCACAAATCTTCAAAGGCATTTGAAGGCATGCCGAGTTCGAGGACAAACCTCTTGATTTTTTTTCAAAGGATGCAATGAGAACTTAAATCATCAGCTGAAGTCCTTAGCAGATCTGTAGCATTGAATGACGAAGCAAGTGAGATTGTGAGCACCAAGCAAGTGAAATTGTCAGGACCAAGCAGGCATACCTGTCACATTAAAGGTAAGCAATAATGGTGTGGCGTGAGGGTCGGCCAGCGAGGGTCGCTAAGGTCAGCTGGCAGGGGGAGCGAACTCCCGCCGACATAGGTCCTGAAGGTTCACCGATTGGTAAAGGTGGGTCCCAGGAAAAAGAGTTTGAAACACACTGCAGTAGGCTTCCTCCTGGATAGGCATTTTAGCTCTTATTAAACTGGGCCTTCAACTCAAATGTTAGCTTCAGACCTGTTTCTTTCTCTTTGTCTCATAGCTGGTTTTCAGCCCATGGTTGGACTTCAATCCTTCTCAGTCTCAAGAGAATGACATCAAGTCTTATTGGGGGAGAGGGACGAGCTCTTACACTGGAGATGTCATCTTATCAGAGAGAGAAAATCAGAGTTGCTCCTTCCAAGCCTCAGAACCGAAAGTGAAACTAGAAAACAGCCGAGTCTCTGAAAAAACATGTCAGCAAGGTCAGAACCAATCACCATTGATTACCGAACAAAGCCCAGCATTTTGAGCCAGTTCATTGGCCGCCAGCCAAGTCAGTCAAAGTGAGTCATCACTGATGCCTCCTGCTGCTTCTTTGCCTTAAAGATACAGGTTTATTAATCAGCCCTGGATAAAAATGGTAATAGCACTTCCGGTGGTGGCCATGGATAGGAGGTCACACATTTGGTAGCTCCCGCTTGTGACAAAACTTTTGGACCTTTCTCCCGTTTTTTTTCGGAATTTTACTGGATACATCGATGGAGAGTGAGACACCAAGGAGAAATCCCCCATCAGTGTACGGAGCATTGGACTAGAAGTGGCCGTGTAAGGAGACCTAGTCAAGCAAGGAAGACGCGTGCAGAGCCGGCAGCGCAGGAAAACATGGCGGAGGTGTGGTGGCACAGTGGTCGACGGTACAGCTGGTGAAGTTCTTTGAGGAGAGTTTTGCTTAGCTAAAGAAAGATACGCTCGCCCGATTAAGGCATCGATTGATCGGGTGGAACAGGGTCTAGAAACCCACGGATGGGCGATTCAGAAGGTGGAGGAAAAGGTGTCCGAGCATGAGGACTATCTAACCGCTTTGGAGGCCGAGATGGGGCTTATGAAGGACCACCAGAAAAGGTTGCAGGAGAAGATGGAGGACTTGGAGAACAGGTCCAGGAGACAGACCTGAGGATCGTCGGCCTCCCTGAGGGCAGTGAGGGATCGGATGTGAGGGCGTATGTGGCAAGTATGCTGGAAAAGTTGATGGGAGATGGGGCTTTTGAGCGACCCTTAGAGGTGGACAGAGCGCATAGAGCTCTTGCAAGGAAGCTGCAAGTGAATGAACCGCCGAGGGTGATGGTGGTGCAAATGCACCGGTTCCTGGACATGGAACAGATTTTGCGGTGGACCAAGCAGGTACGGAGCTGCATGTGGGAGAACTGTGATTTGCGCATCTTCCAGGACCTGGACACGGAACTGGCCAAAAGGCGAGCTGGTTTTAATAGGGCAAAGTCGGCCCTCTTCAAGAAGGGGGTGAAGTTCGGGATCTTGTATCCAGCACGTCTTTGGGTCACATTTGAGGGCCAGGAACTTTATTTTGAACCACCAGACAAAGTTATGAACTTTATCAAGGACAAAAGGCTAGCAGGGGATTAAGGTCACTGAACCCTGGGGAGGGCATTGCGGTGGTGATTTGGTCAAAATCACTTTGCGTCGTTTTGAATATGCAGTGCATTCTGTAACAAGGGGTTATTGTTGTTTCTTGTTCTTTTTTTTTTCTTTGGTTGCTTTTGCCCCTTCCTTTTTTCTTTGGTTTCCATTGTGATTAGATGTTTGAGCAGCTGCTCAGAAATGTAAAGTTTACTCTGATCCATTGGAAGCTGGGTGGAGGGATTTTTTTCTACTGTTTGTTTACTGGGGGCTGTAATGCTTTGAATATGTATGTCCAAGCACGGGGGTGGGGGCAATGGGGAGTTAGGATGTCTGGTGCAATGGGCAGCAGCTACTAGGCTAGCTGGGTTAGCTAGCTCATGGAAGCACAGTGGGGGGTGAGCAGGTGATAAGTTTGATATGGGGGGTTGGGTTTCTGGTGCTGTTACTAGGCAGGAAGGAGGGGTGGAGGGAAGCTGCTCTGCTGACAGGGGAGGAACTGTTGCTGGGAGACTAAGGGGAGGTCGAGGACAGCGGATGCCCGAGGGCGGGCCCAAGGAGGCGAGGGACGTGAGCTGGCGGCTGACCTAAGAAGGGTGATGGCTAATCGGCAGGGGTGGGGGGGGCGGGAAGCCTCCTGACTAGGCTGATTACTTGGAACGTCAGAGGGCTAAATAGGCCGGTTAAGAGGCTCATGTGTTCGCGCATCTGAGGGGATTGAAGGCGGACGTGGCAATGTTAGAAGAGACACACCTAAAGGTTGTAGACCAGACCAGATTGAAGTAGGGGTGGGTCGGCCAGGTATATCATTCAGGGCTGGACTCTTAGACCAGGGGGGTCGCGATCCTGATAAACAAACGGGTGGCATTTGAGGCAGGCAGAATTGTGTCAGACGCTGGGGCCAGGTACATTATGATGAGTGGGAAGCTTGAAGGGATGTGGGTGGTACTCGTGAATGTATATGCACCAAACTGGGATGATGTGGAATTTATGAGGTGGGTGTTAGGTAAGAACCTGGACCTAGAGTCACATTATCTGATCATGGGGGGAGATTTCAATACAGTTATCGATCCTGGATTGGACCGATCAAAATCTAGGACAGGGAGGGTGCCAGCCATAGCGAAGGAATTAAAGGGGTTTATGGGGCAGGTGGGGGGAGTAGACCCATGGAGGGTCGGACGGCCAAGAGTGAAGGAGTTTTCTTTTTTCTCCCACTGCTGGATGTGGTTGGTACAGAGTACTCGGCAATCGCGGTGTCGGATCATGACCCACATTGGGTGGATCTACAGGCTAGTATTGAGAGCGGGTAGGGCCCATTATGGAGGCTGGATGTGGGACTATTAGCAAATGAGAGGGTGTGTGGGCGGGTGAGCAAATCCATCCAGAACTATTTGGAAATATATGATACGGGGGAAGTCTCGGCAGCAACGGTGTGGGAAGCTCTGAAGGCAGTGGGTAGAGGGGAGTTAATTTTGATACGGGCCCATAGGGAAAAAGTGGAACAAGCAGAAAGGGATAATCAGAGGAGAGATTCTCCAGGTGGACGGGAGACATTCGGAAGCCCCGGATTCAGGGCTTCTGAAGGAACGGCGGAGGTTACAGGTGGAGTTTGGGCTGTTATTTACAGGGTCTTTTATTACACTCCTGTATTATCTTTTATTACACTTCTCTGGGTGTCTTGATATACTACGGAGTGTAATATGTGTTACTCAAACCTCGGTTACTGATGAGGTCTTCTGAATCTCGATGAAGAAGACTCGAACTCGTCCAGTAGTAACAAAAGGTTTATTGAGTAACTATAACAATAATTGCATGAGTTCTTTACTTTAACATTGATACTAGTGATAAGGTTAACAAGATCTAACTACAGTAACTCCACTAATCATCTGAACTAATCTGATACTCCTGTCCTGGTCACAGTACATCCAAAAGAGAGGGAGACACACAATATGGCTACTTTTTATACCCCTGTTGGTCCGGCCCTCTAGTGATCATGTGGTGCTACCGATTACACATTAACCCCTTATGTACATGCACCTACATAAATCACTACACAGGAAGGTGGTGAAACAACTGAGGAAGGCTAGGGGAGCGGTGTATGAGTATGGGGAAAAGGTCAGTAGAATACTAGCACACAAGCTGATGAAAAGGGAGGTGGCTGGGGAGATAGGGAGAGTAAAGAACAGAGGTGGGAATGTGGTCCTGGACCCAGTGGGGTGAATGAGGTGTTAAAGGACTTTTATAGCAAATTATATGAGTCGGAAACCCCCGGCTGTGGTGGAGGGGGTTAGGTAGTTCTTGGGTCAGTTGAGGTTCTCGAGGTTGGAGGAAGAACAGGTGGAAGGGCTGGGAGCCCCAATTGAAATTGAGGAAATAATGGAGGGGCTGGAGGTCATGCAGTCGGGTAAGGCCCCAGGGCCGGACGGCTACCTGATGGAATTCTACCTGAAGTTCTCGGAGAAATTGGACCCACTGCTGGTGAGGACATTTAATGAGGCAAGGGAGAGGGGGGTCCTTCCCCCAACAATGTCGCAGGCCTCGATCTCATTGATTCTGAAGCAGGAGAAGGATCCTGAGCAATGCGGGTCATACAGGCCGATCTCCCTATTGAATGTGGACGCCAAACTGCTGGCCAAGATATTGGCCACAAGGATAAAGGACTGTGTACGGGGGTGATAGGGGAAGACCAGACGGGGTTTGTAAAGGGCAGGCAACTCACGGCCAATGTTAGAAGGCTCTTAAATGTTATCATGATGCCCTCAGAGGGCATCACTGGAACTGACTGACTATCTTGTCACTGTCTACTACTATTCAGACTATTGGGAGTTAGACCAGCTGAGATCAACAGCTGTCAGTGAGGTTGTACAATGGTTGAAAGCACACTTCAGTTATCATGGCGTTCCTTACATGGTGATAAACGACAATGACCCTCATTTCACATGTAAAGAATTCAAATACTTCCATGAATGATTGGGAAATTCCGTGCAACACATTGGCTTATAACTTCCTGGTTCCCCAGCATCACATTTAGGGGGGAAAGCCCAATGATGCGCTGGGGAATCCCTCTTGGTGGTTCCCATGTGAGGTTTTACCTGGCAATTGTCCAGAAGTGCTAACTTCCTCTGGACAATTGCGTTGGGCTGGGAATCATCCGACAGATGAGATTTAAATCAGACATTCTGCCAGTTTTACCCTGATTGTTACTCTGGAAGAGTTCGAGGAAACTTCTAACTCCAGAGAAACTGTTTAAAGCACGCAGACTCAGCCTTACATGGGGCACACCCCCACAAACACAAATCCCCAAGGACTCACCATACCAACCCAATCTGACCCCTCTTGCACACCCACCCCCTCACCCAAGGCCCGGCCAGGCCCTGCCCCCACCTTCGGTGCCTCCCCCAGGTCTGACTTGACGCCTCTATCCAGTACAACTCAGATCAACCACCACAACGCCTCCCGGAATGACACAATCCCTCCTAGACTGACACCCCATACCCCCACTCTGATCTGATCACCCCCTCTTCCCCCCCCCCCCCCCCACCCCGTCGGTCTGACCCCCACACTCAAGGACGGACCCTCTCCCTCTCGTCTTCTGCACTGGCATACGGTCTCCCGTACTGACACCCACCCCCTCTCATATTGGCACCCGGTCTCCCAGGCTGACCTTCCCCCCCTCCCCCCCCCCCCCCCCCCCCCCCTCCTCCAGTCTCACTCTCAACATTTCCAGACTGAACCCTCCCTCCCTCCAGACTGTTCCTCTCTCCTAGCCTGACCCGCTCCTCTGCTGGATTGACCAACCTCCTCCGGTCTAACCACCCCCATCCCGAACTGACTGTCCCTCCAGTCTGGCCCCTCCTCTCCTAAACTGACCCCCCCTCCAGTCCAACCTCCCCCCCCCACCCCCCTCCCCAACCCCCCCACCCCCCTTTCTGGACTGAACTCCCCACTCCGCTCTGAACCACTACCCTCCCATACTGACCCCCTCTCCCGGTCCGACCCTCTCCTCTCCGGGACTGATTCCCCCCTTGCTCAGTCCAACACCAACTATTTCTCCCCGCCACGTCCCCTCTCACGTCTCTGGTCTGACCCCCACGCCCCTCTGGTCTGATCCAAACTCCCCCTCTCTCTGTCCCCTGTCCCTTCCCCCACCTCTCTGGTCCGATCCACCCACATCCTCCCATCTCTGGCCCAACACCCCCCACCCCCCAGACCGTTGCTCTCTCCTCGTCTGACCCCCTCCTCTGCTGGACTGACCGTCCTCCTCCGGTCTAACCACCCCATTCTGAACTGACCGTCCCTCCAGTCTGGCCCCTCCTCTCCTAAACTGACCACCCCTGACTAATTACCCCCTCCAATCCAACCCGACCCAGCTAGTGCTGTAAAAAGGGGGCATTCCTGATCTCCATCCGGGCCCACAGGGAAAGGAGGGAGAGGAAGGAGAGGGAGAGACTGGTGGGAGAGCTTCTGGAGGTGGACAGGAGATATGCGGAGGCACCGGAGGAAGGGTTGCTGGGAGAACGGCGCAGGTTGCAGGCCAATTTTGACCTGTTGACCACCAGAAAGGCGGAGACACAGTGGAGGAGGGCGCAGGGCGCGGTATATGAGTATGGAGAGAAGGCGAGCAGGATGTTGGCGCATCAGCTCCGTAGGCGAGATGCGGCTAGGGAAATTGGGGGAGTGAAGGATGGGGATGGAAATGTAGTGCAGAAGGGGACAGAAGTAAACGGGGTCTTTAGGGACTTTTACGAGGGATTGTACTGGTCGGAACCTCCGAGGGGGAGAGAGGGGATGGAGAGCTTCATGAACAGGCTATGTTTCCCAAGGGTTCAAGAGAGGCTGGTTGAGGGGCTGGGGGCGCCGATAGAGTTGGAGGAGCTAGTCAGGGGGATCGGGCAAATGCAGTCAGGTAAGACCCCGGGGCCGGACGGGTTCCCGGCAGAATTTTACAAAAAATATGCGGACCTGGTGGGTCCCCTGCTGGTGCGAGCCTTCAATGAGGCGTGGGAGGGGGGGGGCTTTGCCCCCGACGATGTCGCGGGCACTGATCTCTTTGATCCTAAAACGGGATAAGGACCCCTTGCAGTGCGGATCATATAGGCCTATTTCACTCCTTAACGTAGACGCTAAGTTGCTGGCGAAGATCCTGGCTACCAGGATAGAGGATTGTGTGCCAGAGGTAATTCACGAAGATCAGACAGGATTTGTCAAGGGGCGGCAGCTCAACACGAATGTGCGGAGACTGCTCAATGTTATCATGATGCCGGCAGTGGAGGGGGAGGCGGAGATAGTGGTGGCGCTGGATGCAGAGAAGGCGTTTGATAGAGTTGAGTGGGGGTACCTATGGGAGGTGCTGGAGAGGTTTGGATTTGGGGAGGGATTCATCAAATGGGTGAGGCTGCTTTACCTGGCGCCGATGGCGAGTGTAGTCACAAATGGAAGGAGATCGGAGTATTTTAGGCTTTATCGTGGGACCAGGCAGGGGTGTCCCCTGTCCCCCCTGCTCTTTGCACTGGCGATTGAACCGCTGGCCATGGCGTTGAGGGAGTCAGGGAAGTGGAGGGGTCTGGTGCGGGGGGGGGGGGGGGGGGGAGGAGCACCGGGTATCGCTGTATGCGGACGACCTGCTGTTATATGTGGCGGACCCAGAGGGGGGAATGCCGGGGGTGATGGAACTGTTAGCGGAATTTTGGGGCTTCTCGGGCTATAAGCTGAACTTAGGAAAGAGCGAGGTATTTGTAGTGCACCCGGGAGATCAGGAGGAGGGAATTGGGAGGCTCCCCTTCAGGAGGGCAGTGAAGAGTTTCAGGTACCTGGGGGTGCAGGTGGCCAGGAGTTGGAGGGGCTCTTCATAAGCTTAACTTCACCAGACTAGTGGAACAGATGGAGGAGGAATTTAAAAGGTGGGACATGGTGCCGCCATCGCTGGCGGGCAGAGTGCAATCCGTCAAAATGACGGTTCTCCCGAGGTTCTTGTTCCTCTTCCAGTGCTTGCCCATCTTTATCCCTAGGGCCTTTTTTAAAAGGGTGACCAGCAGCATCATGGCATTTGTTTGGGCGCATGGCACCCCGAGGGTGAAGAGGGTCTTCTTGGAGCGGAGTAGGGATGGGGGGGGCTGGCGTTGCCCAACCTCTCGGGGTACTACTGGGCGGCCAACGTGTCGATGGTGCGTAAGTGGGTGATGGAGGGGGAGGGGGCAGCATGGAAACGGATGGAGAGGGCGTCCTGTGGGGATACAAGCCTGGGGGCCCTGGTAACGGCGCCATGGCCGCTCCCTCCTGCGAGGTATACCACGAGTCCGGTGGTAGCGGCTACCCTCAAGATTTGGGGGCAGTGGAGGCGACATAGGGGAGAAGTGGGGGGCTCGATGGAGGCTCCGTTAAGGGGGAACCATAGGTTCGTCCCGGGGAACATTGATGGGGGATTTCAGGGTTAGCACATAGCGGGCATCAGACAGCTGAGGGACCTGTTTATCGACGGAAGGTTTGCGAGCCTGGGGGATTTGGAGGAGAAATTTGGGCTCCCCCCGGGAAACATGTTCAAGTATCTGCAGGTAAAGGCATTTGCTAGACGGCAGGTGGAGGGATTCCCTGCGCTCCCCGCGAGGGGGGTGAGTGACAGGGTGCTCTCGGGGGTCTGGGTCGGGGAGGGGACGATATCCGATATCTACAAGCTTATGCAGGAGGTGGAAGAGGCGTCAGTAGAGGAGCTGAAAACGAAGTGGGAGGGGGAACTGGGGGAACAGATCGAAGACGGGACATGGGCTGATGCCCTGGAGAGGGTAAATTCTTCCTCCTCGTGTGCGCGGCTTAGCCTCATCCAATTCAAGGTGCTGCATAGGGCCCACATGACTGGGACGAGGATGAGTAGGTTCTTTGGGGGTGAAGATAGGTGTGCCAGGTGCTCGGGGAGTCCAGCGAACCATGCCCATATGTTCTGGGCATGCCCGGCATTGGAGGAGTTCTGGAAGGGGGTGGCGAGGAAGGTGTCAAGGGTGGTGGGATCCAGGGTCAAGCCAGGATGGGGACTCGCGATCTTTGGGGTTGGGGTAGAGCCAGGAGTGCAGGAGGCGAAAGAGGCCGGTGTTTTGGCCTTTGCGTCCCTAGTAGCCCGGCGAAGGATCTTGCTACAGTGGAAGGACGCGAGGCCCCCAAGCGTGGAGACCTGGATCAATGACATGGCGGGCTTCATTAAGCTTGAGAAGGTTAAATTCGCCCTGAGAGGATCGGTGCAAGGGTTCTTTAAGCGGTGGCAGCCTTTCCTCGACTTTCTGGCTCAACGATAGGGTACTGGGACAGTAGCAGCAGCAACCCGGGGGGGGTGGGGGGGGGGGAGACGTTGATTATGTTGGCTTATTTTATTTAAATTTGATTTATCTAATTTTAATTTATGGTTAAGTTCTCTTGTTTGGGGGGCGGGGGGGGGGGGAATGTGATACATGTGATGTTACGGTATGGGGGGAATTGTGGGTGTTATGGGGCTGTTAGTTGCATATTACTGCTTTTTGCTATACTTGTTATATTTTCTGTAAAAAATTCCAATAAAAATTATTTTTAAAAAAAAAGGGGGGTGTTCCTTTCCTCTCCGCTCTCCAACTACTCCACACCAATGCAGATGGGGGCCTGTCTCACCCAGCTGGAGTGAAGAAGGCTGGGCGGGACAAGGGCTTTGGAATTCCAAAGTGGGTAAGTACGTCGAAAGTGGCAATCTGCCCGAGATTGCCACTCTGTGTAAATTATGGGTCGTTAGCTCCACAGTGCCTCCAGTCAAAAGGCGGAGACAGCAGGGAAAACTGCGAAATGGATCATCAAAAAATGGAGTAGGTCCAGCACAGGTGCACACAAGGCAATCTTAAAGTAGAGAAACACATGAAGACATGGTAAGTAGTCCACCTCATTGTGGTAGTATGACTAGAGGTACTACGGTACCTGGGAATGTGAGCTACCATTGGTGGTGAAGGCTTGCTGCTCATTGGCCCAAGTGTTTGCCTTTTCATTGGTCGGGACGTAAGGTAGCTCCGCCCAATGAGGCGGGGTATAAGAACCCGTGTTTCCCAGCAGCCATCCTTCTTTCTGTACTCGAGCTGCTGGGGAAACATCTTGTAGATTAAAGCCTTAAATTCGGACTACTCCTTCGTTTCAGTAGTTATTGATCGCGCATCAATTTAATCTACAAGTTTTTAAAGGATGGAGTTCGCATCAAGCTGGAGTGTCTATGACGCAGCCGCCACGCAGCTAATGCAGCAGCTACGTTCAAGCATTGGCTAGCTTGTTTTAATAGCTATCTCAGCATGACGGAAAACGGACCGACGAGGGAGCAGAAGCTGCACATCCTCCACTCGTGCGTCAGCCCCGCCATCTACACGCTCATCGAGGACACGTCCGGCTGCGACTCTGCCATGGAACTGCTTAAAGGACACTTCATCGAATCAAGTTTATGCTCGGCACTTGCTGGCTACAGAAACGCCCGTTCATACGCCCCTGACCGCGCGGCGGCCCCCTAGGCAGCATGGAATTCAGCTTCCCTTTCCCCTACAATCGCCCCAGGCCTGCACTGCAAGACGCCCTGGAAACACTGCTGGGCCCTGTTGTTATTTTTGTGGCCAGGCAAAACACCCCCGACAGCGTTGCCCAGCCCGATTGGCAACGTGCAAGGGCTGCGGGAAGAAGAGCCATTTTCTGTCCGTTTGCCAGACCAATGCGGTCGCTGCGGTCCCGGGCAGTGACTGCGGGACACCACCCCGTCTCTCTCCAAGGGCCTTGTGCGGCCCGCGAACTTCTCTGTCCCCATGCCCCAACGCCACGTGCGGCCACCGGATGCCACCATCTTGTTTTTCCAACGCCACGTGTAGGGGACGGGCGCCTCCATTTTGTCCACCCCCACCATGTGCGACCAGTGGGCACCGCCATCTTGGATCAGCTCCGAGGACCCCGGCGCGGGTGACTACGCACCGCCCGATGACGACTCCGATCTTCTGCCACAACTCGCTTCAGTCACCTTGGACCAGTCTCAACCCCGCATCCTCTCTACGGCGATGACGAATGTCCTGCTCAACAGGCACAAAATGACCTGCCTGCTGGACTCCGGGAGCACGGTAAGACGCTGCGCTCTCCCTGTCTATCCCGTTAAGCAAAAAAATCGCCCTAGCCTCTGGCTCCCATTCGGTTGAGATCACAGGGCATTGTATAGCCGACCTCACGGTCCAGGGGAGGGAGTTTAAAAATTACAGGCTCTATGTCCTCCCCCATCTCTGCACGGCCGCGCTCCTGGGGTTAGACTTCCAGTGTAACCTGCAGAGCCTAACTTTTAAATTCGGCGGCCCTATACCTCCCCTCACTGTCTGCAGCCTCACGACCCTCAAGGTCGATCCCCTGTCCTTGTTTGCAAACCTCACCCCGGGCTGCAAACCTGTCGCCACCAGTAGCCGACGGTACAGTGCCCAGGACCGGGTCTTCATCAGGTTCGAGGACCAGCGGCTTCTGAAGGAAGGAGTCATCGAGGCTAGTAACAGCCCCTGGCGAGCACAAGTTCTGGTGGTAAAGACCGGGGAGAAGAATAGGATGGTAATAGACTACAGTCAGACCATCAACAGGTTTACGCAGCTGGACGCGTACCCTCTCCCCCGTATATCCGACCTGGTAAACAGGATCGCACAGTACAAGGTCTTCTCCACGGTAGACCTGAAGTCGGCCTACCACCAGCTCCCCATCCGCGCGAGCGATCGCCAGTACACTGCGTTCGAAGCGGACGGGCGGCTCTACCACTTTTTAAAGGTTCCCTTCGGTGTCACAAAGGGGGTCTCGGTCTTCCAACGAGAGATGGACCGAATGGTCGACCGATACGGTTTACGGGCAACCTTCCCGTATCTCGATAATGTCACCATCTGCGGCCACGATCAGCAGGACCACGACACCAACCTCCGAAAATTCCTCCAAACCGCAAAACTCCTGAATCTGACCTGTAACAAAGAAAAATGCGTGTTCAGCACCGACCACCTAGCCATCCTCGACTACGTACTGCAAAATGGAGTGATAGACCCCGACCCGGAACGCATGCGCCCCCTGATGGAGCTCCCCCTCCCTCACTGCTCCAAGGCCCTGAAGCTCTGCCTCGGGTTTTTCTCTTATTACGCTCAGTGGGTCCCCAATTACACCGACAAAGCCCGTCCTCTCATCCAAACAACCACTATCCCCCTGTCGACGGAGGCCCGCCAGGCCTTCAGCCGCATCAAAGCAGATATCGCAAAGGCCACGATGCACGCTAGCGACGATTCCCTCCCTTTCCAAGTCGAGAACGATGCGTCTGCTGTAGCTCTGGCAGCCACCCTCAACCAAGCGGGCAGACCCATGGCCTTCTTCTCACGCACCCTCCATACTTCCGAAATCCGCCACTCCTCGGTCGAGAAGGAAGCACAGGCCATAGTAGAAGCTGTGCGACATTGGAGGTATTACCTGGCCGACAGGCGGTTCACCCTCCTCACAGACCAACAGTAGGTGGCCTTCATGTTTGACAATGCACAGCGGGGCAAAATTAAAAACGACAAGATCTTGCGGTGGAGGATCGAGCTATCCACCTACAACTATGACATCTTGTATCGTCCTGGGAAGCTAAATGAGTCTCCCGATGCCCTGTCCCGCGGCACCTGTGCCAACGCACAAGTGGACCGCCTCCGAGCCCTCCACATGGACCTCTGCCACCCAGGGGTCACCCGTTTCTTTCATTTTGTGAAGAATCGCAACCTGCCCTACTCCATCGAGGAGGTCAGGACATTCACCAGAAACTGCCACATCTGCGCGGAGTGCAAGCGCACTTATACCGCCCCGAAAAGCGCATCTGATAAAGGCTTCCCGTCCCTTTGAACGCCTCAGCATGGACTTCAAAGGTCCCCTCCCCTCTACCAACTGCAACACGTACTTCCTCAACATGATTGAAGAGTTTCCCGTTTGCCATCCCCTGCCCCGACATGACCACAACCACCATCATAAAAGCCCTCCACAGCATTTTCTTCCTGTTCGGATTCCCCGCTTACATACACAGCGATAGGGGATCCTCCTTTATGAGTGACGAACGGCGTCAATTCCTGCTCAGCAGAGACATTGCCTCAAGCAGGACGACCAGTTATAACCCCCGGGGTAACGGACAGGTCGAGAGGGAGAACAATACGGTCTGGAAGACCGTCCTACTGGCACTATGGTTCAGAAATCTCCCAGTCTCCCGGTGGCAGGAGGTCCTCCCAGACGCCATCCACTCCATCCGCTACTCTGCACTTCTACAAATCAAACTCCTCACGAACGCATTCTTGTCTTCCCCAGGAAGTCTTCCTCAGGGACACCGCTCCCGACCTGGCTGGCAGCCCCCGGGCCCATTCTGCTCCGGAAACACGTGCGGGCGCACAAATCGGACCCGTTGATCGAGAGGGTCGAACTGCTCCACGCTAACCCGCAATATGTGGGAGTACCCCGACGGCCAACAAGACACGGTCTCTCTACGGGACCTGGTGCCCGCTGGATCCCTGCCATCGCCCTCGTCACCAGCCCCCCCCCCACCCCCAACCCTCCTCCCCCTCCACCCCCAACCGCAACTGCTCCCTGCAGGCGCTCCCCTTCCTGGCCTGCCAACCCACTCACCTGCGCCGCCTGGAGGACTAGACGCGCCCCCCCCCCCCCCCCCCCCCCACGGCCCGGCCCTCACCAGCTCCGTCTCAGGGTGTTGAAACCTCCACGAGGACTGGATCATCGCTCCCGGAGTCATGGACGCCCGCATCTCCAACATCTCCGACGAAGCTCCATCGGTCGCATAGTACGTCCAAGCCCCCCGATCATCTGATCGAGTCGATATGAACTCTTAATGGACCTTTGTTTTCTCGGACCCTGTAAATAAGTTGCCATGTTGATAACACAACTCTGTACATAGTTACGGGCCATTGGGCAGCCGCCGTTGGAGAGAGGTATAGTCCCATATCACTAGTCATACTACCAGTAAATTATCCCACCCGCACCGGACTATCCCCCCCCCCCCCCCCCCCGGTTCCTTTCTCAACAAGGGGTGAATGTGGTAGAATGACTAGAGGTACTACAGTACCTGGGAATGTGAGCTACCATTAGTGGTGAAGGCTCGCTGCTCATTGGCCCAAGTGTTTGCCTTTTCATTGGTCGGGATGTAAGGTAGCTCCGCCCAATGAGGCGGGGTATAAGAACCCGTGTGTCCCAGCAGCCAGCCTTCTTTCTGTACTCGAGCTGCTGGGGAAACATCTTATAGATTAAAGCCTTCGATTCGGACTACTCCTTCGTTTCAGTAGTTATTGATCGCGCATCACTCATGTCTGTATCCAAACTACTCTCCCAATAGTGAGAAAACGGATGAAGCCAGGAGTAATAAGAGTGAGTGACAAAACCAAAGGGAAACAACAGAAAGCCAAATTTCACTTTGATAAAACAGCCAGAGTGTAAGCATTCATGGCATTCATCAAAGTCCGCCCACTTTGCAACTTAACACCCATGTAAAGCAGTTATCACCTTGATGGTACAGGGTAATGGTGCAAGACCAGATAATTGTCATGTGCAACTGGAAAAGCTGTCCCCTTCATAGCAGACAGCTGACGAGGAAGAGTTGATGTCGCTAATTGATCAAGGAACAGAACAACCATTGGAAGACAACTGCTCCCCAACAAATGCAACAGATCAGCAGCACACGTGATGGCAACAACATTCTCCGGTGAGCAAAATTCACTCCAGGAACCAGCAGACACCAGATCAACAACCAATAACAACGCGCATGTCTACCATTAGAAGACCTGAATGATTTTAAGATTATATGTGTGCAACGCGCTTGTAAAGCCAGACAAAAGTGAATACTTTCTTTAAAGCTTGTGTGAGTGGGTAACTTGCAACTGCAAATTATAGCGCATGCAATATGTTTTTAATTTATTTTTATGAAAATGTGATGTATGGACAAATTCCTTTGTGCGTGGTTGCCTTTTGTTTACTGTGGATTGCCGTAGTCATGTGATCTGAGTCATGTATCATCTGATGTCATTCCTTTGAGAGTAAATGATTGGGGCAGAAGTCATTTTACCCGCCACGTGGAACAGGCCCCCAGTGGTGACATCAGAGACCGCCCCCAAGTAGCTGTCAAACTCTGAGCTCCGTGCTGAGGGGGGTGGGGGGGATGCAGTCTAAAACCTGGAAATTGCTGAAGGCCTCTGACAATGGCCACTGAATGCGGCTATAATTGGTCTAGCTGGCTGTCTGGAATGGGTTGCCAGTACCCGTGGCAGCCTGGCCCTGGAAAACATGCCTGGAGGCAGGACAGTGTCAGGGAGACATCCCAACATTCAACTATCTGAATTTTCCCACTGGTCCAAGGCATGGATGGAGATATTCTGCCCCATGTGTCCGTTACCATCTAGAATGCATGTTATTAACAAGGCTACACTCATTCTCATGCAATAACATAAATACAAAGGACAACCTTTCGTAGGTTTACAATCTCATTTTGTTTAACAGTTTTTATACATAAATTTTTTAAAGTACGTAGTTCTTGTTGCTCAAACAGTTTTTCAGATGTAACATTTTGTGTGGCTAACCCAATGGTATGTCAGACATTCATTGAGAAAATAACATATTGACATCAAACAAAAATATGCTAACTTTTTAAGTGTACAAAAATAATCAGCATATTTTATTAACTGGATAATTATTTGGCGAGAAATTAGATTGCAAGTTATAGAGGTATAAACGAATATATGCAGAGGGCACCATAGAAGATAATAAATTATACAGTGCAGGGACAGACAAAATGTCACCTTTGAAAAGCGAAAGACCAAGGTTGATAAATGGAGATGCAACGATGGTCAATTTAATTTAGAATTTATCACATTTGCGATTCAGATTAAAATATATATAACATCTGTCCTGGAGGTGAAGTGACTGAGATAGAATACATGATATGGTAGATTGTGTGCAAGCAACAAGCCAAGTGACCTTTTCATATTTTCTGATCTCATTCAGCACTGTGTTTGGAACAGGATGAGTGTGATGTTACTCTCAATACACTAACATAAGTGTAAAGTCAAATATAAAACTTTGTTTACAGTGAACTATTTCCTGAAAAGTTGAAGCAAAAGTGGACAGGAGCTTTGGGCACAATTTAACAAAAAGTTTCCAAGTGTCAGTTTGGACGGGTTTGGCGGGATACGTCCTGCCGGCTTTTTCAGTGAGATCCACACTGGTATTTACCCCCACTTAAGTCTATTTTCTGGGCCTTGGGGAGTTTTTCCCCGGTCATTCCCACATTTAGAAGGGAGGGGGGCACTGCAGGCTGGAATGAGGAGAGGCTTTATGGAGTGTCAATGCGTCCTTATTGTGTGCAAGACTGAATCTCATCCATATCAAGGTGATACACAGGGCCCACACGGCAGTGTCCAGGATGAGTCGAATCTTTTCGGGGGTGGAGGGCAGGTGTGGACAGTGTGTGTGCGGGGGTGTCAGCGAACCATGTACATATGTTTTGGGGATGATTTGCCGATATGATGTCAAAGATTTTTGGGGTAACGGTAGCTCTGAGTCCGGAGGTGGCAATATTTGGAGTGCATTTGGAGAGGCCGATGTATTGGACGCTGCATCCCTGATAGCCCGGAGACAGATTTTATTGGGCTGGCGGGACATTGGGTGTGGGTGAGTGACTTCGAGCATTGGGTGTGGGTGAGTGATTTGGCAGAGTTCCTGCACTTAGTGAAGATCAAGTTCACCATTAGGGAGGCAGAGGAGGGGTTCTCCTCCAGTTGGAAGCTATTCATCGACTTCTTTAAGGAGTATTTTTTTTTAAATTAAGGGGCAATTTAGCATGTTCAATCCACCCACCCTGCACATCTTTGGATTGTTGGGGCGAAACCCACGCAGACACGGGGAGTATGTGCAAACTCCACACAGGCAGTGACTCAGAGCCGGGAACGAACCTGGGACCTCGGCACCATGAGGCAGCAGTGCTAATCACTGTGCCTCCGTGTTGCTTTTCTTTAAAAGAATATTGAGCCATCGGTGGGGTGGGGTGGGGTGGGGGGGTGATTTCTTTTCTCAGTTCAGGTTCGTTTAAAAGTTAAAAAAGGAAGGGCAGGCGTTGGGGTGGCAGCGGGGGGGGGGGGGGGGGGGGGGGGGGTTTGACTGTTTGCTGTTGTCATGGTTGTTTTTCATGTTTTATCTTCATCATGTATAAATTTGAAAATGACTCCAATAAAATGTTTTTCAAAAAAAAAATGATTGAAACATTTAGAAGAGACCAACATGGGCAATAATCACTTACTTTTAATGATGAGAAATTGCTTTATGATTTGTTAATGTAATCAGTCAATTACAATCACGTATTAATTAAAATTGCTGCATAAAATGCCAGGTTTATGCATAAACAAGACTAATTTGTAAGTAATACATCAACCGTTTAAACAGGTGTCTGCAATGTATTATGTTGTACAACATTCCCTCGCCGTTTGTCATACAGCCCATATTAATGTGAACCTGGCAGTGTATCAAAGGCTTCATCAAACTTTCATACAGAAAGATGAAGCATGAGAGGATATCCTTGACAGGTGTTTGTTTTGAAAGTAACATTAATTGAGATCATCTTAACTTTGCACTCCTACTCATTATGTTATATTTAGGATTGGGTGGTTGGATCCAGGTTCATGTCAGACCTTGGTGAGAAACCGTTTACGTCATTTTATTTTTTAAATGAATCATTAAGTACTCCCTGGCCAGATGCAGCACGGGCCTCTACTCCGCCCCATCAACATGCATTAAATCTCAACTTCAGAAAAGCATTGGGACTGTACCATTGCAAGTGTCCTACTTCGCACACTAATCAATCTTCGCCTTCTCTGGATAATATTGACAATTTAGTGCTGAATTATGAGCAACTTTACACTATCAACCTGCACATTCCAATATAAGGCCTCTATTGCAAACAACAGAGAGGAGATTTTCATCCCATCATTAAGACTGGTTTCCAATTTGAGTACCAAAGATGAAAAGAAATGTCTCTCAGTGCTCAGAACAGCCAATTATATCTATATTAAGTTACTACAATATTTAACATTTGGCCTTCCGGCAGTTGTAAAATTGCATTTTATGGCTTTGGTTAAATAGAATAATCATAGAATTCCTACAGTACAGAAGGAGGTCGTTCGGCCAATCGAGTCTGCACCGATCCTCTGAAAGAACACAGTAACCAAGGCCCAATCTCCCGCCCTATTCCCTTAACCCCACCTAACCTTTGGATACTAAGTGGCAATGTAGCATTGTCAATCCACCTAACCTGCACATCTTTGGACTGTGTGAGGATACCGAAGCATCTGGAGGAAACCCACGCAGACACGGGGAGAACATGCAAACTCCACACAGTTACCCGAGGTCAAAATCGATCCTGAGTCCCTGGCGCTGTGAGGCAGCAATGCTAACTGTGCCACCGTGCCGCCCCTATACCGTGCCACATTCTATATTGAATAGAATAGAATAGAATAAAAGTTAACATTGTATGTGCTATTTTCAGAAAAATGCATGATGTGGTGGAGCATCGGAAACCATGAATGTCCAAGACAACCATAGGTACAAGAAGTGACTCCAGGTGGACTTGTTGAAGCTCAAAAAGGTACTAACGGAGACATTCCAGATCACACTGAAGGAGGAAGGATTCCTGACAGGATGTGATCACTCAGGTATAAGGGAAATACGGAGACAGAAGAGGGGAAATGGATGACCATCTACAGTGAGGCAGGAGAAGAAAGGCGCAACTGGAGGTCCTGAGGCAAACCACTGGAATGTGGATTTGTTTGATAGATCCAAACAATGGTCCAAGGCAGACCATTGTCACAGGGAAGGCATAATCACATACAAATCTATGGCACCACAAAGCAATGAATACCCAACTAAGCAATATAATGGAATGGGTGAAGATGAATCCGGAAGGGAGACTGAACAGGTCAACATCACGGTTCACATTTGAACCAGTGACATGTGGGGAGGGGTTGGGTGGGGTCAGCATGACAAAGTTCTTACATGGGGCATTTCAGGAGTTAGCCCAAGATTTGGAAACTGGAGGGTAGTAATTGCACCTCAGTCTTACAGCCAAGAGATAGGCCAGTTGAACCAGATTAGATGCCAACATGTGATTTGAAGAAAGTTTAGAATGGAGCATACTAGATTGTTTGGGCACTGCAATGAATTGTCGAGCAAGGGGAAGCACTGCAGCGGGGATGGGCGTCACATGAGCTGGACCTGTTCCATATTCCCAACAGAGAGAATTTAAAAAGGACATGCAAGAGGATTTATACTTAATAACCAGAAAAGAAAAGGGCAAATGTAGATGGCAGGTTAGTAACCAATATAAAGTAAGCAAAATGTGGCATAAAATAGTTTGCTGGGAGGAATATAGAACAGTTCGGAAAGCAATTAAGGAGAAAGATAGTGATGGTAAAATAAAACATAAAAAGAAGGGTGAAGTATATTGAAAAGTATAAATGTGTCAGGGTGGCAATGTTGATATGTGAAAAGCATTAGAAAACTACACGGGATAAGTTGACTAATTAGAATGAACTTAGTTATCACTGGGAACCACACAAAATCAATGTCATATTGAAAATGTGCATCCAATAAATTTAACTAAGGAGGCATGCATGAAACTGGAAGCCATGCCTCATTTTAATAAGCTGCCAGTGTTCCTTGGCAGCCCATCAATTTGAACAACAGGAAATCAGCCGTTTTCGCCATTTAAAACCACCCTGCACTTCTTAAAGAGTAGATGTATTATGCGTACTTGCCCATTGAAGTTTAAAAATGGCAAACAGAGATGCATTGTGTTGTGTCAATCCTTTCCACTCTCCTTTTCACGGCATTGACATGGAGGATCTCAGCTACTTTGAGAGGCACAGGCTTGCTGCTGGACTCCAATTGGTGACCTGACTCAGTTACAGCATCCCTGTCAAAGAAGAGATGTCGGTCACGATGCCTCTAACTCAAGTTGAGGTTGAAGATTCTGTTGCAAAGGCCAGCAGACAGCAAGGCATTTCCCTGGATCATGCCCTGTTTTGCCCTCTTGTAACAGCAGGTGTTAATCCTCCCCCTCCCATTGCTTCAAAAGAAGACCCAGCTAAGCATTCATTTTGTTGCAATGAACAGCTAAAGCCCTTACCCTGAAAAGGTATGAAAGCTGGGGAAAAGGTGCTTTTCCAAACCATTATCTCGGCCATGGAAGCTAAAAAGAAAATCCTCAATCTTAAAATTGACCTCACAAGAAGGATGCTGGGAGTAACGTGTAACCTACTGTTTTGATTTGGGAATGGCACATGTCTGAGGTTTGCTGAGGTGTGGTCCCTGCGAACAATCTTCCTATTGCAGCAATTCATCATCAAATTATGCTCATCAAGTGGTCCTTCCATTGAGATGCTTCATCCTGTTTCCTTGGGACCTAGAAAGTGAGTGTGAGTGAAGACCATGATCTGGTGGCTTATCTATCCGATTCCTGATGATCTCATAGACAAAAAAGTGAGGTTGCATCAATTTGATTCTTGTGCAGGATTCTAAATTGTAGTCTCTTGTTTCTTAGTATAATTCCAAACAGTAGTTTTTTTACAATGAGGTGGTTTATTAGCTGCTGGTCCAATACAGTGTAGCAACCCAATAAAGTTTTGGAAATATTCTCATTTCAGAATACAAAACACAACAGTGAAGTATTGTAGTGCGAGACAAAGTGACAGGCAGCATTAAATCACAACGGTGACTTGTTCAACAAAAGAAGAGTTTTATATACAGAACAGTACAACTCCAATACAGGTCTAGCTCCCTCGACTACCAAGCTTACTCTGACAATAACCCAACAGCCAGGTCCATGTCGAGGCAACCAATAACTATGGTTCACGCACTCCATCCCTATCACGTTGCCCACAAAGAATCGCCCCTTAAAAGGGACTGGCTACCACATTTCACCTGCCTTAAGTTATCTTACAAATCCTTGAAATACAAAAACAAAAATATCTTATTTACAGACAAAATGCCACAATTCTGTCACACCACATCGGTGCCTTATGCTGTACACCAAAAAGTTGAAGTGGAGTTGAAGTGTCTGGAAGAACTGAGGATAATTACTCCAGAACAGTTTTCAGAAGGTGCAGCAGTGATCGGCCAAGTGTTGAAACTGGACCGCACAGTCCGAATCTGCGGTGATTACAAGATGACTGTGAACAGAGATGGTAAAGTAGATAAATATCCTATTTCCAGGATAGAGGACTTATACGTCAAATTGACATGGGCCTTAAGCACACCAAATTGAATTATACACAGACAAGGAGAGTCACAGTAAGGGATCTCAAAGCAAAGTTCATATCTGGTGACTTTCTAAGTTGATACGGTAAGTTTATTTTGTCTGGTGACTTTCTAATTCTCACCGAGTACCTGAACTTGGCAAAGGCTTCTCCAATGCATCGGAGTCCACAGTATGGGCAGGCAAATTTTTAGATTCAAAAGAAGGCGCAATACCGACTATCACTTCAACTCCTCCTGCAGCCACATATGAATGATCTTGAGAAGATTTTGGTTCTCACAGCACCGACTCTGCGAGTGGTACACTGGGAGCTTGGACTGGGTCCACTCACCCAGTTGCAAGGATGACAGTTTCTCGCCTTCTCAATGATCTACGTGTACTCCTGCTTCACGGCCCTGTAAGTTGACGATGTAAGGCACTGGCCCCATCCTAGCAACAACCCTCTCAGGTATCCTGGTCCTCCAACAAAGTTTCACACGTAAACAAAATCTTCAGTTTCAAAAGATCTGTTCCCTTTGGCTGCGTCATGAGAGACTTTCTATGAGGCTTGCTTAGCCTCGACCCTCCTTGACAAATTTGGAAAAACGAGGTAGTGAAGGCAGTGCCATTGTCTGAGACGATCACCTCTGGTAGGCAGTGTATGGCAAAGATTTAGCGCGGCATGTCAATGGTGGCTGCCACAGTCTTGCATAAGAGCTCGCCATCCAACCACTTTGAGTGGGGATCTACAATGATTAGAAAAATAATTCCCATAATAGGGCCTGCAAAATTGACGTAGAGCCTTGTCCATGGTTGCCACAGCCACACAAGAGTTAGACTGACTACTCCAGGTTCCCCACCAAAAAATATTAGCAACTCCAATGAACAAGTGTGAGGAAGATCCTGACGTGATGTCTGAAGTAAATAAGCTCAACATGGTGAGATTAAACAAAACGCCCCTCATTGACAACAAGGACAAACTCAACCACTGTCCACTAAAGATGGATGTCGATACAGGGACTTCTGCCACAGCAGTTGATGAGCAAACATTTCGGTATCTGCAGGGAGGGTTGCAGCCTGTGAATCTCAGCAGTACATCGACCACATTAGCCACCTATAATGGGGAGGCTCTGAAGATATTGGGGATGGCATCCATACCAGTATCGTACCAATACCAGTCAACCCAGCTGGCATCAATAGTGAAAGGATAAGCATCATAGGACGGGAATGGTTGAATAACATCACGTTCAATTGGCTAGAAATATTCAGCATCATGGGCGGGGTTTTCTTGGAACTTCTACGGAAATACCACAACGTTTTCCAGAGAGAGTTGGGATATATAAAAGGAGTTAAAGCACAGATCTACGTAGAGGCAGAAGCAACGCCAAAATTCTATCGCACCAGATCGGTGCCTTATGCTCTACACCAAAAAGTTGAAGTGGAGTTGAAGTGTCTGGAAGACCTGGGGATAATTACTCCAGAACAGTTTTCAGAAGGTGCAGCAGCGATCGTCCAAGTGTTGAAACTGGACCGCACAGTCCGAATCTGCGGTGATTACAAGATGACTGTGAACAGAGATGGTAAAGTAGATAAATATCCTATTTCCAGGATAGAGGATTTATACGTCAAATTGACATGGGCCTTAAGTACACCACGTTGAATCTAAGCCAAGTATACCAGCAGCTTGAGCTGGAGGATGAATCAAAAAAGTTTGTAACCATAAATAACTACAAAGGCTTATTCCAATATACAAGGTAGCCCTTCGATATCAATCTGTCTGCGCTATCTTTTAGCTCACAATAGAAATTGTTTTGCAGGGAATTCCAAATATGTGCCCTAGTGATGGGAGGAACACACAGCCAATTTGAAAGACGTCCTCAGGAGATTTAAGGAAGCTGGTATATGTCCAAAACATAGAACATACAGTGCAGAAGGAGGCCATTCGGTCCATCGAGTCTGCATCGACCCACTTTAAGCCCTCACTTCCACCCTATCCCCGTAACCCAATAACCCCTCCTAACCTTTTTGGACACTAAGGGCAATTTAGCATGGCCAGTCCACCTAACCTGCACGTCTTTGGACTTTGGGAGGAAACCGGAGCACCCGGAGGAAACCCACGCAGACACGGGGAGAACATGCAGACTCCGCACAGACAGTGTCCCAGCGGGGAATCAAACCTGGGACTCTGGTGCTGCGAACCGCAGTGCTAGCCACTGTGCTACCTCTCACAGTCCAAAGACGTGCAGTTTGGGTGGATTGACCATGCTAAATTGCCCTTGATGTCCAAAAAGATTGGGTTGGGTGGGGTTACGGGGATAGGGTGGAGGTGTGGGCTTGGCTGTTCTCTTTCCAAGTGCTGATGCAGACTCGATGGGCCGAATGAGCTCCATCTGCATTGTAAATTCTATTCTATGATTATATTGCATTTTTGTGAAGATAAACCGTTCCCCACCAATAGCAGTGGCCTGTGAGCAAAGATGCATTACTGTTTGGCTGTGTATTCTTATACCTTTCAGCATAGACCGGGTACCCTCGTATTAAATACTGAAGCTGAGGTGGTTTCCACTTCCATAGATGACATCTGAGCCTCCCACACCACAGGTCCTCACTCTGAATTTTCTCAGCACTCTACCTATTTCATCCACCCAAATCAAGACTTGGATCAACAGAGACCCAGAGTTATCAAGGGTAAAAAAGGATGGATCTCATTAGTTGGCAGGCAGTTTGATAAGATGAGGATGCTGGGCAGGAGCTATGTTTGGTGGCCAACGATCAACAAGGAGATCGAAAGTATGGTCAACTGTTCTGAGCTTAGCAGCTCCTTCAACTTGCTGGGGCCTTCCACTTGTACATGGTCTCTATTATTACATCTGAATTCCTCACATTTGCATCTGTCTTGGAGAATGCTTTCCCCCACAATGATAACAAGCCTCTAAACCTTGTTACTGCCGGTCACTTTTCTTCTTCTCTGTCTCCACTGTCCCCTCACTCCATGAACTTTGAGCGGCTGTTGCTTCCCACCACAACTGATTCACCTCGCTTTGCCCGGGTTATAGTTCAAAAGCACTTTCAGTTGCTTATAATTTGCACCAGCAAGTGGACATAACGAGAAGCAGCACGGTTTTGTGAAGGGAAGGTCGTGTCTCACTAACATGATAGAGTTTTTCGAGGAGGTCACAAAGATGATTGATGCATGTGGGGCAGTGGATGTTGTCTATATGGACTTCAGTAAGGCCTTTGACCTGGTCCCTCATGGCAGACTGGTACAAAAGGTGAAGTCACAGGGGATCAGAGGTGAGCTGGCAAGGTGGATACAGAACTGGTTAGGTCATAGAAGGCAGAGAGTAGCAATGGAAGGGTGCTTTTCTGATTGGAGGGCTGTGACTAGTGGTGTTCAGCAGGGTTCAGTGCTAGGACCTTTGCTGTTCGTAGTATATATAAATGATTTGGAAGAAAATGTAACTGGTCTGATTAGTAAGTTTGCGGACGACACAAAAGTTGGTGGAATCGCGGATAGCGATGAGGACTGTCAGAGGATACAGCAGGATTTAAATCGTTTGGAGACTTGGGCGGAGAGATGGCAGATGGAGTTTAATCCGAACAAATGTGAAGTAATGCATTTTGGAAGGTCTAATACAGGTAGGGAATATACAGTGAATGGTAGAACCCTCAAGAGTATTGACAGCCAGAGAGATCTAGGTCCACAGGTCCCTGAAAAGGGCAACACAGGTGGAGAAGGTAGTCAAGAAGGCATACGGCATGCTTGCCTTCATTGGCCGGGGCATTCAGTCTAAAAATTGGCAAGTCATGTTGCAGCTGTATCGAACCTTAGTTAGGCTGCACTTGGAGTATAGTGTTCAATTCTGGTCGCCACACTACCAGAAGGATGTGGAGGCTTTAGAGCGGATGCAGAAGGGATTTACCAGGATGTTGCCTGGTATGGAGGGCATTAGCTATGAGGAGCGGTTGAATAAACTTGGTTTGTTCTCACTGGAATGAAGGAGGTTGAATTTACAGAATTTACAGTGCAGAAGGAGGCCATTCGGCCCATCGAGTCTGCACTGCCACCAATTGCGTTCGCGCGGTCGACGTGGCGCCGGTTGGAGGCCGCTGAAAGAGGCTCCCATGGCGATTTTCCGTGGTTGACCGGCCGAATCCCGCCGGCGTGGTTCCAACATGGTACCACCCGGTGGGAGCTCGGGGACGGCAGGATCTGACTCTGGGGCAGACTTCCATGGCATCCAGGCCCGCGATCGGGGCAACCAATCGGCGGGCACCCGCGATCTGGAGGGGGCCTACCTCATTGGCCTACCAATAAGCTGTTTATCATGGGTTTATTTACCAAAGGTCGCTGTAGCATGGATGAAAGTAAATGTTGAATGTATGACCTTGAGTTTTTTGTTACATTAAATTATTGCTGGATTTTATCTGAGTGTTTGACTGTACAGTAGAAAAACATGAAGGAGGTTGAATTTACAGAATTTACAGTGCAGAAGGAGGCCATTCGGCCCATCGAGTCTGCACTGGCTCCTGGAAAGAGCACCCTACCCAAGGTTAACACCTCCACCCTATCCCCATAACCCAGTAACCCTACCCAACACTAAGAGACACTAAGGGCAATTTATCATGGCCAATCCACCTAACCTGCAAATCTTTGGACTGTAGGAGGAAACCGGAGCACCCGGAGGAAACCCACGCACACACGGGGAGGATGTGCAGACTCTGCACAGACAGTGACCCAAGCCGGAATCGAACCTGGGACCCTGGAGCTGTGAAGCGATTGTGCTATCCACAATGCTACTGCGCTGCCTATATATTGAGGGGGCAACCTGATAGAGGTCTACAAAATTATGAGGGGCATAGACAGAGTGGATAGGCAGAGACTTTTTCCCAGGGTAGAGGGGTCAATTACTAGGGGGAATAGGTTTAAGGTGCGAGGGGCAAAGTTTAGAGGAGATGTATGAGACACGCTTTTTTACATAGAGGGTAGTGGGTGCTTGGAACTCGCTGCCGGAGGAGGTGCTGGAAGCAGGGACGATAGTGACGTTTAAGGGGAATCATGATGAATACATGAATAGGATGGGAATAGAGGGATACGGACCCCGGAAGTGTAGAAGATTTTAGTTTAGACGGGCAGCATGGTCGGCGCAGGCTTGGAGGGCCGAAGGGTCTGTTCCTGTGCTGCACTTTTCTTTGTTCTTCGTTATGACAACTTGTCCAAGAATATCTTGGTTTCTGCCAGCAACATCTTCTGAATATTTAAGTTGTTGACCCTGCAGAGCAACCAGTCACGTAACACGCTGCTAAGAGAAGTATCAAATTCACACCTGTCGAAGTTTGGCTACAAAATCGGAGACTATTTCTTCGGGACCTCGAATGGCTGCATGAAATTTATACTGCCTCTTAATGATGGAGGGTTGGAGATTGTAATGGTCCCTCATTAGTTGCACCAATTGATCAAAGGACGTGAGTCCGGAGTTGTTAGGCTGCTCATGAGGTTATATGTTTATGAGCTGTAAGCAATATAACTTTTGCTCGTCTTCTGCTGAGACTTCATTGGCAGCGATAAAGTATCGAAGCCTTTCGACATATTGGCCCCAGCTTTCAACCTGCAAATCAAACAGACCAATTTTCCCGAAGAGTGGCATAGCTATTCGACTGCTGACAATCTTTTGCTTTTTCAGAACTCTAAGAGGTCATTTTCCCCACCGTCCATTTCAATTTTTGACAACTTTCCTTCAACTGGATTGATTTATTCTCGTTGCCAATGTTGCAGTGCAAGATAAGCGATGAGGCAGTGTTAAATCGCAATGCAGATTGTATCAACTAACAAGAACTGTATATACAGAGCACTACAACTCCAACACAGGTCCGGTTCCCTCAACTCCCAAACATACCCTGATGGTACCCCAACAGCCAGGTTGGTGTCTAGGCACCCAATAGGCTAAGGTTTGCCTACTCCTTCCCCATAGGCTTCAGGCAGATCACATGACCCACAAAAGATCGCCCCTTTAAAGGGGCCACACCAACACAAGTATGGTAGAAGTGATATAGATTGTGCTGCAGTGGCACCCTTGATGGGTTAGTGGCTTCATTTAGACCATGCAGATCAGAATAGCAGCACATTTATTAACTGCTCTCTGCTGGTTTTAGCTGGAGCATCAATTGTAATCAACTCTGGATTGTAGGAAAACAAAGAACATTGAAACATATTGGCCGGGATTCTCCCAGCCCCCGCCAGGTCGGAGAATCGGTGGTGTCGTGGGAAATTTCCACCACGCTGCTCCGAAGCCGGGACGCGATTTTCCGGCGACCGGAGAATCGCCACCAATTGCGTTCGCGCGGTCGACGTGGCGCCGGTTGGAGGCCGCTGAAAGAGGCTCCCATGGCGATTTTCCGTGGTTGACCGGCCGAATCCCGCCGGCGTGGTTCCAACATGGTACCACCCGGTGGGAGCTCGGGGACGGCAGGATCTGACTCTGGGGCAGACTTCCATGGCATCCAGGCCCGCGATCGGGGCAACCAATCGGCGGGCACCCGCGATCTGGAGGGGGCCTACCTCCTTCCGCCCGGGCCCGCTGTAGGTCGCCGCCATGATAAACAACACCGGTGCAGAGACGGCCGCCATGCGCATGAACCGGTCCTGAGACGGCCGTCGCGCCCAAGCGTCGGTGCAGAGATGCCCATCGCGCGCATGTGCCGGTGCGGAGATGCCCATTGCGCTCATGTGCCGGTGCGGAGATGCTCGTCGCGCTCATGTGCCGGTGCGGAGATGCCCTTCGCGCTCATGTGCCGGTGCGGAGATGCCCATCGCGCACATGTGCCGGTGCGGAGATGCCCTTCGCGCTCATGTGCCGGTGCGGAGATGCCCATCGCGCTCATGTGCCGGTGCGGAGATGCTCGTCGTGCTCATGTGCCGGTGCGGAGATGCTCGTCGCGCACATGTGCCGGTGCGGAGATGCTCGTCGCGCTCATGTGCCGGTGCGGAGATGCTCGTCGCGCTCATGTGCCAGTCCGGAGATGCCCATCGCGCTCATGTGCTGGTGCGGAGATGCTCGTCGCGCTCATGTGCCGGTGCGGAGATGCCCATCGCGCTCATGTGCCGGTGCGGAGATGCCCATCGCGCTCATGTGCCGGTGCGGAGATGCTCGTCGCGCACATGTGCCAGTCCGGAGATGCTCGTCGCGCTCATGTGCCAGTCCGGAGATGCCCATCGCGCTCATGTGCCGGTGCGGAGATGCTCGTCGCGCTCATGTGCCAGTCCGGAGATGCCCATTGCACGCATGCGCCGGTGCAGAGATGGCCGTCGCGCCCATGCGCCGGTGCAGAGATGGCCATCGCGCCCATGCGCCGGTGCAGAGATGGCCATCGCGCTCAGGCGCAGACCCGTGCTGACCCTGCAGGGCTGCCTTTCGACGCCGGAGCAGCGTGGGGCACTCCGCCGCCGTTCTTGCCCCCTGAATCGCTAGGCCAGGAGGATGGTTGACGCCGGCGTACACCACTCTGGTGTTTACGCCGGCAGCAACACTTGGCCGGGATTTCGGAGAATCCTGGCCCACGTAGCTTTTGGAAAGCTACCTCTTCTGGTCGAATGCATGCGATGCCATCAGGTATAGCAGGATTGGGTTTAACTAAAACAACTGCCATAGTCTGTCAACACTTCTTGTCAGGGTTTACATTTGAATAATGAATATTTTCTCACTGAGCAAATAGACTGAGAATGACAGGCCCATGCAAACATTAATGGATTTGAGTTTGTTGACTGAGATATTGGCTTAGACAAACACAACAAAGACACCTGGGCCGGGATTCTCCGAAATGGCGCATGCGCGTGGTGGCCATCTCCACGCCTGCGTCGCGCGACATGGCGGAGACCTACAGCGAGCCCACGCGGAAGGAGGTAGGCCCCTTCCAAATCGCAGGCGCCCGCTGATTGGTTGCCCCTGATCGCAGGCCTGGACGCCTTGGAGGCCCCCCTCCCCGGAGTCAGATCCCCCCCCCCCGCCCCCTCCCCATCAGGATGGCCAATGTGGCCACGGGTCCGAGCTCCCACCGGGTGCTACCAGGTTGGAACCACGCCGCCGGGACTTCCCGCAACTCGCCGGGAATTCGGCCAGTCGACCACGGAGAAATGGCACGGGGGCTTCTTTCAGCAGCCCCTGACCGACACCATGTCAACCGCGTGGGCGCGATTAGCGCCAATTCTCCGGTCGCACGAATTTCCCGCATCACCGCCGATTCTCCGACCCGGCGCAGGCTCGGACAATCCCAGCCCTGAACTCTACTTTATTCAGAAGAGTTAGCTTAATCGTGATTTCTGAGAATATAATAGAGACTTACTAAGATCTAGGTTACCAGCACTAATGAAGGAGGCTGGCCTGGCTACGATCACTCGGTGTGGATATCTTCTTCTCTGAGCTCAGGTCTCCTCTCCTGCAACAGTTGCTCCTGGGGGTTCTTGGTTGTTGCTGACGATGTATTCCGATGTCCCTTTTTTTAATCCAGATTTTGTTAGTACTGAGACATGATACACATACACACCTGGGCTGAGTTCAATGGGCTCATTCAGACTTAAACTCATTAATAGAAATAAACAGGAGTGATTTTATAAAGATCCATTGTCCTCTGAAACATTTATGCCTGACCAGCTATTAGCCAATTATGGAGTCTGGTGGCTTCTTTGCTGATTGTTCTTCCTGTTGCAAAGTTGATCTCTATTGTCTTGAAGGTAGTTACATATTCATAGCATGGTCTTTTTGTCCTTTTGTGTTAGCCTGATAAATACTGTAATTAGTGATAATGAGTTTCTGTGCTGACTTGAGTAGTCTGGCAGACAGCCAATATCAATTCAAGCCAGGGCCTTTTTTGGTAGTTCCTGTTTTCGGCCGTCATGATTGGCAGATATCAGGACCTTGGGTCCAGAAATGGAGTCCCAGATGTAGCAGGCAATTAAGGGATTAAACAGACTGAAGGAAAAGACTGTGTGCAACAGAGTCAGAGGGAAACGGCCACAACTTAAGTTACCTTGTGCCATTCAGACTTAACCTCGTTAGTGGAAATACACAGATGCCCCGGTTCATCCAGGATGGTCTACTCAGGATTCATTGTCATTCGGGACAACCTTGTTTGACCAGCCATCAGCCCATCACAGAGTCTGATGGCCTATTTGACCGTCAATGGAAGATTAGTTGCATGTGAATGGCATAGCTCTGTTATTTTGTATAAACTGGAGTGGGCAATCATCTAAGATAATGATAAGGGATTCAAGTCTGGCCGCCTCAGGGAGAACATTTGTTTGGGCAGAGCTGAGAGAAAAATAAATGCCTTTTTTGAACAGTTACAGCAGAAGGCTCTGGAGGTCATCAGAGAGGTTACGAAGGAAGGTGCTCCAGATACAGACTTTTGAAAAAGTTCGAAAGGAACTTGACTTGCAGCAGAGAATTGTCTTGTAAATACAAGTATCGTCCTTGCCTGACTATGTAAGTGGAATAAGAGCTGTATGTTTATTGGATGTGTTGTCTAATGGGAGCTAATGTGTTACAGTTAAGAAACTGCATGTAATCTGTTAATGTTACAGCTGAAGTAAAAGTTTAAATATTGTTTTATTTTGTTTTAATAAAGCTTGCTTATAAAATAACCAAGCCTTAATTTCTTATATTATCACTCCGGGAAGGAATCGATCTTTCCGCACCCCATTAAAACTTTACAAAGTTATGGCAACTGGTCCAGCCTCTTAGCTACTGTTGACTGCTGACCAAACATCCGCTACATGGCCTATATCTCCTATTTGCTCTATCACCTGTCGCTAGACCCACAAGTTGCAATCTTAATTCATACCTGAGTGCAACTGGAGGGAACAATGCATTGCTGGAGATAGAGTCCTTTGAACGAAACATTAAACTAAGGCCTAACCTTTTTTTGGTTCAGGTGATGCAGAAGATCTCATGGTACTATTTAATAAAAAGCCAAGGAGTTCCCCGTGTATCCCTGCCAACAAAACATTTATCTTTTGGTTGTGTTTTGGATGTTACTTCTGCAGAATAACTCCCATTTGCTTGCTTAACATCTGACTACATTTCAAAAGCATTGTATTTTGTGAAGCATTCAAGATGCTCTGTCAAGATAAAACACTGCAGTTTTTGAGAAAAGGAAATCAGTGCTTTCAGGAGAGAGGGTTGAAAAAATCTGAGGAAAAAATGAAGCATTAAAAATTAATTTAAGCAATTCATTATCTTCATGAAGTCACCTTCAGACAAATTCTCTTGTGTGTCAGATTTTTAATAATAATTTTTATTATTGTCATAAATAGGCGTACATTAAGACTGCAATGAAGTTACTGTGAAAAGCCCCTAGTCACCACACTCTGGCGCCTGTTCGGGTACAAAGGGAGAATTCAGAATCTCCAATTCATCTAACCAATGTGATACTTTCTGGTTTTGAACAGATTAATTTTTGTGGTTAATATAAACATTTACTTCAAGGCAACTAAATGGCAGAATGAGAATAATTTGACATGAAAAATGAAATGAAAATTATTTATTGTCACGAGTAGGCTTCAATGAAGTTACTGTGAAAAGCCCCTAGTCGCCACATTCCGGCGCCTGTCCGGGGAGGCTGGTATGGGAATCGGACCGTGCTGCTGGCCTGCTTGGTCTGCTTTAAAAGCCAGCGATTTAGCCTGGTGAGCTAAACCAGCCCCTTATGGGGCTGCTGCTCATCCTTTCACTATATCTATTAATTATAAAACATCAATATATTATTTGAGTGTTTTTTTTGTAAAACTATTGAATTGCTTCAAGTAACAAATACCTATATTAATTCAGTAAGAAGTCCTACAACACCAGGTTAAAGTCCAACAGGTTTGTTTCAAACACTAGCTTTCGGAGCACTGCTCCTTTCTCAGGTGAATGCAGTGCTCCGAAAGCTAGTGTTTGAAACATAAGAACATAAGAACATAAGAACATAAGAACTAGGAGCAGGAGTAGGCCATCTGGCCCCTCGAGCCTGCTCCGCCATTCAATTAGATCATGGCTGATCTTTTGTGGACTCAGCTCCACTTTCCGGCCCGAACACCATAACCCTTAATCCCTTTATTCTTCAAAAAACTATCTATCTTTACCTGAAAAACATGTAATGAAGGAGCCTCAACTGCTTCACTGGGCAAGGAATTCCATAGATTCACAACCCTTTGGGTGAAGAAGTTCCTCCTAAACTCAGTCCTAAATCTACTTCCCCTTATTTTGAGGCTATGCCCCCTAGTTCTGCTGTCACCCGCCAGTGGAAACAACCTGCCCGCATCTATCCTATCTATTCCCTTCATAATTTTAAATGTTTCTATAAGATCCCCCCTCATCCTTCTAAATTCCAACGAGTACAGTCCCAGTCTACTCAACCTCTCCTCATAATCCAACCCCTTCAGCTCTGGGATTAACCTAGTGAATCTCCTCTGCACACCCTCCAGTGCCAGTACGTCCTTTCTCAAGTAAGGAGACCAAAACTGAACACAATACTCCAGGTGTGGCCGCACTAACACCTTATACAGTTGCAACATAACCTCCCTAGTCTTAAACTCCATCCCTCTAGCAATGAAGGACAAAATTCCATTTGCCTTCTTAATCACCTGTTGCACTTGTAAACCAACCTTCTGTGACTCATGCACTAGCACACCCAAGTCTCTCTGAACAGCGGCATGCTTTAATATTTTATCGTTTAAATAATAATCCCGTTTGCTGTTATTCCTACCAAAATGGATAACCTCACATTTGTCAACATTGTATTCCATCTGCCAGACCCGAGCCCATTCACTTAACCTATCCAAATCCCTCTGCAGACTTCCAGTATCCTCTGCACTTTTCGCTTTACCACTCATCTTAGTGTCATCTGCAAACTTGGACACATTGCCCTTGGTCCCCAACTCCAAATCATCAATGTAAATTGTGAACAATTGTGGGCCCAACACGGATCCCTGAGGGACACCACTAGCTACTGATTGCCAACCAGAGAAACACCCATTTATCCCAACTCTTTGCTTTCTATTAATTAACCAATCCTCTATCCATGCTACTACTTTACCCTTAATGCCATGCATCTTTATCTTATGCAGCAACCTTTTGTGTGGCACCTTGTCAAAGGCTTTCTGGAAATCCAGATATACCACATCCATCGGCTCCCCGTTATCTACTGCACTGGTAATGTCCTCAAAAAATTCCACTAAATTAGTTAGGCATGACCTGCCTTTAACGAACCCATGCTGTGTCTGCCCAATGGGACAATTTCTATCCAGATGCCTCGCAATTTCTTCCTTGATGATAGATTCCAGCATCTTCCCTATTACCGAAGTTAAACTCACTGGCCTATAATTTCCTGCTTTCTGCCTACCTCCTTTTTTAAACAGTGGCGTCACGTTTGCTAATTTCCAATCCACCGGGACCACCCCAGAGTCTAGTGAATTTCGGTAAATTATCACTAGTGCATCTGCAATTTCCCTAGCCATCTCTTTTAGCACTCTGGGATGCATTCCATCAGGGCCAGGAGACTTGTCTACCTTTAGCCCCATTAGCTTGCCCATCACTCCCTCCTTAGTGATAACAATCCTCTCAAGGTCCTCACCTGTCATAGCCTCATTTCTATCAGTCGCTGGCATGTTATTTGTGTCTTCCACTGTGAAGACCGACCCAAAAAACCTGTTCAGTTCCTCAGCCATTTCCTCATTTCCCATTATTAAAACTCCCTTCTCATCCTCTAAAGGACCAATATTTACCTTAGCCACTCTTTTTTGTCTTATATATTTGTAAAAACTTTTACTGTCTGTTTTTATATTCTGAGCAAGTTTACTCTCATACTCTATCTTACTCTTCTTTATAGCTTTTTTAGTAGCTTTCTATTGCCCCCTAAAGATTTCCCAGTCCTCTAATCTCCCAGCAATCTTTGCCACTTTATATGCTTTTTCCTTCAATTTGATACTCTCCCTTATTTCCTTAGATATCCACGGTCGATTTTCCCTCTTTCTTCCGTCCTTCCTTTTTGTTGGTATAAACCTTTGCTGAGCACTGTGAAAAATCGCTTGGAAGGTTCTCCACTGTTCCTCAACTGTTCCACCATAAAGTCTTAGCTCCCAGTCTACCTTAGCTGGTTCTTCTCTCATCCCCTTGTAATCTCCTTTGTTTAAACACAAAACACTAGTATTTGATTTTACTTTCAAACAAACATGTTGGACTTTAACCTGGTGTTGTAAGACTTCTTACTGTGCTCATCCCAGTCCAACACCAGCATCTCCACATCATATATTAACTCAGTAGACTACTTGAGATTTCTAGCTAAGAGTATATTCATTGCATCCTTATTGGATACATTCTGTAATAAGATGTTTTTCAGAGTACAAATTCTTTTGATTCAATGCATTACGATGAGCATTATTGATGTGGAAACATCAGTGTCTTTTGGAAGGGGAAATGGTGAGTATTCTGTGACAATGTGCTAGAAATTAGTGAGGAAAATATAACTGTGAATGTAATATTATTGATGTGTAAATAGCTAGCTCACCAATTTGTGTTTGAAAAAAAGAGATCCTATGAGCGACGTCCCGTTATTTTGTTTTTGGAACATCTGGGTAATTTACTTGGTCCCTTTTAGATTTTTGTTTGCACAGCACATGCGTATGAACTTTCGCATGGTCTCAGAAAGGGGAGGATTTGCACAGCACCGCCTTCAATCTGCTCATGGGGTTGAAGAAATTGCTGCGTTTACCCTGTTAAAGCAAAGCAAACACTCAACAGGAAGTTATTGGTACTTGATGTAAGCACCGTGTTTAATGACGTGGTCCATGTTTCTGCAGTGCTACTTTACCAGACTTGTAGCTCATTTTGTTCACGATGGATAACAAGAGAATAAAATGGGAGGTCGGGACAGTTTGGAGGGTGGAATGTCATCCATGGTCGAACTGAATAGCCGAGCAGGCTTGCATCTCTTATGATTTTCTCACAGCATTGAACTGAGTTGGTGATAGGGAAGTGATAGTTTATTGGAGAGCCCAGGTGCACTAACAGAAGTTATTTTACGCTTGACAAGTTGGCTCCTTTCTCCAACAAGAAGCCATCTACTTTGACAGAAGGGTTGCAACAGATCCCGATACTAAATAATGTTGGCACCGTCTAGTAGCAAATGGTTACAATCCTAATGCATTAACAATATGGGTGCAACAGAGAACGAATGTTTACTTCACAACATTCTTTTTAACTTCTGAACTTAATGAAGATTTGGGTTTAAATCTTGATTATAGAATCGGGGCAAATAGTTTGGAAGAGTTTTTTTTTGACCTTGGGCTGTGTAGGTCACTGAATAAACGTAATTCTTAACTTTAATTATTAACCCAGGGTTCTGCTGCAAGTTGATACGAGCTCCCATGTTTGCAATGCTGTGGAGGGGAACAACGTAAATCATCCAGAAATGTGTGGCCACTCCGGACCGGCTCTCTCGTTACCAGCACAAATTGCTGAGCTACTTCAATTCGCCTCACACAGATGATAGGGCTCGCTAAATCTTGTTGCCAGTTCCCGAGATAATACTGCCAGCGACTGCTCGTTGGACAACGGATACCAGGAGCATTAATTGGTCGTTAATGATAATTTGTTCTGACCTTGGATTGATACTGATGGTGACATTTTATTTCATATGCTCCCAGGAGTTGCTGAGTCTTTTTTTAAACAATATTGCATTTGCTCAACAAATGAGCAGAGTTCCCTGCTCTTGTGCTATTTATTCCCTCCCTCGATTAAAAAGCACCAATATGTACACACATACTACATTTATTACTGTGGTGTGTCACCATGGGAGACAATTTCAGAATGGAACTTTGAAAGATAAAATTGAATTGGCTAGATGAGCTGATGATTATCAAGCCATACATTGCCTACAAGATTTGATTAGTTGTTCCTCTACACTAGTTAAAGTCATAGTAATTATTTTCCTATGTCAGTTAGGTGAACTTTTCCAGTTAAAATTTCATGCAGTGGGAGAAAGCAATAAGCTGTTTATCATGGGTTTATTTACCAAAGGTCGCTGTAGCATGGATGAAAGTAAATGTTGAATGTATGACCTTGAGTTTTTTGTTACATTAAATTATTGCTGGATTTTATCTGAGTGTTTGACTGTACAGTAGAAACACTTTGTGGTAGTATGACTAGGGAGATTATGGTACCTTAGAGCCATGCTGCCATTGGTGCAGAAGACTCGCTGCCCATTGGCTCAGGCAAGTCATGTGCCTCTCTGCCAATTGGCTGAGGCTAGTCATGTAACTACCCGCCGATTGGCTGAGAGGTTGGTAGTTCCACCTACGAGGCGGGGTATAAGAACCCGTACCGGCTGGCAGTCGGCCTTTCTCTGTACGTCTACTGCCGGGCACACAGCTAGTGTATTAAAGCCTGTTATTTGGAACTACTTCACGACTCAAGTCCAATTGATGGTGCATCAATTTAATACACTAGAATTTTGAAATGGAGCTACGGATCAAGCCAGACTGCCTCCGCATCAGCCTGCATGCTACAAATGCGTCACAATGTTTAAACACTGGCTGGCGTGTTTTAACAGCTACCTTGCCACAGTGGAAAACCGCCCGACAAGGGAACAGAAACTCCTCATTCTCCACTTGTGCGTGGGCACCGCAGTCTACTCCCTGATAGAGGATGAACTGGACTATGACGCCGCTATGGAAATGCTGAAGGGACATTTCATCAGGCCAGTGAATCAGGTCTATGCACAGCACCTCCTGGCTCCGAGGCAACAGTTCCCCGGTGAGTCCCTCGAGCCCTCATTGCCCTGGGGAGAAATTGCGCCTGCCCGCAAGTCACTGCAGCGGAGCACACCGAACCCTTGATCAGGGATGCCTTCGTCGCGGGCATGCAATCATCCCAGATACGCCAGAGGCTGCTGGAAAAGGACACCTTAAGCCTCACTGAGGCACGGACCCTCGCATCCTCCTTGGAGGTCGCTGACCGCAACGCCCACGCGTATGGCCCCGGCCACGCAGCGGCCCCTTGGGCAGCATGGCACGCGACTCCCCCCACCCCTGCCGACTCCCCACAGACCTGCGCCGCGGAACACCCCGATAAGCCCACGGGCCCCCGCTGCTACTTTTACGGTCAGGCCAAGCACCCCCGCCCGCGCTGCACCGTAACATGTAAAAGTTGCGGCAAGAAGGGCCACTATGTGACTGTCTACCAATCAAAACCGGTCGCTGCCATCCCGAACAGCGACCGCGGGTCCACCTCCCCCCCCCCCCCCCGCACTCCTCTCGTGCCCCGTGCGGCCCACGGACCCGGCTGCCTCCACCCCCCACCACCACGAGTGATCCACGGGCGCCGCCATTTTGGGCCCCCGACTCCACGTGCAAGCCCCGGGCGCCACCATTTTGGGCCCCCAACTCCACGTGCGAGCCCCGGGCGCCACCATCTTGTTCATGGACCGGCCTGGAGGACCCCACAAGTGAATACTCCATAATGGATGACGACTCTGAGTTCCTGCCACGACTCGCCGTAGTGACGCTGGATCAATCACAGCCCCGCATGCCTTCCACGGCGACCACAAAGATCCTCCTCAACAGTCATGAGACGAGCTGCCTACTGGACTCCGGGAGCACAGAGAGTTTTGTCCACCCTGACACGGTAAGATGCTGCGCACTCCCCGTTCATCCAGTAAAACACAAAATCGCTCTGGCCTCTGGTTCGCGCTCAGTTCAAATCACCGGGTGCTGCATAGCGGACCTCACGGTCCAGGGGAGGGTTTTTAAAAACTATAAACTCTTCATCCTTCCCCGCCTCTGCGCACCGGCACTCCTAGGACTGGATTTTCAGTGCAACCTGCAGAGCTTAACTTTCAAATTCGGCGGCCCTACTCCCCCCCCCCTTACTGTCTGCAGCCTCGCGTCCCTCAAGGTCGACCCCCCTTCCTTGTTTGCAAACCTCACCCCGGATTGCAAACCCGTCACCACCAGGAGCAGACGGTACAGTGCCCAGGACCGGACCTTCATCAGGTCCGAGGTCCAAAGGCTTCTGAAGGAAGGAGTAATTGAGGCCAGCAAGAGTCCCTGGCGAGCACAAGTGCTGGTGGTTAGGACTGGGGAGGAGGACCCGATGGTCATTGACTACAGCCAGACCATCAACAGGTTTACGCAGCTGGACGCGTATCCTCTCCCCTGTATTTCCGACCTGGTTAACAGGATCGCGCAGTACAAAGTCTTTTCCATGGTGGACCTTAAGTCCGTCTATCACCAGCTCCCCATCCGCGCGAGTGACCGAAAGTACACTGCGTTCGAAGCGGATGGGCGCCTCTGCCACTTTCTAAGGGTTCCATTCGGGGTCACAAATGGGGTCTCGGTCTTCCAAAGGGAGATGGACCAAATGGTTGACCAATACGGTTTACGGGCGACCTTCCCGTATCTTGACAATGTCACCATCTGCGGCCATAAACAGCAGGACCACGACATCAACCTCCGCAAATGTCTCCATACCGCAAAACTCCTTAACCTCACTTATAATAAGGATAAGTGCGTGTTCAGCACCGACCGTCTAGCCATCCTCGGCTACGTAGTGCGTAACGGAGTGATAGGCCCCGACCCCGAACGCATGCGCCTCCTACTGGAACTTCCCCTCCCCAACTCCCTCAAAGCCCTCAAACGCTGCCTGGGCTTCTTCTCATACTACGCCCAGTGGGTCCCTAACTACGGCAACAAAGCCCGCCCTCTCATCCAATCCACCACGTTCCCCCTGTCGATGGAGGCCCGCCAGGCCTTTAGCCGCATCAAAGTGGATATCGCAAAGGCCACGATGTGCGCTATCGACGAGTCCCTCCCATTCCAGGTCGAGAGCGACGCATCTGATGTAGCTCTGGCGGCCACCCTGAACCAAGCGGGCAGACCCTTGGCCTTCTTCTCCCGGACCCTCCACGCTTCCGAAATCCTCCATTCCTCGGTGGAAAAGGAGGCACAGGCCATAGTAGATGCTGTGCGACATTGGAGGCACTATTTGGCCGGCAGGAGGTTCACCCTCCTCACAGACCAATGGTCAGTGGCCTTTATGTTTGATAATGCACAGAGGGCAAGATCAAGAACGACAAGATCTTGCGGTGGTGGATCGAGTTGTCCACGTACAACTACGATATCTTGTATCGTCCGGGGAATCTCAACGAGCCTCCTGATGTCCTGTCCTGCGGTACCTGCGCTAACGCACAGGTGGACCGCCTCCGCTCCCTCCACGCGGACCTCTGCCATCCAGGGGTAACCCGCTTCTTTCATTTCATTAAGACCCGCAACCTTCCCTACTCCATCGAGGAGGTCAGGACTGTGACCAGGGATTGCCACATTTGCGCAGAGTGCAAGCCGCACTTTTACCGCCCCGAGTAAACGCATCTGATAAAGGCTTCCCGCCCCTTTGAACGTCTCAGCATGGACTTCAAAGGTCCCCTCCCCTCCAACAACCGCAACACGTATTTCTTAAATGTGATTGATGAGTACTCCCGCTTCCCGTTCACCATCCCCTGCCCCGACACGACCACGAGAACCTTCATCAAAGCCCTCCACTCCATTTTCTCCCTGTTCGGTTACCCCGCGTACATCCACAGCGACCGGGGGTCCTCTTTTATGAACGACGAGCTGCGTCAATTCCTGCTTAGCAGGGGCATCGCCTCTAGCAGGATGACCAGTTATAACCCCCGGGGTAACGGTCAGTTCGAGAGGGAGAACGGTACGGTCTGGAAGACCGTCCTACTGGCCCTGCGGTCCAGGTGACACCGGGTCTCCCACTGGCATGAGGTTCCCCCAGACGCCCTCCACTCTATTCGGTCTCTCTGTACTGCCACGAATCAAACAGCTCACAAACGTCTTCTTGTTTTCCCCAGGAAGTCGTCCTCAGGAACCCCGCTCCCAACCTGCCTGGCCACCCTGGGCCCATCCTGCTCCGGAAGCACGTGCGGGTGCACAAATCTGACCCGTTGGTTGAACAAGTCCAGTTACTCCACGCGAACCTGCAGTACGCGTACGTGGAGTATCCCGACGGACGTCAGGACATGGTCTCACTTCGGGACCTGGCACCCACCGGAGTGCGGCCATAACTCCCAGCACCCCCCCTCCAGTCCCAACCGTCCCCGGCGCCCCCGCAACCCAGCGCACAGGAACCCCCCCCCCGGCCCAGCCACCGCTAGCACCGACCAGGGGTACGGACACAGGACCACGGCCACCACTCCCGGAGTCACGGACGACCACCGCTCCAACGTCGCTGGGACCGCTGTGCAGGTCCAGCAGGACATCGAAGGCACCCATCCGGCTGATCGAGTCAATTTGATGTTCTGATGGACTTTATGGACTCTTTGTGTTCGTGCACATGTCCCTTGCATGTTTCTTTTCGTTTTTTAACTTGTTGTTCGCTTGACAACTGTGTGCGGTGTTATTGTTTTCTTGCACGATCGTTGCGGGCCAGTGGGCAGCCATAGATACCTCGGTACATCTTGAATTATCTCTAGCCATACTACCAGTCTTATGGGGCACACACCCCCCCTCCTCTCTTTCTTCCGCCTCCCCCGTCCCCCTCCCCCGGCTTCTTTCTCCACAAGGGGGAAATGTGGTAGTATGACTAGGGAGATTACGGTACCTTAGAACCATGCTGCCATTGGTGCAGAAGACTCGCTGTCCATTGGCTCAGGCAAGTCATGTGTCTCTCTGCCAATTGGCTGAGGCTAGTCATGTGACTACCCGCCGATTGGCTGAGAGGTTGGTAGCTCCGCCTACGAGGTGGGGTATAAGAACCCATACTGGCTGGCAGTCGGCCTTTCTCTGTACATCTACTGCCGGGCATACATCTAGTGTATTAAAGCCTGTTGTTTGGAACTACTTCACGACTCGAGTCAAATTGATGGTGTATCACACTTCATATAAAAAGTTCCCATGGTTCAACAAATGTATGTTTATGGGCGGGGAGTGGAATGTTCTGACAAACTTTAGCCAATTAGAGTCCAGTTGGAAAGGCAGAGGATTCTGACAGGGTGAGGCAGTAATCCTGTGTACCGCACAAATGGTACACAGTTCCGCACAAATAGTTTCTTAACTCTGTTCCGTTTGTGCTTAACATAAAGTTGGTTTTCCTGTTTTATTGATAGGAAACTATCATGGATCTGCTTTACAGTGCTTTGAATCTACAGTATTTTTCACGTTGATCCATTTATTTGATCATTAGAGGCTGTACGTTGTTACATTGAAATTTTGATCATGAAATTTATACCGTGTGGGGATAAGTGAGTTTTTAAAGTAGTGTTTTTAAAGTCATTAAAATATTAATGATTAAGTTCATCGTTATGGGGACAAATATGAAACTCCTTTGCAAAATATTAAACATCTAAGACTAAAGAATGTAACAATTGTAAGGGAGGGGTGTAGAACCCATCCCTATTTAAATACACTGGGAAGTCAATAACCTGGGTTGGATGCCCAAGCTTTTTATTTCCGGTACATATGAAGTTTACATCAAATATTCCCATTAATTTGCAGAGATCTTTAAGTTGGTGATACTGAAAATCTTAGTGTTTAATTTAAGATTTACCCTTAAATGAGGCAGCAGCAGTAAGAACCATTCTTTCCAAACTTTCAAATCATAAAATACAAACAAGACCAAACCGTGAGTGAGAAACATCAGGACAGAGTTAAATCAGCATTGAGAACTGGCTGTCAGAGCCAGGGGGACTTCAAGTTTGAATATCCCTGACTTGACTGCAGGAGTAGTTTTTCAAAGTGCAACAGGATTTTCACACCTTTACTCCACGTTCGAAAGTCCAAATGTGTCAGTAGCTTGGCACGGAAATGTGTCCTGTGTGCAATAACTGCTTTCGTATTGTGGGTTTGACCTTCTTTCCTCTTCTGATTACTCGACTGCATTATCACTACACACAAATTAATCAACAGCAAAAGTCAGACAGAGAAACAGTTTTTTGGACACAGTCACAGATAACATGCTGGGATGAACATTTACCTTTACTGTAGGTATTGGACTGGTTGCCTGTTTTGCCCCTGTCAATTGCAGTTGGAAAGGGAAAGTGAATCATGGACGAGTGGATGATAGGATATTGCCAGTGTTGTGCCTGACAAATTTGAACAATGTTAAAACAATGCTACAGTCAGTTCAGGAACTTCCGACCTTTGGTATGTGAATGTACAAACCTCAAAATAGAATCTTCAATAGATTTACTGGTTGGTAAGTACATGATCCTAGTTTGGATTTTTGGCTTGGAAAACTTTGAAAAAAGTTGAGTTACTGTGATATATTTATTTTTTCAAATGTTGAACCTATTACTCCTACAATAGTTTAATTAATAAACATTGTTTTAAAGTAATGATTTGAGATTTCAAAGAGAAATGGACAGAATTGCAATGTAATCTCCAGGTCATCAGCTAAAATCATGGACGGTCTTATAACCCCATGTAGATAGTGGAAACTGATTTATGAAGCCACCCAAAACTAATGAATGTAATTCTAAATGCATAGAATTACTGAACTCAAACTGCCTAATAAAATTAACTTATTCGCTGTAAAAATTCGTTTTGTGTACTGTGGTATGGAAATGAATTCAATGAAACAGGATACTGAAATCAAATTATGCCCCAAACACAGTGATCCCAGTAAGACTTAATTGTCTATAATTACTGGAGTTTTTCACAATTTGGTTGAATACTGCAATAAGGTCAGCATTGCTGAATTGTAAATAATAATATATTACTTTGTGATTAACTGAATCAGTGTCTCTTTTTAAACCAATAAGGTGTACAGATTAATTAGATTTTATTTATTGTTGAGGCATTTGCAAGTTGGAATGTAATTATAAATGTTTTGGCTCAGTGATTTATTTGAATTGTTATCTGTACCAAAATGTGGCATTTGGAGTATGATCAGTATCGTTGGATGCAAAATATTAGTAGCAAAATATTAGTAGCATTGCATTTGGTAAAGCAGTGCCTAAATCAAAGCTAAACCACAGAATATATCAAAGCTATGTAATGATGTACTAGAGAAAGGTGTTCAACTACATTCCACAGTCGGTGCATATGAATGTGATACTCTATTGTCATCCTCTGAAAGCTGAGCAAATGACATTAGCATTCTAAAGCAAAGTATGATATCGTTGGCCCTCCAGTCAATTATGATATTGTTTTTTTGCTCCTAACCACTTGCACATTGTGTAGCATTTGTAAGTGTCATGGTTATGGTACTGAGCTAGGAACTCGGAGATTAAAAATTCAAACCCGTCATGGCAAGTTGTGAAATTTAATTAAATAAAATCTGGTAAATGATCATAAAAGCTGCTGGGTGAGGGGAGGTGGTGGCGTAGTGGTATTGTCACTGGACTAGTAATCCAGAGACCCAGAGTTCTCTGGGGTCCCAGGTTCAAATCCCACTACGGCAGAAGGTGAAATTTGAATTCAATAAAGGCTGCTGGGTTATCATAAAACCCAACTGGATCACTAATGTCCTGCAGGAATGGAAACTTGCCATTCCTCACCTTATCTGACATGCATGTAACACCAATATTCGATGGGGTCTTAATGTCCTGTAAGGTGATCGAACAAGCCAACCATAAATATATCATAAGGACCCATCAGCCATAAACTAGGCATCAGACCTGAACAATACTCGAGCAATCCCAGTAAAACTGACCCTGCAAAATCCTTCTCTCTAACATCTGGGGATTTGTGCTTGTGTTGATCCAACTCCAACAAACTATTCGAGGAACAGCTTGGCAGGATCACATTTATCTCAAACATCTGTGGACAAATGCGCCAAGGTCCCTTTGCTCCTCAGACCTTCCCCGTGTCAGGCCATTCATTGAATACTGCCTTGGCGCATACTATCACCTCATACTTTTCGGGGTTAAATTCCATCTGCCATTTTTCTGCCCATTTGACCACCCCGTCTCCATCTTCCTGTAACCCAAGACACTCCACCTCACTGTTAACCACCCAGCAGCCAATCTTTGTGTCAACCACAAACTTACTGATCCTACCCCCCAAAGTAGTCATCAATGTCATTTATATAAATGACAAACAATAGGGGACCCAGCACAGATCTCTGTGGTTCGCCACTGGACACTGGCTTCCAGTTACTAACACAGCTGATGTGCTGTTCCATAATGACAGCATCATTGTTGTTCCCTGGATATTAATCATGTGCATGACTGTTTTCCTGTGGCATCACCTCAACATTTATGGTGTGGCCTCCTTTCCTGTTCCATGTCCGGATTAAGGTTTCCATGTAATAAATCTTTATTAGTGTCACAAGTAGGCTTACATTAACACTGCAATGGGTTCCATGCACCATTCCCATGAGATTTGGGAAACCATCTGTGAGAGGGTGGGATGGAGGAGTTGGAGGGTGGGGGGTGGGATGGAATTATGTCCTCTCCGGCTGGTGTTTTTGTTCTGCCTAAAAAGATGATTAGTTGTGTCCCTTGGCAAATACAATGTTAGTCACTTGCTTTATTCAAGATTGAATGCAAATTAGGTTACCCTGCAGCTGTCAACTGCAGTGACTTTGAATGAGCCTGTTGCATGGATGCTTGCTGACAGAGTAACTTGCAGGAATATCCATCCCATTTCTTAAGGTTCCCTGGATATCAGTCGGCAGCAGATGGCATAGCTTTGGTTATTGCCTTTGTAATCAAGTGGATGAGGTGAAGACAGCTCTCTGATGTGCTGAGGTAGGGATAGCATGAACATAGAACATACAGTGCAGAAGGAGGCAATTCGGCCCATCGAGTCTGCACCAGCCACTTAAGCCCTCACTTCCAACCTATCCCCGTAACCCAATAACCCCTCCTAACCTTTCTTTTGGACACTTAAGGGCAATTTATCATAGCCAATCCACCTAACCTGCACGTCTTTGAACTGTGGGAGGAAACCGGAGCACCCGGAGGAAACCCATGCAGATACGGGGAGAACGTGCAAACTCCGCACAACAGTGACCCAGCAGGGAATCGAACCTGGGACCCTGGCGCTGTGAAGCCACAGTGCTAACCACTTGTGCTACCGTGCTGCGTGGTGAGTCCTGGAGTACTGACTGAGTAATGATGGGGCATGGAAGTGGGGCAGGGAAAGAAGGGGCCAGGAAACGCCATTTGATTGCATGGCGGAGGCAACAGAAAGTAGTTTCAAGGGGGTGCTCAGAGCTGACAGGGGATGGATGCGAGAGACAGCAGGAGAGAGAGCAGACGAGTGGATGGGAATTGGAATGAGTGAGAAGAGATTTGAATCCTTTGCCACCTCATCTCAAGATGTTTTAAAGGCTTTTTCCCAATAGTAAGCTAGAAAATCTGTTTGTTTAAACAGTGTATCAGTTCGACTTTCATTTTTAAATGTTGAATAGGGAGTTCCCCAGTCACCTAACGTGGGAACGCCTTGAGGAAATCCTGTTACACTGAAATTAAAGTGACATTTCTGACTGTAAGCAGAAACCCTTCCTAAATTAATGAAGTTCTTTTGCTTTTTAAAAGCAGGAGAGTTTTTTTAAAAATGCTGATAATATCTAATATGTAGTCGAAGAAAGACAAACGCTACACTTCAGAAGATTAGTACACTTTAATTGTACACTTTCTGATGTGCTACTTAGAAAGTAGCACATCCTCCAATACTAATTTGAATAGCTAGATTGCTAATATGTTTACAATATAAATAAACATTAAAGCCTATATGGAACTAATTGATCTTTAACACTATTTTTACATTGGGAATAGCTTTATACAAATACCCCTCCTGACTGACCTAAAGTAAGGCTTTGGCTTCATTAGAATTACTATTAAATTGCCTCTGCTGTACTATGTTTTGTTTCCCTTTGTTAAACAACAAAACATCCACAATGTCTCAATCTGAATGAGTAACAGAATGCAGCACAAAAGCGTTTTTCTAAAGAATCCATTTTTGAGTTCTTCACATCCTGTACTGAATGATGTAATTGAATAGAGAAATTCAGCAGCCAATGAAAATGCAGTTTGTTATGAAATATCTGAAACATTAAGTGAACTGAAATGTGAGATCTGATATTTTGTTTAAAGCTGACGATGAATACCTGGAAGTTGCTGTACTGGAAAGTGAGAGCTTCATGTCTCTACGAGGAGAAATTGCGTAAGTACCTTATTTTCAGATGACCACTTTTAAATTTTCTGGGTTTTACTCTTCACAAGAGCAGGATTAAACATGCAGACAAATTGTTAAAGTGCTCTGAATATTAATCTAATAAATCTGACTCTTTTAAATTGTAGGAATAAATACTTCTGTTCAAGGTTAAAAAGGGTTACTCATTGGGAAAGTCTTGTACCCTGCCCTCGCAAGATTTTCCTATCGGAAATCTCTCCCTTCTAGTTGTTACAGATGTTAATTATGGGCAGCCGCCCATGTGGGACCAGACTGAAAGCTGCCAAAATGCCTGGAAATCGTGTTAGAGGCTGGAAACTCTGACTATACCCAATCAGGAGAGGCCCTGTTTGAGGATCTCCATTTCTAAGACAAAATCATTGTTGGAAAAAAATTATGAAATGAGCTTCTGGAAAGAATATATTATTTAGCATTTTGGGAAAATATTTTCATTACACTCTCCCTTCCCTAAATTGGAAAATTAGATGCCTGTGCATTTTCACCTGATACTTTATGATTTTGGTTTTGGATGGTGTGAAAACACAAATTCAGCAAGGGAAAAGTGCTGATCCACAAAATACCTGGCAGTCTATTAAACTGTTTCCAAAACTAATAAACCTCATTGTTTGCTTCCTCAAAATGATCCACCTCTCTACTCATTTTTGTTGATCCACCACCATTGCTTCCATGGACACATTCAGCACCCATTTGTGTGAAGTAATAAAATCAAAACTGTTGGCATTTTCCCTCTTCTAAGCTTGAATTCATGTCTCTAACCTGAAAGTTTGTGGTAATATGAAGCATATTATCTAAGTTTATTTAGATTCCCTTAAAATATTTTTTAAAGTAGAATTGTGGTGAGAAAAATGGTATGTAATCCATATGTTGTGAACATTTGCTGCCTTGCACAAATTCACAATCAACTCCAGATTTGTACTCTTATCCTTCTGGCCATCTTTTTCTTCACAACTTCAGTGTAAATTAGATGTCTACAACTTAGATGTTGCAACTTGGGACTGAGCTTGGGAGGAACTTCTTTACCCAAAGGGCTGTGAATCTATGGAATTCCCTGCCTAATGAAGCAGTTGAAGCTCCTTCATTAAATGTTTTTAAGATAAAGATAGTTTTTTGAAGAAAACCACCTGGTCTAGGTCACGGGAGGCCCCTCTACTGACCGCCCCGATGCTACACATAGGGAAGCTGGAGCCATTTAATACAGGTGCAGATGATTGGGGAACAATACATCGAAAGCTTGCAATATTTTTTTTACGACGAATGCGATTAAAACATCTGCCCCTGCCTATCAGGCCACCTACACCAGCGGTGACTGGCGAGGTCATTACCGTCCTCCATTCTATGGGCTTGTTACCGGTCACGACATCTCACATTCGCAGGTGGACCCAGGCTGACCCTCAGCTATCACATGTATGCCACATGATGTAGTATGGGGCTCAGCACCGGGCTTTCCCACAGGACCTGAGGCCAATATTAAGAAGATGCAGGAGCTTAGCACAGAGAATGGAGTACACCTTTGGGGACCTGCATGGTAGTCCTCAAACATGGATGAGGCCTACTCCTGATGGTCCTCACAATGGACACCCAGGGATGTCTAAGATGAAAATGTTAGCTCGCAGCTATGTTTGGTGGCCCACCATCAACGTGGACATCAAACGGGTGGCCCAGCACTGGGTCCAGTGTCTGGCACACCAGAAGTTGCCTCCTGCAGCCCTGCTCTATCCATGGGAATGGGCGGATCATCCGTGGTCTCAGCTCCATATAGACATTGCAGACCCCTTTCAGGGCTCAATCTTTCTCATCCTCATCAATGCTCACTCTAAGTGGAAGGCGGTCCTCCAGGTACAGGTGGCGACGGCCAGGGCCACCATAGAAAAACTCCGGCACATTTGTAGTATGCACGGCATACCTAAGCTGTTGGACAATGGGACGGCTTTCCCAAATACAGAATTTGCGGCGTTCCAATCCACCAACGGGGTCCAATGTGAGGACCACCCCGTACCACCTAGCTTTCAATGGGTTGGCCGAGCAGGTGGTGCAAACCCTCACGCTGGGAATGAAGAAGCAGACATTGGGTTCCTGGGGGACCTGCTTGAACAGGTTCTTATTCTGCTACCGGACGACCCGCATGCCAAGGCAGGCATTGTGCCAGCTGAAATGTTGATGGCCCACTGCCTCTGCACATGGTTAAATCATGTCTCTCTGGATGCTGATGCATTCTGGACCAAACTGAGGCAGTCACAGTCTGCCGCAAACAGCTGTGTGAGTTCGCCTTAGGAAAGGCGGTACACGTCTGGAATTTCAGCGATGGAGACGCTTAGATCCCGGGCATCATGAAAACGGGACCCATTTCCTACTGAATATGGGCACAGGGCTGTGAGTCTTATCGCCATGTGGACCACGTCCGAAGCCGCGTGCTGGATACTCCAGCCGTTGATTCAAATGTCCCAGCTCTGCCATCTTCACCGCTGCCCCTGTTGCCACCGCCGCCCCTGACTCCGCCGACTGTCAAGAATCCAAGGGTTGAAATTAGGACCATACGGTTTCCCATGGTCTCCATGGAATATGAACTGCCCCTTTAAGGAGGCGGGGCTTCCCCTTAACAGGGAGAGCCCCAAATCTCTCAAAAACCCTGCTGGTCAGGGAAGGAATCGCTTTGGAGAGTGAAGAAGTTTGGATTTGTGTCATAATAAACCTTGCTCATTAACTTCCGCTCATTGTCTATGTGTCCTGTTTATTGCAGATTCAATAAGTCCCTTCACAAAACTGTTTTCAAACTAATTGTAGCATCCACCTCGAATGATGTTCCACTGCAGTTATTCTCTTTGCCATTATATGCATATCCTTACACTCTACCAGATTCTGGTTGTTGTTGTGAACTTTGTCCTCTTATTATTTATTGGTTGTAGGGTGGCATGTGGCGCAGTGGAAAGCACTGGGACTGCGGCGCTGAGGACCTGGGTTCGAATCCCAGTCCTGGGTCACTGTCCGTGTGGAGTTTGCATATTCTCCCCATGACTGCGTGGGTTTCACTCCCACAACCCAAAGATGTGCAGGGTAGGTGGATTGGCCACGCTAAATTGCCCCTTAATTGGACACAAAAAAATAATTGGGTACTCTAAATTTATTTTTTTTAAATGCATTGGTTTTTACTTAATACCAGGTCCAATAATCCCCCTGCTCTTTCAGATTCATTTCATGTTTTTACATTTGGTACTGCATCACAAACAGACTCTCCACCTCTCATGATCCAAATTATATCATCTTTTCTAAATTCTTGCCAGTGGACACTGACTTAAATGGAGTTTCTTTTTTTTAAATAAATTTAGAGTACCCAAATAATTTTTTCCCATTAAGCGGCAATTTAGCGTGGCCAATCCACCTACCCGGCTCATCTTTGGGTTGTGGGGTGAAACCCACGCATGTACAAACTCCACACGTACAGTGAGCCTGGGCTGGGATCGAACCTGGGACCTCGGCACCGTGAGGCAATAATGCTAACCACTGCCCACTGTACTGCCCTTAACTGGAGTTTCTATGGATTTGTTGTGTAGTCTGTTGCACCAAGATTTAGGCTAAACATGCCACCAGGCGGTTTATTGAACTAAGAACAGGTACTTGGAAAAACACCTTTCCCTCATTTACAAACCAAAACCAAAGACTCAGCAATATTTAAACAACACCTAGATCTTTGAAAATTATTATTCACCCTAAATGGAAAAATCCAAATATAGTCAAATGGCCTAATGATTGAAGGCTTGATAGGTTGAACTTGAGTAAACCGCATTGAGAATTATAGCCTATCCAAAAAGGTTAATCTCCAATTATAAATTTAGTTTCCTTTCACATAAAGGAACACTGTATCCCCACCCCATCATCACCATTTGTATCTCTAATCAGTATCTTGTGATCTGTACCTCATGTTTACACAACCCCTGCCACTATTGTCCACCTTTTTGAATGAGTTTCGCCCTCACAACCCAAAGATGTGCAGGGTAGGTGGATTGGCCATTCTAAATTGCCTGGCCATTCTAAATTGCCCCTTAATTGGGAAAAATGAATTGGGTACTCTAAATTTATTTTAAAAAAGGAAAAAAAACTATTGTCCACCTTTCTTTTTTGTTTGAAAACATTTTATTAAGGCATTTATGATTTTATAACACCAATTACAAATGTAAACATAACTCAGTAAATAGCAACACCCCCCCCCCCTCCCCAGCCAACAACAATACCCAGCCAACATTGCTTACACCCACTGTTTCCCAGTCCCCCCTTCTCCACTTGCTGAACTCGCCTAAACTAAACAAAGCTATCTCCCCCCCCCCCCCCCACCCCCCCCACCCACACCCCTCACCCCGCTTACTGTATCTGCTAACAGTTTAATGTTCCTAAAAGAAGTCGATAAACGGCTGCCACCTCCTGGATGAACCCTAACCCCAAGCCCGAGAAACCCGGCCATGTCACTAACCCAAACCCCCGATTTCGGGGGCTCTGGGTCCCTCCACGCCAATAAGATCCGTCTCCAGGCTACCAAGAAGGCAAAGGCCAAAACATCAGCCTCTTTCGTCCCCTGGACTCCCGGGACTTCTGGCACTCAAAATCGCCACCCATGGACACGGTGCCACTCTTGCCTTTAGTACCTTGGGCATGACATTGGCAAATCCCTGCCAGAATCCCCTAAGCTTCGGATATGCCCAAAACATGTGAATTTGATTTGTGTGCCCTCCCGCACACTGCCCACATTTGTCCTCCACCCCTTCAAAAAACCTTCTGGGGCACCGTCATGTGTGCCCAGTGAACCGCCTTAATTGTATCAGGCCGAGTCTGGCACATGATGAGGACATGCTGACTCTGCTCACGAGCATCCTCCCATTGAACCTCCAGCTCCTCCTCCCAGCTTAACCTCCCAGCTTAACCTCCCTATCTGGGTTCCCTCACACTCCCTGAGCTCTTTATAAATTTCTGAGACCTTCCCCTCCCCCACTCCCATTTTCGAAACTATCCTGTCCTGTATCCCCTGGGACGGTAGAAGTGGGAAGGTCGAAACCTGCCTTCGCACAAAGTCCCTCACCTGCAGATAACGAAACCCATTCCCTCCTCCTCAAACTCCTCCTCCAAATCCTCCAAATATGGAAAAATCCCATCAATAAACAGGTCCCCTAGCCGCTCAATCCCTGCTCTCTGCCACCTCCGAAACCCTCCATCCAGCCTCCCTGGCACAAACCGGTGGTTCCCACAAATTGGGAGCCCACATTGATGCTCCCGCTACCCCCATATGCTTTCGGCACTACCCCCATACCCTCCGAGCTGCCACTACCACCAGCCTCCCTCCACCCATGGGAGTGGCCGGGGTGGCCATGGTCACGATTATGCATCGATCTTGCGGGCCCTTTCCCAGGCTTAGCATTTCCACTAATAGTGGAGGCCCACTCTAAGTGGTTAGAGGTCCACCCGATGACAACAACCATGTCACAGGCCATGATCAAGGAGCTCCTTTAGCGTCCACAAAATCCTGGAGATTTTAGTGCCGGACAAAGGCACGGCATTCACCTGCTTGGAGTTTAGGGATTTCCTGAGGACGAACTGATTTCTGTCACATGAAGACGGCTGCTTACACCCATCCTCAATGAGTTGGCCAAGTCGTGGGTGCAGACTTCAGGATGGGCATGGGGAAACAGACCTTGATTCCCCGGAGGATCGCTCGGCCCGGTTTTTGTTTTATTACTATACCACACCATAGGGGTAGCACCTTCTGAGCTGTTGATGGGACGTCGGATGCGCATATGGCTGAGCTTCATCCTGCCTGACACTGGGAAGAAATGCTGTGATGAAGCAGACCCATCCGGGAATTTGGCCTGTGTGCGGAATTTTGTTGATGGCACCTTATGGATTGTGGTGAAGCAGATGGGTCTGTTCTCTCACTCAGTGCGAGCACAAGGGCAAGAGGCAAACAGGCATGCATACCATCAAGGGCGTAGGTGTTCGTTCCTCCGCAGCTGCCATTGCTATGTTTGGAGGGGGACTTGCTCCACCACTTGGAAATGCGGCCCGCTGAAACTGTGGACCAGGAGTCCGACATGGAAACACAACCAACTGAGGTGGCCATAGATCCGGTGGCATTCGCTGGCCCAGTGAGGTGGTGCCACTCTGACCTTTCACCCAAATTCACCACTCCACATTCACTACACTGCTAATGCCTGAAAGGCAGCCCCTGGCAAAGTGGGCTAAGGATCAGACCCCTCCAACCATCGAGATGAACGTTTGGACTTGGGGGGGGGGGGGGGGGGGGGGGGGGGGGGGGGGGATTATAACTCGACCGGAGGATATGGGGTCTGTGCCATTAGGTTTCCCATGGCCTTACCTGAGTATGATCTGCCCAGATGAGGGGGCAGAGCTCGACCCTTTACCAAGGGTGCTCCGGGACATGTATACGCCAGCCCGAGCATGGACTGAGCAAGGGACATACACCGGTCCGAGTGTGGGTTGAGCAAGGGAGATACACTGACCCGAGTGTGGGCCGGGCAAGGGCACATACACTGACCCGAGCAAGGGAGATACCCTGGCCCGAGTGTGGGCCGGGCAAGGGAGATACCCTGTCCCAAATGTGGGCCGGGCAGGGGCACATACACTGACCCAAGCAAGGGACATACACCGGTCCGAGTGTGGGTTGAGCAAGGGAGATACTCAGGCCCGAGTGTGGGCCGGGCAAGGGCACATACACTGACCCGAGCAAGGGAGATACCCTGGCCCGAGTGTGGGCTGGGCAGGGGAGATACACCGGCCCAAATGTGGGCCGGGCAAGGGCAGATACACCGACCCGAGTATGTGCTAAGCAAGGGAGATACTCAGGCCCGAGTGTGGGCCGGGCAAGGGCAGATACACCGACCCGAGCAAGGGAGATACACCGACCCGAGCAAGGGACAGACCACGGCCTGAGTATGGGCTATGCAAGGGAGATACCCTGGCCCGAGTGTGGGCTGGGCAGGGGAGATATACCGGCCCGAGTGTGGGCCGGGCAGGGGAGATACACTGGCCCGAGTGTGGGCCGGGCAAGGGGGAGATACACTGGCCCAAGTGTGGGCCGGGCAGGGGAGATACACCGGCCCGAGTGTGGGCCGGGCAAGGGGGAGATACACTGGCCCGAGTGTGGGCCGGGCAGGGGAGATACACCGGCCCGAGTGTGGGCCGGGCAAGGGGGAGATACACTGGCCCGAGTGTGGGCCAGGCAGGGGAGATACACCGGCCCGAGTGTGGGCCGGGCAAGGGGAGATACACCGGCCCGAGTGTGGGCCGGGCAGGGGAGATACACCGGCCCGAGTGTGGATCGGGCAGGGGAGATACCCCGGCCCGAGTCTGGGCTGAGCGAGGAGGATACACCGGCCCGAGTGTGGGCCGGGCAGGGGAGATACACCGGCCCGAGTGTGGGCCGGGCAGGGGAGATACACTGGCCGGAGTGTGGGCCAGGCAGGGGAGATACACTGGCCCGAGTGTGGGCGGGCAGGGGGAGATACACTGGCCCGAGTGTGGGCCAGGCAGGGGGAGATACACTGGCCCGAGTGTGGGCCAGGCAGGGGGAGATACATCGGCCCGAGTGTGGGCCGGGCAAGGGGAGATACACTGGCCCGAGTGTGGGCCGGGCAAGGGGAGATACACTGGCCCGAGTGTGGGCGGGCAGGGGAGATACACCGGCCCGAGTGTGGGCCGGGCAGGGGAGATATACCGGCCCGAGTGTGGGCCGGGCAGGGGAGATATACCGGCCCGAGTGTGGGCCGGGCAGGGGAGATACACCGGCCCGACTGTGGGCCAGGCAAGGGAGATACACCGGCCCGTGTGTGGGCTGAGAAAGGGAGATACCTGTGGTGAATATAACTTAGTAATTCACACTGTATTTACCAATACCATTGTAAGTGCAGTAGCATTATCCGACCACTAGGGGGAGTAGCTCTGGGAATGCTCAGGAGTTTGAAAAGGGCTCCACCCTTGGCTCCGCCCACGACTCCTCCCCCTGGACTGCTGTATAAATACCCTTGTCCAGAGCCAGCCTGCCAGTTCATCGAGAGTTCAACGGGTAACAGGCTGGCTCTGTAGTAAGTAGATTAAAACCACTGTTCATATCTTAAAGCACGTGTCTAGTGATTTGATGGTTCCATCAATTTAATCTACTTAAGAACAGTCAGGATCGATCATGGAATCAGCCCTCAAGCCTGAATGCCTGGAACTCGACCCACAGTATGCAGAGGCAAAAGAAATCTTTTCCCACTGGCTACGGTGCTTTAAGTCCTACCTGGCAGAAGCGAGCACAGCCGAAACAACAGAGGAACAGAAGTTAAGTCTACTGCACGCGAGGGTGAGCCACAGAATCGCTACGCAACTAAACTCGGCCGGTTCATATACTGCAGCGCTGGTGATACTCGATAAGATATATGTAAGGCCCATTAACGAAGTTTACGCACGCCATGTGTTCCCGACTTGCCGCCAGCAGCCTACAGAATCACTCCCCGAATTTTTAAGAGAGCTCAATAATCTATCAAATGACTGTAACTATCAAGCGGTTACCGCGGCTGAACACAGAGAAATTGCTGTATGCGATGTTTTTGTAGCGGGCCTCAGGTCTAATTATGTGCGGCAACGACTGCTGGAAAAGGGGGCCCAAGACCTAGAAACAACTGCGGAAATTGCTACTACGGTGGAGATCTCCTTCTGCAGCCTCACCTTGTTCCCCGCAATGCAATCATTGGCCCCCGACCTGCGACTCCCCCAGGCCTGTGCCACGCAGCCGCCCAGCCACCATGCTGCCCCAGCCAGCCACTATGCTGCTCCAGCCTGCCATTTCTGCGGCCAGAATCAGCACCCGCGGCAGCACTGCCCGGCCCGCAATGCGACCTGCAGCAGCAGCGGGCGGAAAGGCCACTACGCGCGAGTGTGCCTCGCAAAAAGGGCCCCAGCTTCCAACTCCCCAGCGGCACAAAGTAATCGCTCCCCACACCCGCAGGGCCCAAAACGCTGCAGCCTATTCCCCGACCCCGCCCCCTCCCGCCACGTGCAATCATGGGGGCCGCCATCTTGCCAAACCTCCACCACGCGGCTGGCCACGTGCGACTCATGGGGGGCCGCCATCTTGGACGCCATCTTCCTCGCCGCCCGCCACGTGCGATCCATGGGCCCGACCTGCATTTCCACACTCGGACAACTCATCGGAAGAGTATGACCTCCCCGGGCGCTCGTCATGCGGCCCGCAACTCGGCACAGTCACCCTGGATCAATCACGCCCGAAGCATCTGCGAAATTCGATGGCAGAGGTCCAAATCAACGGGTACAACACGCCATGCCTTTTCGACTCCGGGAGCACTGAGAGCTTCATACACCCAGACCTGGTAAGACGCGGTTCGCTCCCCGTTTTCCCCGTGCGGCAAACTATCTCGCTCGCTTCAGCTCCCATTCTGTCCCAATCCAGGGGCGCACCGCCGCGACACTCACAATCCGAGGTGCTAGCTACTCAAAATTTCAGCTCTACGTTTTGCCAGACCTCTGCGCGCCACTCTTATTAGGCCTAGATTTTCAGTGTAACCTTAAGAGCCTCACCCTCAGCTTCAGCGGGCCCCTGCCCCCACTCACTATCTGCAGCCTCGCTACGCTGCGAATCCCCCCCTCCTCTCTTCGCCAATCTCACAAAGGACTGTAAACCCGTAGCCACTCGTAGCAGGCGATACAGCCTGCAGGATAGGGTATTTATCAGATCAGAGGTCCGAAGGCTACTCAGTGAGGGGATTATAGAGGCCAGTAATAGTCCCTGGAGAGCTCAGGTGGTGGTCATTAAGACCGGGGAAAAATTCCGCATGGTTGTCGACTATAGTCAGACCATAAATAGATTTACGCTCCTCGACGCGTATCCCCTCCCCAGGATTGCAGACATGGTAAATCAGATCGCCCAGTATCGGCTCTTTTCCACGGTGGATCTGAAGTCTGCATACCACCAGCTCCCAATCTGCCCGCAGGACCGCCACTACACGGCGTTCGAGGCCGATGGCCGCCTCTTCCATTTCCTCCAGGTCCCCTTCGGCATCACTAATGGGGTCTCGGTGTTCTAACGAGCAATGGATCGAATGGTGGACCAGTACGGGCTGCGGGCCACGTTTCCGTACTTGGACAATGTCACCATCTGCGGCTATGACCAGCAGGACCACGACGCCAACCTCTACCGTTTTCTCCAGATGGCTCAGAAATTAAACCTCACTTATAACAAGGAGAAATGCGTTTTCCGCACAAACAGACTGGCCAGCCTCGGCTGCGTCATGGAAAACGGAGTCCTGGGCCCAGACCCGGACAGCATGCACCTCCTCTTAGAACTCCCCCTCCCTCATTGCCCCAAGGCCCTCAAACGGTGCTTGGGGTTCTTCTCCTACTACGCCCAGTGGGTCCCTCAATATGCGTACCAAGCCCGTCCATTCTTTAAGGCCACACGATTTCCCCTGTCAGCTGAGGCACGCCAGGCCTTCAACTGCATCAAGGAGGACATCGCCAAAGCAGCCATGCGGGCTGTGGATGAATCCACTCCATTCCAGGTTGAGAGCGACGCCTCAGAGGTCGCTCTAGCAGCCACACTAAATCAGGCAGGGAGACCAGTCGCATTTTTCTCCCGTACCCTCTCCGCTTCAGAACTCCGACACTCCTGAGTCGGGAAAGAAGCACAAGCCATTGTGGAGGCTATTCGTTACTGGAGGCACTACCTCGCAGGTAGGAGGTTCACCCTCATCACCGACCAAAGATCGGTTGCCTTTATGTTTGATAACTCGCAAAGGGGCAAAATAAAAAATGATAAAATTCTTTGGTGGAGGATCGAACTCTCCACCTATAACTACAATATTAAGTATCGACCCGGGAAGCTCAACGAGCCTCCGGATGCCCTATCCCGCGGGACATGTGCCAGCGCGCAGATTGACCGACTGAAAGTCATCCACAACGACCTCTGCCACCCGGGGGTCACCCGGCTCGCCCACTACATCAGAGCCCGAAACCTGCCTTTCTCCAACGAGGAGGTAAAAGCGGTCACCAGGGACTGCCCAATCTGTGTGGAGTGCAAACCGCACTTCTATAGACCAGACAGGGCCCACCTGGTCAAGGCTTCTAGGCCCTTTGAACGCCTCGCGATTGATTTCAAAGGGCCACTCCCCTCAACTAACAAGAACGTTTACTTTCTAAACGTCGTAGATGAGTTCCCCCGTTCCCCATTTGCTATCCCGTGCCCCGACATGACCTCCCACACAGTCATTAGGGCCCTGCATAGCATCTTCACCCTGATTGGTTTCCCCAGCTCCATGCACAGCGACCGGGGTTCGTCCTTCATGAGCGACGAGCTGCGTCAGTGCCTGCTCGACAAGGGCATTGCCTCGAGCAGGACCACCAGCTATAACCCCAGGGGGAATGGGCAGGTGGAGAGGGAGAACGCAACGGTCTGGAAGACCGTCCTACTGTCCCTCCGGTCTAGAAAGCTCCAAGTCTCCCAGTGGCAGGAAGTCCTCCCAGACGTGCTCCACGCTATTAGGTCCATCTTATGCACAGCGACCAATCAGACCCCTCACGAGAGGTTCTTCATTTTTTCCAGGGGCACTACCATGGGGGTCTCACTTCCGGCATGGCTGAGGACACCAGGCCCGGTACTCCTGAGGAAACACGTCAGGGCACACAAAACCGACCCCCTTGTTGAGAAGGTGCGCCTGCTCCACTCCAACCCCCAGTACGCCTTCGTCGACTTTGTCAGGACACAGTATCCCTCCGAGATCTGGCACCGGCCTTTGTCAGGACACAGTATCCCTCCGAGATCTGGCACCGGCCGGATCCAGCACCCCCTCTACCCCCACAGAAGGACCCCTCACCCTACACTCCATGCTGCCACCCCCTCGCGCTCCCGAGCCCACAAGCTCGCTCCACCAGTTCCGTGCACCCGCGCTGGCCAGCCCCCAGCGCCCCCAGTCCCCGGTCGAACCAGAAGAGTATGAAGCTCGGACACAACCCTCCCTGGAGTCCGCCATCGTACCCCAGCACACAACACCCATCCAGCACCGCAAGAGGCTGCAACCCCGGTGCTCCGCAGATCACAGCGGACAGTTCGACCACCGGACAGACTGACTTTGTAGACCACCACCCCCGCCGGACTTGATTTTTTTTTGCAGGGGGTGAATGTGGTGAATGTAACTTAGTAATTCACATTGTATTTACCAATACCATTGTAAGCGCAGTAGCGTTATCCAACCACTAGGGGGAGTAGCTCTGGGAATGCTCAGGAGTTTTTACAGGGCTCCACCCTTGGCTCCGCCCACGACTCCTCCCCCTGGACTGCTGTATAAATACCCTTGTCCAGAGCCAGCCTGCCAGTTCATCGAGAGTTCAACAGGTAACAGGCTGGCTCTGTAGTAAGTAGATTAAAACCACTGTTCATATCTTAAAGCACGTGTCTAGTGAATTGATGGTTCCATCAATACACCGGCTTAAGTGTGGGCTGAGCAAAGGAGATACACTGGCCCAAGTGTGGGCCAGGCAAGGGAGATACACTGGCCTGAGTGTGGGCCGGCCAGGGGAGACCCTTTGGGGAGTAGAGTGTGAAGTGAGTAAGTCAGATAAAACCTTTTTGATCCCATCCATCATCGCTTCCTCGTGGTCACTTTGCCTGGATTTTGCACTACCTCTTTGATGAAGCTTTTGGTCATTGTTATATTACAGAAATGTAATATAAGTATTACTTATTTGTCTTGCTGAGTTGTATTTAACTTGATGATAAACAGTCGGAAGTCTTCCAGTTGATGACAAATTATTTATTGAGGAATAAAATAATATACTTATGAGTTCTTTCACTTTAATACTTTGACTAGTAATATAATTAACTAATTAGATTAAACTAACAATTATGCTAATACACTACAATCTGATCTGTCACGTCTTTACTCTAGCTGCGCTACACACACATTAACCGACAGATAGAGCGAGAAACTCCTCATATAGATCCTGTATTAGATGTTGCCATCTAATGATCATCTGTCTGTACTGACTGCACATTAACCAATCATCTATTAACATATACAGAGATCACTAGAGTCATCTGACCTAATATCTCCTAATCTGAATCGGTGTTGTACATGACGGCACTGTAGCGTAGTGGTTAGCACTGTTGCTTCACAGTGCCATGGACCTGTGTTCGATTCCTGCCTTGGGTCGCTCAATGTGCGGAGTCTGCACGTTCTCCCCGTGTCTGGCTGTGTTTCCTCCGAGTGCTCCAGTTTCCTCCCACAAGCCCTGAAAGGTGTGCTTCTTGGATGAATTGGACATTCTGAATTCTCCCTCTGTGTACTCAAACAGGCGCCGAAATGTGGCGACTAGGGGAATTTTCCAGTAATTTCATTGCAGTGTTAATTTTGATTTGGTTTATTGTCACATGAACCGAAGTACAGTGAAAAGTATTTTTTTGCAGCCAAGGGAACGTACACAGCATGTACATAGTAGACAAAAAAGAATAATCAACAGAGTACATTCATAAATGGTACATTGACAGTGATTGGTTACAGTGCGGAACAAGGGACCAAACACAGCAAATAGGGCATAGGGCGTCATGAATAGTGTTCTTACAGGTAACCGATCAGTCCGAGGGGGAGGCGTTGAGGAGTCTTGTAGATGAGGGAAGAAGCTGCTCCTGTGTCTGGATGTGCGGGTCTTCAGACTTCTGTATCTTCCGCCCGATGGAAGCGCCTGGAAGACGGCAAAGCCTGGATGGGAGGGAAGCGTCTGGAAGATGGCAAAGCCTGGATGGGAAGGAAGCGTCTGGAAGACGGCAAAGCCTGGATGGGAGGGAAGTGTCTGTAAAAAGGCAAAGCCTGGATGGAAGGGAAGCATCTGGAAGATGGCAAAGCCTGGATGGAAGGGAAGCGTCTGGAAGATGGCAAAGCCTGAGTGGGAGGGGTCTCTGATAATGCTCTCTGCCTTCCTGAGGCAGCGGGAGGTGTATACAGAATCAATGTAAGGGTGGCAAGCATGTGTGCTGCGTTGTGCTGAGCTCACCACGCTCTGCAGTTTCTTGCGAACTTGGGCCGAGTACTTGCCATACCAGGCTGTAAGCCTACTTGTGAGATTAATAAAGATTATTACTTTGTTGTATAATGCTCCAGTGAAGCATCTGGGGACATTTCACTGTGTTTATAGGCACTATGTAACTACAAGTGTTCTTGTGATACTTATTGAAGTTGCTCCACCTAGCGAGGAGCACCAGGTTTCCTCTTTTGTTCTTGGCTCTGCTCATATCTATAGAACTTTAAGACATCCACTTCCCTTAAAATCCAACACTGAACTGTTTGTTACCTCTGCCACTGAAGGTGGACAGAGTAATGTCATCAACCTTGCCTGTTAGTCTGTTTGTCTGTAAATGATATATCTCAAAAACTGACAGGTGGATTTCAACTAAACTTGGTACACAGGATATGGCCCAAGGAAGAACTGATTAGTTTTTGGCAAAGATGCAGATCCTAGTTTTTTTTAAAAAGGATCCATTAACATTGGGCGATATGGTGAATTTACTTTTTTTTTAAAGAATATTGTTGGTTGTTTTACTTAGAATGTTATTTATAGAATATAATAATCTTCATTGTCACAAGTAGGCTTACATTAGCACTGCAATGACGTTACTGTGAAAAGCCCCTAATCGCCACATTCCAGCTCCTGTTCGGGTACACAGAGGGAGAATTCAGAATGTCCAAATTACCCAACAGCACGTCTTTCGGGACTTGGTGGAGGAAACCCACACAGATACTTATTTGGTTTTTTTTAGGATGTGTGGATTACCTCCGTTGCTGTGGTGCAATTTGCGCAGTTGTTGAAATGTGAACTGAGTTTTCAGAGCAGGTTGTTGGATGTGGATTGGCCTGAGTGAGACGAAATCTTGGAATAAAATGATTTCCCTTTTTAGCTTTGGGGCAAGAGCATCAACCCGACAGGCAAAAGCCTCAAGAACTGTGCAATAACTTTAGAGTTAACAGGGCGTGGAGGAGGTGTGCCCTCTTCACTTGTTTATATTCACCTGAGGAAGGAGCAGTGCTCTGAAAGCTAGTGTTTGAAACAAACATGTTGGACTTTAACCTGGTGTTGTAAGACTTCTTACTGTGCTCAACCCAGTCCAACGCCGGCATCTCCACATCATGTTTATATTGGGTCCTTGTTAGCAGTCACACTGTTATTTTCTCTATCTGCTACGGCAACAGTATCCACCAGCCCTTTATGGTTTCTGGATCTTTATATTCCTTATCCTTCCTCCTTCTGGGTATCCCTCTGCCTCTCCCCCATACTTTTCATTCAAATGTTCCTTTCCTACTGTATTAATGTCTTCCTTCATGCAGACTCCCAGTCCACCACCCGCAGTCTTGCAGCATCTAAGTCGCCCTCTAGCAGCTTAGTTTATTAAATACATTCCTCGTGTTCCTTCCTCCTAAACAAACATCTCCCACTTCTCAGCCCTGTTTCTGAGCTGTGATCATCTTTAAAGGGCGGTGTTGTTTCCCCCGCGCCCTTGCTGAGGCTGGGCGCTAACAGAGGGAAGTCTGTGGCCGCTGCGGCTGTAACCCGAGACTGATCTGGGGCTGAGCCTCGGCCAGAGGGGAGGGAGAGAGCGCGCGGAAGTGAGAGAGCTGGGCGGAGGACAGGATCGAGCGGCAGCGCCATGTCAGGTCAGTGCTCACCGCCCAGTCACACGGCGGAAGCAAAAAGCGAGGGTGAAAGCTGGGTGGAGCTCCCCCCCACCACACGGGTTACCCGCTGGGTTACCCACCCTGCGCCCAGGGCTCCGCTTCGTGCCCAGCGGAAGGTGTGGGTGAGAGCAGATGTTTGCAGCCGTGGCGCCGCCTCGTTACTTCCCCGCGGTGTTGAGGAGTGAGGAGTGAGGAGACCCCCCCCCCCCCGAAGCCTGTCCCAGCCCCCTGAAGCCTCTCCTTGCAGACACCACATGAAGCGGCGGGGCGCAGTCAGTTCACCTTGGCGCTGGTCACCCAGTTAACCTTGGCATTGCCTTGTGCTTACACATTACCCATGCAGTCACAAACCTCAAAACTGCCTTTCTTATTATTTTGTGGATTAAATTTTCACGTTAATCCCCGGAGCGATTGGATTGCATTACGGCCTATGTCATAAAAAAGGACAACGGTATATAATATATATGTCACTTTTTACAGCAACTGGACCTCTCAAAGGCCCTTTACAGACAATTGACTTTTTGGGATTCGAAATTGAAGCAGCTGATATCCATTCAGCAAACTCCCACCAACAGCAAGGTGATGTTTTTTTTACTGTTGGTTGAGGAATTGGCCAGGTCACCAGGATAACTCCCTTGCATTTGTTTGAAGACTAGCAGTTCAGGAGCAATTCCAGTTCCACCAAATCCAATTAAGGCAGAAAGTGACATTTTCTTGGAGTCAGGGTTTTTACAGCACAAGATGAGGCCCTTCAGCCCATCGTGTCTGCACTATCCGTCAAACACCTATCCATACGAATCCTATTTTCCAGCACTTGGTTTGTAGTGTGTCAATGCTCATCAAAATGCTTCTTAAATGCAATTGAGGGTCTCTAATACCCTTTTTGGCAGTGAGTTCCAGATTTCTATCACCCTCAGGGTGGAAAGGTTTCCCCCAATCCACCCTAAATCTCTTTTCCTTTACCTTCAATATATTCCCACTGGTTATTGACCTCTCTACTAAGGGGGAAGAAAATCTCCCTATGTATGTCCCTCATAATTTTGTACACCTCCGCCTTCTCTAGTGTCAGGAAAACCACCCCAGCCTAACCTCTTAATAGCTGAAATGCTTCAACCCAGGCAATATCCTTGTGGATCTGGATCAAAGCAAATTACTGCAGATGCTGGAATCTGAAACTAAAAAGAAAATGCTGGAAAATCTCAGCAGGTCTGGCAGCATCTGCAGGGAGAGAAAAGAGCTCACGTTTTGAGTCCAGTTGACCCTTTGACAAAGATTTGACAAAGGGTCATCTGGACTCTAAAAGTTAGCTCTTTTCTCTCCCTACAGATGCTGCCAGACCTGCTGAGATTTTCCAGCATTTTCTTTTTGGTCCTAGTGAATCTCCTCAGCACCCTTTCCAGTGCAATCAAATCCTTTCTATAATGTGGAGACCAGAACTGCTCTCAGTACTCTGGCTAGTGGCCTAACGAGAACTCCACCATAACCTCCCTGCTCTTATATTCTATGCCTTGGCTAATAAAGGCATTGTGCCTTCTTCACTAACTTGTCTATCTATTTGTCCTGCTGCCTTCAGGGATCTATGTTAGACATGCACTCCAAGGTCCCTCTAATCCACTTTACTTCATATTGTCCTACCGTTCATTGTGTATTCCCTTGTCTTGTCAGTCCTCCCAAAATCCATCACCTCCCACTTTTCGGGGTTAAATTCCATTTGCCACTGTTCTGCCTATCTGACCAGCCTGTCTACATTACACCACCAATTTTCATGTCATCTGTGAAATTACTGATCATACCCCCACATTCACGCTAGATCATTAATGTACACTACAAACACTAAGGGGGTTGGTTAGTTCACTTGGCTGGATGGCTGGTTTGTGATGTGGAGCAATGGCAACAAGGCAGTTCAATTCCTGTACCTGCTGAAGGTCTTGCCTTCTTAACCTTGACTGTGGTGAGGTGACCCTCAGGTTAAATTGCCACTAGTCAGCTCTCTATCAAAGACGAGAGCAGTCTATGGTCCTCTAGGACTGTGGTGACATTTCATTGTTCACACTACAGCAGCAAGGGACCCAGCACCGATCCCTGTGGTATACTACTGGACACTGGCTTTAACTCACAAAACCAACCTTCGACCATCACCCACTGTCTCCTGCCACAAAGTCAATTTTAGATCCAACTTGCCAAATTACCCTGAGTGCCATGAGCTCTCGCCATCTTGATCAGTCAGGACCTTGTCAAAAGCATTACTGAAGTCCATGCAGACTACAACTCCACTTCCCTCTTCTACACACCCAGTCGTCACCTCAAAAATTCAATCAAATTTGTTTGACATTATCGCCCCTTGACAAAGTCATGCTGACTATCCTTGATTCATAGAATCATCGAATTTACAATGCAGAAGGAGGCCATTTGGCCCATTGAGTCTGCATCGGCCCTTGGAAAGAGCACCCTACTTAAGCCCACGCCTCCACCCTATCTCTGCAACCCAGTAACCCCACCTAACCCTTTGGACACTATGGGGCAATTTGGCATGGCCAATCCACCTATCCTGCACATCTTTGGACTGTGAGAGGAAACCGGAGCACCGGGAGGAAACCCACGCAGACACGGAGAAAAAGTGCAAACTCTACACACAGTCAGCTGAGGTCGGAATTGAATCTGGGTCCCTGGAGCTGTGAGGCAGCAGTGTTAACCACCGTGCCACCCCAAATTTAGAGTACCCAATTCTTTTTTCTCCCTAATTAATGGGCAATTTAGTGTGGTCAATCCAAACGTGTTCTGGGGGTGAGACCCACGCAGACACGGAGAAAATGTGCAAACTCCACATGACAGTGACCGGGGCTGGGGTCGAACCTGGGTCCTTTGCGTCGTGAGGCAGCAATGCTTATCTGTGTGGATCATGCAAATAATGGGCCGTAACTTCCAAAGATATGCTGGGGACTCCCCCACACCATCTAGAGGTTCATGGGTAAAGATTGCACAGCAATTGCCCGGCTTTGCAAACTTCCTTTGGGCAATTTCCCTTCACTGGGAACCATCTGAAAATGTGTTCTAAATTGCAAACTCCGACTGTCATACAGCAATAGTTAAAAGAATTATAACCACCGCTAGCTGCTGGGTAACTATTGTGCTGATCTCCTCTGACCCCTCACTGGACTCCCAAACCGAACCCTTCCAAACCCTTGACTTGTCAAAGTAGATGGACGTTTAAACTAATCTGCTTTACAGCAGTTAGTGCTGTTAAACAGGGCACCTAACTTACCTTTGACTGAGCTACCCTCAACTTTAGGCCGCTGCATTACACTGATCTCATCCAGCCTGTTTCAGAAGGTCACGCAAGATAGGAGCAGCTAATTTTCAAGATAAGTAACTACGAGCGGAGTGACAGTACAACTCTATTGTCACTCCACCGTAGGTTACGGGCCTATGTAATGCTTTATAACAAAATGTGTGTTTGCAGATTATGAATGGAGACACTGAAAGCTTGGGATAGCTGGCACATTTTCCTATTTCAATAATACACTTTTTAGCCTCCAGCTATTCCACAGTTGCAATCATGTTTGCTGAGGTAATCTGGAAAGCATTACGATCACAAACCAGGACTGAGAAACTGTTAAAGGAGTACAATTATACCCTCACAGCATCCACTGTTTCCACAAATTAAGAGCAGATTCGCAATCAATGGAGCCTAGCAAAAATTGGTTTGAACCCATTCGGCAAGTGTTTGAACTGACTCGTCCATCCCCTGAAGATTGGATTGTGAATTGGATAGGAAAGCAGTCTGAATTGAGAGTAACAGTTTAAATAGACCATGACGGAGACATATTAGCCCAGAATTATTTGGAACAAAACCTGTTTGTTAGAATTTTCATCTTATCGTTCAGCTTGACAAATAATTGTTCTGCTAATTGCTGAGAGTATGAGTTGATACCTTCCAAGGTGAACTAGGCGATCGTGCGGATGAGAAGACTCAACAGTCTATCCGCTTAATCAATGAGATTTTAGAATAAAGATGAGGACGGGAACAATGGAGTTGGAATGGGGTGAATTAGAGTCAAATTAAATTCTGTGAAGAGCGAGACAAAAAGGAAGGAAAAATATCAAAAAGTAAGTATCTTGAACCATCTACTATCTGTAGAAATGAGACTGCAGCTTTTGGCCAGAGAGGTTGTGCGACAATGTGGCAACAAAATATTCTTCATTTCAAAAAGCCCCTTACATTGTTCAGTGCCCAAAGTTTCTGTGGCAAGTTTAGTTTGTGTAACAGACCAAATGGCCCAATTGTTAGATGCACTTGGAATATTGGGGGCATAGTGTCCTTGTCACTGGGCCAGTAATCCAGCGGCCCAGCTTAATGCTCTGGGGCCTGGGTTCGAATCCCACCACGGCAGATGGTAAAATTTAAATTCAATAAAAATCTGCAGTTAGAAATCCAATGATGCATGGAACCCATTGTCAATTGTCATAAAAACCTGTCTAGTTCACTAATGTCCTTTAGGGAAGGAAATCTGCCATCCTTATCTGGTCTGACCTACTCCAGACCCACAGCAATGTGGTTGATTCTTAACGGCCCCTCAGTTCAAGGGCAATTGGGGATGGGCAACAAATACAGGCCAAGCCAGCGACATCCAGATCCCCTGAATGAATTTTTTAACAACTTGGGAGATTGATGGTAAGCTCTTATTTTTACGAGGCTAGTGACAGAGCAGCACTATCATCCTTCACAATTTGCAACTCTCCACATATCACTTCCTTGTCACAAATTGCTGGTTTCTTACTTCATGTGCATTGAACCTGTTGTTATTGTCAGCCAATTATGCAACATTACATTTTTCACATTTTTCTTTTGTACGTTTTCTCCTTTCTGCTCCTCTGACAGAGGGTTGACTCCTTAATCGGGTACAGTTTGTATGCCAGGCGCTCTCTGGCACCTTGATCCAATACCAGAGCATCCTGCACTATGCAAATTTGCTCTTTTATTTGTGTGTGCCACTTATTTTTTTTTAAAGAATTCCTACAATGCAGAAGGAGGCCATTTAGCCCTCGTCTGCACCGACCATCTGAAAGCGAACCCCACCTAGGCCCACTCCCAGCCCTATCCCTAGAACCTAACCTGTACATCCCTTTATATTAAGGTGCAATTTAGCATGGTCAATCCACCTAACCTGCACTTCTTTGGACTGTGGGAGGAAACCGGAGCATCCGGAGGAAACCCATGCAGACACGGGGAGAATGTGTTAACTCCACACAGTTATCCAAGGCCAGAGTTGAACCCAGGTCCCTGGTGCTGTGAGGCAGCAGTGCTGACCACTGTACCACCGTGGCATTATGGTGTCTGTTTATAATGGTTGAGCAACAATTAAGTGACAATGTTTTACCTAATGGAGCTCTTGGTTTTTCATTTTCTGAACCTTTTTTTCTGGGCTTACCAACCAAGCTTTTTCCCAGAGATTATTTGACATTCCACTACTAAAGGACTGGGTTTTGGTTAGACTTTGGAAAGCAAGAAGCTTGACTTTTAGTGACCTCCCATTCTCTATGAGAGAGCATTGCACCCTCTGCCTCAGCTAGAACAGGAATAGGATGAGGATAGTGTGGGACAACTCTGCAGGGCAACCTGGGCATTCCTGCCCACTGTGATGTTTCATGCATCATTCTTTGCTCAGAGTTGGGAAGGGGTGTGGGGAGGTCTGTGATCCGGTTGCAGTGGAAACCTGATCGTGGAAGTTGCCTTGCTAACCCTCCAGGATTGTCCTGGAGTCTTCAGGAACTGAAGTTAAGGGTCCCATATATTGCTGCAAGCAATCCAGGGGGAAAACTCAGAGATATTTTTAAAAGTCGGCGATAGGGCAAATTTTTTGACTGACTGTCAAGAATCAGCCAAATAGGAAGCAGAGGCTGTTCGTTTTCCATTTGGCAAGAGAAGATAGTGTGCCACAAATATTGATGTGACTCCAAGTCAGTTGGAGGTCATTTGATGACATTTCCGTGAATGGCTCCAACCAGAGTTGGGAACATGAAATGGGAGCCACGTTGAGAGTATAAACATGCGACGGGAGAAGCAATTAAAAGGAGGAAGGAAATATGAGAAAGTGATCAAACTTGTAAAATCTTACTCATTTGAAGAAAGTATTTTGTGTTTGTTTGATAAATATCACATTCTGAAATAACTTGCACTAAGGTATACAAAGCTCAGTGCGTTTTTATACACCTGCAATTCAAGTCTCAATTTTTTTTAACACAAATCTGTGGTAATACACCTTTCAGGGATATCAGCATGCCATTGTAGTATAAGGGTGTCTCGTGGAGCCAGGGTTAACGTGGGACTGCAGAACAGTTCCGTCCACAGGCGAGTGACATAGTCCTAGACTGTGTGTTACAGAGATTAGAAGAGACCAGGTGGAGGCAGCACCCATATAGGGCTGTGCCTTGGTTATGGGTCACCAATAAATGTTTTATGTTCAAACATACAACCTTCCAGACCTCTTGGTGAGACACCGAAAAACCTTACAACACTAGCTCTTAAAACTTGCAATAAAAACAAGGTAGTAAGTGGGGGAGACTGAGAAGAACAATGAGGTGAGGATAAAAGTGACGAGGAAATCGATAGATGGGAGGAGCAGACTATTGTGAAGATACGTCCAACTTCATGTATTGAGAGATTGCTTTGCAGGTGTTGACAACTGAACGGCCGCACCAATTTATAATTTCTTCCTTTTTCTACACCCTTTTCCTCAGTCAGCACTGTGATTCAACCTAGGGTGAGATCCACATTCTGCACCCTGACAGATCTTGTGAACAGTGCTATCTATGGTGGGTGGGCTAACACATGGGATCCACATTGCCTCTGCACCAGAAGCAATTGGCTGTTGGTTTGTTTCTCGAATGATTCCGTGGATGTTACCAAGAGCTTGTGCAATGAAAACAGAAGTTACTTTGGACCAGCGGGGCGTAATTGAAACATTGTGAGCAGGATTTACTGGCTGTTCATGCCGGTGGGATATTTCAGTCCCACCGACAGCGCACCCCTGCCTTGGGTTTCCCGGCGACGAGGGGTGCATTCAACGGAAATCCCATTAAATAGTGAAATGCGTGCCGAATTTGAGCTAAAAGACTTTGTTTTGTTGTAACAATACTTGTAGGTGCGGTGACCCTATTACGTTTTACTTATCTGATTTAAAGTACTGTAGTGATCAACTTTGAGCAAATTTACTCAATGATAGATTAAAAATAAATGAACTGCAAAGTTTTGTAAATGTAATACAGTGAGCCTGAATGCACTATTTTAATGTAATATTCAATTTAATGTAATATTTCTTGGTGCACATGGTTTTGGGTAATTTCACAAATGCAGGTATTGGGAAGCAGTGTTTGGAGGGAGCATATACAGCTTGACATTTATTGAGAAATCACTGCACAGATGATTATTTTTGAGTGAAAATGGTGAATTTTGAGAGGCAATTTTACTTTGGGGGGGAAAAGCTAAATCCAGTCCTGTCTTTACTTTATGTCCTAGTGTGCATTTCCAGCAGAATCCCTACAGTACAGAAGGAGGCCATTTGGCCCATCAAATCTGCACCGACTCTCCCATCAGGTCTACGCCCTGCCCTACTCCTGCAACCCACCCAACCTTTGGACACCAGGGAGCAATTCACCATGGCCAATCCACTTGACCTGCACATCTTTGGACTGTGGGAGGAAACTGGACCACCAGGAGGAAACCCACGCAGTCACGGGGAGAATGTGCAAATTCCATAAGTTGCCCACGGGTGGAATTGAACCCGGGCCCCTGGCCCTGTGAGGCAACAGTGCTTGCCACTGTGCCGCCCATGTCACTGGATAACAATGACTGGACAATTCTCTCCTCATTAACCTAAAGTACTGACTAATGATACCAGCTCTATTGTCATCCTCACTGGAATGAAGTACTTTGGCACAGGTCAGACTTAATCTGTAGGCTTTGGCTATTTATTGCCTTAAGCAACATGGTGAGCAAGAGTGCTTCATGATCCTTTTCCATGCTCAAGGTAGAATTCACTACTTAATCCTACCTTTGGTCTGCAGTTCAAAACCATTACAATTCACACACGGTTAGTTACAATTCATGTGCAGAAAGTCTTCAAAACTCACCATTTTCAAATAAAGTAAGAACGTAATTTTGTGCAGTTATCGTTAGATGGTGAATTAAAATGGGAGCTGAAAAATAAATGCTGTATTGAAAATTAGTGTTGGAAATACAGGGGACATTTTTAGAAGCCAATTTTAGTATCTCTGATCCTTTGACCTAATTGATCAATGCACGAGAAGGGGAAAATATATTTGAGTCTTGCATTGATGCTATAGGAACCCCGTCAAAGATTTTTGATTGATGTACTTTGAGGCAATAAACAGACCATAATTGGTAACTAAGTTTGTGTGAATCAGCAGAACCTTTAAATGGTACTGCTAAATTGAATTGTACAAAATAGCGCACTATATACGTTTTACACCGTGTCTTTGTCCTCTGGTGATGGCAAAATGGTTAATGCCATTTGTCAAGTAGAGGTGGTGACCTATGATGAAAATACATACTGTAGTAGTCTTTGCAAAGCTGGATGGAGAATACGTGCAAGGGAATGGAGCTACATTTCAGAGCAAAGAGATGTAAGAGTATAGGTTCCTAAATCGTTAAAAGTAGTAATGGGAGCTGAAAAATAAATGCTGTATTGAAAATTAGTGTTGGAAATACAGGGGACATTTTTAGAAGCCAATTTTAGTATCTCTGATCCTTTGACCTAATTGGCCATGCTTCAAAGACATCCCAAAAAATGTTTGACTTTGTTCCTAGTCGTGTGTGGCAGTGACATTTCTTTTCACTTTAGAGAAACTCCTATTTTTGTTTCCATCTGCAAGTCTATCCCGAGTGGTTGAAATTAAGTAGATTTGTCTGCACTAAAAAAAGTGAACAATGAATAATCTTAACATTTTCAGTAGTTACTTATCACAGGAAACAGCAAGGTTTGTGGTGGGGGGGCTTCTATAGTGGCTAAACTGCAAAAACGCAGCCTCCCGTGCCCTCCCATCCGATTAGCTAGGCTCATCAGGGATGGAAAAAGACAGTAACAACAACATGCTAAATCTGACTCCGATTTGCTAACTGATACCATCCAGATGTATGCTAATGTTGTGGTATTTTACAGATTACTGCAAGCGGCTGGCAAAAGATACAGCGTTTCTAACAAATGATGGTACACTCAGTGAGAAGCTGGTGGACAAAATCGTTCTTCACCTGTACAGAATCTATCCCCAAATTCTGAATGATGCAGAAGCTGAAATGGTAGGAAAAGTGTATATTATGCTGAGAGGTAAAGTCGCTATAGTCCCAGATGACCATAGGCTCCTTTCTCCTTTGAGGCGTAGAATTGACTGGTCGTGGTTTAACCTGAGGATCACCACACCTCAGGCGAGGGGCAAGATTTAGAAGGTGGGGCCTTCATCAATAACCTCAGCCAGTACGGGAATTGAACCCACGCTGCTGGCCTTGGTCTGCATCACAAACCAGCTGTCTAGCCAAGTGAGCTAAGCCCCTTATGCTAAGTTCTTATGTGGGTGGCACAATGGTTAGCATTGCTGCCTCACAGCACTTGGGACCCAGGTTTGAATCCGACCTCAGGCAGCTGTGTGGAGTTTGCACTTTCTCCCCGTGCCTGCGTGGGTTTCTTCCTGGTGTTCTGATTTCCTCCCACAATCCAAAGATGTGCAGGTTAGGTGGATTGGCCATGCTAAATTGCCCTTAGGGTGGGGTTGCAGGAATAGGGTGGGGAATTGGGCGTGGGAGGGGTGGTCTTTCGAAGGGTCGGTGCAGACTCGATGGGCCGATTGGCTTCCTTCTGCATTGTGGGATTCTATGAAATGTGCAGGCTGGCAACCTTCTAAATTGTTTTGTTATATAACTAGTGAATGTGTATTATGAGCTCAATAGTTTTTTTGTTTTTTTTCAACTAAGGGGAAATTTAGCGTGGCCAATCCGCCTACCCTGCATATCTTTGGGTTATGGGAGTGAGACCCACGGCTCAATAAATGTTTAAAAGCATGGTGGTATTTCAATAGCACAGCTCATTACTGTGCCAAACCTGTTGCAGTGGTTGGTAAAATAATTTAATATCTCCGAGACATACATTGCCAGGGCTGGTGATGCAGGGAGGAAAAAAAGGTGAATTAAGCCAGAGAACCTTTTGTCACCACCACCTGTTTTCAAACCGCTTTGTAATAGGAGATGAACATACCTGGGATTAGGGCATGGTGTGTACAGGGAAAGGGGAAAGCAGCCTATGGTCACCTGGGACTGCAGCGACTTTGCTTTAATTGATGTTAGTACATGCCCATCGTGGAACATTCTGTGTTCTAAAAATCATGCACAAAAATGTTTCTAACTGTCCCTTCTGTTCTTCTCCATAATGCTGCACCTCTCCCACCTGTTTGATACTGATTGACCAATCATTAAAAACAATAATAATCTTTAATATTGTCACAAGTAGTCTAACATTAGCACTGCAATGAAGTCACTGTGAAAATCCCCTAGTCGCCACATTCCGGTGCCTGTTCAGGTACACAGAGAGAATTCAGAATGTCCAATTCACCTAACAACGTCTTTCCACGCCCAATAACCCTTGGCCCACTTGCCCATATCAAAATTCTATCTAACTCAGTCTTAAAGGCACAGCCTCCACTGCTTTCAGGGGCAGCACAGTAGTTAGCACTGCTGCCTCATGGCGCCAGGGACCTGGGTTCAATTCCAATCTTGGGCGACTTTCTGTGTGGAGTTTGCACGTTCTTCCTGTGTCAGCACGGGTTTCCTCCGGATGCTTCGGTTTCCTTCCACAGTCCAAAGATGGAAAATTGCTCCTAAGTGTCTGAAAGGTTAGATGGGGTTATGGGATTACAGGGATAGGGCTGGGGAGTGGGCCTAGGTAGGGTGCTCTTTCGGAGGGTTGATGCAGACTCGATGGGCCGAATGGCCTCCTTCTTCACGGTAGAGGGTTCTGTGATTTCTATGAAGAGAATTCCACACACATACGACCCGCTGAGAGACAAAGTTCTCACCACCGTCATAAAAACGGTTGACCTTAATATGTCCTCTCATTTTAGTCGCCCACACAAAGGAAATACATAAGTTCTAAAACATTCATTGTTCTCTCTGCAAATATTGTTTGGCTTGCTGAGTGTTTCCAAATTTGTTTTTTGCTTTCAATATTCATTCTCACAAAAGCTTTCATAATTTTGAAAACTTCCCATTTGATTTCTTTCCAACCTTCTGTGATCCAGTGCAAAATGCCACAGTGTTTCAAGCCTTTATAAAATCTTCCCGGTATCATTCTAAGAATGTTTTGTTGTAACCATCTTCCAAGTTTAACGTCCTTCCCATAATGTGCTATCCATAATTGCATGCAGCACTCAATGCCCTGTGCAAATTCACCATCAATACAATGCCTAAAACCATTTGCATCTTTTTATGGTCTTTTCGACCTGCACACTTTTAAAGGTTTATTGATCTGCTTTGCAAGAGTTTTTCTGTTCCTCCACTCTGTCAAGAATTTATTTGGGAACTGCTTTATAGTGTATACCTTTCCAAATGTGTAGCTTTGATATCTATCTGCACTAAACAAATATTTTGAAGGGAGGAAACTGTTGCCCTATCCAAATGACATTCTTTGTGAGCTTTTACAATGAATATTGCCAGGGGTGCAGTTGTATCGGGATTAGGTTGGGAAAGGAAGGAAAATGTTAAAAAAAACTTGAAGGCTGGAAAATAAATTACTGTTGCTGCTCTCGGCTATTGCATGGCTTCCTTAACCTCACCCCTTTGCAGCATCTGAAATCAGTATAAATCTTTCTTTGTATTTCCTCTTTCAAGCGATCTTTATCCCCTCTTTGCTAATGGACCTGCCATGCTAAGCCTTATCTATAGATCTGCTACTGGCAGCTAGGGAATATATGGCCTAGGATGGGCAGCGCAGTGGCGCAGTGGGTTAGCCCTGCAGCCTCACGGCGCCGCGGTCCCAGGTTCGATCCCGGCTCTGGGTCACTGTCTGTGTGGAGTTTGCACATTTTCCCCGTGTTTGTGTGGGTTTCGCCCCCACAACCCAAAGATGTGCAGGTTAGGTGGATAGGCCACACTAAATTGCCCCTTAATTGGAAAAAATGAATTGGGTATTCTAAATTTATAAAAAAAATATATATATGGCCTCAGATCCCTTGCCCTTACATTGTTAAGTTATTGTGTGAAGACACAAGTGGAGATGTACGTGAGCATACAGTTCCTCGGTTAAATCATCTCTTTCAAATCATATCATTAATCATATTCTTTGGGTGCCCCTTCAGTGTTCTTTGTCATCTGCTTTGAGAAAATATTCAGTCATGAGATGTCTGCTTTTCACTCTACTATAATAGCTTCCTAGATCCTTTGCAATCATTGCGAACCACCTGAACTCTCTCGGGTTGAGAGCAGAGTCCACATGAGAATCTTCTCACAACCTATTTTTGTGAATATGATGAAAATGATAAACTGAGTGCCACGGTAGTAAAACCATTATATAATGTTTCCTCAATCAAGTAGCACATAATAACTGGGTAATTTAGAATACCCCAGTTTTGAAGTGGATTGTCTGAGGCTAACTTTTAGCTCTTCTTCTCTCTGAAACAAATGCATTTGAGCCCAGACTTCTGCAATCTAGCTTTTGATTTGAAATAAATTACCGTGGGTGCAAGAAGTTCAATTTCATAATGGAAAATCCTTCAGCAATTGTCACATAATTTGGTGCAGTTTAATTACCTTTTGTTAGCTTTCTTCTAAAGATAACATTTGTTACTGGTGAATAGTTCCTTGTAACATATTACTTGTGCTGGACTACTCTGTTTTGAACACAACTAGTGTGTATCATTATTTTCTTTCTGGTGCTTGAGTTTCTGAATTAAAACTATCTGACTTCCTACTCTTGATTGATGACCAAAGGGGCATAACTTTCATTTGCACAAAGCTTACTTATTGAGGACCGTAAATCATCCCAATTAAAATTTCTCATCAGCGTAAGGAACATCTTTTCAGTATTCTTCAATTTGGGTTGTCTTCCAAAATATACATTAACCAGTGACAACTTCCTGGTTAAAACTCTGTTTGTTTTTCATAATGAGTAGTTAATTTTGTTTCAACAACTTTTGACTTCCGTGCAACATTCTGTTGTGGGGTTCTGAATTGATTGCCTTGTTTACGAGGGCTTTTCTGTTAAAGTCAGCAAGACTTGTGAAAGTCTGTCGGCAAAATATTGATCGAGAAAATAACTGCACAATAGAGGTGAAGCATAGCTTCTCATACAGGAAGTGGTATGTTACATTTTGCTCCGAGTTTGCGTTGTTGTGACATTATGCATATTCACATGCTTGTTGGAGTCTGGAGCTATGGATTGTGATGGAGGAGACTCCCAACTTTCTTTCCCACACATAACTGATCAGGAAGACCTCCTCCCATTACCACCTATCATCGGTGTGTATTGGAAAGGTAAGTAGATTGATACTCAACCTGTTTGACAGAGTTGTGAATGCATTTTCCTCAGCCATCAAGTCTTGAACCTGGAGCTCTGGCCCAGAGGCAGAGATGCTACCCCATGTGCCACAAGACTATCTCTCGTAGAGCTGGCATTGCAAACATCAATGATGGAGTCAGAAGAGTTTGAACAAACACTTCTCACAACTAAAGTGATTCACAGCAGTTTTGAAGTGGGAATCAGGAGGAAACATTTTCTGCTAGTTGAAGTCATGCTTGGCACAAAGGAAGACGATTGTGGTTGTGAGAGTCCCATCTCAGTCCCATAAAACATCACTGTAGGAGTTCCTTGAGGTAGTATCCGAGACCCAACCATCTTCAGCTGCTTCATCGATGACTTTCCCACCAATACAAGGTCAGAAGTAGGGATGTTCACTGATTTCGCTGATGATTGCACAATTTCCAGTGCAATTTTAATTTCCTCAGATACTGAAGAAGTCCTTGTCCGTATGCAGCAAGTACCGGAGAACATTCAAACTCGGGTTGATAAGTGGCAAGTAACATTGGAGTCACAAGTGCCAGGCAATGACCATCTCCATTAAGAAGGAATTCAACCATCTCTTCTTGGCAATCATTGGCATTATCATCACTGAATGTCATGGGCGTGATTCTCCGCTCCCCACGCGGGTGGGAGAATCGCAGGAGGGCCGGGCGACTCATGACACGCCGCCCTGGCACCCCCTGCGATTCTCCCATCCCCCGCTCGGAGAATCGCCGCTCGCCGTTTTTCACGGCGACCGGCGATTCTCCGGCCCGGATCGGCCGAGCGGCCTGACGTTCCCTACCTGTTCACGCCGGCGGCAACCACACCTGGTCGCTGCCATCGTGAACATGGCGCCAAAGGTTCGTTTGTGGCTTGTGGAGGGCGGAGAGGGGAGTGAGCACCACGGCTGTGCTCGGGAGGGGACTGGCCCGCGATCGGTGCCCACCGATCGTCGGGCCGGCATCTCCAAGAGACGCACTCTTTCCCCTCCGCCACCCCGCAAGATCAAGCCGCCACGTCTTGCGGGGCAGCGGAGGGGAAGACGGCAACCGCGCATGCGCAGGTTGGAGCCGGCCAACCTGCGCATGCACGGCTGATGTCACTTAGGCGCCGCCGTCGCGTCATTCTCGGCGCGTCGCCTTGACACAAGCGGCCGAGATTTACGGAGCGCCGCTCCTAGCCCCCTGGAGGGGGAGGGGGGGGTGAATAGGGTGCGAGGAGTGGTCTCAGAGCCATCGGGCCTTCCCGATGCCGCGCTGGAGCGGAGAATTCCACCCCATGTCTCTCTCTCTCTCTCTCTCCTCTCTCATCTCTCCTCTCTCTCTCCTTTCTCCTCTCTCTCCTCTCTCTCTCTCTCTCTCCTCTCTCTCTCTCTCTCGTCTCTCTCTCTCTCTCTCTCTTTTTCTCCTTTTCTCTCTTTTCTCTCTCTCTCTCTCCTCTCCTCTCTCTCCTCTCTCTCTCTCTTTCCCCCTCTCTCTTCCCCCCCCCCCCCCCCCCCCCCCCCCCCCCCCCATATTGAGCAAAAACTCAACTGGACCAGCCATATTTATACTATGGCTACAAGAGAGCCTGTCATAGGTTGGGAATTCTACAGCCAGCAATTCACCTCCTGACTCGCCAAAGGTATTCCATCATCTCTGTAAGGCACAAGTCAGGACTGTGGTGGAAAACTCTTCACTTGCCTGGATGAGTGCAGCTCCAACAACAATCAAGAAGCTTGACACCATCCAGGACAAAGCAGCCCTCTTGATTGGCAACCTATCCACCTCCTTCAACATCCATTCCTTCCACCACCGACATACAGTGGCAGCAGTGTGTGCAATCTACAAGATGCACTGCAGCAACTTACCAAGGCTCAACAGCAGCTCCCACACTTGTGACCTCTACTACCTAGAAGGAAAAGGGCAGGAAATGCACAGGAACACCACCACCTGCAAGTTCTCCCCCAAACCATCCTGCCCTGAAAATATATCGCCGTTACTTCATTGTTGCTGGGTCGAAATCGTTTCCCACTAACAATGTGGGTGTACCTACACCACATGGACTGAGGTGGTCAAGAATGTGGTCCATTGCCACCTTCTCAAGGGCAACGTAGAATGATCAACAGATGCTGGCTGAGCCAAACATCCTGTGAACAAATTTTTTAAAGTGCAGACATTGTTGGAATGTCGGACACCCAGCAGCCAATTTACACACAACTATGCCCCACATGCAGCACTATGGCAAAGGCCAAATAATCTGGGTGGGGTTCTCTGCGCCGCCGACAGCGAGATCCCCCATCCTGCCAGCCGGCCAATGGGGCTTCTCATTGTGGGAAGCCCCACGCCTTTGGGAAATCCCCGGGTGTAGGTGCCTGCTGGCGCAACGGAGAATCCCGCCAGCGGAGAATCCAGCCCTCTGTTGTTTTAGTATTGTTTAAAGACCTAGATATTGGCCAGGACACCATGGAGAAGTTGCCTGTTCTTCCATGCACACTGCCATGGATTGTTTTATGCCAACGGTGTGAAGATGGCCTTTATGCTTAATGCTGCTTCTGAAAGATGTGACTTCTGATAAAGCAGTACTCCCTCAGTATTGCACTGGAGTATGAGCCTCGATTTGTGCTCCGATTCTGGGGTGGGATTTGACTGTAGGTGAGAGTGATGCCTACTGAGCCAAGGTTGGCATTGTTAGGATAAAGAGTCCAGTGTCAGATGGTGATAAATTATTACTTGTCCTAATCTGTTGTCCGTTTGGCAATATTGAAACTGAACCTGCAGTTTCTTCCAACAGTTCCGAAATGTAAACACTCCGGTGTGCGCAAGAATATCTGAGCTCCTCCTTCATCTGCAGAACAAGAACAGCAGAGCCTGTAAGGAATTTTACAATGCTTTGGAGACAAATGATGCACAGATATTCAGAAGATTGCCAAGCAAATATCTGGCCAGTAAGTTTTTGATTTCATAAAAGTACTTTGTTTATTATAATACAGGATTTTACGACGCAATATTATCTGTATAACACAAACTATGGACCACATCGCAGTTAATTGTGATGTAAACTGGAATGTGCTAACCAGTAATTTTTGGTGACTTGGTGCCCTTGTGCTGTAATTCAAAAATAATCTTAACCCAAATACAATTGAAGGTTTACGTTTAGATTTAATCACTATGCAGTGATTGTACACAGTGATGGCAAGTGAGGCGATTTGGATATTGGTTGGGTGTAGCATTGGATTTGGCTAATAATGGAATGAAAATTGGGCAGACCCTTTAGAAATACATCCATTAGGCAAGATTACCGACCCGGCTGATGATGACGAAAATTACCTTTCAGTATTTAATGACTTTATCGTGACGAAAGTGATGCACATCTATATAACGGGCAGCAGGGTAGCATGGTGGTTAGCATAAATGCTTCACAGCTCCAGGGTCCCAGGTTCGATTCCCAGCTGGGTCACTGTCTGTGTGGAGTCTGCACGTCCTCCCCCTGTGTGCGTGGGTTTCCTCCGGGTGCTCCGGTTTCCTCCCACAGTCCAAAGATGTGCGGGTTAGGTGGATTGGCCATGCTAAATTGCCCATAGTGTCCTAATAAAAGTAAGGTTAAGGGGGGGGGTTGTTGGGTTACAGGTATAGGGTGGATACGTGGGTTTGAGTAGGGTGATCATGGCTCGGCACAACATTGAGGGCCGAAGGGCCTGTTCTGTGCTGTACTGTTCTATGTTCTATGTTCTATATTACTTTCCTCCCAAAAGCAAAATAAAATTTGTCCAATAATTATGCTGGGACGACCAGGCAGCTTTTTAAAGCCTTGCATGGTGCGGTTGCTCACAAGTTCAATATAAGCAACCTTTTGGAGTTCATGATGTTTTCATCTATTCCAACATACAACTTTATATTGGAGTAACACAAATAGCGCAAGAAAGTGAAACTAAATAAACTGCATGAATTTCTTTCACAGGATCCGTGGGAGGTAACATGGATACCTACAATAGGGAGAAATATCTGCTCAATGACAGGGGTAATTTATTTTAAAATACATTTTTATATTAACACTCTGAACTTCTGTTTTATATCATTACTGCACTTGATTGACATTGTTATTGTGTCACAATGAATGTTTCACAGAAAGAAGCACTCCAGGGAGAGCTCACAGAAATCACTTTTGAGAGCATGTACTTTAGCAATATGTAATTATTAAAATTATGTAAATTAAAGTAACTCTACCTCTCTGTCCTTTCAAAGGTTTTAGTTCACCGACAATTACGCCATCATTAAAGTCTTCATGGAAGTTGAAATTTTCCCTTCCTTTCAGCGTGCTAATGTGTTATGAAATGTAGTGAGATTATGTGGGAGAGATGGACACGGACTCCCTCATATTCCATCATGGAGTCTGGTGCTAGATTTAACTATAGCTTCATTTTAACTATGAACTTCTGAGGAGTGGCAATCGTAGTTTGCTTGCCACTCTGTCCTTTTTTCCCACCTTAGTCGGGAGATGTGCATTTCTCACCCAACCTTCCAGGCCTGGTAAGAAATGTTCCATGCAATGGTTTCTTGAGGCTTTGCAGTGCAGGGCACCAGCTTTGGGGGATGTGAAGCCTTGTTACGGCACCAGCTGCCTTAAACTGGGTACACTTAAAGGTCCCAGCCACTTTGGGAACCAAGTAAATGAGCAAGGTAAGTGGTCGGATGGGCAGTACGGTAGCCCATGATTAGCATTGTTGCTTCACAGCACCAGGGACCCGGATTCGATGCCGAACTTGAGTCACTGTCTGTGCGGAGTCTACACGTTCTCGCCGTGTCTGCGTGGGTTCCCTCCTGGTGCTCCTGTTTAATCCCACAAGTCCCGAAAGACGTGCTTGTTAGGTGAATTAAGCATTCTGAATTCTCCCTCCGTATACCTGAACAGGTGCCATAGGGTGGCGACAAGGGGATTTTCACAGTAACTTCATTGCAATGTTAATGTGACAATAATAATATTATTATAGGTAAGTGGGTATGATGGTTTGGTTGGTTGAGTGGGGGGTGCTCTGATGGTCGGGAGGGTATAGCATGAGTCATGGGGGTTTGGAATGTCAGTCAAGAGTTTGGTAATGGCGTGGGGGTTAGTGTGGAAGGGATGAGGGTAAGGTTCTGGGGGGGGGTCTAGTTGGTGGCTTGGTGTGGGCAGTAGTCAGAAGGGTGGGGAGTAGTCAGGGGATCAGGTGGGCAAGTAGTTAGGAAGCAGTCACGTGTAGGGGGTGGGTTCGGGATGTTTTGCAGGGTTTCGTCAGCTAGCGGGTTGGTGGTTCAGAGGGTAACAGGGCGATGCAGGGGGTTCTGGGAGGGTTATCGTGGTGTTTCAGAGGGTAGCTGGGGTGTGGAGGTAATCAATGGGGATCAGCGAGTGGGGGAGTATAGTTGAGTTTACAGGGTCATCTTGAGGGGTGAGACATAGGGGATCGAGACGGTAGTCGGGGGCTGCAAGGGTAAGTGAGGTGGTGGGAAGGAGGTTCACGGATGGGGTCGGTGCTATAGTTACCCAAGAGTTAGAGGTGATTTTAATCCTTCTAACATTTCCTGGGTAATTATTGTGCTCAGAGAGCCAAAACCACCCCAAGTCTCCAATTTAAATCGGGGTATTAGATGGTTTCCTTTGTAGGGTAACTTCCCATTAGAAATGTAAACTTGCTGGCCAATTTCAATGCATTCTTTATGCAGGGATAAATGGTGGGGAGGGGGGTCTTTCAGTGCATTCTGTGGGGTACCCCAGATCCATTCCATTTCCTATTGTATGACATTTGTTGGTGAAAGAAGGTGGTGCGTGTTCCGTTTCTCTGTGTCACCTTTGTCTATTAATAAATCGCAAATGTTTAATTACTCTTTCATGAATGAGTGACTTTTTTTCTTGCATGCTTGAAGTGTACTCCATAAAGGGGTTGGTATTAAAAATATCACAACTATGTCAATTTTTAAAAAATTGTTCGTGGGATGAAGTAAGCCAGGCAGGTAAGTGACCAATTTCCTTCCCTAAAGGACATTAGTGAACCAGATGTTTTTTTTTACAACAATTGGCAATGGGTTTATGGTCATCATTAGACTTTCAATTCCAGATTTTTATTGAATTCAAATTTCACCATCTGTCATGGGATTCGAACCCGAGTTCCCTGAGCATTTAACCTGGGTCTCTGGATTACTAGTCCAGCGACAATACCACTACCCCTTGTTTTACTGATCATTGTTTTCAGATTAATATTGGTTGCTGTGTCTGGAATGTTGTGCACCTGATCAGAGTCACTGTAAGATGTGGAATGTTTCACAAAAGTCAACTGCAACCTGATTTCAATGACGAAAAGAGAATGAAGGGACCGGGCTGATCGGAGCCACCCTTCCAATGGTGTCTTTGAAACAGAACATTGATTCAGTATAGCTATATGTGCATTAAATATAGAATGAATCTCACTCTGGATTTCTGGGGAAACTTTGATTCGATGGGTATTCTAACACGTCTGCATGAAGAAAAGAACAAGCTACAAAAGTAACAGACTATTTTTTTACCTGGCTCATGCACAAATGGTTAACTCATTCCTGTGTGTTCCTTTTTTTCCTAATTAGTGATTCTGGCTTTTTCTTTTCTGGATGGGAAAGAAGTGTTAAAAGTTTTGCAGATAACTGCCATTTAACTCTACCAAACACTGCAATTACAATGATAGGTTTTGTAGTAATGTGATGCTTAATACATTAATGCTATAGCCAATTTTGTATGTTATTCAACAAAAGTCTTGTGTTTACATGTACTCGGTCATGTTCATCCCCTATTTGCAATTTCAGCTGATAAATCAATTTCCATGTGTGCCCCAACGTTATTGTAAAATCAGTTTACCCCACCTCCCTTTGGGCTACTCTGTGCTTTGCACTGTTCTCAAACTGATAGAACAGTCAAGCAACAGACCCTCACCATTCTACAAATGTTGGTTGTGTGTCAGCCCCGGCGTGAGATGCCTGTGATGGCTTGTTCTTGCCTTTATTGTAGACTGTGGTCCTTATTCTGTGCTCCTGCCTTCTCAAGAGCACCACTGAGCTTAGGAAATCAATGTGCAAAGATTAGAGTGAGCGTACATCATACTGCTCTACGTCACAGTTGAAGCAACAACGTACTGTTCCAACATTCAAACCGATTTATAAGCAAATATTTTTCAAATGTTTTCAATTCTAACATAGGTTTGTGTGGGCACAGGAATGTCTAAATATAGTCCATATGGTTCCTGAACTAAAGGCATCAATAAGTTTTTATTTATCCATTAATGATATGTCAGCATTGCTGACGTCTGTCCTTAATTTCCTTACTACAAGGCTCAGACTTGAGTTCTTGTTTCCTTTCTCAAGCCCTCTTTATACGTTAAGAGACCCAAAATTTAATTCAGAATCTAAAACCCGTCATTGAATGTTGCATTCATTTTCAGGTCCTGTGTTTTTCCTGGCTTGCTTCAGTGTGGCAGCAGGATTGGCTTTCCTTCTGTATTACTGCAAAGAAGGTAAGAATATATAATGAATAAAGAAAGCGATGAATTAAACTATTGTTAAATTGTTATGTCAGCCCTAGGCAGACATTGAGTTAAGACTGAAGAAAAGACCGAAGAGTGCATAACTCTTGTGCCGTTACAGTGTCTTATAGTTAACTCACTCTAGTTTATGAGTGTGGGTAAACCTTTGACCCTAAGTATTTTTCTGCATTTGTATGTTACCAAGGGGATTCCTCATTTCAAACCAATGTTCCAAGTAATTATTGTAGGGTCTACTTTTTTTTTCATTAAACATTATTTATCCATTACCTGATTGATCAAAACACTAAGGGCGAAATTCTCCGCACTCACGACGGTGCGGAGAATAGCGGGGGTCGTAAATTTTTACGGCCACGCTAGTCTGACGCCCTCCCGCTATTCCCCCCACGCCCGACACGAATCGCTGCCGCCGTTTTTTTACGGCGAGCAGCGATTCTCAGCTGGCCGATGGGCCGAAGTCCAAGCCCTTTACGGCCGTTTTTACGAACGGCAAACACACCTGGTCTGGCCGTTCGTAAAAACGGGCGTAAAGTTTGGATCTTGGCAACCATGGCACCGATTGGCACGGCAGTACCACGGCCGCGGGATGCTAGCCCCGACAGGGGACCAGAATCGATTCCCGGTCGGGCGGGGGGGGGGGGGGGGGGGGGGGGGAGGCTGGTGTCAAACCCGCCCGTTTTTGACGCCAGCCTTACGATTTCTCCCTGTTTGGGAGAATCGCGCCCAATCTGTATCATAAGTTTTAATAATAAATTTAGTGTACCCAATTAATGTTTTTCCAATTAAGGGGCAATTTAGTGTGTTCTGTCCACCTACCTTGCACATCTTTGGGTTGTGGGGGCCAAAACCACGCAAACAAGGAGAATGTGCAAACTCCACACGGACAGTGACCCAAAGCCGGGATCGAACCTGGAACCTCGGCGCCGTGAGGCAGCAGGGCTAACCCACTGCGCCACCGTGCTGCCCTGACTATCATAAATTAATCCAGATTCTGTTTGCATCTGAGAAAGTTAGTTCAATTGAAATATCAAAATCGGTTGCTATGTGTGTTTCTGTTGCCAATAAAGGGCAATAAGTAACATTGCAAATATGAACAGTAATGCCCTGTACCTGACAACTTGTATTTTTATGGAGTTCCTTAATTAAGGAAAGACACCAAGCAGCATTTCCACCCCCCCATGCTAGCGGCATGTTTTGCAGCGGCAGAGGCCCCCCCCCCCCCCCCCCCCCCCCCCCCCCCCCCCAGCCATTGGTGGGCAGCGGGATCTGTTGGTCTTGCCGCTATCAATGGGGTTTCCTGTTGTTCATGCCCTCCACCGCCAGGGGCACCCACGGCAAGAGGGACGCAGTCGGTGGGATGGAAAGGTCCTGCAGGCGGGAACGGCCAGAAAATCTGGCCAAATCTGACACACTCCACAGAGCACAATGAGCAGGAAAGGAAAATGGGAATACACAAAGACTGGGGTGAAACAAAAAGATTGGTCAAAAGGAATCAGATTGTTTTTGAAGGGAATGATGGCGATGACATATTTGGAGGATTCAATAGGGAGTTCTAAAGCACAGCAACCTGATAACTAAATGATTAACTGCCAGCAGTATAGGTAAGGAAACGGAGGTTGAAAAGTAGATCACGTTCTTGAGGTGCAGAGCATGCCACTAATTTGTTTAATTTGAGCATATTGCTGACGTACAGTGGGGTGAGATTACGGAGATACATGAAAAGGGAAAAAAGATCTTGAAATCTATTTGCCAGGGTGCATGAGACTCCAAAGCCTGGCAAGAGCATGACTGGTCAGCACACAGAACTTTGTGAATTGGTTGCAGTCGTGGAGATTGGAGACTGACTACGCGAGTAGACAAGCCATAAACTGACAATTAGAATTGGGGTTTTGGAGTAGTGGGAAGATGTAGGATTAGAGACCAGTGAAGTTACAGAAGTGGAATGAAGTTGTCCTGATAACAGAAGGGGGTTGGAAACAAGTGGCTCAGCTTGTTATCTTGACACGCATATATTTTAGTGGTTGCTGCTTAACATTAGAAATAGAAGCATAAGTAGACCACACCACCCCTCAAACCTGCTCCACCATTCAATACGATCATAACTGCCTCAACTCCCCCTTCCTATCTGACTCCCCATATGACCGACTTCGCTAAGAGCCCAGAAATCTTTCTATCTCTGTCTTAAAATACTCTGATGCAGTAGTGTAGAAGGTGCCACCTTTCAAATAAGACGTTTGACCAAAGCCCCATTTACCTGCTGAGAGCAACGTTAAAAAACCCATTGTACTGTTTCAGAAAACATCAGGGGAGTTATCCCTGATATCCTGGCCTCAATCAACGTCACAAAAACAGATTATCGGCCATTACCACATTGCTGTTTTTAGGAGTTTGCTGTGTAGCAAATTGGCCGCCACGTTTCCTGCATCACAACAGTGACTATACTTGGCTGTGAAGTGTTCTGAGAGTTCTGTGGTCATGAAAAGCACCATATAAATGCGCCTCTTTTTTCAAACATATTCACCAATGGAACATTCACAACCCTCCAGGGTAGAGAATTCCAAAGATTCACACTGACTGAAGAAGTTTTCCTCATCTCCACCCTAACCCTGAGTTGTTCCCGAGAAACCGTCTTTGTGTTCACCTTGTCAAACTCCTCCTGAAGGTGCTACATAAACTCAAAAAGACAGAAAGGCTACTTTTTCAAGCTCTCTTGCTGCTAAACTAGGCCAAAACTTGATCAATTGATTGAGCTGCCATTCGTTTTTGCACCGTGTTTTTGTTTAGTATCTTGTAAAGAAGCAAGCCTAGAAATTCAGCTAAAATGTGACAAGAATATATTTCGGGAAGTTGTGTGAATTAAATCTATTCAATCAATGAGTTTAGCAACATCACATCATTCAGGTGAAGGCCACAATGATTGAAAATAAGGTGATGTAACAATAGTTTTGTGTTGTAGTAAACATGTACCCACCACATTCATTCTGTTGAAGGCCTTTCGGTAATTTCTCTTGTGACTGCTTATGAACTGACTGCAAATCAATTACTTCTGGTCTATAATTTATAATTAGTACAAATTATTAATTTTATTTGTCAATGATTCATATAATTAATATTTCACAGTTATTGGCTATTTGTATATTTGCATATTTCTTTATTTCTAATTCTATCACCAGATACTAAATTTGAAAGCGCTGCGAAGAAAATCATAGGTTTCTCTTCTCTTGGTGTTGGAAGAAGGGCCAGAAGGTACTTGTTAGCGTACTTTGAAGACCAGTCAATGAGGAACTAATAAAAGAGCAGCACTTCAGCGACTAGCATGCCCGCCTTGTCAACAAACGACTGGGATTACATATACTTTTATTTTAAAGGACAGTTCTTCTGCCAATACCAAAGATAGTTATGTTTATCTATTTGTATTTAAAGTAAATGTGCTTCCCAGAAATATTGCTGCTGCCTATCAACACTGTGGTGGGCCACAAGCCTCAAATATGACAATGATATCCGCTTTATCAAGAAAAGACAAGTGGATTTGACCTTCCGCAGCCACACATTTCTGGTAGCTAATATACAGTTGTCTGTCCCTCCTGTACTGGAAGTACTTTAATTGCAAGCTTTAAGGTAGCCATTTTGGAGAGGTCACTGACATTCAATAGAAAAAAATTCTTAAGTGTTCAGATATCAGTAATGAATGTCATGTCTTGCTGAGAGCTCTTGAATTTATTTTAGATGAATTAAATACTGCAGTTACACTCGAGCTGCTGTACGTTCAGTGACAGGTCTATTAAAGCAACAATGGTGCTTGCAGATCATTGTCACTTGCATATCTATGAGTGAAGGTAATGACAGCAGCGCTGCATGCAAACCTGCTCAGATAGCCAAAGTGATCCATTACTAGTTCTTTTTTACCTAATTCGTTGGAAAAGAAAGCAGCCTTTTGTATAACCAGAATTGTTTTGAACAAATGTAAAAGACCAAATTCAAGCGATTGCAGTTACAGAGCATCGGAGTGAGATAACCACTCAATTTATTATATACTTGCATCAATATTGCCAAAGATTGGTGAGCTGCACTTTTAGCACAGGGAAAACAAAGGTGGACACTTTGTTCGCGATTGAATTGTACAGATAGTACAAGAGGCTAGTCCCCTGGTGAAAAGAGACACCAAATAACCACCAAATGGATGCAGCTACGAGAGGCTTTAATTGAATGTATGAAGAATGGGAATGCCATTTAGAATGTAGTCTGTTGTCTGGCAACATGGCGTTGATCTGCCCATGCAGTACCTGCATGATTTTGTGCCTGGTATTGCCATTCTTCATCGTCAACTTTAACCTGGTCAGTAATAAATGGTTTAAAGAGGCATTTTTCTATCTATTGTAAATTAGCAGATGGTCGGGTATATTATCAGTTCTAACGGCTCTCCCTCACCTAGCTGCCGAAGTCCTTTTGTTACTTATTTTCTCCTTTCTAGAAAGCAACTAAACCTCACCTGACATAATGAGGATTTGACTGCTAATAGTTACTACTGTATCACTGTTAACGCGTTAGGTCAGCAACCAAACTGCTGTCATTCTACAATGGATTGTTTTTAAAAGCTATATTGAATATTAGCTTAGTTTACAATTAGCTTTCTTTACAATCAGTTTCCAGTTTATCAGCGACCTCAAGCTAGGCACAGCAGGAACAGGATTGGAGGCGTTCTAATATATAGAACTGCAAATGCTAGTTGTTTTTTCTGCTGAGAAATTATTATTGATCATTTTGTAACTGAAAGACTGGGAACTAGTAGACACTCCATATGTCTGATGTTTTTCTTGAAACTGTTTCCATCATTCTTTGAACAGAGGATATACGTCAGGAAGTTAATACAGATTTTGAGTGATTTGGGCAACTATCTAACGTACATCCTTAGCAGCATTTAATATTTAAAGTTGCGGATGAAAATCTCTGTTGTGTTCTTGCAATTAAATGCAGGATATTACAAGTTTAACTATGCAGCAATTTTCATGTTAGTACTGTTATAAATATATCTTATGGCAAGCATTCTCAGGACAGAACCATAACTTGTTCTCAAATGAAACAACCTTGTTTTAAATGACGACAGTGTTAGAAATGTTTCTTTTGTGGTACCTGTAATTTCATGTATGTGGTAGACTTGTAAGAGTTTATAAAACTTTGTTTAGAAAACCCAAAGGTTCAGATTGACTAACATCCTGTTTAAGGATGTGGTTAAGTTGGTCCCACTCTAAGCTGTAAGGTGCAAGAACCTTTGGTTATTGGCCTTTGTGACGTCAGGGAATTTATATGGTTAATAGTGTCGATCATGTTGAAAAAGCACGATCTACTGTTAGCAGATATTTCATCAGCCTGCTATTTCTTATGGAACACTTCTTGACTTGAACAGGAGATGCATGTCAGGAAACAGAAATCATTGCAACATAATGAACTGCAATCCCAATGCATAATTCTTTCTTTAACATTTTAAATGTTCCTTCTTAATGTCACTTTTTTTCGATGTATTATATGATATGAGGTGCTTAACAGTAGGATGTGGTCTCCCAAGTTTGCTTCCACAGAGGTAGAAGAGAGTCCGATTGAGATCATTGTTAATTATTGAGATTGGCAAAAAAGAAAATGGACCAAAGAGCAACAGTAAGACAGTAAACCTGCTAAAGAAACAAGGCACAGGAGGCACCACCTGAATGAAGTGTCCTCCCTCCCTCCCATCCTTCCTGCTATTTTTCAGGTAAGGCACCAAAAATAACCTTTCCAATCCCACTTATGTACACATACCATCCATATTATGGTATGGGCAGTACATTATCTAGGTAAATGGGCTTTTTAAACCAGCCTGACAGATCTTTAATTAGTTATTCCGATGTGGTGGACAGGCTGCCGATTTTGATGCCCACCCAGTTGCATAACAGCTGGCAGGGGCACGCGCTATCCAGCCAAGGGCATTATGAAATAGATGGGACGTGTTTAATAATGAATAATGGTGAACACAGGAATGGAACAAGCTAAGAAATGGACAGCGAGTAGCATGACAGGAAACCTATCTAGTAACACAAATAGAAAGGATTTGAAAGGCACACAGTAACATTGGGAAACTAATTCCAACAACATTAAGCATGACACATAATAAACCAGTCATTAAATTATCAGTGTCCTATTTGGTATTATCTGTCTTGCTCCCAAGTTTCTTCACCGCAGCATTCCGACCATAAACCCCATCCCTGAGATTAGTATCGTTGTGGAGATTTCGAGACAAATCTCCATAACTCTGTGACTTTGCCCTTGTGCCTGTGCCAGCTGATACATTTGCAACAAAATGAAATTCCTTGAGCTCCTCTCCTTAGTCTGATACGTCAGGCACGCAGAATGAGGGCAGCGCGGTGGCGCAGTGGGTTAGCCCTGTTGCCTCACGGCGCCGAGGTCCCAGGTTCGATCCCGGCTCTGGGTCACTGTCTGTGTGGAGTTTGCACATTCTCCCCATTTTTGCGTGGGTTTCGCCCCCACAACCCAAAGATGTGCAGAGTAGGTGCATTGGCCATGCTAAATTGCCCCTTAATTGGAACAAATTAACTGGGTACTCTAAATTTTTTTTTTTTAAAAGGCATGCAGAATGCAATCGCAATTTGATCAAATACTCCCTGAATGATTGTGATATCAAAGAACTCTCTCTGTTCTTGGTACATGGTATATCATTGCCTTTGCTGTGCAGTGATAAAAGATGAGTTGCAATCTAATGTTCTCATATGGACAGGTCTCAAGGTCAGTTGTCAATCGATGGTGGGAAAGGAAGAGCAAGGAACCCTGAGCCACCTCCCCGTAGGGCAAGTAACTTCCTGCTCTTCGTATTGTTTCTAATTGGCTCACTGGAAAATAGCATTGTTAATGTGCCAGAAGCAATGACCTACTTTAATCCACAACACCAGGACAGCGACATGGATTTTAACTGCTTGATCTACTTTGGGCGATGCCCCTCATTATATTCTAATGGCGGGCTGCAAGTACCAAATGGTGTCCTGATGCAACTTGCTGGCTCAGAGTCAGCACAATTTCGGGCAGTCAGAGACCAGCCAGGCCAATCAGGGACCAGCCAGGCCAGTTACAAACATCGATCTGGGACAGAATCCCAGATCTACAATCACATTTATAGCTAGAAAAGATTTGTACAATAACATAAATTACTTGAAGTAGCTGCATTAAACCAGAAAGTGCTGGGATTTATTTCTCTCGCGGAATAGAATAGAAAAACAGAATTGATATTAAATTTATAAGAAATTGGTGTTCGATTTTACTTGAGCACCGTGTGCAATTCTGCTCTCCGTGCCACAGGAAGGAAATTGAAGCAGTGGGTAAAATGTAGAACAAATATGTAAAATTGTTACCAGATTGAGAAGATGCGACTGAAGAGATTAAACAGATTGGGTCTCTTTTCTCTGGAAAAGATTAGACCTAATAATGGTCTTTCAAAATTATAGGGTGAATGTGGAATAAAGCCTTCCACTTCTGGGGAAAGTCCAGAATAAGTGGCATGAACATAAATTAGCCACTAACACATCAAATAAATAATTTAGGAGTTATTTCATAGAATCTCTACAGTGCAGAAGGAGGCCATTTGGCCCATTGACTATGCACCAACTCTCCAAAAGAACACCCTACCTAGGCCCACTCTCCTGCCCTGCCACCGTAGCCCCACCCATTAATCATGACCAATCCACCTAATTTGCGTATTTTTGGACTGTGGCAGGAAATTCAAGGAAACCCACGCAGGCACAAGGAGAATACGCAAACTCCACGCAGTCACCCAAGGCCAGAATCAAACCCAGGTCTCTGGTGCTGAGATAGCAATGCTAACCACTGTGTCATCGTGCTGACACAGCGTAACTTTGTTGCATTGAATGGGATGCTTATGCATTACTGGGCAGGAAAGAGCAGGAGGATAAGGGGGCAAGTTGGGAAGTGGTAATTGAACAAAGAACAAAGAAAAATACAGCACAGGGATAGGCCCTTCAGCCCTCCAAGCCTGTGTCGCTCATGATGCCCTAACTTAAAAACAAACTTTGCTCTTACTCAGTCCATATCCCTCTATTTCCTCTCTATTCATGTACCCATCCAGATGCCTCTTAAATGTTGCTAATGTGCCTGCTTCCACCACATCCTCTGGCAGCACGTTCCAGGCACCCTCCACTCTCTGCGTGAAAAACCTACCCCGTACATTTCCCTTAAACTTTCACCTTGAACCTGTGCCCCCTTGTAACTGACACTTCGACCCATGGAAAAAGCCTCTGACTATCCGCCCTGTCTGTGCATCCCATAATTCTGTAGACCTCTATCTGGTCTCCCCTCAGCTTCCGTCTCTCCAGTGAAAACAATCCTAGTTTATTCAACCTCTCCTCATAGCCAACACCATCCAGACCAGGGAACAAGCTGGTGAACCTTCTTTGCACTCTCTCCAAAGCTTCCACGTCCTTCTGATAATGCGGTGACCAGAACTGCACGCAATACTCCAAAAGTGGCCTAACCAAGGTTTTATATAACTGCAACATGATTTCCTAACTCCTGCACTCAATGCCCCGACTGATGAAGGAAAGCAAGCCAAATGCCTTCTTAATCACCTTGGCCACATGCGTTGCCATTTTTTTGGAAACTGTGGACCTACACAGCCAGATCCCTCTGTATGTTAATGTTCCTAAGGGTTCTGTCATTTACAGTATAATTCATATCTAGATTTGATCCTCCAAAATGGAACACCTGGCATTTGTCTGGATTAAACCCCATCTGCCATTTCTGTGCCAAAGCCTCCAATCTATCTGTATCCTGTTGTATCCTCTGACAATCCTCGGCACAATCAGCAACTCCGCCAATCTTCATGTCATCCGCAAACTTACTAATCAGACCACGCACATTTTCCTCCAGATCATTTATATATACTACAAACAACAGAGGTCCCAGTGCTGATCCCTGCGGAACACCACTAGCTACAGGTCTCCATTCTGAAAACCACCCTTCTGCCGCTACTCTGTCTTCTATAACCAAGCCAGTTTTGTATCCATCAAGCCAGCCCACCCCCAATCCCATGTGATTTTAGTTTTTGTACCAGTCTGCCATGTGGGACCTCATCACATGCCTTACTAAAGTCCATGCACCCACAGCCCTTCCCTCATCAATTTTCTTTCTCACCTCTTCAAAAATCTCAATCAAATTGGTGAGACATGACCCTTTTCCGTACAAAACTATGCTGCCTGTCACTAACTAGTCCATTCTCCTCCAAATCTGCATATATCCTGTCCCTCAGTATCTTTTCCAAAAGCTTCCCACCACTAATGTCAGGTTCACTGGCCTATGATTTGCTGGAATATCCTTACTTCCTTTCTTAAACAAGGGAACAACATTGGCTATTCTCCAATCCTTTGGAATCTCCCCTGTGGTCAAATAAGATGTAAAGATATCTGTTAAGGCCCCAGCTATTTCTCCACTGGCCTCCCGCAGTAAGCTGGGATGGACCCCATCCAGCCCCAGGGGCTTGTCTACCTTAATGCAATTTAGGATAGTCAACACTTCCTCCTTTGATATATTAACGTTCGCAAGAGCGTTCATACATCCATCCCTGACCTCAACATTCGTCATTTCCTTTTCCCTGGTGAATAACTATACAAAGTACTCATTAAGGATTTCATCTACTTCCTGTGGTTCCACGCATAACTTCCTTCCATTGTCCTTGAGTGGGCCTACTCTTTCTCTTGCTCTTAATATATGCATTAAAGCCTTGGGATTCTCCTTGACCATGCTCGCTAAAGACATTTCATGGCTCCTTTTAGCCCTCCCAATTCAATGTTTTAGTTCCTTCCTACTTTCACTGTACTCCTCAAATTGGAGTCGGAGGAACCTCAACCAGTGTAGACCAGATGGACCAAATGGCTGTTTATATGTAGCAGATTATATGGACTGGCTTTTCAATTGCCAGTGGAGACGGAAGTAGGTGCACACAACTTGAAAATTACATTCCTGGAGGGTGGAAATGGGTCCCCCTCCCTCCAGGACAGTTTGTAATCTTTATATGGACTGTGGGAGGTGGAATGGGAACGGGAAACCTGCTTGCTCCCAATTAAAGAGCGTTCTTGACTGTTCACCTTAAGTTCCTTGAGGTGCATTGGGATTTTCAATCTTTCTTTGGGACAAGGTTGAACAGTCTGTTTGACTTAAGTGCACGGCCACCATGTTAGGTAAAAGAAAGTTTATTTCATGTAAAATGTGAGGGGTTAACTAGAATTGGATTGAGTGTTGTACCTAGACTCAGGTGACCATGGTTATTATGTGCATCTTTATCCACCTGGTCCTTTCATGGACTGTGCCCCAACACGGTTTCTGCCTACTTTTGTCGTTGGCACTAGGCAGACAGCTCCCACCTCCTGGAAAATCTTGATCCCACTTATTGAGCACTGAGCTCACCTCCTGCCCAATCAGTTCAGGTGCAGGGTTGAGATCCAGAATTCATCTAAGTATCATGCTCCCAACCCTGTTTTGAAAATCCAGCCTTATGTAGCTCCTATGTTGTCATTGAATCGCATAGCATTGCAGCCCATTTGTAAGAACTACATAATTAACTTCACTGGCTATTTCTTTATTGCACGTTCCCCCTTTTTTCAAATAAATATTAGTAAATATTGAATGGCTACTCCCACCATTCTGTAATGCAGTGAATTCCAGATCATTATAACTGAATGCATAAGGAAATTCTCCTCCTCCCTTCCCTGGTTCTTGTGCCAATGATCTTAAATCTTTGTCTTTTGGTTACCAACTTAAGCAAATGTAAGTAGGTTATTCCTATTTCATCATATCCCTGCCTCCATTAAATCACTCCTTAAGCTCTACTCTGAAAAGAACAATCACAACTTTCTTCATATAACTGGTGTCCCTAGTACCATTCTGGTAAATCTTGGCCGGAATTCTCCGGCTGTTTGCTGGCAGCATGATTTTCTGGTGTGTGTGTCCCGGCCCTGACAGCGTACACCCGGCCTCGGGTTGCCCAGCGGCATAGGGTGGCTTCAGTGGGAATTCCCATTGACAGCGGCAGAAGCAGAGAATCCCATTGTTGGGAAACACATGGCTGGGAGGCTGGAGAACCCCACCTCTTAAGGCCCAGACATCCTTCCAAAGGTACAGTATTCCAGCTGAGGTCTAACCAATATAGATGAGCTTCACATTTCATATGTCCGAATGATTTTACAATGTTAGAAATTTTCATCTGTGACGTTTATGTAGAAGTAACTGAGACCATCCATTAAACGCAGGTTTATTCAGGTGGGGCCATATACTGGTAATCTGAACTATTCTCTGCCACTTGATAGGGAGACAAATTACTGGTTTTGCTGCTGGTTTCATTGCTGAGAGTCATTCAATTCCATGCTTTTCCAAAAAGAGTCACTTCAAAAATGCAGTATGAGGGAAAATAAATGGGTGAGGAAATGCACATCTTTTTATAAGTACTTTCTCAATACAATCGGGAGTTAACAGCATTGTATTTTCAATCATTAGAAATATCCCTCTATGTATTCCCTGTATAACGCACACCTTTAGATTCTGCTGTTACTTCATTACATTAGCTTGTAATAGTACGGTATAGCATTTGTGCAGTTCATTTGTGACATTTTTGCTTTGCCATTACAAGTGAGGTGTAAAATGACTGGCTTGCAATGTCCAATATTTTTCTAATTCCAAAGAAACATAGAACTGAAAAAGCATGCACATTGTAATGAATACTGTTGTCCAAAAAGTGGCTTTATGCAAGTGGCATTTTCAACTGGAAGTTTTCATTTTTGTTAAATGAACACAGCTTGATGGGTTTAATGGTGGTGAAACTATTAGGATTCATCATCATTACTGCTCTGAAACTGACTAACTTCTACAGTGACAAGTGGCTAGCACTGCTCCCTCACAGCTCCAGGGTCCCGGGTTCAATTCCAGCCTCAGGTGACTGTCTGCACTTTCTCCCTGTGTCTGCGTGGGTTTCCTCTGGGTGCTTCGGTTTCCTCCCAAGTCCAAAGATGTGCAAATTAGGTGGATTGGCCGAGCTAAATTTCCCCTTAGTGTCCAAAGGTTACGGGAATAGGTTGGAGTAGGGTGTTCTTTCAAGGACCGGTGTAGACTCAATGGGTCAAATGGTCTCCTTCTGCATGATTCTGGAGTCTGCCACTATAACTGTGCAGTACAATGCACATTTCTCCAGGAACTAATTCTCCTGGAGAGAAATTTGCTGTAACATGTCATATTTTTTATTATTCATTCCCGGGATGTGAGCGTCGATGGCACTGTGATTTGCCCTTGGGAAGCTGGTAGCGCGTCACCTTCTTCTCTGTACCAACGTCCTTTTTTCCAGTGTTCCACAATTAGATGAAAAATATTATCAGATTACTGGGAACCAGGTATATTTGGTTGCTGAATTAATCAGCCTACAAATAAGCTTTGAGTTCAATTCATTACATTTATCATCATGAATCTGATACCCAATTTATGAATTATGAAGAGGAATCATTTGATGCTTGTTACAAAATTCAGCAAGTGAAAATTATGCAATGCTCCCATATTTCTCATAATATTTATCCCCGAGAGGCACTGTGTAGTCTTGCCACAGCATTGAAATTCAGGGTTGCTGTTTTACTATCCTAGTCCTTTGTGGACTTAATATGTGCCTCGTTAAAAATGCCAATGGTCTATTTGGGTTTATAGAAATGTGAAGTTTTTTTTTACTGGCAGTCATTGATCCCCACAGTACAGCACCAAAAGTTAATATTTAATAATGGCCCTATCTATGCAATGGAAATGAACACGAACGCTGATCGCCAGATACATCACCCGTCCATTCATCATTTATTTGCATCTTTCCTGGTTGCTTTTCGTTTGAACACCTGATCAATATTTTCCCTGATCTATGCCAATGATATTGTGCCACTTGTTAAAGGGAAGTCTAGGATAACCTGGAATAGGTTGAATGCCTCAACGTTGAACATCCCAATTTACTCAGTTTCTTTTATTTCTGTTTGTGATGGCCTTGACCAAGTATTGCTGATATTTTCTATCTGGATTGCATGGCGTCCACCTCTTTCAATTTTGTACATTTTACAGTGTGATTTTGAGTTGGTTTATTCATTTTTTGTATTTTGTTCTTCATGTACTTATATCATGTATGGGGTAAAACTGCAGAATAAAGTTTAAAAAACAAAACAAATGGCTTCTTTGTCTCCGATTTTGTGGCATTCGCTATTATTACTCTGAAACTCACAGTGACTTCTGGAGTTTTAATGCTCCACATTTTCCCATTGGCTGCGCTGTGGAAGTGCCACCTCCCCCCCACCAATCAAGTAGAAATAACTGAGCTGGCAAAAACTTAGTCCTGTCATACTTGTTGGGAAAATAAAAATAGTTTCAAGGGATTTATATTTGTAGTGGTAAGCATTAGAAATGAGGTAAAAGCAAATTACTGTGGATGCTGGAATCTGAAACTAGAATAGAAAATACTGGACAATCTCAGCGTGTCTCACAGCATCAGTGGAGAGAGAACAGAGATAACGTTTTGAGTCTGAGCAAAGAACAATACAGCACAGGAACAGGCCCTTCGGCCCTCCAACCCTGTACCGGTCAGGACATCAACCTTGGCCAAAACCCTCAGCACTTCCTTGTTCCGTATCCCTCTATATCCATCCTATACATGTATTTGTCAAGATGCCTTGTGAGCGCTGGCAATGCTCCCCTGGCAACGCGTTCCAAGTGCACTCCACCCTCTGTGTAAAAAAACCTGCCTCGTACATTTCCTGTAAACTTTGTCCCACAGACCTTAAACCCCTGGTGACTGACCCCTCCACCCTGGGAAAGAGTGCCTGCCCATCCACTGTATCCATGTCCCTCATAATCTTGTAGACCTCTATCAGGTCACCCCTCAACCTCCATCTTTCTAATGAAAACAGTCCCAGTCCATTCAGCAGCTCCGCATAGCTGACACTGTCCAGACCAGGCAACATCATGCTAAACCTCCTCTGCATCCTCTCCAAAGCCTCCACATCCTCTGGTAGTGTGGTGGCCAGAATATGCACAATATTCCAAGTGCATCATTACCAAGGTTCTATATAACTGTAGCATGACTTGCCAGTTTTTATACTCGATGCCTCATCCAATGAAGGCAAGCATTCCGTATGCTTTCTTGACTACCTTGTCCACTTGTGTTGCCACTTTCATGATCTGTGGATCTGCATGCCCAGATCTCTCTGACTTTCTATATTCCTAAGAGTTTGCCATTTATGGTATATTCCCCCTCTGTTAGACCTACCAAAATGCATTACCTCACATTTGTCTGGATTAAACTCCATTTGCCATTTCTCTGCCCAAGTCTCCAGTCTATCTATGGCCTGCTATATCCTCTGACAATCCTTAACACGATCTGCCACTCCACCAACATTGGTGCCATCCGTGAACTTACTAATTAGACGAGCTGCATTCTCCCCCAAATCATTTATATATACTACAAACAACAGAGGCCACAACATGGATCCCTGTGGAACACCACTAGTCACAACCTTCCATTCAGGAAAACACCCGTCTACTGCTATCCTTTGCCTTCTGTGACTGAGCCAGTTCTGTATCTAGATAACTCTTCATCAGAGCTGGAGAGAACTATTCCTAAAGGATTATTTTAGAAACCTGAGATTTTTAGGGTGGCATATGGCGCAGTGGTTAGCACTGGGACTGCGGTGCTGAGGACCCGGGTTTGAATCCCGGCCCTGGGTCACTGTCCGTGTGGCGTTTGCACATTCTCCCCATGTCTGCGTGGGTTTCACCCCCACAACCCATAGGTGTGCAGGTTAGGTGAATTAGCCATGCTAAATTGCCCCTTAATTGGAAATAAAATAATTGGGTACTCTAAATTTAAAAAAAAGAAACCTGAGGTTTTTGGGATGTCTTGCTACAGTCTGGAAAAACAATTTTAAACTAATTGGGAAGACCGTGTTGGCTGGATTAGAGTTTGTGTGTAAGTCAGTCAAGACAAAGAAATCCTGAAAGGAATTGGTGTCAAACCTGTAGAGGATTTGCTGGTAGAAGTGGAGTGGAAGCTCTATTCACAAGAGTCTTTTGGAAAACATGGACTGGATTTCGGAAAGCAAACCCTAATGGAAAGCATGATTTATGAGAGAAGGTTGACTTTGTGTCAATGAGACCATTGTAGCTTCAAATGTACTGCCTCATCCGTGTTGATCTCAAAACCTGTGAGTAATTGTTAACCTTCAGGGGGAGTAAATGAGAGTGTTTTGTCACTCATTTTTTCATGTTTTTTTTCCTTGTTAAAATAAATTGACGGTCCTGTGACTCTGCTCTTCCACATTTTATTAAAAAATTAAAAGTCATGGGGCTGGATTCTGGTTTTAAGGCTATGTCCCCACACCGGCGTAGGAACAGTGGCTTTGTAATGACAGAAAAAAATGGCTTAAAGCGGCCACCGATCCTCCGTTTGGCTGGGGGCTAGCATCATGGCAGCATAAAGCACCCAGCTCTAGCTGCCAACATGGCCCGGAGAATTGATGGGTCTGTGGCCGCGCATGCACATGGCGGTGGCCTACAGTGGCCATGCCCTGCAACATGGAGCCGGCTGTTCGCGGACCCAGACTGCAAAATTGTGCCCCCCTTTGGCCGGCTCGAGTGCTCCCAGCCCCGGGCAAAGTCCCCCCTGACCGCGAATCAGCCCTCCCCAGTGACTGGCAACACTGGACTGAGTCTGCAGCCACCACGCCGACTTCCCGACGGATGAGACCACATGCGTCCGATGCCGTCGGGAACTCGGCCGGTCAGGGGCGGAGCATGGGAGGGTGGGCCTCAGACAATTCCTGAGTCCGTCGATATGGCGCATGGCGTACTCTCAGTATGCCACTTTGGAGGGCGGAGCATCGCAAAAGCGGCGATTCGTGTATGGGGATTCTCCAGCTGATCAGCGAACACTGTTTCGGCGTCAGCGACTGGAGAATCCTGCCCATGTTAGGATTCCATTCCGGGATCTTTCCATCCAGTTACAACATCAACTGGGATTGTAACACACTACTAATCTCACTATAAACGCCTTTTTAAAAAAATTGATCACAGGGATTTGATGAAAGTTTTGATAATGTACAACAGTTCGATCTAGTCCAAGTCTGACCGAGATAACGGTCACCATCATGTATCACATCTTCCAATCAAAAGTGCCCTCAAGGCATGAAAGCTGCCTGATAGGTGAGTTAGCTTATTTCAACCAGGCAGCAGTAGGGGGTGAAGCAGTTGAATTTAGTGCCCAAGATTAAGGAAGCTAAATCTGCAATGGTTCTGGTCCCACTTCTACTTCTTCCCCTCTGGTGGCTCTGGTAAGGTATCAGCTGATGCCAGTGCCTGCTGAGCGGTCCACCAGTCAGGAATCAATCACCTGAAACAGAGTTAGATTGCAAAATAAGAAAAATATAATGAATCGATGTTTAAAATAAACAGCAAAGCAGACCGAGATTTTTTTTAATGGCCATTTTATTATTTTTGTAACCTCAATTGCAGCATCTGCTCTCTGGAACCTTCTGGAAGACAATCATTTGCTTTCTTGGGATAGCCAATTAATGCTTGCATGCAAAATTATTCTACTCGCCATCTGTTAACTTGATCAATCCAAAGCATTTGAGGTGGGGTTGAGGGCGAGAAATATTTTTACAGACTAATATATCTGTTCCACACTCAATGATTCTGAGTGCTGAGCAATGGCATATTTTATGTTGGTTCAGTAGTTAAATTACGTGTCAAGGGATATAACTAATACTAATACATTGGCGACAGGCACATACCTATCTTTCTGCCTGTATAAATGCCATTGTGAGTGCAGCCTCTCCTTACTAGATTTTTTTTCTCTTCCTATACTATAACCTTTATTAGTGTCACAAGTAGGCCTTAGTCGCCACTGTCCAGCGCCTGTTCGGATACACTGAGAGAGATTTCAGAATGCCCAATTCCCCTAACAGGCAGGTCTTTTGGGACTTGTGGGAGGAAACCGGAGCACCCAGAGGAAATCCACGCAGTCACGGGGAGGATGTGCAGACTCCGCACAGACAGTGACCCAAGCCGGGAATCGATTCTGGGTCCCTGGCGCTGTGAAGCAACAGTACTAACCACATATTGCCAAGAAAATAATGCTTCCTTCAATTGGAAATTTAACATTTTAATACACAATTGATAATTATTAATTAAAATTTTGAGCAAATTATTTTGGTTGTATTTTTAAAAGAGGAAATGATAAATCATGGTGGAATGTGCAGAGGGTTGGACTATTTTTTAAATCTTTCCTGCTATGTGTTTTTATTCCAACTATGTAATTTGTACCTGAAAAAATCTTCCTTTCTTCAAGCATTCCACCCCAACCTCTAGATTTAGGTGAAAAATTCCCATCATTGGATAATTTGCTTGATATTTAATTTTCATACCTAATCAAAAGTTTTCCGATATGTTTTTGCAAACAGCAGTTTGTATCCTCAGTGTAGTGTCCTAGGCACAACCTTGTTCAGCTTCCATCAAGGTCAGAAGTGGGGTTGTTCGCTGATGTGACTGCACAATGTCATTCATCACTCCTCAGACACTGAAGCAGTCCATGTCCAAATGCAGCAAGACCTGGACAACATCCAGGCTTGGGCTGACAAGTGGTAAGTAATCTGCGCGCCACACATGACCAAGCCCAACTCTAACCATTGACCTTTGATATTGCCATCCCTGAATCCTCCACTGTCAGCATACTGGGGGTTAGCATTGACTGAACTGAACTGGGCTAGCAATACAAATACTGTAGCTACAAGAACAGGTCAGAGGCTCGGAATCTTGCAGTGAGTAACCTCTGACTCCCCAAAGCCTGTCCATCATTTACAAGGGCACAAGTCAGGAGTGTGATGGAATACTCTCCACTTGCCGGACAAACAATGGTAGCCGTGTGTGCCATCTACAAGATGCACTGCATGAACTTACCAAGATTTCTTAGGCAGCATCTTCCAAACCCACAACTCTCGCCATCAAGAAGGACAAGAGCAGCAGGTGCATGGGAACTCCACCACTGCAAGTTCCTCCAAACCACTCAGGTTCCTGACTTGAAATATATCACTCTCCCTTCACTGTTGCTGGGTTAATATCCTGGAATTCTCTCCGCAACAGCACTCTGGGTGTACCTACATGACATGGACTGCAGCATTCCAAGAAGGCAGCTCACCACTACCTTCTCAAGGGCAATTAGGGATGGGCAATAAATGTTTGTCTAGCCAGCAACACCTTCATCACATAAATCAATTTTAAAAAATAAGTTAGGAGGGTCCAGAGGTCTCAAATTATTTAGGGCTAAAGCTAGGTTAAATGTTTGAAGGTACCTATTTTCCTCGAGAATGTTGGATCTGTGAAACAGGCTGTTGGCCCTTCTGGAAATACTGATTCACAGAATTCCTTCAAGAACAAACGGAACTTGTTTCTGGATGGGGCAGAGATCACCACATATAAGAGCTAGGTATTGTATATCATTAATGAGGACTAGAGTACATTCTTGGACTCATTTCAATCGTCTAAATGGGTCAAAACCAAATTTTCCACATTTTTAAACTCCCTAGTTGGCTTGGGTTTTTGAATCGAGGGTTTTGCAACTTCCAGCAGATTATGCAGTTTTTGGATGGCGCTGGGAGTACAAACATTGTGATGTATAAGTTATCACATTATATGGAATGGCTAAATGAACCAGTGAGTCATATCCTGCCTGTCAGTGTTCAGAAAGCCATGGGTGGAATCTTCCGGAATTAAGTATAATTTGGGAGGCCCGCCAGGAAGAGGGAGTGACTGCAAGCCCATCCTGGAGGACCACAGATGAGTTCTCCTCTCGTTCACATCCATGTGCATGGAGACTGCAGCGTTGACCGGGGTAATGAAAGCCATGTCCATATACCCTCCCTCAAATACTATTGGGCTATCCTCCATCACCATTGAGACACATTTGAGGGACCCTTTCTTTGCCGACATAGATTTACCACCCACCCCATTTTCAGCCATGATCATCTATCTGGGTCTCTCGAGGTTTTAAACCAGCATATTGTTGCTACTCCCACTTGCACCAGCCCTCTTCAGGGAGCTAGCCCCTTCCTATATCATCCCCACTCTCCTTGACTTTCCCTTCAGCGCTAACTTTACTGCAGCTCTGGACCTTGTTGGGATCTCAATGTTATGAAACCCATGAATCATAGCGAGGGGAACACATCTGAAAATGGTACTCATACAGCCTATGTCTATGTATTTACTTTATGTATTTATCGTATGTCCTATGTTCTTCATGTATGGAATGATGTGTCTGGACTGTACGCAGAGCAATACTTTTCACTGTACCTCGGTACACATGACAATAAATCCAAATCCAATCCAATTCAGTTGGCTCATGATTAGTAGGGTTTCCCTACTGTGCTCAGCTTTAACTCCACTCACCCAAAACTATCCTCCTCCCCTTTGGGGGTTCACATGTGCAGAACTGTGTTGTGAAGAAAGGCCTTGAGAGAATGGTGTGTGTAACTTTCTAGATATGCTCCATCCTCCTCCTGTAACCCACCAACTCCCCACCCCCATCCGTCATCACTCTTGACCTATCCAATATAACCATTCCTCTTGTCTCTATTATTCTTGAATCTCTCCCTATTACCCTTGAGCCTATAAGCACACTTTCTAGAAACCTTCTCTCCCATCTGAGCCTACACCCCTTAACGTCCCCATGCCCATCCTGACCTCTCCCATTATCTGCACCACCTGTTTTCTCCATTTCTGTGATTCCCCCTCCCCCCTCTCATGAGAACAGCCAATAACTAACCTTGACCCTGGACCTGCCACCCTAACACATCCCACTGCACACTCTCAGAGGGACTGTTCCCTCTGCTGCACAGTACCCTCAGTTCAATCCCAGGACCCCACCGTAAGCAGCACTGCCTTGCCTTTCCCACCATCCCTGCCCGGAAAACCACCTCATCCCCAATTCATTGACAGGACTCCCATGCACGACGTGCCCTTCCCTCCACCACCGTCCTTCCTCTCCAGCTCTAACAGACCTTTAATTAGTTATTCCCAATCTTGCCACTGGGAAGCTCAGCTGCCTTTCAAATTCTGAGAACCTAACTGCAAAAATGTATTTGTGCCATCGGGAAGCGGAGTTTCGACCTCCCGCTCAATTAGGTTCCCCTGCCTGCCTCGCTTCCTGCTCCTGGGGGCAGCATAGGATTCTGCCCATAGAGTCACAACACTAGAGAAAGAGACTATTCGGTCCATTGAGTCCATGCTAGCTCTCTGTGGAGGAATCCAGTCTGTTGCATTCCCTGCTCTATACCTGTAGCCCAATTTCAATTCCTTTAAGTGCCTATCCAAATGTTTCTTGAAATTGTTTTGCGTCTCCCTTTCCACCACTCTCACAAACAGCAAGTTCCAGGTCACTATCACTGTGTTAAAAAAAAGTACTTCCTCCTATTCTCCATATATTTCTTGCCTAAAACCTTAAATCTGAGTCCCCTGGTCCTTTGCCATCAGCTGATGGGAACAGCTTTTCTTTCTCTGCCTTTTCTAAATCTGTTATAACCTTGTACACCTCTATCCAGGGCTGGATTCTCCATTTCATGACACCGGAAGGGCGATTCACGATCGGGCGGAGAATCCTGTGTCGGGCAAAAAAACATTCCAATGCTTCCGGCCCCTGCCAGCGGCGGGATCGAGGTTGTTAATGACCCATTTACATCCTATTAACGGGCCGGGAAACATATTCTCCAAGCCTAAATGATTCTCCAGTCTTCTGGGCCAGGATTCACATGGGAGAGAATTGGTGCGGGTATTTACAAATATGGTCCCGACGGGCTGGACCTCGTGGCGGGCCAAGGGGCTAACTCTTTAAAGGAGTTTCCCTCAAAGTCCATCAGAGCTGCCCTCACCCTGCCCCCCACAATACCAATCCTGCCCACCCCACCCCCACCAGATGCCCCCATCGCCCCCCTGCCAGTGACCCCCAAATACAGAGATCCCCACCAGAGACACCCCAATTGCAGAGACCCCCACCAGAGATCATAGAATTTACAGTGCAGAAGGAGGCCACTCGGCCCATCGAGTCTGCACCGGCCCTTGGAAAGAGCACCCCACTTAAGCCCATACTTCAAACCTATCCCCGTTACACAGTAACCCCACCTAACATTTTTGGACACTAAGGGGCAATTTAGCAGAGCCAGTCCACCTAACCGGCACACCTTTGGACTGTAGGAGGAAACCGGAGCACCCGGAGGAAACCCACACAGACATTGGGAGAAATTGCAGACTTCGCACAGACAGTGACCCAAGCCGGGAATCGAACCTGGGACCCTGGAGCTATGAAGCAACTGTGCTAACCCCTGTGTTACTGTGCTGACCCGAGATGCCCCAATTACAGAGATCCCCACCTGAGACCCTATAAGCGAAGCCCCTGCCTGGAAGCCTCCCCATAAGAGAGAACCCTGTCTGCAGCCCAGACAGACGCAGTGAAGAAAAATCACTGCTTTAAAACTCAGCTGTGCATTGCACCTGCTGCCCAGACACAGGAAGTAGCACCTGTCAATTCCCGGAGAGACCGGGCAACACGGTGGCACAGTGGTTAGCATTGCTGCCTACGGCGCTGAGGACCCGGGTTCGAATCCCGGCCCTGGGTCACTGTCCATGAGGAGTTTGCACATTCTCCCCGTGTCTGCGTGGGTTTCACCCCCACAACCCAAAAGATGTGCAGGCTAGGTGGATTGGCCACGCTAAATTGCCCCTTAATTGGAAAAAATAATTGGGTACTCTAAATTTATTTTATTTTTTTAAATTCCCGGAAAGAGAAAACCAATTAGCTGGGTTTAAACCCCCTGAGATCTTTGATCTGCAAACCTTTCATTCATCGCTCTGTGAAATTGCTTTCACCATGCTGTGATTGACAGCTGCCACACACACACACACACACACATACACACACACACAAACACAGCTGTTTACATTCATTCTTCACACTTGAATGGCTTTGAAGTACCCAGCTTTGAAACTAACCAGATCAGTGTTTTTAGTGCTCTCACTTCTTTTTCTCTGCAGAAAGCACTTACCTGTCTTTGTGATCCAGGAGCTGTCAATCATAGGTATGGTCTTTGAAGTACCCAGCTGTGAAACTAACGTAATGTTTATAAACATCAAGCTATGATTGACAGTTTCTGGACCACATCAGAGAGTGTTAAATCTGAGTGGGTTTAAACCCAGCTGATTGGTTTTCCCCTTCCTCTGCCTCAGATAGCAGCTGTATTGCATAGGTCAGGTTTAAATCAATGATTTATTTCCATGGTCTCTGTCTGGACTGCTCTCTAGCTTCCTGGGGGTTGCTCTTCTGGGGGTTGGGACTCTGTATTTGGGTCTTTGGTGGGGGTCTCTCTCATTGGGGTCTCTGGTGGAGGGTCGCGGGAGTGTCAGGTCACCCTCAGATGTGGGGGGCGGGGCATGACTCAGTAAATGCTCGGGGGTGAGGAGCTGAATTGCGTTGGGGGGCAGGGGGGGCCCAGCTGTTGGACATCACTATCCAGCCGCCGGCTCTAAATGGCAGTCCAATAGTGGGATTTGCGAGGGAATCCCTCGCAATCTCCGCCAAGCAGAAATTTGCATGTATAAAGATGGTGACTCGCTTCCGGATCTGTGCTCCCAGCGTAAGCACAAATCAATGTGATTCAGCTCTGGCAGAAGAACCAAGGGCAGGATTCTCCGCTTGCCGACGCCAATTCCATAATCGGCGATCGAGTAGAGAATCCCTTTTTACGACCGAATTGGGGGCAGCACCTGTTTTTGGATGCTCCATCCCCTCCAAAACGGCATCATGGGGGAATATGTCGCACGTCGTTAGGACGGCCTCAGGACGTTACTTGAAGGCCCTCCCACAATGCTCTGCGGCCGATGAGCTGAGTTCACGACAGCACGGGGCACGTGTGCTCTCAGTTTTCATGAACCTTGCGTGGCAGCTGCGGACTGTGTGCAGCGTCACCACTGTCAGGGTGTGCCGCTGGCTGGGGGGGGGGGGGGTTTGGCGAGGGCTGGGGGAGTGGTGGGTGGTGGTCCAGGGGTTGCGAGGGAGTGTCCAGGGGGATACTATCTGGCAGAACGGCCGTGTGCTTTACGTGACATGGCTGCTAGCCCCTCACCGGTTGGAGGTTCGTTGTTGGGGCCATGCCGAATTTTTAATCATAGAACTAGACACTTCCTCTGGAAATAGCCTCAAAATCAGAGAATCCGGCCCATAGTCTCTGAAACAGAGAATTCTGACCCTGATCTCCCCTCAATTCTCTGAAACAGAGAATTCTGACCCGGATCTGCCCTCAACCTTCTTTTGCTCCAAAGGAGAAACAATCCCAACTTCTCCAACTTAATCTTGTAGCAAAATTCCCTCTTTCTTGGAACCATTCCAGTAAATGTTCCCTGCACTCTTTCAAGGGCCTTCACATTCTTCCTAAGGTATGACCAGAACTGGAGGCAACAGTCTAGTTGTGACCTCACCAGAGCTTCATAAATGCCCATGTATCTATCTTCTTGCAGCTTTCTTAGAATTCAGCTATTGTATTTCACTTAGCCAAACTTATTGGTCACTTTTTATTGGCAGTTCCAGGCTCATGATTCATATACACCAAACTATGCATGTATACAATGATATTGGGTGAGATTCAACCACCGCATTGCACCCGGCGCTGATCTGGGCACGAATCTGGTTTGTGCCAAGCGCGAACCATTTTGCAATTCACCCGACCCGCTCTCTATGATGAGTTCCGGATCTCACCCAAAAATTGCACGAGTATCATTAACCTTCATTTGCAGTCATTTCAATCTCATTAACGAGATTGAAGTCCAATGCAGGGGCCTCTCGTGAATTACAGGTCTTCCCAGCAGGAAGTCACGCGAGCGTCGTTTAATATTCCTTTTCAAGATGCAGAAAAGGCTTTTGATCGGGTATTCATAGAATTTACAGTGCAGAAGGAAGCCATTCGGCCCATCGAGTCTGCACCGGCTCCTGGAAAGAGCACCCTACCGAAGGTTAACACCTCCGCCCTATCCCCATAACCCAGTAACCCCACCCAACACTAAGGGCAATTTTGGACACTAAGGGCAATTTATCATGTCCCATCCACCTAACCTGCACATCTTTGGACTGTGGGAGGAAACCGGAGCACCTGGAGGAAACCCACACAGACACTGGGAGAAATTGCAGACTTCGCACAGACAGTGACCCAAGCCGGAATCGAACCTGGGACCCTGGAGCTGTTAAGCGATTGGGAGGTACTGGGACGGTTCAGATTTGGACTGGGTCAGGTTACTGTATCAGGCTCCTGTGGCAAGCGTACAGATGAATAGGACAACATCGGACTATTTTAGACTGCACCGGGGGATGAGACAAGGATGCCCCTCTCTCCACTGTTGTTCGCGCTGGCTATAGAGCCGTTGGCAAATGCTCTGAGAGCCTCAAGGGGCTGGAAGGGGCTGGTCTGTGGGGGGGGGGGGGGGGGGGGGGGGGGGGGGATGGGGGGGGGAGCACGGAGTCTTTCTCTATGCAGATGACCTGCTTCAGTATGTATCGGATCCATTGGAGGGGATAGAAGAAATCATGAGGATTCTGGGGGAATTTGGCCGGTTTTCGGGGTATTAGCTAAATATGGGGGAAAGTTTGCGGTCCAGGCGAGGGGACAGGAGAGGTGATTGGGGGAGCTGCCATTTAGATTAGTAGGGGGGAGCTTTAGGTACCGAAGCATTCAAGTGGCGCGGGAATGGGACCGGCTGCATAATTAAATCTGGCCCGGCTAATAGAACAAATGAAGGATGATTTTCGGAGCTGAGACGTGCTTCTGTTGTCATTAGCTGGGAGGGTGCAGACGGTGAAGATGACGGTCCTCCCAAGATTCCTGTTTGTATTTCAGTGTCTCCCCATCTTTATTCCGCGGTCCTTTTTTAAACGTGTCAACAAAGTGATCTCTGGCTTTGTTTGGGCGGGCAAGACCCCGTGGGTAAGGAAGGTAATGCTTGAGCGGAGTCGGGGTGAGGGCGGGCTGGCGCTGCCAAATTTTAGTAACTATTACTGGGCGGCGAATATAGCCATGATCAGGAAGTGGGTGGTGGGGGAGGGGTCGGCATGGGAGCGTATGGAGGCAGCTTCATGTAAGGGCACCAGTCTGGGGGCGTTGGTAACTGCGCCTCTGGTGTTCCCGCCGGCACGGTACTCCACCAGCCCCGTGGTGGTGGCGGCCCTGAGAGTCTGGGGGCAATGGAGGAGACATGTGGGAGCAGAGGGAGCATCAGTCTGGTCCCCAATCTGTAATAATCACTGGTTTGCCCTGGGAAGTATGGATGGAGGGTTCCGGATATGGCAGAGAGCAGGGATTGAGATGATGGGGGACATGTTTATAGAGGGGAGCTTTCCGAGTATGAGGGCGCCGGAGGAGAGGTTTGGGTTGGCGAGGGGAAATGAATTCAGGTATCTGCAGGTGCGGGACTTCCTACGTAAACAGGTGTCAACCTTCCCGCTCGTACTGCAAAGGGGGAATCAGGACAGGGTCAGAGGAGACGCAGACCGAGGAGCTGAAGCGCAAGTGGGAGGAGAAGCTGGGAGGAGAGATAGAGGATGGTCTATGGGCGGACGCGTTGAGTAGAGTCAACGCGTCCGCAACATGTGCCAGGCTCAGCCTGATTCAATTTAAGGTCGTTCACCGGGCTGACATGACAGTGGCTCGGATGAGCAAATTCTTTGGGGTGGAAGACAGGTGTGCAAAATGTGCGGGAGGACCAGCGAACCATGTCCACATGTTCTGGGCATGTCCGAAGCTTAGGGGATTTTGGCAGGGATTTGCAGATGTCATGTCCACGGTGTTAAAAACAAGGGTGGCGCTGAGTCCAGAGGTGGCAATTTTCAGGGTGTCGGAAGACCCGGGAATCCAGGAGGAGAAAGAGGCAGACGTTCTGGCCTTTGCTTCCCTGGCAGCCCGGAGACGGATAGTATTAGCTTGGATGGACTCCAAGCCCCTAAAGTCGGAGACCTGGCTATTGGACATGGCTAGCTTTATCTGTCTGGAGAAAATCAAGTTTGCCTTGAGAGGGTCAATGTTAGGGTTCACCCGGAGGTGGCAACCGTTCGTCGACTTCTTCGCAGAAAATTAATCGTCAGCAGAAGGGAGGGGGTTTTTTTTTAGCTTAGAATAGGGGGTTAATAAAGGTGGGACCTGTAAGGGAGGGAGACGGCTTTTGCACTATGTTTATAGTTTCATGTACATTGTTTATTTTGTTGTTACAATACCAAAAATACCTCAATAAAATGTTTATTAAAAAAAAATACTCCTTTTCAAAATGGGAACCTGGTGCAATGGCTACTGCGTGGAAGTGAGGAGGTGAGTAGCCCTCTCCATTTACCAGTATGCAGCTCAAGAGCACTAGAGTTGATGCCCCAGTGCTCAGTCATGGTCGGCCTTCAAAGGGGTTGGGATTGGTCATGGGGCTAAAGCATTCGAGGTTGGAGTCATCCCTGGCCTGGGGACATGAGGATCTTTGCGCCTGTGAGGCCTTCAAGCCATCTTTGAGTTTTGTGTACACCCATAACAGGGGCAACCACAGCTGCAGCCTGCCTGTCCCACCAAACACTTCCACCATCTCCGACTTATACATATGTGTGCCCACTACCCAGGGAGCCTGCATGACAGCTACATTCTGGGGCACTTGGAGATGCCTGGTATCTTCGAGGACCACCTCAGGATGACAGTAGGCTCGTGGGAGTCAAGGGATACGGCTGAGGACGTGGCTGATGAGGCCAGTGTGGAGGCCTGAGACTGAGGCGGAGACCCTTTATAATGAGGCCCAAACTGCCACCTGTGCTGTCATTGAGCAATGCATCGGACTGCTGAAAATGCAATTCCGATGCCTGGACTCCTTTGGTGGTGCACGACATTACACCCCCCAGAGGGTCTCCCGCCTTGTGGTGGTTGCTGAGCCCTCCATAATCTGGTACAGCAGTGGGGCGACGTGCTGGAGGAGGGGGGACATGTGGTCTCGTCTGAGGAGATGGCCCAGGAAGAGCTGGAGGACGAGCCCGAGGGGGAGCCGGAAGATGGAGGGCAGGAGGCAAGGGTCCGACATGTGAGGAGGACCAGGGAGGCCCTCAGTGTCTCCAGATTCTGTAAGAACCAGGCTGCGTCCGTCAGCTCAACGACCCCCCCCCCCCCCACTCTCCTATTTCCCTCCCTCCATTCCCCCCCCCTCCCTCCACATTACACCGCCCCCTACCCGACCACCATGTTCCCCCCTCCAAGGGTCTGTGAAACATCACTCCAGGGTGATAGCCGTGTGTGTCGGCACTGTCAGTGGGTCTCCATAAAAGACAGGAGAGTGATGATAACACGCTTGTCTTTCTGCTGACAGTGCGCTCACACCCACCTTCTGAACAGGGTCTGCATGAGGGGCTTGATATCTTAGACCACTGTGTCCGGGGGGCAGGGGAGGAGTGGAGATCAGGGGGCAGGAGGACAAGGTTGGGGCTGAAGGCAGGCCCGGTGTGAAGATCGATGTGACAGACATTCCACGTGTATCACGTGCGACATGTTTTACTCGTGAACAATTTACTGTGACAGATTTCCATTTCCCCTAGTTACAGATACAGACGTCACCAGTGCCCACTGAGTGTGGCTCAATCACTTGATGTTTCGTGGCCAAGTGCTACATATAGGTGTGTCCCCAGGCTGTGCATCAGAGGTGAGGCTCTGTGGCTTTTGATGCCCTTGGCGGACTTGCTCTGGAGGTCCTAGCACCAAGGATTGGTCCAACGTATTGGAGTCACTGGCGTTGCTGACCACCCTGTTCTGCCCGCTGCCCTTGAGGTGCGCCAGTGTCTGGAGGAGGGGATTCGGAAGAACAGGAGACAAGTTGACAGGTGACAGGCCCCGGGTTGGCCTCCAGCGCTTCCTCCTCCTTGATGGTGCTGCAGGGCCCTAGGGGACTCCATGAGGTGGAGGGGCAGCTGGAGCGGGCTCCAGAGGCCTCTGAGCCATCTGGCACTGCCAGTGCTGAAGTTTCCCATTTTCATGCACTATGGTGTCAATGCCCTCAGCAATGGTCCTCTGTGACTGGGCCAGTCTCTGAAGTGCCTCGGCAATGTCCACCTGCATCTGGGACATGTCCCTCAGTGACTGGGACATGATGTCAAGACCCTCAGCCATGATCGTCACAGACTGAGCCATGCCTTGGACACCACCACTCAAGACCCGGATGTGATGCTCCAGGTTATCACTGTGGTCGCTACTCTAGCAGTGTTGGCTTCCGTGCCACACATTGTCGGCACCATTTCCTGCGCCTGCAACTTTTGGATCTTCTCCAATCAGCCTTGCAATCGGTTGTCACTGACACCCTCCTGAATATCACGACTGTGTCCTATCATCTACATCATCTCTGGGAGAACCTTATCCACAGGCTCGGCATCTGGCTGTGACCCAGTTGAGTCCTGGGATCCAGTAGATCTCTGACTCTTGGATGTTCCTGCCTCCACCTGATATGCAACTGTGTGGTGCTCACCTGATTGTTCCCCAGAGGCCTGTACACTAATGTGGCCCACCGATGTGTCTGTCTCTGCGATAGTGGAAGGTGTGGATGATAGCTGTGACATCTCGATGGTGATCTCCTTGGAGCTCGCCTCACAGGTGGTGCAGATGGGGGAGGGGAAATGACTCGGGGTGGCTTGACCTCATCACATGAAGATCCTCATGACAATGAACATGTGGTCAGTGAGAGGGATAATTTTGTCTGACATGAACAGCTCACTTGCGACAGGTCATCAGGGTGAATCCTCAGTAGTGGATCCTCACCTCTTTGGCACAAGCCAACCTCTCTATTGGTGACTGCTCTCTCCTCGTGCAAACCCTGCATTTTCCAGGGTCAGTTCCTCAATGAGAACTCAAATCTCTGGGATTCTGCTCCCCCATCCTGTCCTGTATATTATGGGATATCTTCCCTCCGGGGACAAGAGACAGGGCATTGTGAGCCACACGCTTGATGGGTCAGGTGGTCTATAGCAGCTGGCATGTGTGGGCACCTGAACATGATGAGGTTGTGCTGGTGGCTGCCAGGAGGTTCTGAGGAACAAGCATGAAGATGGGATGTGGGGAGGGCGCGAGGTGTAAGGTAGTGATTTGGGGGTGAGGTTTTGGGAATTAAAGAGGTGGCAGGCAGAACTGATGCCAGGAGAGATCCTTCCAGGTCTGAGGACGTCATTTGACTTCTTCTTACATTGGACTGAGGTTCTCCTGGTCATGATGCCCACACTGACAGCTGCTGCAACTGCAATCCCAGGTGGCATTGCTGACCCTGCTGCTGGGCCTCCGACCCCCTCGGGGTAACAGCGTGGCCCGCCTCTCATCCACAGCTTTGAGAAGCCTAGCCAGGTTGGCATCCTCAAAGCAAGGATCAGGTCTGCCGTGCTTGTGTGTTTACTGGGAGTGAATGGTGAAGGTGGGTTTAAAAGCATTTGCCCTCTTGTTGGCGCTGAGCAGTTGAGGCGTGAGTTGGGTGAATCATACGGCGAGGGTGCCAGTAATGTTCAGAATCTCGTGGGGTCTCATTTGTGGCACTAAGTGCCGTTGAATACAGGCCACGATTTTGCCAATGCAGCCATCGTGAAACACCTTGCAAAATGCATCCAATACTTGCCTTTGAAATAATTCCATTGAATCGCGCCCATTATATTACCAAAATGTAATTAAATGCAAATTTCTTCTAAATGGGCAGTTAATTCAATACACAAAATTACAATCACATGGTGACCATGTTGCAAATGCTTCACATTTGTTGGAGAAAATCTGTAGCCATTAAAGTGAAAGAAAGATCTGCAGGTTATACTGTTCCATTAATTACAATACTGTAAATCAGTTCTTTGAATCACAAAAGGGTCCCCTGTGCCTATTGTTGCTAACCTTTCCCTGCTAACTTTTTAACAAATTAATTATTTCAGGCTTAACAGCATTGGCACTAGAACGTTCCATTTCTTACTTGAGTCTATGTATGAATCATGGACCCAAAAGACAATTATGTGTTTGTTGCAATGCAACAACAGAATCACAGCATCGCTTCCAAGAAATGACTGTTAAAACAGTGTTGCTTTATTCTATCCGCTACATGCAGCTTAATGTGCTTTGAATTTTACTCTAATTTATGATTGCAATTATGCAATTAACAGAACCATAGCGTGTGTTGTGCTCTTTGCTATCCCTGACGATATACAGAACTACTTTGTCATCTCACTCTACCAGCACCAACATGAGGTTAACACAACAGACTACAAGATTGAGAGTTTTCCATGGATATATGCCAGTTCCAGCTACTGCATATAGTTGGCATCATTTGAAGGTGAACTTGGGGCCTCATTTTTGCTTGGTGTAGAAGAAAAGGAAATGGGAAAAATTCTCATACAGCCGATGATAGACTAGGAATGTGCTGACAGATTTACACCAAAACCCGGGTGAATTTTGGATTGTGTAATTTTTTAATAAATTTAGAGTGCCCAATTTAATTTTTCCAATTAAGGGGCAATTTAGTGTGGCCAATCCACCTACCCTACACATCTTTGGTTTGTGGGGGTGAAACCCATGCAAACACGGGGAGAATGTGCAAACTCCACACAGACAGTGACCCAGAGCCAGGATCGAACTTGGAACCTCGGCGCCGTGAGGCAGCAGTGCTAACCACTGTGCCTCCATGCTGCCCTTTGGATTGTGTTTTTAACACAGCAACAGTATCAGGCTTGGTTAACGTCCATAATCAAATCTTCCTGATTTGCATTTTGCAGGCTGTTGGAAATTGCAATGTCTTGTAGCCGATTATTCATGGTGAGAACGAACTGTGATTCCTGGCTGTGATATGTATGGTGCATGTTAAATAGACAGTTCCTAACTATCCTTGTGTGCAAAGAAGGGAACCTGATAGTAAGAATCTTGAAAAGCAAGGATTTAAGAGGGAGAAAGTTCTCTTAATCTTTTAGTTAATTCTCACTCTGTTGGCTTAAGTGGGAATGCTAGCATTTTTATTCATTCCCAGTTGCCCTGAGAAATTGCTTTTTGGGTTTCTTTCTTTATTCTTTGCATTATTCTTTGTAATGGGGTAGCACAACTCAGTAGTTTACTCAGCTACTTCATTGTAATAATAATCATCTTTATTATTGTCACAAGTAGGCTTACATAGAATCATAGAATTATCATAGAATTTACAGTGCAGAAGGAGGCCATTCGGCCCATCGAGTCAGCACCAGCCCTTGGAAAGAGCACCATACTCAAGCCCACGCCTCCATCCTACCCCATAACCCAGTAACCCCCAATTGGCTGAGAGGTAGATATCTCCGCCTACAAGGCAGGATATAAGAACCCGTGCTTCCCGGCAGTCGGCCATTCTTCTGTACGTCTGCTGCGGGCACACATCTTGTGCATCGTTTGGATTTCATCTTCGTCTCATGTCCACTGATGGTGCATCAGGGAGTTAGGCTGGAAGTTAAAAGCCAGGACAGACAGAGTTTTAATCTCTGGTTTGTTGCCGGTGCCACGTGATAGCGAGGCGAGGAATAGGGAGAGAGTGCAGTTGAACATGTGGCTGCAGGGATGGTGTAGGAGGGAGAGCTTCAGGTATTTGGATAATTGGAGCGCATTCTGGGGAAGGTGGGACCTGTACAGACAGGACGGTTTGCACCTGAACCAGAGGGGCACCAATATCCTGGGAGGAAGGTTTTCTAGTATTCTTCGGGGGGGTTTAAACTAATTTGACAGGGGAATGGGAACCAGATTTGTAGTCCAGCAACTAAGGTAGCCGATATTCAGGACGCCAAAGCATGTAGTGAGGCAGTGGGGAAGGTAACACTGACAAAGGAGAGTACTTGCAGGCACGGAGATGGGTTGAAGTGTGTATACTTCAACGCAAGTAGCATCAGGAATAAGGTGGGTGAACTTAAGGCATGGATCGGTACTTGGGACTACGATGTGGTGGCCATCACGGAAACTTGGATAGAAGAGAGGCAGAAATGGTTGTCAGAGGTTCCTGATTATAGATGTTTCAATAAGATTAGGGACGGTGGTAAAAGAGGTGGGGGTGGCATTGTTAATTCGAGATAGTATAACTGCAGAAAGGCAGTTCGAGGAGGATCTGCCTACTGTGGTAATATGGGTTGAAGTCAGAAATAGGAAAGGAGCAGTCACCTTGTTGGGAGTTTTCTATAAGCCCCCCAAAAGCAGCAGAGATGTGGAGGAGCAGTTTGGGAAGCAGAATTTGGAAAGGTGCAGAAGTCACAGGGTAGCAGTCATGGCTGACTTCAACTTCCCAAACATTGAGTCGGAACTCTTTAGATCAAATAGTTTGGATGGGGTGGTGTTTGTGCAGTGTGTCCAGGAAGCTTTTCTAACACAGTATGTGGATTGTCCAACCAGAGGGGAGGCCATTTTTGATTTGGTACTTGGTAATGAACCAGGGCAAGTGATAGATTTGTTAGTGGGGGAGCATTTTGAAGATAGTGACCACAATTCTGTGACTTTCACTTCAGTAATGGAGAGGGATAGGTGCGTGCAACAGGGCAAGGTTTACAATTGGGGGAAGAGTAAATACGATGCTGTTAGGCAAGAACTGAAGTGCATAAGTTGGGAACATAGGCTGTCAGGCAAGGACACAAGTGAAATGTGGAACTTTTTCAAGGAACAGATACTACGTGTCCTTGATATGTATGCCCCTGTCAGGCAGGGAAGAGATGGTCGAGTGAGGGAACCATGGTTGACAAGTGAGGTTGAATGTCTTGTTAAGAGGAAGAAGGAGGCTGAGGAAACAAGGTTCAGATAGGGCGCTGGAGGGATACAAGATAGCCAGGAGGGAACTGAAGAAAGGGATTAGGAGAGCTAAGCGAGGGCATGAAAAATCTTAGGCGGGTAGGATCAAGGAAAACCCCAAGGCCTTTTACACATATGTGAGAAATATGAGAATGACTAGAGCGAAGGTAGGTCCGATCAAGGACAGTAGCAGGAGATTGTGTATTGAGTCTGAAGAGATAGGAGAGGTCTTGAACGAGTACTTTTCTTCAGTATTTATGAATGAGAGGGGCCATATTGTTGGAAAGGACAGTGTGAAACAGACTGGTAAGCTCGAGGAGATACTTGCTAGGAAGGAAGATGTGTTGGGCATTTTGAAAAACTTGAGGTAGACTAATCCCCCAGGCCTGACGGGAACTATACAAGGATTCTATGGGAAGCAAGAGATGAAATTGCAGAGCCGTTGGCAATGATCTTTTCGTCCTCACTGTCAACAGGGGTGGTACCAGGGGATTGGAGAGTGGCGAATGTCGTGCCCCTATGCAAAAAAGGGAATAGGGATAACCCTGGGAATTACTTTGTCTTACTTCGGTGGCAGGCAAAGTAATGGAAAGGGTACTGAGGGGTAGGATTTTTGAGCATCTGGAAAGACACTGCTTGATTAGGGATAGTCAACACGGATTTGTGAGGGGTAGGTCTTGCCTTACAAGTCTTATTGAATTCTTTGAGGAGGTGACCAAGCATGTGGATGAAGGTAAAACAGTGGATGTAGTGTACATGGATTTTAGTAAGGCATTTGATAAGGTTCCCCATGATAGGCTTATGCAGAAAGTAAGGAGGCATGGGATAGTGGCAAATTTGGCCAGTTGGATAACAAACTGGTTAACCGATAGAAGTCAGAGAGTGGTGGTGGATGGCAAATATTCAGCCTGGAGCCCAGTTACCAGTGGCATACTGCACAGATCAGTTCTGGGTCCTCTGCTGTTTGTGATTTTCATTAATGACTTGGATGAGGGAGTTGAAGGATGGGTCAGTAAATTTGCAGACGATACGAAGATTGGTGGAGTTGTGGATAGTGAGGAGAGCTGCTGTCGGCTGCAAAGAGACATAGATAGGATGCAGAGCTGGGCTGAGAAGTGGCAGATGGAATTTAACCCTGAAAAGTGTGAGGTTGTCCATTTTGGAAGGACAAATATGAATCCGGAATACAGGGTTAATGATAGGGTTCTTGGCAGTGTGGAGGAGCGGAGAGATCTTGGGGTCTATGTTCATAGATCTTTGAAAGTTGCCACTCAAGTGGATAGAGCTGTGAAGAAGGCCTATGGTGTGCTAGCGTTCATTAACAGATGGATTGAATTTAAGAGCAGTGAGGTGATGATGCAGCTGTACAAAACCTTGGTCAGGCCACATTTGGAGTACTGTGTGCAGTTCTGGTCGCCTCATTTTAGGAAGGATGTGAAAGCTTTGGAAAAGGTGTAAAGGAGATTTACCATGATGTTGCCTGGAATGGAGAGTAGGTCTTACGAGGAAAGGTTGAGGGTGCTAGGCCTTTTCTCATTAGAACGGAGAAGGATGAGGGGCGACATGATAGAGGTTTATAAGATGATCAGGAGAATAGATGGAGTAGACAGTCAGAGACTTTTCCCCCGGGTGGAACAATCCATTACAAGGGGACATATATTTAAGGTGAATGGTGGAAGATATAGGGGGGATGTCAGAGGTAGGTTCTTTACCCAGAGAGTAGTGGGGGCATGGGATGCACTGCCTGTGGAAGTAGTTGAGTTGGAAACATTAGGGACCTTCAAACGGCTATTGGATAGGTACATGGATTACGGTAGAATGATGGGGTGTAGATTAACTTGTTCTTAATCTAGGACAAAAGCTCGGCACAACATCGTGGGCTGAAGGGCCTGTTCTGTGCTGTATTTTTCAATGTTCTAAAAGAGTACCCAGCCCATCAGCCAAATACAGCAATTGTATTTGAACCATAATTAATTGGCTGTGAAATACTTTGGCGCAGCCTGATTATGTGAATGGTGCTGTATGCAAGTTATTTCTTATTTTTGTTTAGTCAATTGAAATAATTAAGGATTTCATGTTATACTGCAGTTTTACTATCATTGCGGGGTTTGACCTGATCCTGGAAAGTGAGGGAGAGCCCTGTCCATGCAGAAAACAACCTCAATGTATTTTGCATATAGGACATGATCTAACGGAGAAGAATTAAGCGGGGTAGCGAGCGAGACTTGCCGGGTGCTTCATGATGGCCGACCCGGCAAGACCACAACCCGTATCTAACGTCAATTAGGGCCGGGGAATGATGCCCCACAGGCTTCATGGCGGAAATTGCTGTACCACCAGCTGATTCGCCGGGACGGGACCGGCCCGCTAACGAGGGGGCGCAACTCTTAAACGCTTCCTCCGAGCAAACCCCAAACACGCAGCCATGCCACCTCGCAAACCAGCTCCACATTTTGATGATGCCAACCTGGCCAGACTGCTGGATACGGTGGAATTGTGACAGGGCACCCTGTTTCTCCAACGGGGTTGGAGGGTCAGCCACAGGTCAGTCGCTGCCGCCTGGGAGGCTTGGCAGCAGCCGGCAGCTCGGGGAACATAACCAGGAAGAGCGCCATGCAGTGCCGTAAGAATCTCAACAACTTTCACCCAGCCACATGGGCGAGTTGGCACCGGCCCCCCTGGCATTGATCCTATCTGCCACCCCCAAACCACTAGCCGGTGGTTGGCACGCATGACCCTCTGTGCAATACCACACCTGTCTCCCAGCATGCAGTGGTGCCCATACCTGTCTCCCACTTTAGCACCCCCACCTTCCAGAGGACGCATGCTAGAAGCATCAAAGGCCACCAGACACAGAAAGCGACATGCTGCCTCCACCTCTAATGTGCATCCTGCAGACACAGCTAGATGTAGCCGCAGAGCAAGGAGGGCTAAGATGGTAGAGGATCACTGAGTGGGCACGTGTAGGGAGGGGGGCACAGTTGTACTGGACCCATGTGCAGGTGATGGGTGTTATGTTTCTTAAAAGAATGCTGGAAGTTGTTTAGCAATTGAAGGATGGTTTATTGTGCTCCACAATAAATTACTTTGTTAGCTTTTACTTACAGAATGGCACTTGGAAAGATACTGCTTTTCTATGCTCTGCAACTAGGCCTAACCACACTTGCAGCCCTGAGCTCAACTTCCATCCTGTCCTGCTCCCCTGTCTCTCCAGCCAAAGTGCGCGAGGGTGGGCCTTCAGCGTCACTCTTATATGTCCCCGTGCTGCCCCCTGGTGGTACTTCTATTTCCCATCAGCCCCTTCTGTACACACTCAGGCGAGGATCACTACCATGGGTGTGAGCACACTGTGAGCAGAAATAACAGGAGTCAGACTATGGCACAGATTGTGGCGGTCATCGCTCGTGAATCGTAAGCCACTGGGACCCAGTCCGACTGGTCATTCTGTTGCAGTAGCACCGCACCAATTCCATGTTGACTGGCGTCGGTGGAGATCTTTGTAGGTTTTGCCGGGTCAAAAAATGCGAGCGTTGGAGCTGCCATCAATTGGTGTCTCAGATCATCCCATTCATCTTGGTGATGTTGGGTCCAGACAAACTCCGTGTCCTTCCTTGTCACTTTCCTTAACGCCGTCGTCCGTGATGCTAGGTTCGGTATGAATTTGCCGAGGAAGTTGATGAATCCCAGGAATCTTAGCACCGCTTTCTTGTCCTGTGGTCTCTGCATGCTCTGAATTGCGGCGATCTTCTCAGCGTCCGGCTTCACCCCGTGCCCTGATATTGTGTCGCCCAGGAAGGTCAGAGAGGACCGTGCAAAGGTGCACTTGGCCCGGTTGAGCTTCAGTCCAAAGTGGTGGATCCTTTGGAAGACTTGCTTCAACCTTGCAATGTGGTCTTCCTCTGTCGTTGACCATATTATGAATATAGATCCACATAGTATATTATCCACATAGACACGGACGCCTTCAATGCCTTCTATCATCTGCTCCATAATTCTGTGAAATATTTTGGATGCAGATATAATGCCGAAGGGCATCCGATTATAACAGTACCTGCCAAACGGCGTGTTGAAGGTGCACAGCAGGCGGCTGGACTCATCGAGCTGCATTTGCCAGAAGCCCTGAGAGGCATCAAGTTTGGTAAATATGCGAGCTTGTGCCATTTCGCTCGTTATCTCCTCTCGCTTGGGGATAGGGTAGTGTTCCCTGCAAATGTTCTTGTTCAAGTCTTTGGGATCTAAACAGATCCTGCGTTCACCAGACGTCTTCTTAACACACACCAGCGAGCTGACCCAGTCAGTCGGCTGTGTGACTCGTGAGATAATGCCTTGAGATTGGAGAAGTTGAAGTTCAGCTTTTAGCTTGTCCCGCAATGGAGCCGGCAGCCTCCGTGGGGCATGAACGACCAGTATGGCATCCTTTATGAGCAGGATTTTGTATTTGTAGGGTAGCGTACCCATGCCAGAGAAGACGTCGGGGTACTCGCTGAGTAGCAGCTGTATGTCATCGGCAATGCGTGATGAGTCAGCCGCGTGCATGAAGATCCTTTGAATTAGCCGCAAATCCTTGCAGGCTTGAGCACCTGGCAGTGAGGATCTTTTGTCATCTACAATTTCAAATCGTAGTCCTGTTGTGACTGTCTTGTTGGCAACTTGTAGGTGGCAAGATCCCTTTGAGGTGATCTGGTTTCCGTTGTAATCAGTTAACTTACATGAGGCAGGTAACATCTCGTGCGTCCCTGGGACGGATGCGAGATCTTTGCTCATCATCAAGTTTGCGGACGCTCCCGTGTCCAGCTTGAACGTGATGGGGAAGTCATTGACTTGCACCGTAGCACTCCATTCGCTTGTGGAGTCGATGGTATGCACGTGTTGAGGCTTTGTTGTCAGCTCCTGTGGTTCCGCTGTGGCGTTTATGATTCCAATGCCGTACGTGTTCTCCCAGGAGTGGAATTCTTCGTGGTCGGAGAAATTTTCTTCGGGTGCCGGAGTGTCCATTACATCAACTGTGCGTACATTAAAGTCTCCATGCCTTTGCATTGTGGAGTAATATTTGGTTGTGGACTGACACTGGGAGGCAAAATGGTTAATTTTGGAGCATTTTCTGCACCTTTTTCCTTGTGCAGGACATTGCCCTTTTAAATGGGCGGAGCCACAGTGATGACACATCATGACGTCATGCGTATGTTGCGTTCGCGCATGCGCAGCCCGACTTTCAGTCCGGGGCCGGTATTGCGAGAAGTGCGCATGTGCGTACCGAGTACTTCCGGGGTCGTGTCTTTCGGGATGGCGCGTATGTGCAGACGGGCCGGCGACCGGAAGAGAGGGCCCGTGAGGAGAGGTCACCATTTTCACATCTGCCCCGTGGTGAGTTTTTTCCAAGGTTTGTTTGTCAAACAGCTCCAGTAACTGCTGCTTTTTCTGCTCCTGTAGTAAGCATTTATCTATGGTGGTTTTCAGTGTTAAGTCATTTTGCAGCATTAATGATTCTTTTAGATTTCCGTCGGCAAGACCATAGATTAATTGATCTCTGATGATTGAGTCTGTTAAATCACCGTAGTTGCAACCTTGTGCTAGCAAGCGCAGATCTGTTACAAAGTGGGAGATGGTCTCCCTGTTTTTTTGGAATCTGTTACGCAGGTTGAATCTTTCAATGATTTCATTGGATTGTGATTTACAGTGGTCATCAAATTTTGCCACTATCACTTGATACTTAGTTTTATCTTCAGTATCAGCATACGTAAAAGAGTTATAAATGTCTATCGCCTGCTGGCCTGCCGTTGAGAGTAAAAGTCCAATCTTTCTGTCATCGGTGGCTGCATTTCAGTCCAGAGCTGACATGTATAGCTGAAACTGCTGTTTAAACATTTTCCAGTTGCTATTTAAATTACCTGTAGTTCTCATCATCCCTGGACGTAGCGTGTGATCCATTGCTTCAGAAGGTCGTCTGGAGTCGAGAGGCTGCGAAGTCTTCCACAGTCGGGCGGCCGGCCTGTTGCTTTTGCTGGTTGCGTTGGTTCTTTCTGTTCAAAGAAGCCACTCCTGTACCATGTTATGTTTCTTAAAAGAATGCTAGAAGTCATTCAGCAGTTGAAGGATGGTTTATTGTGCTCCACAATAAATTACTTCGTTAGCTTTTACTTACAGAATGGCACTTGTAAAGATACTGCTTTTCTATGCTCTGCAACTAGGCCTAACCACACTTGTAGCCATGAGCTCAACTTCCGTCCTGTCCTGCTCCCCTGTCTCTCCAGCCAAAGTGCGCGAGGGTGGGCCTTCGGCGTCACTCTTATATGTCCCCGTGCTGCCCCCTGGTGGTACTTCCATTTCCCATCAGCCCCTTCTGTACACACTCAGGCGAGGATCACTACCATGGGTGTGAGCACACTGTGAGCAGAAATAACAGGAGTCAGACTATGGCACAGATTGAGGAGCACCGGAGCTTTTCTCACAACAGGTTATCATCACCCTCCTGCCTTGTATATTCAGCTACTGACAATGCCGATACAGAGTCATCACGACAGGGTGGAGCTGTCGTGCACACTCCCTGTGAAGCGCGTACACACGTGTGATCTGGAGGGGGCGGTCACACACGTATTGAACATTCAGGCAGTGGAACCCCTTCCTGTTGATAAAGGGCATTCCCTGTTGCCCGGTGTGTGCAAGGTGACATGTGTGCCATCAATTACCCCCTGGATCTGAGGCATCCCGGCAATGGTGGAGAATCCTGCAACCCAGACATCTTGTTGGGGTTGATCCAGTGATGCGACCATCAATTCACACGAGACGATTAGTTGAAGTGAACAGTGGTTTTAATAAGCTGGATCTGTGCCTGCCTGTGACTGCTCTGTACTGGCTGCAGATTTATATACCACCCCCGAGGGGGCGAAGCCACAGGCGGAACCCACAAGGGCATCAACATAATACAATACAATAGTGGTGAATTGTAGTAGCAATACGCTCACCACATTCACCCCCTGTTAAAAAATTGAAGTCCAGCAGGGGTGAAATGGGCTCACAGATCGAGTCTGTCCGGCGCCTTGATCGTTACCTGTGATCGCCTCAGCTCCGGCTTCTCTGCAGGCATGGGTGTTGGGCTCGTTGACTACGGGAGCGTGTCATCTGGAGCTTCATCACGGTGGGTCGGCGATGGGGGAGGGGGGGTGTAGGCCGTGTAGGGGCAGGAGCGGTGTTTAGTGTGGGGGGGGCGTGTAGGTGATGGTCACTGGAGAACCGGCGGGTGCCAGATCCCAGAGGGAGACTGTATCTTGTTGGCTGTCGCGTTGCGCCACGTAGGCATACTGAGGGATGGCATGTAGGAGCTGGACCCTCCCGACCAGGGGTTCGGACATTTGGCTCCTCACGTGCTTTTGGAGGAGGACAGGCCCCAGTGTTGTCAGCCAGGACAGAAGCAAGACCCCGGATGTGGATTTCCTGGGGAAGACAAATAGACGGTCATGAGGGGTCTCGTTCATGGCTGTGCAGAGAAACGACTGAATGGAGTGGAGCGCGTCGGGGAGGACTTCCTACCAGCGGGAAACCAGGAGACTTCTAGACTGTAGGGCCAGAAGGACGGCCTTCCATACCTTTGCGTTCTCCCTCTCCACCTATCCGTTTCCCCGACGATTGGAGCTGGTAGTCCTGCTCGAGGCAATGCCCTTACCGAGCAGGTACTGACGCAGCTCATCGCTCATAAACGAGGAGCCCCGGTCACTGTGGACGTAAGTGGGGAAACCGAACAGGGTGAAGATGCTGTGCAGGGCCTTAATGACAGTGGCCTCGGTCATTTCGGGGCAGGGGATTGCAAAGGGGAAGCGGGAGTACTCGTCAACGACATTAAGAAAATACACATTGCGTTCAGTGGAGGGGAGGGGCCCTTTGAAATTGACGCTGAGGCGCTCAAAGGGGCGGGATGCCTTCACCAGGTGGGCCTTGTCTGGCCGATAGAGGTTCGGCTTACACTCCGCGCAGACTTGGCAGTCCCTGGTCATGGCCCTGACCTCCTCAATGGAGTAGGGAAGGTTGTGGGCCTTGATGAAGTGGAGAAGCCGGATGAACCCCGGGTGACAGAGGTCATTGTGGATGGCCCGAAGTCGGTCATCTTGCGCACTGGCGCCTGTGCCGCGGGCTTCTGGGGACTCGTTGAGCTTCCCCGGACAATACACAATATCATAATTATAGGTGGAGAGTTCAATTTTCCACCTAAAGATTTTATCATTCTTGATCTTGCCCCGCTGTGTGTTGTTGAACATAAAGGCTACCGACTGTTGGTCGGTGATGAGGGTGAACCTCCTACCGGCCAGGTAGTGCCTCCAGTGCCGCACAGCTTCCACAATGGCTTGAGCTTCCTTTTCGACAGAGGAGTGTTGAATCTCAGAGGCATTGAGGGTACGGGAAAAGAAGGCCACGGGCCTGCCTGCCTGGTTAAGGGTAGCGGCCAAGGCGACATCTGACACGTCGCTCTCCACCTGGAAGGGGATGGACTCATCCAACGCGTGCATCGCGGCCTTGGTAATGTCTGCCTTGATGCAGCTGAAGGCCAGGCGGGCCTCAGTCGTCAGGGGGAAGATGGTGGCTTTGATAAGTGGACGGGCTTTGTCCGAATAGTTGGGGACCCACTGGGCATAATATGAAAAGAACCCCAGGCAACTTTTCAGGGCCTTGGGGCAGTTGGGAAGGGGGAATTGCAGGAGGTGGTGCATGCAGTCGGGGTCAGGCCCTAGGACTCCGTTTTCCACGAGATAGCCGAGGATGGCTAGTCAGGTTGTGCGGAAAACGCATTTCTCCTTTTTGTAGTTGAGATTGAGGGCTTGGGCAGTTTGGAGGAACTTCTGAAGGTTAGTGTGGTGGTCCTACTGATCATGGCCGCAGATGGTGATGTTATCCAAGTACGGGAACTTGGTCCGCAGTCTGTACTGGTCAACCATTCGGTCCATCGTTCTTTGGAAGACCGAGACCCCGTTGGTGACGCCGAAGGGGACCTGGAAGAAGTGGAAGAGGCGGCTGTCTGCCTCAAAGGCAGTGTAGTGGCGATCTTCCGGGTGGATCGAAGGCTGGTGGTATGCAGATTTCAGATCTACCGTTGAGAAAACCCGGTAGTGTGCATTCTAATTAACCATGTCCGCTATCCGGGGAAGGGGGTACGCATCGAGTTGCCTGTACCGGTTTATGGTTTGGCTGTAGTCTACAACCATCCGGTTCTTTTCCCCGGTCCTGACGACCATGACTTGGGCTCTCCAGGGGCTATTACTGGCCTCGATGATCCCCTCCCTCAAAGCTGCTGGACCTCCGACTTGATAAAAGTCCTGTCCTGGGCACTGTACCGCCTGCTCCTGGTGGCGACTGGTTTACGGTCGGAGGTGAGGTACGCGAAGAGCGAGGGAGGGACGACCTTGAGGGTCGCGAGGCTACAAACGGTGAGAGGGGGTAGGGGCCCGCTGAACTTCAGGGTCAGGCTCCTGAGGTTGCATTGGAAGTCCAGTCCTAACAGGAGAGGAGCGCAGAGATGGGGGAGGACATAGAGTTTTAAATTGGCGTACTCGGAGCCCTGTATTGCGAGGTTCGCGAAGCAGTACCCCCAGATCTGCACTGAATGTGATCCGGAAGCAAGGGAGATTGTTTGGGATGTGGGATAAATCTGGAGGGAACAGCGCCTTACTGTGTCTGGATGGATGAAGCTGCCCGTACTCCCAGAGTCGAACAGACAGGGCGTTTCGTGCCCATTGACCTGGACGGTCATCATGGAGTTCTTGAGGTGCTTGGGCCTTGACTGGTCGAGAGTGACAGCGCCAAGCTGCGGGTAACCTGCGTCCTCGGTGGTAGCGGGGTGGTCCCACGTGTCGGGCGGCGTTGAAGATGGCAGCCAAGATGGCAGCCCCCATGAGTCGCACGTGTCGGGTAGAGTTAAAGATGGCGGCCCCCACGGATAGCACGAGGCAGATGGTGCGTCAGAAGGGGGCGGTACCGGCAGACACACAGCCACGCTGTGGGGTCTGCCGGCCTGAGTCTGTGAGCTGGGCCGGCGATTTTGGAACTTTTGGTCGGGCCAAGCAGACTTTGGCAAAATGTCATTTTTTGCCGCAGTTGCTGCCGGTGCCGTTCCGAGCCGGGCAACGCTGTCTGGGGTGCTGGTTCTGACCGCAGAAATAGCAAGGCGGTCCCCCGGGTTGGGCACCCTCGGGTCGGGTGATGGTCGCGCCTCTGGCGCCCACAAGGAACTCGCGTGGTCGGAGTGGAAAGCATTGAGGCTCTGGAAGGCTACCTCTAATGAGGTGGATAGTTTTACCGTCTCTTCTCGGTCGAGGGTGCCCTTTTCAAGCAGGAGCTGTCTGACATAGTTGGACCGGACTCCAGCCACATCGGTGTCCCAGATGGCAAGTTCTTGTAATTGCAGTTTCGAGTGAGTACCCTCAGGTTGCATAGATATTCCTCCAGCGATTCCCCGGGGTGTTGACGACATGTGGTGAGGAGATGCCGCTTGGGACAAATGGAGGGTAATAATTTGAAAGCATCAAGACTAAAGTCATTGATCTGTGCACATCAATAAAAGGGCGGGAGGAATGCAATATTCCCCAGACTCATGGCTGGTCTGCTTTAAGACGAGCATGGCTTGGAAATAGATGCATGCTGAAGGGACTGACATTATATTCTCGCTGCCAGTTTTTTTTATGTTTTGCACGTAAAACAATGTTTGAAACGTTTGTCTGGAATTCTAATTGTAGCCAACTCATAGACTCTCCTTCCTCTGGTCTGCACCAAATCCCCGGGTGTTTCTGCCTTGAGAGAATACGATGTGGAGATGCCGGCGTTGGACTGGGGTGAGCACAGTAAGAAGTCTTACAACACCAGGTTAAAGTCCAACAGGTTTGTTTCAAACACGAGCTTTCGGAGCACGGCTCCTTCTTCAGGTGAATGGAAAGGCTTGTTCCAGAAATGTTTATATAGACACAGTCAGAGATGCCCCGGAATGCGAGCACCTGCAGGCAATCAAATCATCAAAGATGCAGAGAGAGAGGTAACTCCAGGTTAAAGAGGTGTGACTTTTTCACACCTCTTTAACCTGGAGTTACCTCTCTCTCTGCATCTTTGATGATTTGATTGCCTGCAGGTGCTCGCATTCCGGGGCATCTCTGACTGTGTCTATATAAACATTTCTGGAACAAGCCTTTCCATTCACCTGAAGAAGGAGCCGTGCTCCGAAAGCTCGTGTTTGAAACAAACCTGTTGGACTTTAACCTGGTGTTGTAAGACTTCTTATTGAGAGAATACAGCAGCAACACAACACTGTTTTCAGCATCTTGACGGAGCATGTTAATGTATTGGCAACCCTGAGAGAGCAAGAAATAAGAGCAGGAGTAGGCCATTCAGCCCATCAAGTCTGCTCTGCCATTTGACCAGATCAAGACTAGCTCTCCCCCATAACCTTTTCGATCAACTACCTGTGTCAATTTATCTTTTGAAACTGCATGCATGTTTTTTTGTGTTGGGAAGTCAATTTAACTTATTTTTGTCACTTGCAATGATGTCATAGAGTAAAATAGTACAGCTGCTCGTGTAGGGTGTTGCCAACAAATGTGCAGTATTTTCACAATATCTTGGTTTTCTGTTCCTGCCAAGGTGGGCAATCTCACATTTTCCCACATTATACTCCATCTGCCAATTTTTTTGCCCATTCACTTAGCCCTGTATCCCTTTGCAGACTTTTTGTATCCTCCACACAACTCGCTTTCCTACCTATATTTGCATCATCAGCAAATTTAGCTACAATGTAATTGGGTCCCTTCATCCAAATCATTAACATAGAACATAAATGGTTGAGACACCAGCACTGATATCTGTGGCACTCCACTAGATACAGTTTGCCAACTTGAAAATGTCCCATTTATCCTGACTCTACTGTTAGTTAGCTAACCCCCTATCCATGCTAATATAACACCCCCAACACCATGCACTTTTACCTAACCCAGGAATATTTTACGTTGCACCTTCTCGAATGCCTTTGGAAATCCAAATACACTGCATCTACTGGTTCCCTTTATCCATCTTCAAAGAACTTTAATAAATTTGTCAAACACAATTTCCTTCTCACAAAATCATGTTGAATCTACCTGATTATATTATGATTTTCTAAACGTCCTGTTGCCACCTCCTTAATAACCAATTCTAGCATTTTCCCAATAGCTGGCACAATAGCACCATGGTTAGCACTGTTGCTTCACAGCGCCAGGATCGTCACTGCTTGGGTCACTGTCTGTGCGGAGTCTGCGTGTTCCCCTGTGGGTTTCCTCTGGGTGCTCCAGTTTCCTCCTACAAGTCCCGAAAGACGTGCTTGTTCGGTGAATTGGACATTCTGAATTCTCCCTCAGTGTACCCGAACAGACACCAGAGTGTGGCAACGAAGGGATTTTCACAGTAATTTCATTGCAGTGTTAATGTAAGCCTACTTGTGACACTAATAAAGTTTATTATTATGACAGATGTTAGACTAACTGGGCTATTGTTTCCTGCTTTCTGTCTCCCTCTTTTGTTCTGTTTATGGTTTTTCAGGTTTCTGGGACCTTGCAAAATCCTAGAACTTTGGAAGATTATAACCAACCCATCCACTAATTCTGCAGCCACCACTTTTGAGACCTTAAGATGTAGGTCATCAAGTCCAGGGGACCTGTCAGCCTTAATTCCCATTAGTTTTCCTGCACTTTTTCTCGCTGATCATGATTATTTTAAGTTCACCTCTTAATTCTTTTCTATTCTTGGGATAATTCCTTCGACTGAAGACACAAACAAGAGAAAATATTTGTTCAAACTTTCTGCCATTTCCTTGTTTGCCATTATTAATTCCCCAGTCTTACCTTCTAATGGGCCACCACTTACTTTAGTTGCTCCTTTCCTTTTATATACTTGTAGAAGCTTTTACTCCTTCTTTATATGTTACTTGCTAGTTTGACCATGGACTCCAATTTCTCCTTTTTTTCTTTAGTCATGCTTAGCTGGTTACATTTTGTGTACACTCTCTTTCCTTGACTGAGTGAGAATGTTATTCCAACAACAGTTTGGCACTGTCTGCAGTTCCATGGGTTTGTCGGAAGCCACACTGGCTTTTCGGAAGGATTTCTTCAGAGACCGACTTAGCAAGGATTTGGGCAATGATCTTCCCGGCATTGGAGAGTAGGGAGATTCCGCGGTAGTTTCCACAGTCTGCTTTGTGTCCTTTCTTGAAGATAGTTGGCAATGACAGCATCCCTGAGGTTGGCAGGAATTCCTTCTCTGTCCCAGATTTTCAGGAACAGCTGATTTTGTCAAACATCTATGATTGTATCATGGATTAGGAGTTCTTTGAAGTGTTCTCTCCATCGAAGGCTAGTGTTTTCTCTGTCTCTCAGAAGGGTTCTGTCAGTACTCTGCACTGGTTTGAGGCCCAGGCTGCTGGGTCCATATATTACCTTGATGGCTCTGAAGAAGCCCCGAGTGTCATGATTGTCAGCGAGGAGTTGCAGCTCCTTAGCTTTCTTAGTCTACCATTGGTTCTTGTTTTTCCTAGTTCTTCTTTGTAACTCTGCCTTGACTAATTGATGAACTCTCCTCTTTACTTTGCTGGCTATGTCATTTTGCCAAGCGCATAAAGCTTTCCTCTTCTTGTTTCTCATCCAGCCAGTCCTGGTGTTTCCTGGTCTTGTAGCCGATAGTTTCTTCACAGCTTGAGATGATGACTGCCATCAGCTCTTTCCTGCTATCCTCCACTCCATTGGAAAGAACACTTTGGAGATTTTGCAGAAGACATTGTTGGAAGTTCAATGGCATGCTTGACTCTTGAAGCTGCTCAATGTTGATCATTTTTCTGAGCTGTTTCTTCATCTTCCACGTCTTCTGGTGGAGTTTGATGGACATAGAGGAGTGGATAAGCCAGTGTTCTGTCCAGCAGTAATCAATACTGGTCATTGCTTTAGTGATGAGGGCATCCTTTTGGTCTAGGGACCAGACAATGACAAAGTTGATCATGTGCTAGTGCTTCAGAATCTCTACAGTGCAGAAGAAGGCCATTTGGCCCATCGAGTCTGCACCAACCCTCCAAAAGAGCACTCTACCTAGTCCCACCTCCCGCCCTATCCCCGTAACCTCATAATCCCACTTAACTTTGGACACTAAGAAGCAATTTAGCATGGTCAATCTACCTTACCTGCATATCTTTGGACTGTGTGAGGAAACCAGAACACCCAGAGGAACCCCATGCAGACATGGGGAGAACGTGCAAACTCCATACGGACAGTCCCCCAAGGCCGGAATGAAATCTGGGTCCCTGGCACTGTGAGGCAGCAGTGATACCCACTGTGCCACCGTGCTGCCCTTTGATCGTGGATGTCTCCAGGAAGTCTTAAACTTGTCCTTTTGGTGGAACAGTTTGTTAGTGATGACAAGCTGGTGTTCTGCGCATTTGGTGAGCAAGGGAACCCCGTTGAAGTTGCAATTCACAACTTCTTACTTTCCGATAGTTCCTTTCCAGAATTGGGAGTCCTTTCTGACCCTGGTGTTGAAGTCCCCAAGAAGGTTGAGCCTTTCTTCCTTAGGAATGTAGGAGAGTATGGTGTCCAGGGTGGAGTAGAAGCCTTCTTTGTACTCATCATTAGAATCAAGGGTTGGGGCGCCGGAACTCACGACTGTTGCCCGCTGGTTGTTGGCAAGTTGTAGATGGAGGATCGTGAGGCACTCGTTAATGCTGACAGGCAGCTCTGATTGTTGGTTGAGGAGTTTGTTCTTGATGGCAAAACCAAATCCAAGCGTCCTGGGCTGATCTTTGGGTTTTCCTCTCCAGAAGAAGGTGTAACCCCTGCCATCTTTCCTCAGCTGCCCTTCACCATCTTTTCGGGTCTTTTGCGAGACAGCAAAGTCAATGTTGAAGTGCCTGAGTTCAAGGGCAACAAGGGCAATTCTCCATTCCGGTCGATTGTTTTGCCTATTATCTATGAGGCTTCTTCCATCCGAGGTTCCGAAATTCAGTTCAACTTGGATTTTCTTACCACAGGTAGATGAGCCTGATGGGTGCAGTTTTCGAGCCAGGTGGGGGATGGACCCGAGTTTTTCGAGCACCTTTTCCAGCCCTTTCCCCATGCAGGGTGAGCAGAGTGAATCCTGAAGAGAGCTGCTCAGTGGTGAAGAAAGCTGCCGAAACGCTCTCCTGTTCTTCATCCAAGAGCGAGATGGATTAATCAAATTCCACCGCCTGTGTGCTGATCCAAAGCTGGGGGTATCCAGATCTATCCCTCTTGTCCCTACTCACCTCCATCCTTCCAGAAAGCCAATGTGGCTTTCACACAAACTGTGGAGTAGCGGACATGATTTTCATTGCATGGCAAAGTCAAGAGAAATGTCAAGAGCAACATTAACTACTCCACATGGCCTTCATCGATCTGACCAAGGCTTTTGACTCAGTCCATCGGGAAGTGTCATTGAAGACCCGGTCAAAGGCCGGCAGTCCAGTGAAATTTATCAGCTCCGACTCCTCCACAACATTATCCAGATAAATGATTCAAAGTTAAAAGCCATTGCTACATAATGGGAATGGACGGTGGCTGTTCACACCTACATGTGGTGAACTGGTTCCTCTGCTGCTCTCTTTGCTATGTGTTGCTCGGAGACACAGAATCTGGATTTTGCGATTTGCGCAAGTGCATAGACAGTAGGAATTGGGAATTCCACAACTCAGCATGTCTAATCAAGGGAGGATGCCGCCGCCAAGGGTTATTTAATTGTAAGAATAATACAATCTTTATTAGTATCACAAATAGGCTTACATAAACACTGCAATAAAGTTACTGTGAAAATCCCCTAGTCACACCCGGCGCCTGTTCGGGTACACAGAGGGAGAATTCAGAATGTCCAATTCACCTAATAAGCACGTCTTTTTGGACTTGTGGGAGGAAACCGGAGCACCCGGAGGAAACCCACGCACACATGGGGAGAACGTGCAGACTCCACACAGACAGTGACCCAGCCGGGAATCGATCCTGGGTCCCTGGTGCTGTGCAGCAACAGTGCTAACCACTGTGCTACCATGCTGCACTGAAGAACTTTCCGGAGACTTCAGGTAGTTCAACCATTGAATTTGTAAAGTAAAGCATGTAAAGCATGGCTTCATAGTTGGTTTCATGAATGTTGCAACTTTAATGAAACAATGTTAAGTCAATCAGATCTCCATTGCAACCATTGTAAAAGCTGTAGTTTGGTTCTGTAGAACCATTCTCATCAGAAAAAAATATGAAAGCATTATACCCTATAAACGTGACTACTTTACATTCCATAGTGCTGATATTCATAAATGAATTTTATCACATAAAAATAATGATTTGCGTGTTTTGAAAAGGAGCAGTTGATGATTCGGGTGGGTCCAGGCTCAGCGCGGTGTCCTGTTGGTTTCAGCATTGAATTGATTTAAATATGTAGACAGACTGTTTCTCTGTTTTCATTTCAGGTTTCCAGCACCTACAGTATTTTAGTATTGCACCTTAAAGTCAGAGCCAGGTCATTCACGAGAGAGGTTAGGAAACACCTCTTCACAGGAAGAGTGATAGAAGTGTTGAACTCTCTCTCACAAAGAATTAGGAGATGCTCGTTCAATTAATAATTTTAAATTGGTGACTGGTAACATCTATGCTGACACAAACCAACAACTTCCGCCAAATGAGGGATGGCCTCAAACAGGACACAGCAGGTCAGAGGTGATTTTGTGGGCCAGAGAAGCACTCCTGCTACTTTTTCTGGTCTGTTTTGTGTCCAGCAATCTCTAAGGCCCACTGGTTACACACTGCCCATCTGTGCTTGAAAATTACAATCAAAGTTCTATTGCTGATTAGGGTCCTCGATTGTTAAACCATCCCTGCCTGTTTCAAGAAGGCTGGCTGGCTGCTGGGCCATTGACAGGCCCACAAGAGTGCTCAATGTGCCTTTCCTGGTTTCCAATTACTGGTTGCTCAATCGTTAGGTGTGAAATGGGAGGCAAGCATTGAAAAATCACTTCTTCTGTGTCAGAACTCTCTGGAAGAATTTTTACATTGTGCTGAAGTAAGAATGAAAGTGCAATTTTACATCTTTATTACATTCGAATGGTGTGATAATGGGAGGAAATGTTTCTTGAGATATAATGTTAAAATGTGTTTTAGCAAACAGCTTTTGAGTGATAGTTGTGGAATATATTTGACATATACAGTCCAACACCAATTAATAGAAAATATCTTGACTAACTGGTGATTAACAGGTTGTGAAGATGAGGTAGTTTACAATGGAGCTAATGATAATCACGTGACACTTCGTGACCATCTGTTCATGACCAGGAATACAATATAATTTATTATGCAATCACAATTTATTACAATAACAAGCTTATTGTTTTAGATTGTATGGATTTACTGCTATTTCACGTGATGTTATTTATTGTGCTGTACATTGCGCAGTGAACCCAATGGAGCCCAGCTTTGTGCCTGATTTTACTTATGTGCTTAGAATCACACGCAGAAGCGAGTGTGCTAAAACTAAGGCCATTTGAAAATTACATGAATTATTTACATAGCTGAATATTCAAACATAAAACATTGTCATGGTTCTTTATTGTATGAAATCCAACTCAACATAATCATGGGTGGGATTTTCCGACCCCCCGCCGGGTCGGAGGGTTGCCGGGGAGGCTGGCGTGAATCCCGCCTCCGTCGGCTGCCAAATTCTTCGGCACCGGGGATTTGGCTGGGGCGGGAATTGCGCTGCTCCAGTCGACCCCCGGCAATTCTTCGGCCCAGGATGGACCGAGTGGCCGCCCATTTGTTTTGCCAGTCCCGCCAGCGTAAATTAGAGCAGGTCCCTTACCGGCTGGACCTGGCGGCACGGGCGGCCTCCGGGTTTCTCAGGGGGGGCGTGGCGGGATCTTGTCCCGGGAGGTGCCCCCACGGTGGCCTGGCCCGCGATCGGGGGCCACCCATCCACGGGCGGGCCTGTGCCGTGGGGGCACTCTATTCCTCCGCATTGGCCGCTGTGGTCCTCTACAATGGCCGATGCGGAGACGAACCCTCCCGCGCATGCGCCGGGATGACGGCAGCACACGCTGGCGCTCCCGTGCATGCGCCAACTCATGCAGGTCAGTGGAGGCCCTTTGGCGCCGGTTGGCATGGCGCCAAGGCCCTTCCCTGCTGGCCGGCGGGGCGCAAACCACTCCGGGGCAGGCTTAGCCCCTGGGGGCTAGCAATCCCTGAGGATTCCACACCTCTGGGGTGGCCCGACGCCAGAGTGGTCCACGCCACTCCTTCCCGCCAGAGTTGCCCGCCTGCAAGAATCCCGCCCCATATCTTTTAGTTAGCACTTACGTTAATCCAGTTAATATTTAAAAAGCAAAACTACAGTACATTGATTATTAAACAGCAGAGCAGTGTCAGGTATCCTTTGTGGATATATATAAACACAACAAGTTCGCATAACATTTCTCTCTATTGCTTAGAAAGCCAGGAGATTTGTGCACACACTCCATTCATTAGTTGACAAAGAAACTGATTAAGAATAATCAGTTCCAGTGAATTGATATTTACCTTCTAGTGACTGAGAATGGAATGATATTTAAGTAACTTAATTTGTAAAGTTTCTCATTGTATTTTTACAGTTATGAAACGCTAAAATGGAGAAACACAATCAATCTGCCACACTTCTCTGGCACGCAAGGGTGAAGAAAGCTGTGGTCATTTCTATACAGCATTAAAAATGTATCATTCATATGTGTGCCAGCAGCTTCCAAGCCAAAGGAAGGCAGGTAAAGTGCACTTTGATGTTCGACAAGAAACAATTTGTTTTTAGTACACTGTTCCGGGGAATGGTTTAGTGTGAAACGTCATATGTTGTATTTGAAAACTGTGGGGGTACAGGTAATGAGCTTAATTATGTCGGTGAGCAAAATCCAGCAGAAATGGAAAACCTTCCTCGCCCTGTGAAAAGAGAAGGTACTTGACTTTGTGCAATCTTTGCAAATTTGACCCTTTATTGTAGATTCTCACATTTTGCAGATTTTTTTCTCTCAGTCATACTAGTCAGTCCTTTAGATGTCTGTCTGGTCGAAGAGGATATGCTCGCCTGCACCCTGTGCACGAGACGTTTCAGCGGACCTCTGCATGTGAAATGTAGACGACAGTAACACAAATTCACCTCCTTTATGATTTGTACTGGTCGTGTTGGTTACAGTGCAAAAGCGTTTGGATTTGTTGGCCTGGTATTTCCGTGAAATCTGCATTGAAACAGTGGCTTATTGCTGATTTTCAGGTCAAAAGTACAGGAAATGCAGACTTAAATAACGTGTGCCATTTGTTATACCATCATTTCTTGACCCTTTTCTGCATTGATTTCACTCCTCAAAACTTCAAAACCATCTCATCAGCATAGTCCCTTCCCCATGCTGAATCTGGAAAAAAAGAAGAGAATGAAAATTTCCCGCGTTTATGCCAGTTCTATTTGTTTATTTCCTGTCACTAAGATCTGCTCTGTATTTTTGTACATTTGCATTTTTATAAAAGAATCATGGTAAAATTGAAAGCTTCCAAGATTGGATTTTCTCGAATATGCTGTGCATGAAGGGTTGTTTGATGACTTCAAAATTTAATGTTCATATATAAAAGTGGATTTAAAGAAGGTGCAAGTTCCGTGCTTTCCCTCAGACCACAATTGTTTCCACTGGCGTTTTATGGTCTGGCATATATTAATTAGATTGGGAGAAAATGCTTGTTGAAGGACCAACAAACAAGTTTGATGCAGAGACTGGTGTAAGATTGGGCTTAGCTTGCAGATCATGCTGTTTCAGGAAATTCCAGGTCATTCTTTCATGTCACTACTCAAATCCTGGGACTACCAAAGTTGCTTTTTAGGGCTAGTCAGTAGTTTAATAAGGCCATGGGGAGTCCACACTGAGTAAAATAAACAAACAATGTTTTATTTACAACAATTTATTTACAATATATATACACCGCCCGGTAGATCACTACCGGGTTCCTCACTGGTCGGTGTCATATTAGACAACCTTACAGAGGTTAATAGCGATCCCGTCGTGCGGTAGCTCGTACTCCGAAAGGATCACAGAGAAGATAATCATTCCACCCCATAGGCCCCGCGCAGCTAATACATTCCTCCCCCCCAAAGTCCGAAGACCCCCTCAATGATCGATAAGGCAGAGAAGGAGGAGCAGGCCAAGGAGGTTGAATTATTTTCAGCCCTGGTAAATCATCCTGTAGCTGATGCGTCCTATCGGTATGTGCATACCTTTCCAGTGAACACCGTCTGCGGCAAGAACGGCGTGGCAGATGATCGGGAGGCGGCTGATCGACGTCTGAGACCTCAGACATCTGGGGCAATATTCTCCCCTACCCGGCGGGGCGGGGTGTCCCGGCGTAGCGGAGTGGCGCCAACCACTCTGGCGTCGGGCCTCCCCAAAGGCACGGAATTCTCCGCACCTTTAGGAGCTAGGCCCGCGCCGGAGTGGCTCTCGCTCCACCGACTGGCGCCAATGGCCTTTGGCGCACGCCGACTGGCGTCGGGGCTGGCCAAAAGGCCTTCGCCAGTTGGCGTAAGTCCGCCCATGCGCCGGAACGTCAGTGGCCGCTGACGTCACCACTGGCGCATGCATGGTGGAAGAGGTCTCTTCCGCCTCCACCATGGTGGAGGCCGTGGCGGCGGCAGAAGAAAAGGAGTGCCCCCACGGCACAGGCTCACCACCGATCGGTGGGCCCCGATCGCGGGCCAGGCCACCGTGGCGGCGCCCCCCAGAACCCCGGGGGCCCGCTCGCGGAGCCTGCTCCCACCGGCACAGAGGTGGTTTAAACCACGTCAGCAGGAGAGGCCTAACAGCGGTGGGACTTCGGCCCATCGCGGGCCGGAGAATCGCCGCGGGGGGTCCGCCGATCGGCTGGGCACGATTCCCGCCCCCGACGATTCCCGGGTGGCGGAAAATTCCGGCCACAGCGGGGGCGGGATTTACGAAGGCCCTGCATCTCCATTTCAGAGTTGGAAGATACAACGTCGGGCATGTCAGCATCGTGAAAGACTGGAGGCGTCACAGCGGGCTGGTTCGGCAAAGGAGCCAGAGGATCCAGGATAGGTTTCTTTCACGGAACCTTGAGAGGGAGTAGCCTCCATGAGCAAATGTGATTTAAGTGTTATCGCATTAGTTGCCCCCAGACCCGAACTTGGTAAGAGACTGGCCCTGTTCGGCCGACGACAATTCCAGAGAGCCAGCAAATACCGTCATTGAAGTTACAAATGAACACCGCAACGTCAGATGAAAAGTGTCGAAGAGGTCGACGTCGAACTGGGCCACGCCCTTGCAAACCTTGGTTATGGCGCTACTTCTCGCTGATGTCTGGGATAATCAAACTCAAGTTGTGTACGAAAACTACGACCCATTAATATCTCAGCAGGGGTCACCCCAATTACTGCATGCGGCATGGTTCTATTTGAGAACAACAATTGTTAAAGCCTGGTGTCCCGAGGTCTGTTTCTTTAGCCCCCATTTAACCATGTTCATGGCCCTCTTTGCCAAGCCATTGGATGCCAGATGGTATGGGGCAGTGCGAATATGGCAAATCCCATTGCTTTTCATAAAAGTGGCAAAATCTTCATTAATGAAAGAGGTCCCGTTATCTGTCACCAGCACCTCAGGGATTCCACGGGTAGAAAAGGAAATGCGCAATCGCTCAACGGTCGTCCGGGACTGATCGACATCATCCAGTAAACCTCCAGCCACTTTGGGTGGGCATCCACCAGGACGGGGAACCCTCTATCTCCAGGAATGGACCGGCGAAATTGACGTGCACATGAGCCCAGGGGCATCCTGACCACTTCCAGGGGTGGAGGGGTGCCACCGTCGCAGGGAGATTCTGGTGCTCTGGACAGATTGAGCACTGTTGGGCCAACGTCTCAATATCGGTGCCCAACCTCAGTCACCAGACGTAGCTCCTCACCAGATACTTCATTTTGGCCACTGCGGCGTTCCCATTGTGAACGCCCTTCAACCCTCATGCCCCACAGGAGGATACCATCTTCCACAGTCAGCTCCGAGAGCTTGGAGGAGAAAGCTTTCAACTCCCCTGGTAGCTGTTGATGTTGCCCACTGTATAGCACTGGATGCTGCACTTAGGCAAGGATGGGGTCGGTCTGTGTCCAGTCACGAATACATGATGCAGTGATGGGCAAGGAGTCCATAAAATTCAGGACTGTGACTACTTCATCCGCTGTAGGGGGGGTTTGCAGATTTGGTCTGCAGGGGAAGACGGCTCAACGCATCAGCATGCACAATCAGGGTCCGTATTCGTAAGCAGCCAATGACAGGGCCCCACGCTGAATCCTCACAGATGCAATTGGTGGGATCGCCTTGTCTTCATGGAAGAAGCCCAGCAATGGCATGTGATCTGTGACGAAAAAGAAATGGCGGCCATGGGCGTACTGGTGAAACCGTTTGACACCAAATATGGCCACCAGGCCTTCCTTCTCTATCACAGCCAGGGTCCGGGAGGCTGAGGTGATCAGATCTTCATTTTTAAAAATAAATTTAGAGTACCCAATTCATTTTTTTCCAATTAAGGGACACTTTAGCGTGGCCAATTAACCACCCTGTACATCTTTAGGTTGTGGGGGTGAAACCCACGCAAACACGTGGAGAATTTGCAAACTCCACACGGACAGTGACCCAGAGCCGAGATCGAACCTGGGACCTCGGTGTCGTGAGACAGGAGTGCTAACCACTGCGCCACCGTGCTGCCTCGTGATCAGACCCTCATGGCCTTTGTTCATCCGCTGAAACATGATTGCCCCAATCCCATACGGTGAAGCATCGCACGTGACACACACCTGGTTTTCAAGAGTCGAAATGCTTCAACGCCCCAGAAGAGGACAATCGCCGTTTCACCGTCTTAAACACCTCATCCTGGGCCTTGTTCCATTCCTATGGCTGGTGCTTCTTGAGGAGTAATGCAGAGGGCCAGGATGATTGCCAGATTTGGAATAAATCGGCCATAGTAATTTACTAGTCCAAGAACAGGGCGAAGCTCAGTGCCGCCTGGCAGGGCGGGAAACATTTTGATGGCTCTCACCTTCTCAGTGACTGAGTGCAGGCCTTCTCAGTCCACTCCACACCCCAAATATACTACCTGCATAGCGTTAAACACGCACTTCTCGCAGCACAGATGATCCCAGACTCCGAAAAACATTTCAACGCCACCTTGAGGTTCTGCAAATGTTCTTGTTCTGTGGTACCTGTGGTGAGCACATCGTCTAAGTAAATAGCATGCGCAGCAATCCACGCAGGATGTTCTCCATGATGCCCTGGAAGACTGCGCACACCAAGGATACTCCAAAGTGAAGCCTGGTGTACTCAGAGAGTCCCTTGTGTATATTGATCGTTACATACTTCCGTAATGATTTGTCCAGCTCCAGCCGGAGATAAGCGTTGCTCATGTCCAGTTTTGTAAATGTACAGCTGCTGGCCAATGTTACATACAGATTATCGATGCATGGTAAAGGATCACATTCTAGCCTTGAAGCCGTGTTCACTGTCTTATCCGGCTTCATTATGGCATCACTGGCACTGCCTACTCGGCGAAGTACACAGGCTTAATGATGCCCAAACTCTCCAAACAACTAAGTTCATTTTCGACTTTCTCCGTTAAAGTGCAGGATATCGGAGTTTACCTCCAGGTCCACCTGGATCTTGGCCATGGCCCCTTTAATTCCACCCAAGCCAGGCTGGAAAACCTCGGGGAATTTGCTCAGTACCGCACAGACCCTACTTGGCGGATATGTTGCCAATCCAATTGCAGCTGGTGTAGCCAGTCATGGTCCAACAGGCTAGGGCCACTTCCCTACACAACATTGAGGGCAAGACGAACTGATTGGTGCCCATAAACCACCGGAGCAAGGGTGGACCCCACGATCAACGGTCGTTCCCCCGTTTAAATGGCCAAACCAGTCAGCCAAAGTCAAAGTATGCACACCTCATTTTATAAGATCAAAGGTGCTCTGCACCATCACAGAAACGGCAGCTCCCGTATCCAACTCCATGTGGAGCATATGGCCATTCACCTGTGTCGGAACATGAATAGGGGCCACACAGGGCGCTGCCAAACAGTTCAGCTGCATCCTCAGCCTCTTCTGGGTCACCCAGATGTAAGGCCTGGCCTCGGGACTGACACCTATCCCGACTGGGGTGCCTGGAGTGCTGGCCTTCTTACAGCCTGCGGGTGTGGCTGGATTGGCGTCCACATATCACATATGGGCTGGAATCACCTTCAGCCAACTCTAGTGACGTTGCACGTCTCGCAGCCAGCTCTTCACCCAGAGGCCGACGTCGCTGTGGCGTGTGGTCCAGTCCGTGGGGATACCACGTGAGGGGAAACGCCCCAAAGGTTCACCTCCATCCATTGCATCTCTTGGACCCTGCGTTCTGCATCTTGCCAAGACAGGGAGGTCTGCAGTGCCTGCTGCAAGGTCAGCGAGATTTTGGCCAAAATGTTTTTCTGTGTTTCCATTTTGTTTATACTGCAGACCAAACGATTGTGGTGCATTTCAGATAAAGCAGTTCCACACTCACAAAACTCGGCTATCTTCCGTAGCTGTGATTCGAACTCAGGGATGAACTCACTGGCGGACCACTCCGTCGTATTAAATTGATACCTTTGAGTGATTGCCGATGGGGTCGGGTTAAAGTGTGGCAACAGAGGTGCCACGAGTTGGTCAAACGATTGCGTATCTGCCGCCATTGGGTACATGAGACTCCGGAGATCATCCTGATCGTGTGGGCTCCGCAAGCCACCAACGGTCTGGCCATCTGCCGCTCATTCTCCGTGATATTGTTGGCCCGGAAGAAGTAACACATCCGTTCTGCCTACTGGTCGCAGTCTTCAACACCGGCGTCAAATGCATCTGACTGCCCAAACAGAGGCATGGTGCATCAAAGAAATCCAAACCTGCATCCAGAAAATCAGGGAGGCGGCTCAGCTGAGTAGGTTGCAGCATTGACAGCAAGCCAGTTTACTCCTCGTCACCAGGTTATTAAAGACTCGGAGAGTCCACACCGAGTAAAATATAGAAATAAAGGGTGCGATTCTCCGGAAAGATTTCTTAGTGTTGTAGCAAGCAGGAATTGCCGCGGGCTTCCCAGCGCTCAGCTCAGTGAGGCCGGCAACGCTGTGCAATGTTAACTGGTCCACTGAATGAGGCCTCACGGGGTTCTCACTGCACATGAAGGCTCGCCAGCTGATTCATTGACACTGGGTTCACCAAGGTCAATCAGCACTTAAGCTGCACTTGCTCAGTCAACCCCAGCCTGCTCACACAATGGCGCCCAGGAGACCAGGCCTCAAGATTGTGGGAGACTGACCTGGGGAGGCTGTTAGATACTGTGGAGGCCAGGAGGGATGTCCTGTTCCCCCGAGGGTCCAGGACGGTCAGCCACAAGGCAGCCAGTGCTGCCTGGGATGAGGTGACGGCAGCTGTGAGCTCCGGAATGTGATCAGGAGGACTGGCCTCCACAGTATCCCACGGGAGCATCCATCCCCCAACTCTCTATGCGACTTCCAACCCTTCCTCTACCCCTCCTCCCCCTTCGACCCCCCCAACCCTTCCTAGACCCCCCTCCCCCTTCAACCCTTCCTTAACACCGTCACTTCCACCACTGTGAACCACGCGTGTGGCAAACAATGTCCTCTCTGTGCCCCCTCAGTAAAAGCTCTCCCACAATTGCAGGGTGTGGGCACAGATTGGCACATCAGAATCCTCACCACCTTCGTGGAGCAGGCCCTGGAGGTGACCGGTGTGGCCTAGGACAGAGCGGGCACCAGCGCCGAGGCTGACGGGCGCAACAGAGGTGAGGAACCACGAGGCTCCATCTGGAGGCCCTGTCAAACGTGAGTTGTTATCGACTTACTGACTGTCCCATCCCTCTCACTGACCACATGTCCATTCTCCCGCAGGTCCTCCAGCTGACAGCGCCACCCCATCCAAGGTGGCCCCCTCCTGCCTCCCATGAGACCACCTCGGAGGAGAGCGCTGAGGGTGGCATCGTAATAGTCGCGTCACAACTGTCATCCCCACCCTCCACCAGCGCAGATACACACAGCTCGGTGGGAAATATTAGTGGTCAGGCCTCTGGGGCACAATCTGGTGAGCACCACACTGCTGCTGATGTACATCAGGTGGAGGCAGGGACCCTCAGGCGAGACAGCTGTCGGATGTCTGCTGGATCCCAGGACCCAGATGGGTCCCAGCCTGATGCTGAGCCTGGTGGAACAGTTACCCAGAGATGTTGGAGACGATAGGGAGCAGCCGCTTGGAGGAGTCCCAGAGGCTACGGGCGCTGGAGGTGTCCTCAGCAATACGTGGGCACTGAGGCCAACACTGCTAGGGTGGCGAGAGCTTTGGAAAGACTGGTGTACGACATCGGCTCCAATAGTGAAGGTATCCAAGGCTCCACGCAGTTGGTGACGGCCATGGCTAAGGGTCTCGGCAGAATGTCAGACTCACCGGGGTTATCACCCAGTACCAGGCTGACCTTGATGAAGTTCTGCCGGCATGTCCCATTCTCAGATGGGCATTGCCAAGGCTCTGCAGAGCATGGCCCGGTCACTGAGGAACATCTTCAAGGGCGTCGACACAATGGTGCAGAACGTGGGGAATCACCAGGGCTGGCAGAACCAAATGATGCAGGGGCAGCTGGGGCTCAAACCAGCTGCCCCTCTGTCCAAGGTGAACCCCAGGGCCCTATGGGCACTGAGCGGGAGCAGGGGGCACTGGGTGGCAACCCGGACCCATCCAATGTTTGGAGACGGTGGCGACCAGCTCCCCCGAGATCCACCCCTCGATGAGGCCACATATCACAGTCAGCACACGGAACAGGGCGGCACAGCTGTGCTGTGCACGTGCCGCCGACCAGTGAGCCGGGGCCCTCTGTTCTCAGATTCTCCAGAGGATGCCCGCTAGGGACATCGAAGGCCACGGGACATGGAAAGCAGCTGGCTGCCTCCATCTCAGATGTGCATCTAGACGTAGTGTTAGAGCTAGGAGGGCAAATCACATCAAAGATCACAGAGGGCACCGGGGGGTGGGGAGAGGGGATGGGGAGGGTAGGGAAGGGGCGTGGCAGCTGGGCGTGGTGGGGGGGGGGCAGCACCATCGGGGGGTGGGGAATTGTAAAACATAATAAACACCTTTGTGCACAATCAGTATGATGCCTCTGTCACTTTCTTCTGGAATGCAGGCTGACCTTTGAACCCTTGGCCCATCTCTGCAGGCACCCCCCACTCCCCGTGGCACTCACCCACCCTCTGGCCGTGGACAAGCCCCCGGAGCTGTGTCCCATCCCCAGGGTGTTCGGATGTTGGCTGCTGCATGTGTGGTGTTTTCTCCAGCAGTGTTCAGGCACAGTGTCCAGTCATCATTGATTGGGATGCTAGGCAATGACTCCCACATGCTACATGGACAGCCCACCCATGGGGATCCACTTTGGTTGTGCGAAGTGCTCACTTAGCCATGATTGGCAATTCCCTATTAGCAATAGCCTTCAGCCGCGCAGCCAGAGGCTTCGGCAGTCGCCGGGGGTTATGGGTCGTTGGTGAGGCTGACAGGCAGAGACCATGGCTGCCCCCGGAACAGGTCGGCATGGTGGTGCCGCACACGGTTGCCCCCGGTTGCCCTTCCCAGCACCCCCCCCCCCAAACCCTCCCATGCCGACCCACCCCATTGCCAGCCACTCCCCACCCCCCACCGAGCACTGGGGTGGCAAACCCAGCGCCCCCGGTCTCTTTGCCTGTGAGCAACGGTGGCTACTCACTTCCTCAGCCCCCCACAGACACCGTTCCGCCAGGTTCACGTTTTTCAAAAGGAGTACTAATTGGCGCCACTTGCTGGGGAGGCCACTGAATGGCGGGAGACCATCGGTTATGGGGTGGCTCACATTAATTGTATGGAAATAGGGCTTAAGTGGTGATAATTGGTTTCTAACCACGCTACAGCAAGATCCCGATTTCGCCCACGGGAGTGGGCAGGTTGCATTGCAAACTGTTTGGCGCCTGGTATGGTTCTCGTGTTTGGCTTCTCCTGCTAGTCACCAGCCTCGCTTCGCAAGAGCATGAGCGCAACGAGGCCGGAGAATCACACCCACAGTATTAGGTACATACATTACATTCACAGCACCACCTACAGGAATAGCACCACCTACAGGCACAGCACCACCTACAGGCACAGCACCACCTACAGGCACAGCACCACCTACAGTAATAGCACCACCTACAGTAATAGCACCACCTACAGGCACAGCACCACCTACAGTAATAGCACCACCTACAGGCACAGCACCACCTACAGGCACAGCACCACCTACAGGCACAGCACCACCTACAGTAATAGCACCACCTACAGTAATAGCACCACCTACAGGCACAGCACCACCTACAGTAATAGCACCACCTACAGTAATAGCACCACCTACAGGCACAGAACCACCTACAGTAATAGCACCACCTACAGGCACAGAACCACCTACAGTAATAGCACCACCTACAGTAATAGCACCACCTACAGGCACAGCACCACCTACAGGCACAGAACCACCTACAGTAATAGCACCACCTACAGTAATAGCACCACCTACAGGCACAGAACCACCTACAGTAATAGCACCACCTACAGTAATAGCACCACCTACAGGCACAGAACCACCTACAGTAATAGCACCACCTACAGGCACAGCACCACCTACAGGCACAGAACCACCTACAGTAATAGCACCACCTACAGGCACAGCACCACCTACAGTAATAGCACCACCTACAGGCACAGAACCACCTACAGTAATAGCACCACCTACAGGCACAGCACCACCTACAGTAATAGCACCACCTACAGGCACAGAACCACCTACAGTAATAGCACCACCTACAGGCACAGCACCACCTACAGGCACAGAACCACCTACAGGCACAGCACCACCTACAGGCACAGCACTACCTACAGGCACAGCACCACCTACAGGCACAGAACCACCTACAGTAATAGCACCACCTACAGGCACAGCACCACCTACAGGCACAGCACCACCTACAGGCACAGAACCACCTACAGTATTAGCACCACCTACAGGCACAGCACCACCTACAGGCACAGCACCACCTACAGTAATAGCACCACCTACAGTAATAGCACCACCTACAGGCACAGCACCACCTACAGTAATAGCACCACCTACAGGCACAGCACCACCTACAGTAATAGCACCACCTACAGGCACAGCACCACCTACAGTAATAGCACCACCTACAGTAATAGCACCACCTACAGGCACAGCACCACCTACAGTAATAGCACCACCTACAGGCACAGCACCACCTACAGGCACAGAACCACCTACAGGCACAGCACCACCTACAGGCACAGCACCACCTACAGTAATAGCACCACCTACAGGCACAGAACCACCTACAGGCACAGCACCACCTACAGGCACAGCACCACCTACAGGCACAGCACCTTTGGGCCATCACCATTTTTAATATAACAGGCAAATGAGACACTAGCCTATATCCAATCATTTTTCAAAATCCATTGTTTATACAGTTTGAAAAAATGATCAGTTCACTGTGAAGAACTAGTCTTGCCATTGGACTTTTACAGCATGTGGGCGCACTGGCCACACCAGTATTTATTGCCCATCTCTAGTTGTTTTTGAAGAACTGCCTTCTTCAACTGCTGCAGTCCCTCAGGCGCAGGTATGCCCATAACTGTTCAGGAGGGAATTCCAGGATTTTATCCAGTGACAATGAAGGAACGGCAACATATTTCCAAGTCAGATGATGAGTGACTTGGAGGGCAACCTCCAGGTACTGCTGTTCCCAGGTATCTGCTGCCCTTGTCCTTCTTGATGGCTGTGGGTTTGGTAGGTGCTGCCTATGTGGGCTTGGTGAGTTGCTGCATTGCATCTTGTAGATGGTACACACGGCTGCCGCTGTTCGTTGGTGGTGGAGGGATTGAAATTTTGTGCAAGGGGCACCAATCAAGCGGGCTGCTTTGTTCTAGATGGTGTTGAGTGTTGTTGGAGCTGCGCTCATCCAGGCAACTGGAGAGTATTCCACCACACTCCTGACTTGTGCCTTATAGATGGTTCATAAACCTCCTCAGTGTTCCAAGGCTGGCATGGCCCAAAGTAAATTAACTTCTGGCCAATATCAGTCTAGTTCCTTACAGCTGTCTGCCTATCATAGAATGCTGGTCATTATTCAACACTGATTGACACGAAGAGGCTTGGTGCGGGCAACTGAATTATCCGACAGCGTAGGGCTCGTCCAATGTGTACTTTAACAAACATCAGATCCGGTTCTGTTCGTTCCAGTGTGGCTGATTCTGAAAGTAGCTAAGTGTGTTACTCACCAGAACAAATATCTTCAGTTTTGATGAACGAAAAGTGTTACCTGGCTAATGAAACATCATGAAAGGGAAAACAGAAAATATTAGAAATCACAAGTTCATCATATGAGGCATGTCTCTGTGTGACACTACAGGAGAGGTCTGTTCAGATCATTTAAAAATCTGTTTAACAAAGATAGGTGAATATAACACCATTCCTCATTGAGTGTCCTCAACTTGACATGTAAAATTGGTATCTTTGAATAATCAAACTCGACGGTCGCATATTACTCTCTGTTATTTATTTTATTTAGACATCTGCATGAAAAAGTTAAAAGATGATCATTTGCACTTTACAAATGATGGGAGTCTCAGTGAGTAAAATTTGCTTCAAGTGATAAATGAACTTCGAAACCACAAACCACCGGTACTTAATAGAACCGAGGCCAGTAAGGTACAAACCTTTCCTTAACTGATTATGTTGTCTAACTAGTGAATTTCCGGGGTTACTGGTCACAGAAACTCAGGCGATACAATGCTCATAAAGAGAAGGAATTCTCCGACCCCCCGTACCACTTCCCACCTCCCTGTTTAGTGATCCAGGTGCCCACCTCTGGCCCTGTATTCACAAATTGCCTTGTGACCCAGGAACTGACATAAAATAAAGCAAGCACTTAAAAAAACAGCCAGTACCCTATGTCCTGGCCTTAGAAGAGCCACTCGTGCCTTTATTGGAGCAGGATGAATAGACATCAACAGCTTTCTCAGCATTAAACCCAGCAGCCCGGCGTTTGTTATTTTACGCATAGTCCAAATACACAATGAGTGGATGATGATGGCTATATTTTCTGGCTAGCTCCAGATATATTCTCCCTGAATCTATAACAGACACGATGGAAAAAATGCTCCCCTAATTCTATGTGGGTACAGATGGAAGAAATGCACCTTCCGATTGCAGTGAGGGCCTGTGCTGTGGTTGTCCAAGCATTGCCATGTACAAGCTCCAGAAAAAAATTAAACAAAATGGTGGTGGGATGGGAGGTGGGTGGGGAAAGGTGGCGGAAATTGGTAGGAAAGAATCTTTCCAATTGTATCCGAGATTTCAGGAATTCCATACTCTGGGAGGCCTGCTATAATTATTTTCCACCTCAATGTTGACGTGACCCAGGAGCCTATGATAGTAAAATCTGTGATACAGAGGTCCCAGCTAAATTTGGGAAATTGCTGTTGGAAAAGTTTGGAGATTGGGTGATGGGCCGGAAATGAATGAAGGCTTATGACTTTTATTCTCTTGCAATCCATCCATCAGAAAAGTTGCCAGACCTCAGATTCCCCAGCACCACCACATTTCATACCCCTCAACATTCTGGACCCTAATTAATGGTCACAAACTCCAATCCTCAGAGACTCCATTATTAAGTTGTTCAGCATTCCCCTAATGCATTTCCCCCAGTCTCCGCTCCTAAGGGCTCCTACCTCTGATCTCACTGAGTGTGCATGGGCTAATTTACATTGCGAAGTTAAGATCTGTTAACGCAGCACAAACTCGACTTGACTTTGGAACTTTCCTGGTCACATGACTCATGTTTGCAGAGGATAAGCCAAGCTGATCCACATGGGAAAACCTATTAACAAGTATCCAAATAAGTCTTAATATTTCAATCCTTAACGTAGTGTAAAAATGATAAATAAGGTTTTCCTGTTTATAGATTCCTGGACTGTTTCCCTTTTCTTTCCACCTGTGCATCCACATTTCCAGCATTTGCTCTGGAATTCCTTTCTAACCATGAAAAATGTTGGCTTTCATGCGTGTCTAACACAAGCCAAATGGGGTTTTTCTACTTTCAAATCTCCCTTCAGTATAGATGAAATTGTCCAACAAAAACCATGCTGTAAACCAACATTTTCTACAATTTGGATCCTGTATTTCTGCCGTTGCTGCTCAGTGCAGAGTTTGGTTAAAGCAAAGTACTCTGAGTGGGCAGTGCACCAATATGGACACGCTTGTTGCCATCACACACTTACCATGGCAGGAAGGTCAATAAATCACATATTGAAATAAATAAATGGAATGTGTAACATTGTGTTGACTTAATGAAAATTATATTTTTTGGTGCGTTTGAGAAAAGAATGATTTACAGAATAATTTTGTGAAAGGCGGCCTGTACTTGTGGGGAGTAAGATGATTCTTGTTCAACCTGACTCAACCATGAGTGGGAGCAGGACTGGGTGGGGGCTCAGTGTGAGGGATCGCTAAACGTTATATGTCCAACAATAAAAGGTGAATTTTCACTCGCATTTCCTCCCTCACAACATTTCTATTCATCTTAGGGAGGCCCCAGACAGAAGCCAGGCACTTTGAAATTTTAGGGCTATTTTATAATGGAAAGCAAAGGATATGGGCAGAATTCTCCCCAAAAATTACTAAAGTGGAAAAATTGGTGCTAATCATGCCGGGTGTTCCGGCGCGATGCCCATCGTGACCTTCCCACACTTACTCATTTTTTTAAGTCACGGGAGATTCACACAAATTTTGATGTGTGGGACCTGAAGACGCCGACAAGGCCGGATCCTTAGAGATCGGGATGCAGTTTTTAAAGGGTGCCCCAATCTCAGAGTAACCCTACAATTACCCCACTCCGCCCTTCTCGCCGGCAAAGACCCCCACTCCAATAGCTATCATCAGGGCCCTGCCCCCCCCCCCCCCCCCAAGTGAGCAACACCCCACTATGGGATCGCCAAATAACTCACCCTTTCATGCCTTCAGACCCCCCTCCAGTTCCCCTTAAGGCCCCGCTGCTTGTCAGTGCCGACAAGCATTTCAGAGTTAGAGGATCTATAATAGTGCTATAAAAACAAACAAAGCCTTGAGATTGCCTTCAGTTGTCAATCAAGAGTCTTGTAAAAGTCAATGGGGTGTGAAATTCAGTGTAAACAGCCAAGTACAAAGAGATAAAAGCAGACATAGGTAAGGTAAAGTCACTACAGTCCCAGGTGACCATTGGCTGCTTTCCCCTCGGAGGGGGAGAGCTGTCTGGTGGTGATTTAACCTGAGGTTCACCACACCTCAGATGAGGGGCAGGGTTGCGAAGGCAGGGCCTTCATGAATTGCCTCAGCTGATACCAGAATTGAACCCATGCTGCTGCCCTTGTTCTGTATCACAAACCAGCTGTCTAGCCCACTGAGCTAAACCCCAAAAGCAGACATAGTACACCAGTGAAATAACAGAGCCTCCTAAAAGTCAATAAGATGTGAAATTCAAAGCAAACAACCAAGTATAAAGGGATAAAAGGAGGTGTTCTGTAACATTGAAACCATGGAGCCTATTGAAACCTCAAGCGGTGAAATGGTTCTCCAAGAATCAAGCTGCATAATGGCTGTCTCGTCAGAGGATTTCAGAACAGAAAGGCTGCCCTGTGATTTGACAGTGCTTTGCCCTGTTATGCAGTGTTAAACATGGAAAGAAAGCAGACTTCAAGGCTTCACAGACCCAAAGTGACCCCCATCCAAGGGGAGACCCCCGAACAGGCCCCATCCAGCCCAGCCCGAGCTCTCCAACCCCCAGCTCCCTTGAAGGACTCCCCCACGGCATCCAGAGATTAAAATGAATGCAAATTAGCTGTGATCAATTTCTCTCCCTTTCTGGGCGAGACCCTCAACACACCAGCTGGGGCGGGCCAGGAGAATCAGAAACTGTTTTGCGTCTGGCACAAATCCCATCTCGGGCTCTCCTGCAAATCTCCCAACATAGCGGGAGCAACAGGGCCGGAGAATCACCCCTTATATATTGTACAATAAAAATAATGCTTCACCTTGGCCAATTATTGCATGTATTCCCTATGACTGTGGTTATTGTATTAAATCTCTGTATCCTACAGTTTTTAAATGATGCTCATGACTTGCACCTTTGGGTTACGGGCTTGCTAAATGGATTAGTGAATAAGGGAGAAGAAGCTTGTGGATTGTTCTATGTCGCCTACAAGAAACTGGATCTGCTGGGATACATGGAATTACCAAACACTAAAAACGGGGCAATCCTTTTACAAACTAAAATGTAAAAGCCTCCTAATTGTCCAATTTTCTCAGTCAGTTCAGCAGAAGTTATTAAAAAATCGAATGAAATAAAGATGCATCATGTTGGCCAGGAATCTAATATTTTTAACAAGAAAATCAATACCTGTCCCCCAATGCTTAGATCCAGTTTGAGAATGTGGCATATTAATTAAACGATTAGGGAATGGTCTTTGACATTCACCCGCAATTGGAATAAGGTTGATGGAGCTGTCCTGCCAGCCTGTCCCCACAGACGTGAAATCGGAGCCATTTTGAGGCCTTGGCATTATTTATTTGTCACCAATGAGCTGCGGGAGACAAAGTGACACTGAGCAAAGCTCGCCACTCCTGAGGATGGCAGTTTCCACTTCTGCCTCATCTGGACGACCAGAAAAAAGCCTCATAGTTTCCTGGACTGTTTCCTCTGGGTCCTTCCTTCAAGAACCATCGGGCAAATTGCTCACCATTTAGTGCAGACGGGTGCAATGTGGATAGACTGTCCATTTGTACCTGAAAGTTGTGCTTGTGGCCGTACATTGCTGTAACGCCCCTGTTTGCACATTCAGCCAGCCTGTTTCAGGCAAGTGGGTGCCTGTGCAGGAATGTCTGAAAAATTGTATGAGGAAAGGTTTGGGAGATCTGTATTTGAAAATTGGCACTATGTAAATGATTTTAAGTTCAGGAGAAATGATGAATAGCTGAAAATGTTAGTGTTTTTAATTGATGCATTCCATTGCAAGAGAATAAGTGATTATAGAATCGTAAAATCATTTCTGCACTGTAATGATTCCCTGATTTTATAATCACTCACCGAGCTATAATTGCGCCAGATCTCTACAACTCTTTTATTAATGTAGTGATTTGCAGGTGAGTTTACCCAAGTGTCTTTGTCTGTTCTCTTCCCAGTGAATATAATGTCATCTTTCTTTTTACAACTTCAGAAGTCTAATTTCTCCAAGAGGACTCTTGTTTTGTATTAAGAATTGTAATTGTGTTGACAGCCGTATTGTTACCTTTACCAATCATTGCAGATTATTACCATTGAACATCTGTGTATGATCTATTAAATAATTTTATGGATTTTACCAACTTTCCTTTATTATTTCTGCCTCATAACAATTAAAATGACTATGTTGAATCCTCCTTTCTAAATCATTAACAGAAGCAGCTGAGTTACGTTGTTCCAAGTATAAAATAATTCCCACATCTTGCCCAAATGTCATCTGTCCTAGAAAATTCCCTGTTTGCACAATTCTGTTACTTGAACCATATTTATCAGATGGGTACGTCGCATTCTGCACATAAAAAACCTTGGCACCAACAGCTGTGATCGCTTTTTGAAATTTATGAATAAATTGTTGGCCGATCAAATGCTTAAGCCCAGGAAATGTCACGAAAGGTTCTGTTGCTGAGTAAATATTATCTAAACTCAGTGATAGGATCATCTTCATTGCTGTTGGTTTTGTAACAGATCTAGTTACGTGGCGCTGCTGCTGAATTTTTCCCTCCATCACATTAATAATGTGATTTTGTAGAAATAATTCAACGTCTAAAAATTCTGAGCAGAGGTTGGTTAAAAAATGGCAACAGGCAGATTTGCTGAATTGATACTTTGTTAGAATTTCCAAAGGAAAATGAGTTGGGGTAACTTGGCCATTTGCTTTCCCAATATCAAAATCTCTGTGTAATCGGGGAAATCTGAGACCTATGTCTTTGACCCTGTCTAAAATTCTGGCCTCACAGCCATTAGCATGTTTTGGTGGACTGTCCACCAAGGGTAAGATCGCTGAGGCATCTTGCTGCCGTGTAAGTTGGGAACTGTGATGTGCAAGACTTTGTCAAAAGAAACATTGGACACATTAGATTTTGAATTTTCCCAAGCGCCGGCCAGGAGAAATTCATGTCAGGCAAATAGGCCAGCACGCAGCCCACTGGCGTCTGATTCGCTGGAGCCGCTGGATTTCTGTTCCGAGCCTGACAAATAGGAGCAGCATTTAAGCATCCCACTCACCACAGACTGTCATTCCAGCCAAGAAGATGGCTGCTAAAAGTCCTGCTCCATGGTTCCTGAGTCGGAGATCGACCGAATGCTGGACACCATTGAGGAGAGGAGGTACACCCTCTTCCCCAGGGTGGGGCGGAGACTCAAGCCCACCATTCTAAACAAGGCCTGGGATGAGGTAACAGAGGTTGTGGGTGCTGTCAACCTCACCAGGAGGACCGGCAAGCAATGTGATGAGAAGATGAAGAACCTCCTGTGCCCCTGGCATCACTCCCATCCCTCATTCCTCACACTCCCAGAGGCTAACAACACCCCACCTGCCTGCATCTCCCTTCTAACCCATCCTCCACCAAACTCCAACACATATATTGTCCTCTTTGATCAGGAGCCTTGCCCATGCATGCCACCACCTGCAAACTCCCATAAAAATCCACGTCCCAGAGTCTCACTATGTCGCTTCTGTTTCTCCAAGAAGAAAGCGGCTCTTAATCGGCAGCGTCATAATATCCACTCATGTATATAATGAGATGCAGACAGGCAGTGATTGACACATAGGATGACCAGTAAGCATACAACACAGTACAGCCAATCACCAGACAGGACACTGCCACTATAAAGCCAGAGGGCACTAGGTTTCCCGCTCTCCCGGGACCCAGCTACTGAGACAGTCAGAGTCCACGAGCTAGCAAGTGCAAACACCATGCGGTAGCGAGTAAGTCTGGTCAGGCTACTACAAGGTCACCAGTCAGTTCAGTATAGTGTCGACCCACAGCTGAATATGTATAGCAGTTCTATAGTTGAATAAAACAGTGTTGGATCTTCTCAAGTGTTAGACGTCTGTTTCTAACTTCCCTGCATCGAGTGCAGTCCACATCGAACCAACCTGCCTAACACATCAGGCAGGAGCACCAGATGGGGCATCCGAGGTATTCTTTTCCACACCTACCAGAGGCAATGGTCCTGCAAATGGCAGATGAGGCCGAGGAGAGGGCAGTGGCTGCAATGGAGCTTGGCATGTGCCAAACAAGTGAAAGTCCAACGCAACACAGATGTCCCTATCGCAAGTGATTCGCCCATCTCCCACCGACCAGTCCTTCACAAGACCTAACCCCATGGGCTGGAGTTTCCGCTGGCGGGATTCACCATTGCGCCATCAGCGCACCTACACTCGGGGATTTCCCGACGGCGTGGGGCTGACCACAATGGGAATCCCCATTGGCCGTCTGGCGGGGCGGAGAATCCCGCTACCAGGAAACTGGTGGAGCGGGTCTGAGAATCCCGCCCCTTGTCTTTTTTCTTGCAGGATCATCATCAGACGAGGCAGCGCGGTGACACAGTGGTTAGCACTTTTGCCTCACAGCACCAGAGACCCAGGTTCGATTCTCACCTTGGGTGACTGTGTGAAGTTTGCACATTCTCCCCGTGCCTGTGTCGGTTCCTCCCACAGTTCAAAGATGTGCAGCTTAGGTGGGGTTATGGTGTTTGGGTGCGGGAGTCAGCCTAGTTAGGGTCCTCCTTCTCTACTGTAGGAAGTCTATGTTTCTATAGAGGCCATGTCTTCTGGGGTCACAACCCCCTGTCCAGACCCTCAGAACCCCCCAGAACAGCTCTCCAGGGAAGACACTGGTGTCTTGCCACTGCTTTCATCTGCACCATCCACCATCGCAGAAACTATCACCTCGCTGGGTAATGTTAGCGATCGGGCTCCGGGGTCACCCTCTGGTGAGTACCAAACACATGCTGCAGAACATCAGGTGGAGGGACTTCTGGGGGAAGCAGACGGTTAGACGGCTGCACGATCCCAGGGAACAGCTGTCACCCAGACAGATGTTGCGTTTCTGGAAAAAATGTTGCAGATTCAGAAGCAGAGCCAGAATCTATAGGAGGGGGTGTCAACAAATTTCCAGTGCCTGTAAATCCTGCTGCCTTCAGGCACAGGAGATGGTGTCGACAATGCATGCCACCCAGGCCAACACCGAAAGGATGCCGTCCGCTGTGGAAGGCCTGGGAAAGACGCCGAGGCCATGTGTCAGGACATCCAAGGCTTGGGGAAGGGGTGGAAGGACGAAGGGAGAGGGAAGTATTGAGAGTCTCAGGGGAAGGTGGATTTGTGTGGGAGGTGGAGTTTACAGTAGGGGGAAGGAGTTAAGAGATTGGACAAGGTGGAGGAGCTGCCCCTGGCCAGGCCTCCCAGTTGGTAAAGCGGGATGTAATGAGGTTACCCCATGTGCGGTGGCCCTGGATCATGCATTGGGTGACCTGCCGTGCCAGCTCCACGCCTGGGTCTTCCTGGACACCATCATCGTTCTCCGCGTCAGAGGAGGTTTGCCATTCTTCCTCCTCCAGCATGTCGCCCCGCTGCTTCACAATGTCATGAAGTATGCAGCAGGTCACCACAATGCTCAAGACCTTCTGTGGGCTATATTGGAGCACCGCCGGGGGTGGCGGCCCGGCTGGGGGATGTATATGCCTCAATTGGAGAAAGTTGTTTGAACTGAGTGGTTCAGTGGAGGGCTTTGAGTTACGGTGGAGACTGTTCATGGCCACGTTTATGGAGCTATTCGTCTCGGCGGGGGGGGATGAAAAAGGGAAAAAATTAGTTTAGACTGTAAAACTGAGTTGGGGAGTGTGTTCCCCAGATTATTCATGTTATTGTACTTTTCAAATAAGTTTGGAATAAAATACAATTGAAAAAAAAAGAACATGCATGCCACCAGGTTACATGATCACCCTGAATTCTACTGCTGTGCCAACCTCCCCACCCAGCCCCTTCGAGATGATGTTATCTGCACTGCACCCCTGTCCCCATTAGTGACTGTAGCCTGCATCCTCACCACCCACCCCTTGCATGTGTCCTTTGTTTGGGGTGAGCTCTGCTAACCCCCTGCTCCCCCTGCTGCGGGGTCGTGTTTCTGAGGTGTGTACTGAGGAGTCCCAACACCTGGTGGGCTGGCGATGAGCATGGCCATGCCCATCCCCTTGAATGTATTGCTGGGGTATGAGGGTTTCCAGATAGGCAGGCTGGCCAGGGATCCACATGACCAGAAGCCCTCAGAGCATTTGCAGGACACTGTCAGCAATCTCAACAACCAGGGGCCTGTAAGTTGCAGCTAGAGGGTGGGTTTAAATGATTTTATGCAACAATGGGGGTCTCAGACAGGGCACCCCAATTCCGAGGGGACACTCCGAGTCCACGCACTTACCACCACCTCGTTCCCCACTACACCCTGAGGACCAAGGTTACACCCCCCAGCAAGCCCGCAAAGTTTGAAAAGTTGCTCCCCCTCAATGGCCATGGTACATGGGCCCTGGCTTGTAAACACTTGCACCGAATCAGGCCAGCCTGACTCCCGGTGAGAGGGCTGGAGCATCATGGAGGTGCTGGAGAATCGGACTTCCAGCCCGTTACTCACATACAGATGGGAGCAAATCACCGACTTGCTGGAGTATCAGAACGGGATTAGCTTCCGGCGGTGATCCCATTTTTCGGCCAACGCTCCATTCTTCGGTGGATTGTGAAGCCCGTTACTGGCGTCTGTCATTGGAAAACTCAGCCCATTGTTTCAGAACACAGAGGTTGCAATAATTTTAAGATTTTGTTCAATGGGAACAGAAGTATTTTCATAGTTTATGTTTTATCATAATGCAATTTTCATTTAATTGTCTGCAAAGCCATTGGTAAGCCAACATCGCAGTTTCTTATTTCAATCGCCCTGGTGTGTTGCATTTACTCTCTTTGCATGTTTTTTTCTCTTTGATCATGCTCAAAGCATGCTCAATAGTATCCAGAAAGCTGCCATTTATCTATCAAAGCCCAAATAATATACGGAATTCCTTAAACTTTGGCTGCCACCTTTGGCCCTTGCATGTCCTTTCGTGTTTGGGTACTATGGTGCAGAATAAAGTTCAAATATCAATGGATGTATCTTGGTGCTGCTTTTTCCTGGCACTAGATGGCGCAATTCATCCTGTGACATGGAGATGAATCATCCAGTGACGCTGACTTGGTCCAGAGACCTGCTATGTTTTTAACAAGGGGGTGGTTTAGTCCATTTGGCTGGTCAGCTGGTTTGTGATGCAGAGCAAGGTCAACAGCACGGTTCAATTCCTGTACCCAGCTCAGGTTATTCATGAAGGCCCCGCCTTCTCAACCTTGCCCCTCGCCTGAGGTGTGGCGACCCTCAGGTTAAATCACCACCAGTCAGCTCTCCCCCTCATAGGGGAAAGCAGCCGATGGTCATGTGGTGACTTTACTTTCACTTTTATTTTTCTAACACATGGTGCTTATTGTAAGTGAATATTTTTGCATCTACCTTATGATATAACGATAATTGATTCCACTGCTAATTTTGCAGTATAAAGTATTTGAAAGGAAACAAATAGGTTTTCAACCATGACTTATGAATGTGCAATAATAAAAATGCAGACAGGCCAGGGGTTAGTTTGTGGCCAATACCTGTTGCTTGTAAATAACCAGAGTGGAGCTCTGGCCAGACCTTGAGCTCAGGTGTTCAAAGCAGCACCAGAAGATGCATGAAAGCATGTTCCTTTGCCCAGGGATGTCATGGAGCATTGTGAGAAACAGAATGGGTGTCATTCCTTCAGAATAGGCATTTCTAAGGAAATAGGACAAACAAATTCACAGCAAGTTTATTGAACTTTATTTAAATACAATTCACCCATGACCTATATAGTATTAAGACCCAGGAAAACAGCGGTTAGAAGAACATTGGATTTAATCAAGAGAACATAGTCTTCCCACGGCAGTGAAATAGTTACACTTCACAGGCCCGTTGGGATGACCAAAATTTTGGTCCCTGTCCGGGCCGGTTTTTATTCCGATGAGCTTCAGCTGAGTGGGCCTCTGCCCACTAGTCGGGAAGCTCGTATTCCATGAGCCCGATGGGGAGCTCAATCATGGTTTCTTCGTGGGCCTTGTGAGGGTTATTACATCCTTCTCTCTCAACCCCAATCAAAGGTACCCCCTCTGAAACCATCTGAGGAGACCTCTGTGCCGCTTTGCACATGACTGTGCTTCTGCCAGCGGTGGGTCTGGGCGGGGTGGCGAGTATTGGCCTTTTTCTAGATGATCTCTGGTGGGTTATTGCCGGGACTTTGGCCTCAGATACGATATCACCGTCTGTGCAGACGCTTCGGTGTCCATCTCTGAGCCGGAGTCATCATCCTCTTGATGGTCTGGGTGTCGGCCGTGGAGGATTGGACGCCTTGTCTAAGGAGTGGTTCCCGGGGAGGTGGAGATACCGACGTCCCTGGCTGGGCATCCTCTCATGCGGGTTCTCGCTTCATTAGGTGGACAGTGCGTTTGCGCAAGGTCTTCCCTTGGACCTTAACTTTGTAAGATGTGCCCTGTTTCTCAAATACAACCCCCGGGACCCAAAGTGCGCTATCCCCGAAGTTGCCGGCATAAATTGCGGCCCCCGGTTGAAAATTCCACCCTGGTATCCTGTGGTCAGGATACTTTTGCTGCGAGTCTTGCTGCAGCTCTACCTCCCTGCCCAGGTTTGGGAAAGTCAGGTTTCATTGTGTTCTGAGACCTCGGTCCATCAGCAGCTTTGCTGGTACCGCCTCTGTTGTGACATGCGGCGTGCCTTATAGTTGAAAAGGAATCTTGCCAGTCGTGTGTCCAGGGAACCCTGTTTGGAGTGCCTGTTTGGCCAAGCCATTGGTGACGGGTGGTGCTGAGTGGCTCAGATGTATCTGATTCCATCCATAGGCACCAACGTGGAGAACTCCTGACTCGTGAAAGGGGTCCCGTTATCGGTGACCGGTACATCAGGAATCCCATGGGTGCTGAATGAGCACCTTAATTTCTCAACGGTGGCCTTCAATTTGGTGGAGATCATTCTAGATACATCGAGCCACTTGGAATGGGCATCCACAAGGATTAGAAACATAAGCATGTAGACTTACCCAGGGACACCCTGGTCATTCCCATGGGTGAAGAGAGGCCGAAAGGGGGGAGCTTCTGGTGCTCCTGTCACACCAGGCATCTTCGCATGACGCTTTCAATGACCCTATTGATACCTGGCCACCAGACATACTTAGTGCCAGCATTTCCACTTTGAAAGCCCGGGTGACCACTGTGCAAGTCCTGTTGAATTAGTTGCTGGCCCGGCCTTGGGATGGCCATGCGTGCTCCCCTCAGGAGGATGTCTTCTTCAATGCTCAGTTCCTGCTGCTGTTGGCCGTAGAACTTCCAGTGGGGGTGAGGGTTCCCTGCAATCCACCATGCAATAACATGGGGCCATGTTGTTGATTCTGCACACTAGCCGAGCCCCCAGTATTTTGGATAGGCATGGCCCAAACTCGCAATGCACAGCCAGCCGTCGGAGTCGGGGTACGAAATCTGTCACTGACTCCCCTGGAGTTCGTATAGCAGTGTTGAACCGATATCATTGGATAATGACTGACAGTTTCAGGTCACAATGGTTAGACACCAATGAAACTAATTCATCAAATGATTTTGAATCTGGAGCAACTGATGCTTTTTATAATACCCAAGGTCAAAGCCCTGCAAGCTGTCATGAGGAGTACCTTTTGTAGGTTTTCTCAAAAGATGCCATTGGCCTGGAAAAGGTACCTCATCCGCTCTGCGTGCTGAGCTTAATCTTCCAGACTCACTTCAAAGATGATAGATCATAGAATCCCTACAGTGCATAAGGGGGCCATTCGGCCCATTGCGTCTGCACTGACCCTTTGAAAGAGCATGTCATCCAGAAGCACGACCCCCCCCCCCCCCCCCAATCCCCATCTAACCTTTTGGAAATTTAAGGGCAATTTAGCATGGCCAATACACCTAACCTGCGCATCTTTGGACTGTGGGAGGAAACCGGAGCACCCGGAGGAAACCCACGCAGACATGGGGAGAAAGTGCAGACTCCGCACATACAGTGACCCAAGCGGGAATTGAACTTGGGTGTCTGGCGCTGTGAAGCAACAGTGCTAACCACTGCGCCATTGTGCCGCCCTCAGTTTCCTGAAAAGAGGCGTGTTTGAAATCTAGTTCCACATGCTGCTGTACGGCAATCTTCCAGAGCGGCTGGGGCGTCCAGAAGTAGAGTCCAGATTTTCCTGTGACCTCGTTGCCAGCATTAAGACCCAGGAAGCCAGAAGTAAGAAGAACATAGGATTTAATCAAGGTAACATAACGTCTGCCACGGCAGTGCACTATTTACACAATGGTCCTGTTGGGATGACCAACATGCCGGTCCCTGTGTAGGCTGGCCTTTATGCTCTATTCTTGCTAGCCCCAGCTGAGTGGGCCTCCGCCTATGAGTGGGGAAGCGCGTATGGCACTTGCCCCATGGGGAGATCAATCAGTTTTCCCATGGGTCTCGTGGGAGTCATTACATGTACATCGCTTCTTTCTTCAGAATCTACTGCAGGTTGTAACATTTTACCAAAGGTACTGTGCAGATTCGGCTGCTCTGAACATCATTCAGTTTTATCTTCAAATAAAACGGGAGCCTGGTTCTTGTGTCTGAACAAACTGCCTTAAAAAAAAACAGCCAAAAGCATTCTTTCTAATCTTGGCAGTTCTGTTCAATGAATTTCTGTTCACCTTGCAAAATATACCCCGAGGGTGGGAAAATATTTTGAATCCAATTCACTCAGTTCAATCACATCTGGGATTTGAAAGAGTTTGTCGAAGGGAAGAGGCCATCAGTGACCACTTTCACAAATGTCAGATGCCCAAATCTGTCACGAGACTGTGTTTAGTTTTTAGCTGAGTCACTGGAGTTTTATGCTACAGAGTGAGTTAGGTTTGTGTTTGGATAAGCAGGGTGTGATCTTCTCTTACAGACGTACACACTGGAAATAAAGTTCAACTTCAGCAAGAGTGCAAAATAAGTGGTCGACTGCCCACTTTTCATTTCCATTGAGGTTTTGGCTGTTGATCATGGAACAACATTGAAAGCAGGAATTTCCAACCTGCAATGCGAATCGACACAACCAGAGGGGAACGTCCACCTTCGTTGCAGTTAAACGGTCGGAGTGGATTTTTGTCCACGATGAAATCTGGTCAAACTTTATTTCTGCTGGATTATGATCCAAGCAATGGAGGTGAAAATTGACCTTTTAGAAGGTGTGATTCTCCGGCCTCGTTACATAAGAACATAAGAACTAGGAGCAGGAGTAGGCCATCTGGCCCCTCGAGCCTGCTCCGCCATTCAATGAGATCATGGCTGATCTTTTGTGGACTCAGCTCCACTTTCCGGCCCGAACACTATAACCCTTAATCCCTTTATTCTTCAAAAAACTATCTATCTTTACCTTAAAAACATGTAATGAAGGAGCCTCAACTGCTTCACTGGGCAAGGAATTCCATAGATTTACAACCCTTTGGGTGAAGAAGTTCCTCCTAACGCTTTCGCTCAAGCGAAGTGAGGCCCGTGAATATTGGGAGAGGCAGAAAACAAGAACCACGCCAGGCGCCAAACAGTTTGCGATGCAGCCAGCCCGCTCCCATAGGCAAAATCAGGATCTCACTGTCGCGTGATGAGAAACCAATTATCACCACTTAAACACTATTTCCATACAATTAACGAGAGCCACCCCATATCCAAAGGCCTCCCGTCATTCAGCAGCCTCCTCAGCAATGGTCACTCTGCTGTCGATTAGTACTCCTTTTGAAAAACTTGAACCCAGTGGAAGGGCTTCTGTGGGGAGCTGAGGAGGAGAGTAGCCATCTTTGCTCACAAGCAAAGAGCCCAGATCGTTGAACTTGCCACCCACATGCTCGGTGGTGTTGGGGGAACCTCAGCTAGGGGTGGGGTCCCTCCGCAGGGATGGTCCGCCGTGGGAGGTGGGAGTAAGGCACTGGGGGCAGCTAGGGGGCAGCCATGTGCAGCACTGTCATGCCAATCCCTGGATCGTGTGTACCCGTTCCGAGGACAACTCCTGTCCCTGCCCCACCGACCACCCATAACCCCCACCAACTGCCGAGGCCTCTGGCCGTGCGGCAGAGACTATTGCTAATAGGGAATTGGCAATCATGGTTAAATAAGCACTTCACACAACCCGAGTGGATTCCTGTGAGTGGGTGGGCCACGCAGCATGTGGGAGTCATTGCCTAGTATCCCAATCACACCCTGATGCATGGACACTGCACGCAACATCTGAACATCCAGTGGATGGGACACCCAGTGGATGGGACACCCAGTGGATGGAACACCCAGTGGATGGGACACACTCTGGGGACATGTCCACGGCCGGAGGGTATGTGAGTGGCACAGGGAAGGGAGGTGGTGTCTGGAGATATGGACCAAAGGTTCGAAGGTCGAGCTGCATTGCGGAAGAAAGAGGTATCATAACAGTTATACACAAAGGTGTTTATTATGTTTTACAATTCCCCACCATACGATGGTGCTGCCCCCTCCCCCTACCCCCTCCCCCAGTGCCCTCAGTGATCCTCAATGTGCTTGGCCCTCCTAGCTCTACCACTATGTCTAGGTGGAAGCAACCAGTTGCTTACCACATCCCATGGCATTCAGTGCCCCAAGGAGTCTGCCTCTGGGGCTCTGAGACCAGAGGGCCCCGGCTCACTTGGAGGCACATGCACAGCCGTGCCGCCCTGGCCCTTGTGCTGGCTGTGAAACGTGGTCTCATCAGAGGGGTGGAACTTGAGGGAGCTGGTGGCCAATGTCGTCACTCCATGGGACGGGTCAAGGTTGCCACCCAATGCCCCTAGCTCCCGGTCAGTGCCCATGGGGCCCTAGGGTTCACCTTGTGTCAGAGGGACAGCTGATTCGAGTCCCGGCTGTCCCTGTATCATCTGGCTCTGCCAGCCGTGGTGGTTCCCCATGGTCGGCACCATCGGGTTGACGCCCTCAGCGATGCTGCTCAGTTTTTGGGCCATGCTCTGAAGCGCCTCGGCAATGCCCATCTGCGACTGGGACATGTCCCGCAGAGCCTCATCAAGGTCAGCCTGGTACTAGGTGGCATCACCCAGTGAGTCGGACCTTCTGCTGAGACTCTTAGCCGTGGTCGTTACCGACTGCACAATGCCTTGGACACCTTCACTTATGGTGCCAACGTCGTGCACCAGGCTGTCCACTGCGGTCGGCACCTTAGCAGAGTTGGCCTCGGTGCCACTCATTGCCGGTGACAGATCCAACACCCATAGCCTTTGGGACTCCTCCAAGCGGCTATGGACCTGCTGGAGTGTCGCTGACATCTCCCTCTGAATGTCCCAGCCGCACGCTAACGTCTCCATCAGCTCCGGGATGACCTCTTCCACAGACTCAGCATCAGGCTGGGACCCAGCTGGGTCCTGGGATCCAGCAGCCCTCTGACTGCTGTCTCCCCTGAGGGTTCCTGCCTCCAGCTGATGTACATCAGCAGCAGTGTGGTGCTCACCAGATTGTGCCCTAGAAGCCTGATCACAAACACTTCCCACCGAGGTGTGTGTATCTGTGCAGGTGGAGGGTGGGGATGACAGCTGTGCCGCGACTATAACGGTGGCACTCTGGGAGCTCTCCTGCGAGGTGCTCTCCTGGGAGGCTGGAGAGGGGGCCACCTGGTATCGGCCGGCTTCGTCGGCTGGAGGACCTGTGGGAGAATGGACATGTGGTCAGTGGGATGGGTGGGTCAATCAGTAAGGCGATAACAACTCACGTTTGACAGGTCCTCCGACTGGAGCCCGGTGGTTCCTCACCTCTGTGGCGTCCGCCAGACTTAATTGGTGACGTCCTGTCCTCAGCCACAGCGGTCACCTCCAGTTACCTTTGCTCCTCGAAGGTGGTGAGGATTCTGATGTCTAGCACATCACCGTCAGTCTGTGCCCTCTCCCAGCAATTGTGGGAGACACAGAGGAAGCATCATTAGCCACACGTGTGGTTCACAGTAGTGTGTGGGGGGGGGGGGGGGGTAAAGGTTGGGAGGGCCGAAGGGGGAGGGGTGATGGAGGGAGGGTTGGGGGGCTGCATGGGAGAGTTGGGGGCTGGATGCTCCCATGGGGTCAGAAAGGTCTCGGGGTTGGGGAGGGGCGGTTGCTGGTGTCAGCTCACTTGTGGTACCCGGTGTAGGTCATTGACCTTTTTCCTGCACTGCAGGTTAGTCCTCCTGGTCACATGCCCGCCGCTCACAACAGTCGCCACCTCTTCCCAGGCAACACTGGCTGCCCTCTGGCTGACCCTCCTGGACCCTCGGGGGAAGAGGATATCCCTCCTGGCCTCCACAGCGTCTAGCAACCTCCCCGGGTCAACATCCACGAATCTTATGGCCTGTTTCCTCAGCACCAATATTGTGAGCTGGCTGGGGTTGGCTGAGCAAGTGCTGTTTAACTGCTGCTTGACCTTGTTAGCGGGGGGCTGGTGAGCGCGGTGCGCTGAATCAGCTGCCGAGCCTTCATTTGCGGCGAGAAGCCCGTGACCCCTCATTAAGTAGACCAATTAACGTTGAATTGCGTTGTTGGCCTCGCTGGGCCGAGCGGCGGGAAGCTGACTCCAATTCTCACTCACTACAACACTTCGAAATCTCCTGGAGAATCGCGCCCAGAGTACCCAATTATTTTTTTCCAATTAAGGGACAATTTAGCGTGGCCAATCCACCTACCGTGCACATCTTTGGGTTGTGGGGGTGAAACCCACGCAGACACGGGGAGAATGTGCGAACTCCACACGGACAGTGACCCAGAGCCGGGATCGAACCTGAGTCCTCAGCGCTGTGAGGCAGCAGTGCTAACCACTGCACCACCGTGCCATCCTAAACTAGGTGATCTAATTGTGTGATGATTGGATTGTTCTGCAGGGGCAGGCATGGACTTAATGGGGTGAATGGTCTCCTTATGTCTATTAAATGAGCTCTATGACTATGTATATTAGTTTGTGCCAGTTAGCTGCATGGAATTAACATCCCAACTCAAATTGGTTGCCAGGGTTTTTTTTTAAGTGTGGGGTGCACAAAGGAGGTGTCCTTAAGGCTTGGCTTTTTCAACCTGCGTCTAAGCTTTCTGAAGTGTCATATATCCTTATTTACGGGGGAACATGGCTCATAAGGGGAAAATAGATTTCAATAAGTTGGACATGAAAACGTCCCCCATTTAGCCAATGGTATATGTGGGGTGGGGTGAGTGACGGGAGACGGGCCATGCGGCTGGAGTGACCCCCCCACGGGACTGGGGCAATGTCCGGGCACGGACCGCCAATGCCATGGCCTGCAAGGCAGCCATCTTTCTGCACATCCCAGTTACCACCCACCTTGGCCCCTGGTTCTACAGAGTATCACCGGCCTTCATCCTGGCACATTCAAGAATTCCTAGCCTCTTCAAGGTGCACCCCCAGCTGGGGGGTTGGCTCCTGGATAACAGGGGTTATCCGCTGTGGTCATGGCTGATGACACCTATCCAGAAGCTACAGACCAACGCGGAGACCCTCTACAATGACGCCCATGCAGCGACCAGGAGCATGATCGAGTGGTACTTCGGCATCCTGAAGATGCGGTTCAGGTGCCTGGACCGCTCTGTAGATGCCCTCCAGTATGACACATCGTGGGTGGCCTGCTGTGTCCTCCACAACATCGCGTAGCAGAGGGGCCACGTGCTGGAGGAGGAGGATGAACGCCAGTCCTCGTCGAATGAGGAGGATGTGGGAGAGGGCAAGGATGGACAGGACGCGGGGCCCGGACAGGCACAGGAGGTAATTGTAGTGCTCTGGAATACTCCAGCTTTACATAGGGGATCTAAGCTGGCAGCTGTTAATGTTTTTGCACTGAAAGTCCATGTCACAGCCTTTGATACCTCATACATGGACTGTGTAGATGTAACCTCTGCTGAAAGGAATCACTCAGATATACTAAAGTTCTCTTGAGTAGTCTTCATCTGCCATTTTCCGGGGACTAGTTTAATCATGATTTCTTTGAGATTGATTTCTCCAAACAGATAGCATAGAGCTGTTGATACGTTAAAACCACCAGCTCCCTTCCCTGCCCAAGTCTTCCTTCAAACTGAAGCTTCGAGAAGATGACCAAGTTCCAAATGACTGCCTTTAAAAATGTTAATCTCCTTAGGATGTTAGACCTTTTGGTGCTTTATCATTAGTTTATAGGAATATTCCCCGAGACCTGTTGTGTATTTTTATGTGACGCAGATGACTCATGTAACTCATTTTTATAATTCCATTACATCAGATTCCTAAGCACTTGCTATTTATTTATTGCTCCCCGCAATAAATCATCAATATATATTCAAATCAAGACAAAATAACTTGCACGACAGCACGGTAACCATGGGAATGCTGACATTAATTTATATTCACATTGATGTAAGAGGGTGGTAAAATCAAGCCTCTTTATAAATTGTGTTTAAAATATTTTGAGAAGATCCACTTCTAGTAATCCGCAGGGCGTGTTGCAGGAACACTGGTGAGTTCTGTTCAACCTGCTGCTTCAGTGAATTCCAGTCTGACCAAACAGTTCTGGCTGTCGTGCCAATTTTTGAACAGAGCGACATTAAGATCCACACCAGACATAAGGCTTCCTAAGAAGAGTTAACGCTGCACAAATTCTAACCAGATGTAACAGACGTTAGCATTGATGTGTGAACTGGAATTGGATCCATCGGATGGAGTCAGGAATTTTTATGTGCACATTAATTTAGGATGTTAGAATTGACTCTGAAAGTCAGCAGTCAATCTTTAGGGTGTCATGACTACAGTGAAACACTTTGGGTGCAATCCACCGGCCGCCGGTATCGGAGCGGGACATGGCCGGTAAATGCTGGGAGAGGCCTTCCCTGGGCTTCCCGACGGCCGTGCCTGGCGAGATCTAACCAGAGAACCCACTTAATTGTGCTCTCGCCAGACCTAACCAGCTCCCGGCACCTATCGGCCTCCCCAAGGAAACTCCTGTCGGGCGCTGATTCGTACTGATCCACACAAACGTGGACCACGCAGAACGACACCTGGGGGGTGCTCCCAGGTAACTAGAGGCCCCTGGGTGGTCAGGGACAGGGCAGGGTGGCACTCTGGCTCCCTCCCCTGGCACCCAGACACCTTGGCACTGGCACCCTGGCACTGCCAAGGTGATAGGGTGGCACTCTCAGAGTGACAGGAAAAAGTAGACGTGAGACGCATCCTTGAACTACAACAGGAAGATTCAGGATTTTGATCCCATTGCAGTGAAGGAATGGTGATAGGATTCCAAGTCAGCAGTATGTGTGGTTTGGGAGGGAACGTGTAAGTGGTGGTGTTCCCATGCCTCTGCTGCCTTTGCCCATCGGAGTGCTAGAGGTCACGGGTTTGGAAGATGCATCTTGCAGATGAGACATCCTGCTGGCACTGTGGATGGAGTGAATGTTTAAGGTGGTGGATGGGATGCCAATCAAGTGTGCTGCTTTGTCCTGGCTGGTGTCAAGATTCTTGAGTGTTGTTGGAGCTGCACTCACCCAGGCACATGGAGAGTATTTCACCTCATTCCTGACTTGTGCCTTATAGATGATGGACAGAGTTGGGGAATTAGGAGGTAAGTTAGACTCTGCAGAATTCCCAGCCTGTGACCCACCTTAGTTACATGGCTGGCTAGTAGTCAATAGCAACCCCTACGATGTTAATATTGGGGAAATTCAGCGACGGTAATACCATTGAATGTCAAGAGGTGATGATTAAATTCCCTCTTGCTGGAGATGGTCACTGTCTGGCATTACTGTGTAGCATGAATATTAATTGCCATTTATCTGAATAAGGCTGAATGTTCTCCAGGTCTTGCTACATATAGACAAGGATTGCTTCAGTACCGGAGGAGGAGTGAATGGTACTGAGCATAATGCATTCATCAGCAAACATCCCTATTTCTACCTTCTATTGGGGGGAATAAATTTAATTCTATTTCCTTTTTAAAATGTTCATTTTATTCTTTCTACTCTCATTTCTATGCAACTATGTATAACTTATCCAGAAAGAACCTTGCTATTAGTTCGCAATAAGCACTATTTTTGAGATGGTTGTGAGGTGTTAGAGAACAATCTGGAAAGATTTACTTGATTTTTGTTTTTGTTCACTTTCTCAGTAAGCTGACAGAGTCAAGGTCATCAATTCACATGTGTTAAATGTTATATGTGCAAAGCAGTTGCCGATGCAGTATATTATCGCACTAGGATGTCCCTCAGGATAGATAATTCAAATTTCCCATTGTCATATTATCAATCAAGTGAATGACTCTATTTATTGATTTGTGGATTTGAGCACGACTGCTTATTTGTGGCTGAAAACTGTGGTGCACATCGTTGTTGACATTGGAATTTTAGTTAACATGGATTGAATATTGAAACTAGGACATAATATTAAATAATACCAAAATACTTAAATCTACACATCCTGGACGTGAAAGTAGATGCAATTTCAAGCTTCAATATCCCAAGTAGCAAATCTCCTACCGTTTACATATTACATTTTTGTACCTGGCATTTGAAGATTCCTTGTTAGGGCATTGACTTTATATGGCTGATAAATGGGTAGATGTGTGTACAAGAGGTGGGTAAGCCTACTTTTCACTTTCATCAGCTGGAACACTTAAATCAACAAATACAAGGACAAAGTATTGGAGATGAATCGCCTCTGATTTGCACTCGTGCTCGGAGCAGCGACTAGCAGTGGTTCACTATCCCTTGCCATTCAAATTTATGCGTGGCGTGGATTGCAAGTGATTTCATCATGAATCCCACTATCGGTCCGCCATTTTGAGTGGGCAGCCCGATAGTAAGGTCTGATGGCTGCGCCTCCCCTCCTCACTGCAAAGCAATTCCGATCCCCCCAACCATGGGTTTCTGGGTCACCCTCCCCCTACAGTACAAAGGTGACCTGACCCCCATAATAGAGACCCCCACCCTCCATAACCTAGAGCATCAGAGCACCCTGGCCCCACCTCATTTGGCAGCCAGAGAGTAGCCCAGGCAGAGACAGCGAAAAAAATAATTGCTTTAAATCTCACCTGTGCCTTAGACCTCCTGACAGAGAAAGCAGCAGCTTTAAATTCCTAGGAAGCGAAGACCATGGGTGGGATTCTCCTTCCCAGCGGGGTGTCGGAGAATCCTGACCCGCCACTCCAAAGCCGGCTGCCGAATTCTCCGGCACTGGTTTTCGGACGGAGCGGAGATCGCGCTGCACCAGTCAGGGGCCGTTGGCAGCGACCCCTCCCCCGGCAATTCTCCGAGCCCCAATGGGCTGAGCGGCCGCCCGTTTTTGGCCAGTCCCGCCGGCGTTAAATGGACATCGTCCATCCTGATTGGACCTGGCTTGGAGGGCAGTTAGCGGGGTCCTCGGGGTGGTGCGGGGGAATCCGGCCCCAGGGCAGTGCCCCACAGTGGCCTGGCCTGCGATCAGGTACCACGGATGTGCGGGCGGACCTCTGCCATGGGGGCACTCTTTCCCTCCGCGCCGGCCTCTGTAAGGCTCCGCGATGGTCGGTGCGGAGAAGAAACCCCCTGCGCATGTGCAGGAAGCACGGCAGCGGTTCTGCGCATGCGGCAGAACACGCTGGCAGTCCTGCGCATGCGCCAACTCGCGCCAGCCAGCGGAGGCTTTTCGGCACTGGTTGGCACGGCGGCATGCCCTCCAGCGCCGGCCTAATCCCCGGAAGTGCGGAGGATTCTGCAACTTCCGGGCGGCCTGACGCCAGAGTGGTTCACGCCACTCTTGGTGCCGGTACGGGCTGACCCGCAGATTGCGGGAGAATCCCACCCCATACCTCTAGGGTTTAAACCCTCTCAGGCTTTCATTCACATCATTGGCAAATTGTTTGTACTAAGCTGTGATTTACATCTTCCACACAGCTAGCTGTCTGGATTGTTTAATTCCATTTCCCTTCATGCTTGAATGGATCTCAAATACCCTGATATGAAACTAACCACCATGTTTCTAAACATCTCGCTGTGATTGACAGCTCTGGACCACATCAAAAGTAGTAATTAACCACTATGTTTATAAACATTAGGAGTTAAGTGTATTCACTTCCTCTTCTCAGAAGAAGATGTGGTCAAGAGCTGTCAATCTGTTATGCAGGAGTCTCTGGTGGGGGGGGGGGCTCTGTTATGGGGGGGACTCTGTTGGGGGCCTTGTTATTGGGGAGTCTCTGATGGGAGGCTCTATTATGAGGGGTTCTCTTGTGGGGTGGGGCCGCTGGTGAGGGCTCTGTAATGGGGGTCTATGGTGGGGAACTCTGTTATGCCAGGTCTATGGTGGGAGGCCTCTGGTGGGGGTCTCTGTTGGGTGTCTCTGTTGTGTGACTCTAATGGAGGGACTGATGTGGTGTCTGGTCAGGGGTTTGATCGGGGGTGTCCAGTGGGGATGGGGTGGGCAGGATTTGTATTGTGAGGAGGGGTGTTTGTGAGCACTCACCTTAAAGCTTTACCCCCTTGGCCCACCACTAGATCCACCATGACAGGGCCACACTGACAAATACATGCACCAATCCAGGGCCATATGAATCCCAGCCCAGGGGACGGGAGAATCACGGAGGTTTGGAGAATCCGGTTCCCATTCCGTTAAGAGGATACAAATGGGTCATTTTGAACTATTTGCATCCTCCTGCTCGTACAGGGCTTGAACCTTGATACTGCCGGCAGCAGAGGACCAGAGAGGGTGCTAATCTAGTTTTTTCGGTGATGCCCAATCTCCGCCCAATCGTGGATCTCTCTCTGCCAGGATCGGGCAGCAAGAAATCCAGCCCAGGGTCTACCTATCAACACTATTTCAGCCTTAACTTTTAGGAACTGTAGTTCAAGTTCTTCTCTTGAGTTACTCTGGAACATTGATGTTAGTTACACAACCACACTTGTAGCAATCATTTGTGACACGGGAAAGTCCAGTGATGTGGGAGTAGTTGGTGCCCCATCGGGAATGTCGATTTGACTGTCTGATTGTAGTCCTTTCATCAAAGCACTGTTCTGGTGAAATGGGAAAGAATGATCGTTGACGCACAGCATCTTTAGTATTACTGTATTCTTTTTATTCCTTGCAGAAACTGTGTTTCCGGTATTTTAATTTCATTTCTGTTTTTTTCCACTTCAGCTACCTCGGGCGCGATTCTCCGCAAAGGCGGAGAGTCGTGAAGGCTGCCATGAAAACGGCCATGTTTCACGGCAGCCTCCGCGCCCCCTCCCGGGACCCGATTCTGCTCCCCGGTCGGGGCTAGCATCGCGGCCCCGTGAACTACGACATCGCGGGCTTAACGAATTTCGCTAAGCCCGCGCGCCAAAGTTAGCGACGGCTGATGCATATGATGACGTCAGCCGCGCATGCGCGGATTGGACGACTCCAACCCGCGCATGCGCGGATGACGTCATCCGCGCATATGCGTCAGACCCGCGCATGCGCGGTCCGTAATGCCCCTCAGCCGCCCCGCGAACTGATCCAGCGGGGCGGCGGAGTAACAAAGAGTGTGCGGAGTAAGTACCCGCTGCCCGCGATTGGTGCCCACTGATCACGGGCCCATGCCACCCTTGGCACGGCCGTGGTGCGGCCGTGCCAATCGGTGGCATGATTGTGCAGAACGGCACTTTGCGGCCGTTTTCACGAACTGGTTTAGCAGGTGTATTAAAAATCGTGAAAACGGCCGTAAAGTCCTTGGAAATTGGCCCATCGGCCAGGGGAGAATCGCTGCTCGCCGTAAAAAAAACGGCGAGCAGCGATTCGTGTCGGAGGGCGGGCGTGGGGGGGGGGGAGAATAGCGGGAGGGCGTCGGACCAGCGTCGCCGTAAAAATTTGCGCCGCCCACTATTCTCCGCCCCGTCGTGAGTGCGGAGAATCGCGCCCCTCATTTTTTGTGCCTTTTTCCTCCTGAATTTTGTTTCGTTAACATCATTGTTAAACTTTTTTTTTAAACCAAGCTATCTTTTTTTATGATGTGGAAATGCCGGCGTTGGACTGGGGTGAGCACAGTAAGAAGTCTAACAACACCAGGTTAAAGTCCAACAGGTTTGTTTGGAATCACTAGCTTTCGGAGCACTGCTCCTGATTCACCTGAGGAAGGGGCAGTGCTCCGAAGGTTAGTGATTCGAAACAAACCTGTTGGACTTTAACCTGGTGTTGTAACATTTCTTACTATCTTTTTTTAAGCAAGTTGGAAGTCATGAATTCCCATCATTCAAGTATCCTATTTTCCCTCTCTTTCAAATTCCATTAATATACATGTATACACTTTGTTTTTTTGGGTGCTGAATTGATATTCTTTCATTTTTCTCTACAAATACTTCCCGACCTATTGTATGTTTCAGGCATCTTTTGTTCTTGTTCCAATCCAGTTGGCAGGTTAAGTACCTTTCTGTGTCCATAAGACCATAAAACCATACGATATAGAGCAGAATTAGGCCACTCAGCCCATCGAGTCTGCTCCGTCATTCAATCATGGCTGATATTTTACTCATCCCCATTCTCCTGCCTTCTCCCCATAACCCCTGATCCCCTTATTGATCAAAAAACTATCTATCTCTGTCTTTAACACACTCAGTGATTTGGCCTCCACAGCCTTCTGCGGCAAAGAGCTCCACAGATTCACCACCCTCTGGCTGAAGAAATTCCTCCTCATCTCTGTTTTAAAGGATCATCCCTTTAGTCTGCGATGGTGTCCTCTGCTTCTAGTTTTTCCTACAAGTGGAAACATCCTCTTCATGTTCACTCTATTTGTTATCGGTCAGGGTTTAGAGAACCCCAAAGTGTATCATGGAGTTCACCTGACCCACAACTTTTAATAGATTGTGGTATGGGAAGCACACGGCTCACTCTACAGGTATGGTGCAGCAGACATGGACCAGTGGGTTTTTAAAACAAACCAATGTTTATTCTATAGGGGCTGGTTTAGCTCACAAGGCTAAATCGCTGGCTTTTAAAGCAGACCAAGCAGGCCAGGAGCACGGTTTGATTCCCGTACCAGCATCCCCGGACAGGCGCCAGAATGTGGCGACTAGGGGCTTTTCACAGTAACTTCATTGAAGCCTACTCGTGACAATAAGCGATTTTCATTTCATAAACTCATGTTAACCTTTTTAAAACAAACAGTGAGTATCTTAGCAACCAGTAAATCAAATACACCCCCCAAAGAATACAACACTAAGTAATCTGAATGCTGTCCTTTTAACATCCAAAAGACTTAACAAACCTTCAAACAGGAGTTTAGTGTTTACATTCAAGACTGAAAACATTTATAATTCTTCTGAATTCACCAAATGATCCATAGATAGTCTTTGGATGGCAGAGATCACAGCAGTGCAGCTCACTTTTAACTTCAGATTCAGCTCACTGAAAAACACAGGCACACCCAAGCTCTTTCTCAAACTGTAACTAAAAAGCAGACGTAGAGTTCAGCTCCACCCACACTCTGACATCACTCCAATAACATGAGCAGCTTCATTTCTTAAAGGTACATTTCTTAAACACCCATTTCTTAAAGGGTACTCTCACACGACACTATCCAGGCCTCGCAGTATTGTGTACGTTTCAATAAGATCCCCCCTCATCCTTCTAAACTCCAACGAGTACAGACCCAGAGTCCTCAAATGTTCCTCATACAACAAGCTCTTCATTCCAGGGAGCATTCTTGTGAACATCCTCTGGACCCTTTCCAAGGCCAGCACATCCTTCCTTAGATACGGGGCCCAAAACTGCTCACAATACTCCAAACGGGGTCTAACCAGAACCTTATATAGCCTCAGAAGTACATCCCTGGTCTTGTATTCTAGCCCTCTTGACATGAATGCTAACATTGCATTTGCCTTCCTAACATGCTGACTGAACCTGCACATTAACCTTAAGAGGATCGTGAATAAGGACTCCCAAGTCCCTTTGTGCTTCTGATTTCCTAAGCACCTTCCCATTTAGAAAATAGTCAATGCATCAATTTCTCCTTCCAAAGTGCATAACCTCACAATTTTCCACATTGTATTCCATATGCCATTCTTTGCCCATTCTCCTAGCCTGTCCAAGTTCTTCTGCAGCCAGGCCTGCTGCCTGCCCCCTACAGATCTTTGGTATCTTTGTAGAGAGAACCCCACTGATAGCCACTGAAAACAGATGTAGCGATCATGAGGAATTAATTCACACCCACTACATCTGCAAACCTCCTACTGCCTGTTCAATGAGAATATGGCAGGGTGGTGTCGTTACTACACTTTGTTCCAGTCCCTCGCAGTATTTATCCCAGTTGGCCTTGAGTAGGTTCTACCGCTTCTTCTTTTAACTGGTGATGATACGTAGTCAAAGGCAGTTATGGGTCAGGGTTGGTCTGTGCTGGCTGTGTTGGAAACTATAGAAGACCTGGCATGATGTTCAAAGTGATCATTGATCAGTATTCATGTCACGCCATCCGTCAGTCCCCGGTATAATCCAAGGAAGCCAATGATCCTACAAGCAAAGTTCAGCAAGCTCAGGCTTCAAGCTCAGGTCTATGGATACTGCCACGTATGCACAATAAAATTCTTGGTGCATTAGAAGGCCTGCCAGAAAGCCTGCAGGCAAATGCATAAGGGAAGTTCAGCACCGACATTGCACAGGGCTTTGCATTAAGCTTGGAGCCCACACGTTCCTGGTAGAAATGGTAGCCAATGCCATTGGAACAGTTATGGAACCAATCCTGATGCAGCATCTGATGGTCAAAGTCTCAGGTTCCATGGCTGCAGAGGTAGAAGCCACCCAGTGCCTGGGTGCTGCCATGGAATTGGAGATGAATTCGTGTAAGGTCAGCTTGTTGCCGCTAAAACTTAGGCTGCGGCCAGCATGGCTGTGGGTACCAGGGTTCACCAGGCCTTTCAGACTCTCACAGTAGTCCAGGGATCTGTTGTGCTGCAAATTGCTAGGAATGCTGAAGCATCACCTGGACTGGCAGTGGCTCAGTGTAGCACAAACCTACTGTTCCCTCTCAGGTGGCAATATTGGTTCTCCCACTATTGCCTCTCTGCCAGCTCCCTTGCTGTTGTCTGTCAGCAAGCCAACCCAGGCTGAGGTAATACAGTCCAAAGTGAGGTTTTTCTAGGCACAGAGCTGCTTGAGGTCCCCCTGCAAAGTCACCTACAGTCTCCTCCACTGAAAGTCAGCGTTCTGTCTGCAATTGTAGTCACTTGTATTGGAACACCAAGAAACCAAAGGTACACTGTAGACAGGCTAAAGGAAATATACAAGGTGAGCATTGCCTTTTGTGCGAGATTTTGAATTTTATATAATTTATAAAATTGATTTTGAGTGTTTGTTTTGTGTTTACTTTTATTTCAGCATAGTGGCCAGGAGGACACTGTGATGGCCGGTAACAGAGGGGAGACAATAGGCGGGACTGCTGTTGCTGAATGGAGATTAGAGGTTGTATTCACTTGTTCTGCAGTCAGATAACAGAGTACTGCAGGTCTGATCCACAGCAAGCCAGGCTGCCAAGACATGGATTAAATGCTCCAATGGTCTACTAAATGGCATTTTATGCAGCAGCATGGCTCTCGTTAACTGGCGCACAAGCCGTGCAGAGTAATGATCCAGGTCAGTGGATAGCTCTTGTCACCCAGTAATCACCTCTGGTTTGTCATGTGATCTCACATTGGGCTGGCACAGAATAAAGACATCCTGACTGCTGTCAGGGTACCAGGGGCGTGATTCTCCCAAAGGGAGACAAAGTGCCGACGCCGGAGTGAAAACCGGAGTGTTTCACTCCAGCGTCGGAGGCCGCTCCTCGCCCCCTATTCTCCCACCCCCAGGGGGTTAGCAGCGGCGGCCTGTCAATCTCGCGCGCCGGGCGTTGACGCTTGTTGCGTCAAAGCGGCGCCGCCTGAATCACGCGGCCTGCGGCGCCTAAATGACGTCACCCGCGCATGCGCGGTTGCCGTCTTCCCCTCCGCTGCCCCGCAAGACATGGAGGATTGATCTTGCGGGGCGGCGGAGGGAAAAGAGTGCATCTTTCAGAGATGCCGGCCCGACAATCGGTGGGCACGGATCGCGGGCCAGACCCCTCCTGAGCACTCCCCTGATGCTCGATCCTCCCTCCGCCCCCCACAGGCCCCACATGCAGCGGTCGCGCGCTGTTCACGCCGGCAGCGACCAGGTGTGGTTGGCGCCGGCGTGATCCGGTCGTATTAGGCAGGCCTCTCGGCCCATCCGGGTCGGAGAATCGGCGCTCGACCAGCGGCGATTCTCCGAGCGGCCTGTCGGAAAACTCGGCACGCCGTTTGGGGGGGGGGGGAGTGGGAGAATCACGTGCGGGTGCCAGGGTAGCGTGGCGTGATTTGCCCGGCACCCCCGCGATTCTCTCACCCGGCGTCGGGGTCGGAGAATCGTGCCCCAGGTATTCATTTGCATGATGTACCTAGTGTGGTAGCAAGTCCGCAGGGCAATGAGAGAGTGGAACACTCTGTGGTTGTGGTACATCTCCAAATTTATGTACAATGCCCACAGAGTGGCACGTGTACAGTTATTGGAAACCTGCAACATGGGAAGGCTGCTACCCTGGCAAGGCCAGGTGCCCATTCCTCCTGTGTCTGGCAGGAGAGAATGAAGTGTATTCAGATCTCCTTGTGTACAGCATATCAGTGAAAATTTGGATCCTCCTCTTCTTCCTCCTCCTCCATCATCAACATCTCGTTCGTCTCTTCTGTTGCCTCTGCTCAATCTACGTTGCTTCCTGCAGACCAAGGGAGATGGAAAACTACAACACCCATGTCTGGAAGCAAATAAGAAGTCTTACAAAACAAGGTTAAAGTGCAACAGGTTTGTTTCGAATCGCTAGCTTTCAGAGCAAAGATCCTTCCTCAGGTGAAAGCTCGCGATTCGAAACAAACCTGTTGGACTTTACCTTGGTGTTGGAAGACTTCTTACTGTGTCCACCCCAGGCCAACGCTGGCATCTCCACATCATGGAAGCAAATAGTTTAACAAGAACCTTTCACCTGAAAACCATGGGCGGGATTCTCCCCTATCCAGCGGGGTGGGCCGTACCGGTGCCGAGGAGTGGCGTGAACCGCTCCGGCGTCGGGCCGCCCGGAAGGTGCGGAATCCTCTGCACCTTCAGGGGCTAGGCCGGCGCCGGCGCGAGTTGGCGCATGCGCAGGAGCTCCAGCGTGTGCTGGCATCATCCCAGTGCATGCCCAGGTGGGGTTCTTCTCCACGCCGGCCATGGCGCATCGTTACACCGGCCGGCGCGGAGGGAAAGAGTACCTCACCCAGGCCTGGTTAACATTGTCAGGTGGTCGCCTCCCGTTCACTCTGGGGAAAAGGGCGTCACGCCTCTCCCCCACCACATCCGGCATCCGTTAAAGCTCTGCATCTGTGAACCTCGGGGCTGTTCTCCGCGCTGCCATCTTCTTGGCTGGAATTAGAATGTGTGGGGAATGGAGTGATTATAAGCAGCTCGACCTTGTCAAGTTCTCCGGTGTAATTTCCAGCCCCAGCGAATCCGACAGCAGCTCTAATGAGAAATACAGTTGTTTCACATGGGCAGAGTTCCCTGGTACATTAGCCTGTCCTGAATTGCTCCGGGACCACTGCCCCCAACAGGAACGCGAAACCCACGCAATTCAGTCCCGGTGTCTCTCAATCGGAAAATTCCACCCCATGAATCAAATTGGGGCCTCTGTCTACGTAGTTTAGACCCACATCATTACACATTGACCCACTGGGTTATCAGACTTTCCTTTCCTACTATGTGAGATTCCATTGCAAATCTTAGGTTGTAGCCACTATGGGGCATGAAACACCTTGATGGGAAAACAAGGCAGCAGATTATAAAAAGCCAAACAACAGATCAATCATTCAGCCTACCTTGACTTACTGCAGTTAGGAAGATAGTGAAAGCAGTTTTATGTCCTTAAATATAATTCAGACTGTGTTAGAACTGATTTATAGCTTATTATAAATGCTGCTGGGTGACAGGAAATATGCAGAACAAAATTGATTATGGATCTGCAAAAGTTGGGAGAAAATGTTGCATTCTATCTGACCCCCTCTATAATTCTGATTATAGGGGGTCATACACACAACTAAAGAGATGGTGTTCTTGGGGATCGATTCACTTGTTCTCTGTGCGCGATACACTAGTAAATGATAAACAATGGGCTGGATTCTCCACAGCCCCGCCCAAAATTGCGTTTGGCGCAGGCGCGAAGAATCAACGTTTGCATCCAAATCGGGCCCGGCGCCGCTCCCGCGATTCACCGGCCCCTGGAGAATTGCTCGCGCACAAATTATGCGGCGTGGCTGGGGGGCCATTACCAGATGCCCTCACCGCAATACTCTGGTTCCGACCGGCCCAATTCCCGGCGGCATGGTTCTAACCACGTCTGGCCGGTCGGGACACTCGTGCGGAATCAGTCCGCGGTTGCCCTGGTGGGGGGTGGAGGTTCAAGGAGCGGGAGGGGGGCCTTATGGGCAGCCGAGGCGGAGATCAGGCGGGTCAGATGGAGCAGCGTGGGGCAGATCGGTGGGACCTTGTATGTTGGTCCAGGTCCGCCGGCTAAGTCCACCATCGCGATTGGCGCCGCCGCTGGAGGCCGCCGCCGTGTGCATGCGCGGACTCGGAACCGGAAGTGCGGGGTCCGCATCCTCAGCTAAAGTTGCGTGAAGATGCCCTGGACCCTGCCAGCCCCCTGTAGGTAGGTGAATTGGTCTTTATTTTTTTTTAGAAAGTCTGGAGTGAAACATCATTGTTTTTACGCCGGCGTGGGAGCCCCATTTGTGGAGAATCCAGCCCAATGTGTTGGGCAGCTCAGTGACACAGCGGTTAGCACTGTTGCTTCACAACATCAGGGACCTGGGTTCAATTCCCAGTTTGGGTCACTGTGCGGAATCTGCACGTTCTCTTTGTCTCCGTGGGTTTCCTCCAGGTGTTCCGGTTTCCTTCCACAAGTCCCGAAAAACATGCTTGTTAGGTGAATTGGACATTCTAAATTCTCCCTCAGTGTACCAGAACAGGTGCCATAGTGTGGCGACGAGGGGATTTTCGCAGTAACTTCATTGCAGTGTTACTATAGGCCTACTTTTTTAAAAATAATATTTAATTCAGGTATTTGAAAATTTTTATAACAGTATAACAGTAACATAAACAATGACATCACTATGGTAAAATAAACATTTCCCCTCCCAGCCCAATCTTCACACACCTCAACCATACAACAACAATCCCCCCCCCCCCCACCCCCCGGAATACTGCATCTGCTGACATTTACTTTTCCACGAGAAAGTCGACAAACAGCTGCCATATCCAGGTGAACCCTAGCATTGACCCTCTAATGCTCGATCAATGACTCCAGTAGCGAGATTGGACGACAATTGAAGGCTTTATTGGACTAGATGTTTCCCCCAGCAGCGCAGGTACAGAATGCAGCTGCTGGGGAGACACAGGCTCTTATACTCCGCCTTACTGGTTGTTATAAATTGGGGTCCAAATCGATGTTCCCTCCACTCTTATACCTCCTCCACTGCCCCCAGATCCTCAGAGCCGCCACTACCACCGGACTTGTGGAATATCAGGCCTGCAGCAACAGCAGAGGTGCCGTTACCAGTGCTCCCAAACGGTGTCTTTACATGACGCCGCCTCCATCCGCTCCCATGCCAACCCCTCCCCCACTACCCACTTACTGATCATGGCTATATTAGCCGCCCAGTAGTAATTGTAGAAGTTCGGCACCGCCAACCCACCCTCCCTCCAACTGCACTCCAACAACACTTTCTTCACTAACGGGGTTTTACTCGCCCACACAAAGCCCAAAATAACCTAATTCACCCGCTTCAAAAAGGCCTTGGGGATGAAGATGGGGAGGCACTGACAGACAAACAGAAATCTGGGGAGGACCTTCATTTTCACAGTCTGTATCCTCCCCACCAGTGAGATCGGGAGCATGCCCCATCTCTTAAAGTCCCCATCCATTTGTTCTATCAGCCGGGATAGGTTTAACTTGTGCAGTGCCTCTCATTCCCGGGCCACCTGGATTCCCAGATATCACAAGCCTCTTCCCTACCATTCTAAGCGGCAGCTCTCCCAGTCTCTTCTCCTGTCCTCTTGCCTGGATCGCGAATATCTCGCTTTTCCCCATGTTCAATTTTTACCCCGAAAAATTGCCAAATTCCCCCAAAATTCTCATTACTTCCCCCATCCCCTCCAACGGGTCTGAAATATACAACAACGGGTCATCTGCGTAAAGCGAGACCCGGTGCTCCACCCCCCCACCCACCCCCCGAACCAGCCCTTTCCAGTTCCTAGAGGCTCTTAACGCCATGGCCAATGGCTCTATGGCCAGTAACTGGGAGAGGGGGCACCCTAGCCTCGTCCCTCGGTGTAGTTCAAAGTACCCTGACCTCAGCCGGTTTGTACGCACACTCGCTACTGGTGCCTGATAGAGCAACCGCACCCAGTCAATAAAGCTCTCACCAAACCCAAACCTTACCAGCGCCTCCCACAGGTAATTCCACTCCACCTGATCAAAAGCCTTCTCAGCATCTATCGCTATCACCACCTCCGTTTCCTCTCCTTCTGAGGGCATCATAATAACATTTAGAAGCCTTCGAACATTGACCTTGAGTTGCCTGCCCTTAACAAATCCCATCCAGTCTTCCCCTATAACCCCCGGGACACAGTCCTCTATCCTTGTGACCAGTATCTTAGCCAGCAGTTTGGCATCCACATTCAGTAGAGAAATCGGCCTGTATGACCCGCATTGCTCCAGATCCTTCTCCCGTTTCAAGATCAATGAAATCGAGGCCTGCAACATTGTTGGGCGGTGGACTCCCTTTTCTCTTGCTTCGTTAAATGCCCTCACCAGCAGTGGGCTCAATATCTCTGAAAACTTTTTATAGAATTCCACCGGGTAGCCGTCAGGCCCTGGGGCCTTGCCCGACTGCATGTCCTCCAGCCCCTTGATTATTTCCTCAATCTCAATTACGGCTCCCAGCCCCTCCCCTAGATTCTCCTCCACCCTCTGGAACCTCAACTGATCCAGAAATTGCCTCATTCCCTCCAGCCCAACTGGGGGTTCTGACTCATATAATTTACTATAAAAGTCCTTAAACACCTCATTCACCCCCGTGGGTCCAGGACAGTATTACCGTCTCTACACTTCACTTTACCTACCTCACTGGCCGCCTCCCTTTTCCTGAGCTGGTTTGCCAACATTCTGCTTGCCTTTTCCCCGTACTCATAGATCGCCCCCCCTTGCCTTCCTCAACTGTTCCATTGCTTTCCCTGTGGTCAACAGCCCAAACTCTACCTGTAACCTCCGCCGCTCCCTCAGTCCCCCTGCGTCCGGGGCCTCCGAGTATCTCCTGTCCACCTGGAGTATCTCCTCCACTAATCTATCCCCCTCAGTCCGTTCCACCTTTTCTCTATGGGCCTGTATCGAGATTAATTGCCCTCTGACTACTGCCTTCAAAGCTTCCCAGACCGTCGCTGCAGAGACCTCCCCCATATCATTTGTTTCCAGGTAGTTCTGGATGGACTTGTTAACCCGTCCACAGACTGCCTCGTCCGCTAGCAACCCCACATCCAGTCTCCACAGCAGGCGTTGCCCTCTCTCCACATTAACCTGTAGAGCCACTCGGTGCGGGGCATGCTCCGACACTGCAATTGCCGAGTACTCAGTATCCACCACCTCCGGTATTAGCGCCCTGTTCAGAACAAAAACGACGATGCGAGAGTATACCTTGTGGACATGAGAAAAAAAGGAAAACTCCTTCGTCCTCGCCCATGCATACCTCCATGGGTCTACTCCCCCCATCTGTTCCATAAAAACCTTCAATTCCTTGGCCGCAGCCAGCATACTCCCTGTCCTGGATTTTGATCGGTCCACTTCCGGATCAATGACTGGATTGAAGTCCCCTCCCACGATCAGGTTATGTGACTCTAAGTCTGGGATCTTACCTAACACCCGCCTCATAAATTCAACATCTTCCCAATTCAGAGCATATATGTTCACAAGTACCACTCGCATCCCCTCCAGCTTCCCACTTACCATTATGTACCTACCCCCCTTGTCTGACATGATTCTCCCTGCCTCGAATGCCACTCGTTTGCTGATCAAGATCGCTACCCCCCCCCCTGGCCTTTGAGTCCAATCCTGAGTGGAACACTTGACTAACCCACCCCCTCCTCAATCTCGTCTGGTCTGTAACCTTTAGGTGTGTCTCTTGTAGCATTGCCAGGTCCGCCATCAGTTCCCTCAAATGCGCAAACACGCGAGCCCTCTTGACCGGCCCATTCAGTCCTCTCACGTTCCATGTGATCAGCCTGAACGGGGGGCTTCCAACCCCCGTTGGGGCTTCCAACCCCTCCCTCTCTCCCCCTGTCGACTAGTCATCACCCTTTTTATGCCAGCATCGAGCCCGCGCCCTCCACTTCCTCGAGTCGTCACTTGGGCTGCCGCCGTTCCCTACCTCCCACTTGTCCCCTAGTACCAGTTCCTCCCCTGTCAGCAAAGCAGCTTCCCCCTTCCCCCCTAGCAACAACACTATAAACCCAATCCCCCAAGTCAAGCTCCAGCTTAACACCTGCTCACCCCCCACTGTGCTTCCAAGAGTCAGCTGACCCATACTGACTCAGTAGCTCCCGCCCCTGGCACCATACAGTCTGTCTCCCTTTGTTTTCTCCTCTCTTCCCCCCCCCCCCCACATGAATAAACATTTTAAAAGCATTGCATTCCCCAGTAAACAAACATCAGATAAAACAGCGAAGAAACAGTCACTTTAGAGAAATAGTCACCCAAAAAGCAGAACCAAATTCAAAGCCCATCCCCCCCCCTGCAAGACAAAGCAACCTTTAACCATCCACACAGCCCATTATTTCACATAGAGCTACTTAAATTTATACAATCCAGCACCACAAATCGCTGCCACAGTACTTGTCCAAGGCGAAAATATCTTTTAATTCGCCTCCAGCTTCATTTCTTTAATAACGGTCCATACTTCGTCTGGTGTTTCGAAGTAGAAGTGCCGTTCCTCATGTGTGACCCTTAGACGGGCCGGGTACAGCATCCCGAACTTCACCCCCTTCTTAAAGAGGGTAGTTTTTGCCCAATTGAACCCAGCTCACCTCTTGGCCAAATCCGCTCCCAGGTCCTGATAGATGCGCAACTCACAGTTCTCCCACTTGCTGCTCCGTTCTTTCTTGGCCCACCTCAAAATGTGTTCCTTGTCCATGAAACGGTGAAAACGTACCACCATGCCCCTCGACGGCTCGTTCGCTCGGGGCTTCCTCGCGAGGGCTCTGTGCGCTCTGTCCAATTCCAGGGGCCGAGGGAACGCTCCAGCCCTCATCAACTTCTCCAACATGTCCGTCACATAGGCCCTCGCATCCAATACCTCACTGCCTTCAGGGAGGCCGACAATTCTGAGATTCTGCCCCTGGACCTATTCTCCAGGTCCTCCAGCTTCTCCTGCATTCTTTTCTGGCGGTCGTTCATCATCCCCACCTTGTTTTCCAGCACGGTTATATACTCCTTCTGCTTGGACAACTTTTGTTCCACCTCCTGGATCACTCTCCCATGGGTTTCCTGATTCTGAACCACTTGATCAATCAAAGCCTTAATCAGGTCCAGCATGTCCTTCTCCAGCTTGGTGAAGCAATCCTCGAAAAACTTGACCAGCTGCTCCGTCGACCACTGTGTCGTCTCCCCGCGGCCCTTGCCCTCCGCCATGCTGTCCTGTGTTACCAGCTCTACTTGCGTCTCCCTTATAGGACTTTGTCTTCTCACACGGCCACTTCTAGTCCAATTCTCCATACACCGGAGGGGGAATTCTCCTTACTGTCTTACTCTTCACCGATTTATCCCAGAAAATCAAAAAAAAACAGGGAAAAAGGTCCAAAAGTCTGTTACCGGGGGGAGCTATCAAATGTGTGACCTACTCCTCCACGGCCGCCACCAGAAGTCAATATAGGCCTACTTTTAACACTAACACAATATCAGGCTGAAAGTTATGAAATTAAGTTCACTGAACAGACTTATGACTAAAATCCTGAGAATTTAAAGTCTAGCTATTGTAAAGTTGATAGGACCCAATCTTATAGAAAAAGGATAGTTTAACTTAGACTATGAACATAGAACGTAAGGTACAGTTAAAAACTAACAAACCTCCGACTAAATTTGATGCTTTTCCCCTATGATTGTGAAGTAGAAGTTTGGTCCAAAACATGTAATGTTAGAGCAATGGTGGCACAGTGGTTAGCACTGTGGCCTCACGGCGCCGATGTCCCAGGTTCAATCCCAGCTCTGGGTCACTGTCTGTGTGGAGTTTGCACATTTTCCCCATGTTTGCGTGGGTTTCGCCTCCACAACCCGCAAAATGTGCAAACTAGCTGGATTGGCCACGCTAAATTGCTCCTTAATTGGAAAAAATTAATTGGGTACTCCAAAATTATAAAACAAACATGTAATGTTGTGCTGAGTACTTAAAGGAAAAACAAAGCTGAAGATATGTCTCTCTGGGAAAGGGATTGAGGACTATAGCAAGAATGACGAGCAACAATTGAGTACTGTGTGGATGATGTTTGTAAGAAATGACAGTCTAATGACCTTGTGATCAAGGCCGTTTAGACATAGGTCTCTCTCTGGTCGGAAGAACCCCAGCTGTCTGCTTCAGCTGACGTGGAACAATGTTAGGCATGGTGAATAAGGTTTTTTTCAAAAGAGGCCAATGTTTAGTCAAGGGCGGCACGTGGAAACAGAACTTTGTGCAAGTCTGCTAAGAGATTGTGAAAAGGAAACTTGCATTTCTAAACAAGTGGCCTGGGCACACATACACCTTCCATTTTCCCCTCCTGCTTACTCTCCAAAATCCTATCTACACCCTGCGGGTAGAAGAGGAAAACCCAGGTTGAGAGCCCACCTGCCTCTGGCCCCCACCCCCCACTTCCATATGAATTCCGCTGAGACCAGGTTGCAGTCTGCACCACCAAATACGAACACAAGGTCAGTGTTTGTTAAACCCAACTCCTTAGCTAAGATCCAGATCCATTCCCCCTTCCCTGGCGACAAAGTCTTGGGGCCTAGCCTGTCTCTCTCTAGCTCTGCTTCTTAATTATTGAAAAGGCAAAAATGGTTTAATTAGTTCTGCTGCTTGGCACTTTTTAAATAAGTTTAGAGTACCCAATTCATTTTTTCCAATTAAGAGGCAATTTAGTGTGGCCAATCCATCTACCCTGAACATCTTTGAGTTATGGGGGCGAAACCCACGCAAACACGGGGAGAATGTGCAAACTCCACACAGACAGTGACCCAGAGTCGGGATCGAACCTGGCACCTTGGTGCCGTGAGACAGCAGGGTTAACCCACTGCGCCACCGTGCTGCCCCGCTTGGCACTTTTTAATCATCATTTTAATTACAAATTTTTTACATGGTCAATTTCTTGCTTTGACATTTTGTTTTGGCTCAGCGAGATGTGCGTGTTTTCTTCATACCTTAGCTTTTTCTTAAATTGTGTTTAATCTGGTACCAAACCAGAGCTCAGGCAGATGCTGTTGGGTTTCTTGCTGTTGGGGAATGCGTGGTTTACAAGAGTTTGGCTTCTTTTCGAAGGGCTGGCAAAAGGGGTTATTTTTGTTCCATTAGAAATGGGAAGTGCTGGAAATTCTCAGCATGTTTGGTGGTATTTGTGCAGAGAAGTTCAACTTAAAATGAGAACACATTTATCACTCAATGCAAAATGTAATTTTTCTGTTCACATTGGTTGGCGCTAGAAGAAGGTTTTGCCATTTTTAATGTTGGAAGTGAAAGCAGACATTAAGCGCCAGTGCATATGTCACTGTTAGTTCAAGATATTCTCTTATGTTCTCAAGATAATGTACAGAGGACTGTTATTTGAGGTTCAAGTCTTTTGAATGTTGCAGCCTGGATTTGGCACATGGCCTGGTTCTAAGAAGCAGAACCGGTTGCATAATATGATCCACAAAGTCGTGTGTCATGCTGAAACCTGAAATTTCAATGATCTTAATAAATGGACAGTAAGAAGTCTTACAACACCAGGTTAAAGTCCAACAGGTTTGTTTCAAACACGAGCTTTCGGAGCACGGCTCCTTCTTCAGGTGAATGGAAAGGCTTGTTCCAGAAATGTTTATATAGACACAGTCAGAGATGCCCCGGAATGCGAGCACCTGCAGGCAATCAAATCATCAAAGATGCAGAGAGAGAGGTAACTCCAGGTTAAAGAGGTGTGAATTGTCCCAAGCCAGTTCAGTCGGTAGGCCTCTGCAAGTCCAGGCTTGTTGGTGGGGGCCGAATGTAATGCGACATGAATCCCAGATCCCGGTTGAGTCCGCATTCATGCGTGCGGAACTTAGCTATAAGTTTTTGCTCAGCAATTTTGCGTTGTCGCGTCTCCTGAAGGCCTCCTTGTAGAATGCTGACCCGGAGATCAGAGGCTGAATGTCCTTGACTGCTGAAGTGTTCCCCAACTGGAAGGGAACAGTCCTGCCTGTTGATAGTCGCACGATGCCCGTTTATTCGTTGTCGCAGTGTCTGCATGGTCTCGCCAATGTACCACGCTTCGGGACATCCTTTCCTGCAGCGTATGAGGTAGACTACATTGGTCGAGTCGCACGAGTATGCGCCGCGTACCTGGTGGGTGGTGTTTCCACGTGTAATGGTGGTGTCCATGTCGATGATCTGGCATGTCTTGCAGAGATTACCCTGGCAGGGTTTTGTGGTGTTGTGGTTGCTGTTCTGAAGGCTGGGTAATTTGCTGCAAACAATGGTTTGTTTGAGGTTGCGCGGTTGTTTGAAGGCCAGTAGTGGGGGTGTGGGGATGACCTTGGCAAGATGTCCATCCTCGCTGATGATGTGTTGGAGGCTGCGAAGAAGATGTCGTAGTTTCTCCGCCCCAGGAAAGTACTGGACGACGAAGGGTACTCTGTCAGTGGTGTCCCGTGTTTGTCTTCTGAGGAGGTCGGTGCGGTTTTTTGCTGTGGCGCGGTGGAACTGTCGATCAATGAGTCGAGCGCCATATCCCGTTCGTACGAGGGCATCTTTCAGCATCTGTAGGTGTCTGTTGCGCTCCTCCTTGTCTGAGCAGATCCTGTGTATACGGAGGGCTTGTCCATAGGGGATGGCTTCTTTAATGTGTTTCGGGTGAAAGCTGGAGAAGTCACGATGCTCCACTTCTCCAGCTTTCACCCGAAACACATTAAAGAAGCCATCCCCTATGGACAAGCCCTCCGTATACACAGGATCTGCTCAGACAAGGAGGAGCGCAACAGACACCTACAGATGCTGAAAGATGCCCTCGTACGAACGGGATATGGCGCTCGACTCATTGATCGACAGTTCCACCGCGCCACAGCAAAAAACCGCACCGACCTCCTCAGAAGACAAACACGGGACACCACTGACAGAGTACCCTTCGTCGTCCAGTACTTTCCTGGGGCGGAGAAACTACGACATCTTCTTCGCAGCCTCCAACACATCATCAGCGAGGATGGACATCTTGCCAAGGTCATCCCCACACCCCCACTACTGGCCTTCAAACAACCGCGCAACCTCAAACAAACCATTGTTTGCAGCAAATTACCCAGCCTTCAGAACAGCAACCACAACACCACAAAACCCTGCCAGGGTAATCTCTGCAAGACATGCCAGATCATCGACATGGACACCACCATTACACGTGGAAACACCACCCACCAGGTACGCGGCGCATACTCGTGCGACTCGACCAATGTAGTCTACCTCATACGCTGCAGGAAAGGATGTCCCGAAGCGTGGTACATTGGCGAGACCATGCAGACACTGCGACAACGAATAAACGGGCATCGTGCGACTATCAACAGGCAGGACTGTTCCCTTCCAGTTGGGGAACACTTCAGCAGTCAAGGACATTCAGCCTCTGATCTCCGGGTCAGCATTCTACAAGGAGGCCTTCAGGAGACGCGACAACGCAAAATTGCTGAGCAAAAACTTATAGCTAAGTTCCGCACGCATGAATGCGGACTCAACCGGGATCTGGGATTCATGTCGCATTACATTCGGCCCCCACCAACAAGCCTGGACTTGCAGAGGCCTACCGACTGAACTGGCTTGGGACAATTCACACCTCTTTAACCTGGAGTTACCTCTCTCTCTGCATCTTTGATGATTTGATTGCCTGCAGGTGCTCGCATTCCGGGGCATCTCTGACTGTGTCTATATAAACATTTCTGGAACAAGCCTTTCCATTCACCTGAAGAAGGAGCCGTGCTCCGAAAGCTCGTGTTTGAAACAAACCTGTTGGACTTTAACCTGGTGTTGTAAGACTTCTTACTGTGCTCACCCCAGTCCAACGCCGGCATCTCCACATCATTAATAAATGGAGGAATAGAGTACAAAAGAAGTCTTGAGCCAAATGATGTTTCAATAAAACAGTTTGACCCCACTGTAACTGTGGGTCCCAGTTCAAGGTACCCACAAGTTTTGAGAAGGGAGGGTTAAAGGGAGGGGGCGAGGTAGAAATAAGGGTTCAGAAAGAAGAGACACACCAGGGTCCTTGTTTGTTCTCCCTGGCATTGACCTGGGTGAAAGTAACAAGATGGCCGTACAAGAGTTAAGCACAGAATTGATCTCATGAGATTGAAGATCCCCTGGTAACTGAACAATTGAATGGTGGAAGTAATTAAGCGAATGATTGAAGAGGTATCTACCAGCTCCTAAAATTAAAGTATATGAACAGGCAGCTGAGGAGGGGAAATCACATTGAACAGGTGGAGCATACCTGAGGTACTTCCAAGCTTGCTTCAGCAGAACACCTCAGTCAATTTGAGAGGCAACTGGAAAAATGGAGCTAGAAAGATCTCACAAGTCCACCTCATCCATCTGATCTAGGATTGGTAAAACTGTCCTCTCCTGTTAGACGTTCTATATCGAATATGTCTATAAAAATAATAATAATCTTTATTGTCAACAAGTTGGCTTACATTAACACTGCGATGAAGTTACTGTGAAAGGCTCCGAGGCGCCACATTCCGGTGCCGGTTCGGATGCACAGAGGGAGAATTCAGAATGTCCAAATTACCTAACAGCACGTCTTTGGGACTTGTGGGAGGAAACCTGAGCACCCGGAGGAAACCCACGCAGACACGGGGAGAACGTGCAGACTCCACACAGACAGTGACCCAAGCCGGGAATTGAACCTGGAACCCTGGCGCTGTGAAGCAACAGTGCTAACCACTGTGCTATGTTTGTTTATTACATATGAACAGGCGCTTCTCAATAAACTGCTTGTGAGCCCTCAACTGTTTTGAGTAATCAACAACTCTTGATCAAAACTTGCATGATTCCTGAACTGTTAAAGTGGAGGGCATCTGGGCAGGGATGAATAATGCAGAGTATAACATCAAAAATATTGTGCAGTTCTGTTTGATTTAGCTTTGGGAGAAGCAGGAAAAACTATGGCAGAATCTTTCCATGGGAAACTAAATGTGTGGAGTAGATAAAGAGGGAACAGGGTAACCTTTTTAAATCTAGGTTCTTTTCTCGACATGTCCCTGATGTTGTTTGTTGGTCAACATGGGGAGGAACCTTACCAAAACTTGACAAATTGTCAGTTCTGGTGAAAAAACTGGTGGGAAACCCATCAGCACCATCGGCGGATAGATCTCACGGAATATTGAGCGTCTTTAACAAATGTTACTTTCACCATGTGAATCATGCCACATTCATGACAGCATTCCGCTGATTCACTTGCTCCGTGCAACTTAATCTCAGCAATCAGTGAAGAGCTCTATTTAAACACCTCCCCAGCACATGTTCCAGATCCATTCAAAGGGATGGCTGCCAGGAAGCCTGCATTTCTCAGAGGGATCCCTGACCAGTCTCCTGAATGGGGTGCAGCAGAGGCGGGATGCCCTCTATCTATGATCGTGCTGATGTCCATCCTGCAAGGTGACCACCCCCACCTGGGAACCAGTGGCAGCTCTGGTCAGGTCACTGCAGAAGGGGACGAGGTAGCAGTGCTGTAAAAAGATGAATGACCTTATTCGCGTGGCCAAGGTGAGTCTGCCACCTCCAGTCTCTCGCTGCTACTCCTCACCCACCCCTCGCACCTCCAAGGTGATCTCCAACACAGCCACCTCACGTGCTGCCAACACCTAACACACCCTTCTCCCACCCATTACCCTCCGCCCCCACCACGCAATCCATGTGGTCTACCCCAGTATCTACTCTCCTCACATTCCCGCTCCCACTCCAGTCCCGCGCATGGCAGCACCCCATCACCATCTGAACTGGCAGGCATCACGCCTACACTCTCCACATCTGTCTCATTGCAGGACAAACTTGAGTATAACAGGAGTGTGCGAGCACAGCCACCTGGAATCAAGTGCGAGCTCAGACACCTCACGTCCTATGAGGAAAGAGCCCTTGATCTGGCTGGGGAGGACCAAGACCGCACCTGTGCAGAGGGCAAAGTGAGAGCTGCACACAAAAGCAAGAGCCCCCATGACACGCAACATTTCTTCAAGCTTCACCTGAGTAAACATCGTTTATCCCCCCCCCCCCCCCCCCCCCCCCCCCCCCCCGATGCACTAATGTCATCTCCCTTCCCTTGCAAGGCAATAAGTCGACCACCCCGGACCATCTTTGCGCCCCTTTGAGACCACGGAGATGAGCAGTTCTGAGGGAGACTCCTTGGGCACCACCAATGAAGAGGCATCACAGCTGCCACCCGCACCCTCCAGATACTCACACCTTGGTGGGAATAACGAGTAGGCAGGCTGAGCCCCTGGCCGATGATGTGCTCCTGGGTTTGGTTGGCCCAGTGCTACTGGAGCTGCAAAGCAGAGTCGCGTGCACCTTGGCGCAAGACATGCACTCGATGGCAGTGTTGTCTGTCCATGGCTCAGCTCATGACCTCCATGGCTGAGGGCATGAGGTCCATGGTGCAGGATTTCAGCTGCTTGGTGCACAGACATAGTGGGAATCCATGAGTGTCAGAGGATGGCGAGTTTCTGGATCTCATCCCAGCTGCCCCTCTAACCATTGAGAAGCACAGGGGCCCCAGGCACCTGAAGGGAAGGGGATTGGCAGGAGTGAGGGCATGATCCAGAGCACATCGGGCCAAGTGGGTCAGGTGCGTCACCCGGCTTGGCACTTGGCAAGAAACCCATTTTTGGCCTTTCTCAGTAGTTACCGAGAATAGTGGGTTTAGCAGCAGGTGCAACGTAACTGGAAAATCATGCCCCAGTGTTCTGATGTCCGACATCGGAAGACCCTTTGCCGGTACTGTTTTCCACGAGGCTCCACCATCTATGGGCTGCTCCCCGAACAGCTAGGGGCTTAGCCTCCCCCTTATCTGCAGCGCACTATTACATCGATGTCTCTGCTGCTGCTCAATTGGCATGAGTAGAATGGTCAATTCAACAGGATCCCCTGAACCAAAAGGAAAAAAAGTGAAGAGAAAACCGGTGCGGAGCGTAACGCAGGGGACCACAATTATCACAGCAAACACTAGGGAAGGAATAAAAGAAAGGGAAGGGTAAACTGTGATGTATTTATGTAAAAACCGACCATTGTGTAAATAGTAAATAGTTCTAGTTTTACTTTTTATTTATTCTCCTGTTTGACTCCCACTGTTTGTTCATATTTATATTTGCTTTGTTTTGTACAGCAAAAACTCAGTGAGAAACACTTTAAAAAAAAACTTAACAGGTTCCATGATTCTCCAGAATCATGCATTGAAAAGAAGAGAACCAGAGTGTTGAGGATTCCCGACAGATCCCTGACCCTCATCCCACCACGCCTCTGGGATATCTACCCATGCACTTCCCTCATAGTGAGTACATCTCCACTAAGCCTCACACCCTTTGCTCTCACACTATAGCCACTTCCCCACAATTGCCCGTCTCAACTCCACCTGGATGAGGCGTGTGGACCCTCGAGAGCCTCAGCAACACCATTCCCCTGACAATTCCATCCCCCAAACCTTGGCACTAGGTAAAAGGGCAGTTGAATGGATGCATGGGACCAGTGTTTGCATCCTCACAGCACACTCACTTGTTTTCTAAGGTCTACAAACCTTAGGGGCATAGACAAGAGGGCAGCACAGTGGGTAGCACTGTGGCTTCACAGCGCCAGGGTCCCAGGTTCGATTCCCCGCTGGGTCACTGTCTGTGCTGAGTCTACACATTCTCCCCGTGTCTGCCTGGGTTTCCTCCGGGTGCTCCGGTTTCCTCCCACAGTCCAAAGACCTGCAGGTTAGGTGGATTGGCCATGATAAATTGCCCTTAGTGTCCAAAAAGGTTAGGAGGGGTTATTGGGTTACGGGGATAGGGTGGAAGTGAGGGCTTAAGTGGGTCGGTGCAGACTTGATGGGCTGAATGGCCTCCTTCTGCACTGTATGTTCTATGTTCTCATGGGGGGCCTCAAAGATGCTCTCCCCCGTCATGACCTTGACCGGGTGAGTGATGATAGACATCACCATCACCTTCATAATGGTACACATAAGTGTTATCTAAGGTCTAATACAGGTAGGGAATATACAGTGAATGGTAGAGCCGTCAAGAGTATTGACAGTCAGAGAGATCTTGGTGTACAGGTCCACAGGTCACTGAAAGGGGCAACACAGGTGGAGAAGGTAGTCAAGAAGGCATATGGCATGCTTGCCTTCATTGGCCGGGGCATTGAGTATAAAAATTGACAAGTCATGTTGTAGTTGTATAGAAACCTTAGTTAGGCCACACTTGGAGCATAGTGTTCAATTCTGGTTGCCACACTACCAGAAGGATGTGGAGGCTTTAGAGAGGGTCCAGAAGAGATTAACCAGGATGTTGCCTGGTATGGAGAACATTAGCTATGAGGAAAGGTTGAATAAACTTGGTTTGTTCTCACTGGAACAAAGGAGGTTGAGAGGCGACCTGATAGAGGTCGACAAAACTATGAGGGGCATAGACAGAGTGGATAGTCAGAGACTTTTCCCCAGGGTAGAGGGGTCAATTACTAGGGGGCATAGGTTTAAGGTGGGAGCGGCAAGGTTTAGAGGAGATGTACGAGCTAAGCTTTTTTACACAGAGGGTAGTGGGTGCCTGGAACTCGCTGCCGGAGGAGGTGGTGGAAGCAGGGACGATAGTGATGTTTAAGGGCATCTTGACAAATACATGAATAGGATGGGAATAGTGGGATACGGACCCAGGAAGTGTAGAAAATTTTAGTTTAGACGGGCAGCATGGTCGGCGCAGGCTTGGAGGGCCGAAAGGCCTGTTCCTGTCCTGCACTTTTCTTTGTTCTTTGTTTGAGCATTGGAGTTCAATGGTTGGGGCCAACACTTCTAAAGGGTTCAGAACATGGCTCCATTCAGTAGCACTGATGTTTCGCACTGCAGATTTCATTGGCACAATTGCCTAGTCAAGGGAAGGTGAGGAAGCATCTCAGGAAAATGACTGCCTCTTGTGAGAGACAAGGCACAGCTGATTCAAGTGAAGCCCGGAATAAGCATGATGGGTGGCATGGTAGCACAGTGGTTAGCACTGTCGCTTCAACGCGCCAGGGTCCCAGGTTCAATTCCCGGCTGGGTCACTGTCTGTGAGGAGTCTGCACGTCCTCCCTGTATCTGTGTGGGTTTCCTCCTACAAGTCCCAAAAGACGGGCTGTTAGGTAAATTGGATATTCTGAACTCTCCCTCCGTGTACCCGAACTGGCGCCGGAGTGCGGCGACAAGGGGCTTTTCACAGTAACGTCATTGCAGTGTTAATGTAAGCCGACTTGTGGCAATAAAGATTATTTAAAAACATTTTTTAAAAAGCACATCCCTGGAGGGCATCCTCATTCTCCCAGGTCACAAGAACTGCAGTGTTGACAAACTTTCCATAAGCCACAGCCATCAACACAACATTAATTCCTGATGGTCAAACTTTCCTGACTGGTTGATTTTAACTTCCATACAACGTAACCCCTTTGTCCTCACAGTACTGCCTGTGTCAGGTTCAACTCACACTGTAGTCATCAGGCCCCCCTACCCCCCCCAGTGAGATGGTCTTCATGTCTCATGAGGCAGTGATGCACTGCATTCCTGAGTCCCCCACTCTGCCCTTGCAGCCTGGCCTCTCATGGAACCCTACCCATAGTCACCCCCAGTGCTGACCCTCTATACTCACCTCCTCTGACCCGACTTTCCAGCTCCTACTATGGAAGGGCACTCCATCAGCTGCAGTTTGGGCAGAAGCCCAGCAAAGAGGACACAGGAAGTGCTGCCTGAATGCCAGCCTTCAAACCCCTTTAAAGCAAAGGTCGCCCTTGATGCACTATCAATTATGACGAGACGAGAGTAGAGGGTAATCGAGGCTTTATTAAGCAGAGATGTGTGGCCTCCTGCAGCTGCTACCAGAATGGGAGCACTTCGGTGAGCACACGCATTTATACTCCGCCTACTGGGCGGAGCCAGCAGGCAGAGATCTACCCCGTACCTGTAGTACAGGAGCCTTACCGTATTATCTCTATTATACAATCAGTGGTGACTACCACATTCACCCCCTGTTAAAAAAAGAGTCCAGAGGGGATGGTGGAAATTTTTTTTTCCAGGTTTGTGAAAATGTAAAATTTACAGTCTGGTGAAAATTTCCGAATTCAGCCTTGATCTTCCTCTGTGAACGCCTCAGTCCCGGTGGTGATGCGGGCGCCGAGTTGGTCGCCTGTGGCTCCGGTAGCGTGCTGTCCTCATCTTCATCTCTGGGTGGAACCAGTGGAAGGACGGATCGTCCTGGGGCAGGGGCTGTAGGGAGGTGCGCTGGGGGGAGGGTGGATAGTGCCGGGGCAATTGGAGGGGAGGGTGTCGGGTATTGGGCCGTGGGTGGGGTTCCAGCTGGTGCCAGGTCCCTGAGGGAGACTGCATCCTGGCGCCTGTCGGGGTACGTGTGGTGGTATGATTTGCATAGCTGTCTGCCATTGGTGCAGAACACCGGCTTACCATTGGCCCTGGTCGGTCATGTGCCTCTCGACCAATTGGTTGAGAGCAGTCATGTGACGGCTCTCCGATTGGTCGAGAGGCCGAGTTAACCACGCCTCCATACCGAGGTATAAATAGTTAGAACGCCCGGCGGTCGTCCATTTACTGTAGTCGACCGCAGGGCTAACTTCTAGCTTATTAAAGCCTAACTGTTGTACAGCAACTCGTCTCGCGTTCGACTGATGGTACATCAATTTAATAAGCTAGAATTTTGAAGATGGAGCTCCGGATCAAGCCCGAATGCCTCCGCATCAGCCCGCAAACTCAGAACGCTTCAGAAATCTTTCAACATTGGCTGGCATGTCTCGAAGGATACCTGGCATCTGCAAACAGCCTCCCCCACCATGGCACAGAAGCTGCACATCCTCCACTCCAGCGTGGGCACAGCAGCCTACGCGATGATCAGGGAAGAGAAAGATTACGATACAGCCATGCTTACGCTGAAAGGACAGTTTCTTAAACCAGTCAACAGAGTATTCACCCGACATCTGCTGGCTACCAGACAACAGCTCCCTGGTGAGTCACTAGACCAATTTTACCTGGCCCTCGCTGTCCTGGGGAGGAATTGCTCCTGCCTCCAAGTTTTGGCCACGGAGCACCTGGAACTGCTGATCAGAGATGCTTACGTGGCTGGGATGCAGTCCCCCGCTATCCGCCAGCGGATGCTAGTGAAAGACGACCTCAACTTAACTGAGGCACGGACTCTCTCCACCTCCCTGGAGGTCGCCGATTTAAACGCCCGGGCCTATGTCCCCTGCCGCGCTGCACCACCCTGGGCCTCCTAGCGCGTTTCCCCACCGCCATCCGCCGCTCCCGACCTCCCTCAGGCCTGCGCCGCGGGACGCCCCGACAAGTCTACGGGGCCCTGCTGCTATTTTTGTGGGTTCGCCAAACACCCTCGCCCGTGCTGCCCAGCCCACTCCGCCCTCTGTAAGAGCTGCGGGAAGAAGGGCCACTTCTCCTCCGTCTGCCAAGCCAAATCAGTCGCAGCTGTACCGCGCAGCGACCGGGGATCCCCCCTCCGGGCCCTTGCTAGCCCCTCCAGTATGCCGCGCCGATCTCTCCCCCCCGCCCCCGGGCCCCGGCGCCCGGCCTGCGCGCCTCCCCCTCTCCTCCGGGCCCCTCCAGCGCACCGCGCAACTCTCTCCTCGCCGCCCCCGGGCCCCTGCGCCTGGCCTGCGCGCCTCTCTACCCCCGCTCTCAGCAGCTCCGGTCAGCCCGCTGGCACCGCTAACTCCGCCCCCCTCAACCAAGAGGGCCCCACGGGCGCTGCCATCTTGGGGCGCCGACTCCACATGCGGGTCCTGGCCGCCACCATCTTGGGGCGCTGACTCCACATGCGGGTCCTGGGCACCGCCATCTTGGGGCCCCGACTCCACGTGCGGGTCCTGGGCGCCGCCATCTTGGGATCCCGACTCCACGTGCGGATCCTGGGCACCGCCTTCCGGGACTGGCACGCAAGGTTCTTCCAGCACCTACTCGGCCGACGACGACGACTATGGATCTTCTCCATGGCTCGCGGCCATTCAGCTCGACCAGGCACGTCCACACATGCTCGCCAATATGACAACGCTGATCCACCTCAACGGCCACGAGACGGGCTGCCTGCTGGACTCCGGGAGCACGGAAAGCTTCGTTCACCCTGACACGGTAAGACGCTGCGCGCTCTCTGTCCATCCTGTAAAACACAAAATTGGGTTAGCCTCAGGTTCGCACTCCGTCTGCATCACCGGCTGCTGCATCGCGGACCACACGGTCCAAGGGAAGGTTTTTAAAAATTACAAACTCCTTGTCCTCCCTGACCTTTGCTCACCGGCACTCCTAGGGCTGGACTTCCAGTGTAACCTGCAGAGCTTGACCTTCCAATTCGGCGGCCCTATACCCCCCTCACTGTCTGCAGCCTCGCGTCCCTCAAAGTGGGCCCCCCCTCCTTGTTTGCTAATCTCACTCCCGATTGCAAACCCGTTGCGACATGGAGCAGACGGTACAGCGCCCAGGACCGGTCCTTCATCAGGTCCGAGGTCCAGAGGTTGCTGAAGGAAGGGGTCATCGAGGCCAGCAACAGTCCATGGCGAGCCCAAGTGCTGGTGGTCCGGACTGGGGAGAAAAAACGGATGGTCATCGACTATAGCCAGACCATCAACCGGTTTAAGCAACTGGACGCATATCCTCTCCCCCGTATTTCCGCCATGGTAAACGATATCGCGAAATACAAGGTCTTCTCCATTGTGGACCTTAAGTCCACTTACCACCAGCTCCCCCTCCGCGCGAGTGACCGCAAATACACCGCGTTTGAGGCAGATGGGCGCCTCTACCACTTCCTTAGGGTTCCATTTGGTGTCACAAATGGGGTCTCGGTCTTCCAACGGGAGATGGACCGAATGGTCGATAAGTACGGATTACGGGCTACCTTCCCGTACCTCGATAATGTCACCATCTGCGGCCACGATCAGCAGGACCATGACGCCAACCTCCAGAAATTCCTCCAAACCGCAAAACTCCTTAACCTCACATACAATAAGGATAAGTGCGTGTTTAGCACCGACCGTCTAGCCATCCTCGGCTACGTAGTGCGTAACGGAGTGATAGGCCCCGACCCCGAACGCATGCGCCCCCTGATGGAACTCCCTCTCCCCAATACCCTCAAATCCCTTAAACGCTGCCTGGGTTTCTTCGCTTACTACGCCCAATGGGTTCCCAATTACGCTGACAAGGTCCGTCCCCTCATTCAAATCACGACCTTCCCGCCGTCGACAGAGGCCTGCCAGGCCTTTAGCCGCATCAAAGCGGACATCGCAAAGGCCACGATGCGCGCCATCGATGAGTCCCTCCCCTTCCAGGTCGAGAGCGACGCATCAGAAGTAGCTCTGGCGGCCACCCTGAACCAAGTGGGCAGACCCGTGGCCTTCTTCTCCAGAACCCTCCAGGCTTCCGAACTCCGCCACCCCTCTGTGGAAAAGGAAGCCCAGGCCATAGTCGAAGCGGTGCGACATTGGAGGCACTATTTGGCCAGCAGGAGGTTTACCCCCTCCTCACAGACCAACAGTCAGTAGCCTTCATGTTCGATAATGCACAAAGGGGCAAGATTAAGAATGACAAGATCTTACGGTGGCGGATCGAGTTGTCCACGTACAACTATGAGATCTTGTATCGTCCTGGGAAGCTCAATGAGCCTCCTGATGCCCTGTCCCGCGGTACCTGCGCCAGCGTGCAGATAGACCGACTCCACTCCCTCCACGCGGACCTCTGCCATCCAGGGGTGACCCGTCTCTACGATTTCATTAAGGCCCGCAACTTGCCTTTCTCCATCGCAGAAGTCAGGACAGTAACCCGTGACTGCCACATCTGCGCAGAGTGCAAGCCGCACTTCTATCGCCCCGAGGGCGCACATCTGATCAAAGCATCCCGCCCCTTCGAACGTCTCAGCATTGACTTCAAGGGGCCCCTTCCCTCTAACAACCGCAACATTTACTTCCTGACAGTGATCGATGAATACTCCCGCTTCCCCTTTGCCATTCCCTGCCCCGACATGACCACATCGACCATCATTAAGGCCCTCCTCTCCATCTTCTCCCTGTTCGGCTACCCCGCGTATATACACAGCGATCGGGGTCCTCATTTATGAGCGACGAGCTGCGTCAATTCCTGCTCAACAGGGGCATTGCCTCTAACAGGACGACCAGCTATAACCCTCGGGGTAACGGACAGGTCGAGCGGGAGAATGGCACGATCTGGAAGACCATACTACTGGCCCTCCGGTCCAGAGATCTCCCTATTTCCCGATGGCAAGAGGTTATCCCCGATGCCCTACATTCTATCCGCTCACTCCTCTGTACCACAGCAAATCAGACACCTCATGAACGTCTTCTTGTTTTCCCCAGGAAGTCGTCCTCCAGATCCCCTCTCCCGACGTGGCTGGCCGCCCCGGACCCATCTTGCTCCGGAAGCATGTGCGGGTGCACAAGTCCAACCCGTTGGTGGAACAAGTCCAGTTACTCCACGCTAACCCGCAGTATGCGTACGTGGAGTACCCCAACAGGTCTCCCTCCGGGTCCTGTTACCCGCCGGCGTGCGGCCTTCCCCCCCTTCACCACAGACCCCCCCTGTTTTTTTCCCCCCAGCGCCCCACCCTGGCTACCCCTTCCCCATCCATGGCGTCTCCACAGCCAGCTTGGGTGACGGAGACTGTTCAAGAACCATCGCTCCCGGCCTCCAGGACGTCAGCGGAACCACCACCATCGGCTGAACCAACGTCACCAACTCCACTGCGGCGGTCTGCCAGAACGTCACGGGCCACAAAAAGACTGATCAAATTGATTTAAATTACAACAACTCCATGGACCTTGTTGGGACTCTGTGTACTATTGTTAATTGTCTGGGCCAGTGGGAAGCCAAAAAAAATGTAATAAAAGAAGAGAACATTTTTTCTCTCTCCCTTCTCTGGCTGCTACTCATACCACCAGTTCTCCACCCCCCCCCCCCCCCCCCCCGCCCCCGGCTCTCGTTGATACCCCCCCACCCCCCGGCTTCTTTCTCCGCAAGGGGTGAATGTGGTGGTATGATTTGCATAGCTGTCTGCCATTGGTGCAGAACACCGGCTTACCATTGGCCCTGGTCGGTCATGTGCCTCTCGACCGATTGGTTGAGACCAGTCATGTGACGGCTCTCCGATTGGTCAAGAGACTGAGTTAACCACGCCTCAATACCGAGGTATAAATAGTCAGAACCCCTGGCGGTCGTCCATTTACTGTAGTCGACCACAGGGCTAACTTCTAGCTTATTAAAGCCTAACTTTTGTACAGCAACTCGTCTTGCGTTCGATTGATGGTTCATCAGTACGCCACGGAGGCGTCCTGTGGGTTTGCGTGCATTAGTTCTACCCTTTCGACCAACGGATCCGTCTTGTTGATCCGCACATGTTTGCGGAGGAGGACGGGTCCAGGAGCTGCCAGCCACATTGGGAGCGAAACCTAGGTGGACTTCCTAGGGAAGGCAAGGAGACGTACAAGGGGGTTTCATTAGTTGCAGTGCAGAGTAGCGATCGAATGGAGTGGAGCGCGTCGGGGACGACCTCCTGCCAGCGGGAGACCGGGAGATTCTTGGACCATAGGGCCAGCAGGACGACCTTTCAGACTGTCCCATTCTTCCCCTCCACCTGTCCGTTTCCCCGGGGGTTGTAGCTGGTCGTCCTGCTCGAGGCGATGCCCTTGCTGAGCAGGAACTGCCCAGCTCATCACTCAGAAAGGAGGATCGCCGGGCGCTGTGGATGTAAGCAGGGAAACCGAACAGGGGGAAGATGCTGTTGAGTGTTTTAATGACCGTGGCAGACGTCATATCAGGGAATGGGATGGCAAAGGGAAATCGTGAGTATTCATTGACCACGTTAAGGAAGTATGTGTTTCGGTCGGAGGAGGGGAGGGGCCCTTTGAAGTCCATGCTGAGGCGTTCAAAGGGGCGGGAGGCCTTCACCAGGTGTGCTCAGTCTGGCCGGTAGAAGTGCGGTTTGCACTCCGCGCAGACCTGGCAGTCTTTGGTGATAGCCCTGACCTCCTCAATGGAGTAGGGCAGGTTGCGGGCCTTTATGAAGTGAAAGAACCGTGTAACCCCGTGGGTGACCCCGTGGGTGACAGAGGCCATCGTGTAGGGCCCGGGGTCAGTCCACTTGTGCGTTGGCACATGTCCCTTGGGATAGGGCAACAGGGGGCTCGCTGAGCTTCCCGGGTCGATACAAAATCTCGTAATTGTACGTGGAGAACTCAATCCTCCACCTTAAAATTTTAGCATTTTTGATCTTGCCCCACTGTGTATTATTAAACATGAAGGCAACCGACTGTTGGTCAGTGAGGAGAGTGAGTCTCCTGCCGGCCAGGTAATGCCTCCAAAAAATAGTCACTTTCCAATGAAAACTCGCCACAAAAGACACAGTAACTCATTTCCCAACCTTAGTAAGTCAGAGGAAGGAAGGGAGAGGGAATATAAAGAAAAAGTCAAACTAGGGGCCAAGCAGAGACCAGGGGCGGAATTCTCCGACCCCCCCGGGGTCCGCGATGGGCCGAAGTCCCGCCTCTGACAGGCTGTTACCGCCGGCGGGAATCAAAGCACGTCTGGTGCCAGCGGTATTGGCGGCGCGGGAGGGTGCCGGGGTCCTGGGAGGGGGCGTGGGCAATCTGGCTCCGGGGGGTGCCCCCACGGTGGCTGGCCTGCGATCAGGGCCCACCGATCAGCAGGCGGGCCTGTGCTGTGGGGGCACTCTTTTTCTTCCGCCCCACCATGGCCTTCACGGGGCGGAAGAGAACCCCGTCCGCTGCGCATGGGCCGGTATGACATCAGCACCCGCTGACACACCATGTGTGGACTTCCGCCGAAGGCCTATCAGCCCCGCCTGGCGGAGCGGGAGCCACTCCGGCGCGGGCCTAGCCCCTAAAGGTGCGGAGAATTCCGCACCTGTGGGGAGGCCCGACGCCGGAGTGGTTCATGCCACTCCATTCCGCCAAGACCCCCGACCTGCCGGGTAGGGGAGAATCCCGGCTCAAGAGTGGAAGAGGCCAGGAACGGCCACACTCGGATGAGCCAACCAACGCACAAGGCGGCGGAGCGCGAGTTTCCCCGAAGCAAAAGGAGAAAGGCGGACACGAACAAGTCCCCCCCCCCCTGCACCGGGGGGCAGCTGGAAGGCATCCTTCACCGAGGCATTGGGGGGGGGGGGGGGGGGGGGCTGGAAGGCATCCTTCCCCGAGGCACTGAGGGGGGGGCTGGCAGGCATCCTTCACCGAGGCACTGAGGGGGGGGGGGCTGGCAGGCATCCTTCACCGAGGCACTGAGGGGGGGGGGGCTGGCAGGCATCCTTCACCGAGGCACTGAGGGGGAGGGGAGGGGGCTGGAAGGCATCCTTCACCGAGGTACTGGGGGGGGGGGGGGGTTGGAAGGCATCCTTCACCAAGGTACTGGGGGGGGGGGGGGTTGGAAGGCATCCTTCACCGAGGCACTGGGGGGGGGGGGGGGGGGGGGGGGCTGGAAGGCATCCTTCATCGAGGCACTGAGGGGGGGGGGGGCTGGAAGGCATCCTTCACCGAACCACTGGGGGGGGGGGGGCGGCATCCTTCACCGAGGCACTGGGGGGGTGGGGGGTGGGGGCTGGAAGGCATCCTTCACCGAGGCACTGAGGGGGGGGGGGGGGGCTGGAAGGCATCCTTCACCGAGGCACTGGGGGGGGGGGGGCGGCATCCTTCACCGAGGCACTGAGGGGGGGGGGGGGGGGCTGGAAGGCATCCTTCACCGAGGCACTGAGGGGGGGGGGGGGGCTGGAAGGCATCCTTCACCGAGGCACGGGGGGGGGGGGGGGGGGGGGGGCTGGAAGGCATCCTTCACCGAGGCACTACACTAAGGGAGCACCAGCAGGAGATAATGGCTGCTATAAAAGCGGACATTTAGGCCGCGGTGGCCGAGACCCTGGCCCAAATACAGCTCGCCCTGAGCAGAGCGGAGAAGAAACTGGAAGTCCAGGAGGCTGCCATCAAGGATTTGGAAAAGGCCGCGACCGACCAGAGTGATTGGATCGTGATGCTGGAGAAAGCGATGGCAACGTGGGTCGCTACGCAGGGCAGCCTGAGGGGTAAAGTCGAGGATCAGGAGAACCACTCAAGAAGGCAAAACCTGCGGATTGTGGGCATGTAGCTGAGATGCTACACAACCTGTGGGAAGAGAAACTTTCCCCAACCCACCAGAAATGGACAGCGCAAACAGGTCGCTGCGCCCGAAACCCAAAGCCGGGGAACAACCCAGGGCAGTAATAGCCAAACTGCAGCGGTACCAGGATCAGGAAAGAATCCTGTGCTTTCCAAGATCCTGGTAGACCAAGAACTGTAGCTGAGAAGGACATTAAATAAAGATGTGTCAGGACATTGGGGCTGACCTGGCCAGGAGACAGGCAGAGTACAACAGAGCAAAGCAGCCCTGTACAAGAACAGAGTACACTTTGGCATGCTGTACCCAGCGAAGCTCTGGATCACATCCCAAGGCAAGGAACACTTCTTTACAGCCCCTGCCGAGGCAGACAAGTTTGTCGTGGAATGTGGGCTGGAACAGCAAAGCAGGGGAAGCAAGAAGGGGCCCCTGGCAAGAAACAACAGCACGGCGATAAACAGACAGGGGTGGGGGGGAGTGGGAGAGAGGAAACACCTCTCCCCCCCCCCCCCCCCCCCCCAACACACCCTGAGCGACAAGCAGCAAGCCACCACCGTGAGACCGCTTAATGCGGGAGATCGTGACGGCATTCGAAAGAGCGAGAGCAGCAAGGGCTGCACACTGGGCTAAATCGCTGTCTTTTAAAGCAGGCCAACAGCATGGTTCAATTCCAGCACCAGCCTCCCTGAACAGACGTCGGAATGTGGCGACTAGGGGCTTTTCACAGTAACTTCATTTGAAGCCGACTTGTGACAATAAGTGATTTTCATTTTTCATTTCAAAGAAGGGAAAGCGAGAGGAGTGCAGAGTAAGACGGGGAAAGAATGGGCAGGAATGACAGAGAGTGGGTGAGGGAAAAAGGAGACAGTAACTCCCAGGAGGGGGGGGGGGGGGTCACCGCCCTAGCGGGAAAGCTAGCGCCGCGAGTATGCAACAGAGCAAGGCCGCGGTGCATCCCCGACAGGGAGGACGCCGCCAGGCAGGGGGTGGGGATCACACAACAGGAACAGGGAAGCAAAGGAGGATAGGAGCTGGGGGAAGGGGGATGTGGTGAATGTATTACTGCGACCATTCACCATTGTATTACATTACGTTACATTGTATTATGCTGGTGCCCTTGTGGGCTCCGCCTATGGCTCCACCCCCTAGGGGGAGGTATATAGATCTGCAGCCTGTAGGCGGCACTCAGTACAGAGCAGTCACAGGCAGGCACAGTTCTAGCTGATTAAAACCACTGTTCACTTCAACTCTCCATGTCGTGTGAATTGATGGTCGCATCAGGGGACAAAGTGGGGAGCACAGGAAAGGGGGGGGTCTGGGGGGGACATAGGGAGAGGGGTAAAAATAGGACCAGATCGTGAGCGGCAATATGGCTACAAAGGGCTGCAAACAGAGCCCTGGATCAACAAAGCACTGCAAGTAACCACCTAGTAAGAGGTCTCTGGACAAAGGGAGACCCCGGAGTACAGGGGCCTACCCACGTGGCGGACTCACATTTGGCGGCCTTGTTGGGTGCCCCCTGGTCAAAGGGAAACCCCAGAGTGCAGGGGTGCGTCCACCAGGTAAATATGGTTAATCCCGCCCACCAGGATAGTAACCTGGAACGTTAGGGGACTCAGTGGCCCAGTGAAAAGGTCCAGGGCGAGATTCTGCAATAATGGGGCTATGTTCCCAGGCTGGCGTGAAAACCGGCACCAACCATTCCAGTGTCAACGGCCTCCAAAAGGGAGGAATTCTCCACTTTCTCGGGGGCTATGTTGATGCCAGAGTGGTTCCCACAGCTCCAGACAGCGCCGAAAGGCTGGCGTGAGTTTGCACATGCGCAGAACAGCCGGCGTGATCTCGTGCATGCGCAGACCGGCTGGCTTATTTCCACGCATGCGCAGAATGGCCAGCATATTTCCGCACATGTGCGGGGGTTCCCTTCTCCGCGCCTGCCCCCGGGCAATATGGTGGAGCACTACAGGGGTCCGGCGCGGAGGAAAGAAGGCCCCCATGGAACCAGCCCGCCCATATTTCGGTAGGCCCCGCGGGCCAGGCTACCGCAGGGGCCCCTCGGGTAGGATTCCCCTGCACTTCCCCCAGGACAGCCCCTGCACACTTACCTGCCAGGTCCCGCCGTGTGTGAGGTGAGTAATTCACATCGGCAGGACTGGGCAAGACTTGACAGCCACTCGGCCCATCGGGCATGGAGAATCACCGGAGGGGCCGCTGTCAATGGCCGCCAACCAGCGTGGCGGAATCTCGCCGCCCCCCAAAAAATGGCGCCGGAGAATAGGGAAGCCGGAGTCGGGGCAGCGGGGCGGGATTCGCACCTCCCCCGGCCGGGTCGGAGAATGCCGGCCCCATAGTCTTCACCCACCGAAGAACCATGAAAGCCAAAATTTTAAAAAATACATTTAGAGTACCCAATTAATTTTTTCAATTAAGGGAAAATTTAGCGTAGCCAATCCACCTAGCCTGCACATCTTTGGGAATTTAACTGTGTACAGAACCCACGGACAGACAGGTCAAACCCCAAAACAGGGAAGACCTCAAACATGGCGAAGGAACTCAGCTGGTTTATGGAGCAGATGGGGGTGGTTGACCCTTGGAGGTTCACCCACCCAGGAGAGAAAGAGTTCTCCTTCTTCTCCCCAGTGCACAATGTCTATGCCAGGATTGACTTCTTGGTGGTGGGGAAATCGGTGCTTCCAGGGCTGGTCAAAGCGGAATACTCCGCAATCGTAATCTCTGACCACGCTCCACATTATATGGATGTGAGGTTGGACACTGCCCTACTAGCCGACAGGCTTTCAGCGACAGGGTATCACAGGCCACAGGTCTCACCCTCCACATTCTGGGAGGCGCTAAAGGCCGTGATTAGAGGGAAGTTATCGCGTTCAAAGTGCAAAGAGACAGGGAGGAAAAGGTGGCTAGGCAGCAGTTGGTGAACGTGATCATGACCCCATCCGGGGAGAGAACACCTGAGGTGATCATCTCCCTGGATGCAGAAAAGGCCTTCGTCAGAGTCGAGTGGAAGTACCTCAGAGAGGTACTGGAGTGGTTCGGGCGTGGGTTAGGGTTCATCTCCATGGTGAATATCCTGTACAGCGCTCCCATGGCGAGCCTACAACAAACAACACCAGCTCCCAATACTTCCAGCTGCACAGGGGCACCAGGCAGGGATGCCCACTGTCCCCGCTGCTGTTCGCCCTCGCAATCAAACCACTAGCGATCGTGCTCAGAGCAGCAAAAAATTGGAGGGGAGGCAGAGAGTACATCTCGGACCCACAAAGTAGCATGGAAGGAATCATCGCGCTCCTGAAAGAGTTTGGTGCCTTTTCGGTCTACAAACTCAACATGAGCAAAAGCGAGACCTTCCCAGTGAACCCGCAAGGGGCAGCGCTGGGGGGACTGCCATTTAAACAAGCCCAACACAAATTCCCCTACCTGGGGATCCAAATCACTCATGACTGAGCCGGGGTTCACAAGTGGAACCTAACCTGTCTGATAGAGGAAGTCAAAAAGGGTCTGCAAGGATGTAACACACTCCCTCACGGGGAGAGTGCAGATGATCAACATGAACCTGCTGCCCAGGTACCTCTTCCTACTTAGATGCATCCCGATCTATAACCCAAGGCCTTTTTCAACTCACTGGACAAGTTAATCATGGCGTTTGTATGGGAAAGGAAGAATGTTAGGATCACAAAGAAGGTCCTCCAGAAGACAAAATCCCTCCCTAGCCCTCCCAAACCTACAGTAGCTACCACTGGGCGGCGACAGCAGTAAGAGTAATGGCATGGATTAAGGAGCCAGAAGCCGAGTGGGTGCGGGCGGAGGAGGCCTTCTGTGAGGAGACCTCGCTCTGGGCCCTCACCACGGCAGCACTCCCATCCCCACCCAATAAACACTCCAGCAGCCCAGTGGTGGTAGCCACCCTCCAGATCTGGATACAAGTTACGGCAGCAATTTGGCCTGACCGAAATATCCGACAAAGCCCCCATCTGCAACAACCATAGGTTCGTGCCAGCACTCACTGATGTCACCTTTAAAAGGTGGAGACAGGGACCGGAATACCGACGGCAGGGTCACAACACTGAAAAACTGACGGAGAGATGACAACTAGCTAAGGGCAACAAACTCAGATACCTGCAGCTTAAAAACTTCCTACGGAAGGAGACAAGGACAGACCCATGACCATTGCGACAGACCCTACTGGAGGAATTTCTGGACGCAAACATTCTAGTTAAAGGAAACTGTAGCGTCATGTGCAAATGACTGGTAGAGAGGGCCAAGACTGTACTCAGCACGACGAGGCGGAAACGGGAGGAAGACCTGGGGCTCGAAATAGGGTTGGGACTCTGAAGCGAAACACTACATAGGTTCAACTCCACCTCCACGTGCGCAAGACTCAACCTATCATAACTAAAGGGGGTACATAGAGCCCACTTAACAAGAACTCGTATGAGTAGGTTCTTCCCGGAGATGGATGACAGGTGTAAACGGTGCCAAGGAGGCCCAGCCAACCATGCCCACATGTTATGGTCTTGCCCAAACTTGCTGGGTACTGGACAGCCTTCTCAAGGCAATGTCCAAAGTGGTGGGGCTAAGGGTGGAGCCATGCCCGAAAGTGGCAGACTTTGGGGTATCAGACCAGCCAGATTTCTTCATGGGGCAGAGGGCAGACACCCTTGCCTTTGCCTCCCTGATCACCCGCCGTAGAATCCTGCTCGGCTAGTGGTCAGCAGCACCACCTAAATCTGCAGACTGGCTGCACGACCTCTCGGAATCTCTCCAAATGGAGTAAATCAAATTCGCCATCCGTGGGTCGGAAGATGGCTTCCTTAGGACATGTGAGCCATTCACCGACTGTTCTGGAACCTGTTCATAGCCAACGAACAAATAAACAGATAAACAAGTAGCCAAGAGCCAGGGAAAGTAGCCAAGACATGAGAGGAGAGGGAGGAAGACCCGGCCCGGGGGGGGGGGGGGGGGGGGGGGGGGGGGGGGGGGGGGGGGGGGGGGGGGGGGGGGGGGGGGAGGGAACAGTGCAAGAGGGGGTAGCCAACCACAGATGAAAAGAAAGGGGAACTGCAGAGAGGGAGAGGATGGAAGGAGGGCAGGGAAGAAGGAAGGACAGGGAGCAAAGAATAATAGGGGGGAGCCAGGTGGAGGAAAGATGGGGGAGTACAGACTGGACGGAGAGCGCGGGAGACGACAATGACCACAGCAAACACGGCAGGGCGACAGAGAGTAGGAGGGGACAGGAGGAGGGAATGACGGATGACCGAGGCGGAGACAAACTCACAACAGCGAAAACCGACCGGAAGAAGCAAGCAACATCAGAGGGTCCGCCTAGGTCCCCGGTCCACCTAGTTCTTTTTTGTTTTGCTTGTTCTGTGTGTATTTTCTTTTTTAAAAATACAGAAAAGAAGTGGGGAGAAAGCCCCCCCCCCAATGACAAGGGCAATTTAGCGTGGCCAATCCACCTCGCCTGCGTAATTGTCTCTTCGTTGCTTCTCTGTATACATATTTCCCCATTTCTAATTTTCCCACCCCTTGGTTTTTTAGTTATGTAATGTTTTTGTTATCTCTTTTTGGTTTCTCTATGTGTACATCTGTAAATATACCATGTATGAAAAACCCACTAAAAAACATTCTTTAAAATAACTTACTTGTGTCCCCAAGTCCTCTCCGATGTCCCTGAGCTTTCAACACCTGGAGGGTAATGGCTGCCTGAACACTCACCTTCAACGTCCCCTTCGGAGGTGAGATCGGCAGGTTCACGTTCATGTAAAACTGTTGTAAATGGTGTCAGCGTGATGTCACGCCACTGCCCGATAAACATTCACTGAGGGGAGATGTCCTGGAGTGAGTGCTCATTAATAATATGCTAATGTATTAAAAGGCATGTTTCATGTTACTCTGCTGTCGAGGCGGCTGAAAATTGGAAATTGCGATTTCGTCGGAGAGATTTGTGTTTCCTGATTCACTCCAGATTTTGAGCCTATGTCACCAATCCCGTGCAAGGCTAGAGTGGGCTCAGAATCATCCCCATGGCACTGCAGAAGTATGTTGCAAATTGCTGTTAGTTACAATCCACACTGAAAACAAAATGGACAGCCAGAGGTCAGGGATGCAAAAACGGACAGTTTTATTAAAGTGAGTATTTTATTTGTAAAGTGCCATGTTTTAAAACAAATACATTTAAACAGTCTTGTGAAATAGAAACTGAGATGTCTAAAATGTTTACAGCTGCTGTATGTACTGGCACTGGATCAAGAATACAAGATAAGAACTTCATTAAAAATCCATTTTTGATCTTTGAACTCCAGCATTGTTGTTTGAGCAAACCTTAGAAACGTAAATTTGTTTGGAAAGGTGCATCAATACGGCAGCATCAAAGCACAGAGATAACATCTACTGAATATGAATGGATCTGACTCAATCGCGAGTGTGCGATAAAACTGGATGCTGTTCCATCTTTGGAAAAACAACTATTGGTAGAAGGGGCAACTTGAGTATAAATCCATCTTGAGCCATTGTGTAAAAATGGTTGATTGTTAATCGGCAGCCAACTTTGCCCAATTTTTGTTTTCAATTGACTTCAATTAGAATGGTGAAATACTTAAAATATTTGGCTCCCAATTTGATCACCACAATCCTCTCCTGATAATGTCCAATATGGGTTACATTGTTACAACACTCACTGAGCAGTGGAATTCATGTCCTTCATTTTATGCAAGTGATGCTTTCCCCCTTTCTGGTCAGGGCAGGAACAGGATGGAAAATCTGCACACATCTCCGACCTCATCTTAACTCTGACCTTTTCAGGAGGCAGGTAAAGAGTCCTAACATTGCCATAAAATACTCTCTTCAGGCTGTGCAAACTTGTTCTTTATAAAAGGTCACATAGCTGTTCTATGAACATAGGTCCCAGAGTAATCTTAATGGAGGACGTAATATTCATCCTTTCATTAATGCATACTCAGTTTCTCTCATTCACTAGTTTAAATATAAATCAAATTACTTTTTTTTAACATTATAACGGTCTGCACAATGGGAAATGTGGAACTAATGAGCTGATAGATGCCGAAAACAAACCTAAGTGGAATGCACTAACCGACAGTTATCCCCAATCTAAACACTCAATTCATAAATGGAAGACTGTGAATATTAAGATTTGTCTGGCAAAGAATACACTGTGCTCCAGAACAAAATAAATTGAACATAATAGTAGAAAAGCTAAAGTCAAAATACAGTTAATCATCTGATTTACAATCTGTTTTGATTTCTAATATTGTTAATTCAACAGTAAAACTCAAAATATACGGCAGTAGTTTATTCCCCCGCCCTTTATCCACTTTACCTATTTAAAACTGTGTATGATGTAATGTGGTATAGGCAAGGCATAATGAAAATGAAGGAAGTAATAGTAGCCGACTATGTTAGTTATGCTTCACAGTGCTGTGGTCATGGCTTGAGGTACAAGTCAGAGCTGACAATTAATTCTAACTACATTATTTTGTCTGTTCTTACTCAGGTGGCCAGTCTTGGAGATAGAGAACATATCTCTGATGACCATGTCAATGATTTAGTTCCTGTTTCTGGCTGTAACTGATAAGAGATTTTTTAAAATTCCTTTCACCTGAGATAAGCTGCCTCAGACTATCTGCACATGCTGAAAGTAATTGTGGTTACTTAGCGAGGAAGAAATAATGCAGGTTATATGTAGTCTTTTAAAACCCAGGCGATTTCATTAATTGGGTGTTTTAAATCTTGGTTTGTAAAAACATTGAGGGCGGTAATTCATTGCAGGCTTCAGGATCCTTAAGTTAATAGAGTTCTCAACCTCCGAATTGGCTGCCGCACAGCTTGCCAATAGTGGAAAGGTTCCAGTCCCAATCAGAGTGCAGACAGCACTCGAAGCTCAGCAGCCCCACCTGGAGAGTCGGGTGCTGCTGATGCAAGTCGGGGATAGAGATGGTGCCTCTACATGGAGTAACCCACGCTGGCCAATGCATCAATGTAAAATGGCCAACAAACAGAAAGGTCATGGAATCGGAGAGGAGCGGAAACCCTTCAGCCGCAATGGCTTTCATGGCCCTCTTGCTAACCGCCTCCATGGAACTAGTGACCGCCACAGGCTGTAGTTGCTGTCTCTACTTTCCCAGCATTCCCTGTCTCCAAGCCCAACAAGAAGTCTTACAACACCAGACAGGTTAAAGTCCAACAGGTTTGTTTCAAAACTGGCTTTAACGTGGTGTTGTAAGACTTCTTACTGTGCTCACCCCAGTCCAACGCCGGCATCTCCACATCCAAGCCTAACACCATAGGACAGATGTTAACCATCCATTGGCCAATCCTTCAACTATATTAATCTATCACTCTTAACTACATATATCCTTTTCTTGTGTGTGGCACCTGATCGAATGCCTTTTGGAGATCCAAATATAGTACATCGACTAGTTCCCCTTATCTACCCGACTAGTTATTTGCTCGACATGGCCACAACAGGAAAGGGAACGAAATGTAAAAACAGACAAACAATGAAGAGAAAATAAATACCCTAATGAAATTTAATCCAATGAAGTCTGATTGACCTGAAATGTTTATTTCTGTTTTTTCTCCACAGAAGCTGCCTGATCTGCTGTGAGGTTCCAGCAATTTTTTGCTTTTATTTCAGATCTCCTGTACTTGCAGAATTTTGGTTTTGAAATACTTTTCCTATTTTATGTACAATTGTATGTTAATTTTTAAAAAACAAGTATATTGCAGTTTGTGCATTCAGTAAAACATGCTTCAAATGACAGAGTGACTCAATTGTAAGTAAGAACTGAAAAAGCTGGAAATACCCAGCAGGAACTGAGGAACAAATTTAACATCCCAAATTGATGAACTTCCATCAGTGAATCAATTACTTTGTTTGGTAATTTCAAGTGTTGATAATCCTCTGGTGCTGCTTAACATCAGACAGAAGGGAAGAAGCTATAGAGGAGCAGTCATGTCCATTAATCATCCACTTATTGCCTACAAACTTGAGTCAAGCAGCCGATGGAAGAGTTTGCATGCATGCATTTCATCCTCTCATTAAAATCTCGACCAATTTTACTTTCCCCTCTTCACCTGAACTTCTGGAACTTTGTAGGTTTTCAACTGGGTAGATGTGAATTCACCCAAGTGAGGCCTTGTCCTAATTAGTCATTATTGCATCCTGACACTGGGCAGAATCTTCCCATAATTTGTCAGAGTGTTGGTTTCAGCACTAATATGGGCGTAAAGATCTCCATCTGCACAGCCAAGTTTCTCTCCAAATTCTCTGGCAACCGGAGCACAGAGACTCTGGGGGCATGGTTTGCACCATCACTCTGCCAGGACGGAGGCCTGACAGAACCAGCAACCCCAGCTCCACAGAGATTGGGATCCATCTTTAAATGATGCTCTGATCTGCATCTGAGATATACTCCACTCCCACCCTCCACGGTCATGGGTGTCCCCCCCCCGGTCAAGGGTCCCCCCCCCCCTCCCCCACCCACAAGAGCATCAGGGGAGCCATTGGCGAGAATCTCATTTTCTGACTCATGAAATGTTGGGCCTGTGTTGCCGTTTACGTGAGCGACTATCGCGGGTTCAAAATCGCCCCCACTGTGCCAACTTGCCATGCAACAGTGGGCCAGGAGTCAAACCTGATCCTTTGTTCATGCAATATCCACGCACACACTTTCAACAGAGATCACTGGCAAAGGAAGCATCCAAAGTTGCTCACCACAGTGAAAAGACAAGACATAGATGGAGGAAGGTAAATTCCAACCTGAACAATAATAAAAATAGAGAGGTGAGAATCCAAAATGGGAGAAGAGAGCAACAGTGAAACATAAAAGGTAGTGTGCAGAGGAAGGCACAAATGGAGGATTAAATCCAAACAAAATCCTCGAGATGAGCAGAAGAAGGGATCAGGGAATCCAAAGATTTATAGTTGCAATTCGGAGATTAAAAGGGTGTATGGTTACACACAATGAGCATGATCATAAAACACGGCTGTATTAACAAACCATTTTAGCATTCAAAATCAAAAATAGTGATCAAATGTAGCAATAAATGTCAGCACAAAAATACATTATTTGGCCCCTTTGCAAGAAGGGCTTAAATTTCTAAAATACGACGTTTCAGCTGTTTCACAAAACAGAAAAGCTTTAAAATAATGGAGGTTGCGCGATTGCTCTTTAAGCAGGCATGCCCGAGGTGTGCTTTGTTTTACATATAGAATCATACCATTATTCTTTTAATCTTGCAGCAACTATCTGGTGCTAAGTTTACCTGTTACTACAGAAAAGGCCCATATTTTGGTCGGTTGTTCTGAGTTATTTAATAATTTCTGGTCTCTTTCCTAACTGCTTTTGTATTTCTAAGCTATAATTTCAAAATAATTTATTGATTATTAAAATCCACTTGTTTCTATTTATAATTTAAAACATTTGCAATAAAATTATTACATTTTTTTTTGCTGAATTTAGATATGAATATTGTTCATCAGTTGTACTGGTAGAAGTAGTCGAAGGCTGTATCTTACAAAACTGTTATCACCTTAAATACACTTCAAATACTGATACAGGACACTTTAATCAATGGAAAATATTTCAATAGTAAGGCAGTTTTATTCCAAGCAGAGAGCCGAATGTTGAGAGAGCCATTTTACGAGGAGGCCTGCCTTCTCTTGTTAATGTTGTAACAGTGCCGGTGATGCATGTGATCGCGAGTTTCCTTTGTAGAACTGTATGTAGTTCATTATGAGCTGGAAAATATGGAATAAAACAAATGGGAGTTCCCAATGAGAATGGTTAATTCCAACCGTGTTCAAAATGGACATTATGTTACAGATTTCTTCTCTTTTGCTCAAGAACAGCCCAGCAATGTTCATCATAAGGAATTCCTTTCACAACCAGAAGTAGCAGATTAGAGACCCCGAAGATGTTATTTCTCGAATCTGCCTTAAACAGCTTTATAATGTTCTCTCCACTATCAGTCAGTTACCCTGGAACTGGAGATTGCATCGATGGGGAGAGACTAGGGCTAAGGGTTGAAGGTTATGCCTTTATTGCCTTTCTAATATGGACCTTGCATAACGCGAGGCTGATCCCAATCAGGCATGCAAGGCCCTCAAAATCCTGTAAATTTCTACGTAACAGCATTGTGGGAGCATCTTTACAACATGGGCTGCAGCAATTCAAGTAGCAGGCACCACCAGCTCAGAGCATAGTGCAGTTGGGCAATTAATGCTGACCCTGCCAGCGACTGTCTCATCCCAATAGGACTCCAGCATGTGAGTGCTGGCACTGATAGGGTGCAGCAATTTTTGCCTACTTTTCTTTCTCTCTGTGTCTTCAAAATCCTCCGTTCCAATTTAACTTTTACCCATGCGGTGCGTCGGCCTCCGGAAGATGTGATTCAGGTGCCTGCACAGCTCTGGAGGGGCCTCTAGTATAATGCTGAGGGTCGCCTGCATTGTGGCGGCCTGCTGCGTCCTCCACAGCATCGCACAGCAGAGGGAGCGATGTGTTGGAGGAGGAGGATAAATGGCAGGCTTTGGCTGACGAGGAGGATGTGGGTGGGCAGGACATGGAGCCCAGGCAGGCGCGGAAGGCCGCACGATGTATGCCCCAGGGCCAACGCACACTGAATGCTCTGATCACCTGCAGGTCACCGACTGCGGGGGGAACTGGCAAGGGGCATGGAGATCGCATCCCAACCATACCCTCCATCACGCGCCCCCCCAATCCCCCACTGCAAGTCCCTCCGTGATACATACCTGTCGCACTATAGAGTGGGGGCTCTGGGGTGGCAGTCACACCAGGTCTGGTCCATGGGATGGAGGATGATGACAACCCGCTTTGTGATGAGCTCTTGTGCACCACATAATTTGACAACATCTGACTCATGCCCACAGTAGCACCCACAGGATCCGTCTATTCCCTCCCTCCAACATTCAACCATTCCCCCCACCCGACAGTCAGACCAGTCCAGCCCACCGATCAGACAGAGCTCCAAGGCAGTTGTAACGGTGGCAATGTGAACGGATATATACAGATTTGTGCCATGCCGCTATAAGTAAACTATGCCCTGCGCCCATGCCAACTTAACTAGTGTCTAACATCCTGGATATACGGGCCCTAATGCTACGTCTAGGTGGTTCCCCAGACGGTACAGCAGAAGTGAAGTCGGCCTGCTGTGATTCCATCCCTGCGACTTGGGTCCCCGTTGGCGGGCGTCTTCTGGAGTGGAGTCACCGGCCATGGAGCACAGAGAGTGGCCCATCTCCATCTGGGACTGCACCATATCACCCATTGACTGTGCCATCACCTTCTGGGTTTGTGTCACATCAGCCAGTGACTGGGCCACCGTCCTCTGGCACTGGGCCAACTTATTTTGTGTCTGCGCCACTGCGCCTGGGCAATGCCTCCCATGTTTCTAGCCATGGCGTCCTGTGACTAGGCAACGCTCAGGAGCGCTGCTGCGATTTCCAGGTAGCTTTGGGACATGGTCGCCTGTGAAGTAACAACCCTGCCCTGGGCCTCGGCCAAAGCCTGCACAGAATGCCCCAGGCCTTAGGTATCCATAGCCGAAACCATCACCCACAATGTCTCCACCGCGGATGCCACCCGTGCGGTATTGGCCAGGGTGGTACGCATGGTCGGCACCACCTCCTGGTCCTGCAAGGGATTGGACTCCTCCAACCGCACCTGCAGGTCTTGGATGCTCGGCAAGAAGCCCTCATGCAGTCCCTCACTCTGCGACCGCATCTCCACTATAGATGGCAATGTTTGTTCCAGAAGCTCCAAGTGGCAGCTAATCCCTGGGGTTGGCCTGTCTCTGACCGTCCACCCCCTCAGGAGTTCCTACCTCTACCTACTGTACCGGGACAACTGAGTGGTGTGCACCAGATAGTGGGCTGGATTCTCTGACCCCCGATGCCGAAATCGCGTTTGGCGACGGGGTGCAGAATCCCCGATGGTGATGAAATCAGGGGCGGCGCCGCTTTCACGATGCTCTCGGAGTAAGCCACGCGCCATATTCCGAAAGTTGGCTGAGGCCCGCCCCGCGATGCTCCGTCCCCGACCGTCCGAGTTCCCGTCGGCGTGGGCAACGAGTGGTCTCACCCGTCGGGAACTCAGCGTGGTGGCTGCGGACTCAGTCCAGCACCACTACAGTCGGGGGAGGCCGATCCGCGGGCGGGGGCGGGGGGGCGGTCCAAGGTGTACGCGCGGGCCGAAGGGGGGGTTCACTATTTTGTGGCCCTGGTCTGTGGGCTGCATCCGCCATGAAGCACGTCGCATCCACTGCAGGCCACCGGCGTGCGCAAGCGCGGCCACGGACCCGGCAATTCTCCAGGCCGTATCGTCAGCTAGAGTCAGGAGCCTGGTTGCTGGGCAACCCCCATCCCCCTAACAGGGAAGCGGTGGCCGTTTTGCGGCAGTTTTCCTCGCGTAACACACAACCGTTTTCGCGCCAGTGTGGGGACTTAGTCTCCAGAATGGAAAATTCAGCCCAGCGTCCCCGGAATCTCGGGTCGGAGAATCGCCGGGGTGCGGCGTAAATCCCGCCCGGCTGCTCCGCAATATTCTCCGGGCCCCCAAAAATCCTGCCGACGTGAATCGCGCCGCATGCCTCGGAGAATATCGAGGGCCGGTGCAACGCAATGGGCCCTGCCCCAATTCTCCGGCCCGGATGGGCCGAAGTCCCACCGACGTGACCACAGATCACGCCGGCATAAATCAAACCACCTATTTAACTGCATCAACCAGTTGTGCTGGTTGACGCCGGCCAGCACGGAGGTAGGGGTCAGCGTGGGGCGGCCGCCGGAGAAGTGACGGCACGGCCGCAGGTGGTGGGGGGGGTCGCAGGAGATTTTGGAGAGTGCGCGCCGTGGGGGGAGGGACTTGGTATGGGAGGGGCTGGGGAGGGGCTGGGTGGTGGGGCTGGGGGAGGGGCTGGGTGGTGGGGTTGGGGAGGAGAGGGCTGGTTGGGGAGGGTGCGTGCGGGGGGGGGGGGGGGGGGGCGGGGGTTGTGGAGGGTGCGTGCCGGGGAGGAAGGGGGTCCGGGGAGGGGGGGGGGTGAGTGATGGAGATGGTGCATGCCGGGGAGGATGGGGGAGGGGGGGGGGGGGCCAGCTGGCCATGAGCCAGCTGGCAATAGTTGCGACCATGCAGCCCATGGCACCTGGCTGCAGGGGGTGGGGGGCAGTATGGGCAATGGTGACATGTCATCTATCCCCCCCACCCCTGCAGGCCATTATGTTTGGTCATTACCCAGCGATGTTGGCCGCCGTGGCGGGAGCCGCACTTCTGCATGTTACCCTGGGGGATCTGAAGCAGGAGCGTGCCAGGGAGGCGGCGGAGGCTGCCGCAGAGTAGCGTGCCGCAGGGAGGGAGGTGGCAGCCGCCCTGGCTGGAGGGCCGCCCGCACGACAGGGCAAGGAGGAGGAGGTGGTGGTGGTGACACGGTGACGGAGACGCCCGATGAGGCCCAGTGTGTACCGGCCCCGCTCGTCGTACCAGGACCTCATAGACCGGGCATGCAGGAGGGGACTCCGGATGAGCCGGGAAACCGTCGCCCATATCTGCCACCTGATAGCACACCTGGCACCGCGTGGCACTGGGGGAGGACACCCTCTCCCCCGTGGCCGTCAAGGTTGCGGTGACCCTGAACCTTTATGCCACGGGGTTATTCCAGGCGCCGAGTGGGGACCTTTCTGGCATCTTGCAGGCGTTGATGCACCGATGCATCTGTGCAGTGATGGGTGCCCTGTATGCCATTGCAGACCGCCACATCCAGTTCCCTGTGGACCAGGCCAGCCAGGATGCCCAGACAGTGGGCTTCGCTGTCGTGGCCAGGATGCCCATGGTCCAGGCAGTGCGGTCTCTCACTTGGCGCTGCGCAGTGGGTGGCCATTTTGCCGTATCTCGGGGGGGGGGGGGGGTCGTCTTTTGTGCAGTGTCGCCACGTGGTGTCAATGACGGCGCGTGCGTCTGTGACGGGTGACGCCATCGCGAATGTCGTCACGCCGCAAATATCCCATTCCCGGCCGGAGAATTCGCGATGTTTCAGGGGGCCCGATGCCGGAGTGATTTGCGCCTTTTTTGGCACCGGGTTCAGGCCATCGCATCAATTCATGGAGAATCCCTCCCCTCTTCACTAAAGTGCCCAACCGAGGTGAGTGTCTCTGAGATGTGGAGGGTGTTGGAGACAGCTGTAATTGGTCATCCTCCGACCCGAGCTCCGGGGTGTCCTGAGCTTCAACAGGGGACTGGTGTCCGAGCTGCTCTCCTTGTCAGCGCTTAGCTCAGCAGGGGGGGGCCCCGGCTGTGACAGTGGCTGGGACGGGGGATGCCAGACACCCCATCACTAGCAGCCTCGGCGATCTCCCATTCCTCCAGACCACCGACCATGTCCAGGTCCCTCTGCTCAGCCACAGTGAGGGATGCAGGTCCGGTGGTCCCCCTCCTATCTTCTCCCACTCCCGGCAGTTGTGCGCAGCTTTCTCCTGGGAGGGTGGGGGGGGGGGGGGGGGGGGGGGGGGGACAAACAACTACAGTGTTAGACAGTCCATGATGCATGTAGCCCAGGGGGTGGGTGGCTGGTGGACAGGGCACCCGGCCATGGCAGCCGGTATGGGTACCAGCATGTGGAGCACGGTGAGCATCCGGCCATCCTCCTGGTGGTGTGGGGATTATGGGTACGCAGAACGCGGGTTACTGCCAGAGGCACAGTGCTACCCACTCAATCTGGCCGCCCTGAGGAAGTCGTGTAGTTTTTTCCAGCTTTGCTGGCCCGTCCGGACGGTGTTGCCCACGGCACTCTAAGCCTCTGCCACCTGCACCCAGGCAGGCGTATGGCAGCAGCTGGCAGCCTCCTTCCTGGACCGGGGACAAGGTCCTCCTCTGCTCCTCCACCACGCCCAGCTCGTCATCTGTAAACCTCGAGGCTGCTCTCCTTGCTGCCATCTTGTTGGCTGGGATGGTGTGTGTGGGGAGTGTAGTGTATAAATGTGCTGTAGCTTGTCAGCCTCACGAGTGTGAATCGCGAAACCGGCGAATCCGGCACCGTTTCTCATTAGAATCGATTGTGTTCCACGCGGCGCCAGTGGCGTCCTTTAGAAGTGGCCAAATCGGACCAGGTGTGGTGGCAATTTTCCTGTCGTGAAAGTTCACAAATTCTGCATTGGCATCGACACTTAGTCACAGAAACGGAGAATCCCGCCCTATGTCTTTAAATAATCTCCATTCCTCTCTCTCCATACCTCTCCCTTCACCTGAGGAAGGAGCAGTGCTCCGAAAGCTCGTGTTTGAAACAAACCTGTTGGACTTTAACCTGGTGTTGTAAGACTTCTTACTGTGCTCACCCCAGTCCAACGCCGGCATCTCCACATCGTGGCTTTAAATAATCTGCTCGATCTCAATATAGTTACCAGACTTTTCAAACAGTATGACATTTTCGTGTCATTTTTGTTATCCTTGTGAATGTGTTGCTCTGGGCAATTCTTTGAATCTTTACTGTAAGATCAAAACGGTAATGGGTGTTTTTATTCTACGTGGCTAGGAATTAACATTCTTTTTTTATGCTAACTGCAGAAATATGTGAAACCATGCTGTTACCCTGCTGAGCCAGGTAAATTTGCAAAACACCAGCATCAACATAACACAGTGTGACAGGAACCTCTTGAAGCTGGAAGAGGAGAAACTCTTCATGGAATTTGATCTTCTACCCTGAAAAGAGGTGATCACGAGGTTTGCTGGAAAGTAGCTGATCTCAAGTAAAGGAGGGATCTGGTTGATTCTTACTACAGACATTCTGCAGACATAGCTTTCGACATGTGGCTTATTTGTAACATCTACATCCTTAATTTTTAAATATTTGAACAACTATTGCCACATGGTAGCTCAGTGGTTAGCACTGATGCTTCACAGCGCCAGGGACCCAGATTCAATTCCAGGCTTGGCTCACTATCTGTGCGAGTCTGCACGTTCTCCCTGTGACTGTGTGGATTTCCTGCGACTGCTCCGGTTTCCTCCCACAAGTCCCGAAAGACGTGCTGTTAGGTGAATTGGACATTCTGAATTCCCCCTCCGTGTACCCGTAGTGGCGACTCGGGGATTTTCACAGTAACTTCATTGCAGTGTTAATAAGCCTACTTGTGACACTGATAAAGATTATTATTGTCAAACTATTTTTGAGATATTTCAGCTACTTGGAACAATGCAGCAAAGCACAACAATTATATTATTAATTTTGACAACAGTAACTGTTTGATGCAATTAAACAATATTACAAGGTATCTATCCATCCTCATAACCTCACAATCTAGACTTGTCTTCGAAAGATGAGCGGAGCCATGGCGTTCCATACCACACATGATTATCTCCAGGTATGACTATTGTTCCAATTGTGAGCTTCATAAGATTATTATATATTGGCACTGTAACTTTAAACTCAGGGTGAATGAGGGGGGTCATGTGATCTGTCTGACGTCTGCCTGACAGCTACCACAGACGGACGCGGGAGAGAGATGGTCTCGAGTTGAAGAGACACAACCTGCAGCCATCTAAGAATTCTGGAAAATTCATCCTGGCATGGCCGGAGGAAGAAGAAGAATTGGAACAGACTTTGCTGTGGGTGGTGGATTTAAGAAACTCAGTGAAAACTGAAGAAAGTGCATCAGGTGGTCACTTGAAGCCCCTACTCGGCAAAAACAGGAATCCTTTAGAAGTGACGAGCAACTGTGGACTGCTTGCTATGATGCCTGTAATTCTGTGAGGCATGTAAGGTGTAATACGTATAAATGGGGAACTTTCCTGTCTGTAGTTTAAATCTCAATGGGCCGAATGGCCTCCTTCTGCACTGTAAGGTTACTATGATGCCCTGTGAACGTTAAAACCTGCCATATTTCGGGGCAGCACGGTGGCCTAGTGGTTAGCACAGCTGCCTCACGGCGCTGAGGTCCCAGGTTCGATTCTGGGTCACTGTCCGTGTGGAGTTTGCACATTCTCCCCGTGTCTGCGTGGGTTTCGCCCCCACAACCCAAAGATGTGCAGAGTAGGTGGATTGGCCATGCTAAATTGCCCCCTTAATTGGAAAAAATAATTGGATAATCCAAAATTTTTTTAAAAACCTGCCATATTTCGATCCCAGTCTTGGTCACCTAGCAACCATGTCTTTTTTTAAAATAAATTTAGAGTACCCAATTAATTTTTTCCAATTAAGGGGCAATATAGCGTTGCCAATCCACCTACCCTGCACATCTTTGGGTTGTGGGGCCGAAACCCACGCAAACACGGGGAGAATGTGCAAACTCCACACAGACAGTGACCCAGAGCCGGGATCAAACCTGGGACCTCAGCGCCGTGAGGCAGCTGTGCTGACCACTGCGCCATCATGCTGCCTTCTGGCAACCATGTCTGAGTGATGGGGAACATGTCATGCCCTCCAAGTTGAGTTTACACCTGAAATTCATTCAGTTTCTTCCTTCCTGGAGAGTGTTTATTTGGGCCAGATGCCGTTATCTGTCCTCCTGTTCTAAAGTTTGAGTCACACATGTTCTATTTCTCTCTCGTGGCTTGGTTTTTAGTTTTCCTTTCATCTGTAGTACCCAGAGCACAATTTCTAACTCTACACTTTTTTTCAAACTATTATCCTTGTTACTTTTTCCACCTGGGCTGTCCTCCTTCCCCCCCCCCCCCCCCCCCCCCCCCCCCCCCCCCAACATACTCGTTCAACATAAAAGTTGGGCGGATGGTGAACCTACCTTATTTTATATGTTGCTAAAGATGTTGTGGACCTGTTTGGTAGGAATGAGGCCGCTGTACACCAAATGCTGTGATGAAAATATTCACAATGACAATTATGAATACTAGGCCGGTGGTGATGTTGTTGAGAACATCCAGCTTGGCTTGCTTCCTGGGGTCGTTCAGATCATACTTGACTGAAAAGCAGAGTGAGAACTGTAATTAAGCAATTGTAACTGAAACACTCAACATTTATCATTAAATAATAACGGCTAGGCAAAAACGTCAAACCTTACAAATATCATTGCTATTCTTTATGGTCATCAGGTGCCATCCATGCAATTTTCAAATTGCGACTCAAATTATAGCATTAACCTTGAACACTAACAGCCAAGCTGCAATTGTTAACCATGCTTCAAGACTAACTGGATTACAGTGTTGACAAAGACTGCTCACACACATAAAGCTACCAGGTACTTTCCACTGCACATTCTTTTAAAGTGACAGTTTTGTAATATATTTTGTGGTAACAGAAAGTCTAGCTGTGGGGTGGCACGGTGGTGCAGTGGTTAGCACTGCTGCCTCACGGCGCCGAGGGCCCGGGTTCGATCCCGGCCCCGGTTCTGTGTCCATGTGGAGTTTGCACATTCTCCCCGTGTCTACGTGGGTCTGCCCTCCACAACCCAAAGATGTGCAGGCTAGGTGGATTGGACACGCTAAATTGCCTCTTAATTAGAATTTTTCTTTTAATTTTGAAAATGATAGGTGCAATAGCATATGTGGTGCCAAAATAAAACACAAAATGCACATCTGGCTTATTGCCAATGCAGGAAGAGCTTCTAATTAGAGCTACCTGTCCTTGTTTACATCATTACCTTTCAGATGGATTACGGAAAGGATGGGGAAATATCGGGCTGGATTCTCCGATCCCCGAAATCACGTTCAGCGACGGGGCGGAGAATCCTTGATGACACCCAAATCGGGGGCCACATTCGCGATGCTCTGCCCTCTGAAAAGCGGCAAATTCTAGGAGTACGCCACACGCTATATCGGCCGTTGCGGAGGGCCGATCCGGGGGGGGGGGCTTTAATCAGAGCTGTGCACATGCACGACGGACCCGGCAATTCTGCAGGCTGTATCGGCAGCTAGAGCTGGGAACTCTACGCTGCCTGCCTGCCAGCCCCCTCCCCCCACCCCAAGCAGGGAATTGGTGGTCGTTTTGCGTCAGGTTTCCTGGCGTGAAACACCACCGTTTTCACGCCAGCGTCCTGCAAATCGAGAATCCAGTTGCACTCATATAGTTCACTTTGAAATAATGTCCGCTTTGTTTCAAATTGATTATGGGACCAATCCACAGTGCTGATGCTATATCAATAAGGTCATTACTGTTGTGCTCAGTCTGCTGTGAGGCCGCAGTAAATTTATTGCTCATGAAGTAAACAAAATATCACAGTTCCAGAGATTAGAACGAGGAGTCAAATACAAGGCGCCGCTTTATTCCCGATCCCAGCTGTGGTCTGGGGAGTCGATGAGTGGGTGTTATTTTCAGCAGTGCAGTGCAAGTTGCAACCCTGCTGAAACCTGGTATTTTGAATAAATAGGCTGAATGGTCAGACAATAAAGTCTGTCACATCACTTTATGATCTATATTGTGCATGTTGCTCATCGGTTTGAAAAATAATCACGTTGCATTAATTGTCAAATGATTGCATTATTATCGAACCTCAGAGGAGTTATGCTCATTCACGTTTGTGCTTTTACAATATGCCCAGTGCCCTAATTAAACCTGCAAATTCACCACAGGAAAGACAGCTAACAACAACAAAACACAAACAATTGCTGGAAACACTCAGCACTGGGTCAAATAAATGTGATACAGAAATACTAATGTCAAGCTGTAGCATGGTGGTTAGCATAAATGCTTCACAGCTCCAGGGTCCCAGGTTCGGTTCCCGGCTGGGTCACTGTCTGTGTGGAGTCTGCACGTCCTCCCCGTGTGTGCGTGGGTTTCCTCCGGGTGCTCCGGTTTCCTCCCACAGTCCAAAGATGTGCGGGTTAGGTGGATTGGCCATGATAAATTGCCCGTAGTGTCCTAAAAAAAAGTAAGGTTAACGGGGGGGTTGTTTGGTTACGGATATCGGGTGGATACGTGGGTTTGAGTAGGGTGATCGTTGCTCGGCACAACATCGAGGGCCGGAGGGCCTGTTCTGTGCTGTACTGTTCTATACTGACTTTGCTCAAAGGCTGTTCTGTTCTCAGTGAGAAATTAACTGATGGAGAGATTATGGACATAATTAATAAAATACCAGGTGACGACTTTAAAGGTTTAACCGTCATAACTTCCAAATAGTTTTAACGGCATGACGTTTTTGTTTCTGAGGCTGAATCTCCTTGGAACATAGTTTGTCCCCTTTACAGTTGAGTACTGCCTTAAGGTCGAAAAGGTGGTGAAGTGGGCTTTATACCTCAACGCGATCATTCAGGTTGCACACAATTGATGTTTCACTGTTCAAATTCTAGCTGAATTGGCCTCCATATCTCAGATTTGAGCAGGGTTGAAGCTTACACTGAATTGCTATTAACCCTGGAAATAACACCCACTCAGTGGCCACAGCTGGGATCAGGAATAAAACGGCGCCTTGTTTTTGGCTCCTCGTTCTAATCTCTGGAAATGTGGTATTTTTATTTACTTCATTGGCAATAAATTTACTTTGGCCTCATAGCAGACTGAGCACAACATGAGTGCCTTATTGATGTAGCATCAGCACTGTGCAGTGCCCCCCCCCCCCCCCCCAAACAAATTGAAACAATGCAGACATTATGAGAAAGGAAACTTAGTGGGTGCAAGTGAGCACCATTTCCCCATGTTTTTCTTATAATACAGCAGGTACCTGAGTATAATGCAGACTGTTTTTATAACTGCTAATTCATCCATATTGGTAGGACCTTGCTTTCAGATGATTCAGAATAGAGTAAGTGTGCCTTTCATATGGAATTAATTCACAATACGGTGCTTAATATTTCCAAACAGCAGTCAATTTAGTTTCTTTTTTTTGTACTTTCACCATGAAATTGGCATCAATGAAAACTACCATTATTCAACACCCACTCCATTAGAATTGAGCTATCTCCAAATGGCTGAATGAGTAATAGACTATAAGCTCTGCAGCCCAGATGATGCCAAGTTTAATTCTTAGCTGATATCATCCAGGGTCCAGTGACCGATCTTGGCACACATGCATTGGAAGAGTAAACAATGCAAGACAGGATTCCCGCTCTGAATCACCAATAAATGTGTTGTTGGCGAGGGTGGTGGGCGTGCGGAAGAGCATTGCGTGACCAGGCACTGGCTCAGATAATGCCCTCTGTGTTCAAATTGCCTGCCAGCGCTCATATAAGTCACTTGGATCATTTTTTATCTTTGAGCTCTCTGCTTTAAGAATTTTCTAAATGGAAGGATTCACAGACTGATAAACTTTGACTTTGGTCATAATCATCTTTTTAGACCAGCTGATGAAGTGGTTCGGCGGCAGAGCAGAAGGCTTCTCAGACTCCCACAGCCCATACCATGGGTGGGGCGAGCAGGCAACTGAAAACGTGAGCATTCCTCCCAATGTCAACGCCCAATTGAGTGTCGGCGCTGCACCCTCCACTTGCCAGAACCATCAGGAGTGGGTTTTGAAGCCTGTACCTTCTGATTCCAAGGCAGGAATATTACTACTAAGGTAAAACTCAGATAATGTAGCAGAAGGTGACCACAACCTGTGGGACTGTACCCGAGAAAGGGAAAGAAGAAAAATTCAGAGGGATTAGAAATTTGGGTTTCATTGGCCCTGAGAATGCATTAAAACTCCACAGCATAACAATGAAGATATTTTCTTCTTAACAAAACCTGTGAATTTATACAAAGTCGTAATCAAATACGTGTCCGACTGGACATTATTTGTAAAAATGCTGAGTTCCTTGTTCTTTAAAAGATTTTCAAAGCACATAATTCCCAAATTTCTCTTCTACAAATTATCTTGCACCATTATCCTATACTGTAAATTGATACACTAGGAATATATATGGAGTATTAATAACAGACAAATGGACTTTTTATTCAAAATGTAATTATCTCATTGTGACTCAGCGTTAACTCACCAATGAATATCAGAAGGATGCCCACTATTATCTGAAATATGAGTGATATGCTAATGAGAATGATGAGTGGCACGTAGTAGCTGAAGCCAGACCCTTGATCAACCACTGCTTTGAGCTGGGATGCATTGGCCATCAGCAAGGCAACATCCAGCATGCTTTCTGCCGCACTCTTCTTGTTGGCATAGTGATTGAAGTTGATGGATTGACGTCGTCCCCTGTGCAGATTCTGTTGTGTGAAAAACATGTTGAGAACAAAATGAGGTTTTATGGAACAGATAAAACGTTACATTTTATGCCGTTCGACTGTAATTCCCAAAGGTCTGACTCATTCTTTATCACAAAGGTAGCCCGGTAAAGCTTTTCTCTGTGGAATATGATCCAACACACAGTGAGCACGATGTGTGCAATAGGTACTGAGGGCTCATTGCATTTTAAACTAGAGATCATTTTCTAAAGCAATTTTTATCAGTCTGAATTACCAAACTACACTTATCAGTAAAACAGAAAGGACAACTACTTGCATTTATATAGCACCTTTATAGTAACATGTTTAAAGGCACTTCACAGGAACATTATCAAACAGAATTTGACACCTGTTGCCATCCGCAAATACTTTAGAAAATCTTACATCTGTGTACATTCGCTATCTTAAAAAAAATCTTCATTCCGATTGTCACAATGTCACTTCAATATTTTCCATTATAATTCCATATTTATAATGGAAACTGCCTGTGCAAACTTGTCACAATGTAATGATACCCTCCCACCCATGATGGTTCAGCGGTGGTTCTCGACAAAGAGGCTCAAGATTCCGTGATAAAACTGGGGTGGGATTCTCCGACCCCCCGCCGGGTTGGAGAATCGCCGGGGGCCTGCGTGAATCCCGCCCCTGCCGTCTCCCGAAGTCTCCAGCACCAGAGATTTGGTGGGGGCGGGAATCGCGGCGCGCCTGTCGGCGCCCCCCCCCCCCCCCCGGCGATTCTCCGGCCCGCGATGGGCCGAAGTCCCGCTGCTGTCATGCCGGTCCCGCCGGCGGGAATCAAACCACCTACCTTACCGACGGGACCAGGTGGCGCGAGCGGGCTCTGGGGTCCTGGGGGGGGGGGGGGGGGGGGGCGCGGGCCGATTTGGCCCGGGGGGTGCCCCCACGGTGGCCTGGCCCGCGATTGGGGCCCACCCATCGGCGGGCGGGCCTGTGCCGTGGGGGCACTCTTTTCCTTCCGCGTTCCCCATAGCCTTCACGATGGCGGACACGGAAGTTACCCCCTCCCCTGCGCATGCGCGGGGATGACGTCAGCAGCTGGCGAAGTCCCTTCGGCCCCGGCTTGCGTGGCGCCAAAGGCCTATCCCGCCAGCCGGTGGGGCGCCAACCACTCCGGCGCGGGCCTAGCCCCTCAAGGTTAGGGCTTGGCCCCTAAAGGTGCGGATTTCTCCGCACCTTTGGGTCAGCCCAACGCCGGAGTGGTTCACGCCACTCCATCCCGCCGGAACCCCCTGCCCCGTAGGGTTGGGGAGAATCCCGGTCCTGGTCTGTGCAACTGGACAGTTCCATGCCAGTTTTCTGCCTGAGTCTGCCACTTTGCCAAATTCTGGTAAGAATCCACCATTAATTTTCAGTAACTGAGAAAGAATTATTAAAATAATTTTATAATTGCTAAAATTGCATTTGAACCATAGAATTTCTACAGTGCAGAAGGCCATTCGGCCCATTGAGTCTGCACGGATACTCTGATAGAGCACCCAACCTAGGTCCATTCCCCCGCCCAAGGCCTGCAACCCCGTAACCCGGCCTAACCTGTTTTGGACACGAAGGACCAATTGAGCATGGCCAATCCACCTAACCTGCACAGCTTTGGACTATGGGAGGAAACCGGAACACCCATAGGAAACCCACACAGAAAGTGCAAACTCCACACAGTCACCCAAGGCCAGAATTGAATCCGGGTCCATGGCGACGGGAGGCATCAGCACTAAGCACTGTGCCACGGTGCTACATTGTTCTAATTTATAAACATGACTGCTGAACCTCTTCTGCTTCATAAACATGGAACAATTTAAAACAATACTATTCTCAGATAGGAAAGATCATAGAAGTCAGAGAGTGTGTGGTAGTCAGTATTAGGGGTATTACGCTATCCAGGTTGATGCTGTAAGACCATTGGTGTGGGAGGTACCTGAGACAGCAAGGTCATTGGTGAAGCTTGCCTGCTGGTTCCGCCCAGTAAGGCAGAGTATAAGAGCCTGTGTCTCCCTAGCAGCTGCATTCTGTACCTGCGCTGCTGGGGGAAACATCTAGTCCAATAAAGCCTTCAATTGTCATCCAATCTCGCTTCTGGAGTCATTGATCGAGCATCAGAGTGGTGGTGGATGGCAAATATTCACCCTGGAGACCAGTTACCAGTGGCGTACCGCATGGATCAGTTCTGGGTCCTCTGTTGTTTGTGATTTTCATTCATGGCTTGGATGAGGGAGTTGAAGGGTGGTCAGTAAATTTACAGACGATACGAAGATTGGTGGAGTTGTGAGGAGGGCTGTTGTCGGCTGCAAAGAGACATAGATAGGATGCAGAGCTGGGCTGAGAAGTGGCAGATGTAGTTTAACCCTGAAAAGTGTGAGGTTGTCCATTTTGGAAGGACAAATATGAATGCGGAATACAGGGTTAACGGTAGGGTTCTTGGCAATGTGGAGGAGCAGAGTGATCTTGGGGTCTATGTTCATAGATCTTTGAAAGTTGCCACTCAAGTGGATAGAGCTGTGAAGAAGGCCTATGGTGTGCTAGCGTTCATTAGCAGAGGGATTGAATTTAAGAGCCGTGAGGTGATGATGTAGCTGTAAAAAACCTTGGTGAGGCCACATTTGGAGTACTGTGTGCAGTTCTGGTCGCCTCATTTTAGGAAGGATGTGGAAGCTTTGGAAAAGGTGCAAAGGAGATTTACCAAGATGTTGCCTGGAATGGAGAGTAGGTCTTACGAGGAAAGGTTGAGGGTGCTAGGCCTTTCCTCATTAGAACGGAGAAGGATGAGGGGAGGCTTGATAGAAGTTTATAAAATAATCAGGGGAATAGATAGAGTAGACAGAGACTTTTTCCCTGGGTAGAACAAACCATTACAAGGGGACATAAATTTAAGGTAAATGGTGGAAGATATAGGAGGGATGTCAGAGGTAGGTTCTTTACCCAGAGAGTAGTGGGGGCATGGAATGCACTGCCTGCGGAAGCAGTTGAGTTGGAAACATTAGGGACATTCAAGCGGCTATTGGATAGGTACATGGATTACAGTAGAATGATGGAGTGTAGATTAATTTGTTCTTAATCTGGGACAAAAGTTCGGCACAACATCATGGGCCGAGGGGCCTGTTCTGTGCTGTATTTTGCTATGTTCTATGATCAGCTTCGAAAGTTCACTCTGCTTGTCTGTCTGCAGATCCTGCCTGGCCGGCCGAATATTTCCAGCATTTTCTGTTTTTGTCAAGAGCTTTTCTGTGTTCATGAGGAAATATTATGTGTGGCTGGTTGACTACCCCTCTATTTAATAGCATTTTGTCCAGCGCTTCGTACTAAATATGGCAACATTTCTATCACCAAAATGTAAAATGAAATGCATCCAATATTTTAATGCCAGAACGTAAATGTCATAATTGATGAGTGCCTAACAGTCTCTTTGCACGTTTACGGTCAAGAGTTGCTGCAAATGTTTTTGCCAGAAGGATAAATGTTTAGGAAATACTTTGTTTCCTCTCGACATGAACAACAATGTTGGGTGGTTCTAATCCGAGGTCAGGAAGTATTGAGAATGCTTTAATGCACATGATGTGCTAATTAAAGATTTAGCTTTTAGGAGCAGTGCAGTGGAAATATAATTTATGTAAATATTTATATTTTTGAGGGACTAAGACTGTATATATTTTTTTACAAACAATACAGAAAATTTGTCCATTGCTATCTCTAAAAATTTCAAACAGGCAAAGACCTAAAATGACTGAATCTATGGCTTGGATTTTTCATCCATTGGGTGCAGACACTTGACATGTCCGGAGACAGATGTGAAACTCACTTTTGGCCGAAGTCAGCGGTGGCACACGGTTTCATGCTGGCTGGCCAATTCATGGGCAGCCAACTTGACACGTGCGCTGGAAAAGAATCAGCGCTGCCGGGAGGCCGTGAAGAGGGCATTTCATGCGCTTCCGAATCAACCACCAAAGTAGCGCAAAATCCTGGCTTATGTCTGTCTGTGATCTTGAACAAAAGAAGCTACCTGACTGCATTGAGGAAACTCACACATCGTTATCCCTGAAGAGCCATTAATTATCCTCAGTGGGGGCTGCGTAGACCAAATACAAATGCTATCTGCATTTCATAACATTCAATTCAACATGCATTCAATTATTTTTTAAAGTAATTTCATTCAAATCTTTTCCATTTTAACATTTGAAAAACATTACAACATGAAAATAAACTCAACGCAAAACCCCTCACCCCGGTCCCCCCAACCCACGTCCCCCCCCCCCCGCTCTCCCATCCTAACAGTTGACGGTAACAAGTTCTCCAAAATGCGGAATAAACAAATCCCATCATTTGTGGAACCCCTCATTCATTCCTCTTAGGGCAAATTTCACCTTCTCTAAATGCAGGAAGTCCATTAGATCCCCCAGCTACCCTGAGGCAGAGTGTGGAGAAGCTGACCTCCACCCCAACAAAATCCACTTGCGAGCGATCAGCAAGGCGAAGGCTAAAACATCTGCCCCGACTCCCTCCTGCCACTTTGGCAGGTCTGAAACCCCCAATATGGTCACCAGGGGACTTGGCTCCAAGTCCACATGCAAGATCGCTGATATGGTGCTGAAAGTTTCTCCAACTTTGGGCAGGACCTGAACATTGGTACATGATTATCTGAGCCCCTTCCCGCACCATTCACAAATAAACCCTACCCCCTCAAACAGCCAGCTCATCCTCAACTTCATCAGATGCACTCTGTGTACTACATACTACCTTTAGCTGTATCAACCCCAGCCTCGCACACGAGGTTGAGGCATTCATCCTCCGCAGAACCTCACAACACAACCCCTCCTCCATCATCATCCCAGCTCCTCCTCCCATTCAGCATTCATCTCCCCCCCCCCCCCCCCCCCCCCCAGAGATGCCTTATCCTCCTCCATAATCATCCCATAAATCGCCAAGATTACTTCACTCTCCAACCCCATCATCCACAACACCTTCTCCAACAATGGGGAGGAAGGTGTTACCGGAAAAGTTGGCAAGCCCTTTCTCGCAAAGTGTTGCACCTGCAAGTACCTAAAACTCTACCCACACAGGAACCCAAAATTCACCCCCAATTCCCCCAAACTTGTAAACCACCTTTCCAAAAACAAGCCCTTCATCTCCATCACCCCTCTTTCCTCCCATCCCTGAAACCTCGCATCCATTCTCCCAGATTCAAACCCCATAGTCATCGGATCGACATCAATCTCGACTCCACCCCTAACCTAAAAAGCTGCTAAAATCCATATTTTCAGCGTTGCCACCGCCACAGGACTCCCCAAATATCTACCTGGGGTAAACGGGAGTGGCACCATTGCCAGTGGCCGCAACCCCAACCTCCTACAAGAATCTGCCTCCACCCTCACCTACAAAGCCTCCGTCTCCTACTCCAACCCCACACCTACTCCCCATTTCCCTCCCGTAATAGTCTTTCAATTCTTAATGGTGCGACATTTAACAATAAAGGTGAGAAATACAAGTTCTTTGTTAAAAGACAGTTTGGAGAGGCGGGAGTCATGCGACATGGGCCTCTGGCTTGTGTAACCAGTAATATTGTCCTGCTGAACTGCAAAATTTCAGTCTGATTTTGTTCCATTTGATTATCAGCCTCTCAGACAAGTAACTCTGATTTGCTTTGGCAGTCAGGAGTCTGACATCCTAATCACATGGCCGGCGCAGCAAAATTGGCTTTGGATGATTATGGCCTCTCCACTGGGAAGCTTGTTCTTGACAAGGTGAAGGATGATGGTGATGAAGATGGAGAAAAGAGTGGGGGCGCTGACACATCCCTGCTTGATTCCAGTCTTGAAAAGGTTTTTGCCTTATTTCCACCAGTGAGGACTGTCACCTACACATCATTGTGGAGGAGTCGGAGGATGTTGATAAATTTCTCTGGACAGCCAGCCTTTGACAGGATTTTCCATAGCACTTGCCAATTGACTGAATTGGAAGCCTTGGTCAGATCGATGAAGGCCATGTAGAGTGATTGATGTTGTTCCTGGCATTTTGCTTGGAGTTGCCAAGCAATGAAAATCATGTCTGCGGTTCCACGATTTGGTCAGAAGCCACACTGGCTTTCCGGAAGGATTTCTTCAGAGACTGGGTCAAGTAACTAACATGTAAGAGGTGCAAACCAGTGATGGGAGAATTTGGCTTGTGTGGGACAGGGAAAATCACATTTGATATGATTTATTGTAGCACAAATACATTTCTTCTGTAATTGTAGTTCCTCACCGCAACTTCTTCCTACCACAGTTTCCACCAGTGATGGACATTGTGAGCACCCAAGGCAAAAGATAATGGGTGGGATTTTCCGTCAGCGGGGTTCTCCGATCTTCCGGTAGTGTATCTACTCCTGTAGGTGTCCCAGTGGCGTGAGGTGGCCACAATGGGAAATCGCATTGTCAAGTAGCTGGACGGAGAATCCCGCGGACGGTGATGACGTGCCGCTGGGGAACACACAGCTGGTGGACTGGAGAATGCCACAGAGTGACTTACTGAACATTTTCCACTGTTCAAATGGATAGTGTGAACATTTCTAATACAATCAACGCACTTTATTTGAATAATGATATTGCAAACCTTTTTAAACAGTGTAAGTTTTCTGTCAATTCAAACAATGCCCTAATTCCTAACAAATTTGGAATATTCTATACCTGTCATACTCTCCGGTCTCCATTTTGAAATTTGGGAAGAGTATCCACCTTCCACTTCAACTCAACTCACTTTATGTCAAAATGCCCCTTTTTTGTATTTTCATTAAGACCATAAGATACAGGAGCAGAATTAGACCACTCGGCCCATCGAGTCTGCTCACTATTCAATCATGGCTGATATTTTCTCATCCCCATTCTCCTGCCTTCTCCCCATAATCCCTGATCCCTTTATGAATCATGAACCTATCTATCTCTGTCTTAAAGGCACTCGGTGAATTGGCCTCCACAGCCAAAGAGGTCCACAGATTCACCACCCTCTGGCTGAAGAAATTCCTCCTCATCTCTGTTTTAAAGGACCGTCCCTTTAGTCTGAGATGATGTCCTCTGGTTCTAGTTTTTCCTCCAAGTGGAAACATCCTCTCCACGGCCACTCTATCCAGGCCTCGCAGTATCTTGTAAGTTCCAATGAGATCCCCTCTCATCCTTCTAAACTCCGAGTACAGACGCAGAATCCTCAAACGTTCCTTATATGACAAGTTCTTCATTCCAGGGATCATTCTTGTGAACCTCCTCTGGACCCTTTCCAAGGCCAGCATACCCTTCCTTAAATACGGGGCCCAAAACTGCTCACAATGCTCCAAATGTGAGCTGACCAGAGCCTTATACAGCCTCAGAAGTATATTCCTGGTCTTGTATTCTAGCCCTCTTAACATGAATACTAACATTGCATTTGACTTCTTAACTGCCAACTGAACCTGCACATTAACCTTAAGAGAATCGGGAACAAGGACTCCCAAGTCCCTGTGTGCTTCTGATTTCCTAAGCATTTCCCCATTAAGAAAATAGTCTATGCCTAAATTCCTCCTTCCAAAGTGCAGAACCTCCTTTTCCACATTGTATTTCATTTGCCACTTCATGGCCCACTCTCCTAGCCTGTCCAAATACTTCTGCAGCCCCCTTTTTTTTTAAAGTAATTTTTATTGAAAGAATTTTTTACATGAAGATATTTACCCCAACTAACTATAAAATATTACAAAATATTCCCTCTTAACAAATATCCCCCCCCCGCCCGAACTCGCGCGTGCGTTGTCCCTCCCCCCTCCCCCAAAAACAAACAAAGCAACAATCAACATCAAACATGAACTGCGAGCAAATTTGCCCGCATTTCAACCGTAAATAACCCACCACAACCGTTGTTGCCACCCCCCCCCTCCCCCTCCCCCCCCCCGGGTTGCTGCTGCTGCGACCTCTGTACCCTATCTCTGAGCCAAAAAGTCGAGGAAAGGCTGCCACCGCCTGAAGAACCCTTGTACCGACCCTCTCAGGGCGAATTTGACCCTTTCCAATTGAATAAAGCTTGCCATGTCATTAATCCAAGTTTCCACGCTTGGAGGCCTCGCGTCCTTCCACTGTATTAGTATCCTTCTTCGAGCAACTAGGGACGCAAAGGCCAGTACTCCGGCCTCTCTCGCCTCCTGTACCCCCGGCTCCACCCCAACCCCAAAGATCGCAAGTCCCCATCCTGGTTTGACCCTGGATCCCACCACCCTCGACACCGTCCTTGCCACCCCCTTCCAGAACTCCTCCAGTGCCGGACATGCCCAAAACATATGGACATGGTTCGCTGGACTTCCCGAACACCTGACACATCTGTCCTCACCCCCAAAGAACCGACTCATCCTTGTCCCCGTCATATGGGCTCTATGTAGCACCTTAAATTGAATGAGGCTAAGCCTCGCACACGAGGAGGAAGAATTAACCCTCTACAGGGCATCAGCCCATGTCCCATCCTCTATCTGTTCTCCCAGCTCCCCCTCCCACTTGGCTTTCAGCTCCTCTACTGATGCCTCCTCCGCCTCCTGCATTACTTTGTAGATGTCCGATATCCTCCCCCCTCCGACCCAGACCCCCGAGAGCACCCTATCACTCGCCCCCCTACTGGGGAGCAAGGGAAACCCTTCCACCTGGCGTCTAGCAAATGTCTTCACCTGCAAATGTCTAAACATGTTTCCCGGGGGGAGCCCGAATTTCTCCTCCAGCTCTCTCAGGCTCGCAAACCTCCCATCTACAAACAGATCCTTCAGCTGCCTGATGCCCACCCTGTGCCAGCTCTGAAATCCCCCGTCCATGTTCCCCGGGATGAATCTATGGTTCCCTCTTAACGGTGCCTCCATCAGACCTCCCACTTCCCCCCTGTGTCGCCTCCACTGCCCCCAGATCTTGAGGGTGGCCGCCACCACCGGGCTCGTGGTGTACCTCGTGGGAGGGAGCAGCCATGGCGCCGTTACTAGGGCCCCCAGGCTTATGTTGCCACAAGACGCCCTCTCCATTCGTTTCCAAGCTGCCCCCTCCCCTTCCATCATCCACTTGCGCACCATTGATACATTTGCCGCCCAGTAATACCCCGAAAGATTGGGTAATGCCAGCCCTCCACTATCCCTACTCCACTCCAAGAAGACCCTCCTCACCCTTGGGGTGCCGTGCGTCCACACGTAGCTCATGATGCTACTCGTCACCTTTTTGAAGAAGGCCCTAGGGAGGAAGATGGGCAAGCACTGAAATAAAAACAAAAACCTCGGGAGGACCGTCATTTTAACGGACTGCACTCTGCCCGCCAGCGACAGCGGCACCATGTCCCACCTTTTAAATTCCTCCTCCATCTGTTCCACCAGCCTGGAGAAGTTCAGCTTGTGGAGAGTCCCCCAGTTCCTTGCCACCTGCACCCCTAAATATCTAAAACTCTTTCCTGCTCTCTTAAACGGGAGTCTCCCGATTCCCTCTTCCTGGTCCCCTGGGTGTATCACAAATACCTCACTCTTGCCCAAGTTTAGCTTGTATCCCGAAAAGTCCCCAAATTCTGCTAGCAGTTCCATCACCTCCGGCATTCCCCCTTCTGGGTCTGCCACGTATAGCAGCAGGTCGTCCGCGTATAGCGATACCCGGTGCTCCTCCCCGCCCCTTGTCAGCCCTCTCCACCCCCCTGAGCCCCTCAGTGCCATCGCCAACGGTTCAATTGCCAGTGCGAAGAGCGGGGGGGACAAGGGGCACCCCTGTCTGGTCCCCCGGTGGAGCCCAAAATACTCCGATCTCCTACCATTCGTCACTACACTTGCCGTCGGGGCCGAATAGAGCAGCTTCACCCATTTAATAAATCCCTCCCCAAATCCAAACCGTTCCAGCGTCTCCCACAGGTACTTCCACTCCACCCTATCAAATGCTTTCTCCGCGTCCAATGCCACCACTATCTCCGCCTCACCCTCCACTGCCGGCATCATGATGACGTTTAGCAGTCTCCGCACGTTCGTATTAAGCTGCCGCCCTTTCACAAAACCCGTCTGGTCCTCGTGTATCACCCCTGGCACACAATCCTCTATCCTGGTAGCCAGGATCTTTGCCAGCAACTTGGCGTCCACATTCAGGAGCGAGATAGGCCTATATGACCCACACTGCAGGGGGTCCTTGTCCCGCTTCAAGATCAGAGAGATCAGTGCCTGCGACATTGTCGGGGGCAGAGCCCCCCCCTCCTATGCCTCGTTGAAGGCTCGTACCAGCACAGGGCCCACCAAATCCGCATATTTTTTGTAAAATTCCACCGGGAACCCGTCTGGCCCCGGCGCCTTCCCCGTCTGCATATGCCCAATCCCCTTGACTAGCTCCTCTAACCCTATCGGCGCCCCCAGCCCCTCTACCAGCTCCTCTTGGACCTTGGGGAACCTCAATTTGTTCAAGAAGCCCTCCATCCCCCCTCCCCTCGTCGGCGGCTCTGACCGATACAGCTCCTCATAGAAGTCTCTGAAGACCCCATTTACTTCTGGCCCCTTCTGCACTACGTTCCCACCCCTCTCCCTCACTCCCCCAATTTCTCTAGCCGCATCCCGCTTGCGGAGCTGATGCGCCAGCATCCTACTCGCCTTCTCCCCATACTCATAAATCGCGCCCTGCGCCCTTCTCCACTGTGTCTCTGCCTTTCTGGTGGTCAACAGGTCGAACTTAGCCTGCAAACTGCGCCGTTCCCCCAACAGCCCCTCCTCTGGTGCCTCCGCATATCAGGCCCCCTGCCTCCAGGTCCGGAATGAGGCCCAGTAGGCGCCTCATGAAGCCAGCGTCGTCCCAATTCGGGGCATACACATTAACCATCACCACTTTCTCCCCCTGTAGCCTACCCTTCACCATGACATATCTACCCTCTTTATCCGCCACCACCTCCGCCGCCACAAACGACACCCTCTTCCCTACCAGGATCGCCACCCCCCGGTTCTTTGCGTCCAGTCCTGAGTGGAACACCTGTCCCACCCACCCCCTTCTCAGGCGGACCTGGTCCGCCACCTTCAAATGGGTCTCTTGTAGCATTGCTACATCCGCCTTCAGTCCCTTCAAATGCGAGATTACTCTCGTTCTCTTGACCGGCCCATTCAGCCCCCTCACATTCCAAGTGATCAGCCGGGTCGAAGGGCAGCCCGCCCCTCTCCCCTGCCGACTAGCCATATCCTGTCACCTGCTCGCCCCGAGTCAGCCCTCCCCTTCTGACCCGCTCCCCATGGCGATGGCGCCCTCCCCCCACCCCTCCGGTCCTCAACTTCTCCTCCCTGGCCTTTTCAGCAGCAACCCGGTAGCCCCCCCCCTTCCCCCCTCCCCCTTCCCCCACCCCCCTCCCCCCCCAGGCTAGGACCCTTCCTAGCCGCGATGCACCCTCCATAGTACTTCCGTAAGTCAGCTGGTTTACGCTGACCCGGCTGCCCCTGCCACAATCCGACTCCTCCCGGCATGGGGGACATCCCCCCCCTTACCACCCCTCCTTGACCCCGCTCCAGCGCGGGAAAGGGAGCCATTGCTGACCACGCCCCTTCCTCCCACCCTCCTCCCTCCTCTGCCCCGCGCGCGGGAAACCAGAGGAAAGCCCGCGCTTTCGCCCTGCCACTCCCCACCCCTCCATCTTCAGTTCCACCCCCGTCCCCGATCCCACACCGATAAAATAAATTTTAAAAACCCCACAAGAAACACATACCCCCGGCACTCCCCCCCCCACCCCGCCCCCCCAACATAACATTATAAATAACAGAAAAAAGAAAAAAACTGGTAGTGAGAAAAAAAAGGGTCCAAAAATACAGCCAAGTGAAAATCCAACCAAAAGAAAGCCACGTGTCCAGCTTAAAGTACCAGAGCGGCAACGACCGCCAAGTATCCCCTGGTTCTAGTTCGAGTCCAGCTTTTCTTCCTGGACAAAGGCCCACGCCTCCTCCGGGGACTCGAAATAGTGGTGCTGGTCCTTATAGGTCACCCACAAGCGCGCTGGCTGCAGCATCCCGAATCTGATTCTCTTGGCATGCAGCACCGCCTTCGTCCGGTTGAACCGGGCCCGCCGCTTTGCCACCTCCGCACTCCAGTCCTGCTAGATCCTCACCATCGAGTTCTCCCATTTGCTGCTCCTCTCTCTCTTGGCCCACCTCAGCACCCTCTCCCGGTCACTGAATCGCTGGAACCGAACCAGCACCGCCCTCGGGGGTTCGTTTGCTCTTGGCTTCCTGGCCATTACTCTGTAGGCCTCCTCCAGTTCCAGGGGCGAAGGGACGGCCCCTGCCCCCATCAGTGAGCCCAGCATTTCTGCCACATACCTCGGGAGGTCCAACCCCTCCAGCCCTTCTGCCAGGCCCAGGATCCTCAGGTTTTTCCGCCTCATGTGGGTATCCATCTCCTCCAGTCGGTTTTGCCATTTCAGGTGGAGTGCCTCGTGCACCTCCACCTTTCCCACGAGGACCGTGGCCTCCTCCTCCCTCACCGCCATCTCCTGCTGCAGCTCCCGAATTGACGCCTCTTGGGTCGCCTGGGCTCCCATCAGCCTGGTGGTCGTCGCGTTCATCGACTCCAGCAGCTCCACTTTCAGCTCCGTGAAGAAGCGCAGGAGAACGGCCTGCTGCTCCTCCGCCCATTTCCTCCAGTCCTCGGGTGCGCCGCCGGCCGCCATTTTGGGTTTCTTCCCCCGCTTTTTTCGGGGAGCTGCTGCCGCTTTTTTTTCTGCCCCACTTCGGGTGATGACCATAAATTTTGCAGGGTTCTCCTCTGGGAACCTTCCCCCACCGGGAATCGTCGTTCCAGCGCCGTTAGGGGCCCTCCAATCGGCCCGAAAAAACCTTCCTCGCAGGAGCAGCCAAACGTGCGACTTAGCTGGTCATAGCCGCAACCGGAAGTCCTTCTGCAGCCCCCTTGCTTCCTCAATACTACCTGTCCCTCTACAGATCTTTGTATCATCTGCAGACCTAGCAACAGTGCCTTCAGTTCCTTCTTCCAGATCATTAATGTAAGCTGCCAACGTGAATTGCTACAAAAATAGAAATGTACAACAGTTTAGCCTTTTTACTGAGCTTTTCTCTCAACAGTTTATGGTGACTGTCAGAGTTTACTGAATTGGTGCAGCAGTTTCTTGCTTTAAACCCTGTGGATTGGCAGACTTGAGAATGCTCTTGTGTGACGACACATTCACCTGAGCTAAGATATACACAAGAAGAAAATTGCTGCACCTTTAACGTTGTCAATTATATTCAATAATACCTTCTACTTAACCTTAAACTGTAGATGTCCTAAGTAGCCAAGCAGAAATTCCACAAAGACGTGTGCCTCTTCAAAGTTCCCATTCAGGACCCAGGCAGTACATTTGATGTCCAAACAAAATAAAAACCCACCATACAAATACGTGTACTGTAGAAACTGGAAGCATGCAGACCACTTGCTGTGATGCATCCAAGTCCATGCCATTTTCTACACAAACAATTTCTAACAAGATATTATTGATTTTACAATAAAATGCAGATTATTGGAAGGAGTTCAAATTCCAGTTTGAACTGATTTCTACCTCATCAATTAGTGGGCATGAGTTTTCATCTCCTGGCCTGAGCAAGTAGGTACCATGTCATATAGTGGACAGTTAATTTGGACCAGACCGTCCCACTTTCCTAAATGAAGTGAATAAGATAGATGTGGGAAGGAAGAAAAGAGAATACAGAGTCTAGGTACAGTAGCATATTCGGGGAAGAGGACAAATAGAAGTACGAGGAGTAATACAAATACGTGCTTGCAAAAACCCCATTCCTCAACTAATATACAAACAATACACAATACAGATTGCTCAGCTAAATTTTGATGAAAGTGAAAACTATTCTGGGTGACTGCTCATTTCATGGAAATAACACAACTTATTTGTGTTGAAACCGAGCCACGGAAAGACTGACACAAGTGGGAAGTCCCTATTGGTGACTGAGGTTATCTTATCCGGCCACAGGACAAACACAGAAGTTTACCCAAGTTGTTTATTGAAATTTAACTTCAGGAATACGTCCACGATAGCCGCAAATAGAAACTGTTATGCCAGTGAAAAGGCAACCAGCTTATTGCATGAAGACACCGCCAGCCTGTTCAGTGGTGGCAAAATGGCAATAGTGGGTCCATGTGGATCTACCATTGCAGACAAGATTGGTATGATCTTTTTAATTATTCAATCCTCACTCAAGAGTTAGAGACAGTCCAAGGTATCCTGCAGCTCTGAAGCCAACAGCACTAAATTCAAATTAAGTGTTTCTGTTCACAGAAAAAGAAAGTGTTCAGCTTTCTTGATGCCGCCTCTTCCAGTTTACAAGACATTTACACAAAATTAATGGATTAGTTGAATTGTTATGTTTCTATGATTCTCAATGGTTAATGGGTTTGCTGTGACTTCTCTACAGCCTAATTGGAGGTAAGACTGAAGTTACTGCTTTGGACTCAGCAGAACACCACTACCCACAAGTTCCCCTTCAGTCACACACCATCCTGACTTGGAACTATATTGCCTTCACTGCCGTGGAGTCAAAATCAAAATTCTGGAACTCCATTCGTAAAAGCACTGTGGTTGTATCTACACCACATGGATTGCAGCGGTTCAAGTTGGCTCACCACTACCTTTTCAAGGGCAATTAGGGGTGGTCAATAAATGCTGGGCTTGCCAGCAAAGTCCACATTCCATGAAAAAATAAAATACTTGGATTCCCATAACTTCCTGCGCCAAGAGTCACTCGGGAGGATTTCAATTACAATGGGGGGGGGGGAAACCAGAGCGTTAGCTGAGAAGGTGTAATAACTGAAGGGGAAATAGAGAACAAAAATAAGAGAACAACATCACACTGCCTGCTCAAACGCAGTGGTTTGAAGTGTATTTGTTTCAACGTCAGAAGTATAGCAGGTAAGGCAGATGAACTTAGAGCACTTATTAGTACTTGGAACTATAACGTTGTGGCTATCAGAGAAACATTGTTAAAGAAAGGGCAGGATTGACAGCTGAATGATGGAGGATATAGGTGCTTCAGGAGAGATAGAGGGGGATGTAAAGAGGGTGGGGAGCAGCATTACTGTTTAAGGAGAATATTATAGCCATACTGTGGGAGGACACCTCGGTGGTCTCATAAAATAGGGCAATCTGGGTAGAGCTCAGGAACAGGAAGGGGGCAATCACAATGTTGGGCGTTTATTACAGGGAGAGATAGAGGAGCAGATAGGTAGAGAGATTTTGGATAGGCGCAAAAGTAACAGGTTGTTGTGATAGCGGATTTTAACTTCCCCTATATTGACTGGGACTCGCTTAATGCTAGTGGCTTGAATGGGGCAGAATTGTATCTAGGAAGGCTTCTTGATGCAATATGTAGATAGTCCAACTAGGCAAGAGGCAGTACTAGACCTGATATTAGGGATGAGCCTGGACAGATGGTTGAGTTTCAGTAGGGGAACATTTTGGGTGGGATTCTCAAAAAATGGGGCTATGTCCCCATGCCGGCGGGAAAACGGGCGCCAACGTCTCCGGCGTCAATGGCCCCCGAAAGTGAGGAATTCTCACCTTTCTAGGAGGCAAGGTTGCCGTCGGAGTCGTCCCCGCAGCTCCAGCCGGTGCCAAAGGTGCGCGGAACGGCCAGCGTGATCTCGCGCATGCGCGTACTGGCTGCCGTATTTCCACGCATGTGCGGGGTTTACCTTCTCTGCGCTGGCCGCCGGGAAATATGGCCGAGCCCACAGGGCCTGGCGTGGAGGAAAGAAGGAAGAAAGAACCAGCCCTCCCGCAGATCGGTAGGCCCCGATCGCAGGCCAGGCCACCTTGGCCCCGCCCCCCAGGACCGTCCCTGCACACTTACCTGCCAGATCCTGCCATGTGTGAGGTGAGTAATTCACGCCTGCGGGACTGGGCAAAACTTTACGGCCACGAGGCCCATCGTGGCCCGGAAAATCGGGGGGACCGCTGTCAAAGACCCCCAACCGGCATGGCAGGATTCCCGCCGGCCCCCGAAAAACGTCGCCGGAGAATAGAGCAGGTGGCGGCAGGGTGGGATTCGCGCCTCCCACGGGATTCTCCGACCCAGCGCAGGATCGGAGAATCCCGGCCTTTGCGAGTAGTGACCACAATTTTGTCAGTTTTAGGGTACTTTTGGATCGGGATGAGGGTAACCCTCGCATGAAGGTACTAAACTGGGGAAAGGCAAATTACGATAACGTTATACAGGAAGTGAAGAATTTGGATTGGATGCAGCTATTGGAGGGTAAATCAACATCGGATATGTGGAAGCCTTTCAAGCGACAGTTGATTAGAATTCAGAAAAGTCACGTTCCTGAGAGAACGAAGTACGGGAAGTTCAGGGAGCCTTGGATAACAAGAGGATTTTAAAGACACAGAGAGAAAGAAAAGTAGGCAAAAATTGCTGCACCCTATCAGTGCCAGCGCTCACATGCTGGAGTCCTATTGGGATGAGACAGTCGCAGGCAGGGCCAGCATTAATTGCCCAACTGCATTATGCTCTGAGCTGGTGGTGCCTGCTACTTGAATTGCTGCAGCCCATATTGTAAAGATGCTCCCACAATGCTGTTACGTAGAATTTTAGCTGGGGCTGTTTAGCACAGGGCTAAATCGCTGGCTTTGAAAGCAGACCAAGGCAGGCCAGCAGCACGGTTCAATTCCCGTATCAGCCTCCCCGAACAGGTGCCAGAATGTGGCGACTAGGGGATTTTCACAGTAACTTTATTTGAAGCCTTGTGACAATTGTGACAATAAGCCATTTTCATTTACAGGATTTTGAGGGTCTGATTGGGATCAGCCTCGTGTTATGCAAGGTCCATATTAGAAAGTCAGTAAAGGCATAACCTTCAACCCTTAGCCCTAGTCTCTCCCCATTGATGCAATCTCCAGTTCCAGGGTAACTGACTGATAGTGGAGAGAGTCATTTCTTTGCCACCTTGTTCTCCAGAAATTAAATTCTCCCAACACAAGTTGATGTTCTTGCCACATCAGGCTTGGCGACATGGTAGTACAGTGGTTAGCAAAGTTGCTTCACAGCTCCAGGGTCCCAGGTTTGATTCCCAGCTTGGGTCACTGTCTGTGCGGAGTCTGCACGTTCTCCCCGTGTCAACATGAGTTTCCTCCGGGTGCTCCGGTTTCCTCCCATGGTCCAAAGATGAGCAGGTTAGGTTGATTGGCTCTGCTAAATTGCCCTTAGTTTCCAAAATGGTTGGGTGGGGTTTCTTGGTTAAGGGGATAGGTTGGGCCGGTGCAGACGTAATGGGCCAAATGGCCTCTTTCTGCACTGTAAATTCTATGAAACAAGGGATATTGTGAACCTCGTCAAAACGAAAAAAGGCTGATGTACAGTCTAGAAGGTTGGGGACATTAAAAACCCTTGAGGAGTATAAAGAAAGTCGGAAGGTACTTAAGCAGGAAATTAGGAGGGCTAGGAGGAGTATGAAAAGTCCTTGGCAAGTAAGATTAAGGTGAATCCCATAAGTTTTTTATTCTTATGTAAAAGGCAAGAGGATAGCCAAAGAAAGGATTGGACCACTTGACAGTGGGGAAATCTATGCTTTGAGCCAGAAGAAATGGGCGAGGTGGTAAATTAGTACTTTGCATCAGTGCTTCACTTTGTGGAAGATGATTCTTGGGTAGGGTATGTAGACAGTCTGGTTCATGTTAACATCGAAAAGGAGGAAGTATTGGGTGTTTTAAAAGACATTAAGGTAGTTCCATCGCCTGGGCCGGATGGGATTTACCCCAGAATACTGAGGGAAGCAAAGGTGGAAATTGCTGGGACCTTGACTGGCATCGTTGTATCCTCATTGGCTGCAGGTGAGATTGCAGAGGACTCAAGAATAGCTAATGCAGTACCGCTGTTTAAGAAAGGGAGCAGCGATAATCCATGAAACTATAGGCCGGTGAGCCTCACGTTAGCAGCAGGCAAATTATTCGAGAGAATTCTCAAGGATAGGAATTATACCCATTTGGAAACAAATGGACTCATTAGCGATAGCATGGTTTTGTGAAGGGGCGGTCGTGCCTCACAAAATTGATTGAGTTTTTTGAGGAGGTGACAAAGATGATTGATGGGGAGGGCGATGGACATTGTTTATATGTACTTCAGTAAAGCCTTTAACAATGTGCCTCATGGCAGACTGGTACAAAAGGTGAAGTCACACGGGATCAGAGGTGAGGTGGCAAGCTGGATACAGAACTGGCTCGGTCACAAAAGGAGTAGACGGGTGTTTTTCTGAATGGAAGGTTGTGACTAGTGGTGTTCCACAGGGATCGGTGCTGGGACCTCTGTTGTTTGTAGTGTACATAAACGATTTGGAGGAAAATGTAGTTGGTCTGATTAGCAAGTTCGCGGATGACACCAAGGTTGGTGGAGTGGCAGATAGTGTTGAGGATTGTCAGAGGATATAGCAGGTCATAGATAGACTGGAGACTTGGGCAGAGAAATGGCAAATGGAGTTTAATCCAGAAAATTGTGAGGTAATACATTTTGGTAGGTCTAACGTAGAGGGGAAATATACAGTAAATGGCACAACTCTTAGGAATATAGAAAGTCATGGAGATCTGGGCGTGCAGGTCCACAGATCTTTGAAAGTGGCAACACAAGTGGATTATGTAGTCAAGAGAGCATACGGAATGATTGCCTTCATTGGAATTGGGCATCAAGTATAAAAACTGGCAAGTCATACTACAGTTGTATAGAACCTTGATAAGGCTGCACTTGGAATATTGCGTGCAATTCTGGTCACCACACTACTAGAAGGATGCGGAGGCTTTGGAGAGGGTGTAGTGGAGGTTTACCATGCAGAGAGGCTGAATAGACTCGGATTGTTTTCATTAGAACAACGGATTGAGGGATGACCTGATAGATTATGAGGGGCATGGATGGAGTGGATGGGCAGGCACTCTTTCCCAGGGTGGAGGGGTCAGTCACCAGGGCGCATAGGTTTAAGGTCCGTGGGGCAAAGTTTAGAGGAGATGTGCGAGGTAGGTCTTTTACACAGGTGGTGAGTGCCTGGAACGCGTTGCCAGGGGAGGTTGTGGAAGCAGATATCTTAACGGCATTCAAAAGGCATCTTGACAAATACATGGGTAGGATGAGTATAGAGGGGTATGGCGCTAGGAAGTGCTGAGTGTTTTGGCCAAGGGTGTTATGCGGTACAGGCCAAAGGGCCTTTTCTTGTGCTGTACTGTTCTTTGTTCAAACAAAGCCACTATTGGTAAAAGGGAGTAAGGACATTGGAGTTCTAACAAACATAAATGTGTCCAGCAAAAAAGATTTAAATTCCAAAGCTAATTCATGGGATCAGAGTTTCCATCGGCACAATATGCTTTTCAAATGTTCTATATTGCATACACTCTCTGGATAATTCAGATTAGGTTTTCATTTTTCTTTTTCGATTTTTGATTTTGTATAAATAAGCTATAATATATTTATTAATGTTTATTTATCAATTAACAAGAGCCAAAAATGTGCTGAATAAAGTACAAAAGCAATTAGATGCAACATCCAACAATAAATCAACCCCAACCTTTCTGGCAGTTTGATTTCCCAAAGCAGTTGTCAAGCGGGTTTACCAATTTGTGCTAAATTAGAACAGTTAGTGTCCACATCACTAGGAAACCAGGTTAGACAGACATCAATTGTAGAGAGAGAGGCCTTTACTTCATTTAGTCTGAATAGATGATTAAAATACACATTCCCAGATATTAAACTGGTGCATGCAAATCTGCTACATCACCTGTCCAATCTGAGGTTGAATATTTTGGGCCGATTCAGCAGTCTCTGTGGTGATGGGGTAGGGAAATGAAGACGTAACTTGTGCCTAAAGAAGCTGAGAGGGGATACACTTCTTTTACACTTTCCTTCCTCCCTTTATGTTCAGAGAATCAGAGAAAAATACAGTACAAAAGAGGCTGTTCGCCCCATCAAGTCCGCACCGCTGCATGAAAGGCACCTGATCTGCCAATCCTAATCCCATTTGCCAGCATTTGGCCCATAGCCTCGAATGTTATGATGTGCCAAGTGCTCATCTAGGTACTTTTTAAAGGATGTGAGGCAATCCGCCTCTCCCACCCTCCCAGGCAGTGCGTTCCAGACCGTCACCACCCACTGGGTAAAAAAGCTTTTCCTCAAATCCCCCCTGAACCACCTGCCCCTCATCTTGAACTTGTGTCCCCTTGTAACCAACCTTTCAACTAAGGAGAACAGCTGTTCCCTGTCCACCCCCCTCATAACCTTGGACACCTCGATCAGGTCGCCCCTCAGTCTTCTCTGCTCCAGTGGAAACAACCCAAGCCTATCCAACTTCTCTTCATAATTTAAATGTTCCATCCCAGGCAACATCCTAGTAAAACGCCTCTGCACCCCCTCCAGTGCAATCACATCCTTCCTATAATGTGGCGACCAGAACTGCACACAGTACTCCAGCTGTGGACTCACCAATGTTCGATATAACTCCAACATGACTTCCTTGCTTTTGTAAAGTAACATATGGGCTGCACGGTAGCATGGTGGTTAGCATAAATGCTTCACAGCTCCAGGGTCCCAGGTTCGATTCCCAGCTGGGTCACTGTCTGTGCGGAGTCTGCACGTCCTCCCCGTGTGTGCGTGGGTTTCCTCCGGGTGCTCCGGTTTCCTCCCACAATCCAAAGATGTGCGGGTTAGGTGGATTGGCCATGCTAAATTGCCCGTGGTGTCCTAAAAAGTAAGGTTAAGGGGGGGGTTGTTGGGTTACGGGTATAGGGTGGATACGTGGGTTTGAGTAGGGTGATCATTGCTCGGCACAACATCGAGGGCCGAAGGGCCTGTTCTGTGCTGTACTGTTCTATGTTCTATTGTAATCTATGCCATGATTGATAAAGGCAAGTGCCTTTTTCCAGGTAACATTTCTGGCCAGACTCTTTCTCTCTGTTTGAAAGAAACCATATGAGTTTAAACAGCCTCAGTGGGCACACACCTATGTGGTCAACTTATTATTTTCCCTGGATGTATGGAGTAAAAAAAAATCGATTCTCTGATATTAACGTACCTCACGACCTACATTAATACAATTAATGATAATTCTAGAACATATTTACTTTTGTACATTCAACTCTTTATCACTTTAGAACACATATGAAACTCTTCCCTCAAGACTTAGTTTTGGAATTTAAGTATTTTTGTTTCACACATTCATGTTCTTAAGAACTCTGAATGCCCTAACTTCCTTTAGCATTACTGCCTTGTGGTATCCATTAGCAACAGGCCCAAAGGAAATGAGGCCTCTTTAAATTCTAAAGCTATCATGAATGGTTGATTAGTTTTAAGTATCTGTTGAATCATAGAATTTCATAGAATTTACTGTGCAGTGCTGGTTCTCATTGTGTTCCTGGTGTATTTGTAGACTTGGAATTTCAATAAAGAACATATAAACAATAGTCTAAATATTATTATATGAGAGATTTTCTTGGTTTACTTGTCAAAGATGGAAACAAGCCCAGACTTTGGAGAGATCAACTCGTTTATAAGTAGGTTAAAAATAGGTCCCCTTGAAGGGCAGTGTTAAAACCTCCACAAGACCAAAGGGGACAACCTCATTGATCTCCCCCTTACTTGTGGAGTACGAGCTCCTCCACTGAGGGGCAGAGGCCCAACAGCGGGCTCATTAATTCCTCGAGTTAAAAGCATGCCCAGGAAGGAGCCAGTATCTCGGGATGGTCCTAGCTGGGACTTGGACTGTTGCTTAGTTACTGTATTTCCTAGCTGTGAGTAGGAAATAAACCACCTTTTCGGGACTCATCATTGACTACAATTGGCAGATAAATACCATGCTTATTCAGTAGCTACTTCATGCAATACAGAAGAAAGTTGATAAAAGCTGCAAGCACGGGACACTATATTGAGAGAATGAAATACCCCCCCAAGGATAGAGATAAATCTGAGACATATGCAGAAAGAGTAAAAGAGAAATTGTAGTTAAGCAGCATTTGCCTGAGAGTGAAAAATAATCAAAGACAAATATGGAAAATCAACAGACATCTCACAGAGCATAACATCTAGTCTGGCACCCCTTGGTTCACAGACATTGGTTAATTCTATGTGGGTAGTCCAGAATTAAGAAAGCAGTACGACAAGCGTCAACTCATTTCTCGGAATGAGATTATTAAGGGGAAGCCACTGTAGTTCATGTTACTGGGATCAATATGATTTGTCTGAATTCTAGCCCATCCCGTGTTTCTTTTCGGCATCTCCATTGAAAGCGCCTTGCCAAAATTTCTGCAATGATGCAAGGGCACTTTTGGCAGCAAGTAAACTGCTAAGTTCATCCGACTGTATAACTTTGGACTGTTCTGAATTCAGAGACAAAGAGGTTTTCTGCAAACCATGAAACAGGGTTACAGAATTCTATTACTTAGATCACTAAGCATTGACATTTAAAGGTAGGGAATTCTTCGCAAAGAATTGTGGAATACAATGTTCTTTTTGATTTGAGGACTTAAACTTTCATTATGCCTTCCCAAATCCTCCCTCATCAACCTTTTTCCAGTTCAGATGGGAGCAGGAACAGAAAGCTACTCCAGATTACTTCCAGGTAACTTCTCATCATTTTCTAGGAACCAGTCCCCTGGGAGACGAATGTACCCATGGAAAGATGGGGAGTCATTTTGTAACAACATTTAAATGTGGGAAATGTAGCTTCTGCCATATTCTTCAAACGCAGAGCACAGGGGCTGTCTGTTAACGTGTTTGGTGCTCAAGGGTTCGCGGCTGAGTCCTCAGCACATAAAGCCTGTAAAATTGTAGGTCCCAACATCAGGAGAAACTATGTTATGGACTATTCACTGACTGTCTGTGTGTCGACTCACCTGAGGCCTGGAAAACCTCTTCACTCAGTCTGTCTGCCATGTGTAATTGACTACAAGGCCAGAACAGGGAGCCAGCAAGAGGGATGCAGTATCTCCCGGCTATCCTACAGGAGCAACACCCTAACCAAGGTGAAGGTGGCTCCCTCTTACTTTGTTTCACATTGCCATGGGAAAGAGGCCAAAGAATGCCATTTTCGAGATCAGGTTACAGACTGCTCTACAAATCAATGAATATCACAGGCAGACAGACAACAGTTTTGTATGGCTTTCAGAGACAAGAGTCTGCCTGTGGCTTTGTGAACTACCGCAGCCAGATGCAGGAGACAGGCGGACTCTAGCTGATGAGACACATCCATTAGCCTTCTACGGACTCCAGGAGATTCATCCTGGCATAGCAGGGGGTACGGAAAACCGTCAGTACAGGTTTTACTGCTGGTGGTGGAAAAAGGAACTCTCTGAAAAAGGAAGAAAGCTGTGGCAATGGCCACCAAAATTATTAAGTAGCGAAACAGGAATATGGGGACCATTTGGAAGCTGGGAGCAACTGTAGACTGTTTCATAAGAGCACTGTAATTCAGTGGAGAGTGTGATTGTGTTGAGCATAAAAGGGAGTTTCTTTTTGTATTTTAAAGTATAGTTGCCTACAAAAAGGAAAATGCAGTCTGTAGCGTTTTAAACTATTTGTTACAGTAAATGTTTTAAAATGTGAAATCTTGAAATCCTTTCAGCTACTACCTGGATGTTTGAGGTTTGTCTTATAAATGTTATGGATCTCCACCGAGATTGTAATACAAGTCTTTCTGCTATTCCTGTAAAATCACCATAATACTCTAGTTCCACGTATGCAGAAATAAGAGAAGAAAAGCTTTGAAAATTGCCATCTACACAATGAGTTGGAATAAGCCATTAGTATCATCAGTGGGTATGGTTACTGCCGAGAACCATTAGCCTTTGTTTCTACAATGCAAGCCAGACAAGGAAATTGATTCACAATTTCAATAGTTATTTGGTGTCAGTGGAACGAAATGGTTAATTGTTCTGAAACTTTACTTGACATCATAATACATTTTGTTATCGCAACTCATGTGCCATTTTTAAGGTGTTATTACCATGGAGGTGCTCTTAGATTTTTTGATCTAACTCCTTGATGTAGTTTCTGGTATCGTTAACATAAAAAGCTACCCTTGTCAGTTCGTCCTCTGGGACATATTAAATTCACTGCCCAATAGAACTGTTGACTTAATTTCAATATATTCTGCAAGAGATAAGCCTCTCTTGTTAGACTGAGGTGAATCATTTACCGGTACTTTGTAACTGCATTGCAAAACTCTTATGCATGAAATTTGCTCGTTTTAGGGTTTCCTTTAAAGCTCCAATATTAACAGCTAATAAACATTTCTCTTCAGTGACAAAAGCAGAGCAGCAGATTGTCCCGAGCTTCTTCCAACTATGTTGCTGTTTGTGGAGCTTGCTGTGCCCAAACTAGCTTCCTAAGGCAGAATTTGTCAGATGGCGGGATCCACTTCCCAGAAAGTTGGCAGGCAGCCAATTTACCCTTGAATGAGTGTTAAGTGGCTTCACCTGCCCATCACTCAGGAGGAAGTCCTGCCTGAGAGGGTAGCCAACCAATCTGCTTGGCCGGCAGCCCTCCAGTCTCTGCAGCGAGAGCACTGCAGTGGAGAGAAGATGAAATTCAGGAGGAGGCCTGAGCCTAAGTTCAAGTACCAGAGGTCCAGCTAAAGGGTGCCATGGCATCTTGCAAGGATAAGAACAAAGAATGGTAAGGAAGGCCTAGGGGGGTACGCAGGGGTGGTCGAGGTCGCATGGGGGGGGGGGGGGAATCTGGAAGCTACTGGACCGTAAGTGGGGGGCACCCAATTTCAGAAAGGGCCTATATTAAAAGAGACTGCCTTTCAATAAATTCACCATTTGCTATAAAACACATTGGGAAGTACTAAGATGACAACCGGTGCTTTATAAATGTAAATCGTGCTCTGCCTTGAGCTGGCAGAAGGCACATCAGTGGATTGGCTTGTCTTCCACCAGCCTATCTTTCTACCTCCCCCCCCCGGGAAAGCCCTTACAATTAATAGTGATGTCAGGGCAGTAGAAAATGATATTTTTTTCACTGAACTGTTTTGGCAGCTGTTGTCAATCTGTAAAATTTTGTTAATATACTACCAAATAGTCCATTAAATTCACAATTGTGTGCTATTGATCCACAATTTTCTCCTTGTAATAAAAATCCTAAACGATGACCTCCATTGTGATTATACTTCACAAACTTGCTACACCAGCAGGCTCCCTAATCAATGTGGGGTCATCTTTGCTGCACAGAATTACATCTGTGTCATGTGCAGTATTCAGCAGGTAGAACAAATTCACAGTAGTTTTCTGCATCACCCTCATTGGCCTCATTACTGTGAAGTGCTTCGGGAAGTTGTAAGCGAAAAGGACAACATAATTACGAGTTAATCCTACTTTGGTAAAAGTGCTCTACCTTCCTTGTCAAGATGGAGGTAAACCTGTCAGAACAACAGAAACTCCTGGTTTTGCTAACATAATTGAAGCAAACAGTTTGAATAGTTTATTCTCTTGCCTAAAACTATGGACATTTGGCAGCCACGAAAGCCAGTTGCAGTAGGAGCAACATTTTTCTTTATAGACTGTGCTTTCTAACTTATTTCTGTGCTTATGGCGATTTCTACATTCTCATGAATATCAGTGATGCACCATTGTGGGAAAAAGCCATTGATTTCCTACATTAGAACCAAAGTACGTATGCACGGTTGTCATTGAATTACAATGATATGCAGACATCGCAACAAAACTCACATTGCACGGATAAAGCTGCCTGGCCCTATAACTCTGCAGCCAGTTGCTTACTAAAAACTTCCCGGGGTCTGGTGCATGTAAGCATAGCAGAGATATACCGTATCTCGTTAATTCCCACTTTCTCTTCAAGATGCTTTACATTAAGTGCACAAAGTATTAGAACTATAGAATTTTTAAAATGCAGAAGAAAGCCATTCAGCCCATCGAGTCTACACTGCCTCACAGAGCCAGGGACCCGGGTTTGATTCCGGCCTTGGGTGACTGCCTGCGTGGAGTTTGCACATTCTCCACATATCTTTGTGGGTTTCCTCCAGGGGCCCCAGTTTCCTCCCACAGTCCAAAGATGTGTAGGTGGGTTGGCCATGCTAAATTGCCCCTCAGTGTCCAAATATATGCATACTAGCTGGTTTAGTTGTGATCAATCCACTGGGTTATGGGGATAGGTAGAGTGTTATTTCAGATGGCCGGTGCAGACTCGATTGGCTGAATGGCCTTCTTCTGCAAAGTAGAGATTCTATGGATATGGAATCTATTGTAGCCAGCTCTGTATTTGTTTAATCTTTGAATTTTTTTAGAGATTCAGAATCTGTTACATTACAAAGAGAAGATGCTTTAAACTTATTTTTTTCTAAGAGGATAAAGAGAAGCTGAAAACAGCATCTTTTAAAATGTCCTTACCCCATATCTGCTTCTCTTACCTCCATTCATTTTTATATTGCAGCATATGCTAACCAATTCACAGAAACTTTCTTCAGTCTGTCCCAAGAAATTCTCACCCTGTCTGTAGCCACAGACCAACAGCAGTGGTGGAAATATCTTTGAATTAAAGCTTGTACTTCCACTATCATTTGGGAACAATTGCCGCGTGTTCATTGACAGTGTGAAGCAACCAATAAGGCCAAGGAAATACTGGAAGTATTGTCAGAATGTTAAGGAAATCATGGTGAAAATAGTGGACAAGTTTGAAAGTTGCAAGTTTTAGCCTTGAACACAGTACTTCCCATTATTGTGGGAATCGTTCTTGATTTGTAGAAGTGCAGCTCATGGGGTCAGCTGTCCATTTAAATCATCAGCTGCCTCCACTCCACTCAAGTCAGATTCTGGTAGCCCAGGAGTATGTGCAGAGTAGATCTGGTAAGAGCAGGTCTGAACTTTCTGAATTCCTTTGGAAAGTTACGGTACACCTTTGGAGAGGTATGGTAAGATACCGCTTTGGATCTGGTCCCAGAACACCTTTGCTGGAGGTCAGGTGCCCTTTGGGGGAGTTAAGGTACCCTTTTGAATTTCTAAATGTAGGTTTGAATGTGCATAAAAAGTGCATCAACTCATTAACTGTCAAGCCTTTTTGGAACTGTCAACAAATTAGTCAAAATTAACTGTCAAGAGGACCTGCAAGAAGTGTCAAGAGGTGTTCTCAAAAGCAACTGTCAAAGGGAGCTGTCAAGCTATCAAGGCTTTAAAAGTCATGCCCCAGGGCGGCACGGTGGCACAGTGGTTAGCATTGCTGCCTACGGCGCTGAGGACCCGGGTTCGAATCCCGGCCCTGGGTCACTGTCTGTGAGGAGTTTGCACATTCTCCCCGTGTCTGCGTGGGTTTCACCCCCACAACCCAAAGATGTGCAGGTTAGGTGGATTGGCCACATTAAATTGCCCCTTAATTGGAAAAAATGAATTGGGTACTCTAAATTTATTAAAAAAAAAATAAAAGTCATGCCCTTTAAATGTTTGAAAAAAATATCTAGAGTGTTTTTAAAAAAATCATTGCTTGCTATTTCATTCTGTTGACATTAATCTGTGGGTGGTGGGGGGGGGGGTGGGGGGGGGGGTGTGGGGGTGTGGGGGGGGGTGGTGTGGGGGGGGGGTGGTGTGGGGGGGTGGTGGTGTGGGGGGGGGGGTGGTTGGGGGGGGGTGGGGCGGGCGGTGGTGGGGGGTGGGGGGGTCGGTGGTGGGGGGTGGGGGGGGGCGGTGGGGGGGTGGGTGGGCGGGGGGCGGGGGGGTGCGGGGGGGGGGGTTGTGGGGTGGGGGGGTGGGTGGGGTGGGGGTGGGGTGGGTGGGGTGGGTGGGGTGGGTGGGTGGGGGGGGGTGGATGGGTGGGGGGGGTGGGATCAAGCACCAAGTTTCTTTGTACACAGATCACCTGCTGTTGTGTATTTTGGACCCGATTAGGAGCTTCGATAGGGTCATGAAAATTGTGGGTGAGTTTGGCCACTTTTCGGGTTACAAGCTAAATATGGGAAAAGCAAGGTGTTTCCAATTAATGCAAGGGGACAGAAGAGGAGGCTGGAGGAACTGCCATTTTGGGTGGTGGGGGGCAAGGTTTTGTCATCTTGGGGTAGAGGTGGCTCAGCTGCATAAGCTGAACTTGGCACAGCTGGTGGAGGGGATGAAGGCAGATTTCAAGAGACGGCATGTGATGCCATTGTCTTTGGTGGGATAGTTGCAGACAGACAGTGAAGATGATGGTGCTGCCAAGGTTTTTGTTTGTATTTCAAAGCCTCCCGATTTTTGTTCCTAAGTCCTTTTTTTAGGAAGATGAATGGGTTTGTGTGGGCAGGGAAGGCTCTGCAGGTGTCACCGTGCTGCCCATAACAATGGATAACATTGGAATAGTTGAATCTGGAGGAATAAAAGATGATGAACAAAATATTTCTCTAAGCTCAAGCCAGCATGTTGAGTCCAACATTACAAAATAGTTATGAAATGATTGACTGTGTGTAAATGTCAACATTTTAGGCAAAATTAACTTTTTGAACCACAGTAACAATTTCCTTATGGCAACTAAACTTTAAAATACTCACTTGATTTAATATTCTGGCTAAAATTATTTCCCCTTCAATTGAAATACAGGGCAGGATTTTGGGTCAGGATCCCAATATTGGATCAAATGGGGGTCACAACCACACACTGTGAGGGACTCACCATGCAGTGATTTTTCTCAAATTGTCCTCTTAGGGCCAAAGGAACAGCCATCTGCTTTTTCAGGTAAGAGAGAGAGAGAGAAAGAGAGAGGGTGCACTTCCTTCATTCATTAGAACCCTTCCACAATTCAGCCGCTGGCACCAGCTGAAGCCAGGTGGGTGGAAAGGACCTCAAAGTCTGTGCCCCCAGCCTATTGCTAGGAGCCACCAGGAGGCAGTTGGCCTCACCCACTTCGACAAAGTTAGAAATGCATGTCCCTTTAAGAGTAAACCAGGTCTTGTTTCAGAGTGAATTGAGAGCAGCTGATGCTAATTGAAGCTTATACTTAAGAGCTCGGTTTCCCCACATTTGGGGTTTGCTGCTGGAGAGGGAGAGGATTGAGTAGAAACCAGTGTGTGTACTGAACTGCAGTATCACAATAAAGCCTTTGTGAATCATCAGGATTTCTTCTGCTGCCAAACTTGGTAAATGGAGATTCACCAGTAAAACACTCTATGCCTTGTGGGGACTGGAGTCAATAGCCCCTACTTTGCCATTAACTAGCTTTAATTGAGTATCCGACTGACCCCTGTCCTGCCTTCAAAAAAATAGTCTGAGGCGGAATGGCGCTGACAAATGCTGGCTGGCTCATGAATCTCCAAGCTCTCCTGCCTCCATACTCCCCCTTCATCTGCGAATGAAAGTCCTATCCGGTGTGATGTCATGGTTGTGTTGTAATTCACCGACTGACCACGAGGCGTCTCACTAGTACATAAGTGAATGATAGAGTCAGGTGACCTTAGACTGACTGGAGAGCTGGGAGAGAGGTTGCTTGTGCATGATCATACTGTTATTCATCTGCTGTTTTGTATATCGTTGATCCACAGCTAATGTTAATAAATTGTTTATAGCTTCTTTTTTTTTAATATAATTTTTATTGGAATTTTTTACAGAAAATATAAAACATAACGACAATGAAATGCAACAAAATAACCCATAATAACTGTAACACCCCGAGACCGTATCGACGCATGTATCACATCCCCCACCCCCCAACCCCAATGAACAACAAAAGAACTTAAAAATAAATTTAAATTAAATAAACAAACATAGTCATCGTCCGCCCCCCGCCCCCCCTACCTTTTCCCTCCCCCTACCTTTTCCCTCCCCCTTCCCCCCCCGGGTTGCTGCTGTTACTGTCCCCGTACCCTATCGTTGAGCCAGAAAGTTGAGAAAAGGTTGCCACCGCCTAAAGAACCCTAGTACCGACCCTCTCAGGGCGAATTTGACCTTCTCTAGCTTAATGAAACCCGCCATGTCATTGATCCAGGTCTCCATGCTTGGGGCCTCGCATCCTTCCATTGTAGCAAGATCCTTCGCCGGGCTACTAGGGACGCAAAGGCCAGCACACCGGCCTCTTTCGCCTCCTGCACTCCCGGCTCCACCCCAACCCCAAAAATCGTGAGTCCCCATCCTGGCTTGACCCTGGATCCCACCACCCTCGACACCGTCCTCGCCACCCCCTTCCAGAACTCCTCCAGTGCCGGGCATACCCAGAACATATGGGCATGGTTCGCTGGACTCCCCGAGCACCTGACACACCTGTCTTCACCCCAAAGAACCTACTCATCCTCGTCCCAGTCATGTGGGCCCGGTGCAGCACCTTGAATTGGATGAGGCTAAGTTGCGCACACGAGGAGGAAGAATTAACCCTCTCCAGGGCATCAGCCCATGTCCCGTCTTCGATCTGTTCCCCCTCCAACTTAGCTTTCAGCTCCTCTACTGACGCCTCCTCCAGTTTATAGCTTTAGCTACAAGTGGTCTTGTAATATAAATCAGGCCATCCGACAAGAATGTCACATGGTACCAGGATTGGATGGAGCCTGCCATGAGGTCCACAGAGATTTGAAGATTTGGCAAACGGATGGAATTAACAGCAACTGGTGTGTGTTTATAAAGCAATTTCATCTCTTTTGTACTGCAGTAAAAGGATTTCCTCTGGGTCCTCCGGTTTCCTCCCAGAAGTCCCAAAAGACGTGCTGTTAAGAACATCACATCCAGGATTTCTATTTAATCTTATAACTATATTAATACTTTCTGCTGTACATGTTTATATTTTAAACTTGCATGCTGGTAAGTCACTGTACATTATCTTGGCAGTGGATTCTCCAGTGGTTTAGGATGCAAGGATTTATCTGTCTCAAATACAACTTTTGTTAAATATCCAGACTTGTCAGAGAATAAAAAGCTGTTTGAAAATGATTTCATGCCAAAGTGTGAAATTGTTCACATTATCATGTTGACTTTCTAGTAGGTATGTTAGTGGGTTTGATGTTTTTGTCCTGCAGATATTTTGGAAGTTTGATTAGCTTGAAATTTCTATTCTGCAGCGTTTCAGTGTAAAATAATGTGAACATTAATGCTCTCATGTTTTTCCTTTAGATATTTAATCAAAAAGTCACATTTAACAGTAATTCTGCTTGTTTCTATATTCATCTATATTGTGGATCAAAGGCTGGGATTTTACAGAGCCTTTGGGAGCAGGCCAGAGGCAGGAAGGCTGGCAAAGTGGCAAGGGAAGATATCAGGTGGCATCCCTGACAACCTCTTCTGCCATATGATTCTTTTCAGTAGAGAGAAAGATAGCAGATAGCCCACCCACATGGAGTTCAACTGAGCTAGGCTATCTTCTGCTGCCTAACTTGGGAAATGGACATTCACCAGGAAAACACGCAATGCCTTGTAGGGACAGTCAATAGACCTTACTTGGCCATTAACTAGCTTTAATTGAGTATCCTTTCCTGCCTTCAAGAAAATAGTCTGGAGCTGAATGGTGCTGACAAATGCTGGCTGCCCCATGAATCTCCATGCTCTTGCCATGTGGAAAGACTGCAAGGTAAATCCTGGCAGCCTCCATTTGGGCTCCTCGGGGGTCCCTACTTTTTGGATACTCTTGGCCAACAAAGGCCTCCTCCCCTGACAATAATTGGACCCCTGTGGCATCAGCATCACCTGGCCTCAGCAGCGACTAGCCAAGGCCTACCTGACTGGCCCTGGTGCCCCCAGACCCCACTTACCTGTCTGAGGGCACATGTTCAGCCATGCATCCTCTGCTGCAGAGCAGTGGTCATCCTAGCAGGAGTACTGCTGAAGTTGCTGGCCCTCAGTTTGGGCAGCTCTTGTTGATAGCTGCCTTGTTGACAGCAACCACTTGATTGGCTGCCACTTGTAAAATGTATCCCTCCTATCCACTGATGCACGGTTTCAACACACTAACCACCACTCCTCTTCCCCACCCACCCTGCAAACCAACCCCTTTCAGCCCTGGTTGCAAAATCTTGACTAAAGTTTTTATCTGTAGCATTCAGAGCCGTGCACATTTCTTTATTTTTTAACTGGACAAATGTTACTTAATAGACTGTATCCATTAGCAGTTGAAAAATCATGTTTCAGCCTGGCACTTTGGATCACATCCCATCGAATTGGTGAGAGGAAAGTTTACGCTATCATCTACAGACTAACTGAATTTGATATAATCCTGAGCAGTGTTAGTACTGACCATGGATCCATGGTGCTAGCAAAATAGCACCCTACCTAGGCCCACACCCCCGCCCTATCCCCACAACCCCACCTAACCTACGCATCTTTTGATGCTAAAATTGGCGCTTAAGTGTCGAAGGATGTGCAGGTTGGGTGAGGTGGTGGGGATAGGGCGGGGGAATGGACCAAGATGAGGTGCTCTTTCAGAGGGTTGTTGCAGACATGACTGACCGAATAGCCTCCTTCTGCACTGTAGGGATTCTACTCTATGAAAAATAGCTTAAATTTCACTCGGCCACAGAATGATGGCGTGGAAAATCCTATAGCAAAACAGGATTGTTCTCTCGGGGTGTCTAAAAATCACCCCCTAACCCAAATGTTATCCAAACATTTTAAAGCTTTCGATTGCTGCACATTTTCACATTTCTTGTGGTATGAGATACTTGGGTGGACTGTAAAAGTAGAGGGTAATAAAATCAAGGTCTTTGTGTATTGTATCATTTTTAATAATAATCCTCTTTCCATCATTTCTACTTGAAAGGTTTAGGTTTTGCCAATTGTCTTAAGGCTTCACTCTCATTATTCAACTGAAGTTTGTTGGGGAATTAAATGCTACGGTGCTTACGTAACATTGTCTTTTGACATTGGAACACGTGTTCAAGTCCAGCCTGGACTCAGGAAGGAGGTCACATTCTTTTGCTGGTAATTCGGATCTTATCCAATTACGTCACTGGGAATTTAGTAAAGCACAGTGTGGGCATACCAAATATTTCGATTACATTCATTTGATCTGTTAATAATGCCCAGCAGCACTGATGTAGTTTATTCCCTTTCAAATCTGGATTCTGTCTGGAGAGAATGTTTTGAGCTGTGGGTTGGATAATAGGAGTGATGAATTAGCGGACCTTAATGCTGGCATCGTTCATCATGCTTACAGCTGTATATTGTATTTCGCTGGCTTCTCACTTGAAGAATTCACCTCACCTTTTTGGTTTCATCCTATTTTCTGTCTCCCTTATCAGCCACAGAGCCTTAGCTTTGTATGCTCTACCTTTCCCACATGTTGAAATGTGCCTGCTGTATCTCCTCAATGATCATCCAATCATTCTTTGTTCCGCTGGCTTTGGTTCCATTTTAGATCCCCTCCACACTCCATTAAAGTTTCTTCGAGTTTTGATCTATTTTAAATTGTTCCCTGTTCTGCTTCATTACTTATCTAAAACTTCTGATTCAATAATAACTCTTACCCAAGGGTCCCCCCATAAACATTTGGTCTCTGTGGGCCATCCCATTTCACAGCACCAGGTCGGCAATGCTGCCTTCCCAGCTAGACCGAGAACATACTGGTCAGGGAAGTTCTTAATAAAATTCAGAAATTCCTTACACTCATTTCCCCTTTACGCTAACATTATCGCAATTGATATAAAGTCGCCAATATCACAACTAGTTTTTGCGCATCTCTGATTTCCCTATGCATTTGCTCCTCTATTTCTCTAAATAGTTGGGAGACCAATGGAATATCCCCAGTAGTGTGATCACATATTTCTTTTCAATTCCAGAAAAATAGGTTCTGTCCATAAAAGCAAATTACTGTGGACGCTATAATGCAGATTCTGTCCATGTTATCTTGAGGATATTGTTTCTTCCCAATGTTACAATGTCTTTCCTCATACTGCCACCCCACTTCTTATTCTCCTTCACTATCTTTTCAGAACACTTTGGGGTAAATTTTCCTGCCGCGGGAGTTATTGTGGGACCATTGAAAGGTCCGTTGACCTCAGGCAGGAAGTTCTGGTCTCGGAGCTGGAAAATCCCAATCCTTGTAACATGAATATTAAGCACCCAGTCCTTACAATTTTTAAGCCAGGTTTCCTTTACTGCTACTACGTCATATTCCCATACACATATTTCTGTGTGTAGCTCACCAACCCTATTCACCACACTTTGTTTACATACATATGTTCTAAATCTAAATTCTTCCTAGTCTTCTGGTCCTTAGTCTCCTGGTCCTATCTAATATAGTATTACTTCTTCCTTTAGTAATGTCCAATACTCACAACTTTATGCATCATCTTCCACTTATGGACTTCTACATGCTGATGACCACCCCCTTCCAATTTGGTTTAAACCCTCCCTAACCACATGAGTGAACCTCTCCAGGACATTGGTCCCAGCCTGTTGAGGGGCAACCCTTCCCTTTCAAAAAGGCAAAAAGGTGCCTTGTGCCCCAGAATTGGGTCCCAATGCTCCTCAAGCTGAAGCTCTCCCTCTCGCACCATGCCTCAAGACACATTGATCCTCCTATCTCTATGTGGCACCGGAAATAATCCAGAGGGCCTACTTTTTAACTTTCTCCCTAGCTCCTGGAAGTTTGACTGTGGGACCTCAATACCCACCTGTGTCATTGCTACTGATGTGTACCACAATTTATGGCTCACTCGCCTCCTCCTGTAGAAAAATCTGTGATTTCCTTTGCCCCTATCACCAAGAAGGCAATAGACCATAGGGGACTTGGGATGAAGGTTACAGAAATGAATGTCTATTCCCTTAACTATGGAATATCCCAGAACGACTGCATTTCTGCTCTTTGTTGTTCCTTCCTGTGCAGTCCATGATCAATTAGGGCCATGGTCTAAACTGCACTCCATCAAGGAGTTGTCACTACCAACATTCGCTCATGCTGACTGCCGGTTTAAGCATGAAACCCACTTCAAAGACCCCTGAACTTCCCTCTTCCTACTCATTTGGGTGACCATGCGGTCTACTATCCTGAGCATTCTCTGGGCTGGATTCTCCGGTTTCCCAGCCGTGTATTTCTTGGTGGCGCGATGGGATACTGACTTCCCGCAGCTTGTCAACGGGATTTCCCATTGAAGCCACCCCACACTGCTGGGAAACCTGGGTGCGGGGGTGCGCTGCTGGCAGGAAAAGTGAATTGCAATGGCTATAGAATTCCTGCCTCTGTCCAAGTCGGAAAGGAACCTTTTCCAAAACCCACTTCATGAATTGATCCAGAAAACGTGGCCTTCCCTAATGCTCTGCAGTGTCTCCAGCTATCCTTCAAGCTCGGAAACCCTGAGCAGGTGCTCAAGCTGTTGGCGACAGTCCCCACACATGTGGTACCTAAGACACATGAAGTGTTCTGAAGTTCCCAAATGGCGCAGGGAACAGATTTCAGCTGTCCATGCATGATCTTAAAAAAATGATAGTCCCTCTCTTGGAATGCAGTTAGTACCTTGTCCAAACAATTTATTTTAATTAATGCCTCTAGACCTGTTCTGCATTCATTATTTATTAATAACTGTTATACTCACACCAATTCAATGTTTTTAAGTGTCCAGCCGCTAGGTTAGACCAAGGCCCTAGTTTAAAGAGCAGAAAAGAGGTGGGGAGGGGGAAAGAGAGAAAAAGAAATGTTCCCCTACCAATCACTTACCTGGCTTCCAGTGATGCAATGATTTGATTTTTGATGGTGATTTGTATTGTTGCTGTCGTAAAAATCCCACCTCAACCCGCTCCAATAATAATCAACACCTCTGGCATTCATGGGGAGGGGAAAAAAAGATCCAAGAGAAAGCAAAAAAAACTCAACCTCGAGGGAGTCCGAAGGAACCCAATCCTCCCCAAGGCAAAGAAATTTGCCCAGGCCGTCGCAGGTTAAAGGCATGCTGGATTTTCCGATTCTGCGGCTATGTTCGGAGGATGTGTCTGGTCTTACGACCAAAAGGTCGGCGCCACCCCAGCACGGATGCTCCTTCCGGTGGGGGGCAAGCAGCCGCGTCATTTAAAGCCCCCGGCTTTACCTGCCAACGCAGAAGCAGAATGGCCGGGTCCATGGCCGCGCATGCGCATGGCGGCCATGCCGTACAACATGGCAAATACTGACCTCTGTAATCCCCTTGTCAACCCCGGACCACCCCTCACCAATCCTCCCAGCCCCCGCCAATGGCCCTCCAGCCACCTGAACGGCTCCCCCCCCCCCCCCCCCCCCCCCCACCCCGACTTGGCGGCCCTGGACACAGTCGGCAGCCACCACACCAGGTTCACAAAAGTTGAAAGGACACATGTCCCGCGCCGTCAGCAAGTCGGCCCATCGGGGGCAGAGCATCGAGGGAGGTCCTCAGGTGACGTCCTGAGGCCGTCCCAATGGCGTGGTACGCCGTTTCTATGGGGGCGCAGCATCCGAAAAACGGTGCCCCCCCCCAGTTTTTGAACACGCTCCAGGATTTCCCAAGTAGTCCAACGATTGAAGCACAAGATACCATCACTTCTACCATGCTGTCTCTCTCACGCTCAGGCAGACAAAACCTAGACCCTAGCTGGGGGAGGAGGACCCAGCAGGCGCAGCCACCTCCAATCCCTCACAACAAGCATCGAGAACAGGATAACAAAAGGACCAGTGATCGATGGGCCCAACCGACCCCTGGTCTTGAAGACAGAATATGTTGTGCTCCGTCGAAACTAATGCACCCAGCCTCTAAATCAGGATTACCAAAGCACAGCAGCCAATCTTTCAAACTCAATCAGGAACTTGCCTCCTGCTTCTCGACAAGGGCCCAGGCTTAGGGACACACCTTGCCCGGCCCACCCTCTCCTGCACCAGACAGGATAGACGACACACCATGCAACAGGATTTTGACAACACGAGGGCAGGCCCTCACCGGGGAAATGCTCTTTCACGTGCAAGAACCTTTTCGTACCCCTCCACCACTCTCATAAAAGTACCCCGCAATTCTTCAAAATGAGCCTCAAAGACCTGAACCTCGAGTCAAGATCCTCAGTCAAGACCACACCTTCTATGACGGCCATCATCCAGATGTACGCAAGACCATGGAGGCGAGAGCCCACTCAACAGGAATTGCGTCACCCCGGCTCTCTCTAACCGCCACAAACAAGTAAGGATTTTAACATGTTTTCTTGGCTCTTCTTCGCAGAAACACTGGTCAGGAACTTCCTGGGACATAGTACACCAAAACGAAAGATGACAATAAAGCATGCAGCAGGATAAAATGATGGATTGGAGGATGAGTGGAGCTTGCAGAAACACGCCCACTCCTGCGCTCACATTACATGAACCCCACTCCCCACCCCACCCCAGTAAATGTTTTTTTTTAATTACTGTCCTTAGCTATACGTCTGTCCTATGTATGACTGGCAAGCCAATCAGTTATAGGGATGGTCACTAAGTAGCTGATTTGCCAGTGACACATATGCTGAATGCATGAAAATAATCTGTCGGTCATACACATGCACTGTGGCAACTATTAAAAACAAATGGATATCTGAATGCCTATGACCAAAGAATATGGACTGCAGGGGGAAAAACTTCTGCCACTCATTAATATTTTTCAGGATTCAAACGTCTCGAGGTTTGCATTTCACATTATCTGCCCTTTCCAATTGTGGTCTGTCCTGTACACATTATTGCTGGGGGACCCTCCTGCCCTGTTTACAAACTAATGCAACAATAAATGTGTGGTGTTCAAGGCAGCCTTTCATTCACTCGGTGCCAGGAGGATGAGCAGCTCTCGCCCAACATAACTGCTCTTTATCCCCGTTATCTTCGCAAAGGGCTTCCCAGTATCCACCGACTGGCATTGGAAAAAGCCGCCGGTCTATTCTGAGATTTCAAATAAAGTATTTAATGGGCGCGTCCATCTATGGATATACATATATTTTTCACATTCCCCGGCGCTGTTTTTCTGGAATCCCCACATTACAATGAAGCGTTTGCAGGTCGGATGGAAGGCAGCTGGGCCTAACTCGTAGAGCTAAATCCAAACATGTCCACCTGTGGCCGGCAGCAGTAAGTGGTGCGGCCAGGGGCTGGCTTTGTGTCCGCTCTGAGCGCCCGCAGCCCGCAGTGGCGGGAGCTGGCTGTGTGTGTGTGGGTGCGAGTCGCAGCCACTCTGCCGCTTCCTTACCTCACCCACACCCCCATCTCTGCCGCCGTTCCTCGGATCGCCGTTCAGCTCTATGTTTTCCGACTCCATCGCGTTCCACCACTCTTCTCCAGAAACGAGGGAAGTTATGTCAAGTGCAGGAAGGTGCTCGGCGTCCGCAATGTAACTCTCTGTCTCTGTGTGTGACTGTAGTACAGTATTCCAGCGGTCTCACAGGATGAGGGCGTCCCCTCGGACTAACTGGCCGGGCAGTACTGACATCTACACTGGAGGGGAACTCCACCTAGTGGGATCATGTCGATCAGAAGCTTTCAGTTCACTGTTTGAGTTTCAATTGTAAAGTCCACTTAACTGCTCGGTTCCTCAAATTAGTCAGCCTCAATGTGCATTTTTGTGAAGTTAGTGAATCTTTTTAAAAAGATTTTTTTAATTATTCTCCTCATTTCCCACATTTTCATCAAATACTCAACAAAAGATAACCAACAATAACAAATACAGGATCAATCCCCCAACCATCATCCCCTTCAACATACAAACCCAAAAAGTTCATGAATCTTAACCTGCTGTACACTTCAACAATATACTTCATTGGCTTTATGAGGCGCCTCTGGAGTTTCAGGGCGTGGTATTTGGAGAGTACCCCCAGTGAAACGCTGGGGCCCTCCCAGGTAAGCTTTGCACTGTAATTGCCGGGAAATGTAAACTTCCGGTGGACAATTGCCTTGCACTGGGAACCATCTGAAAATATTATTTAAATTACAAACTTTAGGGGCGGCATGATGGTGCAGTGGTTAGCACTGCTGCCTCACGCCGCTGAGGACCCGGGTTCGATGCCGGCCCAGGATCACTGTGTGGAGTTTGCACATTCTCCTTGTGTCTGCGTGGGTCTCACCCCCAACAACCCAAAGATGTGCAGGTTAAGTGGATTGGCCACACTAATTGGAATATTTTTTTTAAATGACAAACTTTGGATGGTTTTGACTGGTTTACATCAATAGTTCCCAGAAAAAGTTAGAAGGATTCAAGCTGCTTCTGGATAACTACAGTACAGATCCACCCAGACCACTCACTGGACTACTCTCACGGGACTCCCCTCACATCTCAAATGCCCAGGAGACATCCCCCACTTTCTAACTACCCCATAACTGGACTCCCTCACCGCCCACCATCCCCCCAATGGGGCACAGCCCCCCTTGCCTCATCATGGGACTCCCCAACCCCCTTTCTTCCCCTTTGTGGAAAATCTCCCCCCATGGGGGCTCTTCCCCACCACCGCACCCCCATCGAGACCCCACCTGCTGGGCCCGACTGCCAGCATCCCCCAAACCCTGTGCCATTGCCAGGTCTGGCTCACTCCACTCACTTCCAAAACTTGAACAGAAACATCCCCCAAGTGTCAACCCTACCCCTCATGCCTCCCTCACCCACCTCAATGCTGCCATGTCCAACTCTTCACACTCCCCCCACCTAAGCCCAACTTGACCCACCACACACACTCTCTGCCCCCTCCCAAGGCCCAACTCGCATCACCCCAACAGGTCCGACCTGACACCCCCCCCCCCCACAAAGTCCCAACCTAACCTGAGAACCCCCAGGGCCCAACCCAGCCAGACCAAACCCAACCCGATTTCCCCCCCCCCCCCTTCCCCCAGGGCCCGACCACGTGACTTATCCAGCTACCATTCCCAGTACATTCTGCTGATCAATTTTCATGCCATCCATTACCTCTATCACCTCCCGCCAGACAATAGTTTAGCAACATCCGAGATAGCACGGTGGCATAGTGGTTAGTATGGCTGCCTCACAGTGCCAGGGACCCAGGTTCGATTGCGATCTCGGGTTACTGTCTGTGTGGAGCTTCTCCCCATGTCTGCATGGGTTTTTCTCCCACAGCCCAAAAATGTTCAGGTTAAGTGGATTGGCCACGCTAAATTGCCCTAAGTGTCCAAAAGATACGTGGGGTTACAGGGATAGGGCCTAGGTGGTGTGCTCTTTCGGAAGATTGGTGCAGATGTGATGAGCCGAATGGCCTTCTTCTGCACTGTAGGGATTCTATGAATCCTCTTCCTTAGTAAACACCATACAAAGTGCTTATTAAGTATTCTAGCCCCGTCCTGTGCCTCCATGATAGAGCACCCTATTTGGCCCTAATAGCCGCTAAACTGCCTGCTATTACTCGCTTACCTTTTATATATCTGTAGAAGATTTTGGGGTTATTTTTTACGATAAATGCCATTCTATTCTCATATTATCCTTTTGCCAGTCTTACTTTTCCTCTTCACCTCTTGTCTCAGTTTATTGTAATTTGGCCTGGTTCTTGTTGAAGAATTCACCTGACATACACCATACACTCCTAGGTTTGGTTGCCTCTACTTTCCCTCATTTGGAATGCAATAGCCTGTACTTGAAACATCTCCTCCTTAAAGATCATTCATCATTCTGCTACAGTTTTTCCTGCCAAATTTTGGTTACTTTTTGTCCCAGTTAGATTCATTTATATCCCGTTGAAATTAGCTCTCTTCCAATTTAGAAGTTTGACTTTAAACTGTTCCTTTCTCTTCTCCATTATTATTTGAACATTAAGGGCAGCATGGTGGCACAGTGGTTAGCATTGCTGTCTACGGCGCTGAGGACCTGGGTTCGAATCTCGGCCCTGGGTCACTGTCCGTGTGGAGTTTGCACATTCTCCCCACAACCCAAAGATGTGTAGGATACGTGGATTGGCCATGCTAAATTGCCCCTTAATTGGAAAAAACAATTGGGTACTCTAAAAAATGTTATAAAATTATTTGAACATTATGTTATCATGATCACACACTGAAGTGTTCTCCCAGACACCTAATCCACTTGACTCACTTCATTCCCCAGCACCAGATCCAGCAACATTATTTCCTAACCATAGATATCACACCTCCTGCTGGATAATCAGTGTTACTGAATATCCTCCAGGATTTGATATGATTTTGATATGTAGATTTTCTTCAAGCTGACTTAATCTTCTACAGAAAGCCAATAAACAGTTAAATGTCATCACCACTTGCAATGTTTCATCAGCTTTGAGCTCTCTCCACAGATACTATCAATAATCTCCATGCTAAAATTGAGTCCTCTAAAGGGGTTTGACTTGTAACATTACTATGATAGCATTTGAATGACGATGATAGAAATTGGAACTCGTACCAGGGCCATGGGGTTCAAATTTACCCAAAAACAATGAAGTGAACATATTCTTTCTTCCTGGAATATAGAAAATAATTACTAATGGGCATAGCCACAAAGCTGTTCCACACGTTTCCCCTGTCAAACCCAAGCTCTCTTATAGCCTTCCAGTTGTTCATTGCATTTGTAATTGTCCACATTTCAGGAAGGTACATCTTCAAAATGCAATGCAAACCATCTAGACAATTTCAATTGACTGAGCAGCTACAGACTTTCGGGGCTGGCAGGGGGGGGGGGGGGGGGGGGGCGTGGGCGGAAGTATCAGGTTTCCACGACCCTTATGAACAAGGTTCTGACTGGCTTCACTCCTTATCCCCATGAGACTCCCCCACTTTCTCATTTTAACATCATTCATAATTTTATGAAATAACAGTTCCGGAGTCCTCCACCAGAGGATATTGCCTGTATTTACTCTATTGAATCACTACCATTTTAAAGACCTTAATTAGAACACCACTCAACCTTCCCATCTTAAGGGAATACGAGCCAAGTTTGTGCTACTTATCTTCATTATTTAGCCTTCTAAACCCTGATAATCTGCTGAATCTGAACTATATTACTTCAAAGGCCAATATATCTTTCCGGGGCTCAGTGCCCAAAACTTATTGTATCTCTGGAGAGGCATTTTTAAAAAAGACTAAAACAGAAATACAAAAGAGAAAACTACTAAATACAACAAAATAAAAGAAAAAAAAGCAAAGTGGAATGATTGAAGAACATAGGTCGTCACACAGGAGAGGTTTTAATTTCATCCATCACCACCCATTCATAAACAGAAAGGTGTTTTGGGTTTTTGATTCCCGCCTGTATAAGTGGTATTTTCCCCGACCCTTCCATTTTGAAGTGATCCGATCCTCTGTTAATAAGCCCACAGTAAACTCAAAACAGGGTAAAATCAGAGATTAAAGAAAATTACTGCAGATGCTGGAATCTGAAAGAAAAACAGAAAATACTGGACAATCTCAGCAGGTCTGACGGCATCTGTGGAGAGAGAAGGGAGCTAACGTTTTGAGTCTGGATGACCCTTTGTCAAATCAGAGATTAGTCTATTTTACACACACTCAAAACACAGAACGTGGGTTCGCAACACCACCCCCTCAGCCACCCCCAGTACATTCAGACAGTAAAAGAGGGATAATGGAAGGAAAGAGGAGGATAATAATAATCACTTACTGTCACAAATAGGCTTCAATGAAGTTACTGTGAAAAGCCCCTAGTCACCACATTCTGGCACCTGTTTGGGGAGGCTGGTACAGGAATTGAACCCACACTGCTGGTCTTGCTCTGCATTATAAGCCAGCTGTCTTAGCCCACTGTGCTAAACCAGCACAGGATAAGGGCAAATACCACAAAGTAAGAATTCTAATTTCATATGAGTCCAGAATTAAAAGTCCAATGGGGTATTCCTTCAGAGACGTTTCGCTGATGCTGATGAGAGGTAATCCACTTTTCTGGTCGCGCTGACTTCCACAATGGCAGAAGCCTGTAGAGGTTAATTAGCCTTGTAGCAGGCACTAGTACAGAAGTTCAGATGTCCCAGTGGAAACAGTGTAGATGTATTCCAGGCTATTTAAACCCAAACAGAACTCTAGTTCTGCTGCTTTTTCCTATTGATGGAAGGTGGCACAGTGCCTCCTTTGGCTTCACAAGGCAATATTACGGATTTTAACAGCTTTGGGGAGGAGTGGTGGATGTGACATACTCCTACTTCTTCATCTTGGTTTGGACAAAGGATGAATATTCCTGGTCTGGAATTTTCAGGTGGTTACTGTTTCATCCATAAATGAGTTTGCTAGAGGTTTCAGGGTCATTTGTCCTCACAGATGGAACATCTCTGTTGGCCAGGGCTTTGCCTTGGGAATGTAAAGGGGCCTTTTTTGCATTTTCTTGGAGTTTGATTTCTGTAATCAAAAGGGGGCATTAGCACATGTTTAGGGATAGCAAATTTGCTGTGGTTTTCTGAAAGTAAGTAGACGAAAAAACAAGATTAAAGACAATGGAAAAACCTCTTGAGAATCACATGCAGGATAAAACATGTTACAGATTCACTATGAGCCCATTTTACTATCCTATCCTGGCAATTTCACCCCTCAAAGCCCACTTACAGTAAACTTCCATTAGCAACAAAATACGTCGAAGTCCAGTTATGATTCCACCCTATGTTCACAAGATGATTGTGGATGGCAAAGGCCATCTAGCCCAGATGACCTCATCCATCCAGATTGCCATATGTATTAGAAGCAGGAGTTGGCCATTCGACCCCTCGAGTCTGGTCCACCATTTGATAACATTGGACCACAAGACCATACGATCGTAAGATGTTGGAGCAGAAGCAAGTTACCCGGACCATCGAATCTGCTCTGCCATTCAATGAGATCTGTGTCGGGATTCTCTTCGGCCGACGCTGGAATTGGGAAAAGTGATTGGGTGGGGAATCAAGCGTAAGAAGAAAATCGTGGCCGGCGCCAGGCGCCCAACAGAATACCACGCTCCGGAGCCTTGACAGCACTGTCAATGCATTCTACTCTGCACGTTCAGTAAACGCCATTGGCATATCATTAGTGGTCTGACCGGTATTCTCCGTGTCTCCACGGTACTCCGTCTCTACCCGGAGGAATTACCGAAGGTGGGTTTCACTTCTGGTTTTAAAAATCGGGGTTCAGGCGCCGTGGATGATGAGGGAGAGAGAGGAAGTAGGATGTGTGGAAGTACGACTGTGGGCAGCCGGTCCTGGGGGGGTTGGAGGTCTGCCAGGGCCAGTGGGGAGCAGCAAGAGTGAAGGGGGTGACCAGGGGCTGGGCCGTGGGGTCAGGGTAACCCCCCTTAGGATCCAGGGCATCCAGGCATGGACAACCATTGCCACAGCCTGCAAGGCAGCCATCTTTCTGCACACCCCACTGACCACCCACCGTGGCCTGTGGTTGCGCAGAGTGACACCGGCCGTATGGGTACCCGCACCCCACCACCCCATCTCCCATCCTCCACCCCACCAAGATCAACCCCCCTAACCAGCCGCCACCCACCGATGGGGCATGATGTGGCTATCCAAGAGTAACGCCCAGCGTAGCCCTGGTGCCAGACAGGTCTGTAGAATGTACCGCTGGCATGTGTGGCAGCAGCTAATGGTATCCTGACAGCAGGGACAGGCGGCAGAGACAGAAGACCCCACAATGCCGGGCACCGACGGGGCCAAGGGTGCAGAGGGCAGAGTGGCTAGGGGAATAACTGGGTGTGGGCGAGGGGATGGGGGGGTGGAAGGGGACACGCAGGTGCAGTGGCTGCAGTGCAGACCAGAGGCCCCCCGTGTATCCTAGTGGACCTGGTTGGGCATGGGGTTACACACCATGCTAATAGATCTGCCTTTTCCCCTCTGCAGACAATGGCTATCGGCATCCAACTAGGAATGGTGCCCTTCATCCTAGCTGTCACAGCCCTGGGGGATGCACTGAGGCTGTACGAGCAGGAGCTGTTCAAGGAGAACCCTGCAACAGCGGAGCCTACCCCCAAAAAAAGTTTATTTGAGCAGCTTCACTGCTGCAGGGTCCTCCTTGAGCCAGCCAGTGAGGATGGATAGCCGGCCAAGGAGGATGTGGAAAGGAGGCACCACATCAGGCCTCGTATGTACCGGTGGCGCCCGTCATTCGAGGACCCATTGGACCGGGCATGTCGTTGAAGACTACTAATCAGGGGGACAGTGCGACATATCTTCCAGATCATGGTGCACCCAGCACCGCGAGGGTATGGGGGAGGACACCCGCTCCCGGTAGCTATCACCCGCTCCCGTTTACACCATGGGATCCTTCCGGGTGCCGAGGGGGGGACTTGTCTGGGCTCTCACAGACCTTGGTGCACATGTGGATCTGCGGTTTCACTAAGGCCCAGTATGGGCAGCGGAGTTCGCCTCCATGGCTGAGATGCCCCAAGTCCAGGGAGTGATAGACGGGATGCATGTTGCCCTATGAGCACCGGCCCATGACGGGCTGGTCTTCACAAACCGAAATAGGTTCCACTCGATGAATGTGCAGCTGGTGTGCGACCATGAGATGCACATCATGCATGGCTGCACCCGATACCTGGGCACTGTGCACGACACCTTCATCATGACATCTTCGAGGTGCACCCCTGGCTGAGGGGTTGGCTCCTGGGTGATTAGGGCTACTCGCTGCGGTCATAGCTGATGATGCATATCCAGAGGCCACAGACCGTCAGAGACCCGCTACAACGATGCCCATGCAGCGATCAGGGGTCTGAACGAATGGTGTCTGGACCGCTCTGGAGGGACCCATATGTATAGCACTAGGAGGGCCTCTGACATCGTGGTGGCCTGCCTTCTCCTCCATAGCATCGCGTAGCAGTGGGGCGACGTGCTGGAGGAGGAGAATGCAAAGGAGGCTTTGTCTGACGAGGAGGATACGGGGGAGGACGAGGATGCGCAGACATGGAGCTAATGATATATGGACGACGTTTACTGTTCATGCAGAGTAGAACACATTGATGCCGCTGTCGAGGCACCAGAGCATGGCATTCTGTCGGGCACCTGTTGCCCAGCGCCAACCACGATTTTGGCCTCAATCGCCTCCGCCCAATCGCCCTTCCGAATTCCAGTTTTGGCTGGTGGAAAATCCCGCCCAGGATCTTGAGTCCTTTTGAGGAGAAGGCCATGGAGCTCACAGGGAATGACTAGGAGTGGGCTGGACAGACACAGAGGTTGGCCTGTGACAGAAAAGTGAGGAGCCTCTGCACCTTCATCCAGATGACCAGCCTCAAGTGAGTTTTTGTTGTCCAACTCCTTGACCAGGCCATGTACTAAAACTATGTCCCTTGCCTTGGAAAAACATCAACCGATGAGGCTGGACTGACAATCAGCAGTGCCCCCCACCCCGGCCACCCTCGACACCACATCAGAGGAAATCTCCAAGGAGGACATGGATGACTCGGACCAGCTATCACCCCACTATCCACCATTGCAGAGACACACACCTCGGTGTGTGAACTTAGCAGACAGGCGTCTGGGTCACTATCTGGTGAGCACTGCACTGCTTCTGATTCACATTAGTTGGAACAGAAACGTCCCAGCGATCAGATAGTCGGAGGTCTACTGTATCCCAGAGCTCAGCTATGCCCTAGCAAGTGCCATGTCTTTGGATACATTTATCTCACGGCTGCTTGAGATAGAACCAGGAATACCAGGAGGCGTGTGACCGACATTCCTGCAACTACAAGACCAAATGAAGGAGTCCCAAAATCTCATGTCGCAGGAAATTGTCCCATTGGGCAGGCGCAGCATGGGTTCATGAAAGGCAGGTCATGTTTAACTAATTTACTGGAATTCTTTGAGGACATTACGTGCACAGTGGACAATGGGGAACCGGTGGATATGGTGTATCTGGATTTCCAGAAGGCATTCGACAAGGTGGCGCACAAAAGGCTGCTGTATAAGATAGAGATGCATTGTGTTACGGGTAATGTATTAGCATGGATAGAGGATTGGTTAACTGACAGAAAGCAAAGAGTGGGGATAAATGGATGTTTTTCTGGTTGGTGATCAGTGGCTAGTGGTGTGCCTCAGGGATCAGTGTTGGGTCCACAATTGTTTACATTTTACATAAATGATCTGGAGTTGGGGACCAAGTGTGATGTGTCAAAGTTCGCATTGCTGCTGGAGTCTGTGCTCCTCCTGCATTGTTATAAGCAGCATTGCCAGCTCCACTGATTCCACCCCAAGACTCTCAGAAAGCTGCGAGGAATGAGAGTCAGTGAGAGAGAGAGAGTCAAATTGGTGTTCCAGCTGGTAACCTTCAGACCCACCCCTCAACCTTTGTACTCTCGGTCATGAAAGCAGCCATTCCGACACTTTATCTGGCAGTTAGCGCTCATTCACATGTCTGGTGCCCTTCCAACTTCATCACGTGACCGACCCCAGCCCTCGCCACTTCAGAATCAACTGTGGCCTCCTGTCTGGTTGTCCCTTCCCTTCATATATACATCACTGCGAGTTCTGACAGGCTGTTTCAAGGGTCACCTATCCCTCATGGGCAGGGTAACTGGACACTTATGTATACCTTGAGGGCTAATGGCTCTTCTATGGTAGATACTGGGGTCCGGCAACTATGCTTACGTATTCCCATCGATCCCCTGCACCCAACTCTTTTTCTTTGAAACACGAGTTTCCATCCATATCCTTGACTTTGACAATGTGGACAGCTGACATTGTTAAGGGTTAACTCATGATGGCCAATTAGTTTGACGAGCATGAGCCTCAGGAATGTTAGAGGACACTGGTTAACTCATGTGTTAACATGGTTAACACCAAGGTCATGAATTCAACCCTCATTCTGGCCAAAGAGACTTGCCCATCTAGTTTATAGGAGGTCTATATGTGGTTCAACGGGCTGATAATCTGCTCCTTTCACCACTATTCCAAAGGGTTAAAAAAAATCAGGATCTGGGCGTGAAGATACGACAACTACTGGGTCCATCCTGTGTACAAAAACAGGCACAATTACTCTCCGAATCAGAGGTAGGCAAGATTAAGAGTCACTCTTACTCAGGCTGCATCATGCCAAGATCTCATTGATATCAGGCTTTTAGACTTGAGACTCCTGGACAGTCACTCCATTTATTTTAAATAGATCCGTGGGGGACACCAAAAGAGACTTTTTGGTTTTGGAAAGGGAAGGTATTGCAGGTGATTATTTGGCCATTATTAGATAGATAAAGAGTAGAATCAAATGAATAAAGATGTATGATGGTGGAGACACGCTAGAGGAAGAGGATGTGTGGTTAATCGGGCATTATGGCTAAAGCTTCTGCAATTTCCTCACCTACTTCCTTTATAACCTTGGATGGAAGTCACCAAGCCTTTGGGATATGTCAGTCTTTAATGCCATTGTTTATTTCTAATCATGGGCGAAATTCTCTGACCCCCAGCAGGGTTGGAGAATCGCCCGTGGTCGCCGAAAATCCCGCCCCGCCGTGGCAGAAATTCTCCACCACCCGGGAATTGGCGGGGGCGGGAAACGCGCCGCACCAAGCGGCGAGCCCCCGCGGCGATTCACCGGCCCGCGATGGGCCGAAGTCCCATCGCTGGGAGGCCTCTCCCGCCACCGAGGTTTGAACCACCTCTGGTGGCGGCGGCGTGAGCGGGCCCCCGGGGTCCTGGGGGGGGGGGGGGCGCGGGGCGATCGGACCCCGGGGGGTGTCCCCAGGGTGGCCAGGCCCGCGAACGGGGCCCACCGATCGGCAGGTGGGCCAGTACCGTGCGGGCACTCTTTCCCTTCCGCCGCTGCCACGGCCTCCACCATGGCGGACGTGGAAGAGAATCCCCCAGCGCGCATGCGCCGGTGGTGACGTCAGCGGCAGCCACCAGCGCATGCGCGAACCGGCGAAGGCCTTTCGGCCAGCCCCGGCACCGGGCGGCGGGCGTCAAAGGCCGCTGATGCCGGTTTTGGCGCCAGTCGGCGTGGTGCCAACCGCTCCAGCGCGGGCCTAGCTCCTCAATGTGAGGGCTTGGCCCCCAAAGGTGCGGAGAATTCCACACCTTTGGGGAAGCCCAACGCTGGAGTGGTTGGCGCCACTCCGCTACGCCGGGACCCTCCGCCCAGCCGGGTAGAGGAGAATCCCGCCCATTGTTTTCTTGCTTCAGTTAACATTAGTGAGTTCAAACCCTTGATTCATTATTAATTTCCCAAGACTGACACAAAGTAATTATTCAATGCATCTGCCATTTCCTTATTCTTATTCCCATCTATTTTTAAAGGTCCCACATTATCCTTGACTGTCAATTCTCTGCTAATATGTGTAAAAAGCTTTTTGCATTCCCCCCCCGCTCAGGTGTGGTCATACTCCTCGCCAGCCTGTTCAAGAACTTTTTCCTCAAACAGTGTTAGGGTCTTAAACTCGAGCATGACTCCACCAGGCTGTACCCGGTTGTACTCGAATTTGTCCTGTAGTGAGACAGATGGGGAGAATGTAGGCAAGACACGTGCCAGGCCAGGTGGTAATGATGTCTGGCATGCTCGGGAGATGTGTAGGAGTGGGTTGTGAGGAGCAGAGGAGTTACTGGATGGATGGGGGAGGGGGGTGGGAAGACAATAAAACATAGGAGCAGAATACCTGGAATCACACTGGTACTGAAATTCTTATACCATATTATTCATTTGTGTGATAGGCAGAATGTCTTTTTGGTTTGACACAAATGGTATAAGACCATAAGACCATAAGAAATTGATGCAGAATTAGGCCACTCAGCCTATCGAGTCTGCTCCGCCATTCAATCATGGCTGATAATTTTCTCATCCCCATTCTCCTGCCTTCTCCCCATAACCCCTGATCCCCTTATTGATCAAGAACCTATCTACCTCATCTCTTAAAGGATCGTTCCTTTAGTCTGAGATGGTGTCCTCTGCTTCTAGTTTTTCCTCCAAGTGGAAACAATCTCTCCACGCTCACTCTATCCAGGCCTCGCAGTATCCTGTAACTTTCAATAAGATCCCCCTTCATCCTTCTAAACTCCAACGAGTACAGACCCAGAGTCCTCAACTGTTCTTCATTCGACAAGCTCTTCATTCCTGGGATCATTCTTGTGGACCTCCTCTGGACCCTCTGGGAAGGGAGGCAGCATTACAAGAGTTGGGACGCCGGAGGTGGCTGGGAGAGAGATCACCGCGGAGATGTGAGGGCTGTGTTCAGGGCTGCTGAGGGAGGCATGAGGAGGCAGACTTACCCTGGGTACACAAAAAAGTTCATTCATCTTCTTTCGGTACTGTAGCTCCGTCTGCTTATGGAGTGAGCTGGCGCTCACTATGATGGCCACAGCCTTCTAGTTGGGGTTGGTGACCTTGCATGCTGGGCAACTGCCCAATTGTGGGTACAGGATGTCATGCCCCTGCTCAACACCATCCAGGAGTTTGGTGATGGCTTCCTCTGTGAAATATGGTGTTGTCTCCCTGGCAGCCATCCTCCCCCCCCCCCCCCCCCCCCCCCCCCCCGCTCCACCCACCACCGGGCTGGACATGGAACAAGTGCTGGTGAGCAGTTTAAAAGGAGCTCCACACTGAGTACAGGGGCGAGAGAATGCGAGGCAAGCTGTGAAATACGTGAAAAGTATTTTTCTCTAAAAGTGGCTGAATGTCCGAGGATTTTTCTCACTTACGCAGCTGGGGGGATTCTCTCCAGTTTCCTCGCTGAGACCGACCCTTAGAAAAGAATATCGGAAAATTCCGCCAAAATTCTGGCAGCACGGTAGCACAAGTGGACAGCACTGTGGCTTCACAGCGCCAGGGTCCCAGGTTCGATTCCCTGCTGGGTCACTGCCTGTGTGGAGTCTGCACGTTCCCCCCGTGTCTGCGTGGGTTTCCTCCGGGTGCTCCGGTTTCCTCCCACAGTCCAGAGATGTGCAGGTTAGGTGGATTGGCCATGATAAATTGCCCTTCGTGACCAAAAAAAAAGATTAGGAGGGGTTATTGGGTTACGGGGATAGGGTGTAAATGAAGGCTTAAGTGGGTCGGTACAGACTCGATGGACCGAATGGCCTCCTTCTGCAGTGTATGTTCTATGTCTATGTCCTATGTCAAATTAAATAAAATTTCCTCCACAATTCTTTGGCAAAATAAGTTGTCATGTTTCTATTCAGTTTCTACTTTGAGACGTTTTTGTTTCTCGTTTGATATTTTTCCTGTAATTGCTCCTACAGTTGGACAGTTTACGATTTCAGTACTGTCTCAGTGTGTACTCCAAATATTATGATGTTGATTTTCAATCTTTTATATAAGATTTGAGGTTTTGTGGCGCAGTGGTAACATTCCCACCTCTGAGCAAGAAACTCTGGGTTCAAGTCTCAATCCATGACTTGTTGGTCATGGAAGGTCGATTCACAATGTAGCCAAGCAGGGTGCGTATCAACTTGTAAATCCTCTGAACAGACACCGTTAGCAAGTGGTGAGAAATTGGAGCCTCCACTGGGCTCCTGTCTGCAACATATGTGTAAAGTTGCCATAGCAACTCCGAGTCCTTGGGGGATCAGTTAACTAGACAGTCAGGGCAGATCAGATTGGTGCCAATCCCCATTCTGGCTGGGGTGAATTCGGGACATGCCTCCTTGCCTTAGCCATGGTGGAGATTGCAGCGTTATGGGCTGGACCTGCCTTCATGTAGAGAACAGAAGAAGAAGATACGATGTTTAACTGGAGAATTTTGACTGGGGATGAGGAGTAATGTTAATAGAAATGAGTATTTAACATTAAATTGAACATATTAAAAACATTTGTATAATCACTTTCCACACACTTGATGGATCCTTTATTGACAATCCAGGCAGGCAGTAGCTGGTGGGGTACCGTAGAGATCTGTGCTAGGACCCCAACTGTTCACGTTATACATTAATGATTTGGACGAGCAAACTAAATGTAGTACCTCCAAATTTGCAAATGAAACAAAGTTGGTGGGAGGGTGAGCTATGAGGAGGATGCAGAGATGCTTCAGCGGGTTCAGACAGGCTGAGTGAGTGGGCATATGCATGGTAGATGCAGTATAACGTGGATAAATGTGAGGTTAGCCACTTCAGTAGCAAAAATAGGAAGGCAGATTCTTATTTGACTGGGTGTAAATTGAGAGAGGTGGATACTCTGTGAAACCTTGGTGTCCTCATGCATCAGTTGCTGAAAGTAAGCGCACAGGTACAGCAGGCAGTAAAGAAGGCAAATGGTATGTTGGCCTTCTAGCGAGAGGATTTGAGTATATAGGGATATTTTATTGCATTGTATAGGTCTTTGGTGAGGCCACGCCTGGAATACTGTGTGCAGTTTTGGTGTCTTTATCTGAGGAAGGATATTCTTGCTATGGAGGGAGTGCAGTAAAGGTTTCCAAGGCTGATTCCTGGGATTGTGGGATTGTCATATGAGGAGAGACTAAATCAAATAGGATTATGTTAATTCGGGTTTAGAAGAGTGAAAGGGGATCTCATAGAAATTTATAAAATTCTAACACGATTAGACAGGGTAGATTCAGAAAGAATGTCCATTTTAATGCCATGTACTCAATGTACTCTGTCGATTATTCTTTTGTCTACTATGTATGTACTGTGTACGTTGCCTTGGCTGCAAAAAAATACTTTTCACTGTACTTCGGTACATGTGACAATAAATCAAATCAATCAACATACTCTTTATGGGGTTTCTGGAACCTGCGTAAGTGGTTTAAGCAACAACATGCCTCTTCAACAAATCAAATTGAAGGACCGTTATTGAGACTTGCAGAGGGGGTTTTTAACTTCCAAAAACAGGTGGGTTTGTGTTGGGTGGGATGTTAAAATATTAAAAATATGAATCCAGACCCCAATCTGCTCACTTGTGGTTTTAACGAAGGTGGGAGATGGGATGGGCAACCCACCTGCTCCCAGGAGGTGCATTAGTCATTTAATAATGACTTGATTCCCAGGCCCCTCTACTTATATTCTTAATCCAGCTGCCTGCTTCACCTTCCCACAACCGAGCCTCCAATCTTCCCTCATTGCTCAAATTTCCCTTCTGCTTTGCCATTTGATCTCTCCCCTCCTCCAGCCTCCTCTGACCTTGGATCCCTTCACCCCATTCCCCAGCCATCCAGATCTTCCTTCTGGTCTCCTCACTTACCAAAGAATTCCTACAGCGCAGAAGGAGACCATTCCACCCATCGAGTCTGCATCGGCCCTCTGAAAGAGCGCCTGACCTCGGCCAATTCCACGCCCTATTCCCATAACCCCACCTAACCAACACATCTTTGGACACTTTTTTAGCATGACAAATCCATCTAACCGGCACATCTTTGGACTGTGGGACGAAACCAGAGGGCCAGAGGAAACCCACGCAGACACGCAGAGAACATGAAACCTCCACACAGTCACCCAAGCCAGGATTTTAACCCGGGTCCCTGGCATTGTAAGGCAGCAGTGCTAACCACTGTGCCACCGTGCCACCCTGCTTGGGATCCCAATCTCACAAAAAACTCCTCTTTGCTACCTGACTTGACGGCAGCCTACTGCCGAAGGCCTACTCGCCCAACAGCCAGCCTTTCAACCTGCTTAGCGACGGCCATGAAAGGGAAGCAAAAATTGGAATCAGTTCCTGCTTTTAAATCTGGCAGGCCCTGAGGGAAATCCATTCTTCTGTGTTGCCTGACTGTGAAATTGGCCATTTACATCCTCCCCACCAAGCTAGATTGGTGCCACCTCCTCTAAATCAGGAAATGTGAGTCAAAAAATGCCATTCAATGCGTAATCGTGTACACAAATCAAAATAAAGATTGGGAAAGAAATGTGGTGATGTGCCTATGGGATATATCATTGGTGGAAGGTGTGCGACCTCCAACCAGCAGGTGGTGGTACCATGCAGTCTCAAGACTATGGTCACATGACCTGTGACTCTGATATAAAGGGAGACACATCCGGACATCTTCAGAAGAATATTGAGAGGGTAATAAGGCATACATGTGAATGGTCAGTGCTTCACCAATATTCCTACCACAAAATCAGGGCCATTAAAATGCTTTTTAGTGACCCAAAAACTCAAGTTCTCATCCCATTCCCTCTGTTTATCCAATTTAAAATGTTTCACCGAAAGAAGCAACTATTGACACCTGTAGCTGCAATATTTTTACATTCCTTGAATGTTTATAGTTAACATATATACACTGAATATGCATACCTTATGATGGAATTACCTTTATTCCATTTTCCTTGTGTGTGATTCAGCCACCGCACTGCACTCGGCATGTGCACTAAGTGCATCACGCAAGAACCCCAAATCAAGCACCGTGCCGGGTGGATAGCGAGTCCCCGACTTGCTCCGCCTGTCGCAATCTGGATCTCACCCTCGCTGGGCATGATCCAGATCAGCATATTTAAATGAGCCATTAGGCCATGCCTGCGAAACCTCGACCGTTTAGCACTGGTTTTTACAATCGTGGGCCAGGCGTGGTGGCACCTCTGGGGGTCTCGCAGGCCAATAGAGACCCCCGGGTGGTCGGAGACATGGCAGGGTAGTACGCTGGCACTCCCCTTGGCACCCAGCACTGCCAGGGTGCTGGGGTGATACTGCCATGGTGCCCAGCTAGCAGTGTCAATGTGCCCAGGTGCCAGGTTGGCACTGCCAGGGGTCTGGCCCAGGGAGCTTTGCCCATTAGAAGGGGGGGGGGATCCAGGGCCACAAGAAGATTGGGAGGATATGAAGGGGGGTGGTACAGAAACAAGGAGAGGCCAAAAAGGAGGCAGCATAGACATTGGGGCTGCTGTTCAAAATGGCCGATCTGCAAGGAACCGGTCCTGCTGATGACCTCAGATCGCCAGTGCAGGAAATCGACTAAGATGTGAGAGAAGAAGGTTAAGAGGTGACTTAATTGAGGCATACAAGATGATCAGAGGATTAGATAGGGTGGACAGTGAGAGCCTTTTTCCTTGGATGGTGATGTCTAGCACAAGGGGAAATAGCATTAAATTGAGGGGAGATACATATAGGACAGATGTCAGAGGTAGGTTCTTTACTCAGAGAGTAGTAGGGTCGTGGAATGCCCTGCCTGCAACAGTAGTGGACTCGCCAACACGAAGGGCATTCAAATGGTCATTGGATAGACATATGGGCGATAAGGGAATAGTGTAGGTGGGTTTTAGTGGGGTTTCACAGGTCGGCGCAACATCGAGGGCCGAAGGGCCTGTACTGCGCTGTAATGTTCTATGTTCTATGTTCAATGGGAAGAATCTCCCCGAGGCTCAAAAACTCTGGTAAAGTGCCAGTGAATAAAGTGTTGAATCTCAGCGATGCAGCCACTGAGAAGCACTCGCTAAACGTGCACAAAAGCAGACTTTGATTTATGTCCGCTGAATCGTGCCTCTTGGCTTTCAACCAGTTCTGAATTTTCTATATACCTTCAAAGATTCAAATACTATGGGGCCGATCCAATTACCACGCTGCACCTGAAAATCAGTTTGCCGTGGCGCAGCATGGCTGATTAAACCCGAAGGATCCCACTCCTGGGATCTACCCGCTCGCAATGCCTCACGAGATCGCATTAGATCTTGTGAGATGTTGTGATGTAAGTCCCGCCCATTGTGGGCGGGATCACATTTTGGCAAATCTGAATATTAGAGTAAGACAGCTAGTCTCAGTTTAATGTGCAGATTGCTGAGGTACCTGAAGCTTTGGGATCTATCTTGTTTGCCTTGGAGACTTTGGGTGAGTGTCATTTAGTACCGGTCTTCACAAATGGAATAGCATATAGGGATCTCCCAGGGGATTGTATGCCCCCTAGCTGCATGCCCTTTGGGCAGGCTGGTGCCCTGGCATTGGTGCCACCTGGCCACTGCCAGCTGGCATGTGCCAGGGTGCCAAGCTGGTAGTTTTTGCATGTGCATGATTGGGCTGGGGTGCCCTGTGTGGTTGTGGGGGGTGCTGGGAGCCCTCCTAAAGTGTGTTTGGGGGTCACTTCAGGTCCTTGGAGTTTGGGATGCCATTTAAAAATGGTGTTACAATCCCTTACACACTGGGGAAGTCCGGCGAGCGGAGTGTACAAAACAGGGCTATGCCTCCGCTGCACATTCCCCACTGAGGCCCCTTATACAACATGAGTCATGTTGTAGAGCCATGTGTTTCCCGGCGCTGTGAGCACCGGGAAAGATGTGGCTAAACACGCTTGCTATGGGACTGTCTTCCCAATTAGTTGAATCGTGCCCTATGCACTCATTCCCAGATGCTTTCAGTTTGCCACATTACAAGTTTCAAAATACTCTGATGCTGGAATAGACCTCTGCAGATACAGTAGTCTTCTGGTATCTTTCCCAAGTTATAATTTTTAATATGCAAGCCTCGAGAGCAGGTGTTGAGAGTGTTTAACCAAAGAGACATTGCATTCAAACTTGTTCCCACTTTTATCAATTTCTACCTGAAGACTCTTCCCAGTAAGACTATGGAACAAAAACTAGTGGGAATCTTGAAGAATGTTATTGGGACCTTCATATCTGTTTGGCCCAATACAACAGCAAGAAAAACATTTAAATACTGAGTCACTGTTATTACTTTTTCTAGAAATCCTGCCTTAATATGATGTACAAAACTCTGGTTGGCATGTTAGGACTCAGCATTGTGTCAATGGATTTCTTTTCCCTCTCTGAAAGAAAGAGACAAAATTATAGTTCAAATGGAATAATTACATGCTGCATATTTTTCCTTGTGCATATGTTTTTGTACTGATAAAGTATATGTTATTGTTCAAGTGCAGCTGTCTGCAACAGTTATAGCTGAGATTGCATGAAATTGCTGAATACTTCATTCAACGAGGTTCATTAATGCAGAACAAACCCGTGTCCCATAAGGATAGATATAAACTCGTCGGAAAATTTATAATATACATTTTGAAAGTCTACAACTCCCTCTCTTTAACATCACAATAATTGCTGAAGGAGCTAATTATGTCACCAGTTTTTCTCAGCAATACATAGACATGCTCTTTACAAGTGAAAGTATCAAGATGAGGGAAAGCTGGGCAGCACGGTGGCGCAGTGGTTAGCACTGCTGCCTCACGGCGCTGAGGAGCCGGGTTTGATCCTGGCCCGAGGTCAATGTCCGTGTGGAGGTTGCACATTCTCCCCGTGTCTATGTGGGTTTCACCCCCACAACCCAGAGATGTGCAAAGTAGGTGGATTGCCTCTTAATTGTGAAAAAAATGAATTGGGAACTCTAAATTTATTTTTAAAAAGTAAGATGAGGGAAAGCTAGCTTTTCACATGAACTGGCATGGTAGTGATTTAATGACCCCCTACTTCTTAGTAACATGTCTTTGACTGCAGGTTCATAGTTCCCCTTTATCCTTAAAATTAGCTGTAAATATACATAATTACATGAAGAACCTTGGAAAAATGAATGGTCTACACAAACATTTACAAACAAACACCTCGTGAAAGATCCAACATAGAAGGGCCCTGGTTTTGACATCCCACAAAGCTCAAGGGCATCGCACAAACCATGGCAGATGTGGCTATGAGGATACATGATGCACAAAATCATGTATCCACATAGCCACATCTGCCATGGTACATGATGCACAAAATGGAGAATTAAAAACTCTCCTGTGTGTGACTTTGGTCACCCAAAACTGACCATGGATACCGGCTCATAAATACAAAGGAGGTGTTACGGCGATACACACTGCCACTCCTGAAATAATATCCTGGCTTGACCACCTTGACATAAAATTACATGTTGTTGTTCGATACCCAGCCATACAAAAGAAGAAAAATGACATAATGGTGTGAACATGCCAGATTCATTTATTTAATTTAGAGGTGCAGGGGTGCAAGGAAATGCAGGGAAAGCATCACATTTGCGGAGTCTGCACGTCCTCCCCGTGTGTGCGTGGGTTTCCTCCGGGTGCTCCGGTTTCTTCCCACAGTCCAAAGATGTGCGGGTTAGGTGGATTGGCCTTGCTAAATTGCCCGTAGTGTCCTAAAAAGTAGGATTAGGGGGGGTTGTTGGGTTACGGATATAGGGTGGATACGTGGGTTTGAGTAGGGTGATCATTGCTCGGCACAACATCGAGGGCCGAAGGGCCTGTTCTGTGCTGTACTGTTCTATGTCTATGTCTATGTCTATGTCTATTTCCAGTGGACATATTCCCCAGAAAGGTCCACACATAAAACAAACATTTAAAAATGAAAATATAGAACTTCTGGCAAAAAAAAAAGTTTTCGCATAATTTTAATAATCCTTTTCGGAAACATACAAGGATAGCTGAGAGGCAAGCCCCAGTATAAGTATTATTCAGAAATGTAAAAACCAAGACCATTCTGTGTCCAGGTTAAGAAGGACTGAAGAAAGACATTCAGTCCATCAAGCTTAGTCCTCCTACAAACCATGTTCATTTTTCCTATTATGGAGTCTACCCAACTTATTCTTCTGAGTCAAGGTTCTGCAGTACCTTGTCAGCATGCTGTGTATCCAACTTTTCTGGAAGGAGTAAATCTGAAAGAGTAAAACTTAAGCCAGATCCACCATTGCCAGTAAAACATCTAATTTTCCAATCTTTATTTTCATTTGAAGCATTTCAGCTTCCAAATGCTTCCATGATGTTCGGCTGCCAATCTGAGATCAAATCTTGGATGAATCACAATTTCCTCCTCAACACTGAAAAGACTGAAGCCATCATTTTCAGCTCCTGCATCAAACTCTGTTCATTTGCTATTGAGTCCAGTGCCAACCTCAGACTGTTTCCCAAGCTGCATCAACTGTAATAAGACCTATGAAAGTTTTGAGGATAGGATAAAATTCCCTCCTATTGGGTGGAAAATGGGCTGTGTGAATGGGAAACAGCAGGCAGTTACCCACTGCCACTTTGCTGGTATGAACTTTCTCATCAGATAAAACCAACAAACCACCCAGCAATGACCTAGGCTTTATAACTGGCTTCACAAAGAGCAATAGCATTTGTTCGCTGGTCCTCCCATTGAATGCAAAGAATGCAGTGGAGGCACTGCTGATGAAATTTCTCCACCGTTCTTTTGTGCTAATGCATACTCCATGTCTCAATTCATTACAAGAGTCTGGTCGCAACAACTGCTCTGTACAGTAGGATTTTGAAGATCCAAACTGGAACACCATCTGGGCCACAGGCTTTGTTGTGTTTCATCTGTTTGATTGCTTGTTGCAGCTCTCCCACTAATGGTGGCTCGCCCATGGATTCTAGCACAGGATACTGGGGATAGCCTGGATCATTTTCCACTGTGGGCTGATGATAGAGAAGCTGTTGAAAATGGTCTTACCAGCATTGACAAATAACATTGTCATCTTTAAGAAGAGAAACACCAACCTGTGAGCAAAGGAGATTTTGTCCATTTGACCTTGATCTATAAATGGGTCTGGAGGTCTCAAAAAGCTTTGCATGTCATGATGGTCAGCATATTGTTGGATAAGTCAGACTTTCCCTTCCCACCACAAGTCCTTTATCTTCTGGATTTTAAGCTGCACATTAGTTACAATTTGTTTGAAAACTGTCTTCTTGACTTGTGACCTTGGTTCACAAGACTCCAAATTGACATCACTACCCTTAGTGAAACTCACATTCCTGAGGAGGGACACCTTTTACTGGAAAAGAAAAGCTGGCAAAGACCCTGGTATCTACAGAGCTGGTTTTCCACTGGAATAGGATCTTGGATGCATTGTCAGAACTCCCAAGCTGTATAAGTGAAAGACTTGGGAATCTTCACGAAGAACTCTTTTGGAACCAATATGCTGCCATCAACGTTTATGCCCTGATTCCAGTGAAGATGTTAAAGAAATGTTCTCTTCTGACCTTGGTGATGTCCTCAGTGCCATCCCTAAAGAAGGAAAGATTATCCTTCCAGAAGAATTTAATGCCAGAGTTGGCCATCACACTAATATCTGCAGCAAAAGCGTAGGGAAAACCGATGAGGGAAAAGCCAAAATAAATGGCATCCTCTTGCTGAAAAGGTGTGCCCAGCATTGTGTCATTATAACAAATAGCCTTTTCCATCATAAGGACAAATACAAGATCAAAGCACTGACAAAGGGTGGCATGATGGCACAGTGGTTAGCACTGCTGCATCTCAGCGCTAGGGACCCAGGTACAATTCAGGCCTCGGGTCACTGTCCCCCCCGTGTCTATGTGGGTTTCCTCCAGGTGCTCCAGTTTCCTCCCACAGTTCAAAAATGTGCAGGTTAGATGGATTGGCAAAGCTAAATTGCCTCTTAGTGTCCAAAGATACGCAGGTTAGGTGGGGTTACGGGGATAGGGCAGGGAATGGGTCTAGGTAAGGTGCTCTTTCAGAGGGTCAGTGCAGACTTGATGGGCCGAATGGTCTCCTTCTGCACCGTAGTAATTCAATGGTTCTATGTTTCTAAATCCTGAATTCCATCATTGTTCAAGTCAAAGATCTAAGTCATGCCTGTGTCATTTGATCCCTGTGTGGGCCGAATGCCTAGTGGACAGATAATCAACCTATTTGATCACTGATGAACATCCACATAGCACTAAGACATTTCAGGAACCAAAATTCAAACAGGAAGAAGATCAATGTCTCTGCCCTAAAACAGTCCAACTGAAATGGAGTGCAGCTCCCGCCCATTCTGGAAGGTTTTCATACACCCAACTCAATTACAAAACAGTGAGATCTAATAATGGCAGCTGGAATCGATTCCTGTGCCCAGGCCATTGTGTTTGAGCATTGTCATCAACAGGACTGGTTCAACAAAAATTATGCTGAAATATGTGATCTTCCAGAACAAAGATGAGCTGTCTTAATTGCCTGACAAAATAACCTAAAGCACTGCATTTGAAAGTCACTATAATCCCACAGGACCACAGGCTGCTCTCCCCTTTGAGAGAAAGAGCTGGCTGGTGGCAATTTAACCTGAGGGTCGCCACACCACAGGCAAGGATTGAGACAGTGGGCCTTCATGGTAACCTCAGCCAGTACGGGAATTGAACCCATGCTGTTGGCTTCGCTTTGCATCATGAATCAGCCGTTAGTCAACTGAGCTAACCGACCTCCCCAAAGCACTAGATACAGCTAAGGCTATGGGCCATAACAACAACCCAGCTATCATCCTCTAAAACTAGCCACACCCTTGGTCAGGCTGTTCGAGAATAGCATGGATTTGTTCAGGGAAAGTTCTGTCTGACGAATATCATTGAATATTTGAGGAGGTAACAAGGAGGGTCAATGATTTGACGTAGTCTACATGCATTTTAACAAGGCTTTTGATAAGGTCGCATTTGACAGACTAGTTAAATGGAAAAGCCTATGAGATCCAAGTCTAAGTGGCAAGTTGGATCCAAAAGGAAGGAAGAAAAGTGTAATGGTTGATGAGTATTTTTGTGATTGGAAGGTTGTTCCAGTGGGCTCGGTACTACTTTCTGTGGTACATATCAATGTTTTGGACTTGAATGGAGGAGTATGATTCAGAAATTAGCAGAAAATACAAACATTTGGCCATGTTGTCAATAATGAAGAAGAAAGCTGTTGACTGCAGGAAGATTTCACTGGACTAGTAAAGTGGTGGAACAGTGGAAAATAGAGTTCAATCTGGAGAAGTGTAAAAAAATACATTTGGGGCAGGCTAGCAAGACAATGGTAGAATACTGTTGTAGAGGGGGCATAGAGATGGTGGGTAACTTTTCCCCTTGCTCTTCACCTCTCAGTCAACCTCAACAAGATGTGTGTTTAGAGGAAGTATTTTACCCTTTTAGAGTTGTGACCTTTATTATTAGACGCAAAGCAGGCTTTTGTTAAGATTAAATCAGAAGGAATGATAATATTCATTCACACAACAATGTTAGCTCATTGAAAAACACTCACTTGCTCAAGCACAAGACAAAACACAGACAAGTAAAGATAGATTCTGGAGAATGAAGGATGCAACTAGAATATTAACAGATTAGAAGAAGCAAATCAGATTCAGAATGAATTATTTAAGGTCGGTACAGGCCTGGATGAATTCTCTCTCGGGGTTATTTGGAAATGAATGGAAGTTGAAAGTCTCTGGATTTCCAGATGAGGTTGGGGGTGGGTTTCTGTAGAGGTAAAGTTTTTTAGGCCAAAACTAATTAGTACCCCTCACACTGCCTGGGTTGACTGATTGTTAGGCAGAGTTCTGTTCTTCTGGTTGGAAGAATGGTCTCTCTTGTCCTGATGACGTCCAGATTGAATGCTTTCTCCCTGGTGTTTGAAGTAAATGATATGTCATCGAAAGACAGTTTCAATCACATCATCAATACTCCTATTGTCCACCTTAAATGGATGGGTTATCTGTGCCTACTTATGATTAACTGGTTTCTGCAGTTCTTTTATTAAGGAGCGAGCTTGGGGACAACGGGTCTCAAAATCCATTGATTTTGAGTTTTGGGTTGGCCCACAAACAATAGAAGGTGCAAATTCCACAGATTGTTTTCATCTTGGTATATCCATTTAAGGGAGGACACACCACCCATGATCATTTACATTTTAAGAATTTTCCAGATGCATGCTCAGACATATGTTATTCCTTTGTGCAGAAATCACAGAAGGTTACCTGACCTGGAGGAGGAGGCTCCACAAATATCCACACCCTCAATAATAGGGGAGCGCAGCACATCAGTGCAAAAGAGTCATACCTTGCATAAAAGAAGATGGTTGTGGTTGTTGGGCAGCAATCATCTTAGTTCCAGGACATCACTCCAGAAGTTCACCAGTGTAGTGTCCTAGACCCAACCATCTTCAGCTCCTTCATCAATTACCTTCTTTCCATCAGAAGGTCAGAGATGTTCGCTGATGATTGCACAATGTTCAACACCATTTGCAACTCCTCAGATATTGTAGCATTCCATGCTTAAAAGCAGCAAGACCTGAACAATATGCAGGATTGGACTGACAGGTGGCAAGTAACATTTGCACCATACAATTGCCAGGCAATGACCATCTACAACAAGATAGAATCTAACCATCACCCCTTGACATTCAATGGCTTTACCATCCAAGAATCTCCCACTATCAACACCCTGGGAGTTACCATTGACCAGAAACTGAGCTGGACCAGGCATTTAAATACTGCTACCCTGCACAATTCAGTATCTCAAAACCAACTGCAACTTGAGTCTTTGTGTCCTCGTCTGCTGTTCGAGTTTCCTTGTGCTACTGCGTGCTGTGAGGATCACAGCTGAAGAACATCTACTAGGTACCCTTGCACCGGCAGGTCAAGTCACCCTGGCTCTGATTGCTCAAACAAATCAAGTTAGCAAAGCCACAGTTGAAAATGAAGCAGGACAACTTCTTTCAGCTAACCTGCACAACCAAGAATCTCCAAACTCAACAGCTGAAGTCAGTGCTACCAGAACCACAAATCTTCCACAACATTTCACCATCTACTCCTCACGGACAAGACAAATTGTATATGTTTTTAAATTTCATTTCTGGGACTCAATTTTCATTTCTAATTTGTGTATGCATTAGATTTTAGTATTTTCTTCTCACATTTTAGTCATTAATAAGCTCACTCTTTCTTTGACTCAAAAAAACCAGGTTAAATTGCTTCCTTTTAAAACATAAGTACATCTGGACTGGGAAAAGATATGCACAAGGGAAGGGATTCTATTTAAATTAACCTAGATGCGACCATCCAAGGGGTTGAATAAAGAAAGGGAACCAGCCATTCCTCCTCTCCCAGGGGCTTAAAGATTTGTGGTTATCCCACCCGAATGATAACAAATTTGGGCCAGGATAGTTCCTGCAGAGGGGATGGAAGATAACAAATCTGGGGACCTCTCCTGGAGACCAGTTGTAGCACTATCTTTCTGCCTATGTTGCTGATACCGATGTGGCTGTTCAGCCTCCCCACAGAGAAATGTCCTGCAGCCGCTCTGTGACATCCTTGCCTTGGCACAAAAGAGGAAACATATCATCCTGGGGTCACGTCTCCAGCCACAGGAATGACTGTCTGCTCCTCTACCTAATAATTCCACAGTAAGAAGTCTTACAACACCAGGTTAAAGTCCAACAGGTTTGTTTCAAACACGAGCTTTCGGAGCACGGCTCCTTCTTCAGGTGAAAGAGCCGTGCTCCGAAAGCTCATGTTTGAAACAAACCTGTTGGACTTTAACCTGGTGTTGTAAGACTTCTTACTGTGCTCACCCCAGTCCAACGCCGGCATCTCCACATCATAATAATTCCACGATCAACATTGCTCTTCCACCTATGGCACAGCAGCACAGTGGTTAGCACTGCTGCTAGCAGCGCCAGGGATCCGGGTTTGTTCCGTCTTTGGGTGGCTATGTACAGTGTGGTGAATTTAACGTAGTAATTCACACTGTATTTACCAATACCATTGCAAGTGCAGTAGCGTTATCCGACCACTAGGGGGGGTAGCTCTGGGAATGCTCAGGAGTTTGTACAGGGCTCCACCCATCGCTCCGCCCACGACTCCTCCCCCTGGACTACTGTATAAATACCCTTGTCCAGAGCCAGCCTGCAGTTCACCGAGAGTTCAACGGATAACAGGCTGGCTCTGTAGTAAGTAGATTAAAACCACTGTTCATATCTTAAAGCACGTGTCTAGTGAATTGATGGTTCCATCAATTAAATCTACTTAAGAACAGTCAGGATCGATCATGGAATCAGCCCTCAAGCCTGGACGCCTGGAACTCGACCCACAGGATGCAGAGGCAAAAGAAATCTTCCACTGGCTGCGGTGCTTTAAGGCCTACCTGGCAGAAGCGAGCACAGCCGAAACAACAGAGGAACAGAAGTTAAGACTACTGCACGCAAGGGTGAGCCACAGAATCTCTACGCAACTAAACTCGGCCGGTTCATATACTGCAGCGCTAGCGATACTCGATAAGATGTATGTAAGGCCCATTAACGAAGTTTACGTACATCATGGGTTCACGACTCGCCACCAGCGGCCTACAGAATCACTCGCCGAATTTTTAAGAGAGCTCAATAATCTATCAAATGACTGTAACTATCAAGCGGTTACCGCGGCTGAACATAGAGAACTTGCTGTACGCGATGTTTTTGTAGCGGGCCTGAGGTCTAATTATGTGCGCCAACGACTGCTGGAAAAGGGGGCCCAAGACTTAGAAACAACTGCGGAAATTGCTACCACGATGGAGGTCTCCTTCCGCAGCCTTAACTCGTTCCCCACGGACCCCACGACCCAATCATGGGCTCCCGACTAGCGACTCCCCGAGGCCTGTGCCACGCAGCCGCCCAGCCACCATGCTGCCCCAGCCAGCCACTGTGCTGCTCCAGCCTGCCATTTCTGTGACCAGAATCAGCACCCGCGGCAGCACTGCCCGGCCCGCAACGCGACCTGCAGCAGCTGCGGGTGGAAAGGCCACTACGCGAGAGTGTGCCTCGCAAAAAAGGCCCCAGCTTCCAACTACCCAGCGGCACGAAGTAATCGCTCCCCACACCCGCAGGGCCCAAAACGCTGCAGCCTATGCCCCGACCCCACCCCCTCCCGCCACGTGTGATCCATGGGGTCCGCCATCTTGGGAAACCTCCACCACGCGGCCGGCCACGTGCGACTCATGGGGGCCACCATCTTGGACGCCATCTTCCTCACCGCCCGCCACGTGCGATCCACGGGCCCGACCTGCATCTCCACGCTCGGACAACTCATCGGAAGAGTACGACCTCCCCGGGCGCTCGTCACGCGGCCCGAAACTCAGCGCAGTCACCCTGGATCAATCACGCCCGAAGCATCAGCGAAATTCGATGGCAGAGGTCCAAATCAACGGGTACAACACGCCATGCCTTTTCGACTCCGGGAGCACTGAGAGCTTCATACACCCAGACCTGGTAAGACGCTGTTCGCTCCCCGTTTTCCCCGTGCGGCAAACTATCTCGCTCGCTTCAGGCTCCCATTCTGTCCAGAACCAGGGGCACACCGCCATGACACTCACAATCCGAGGCGCTAGCTGCTCAAAATTTCAACTCTACGTTTTGCCAGACCTCTGCGCGCCACTCTTATTAGGCCTAGATTTTCAGTGTAACCTTAAGAGCCTCACCCTCAGCTTCAGCGGGCCCCTGCCCCCACTCACTATCTGCAGCCTCGCCATGCTGCGCATCTCCCCCCCCTCCTCTCTTCGCCAATCTCACAAAGGACTGTAAACCCGTAGCCACTCGCAGCAGGCGATACAGCCTGTCAGATAGGGTATTTATCAGATCAGAGGTCCGAAGGCTACTCAGTGAGGGGATTATAGAGGCCAGCAATGGTCCCTGGAGAGCTCAGGTGGTGGTCGTTAAGACCGGGGAAAAATTCCGCATGGTTGTCGACTGTAGTCAGACCATAAATATATTTACGCTCCTCGACGCGTATCCCCTCCCCAGGATTGCAGACATGGTAAATCAGATCGCCCAGTATCGGCTCTTTTCCACGGTGGATCTGAAGTCTGCATACCACCAGCTCCCAATCCGCCCGGAGGACCGCCACTACACGGCATTCGAGGCCGATAGCCGCCTCTTCCATTTCCTCCGGGTCCCCTTCGGCGTCACTAATGGGGTTTCGGTGTTCCAACGAGCAATGGACCGAATGGTGGACCAGTACGGGCTGCGGGCCACGTACCCGTACTTGGACAATGTCACCATCTGCGGCTATGACCAGCAGGACCACGACGCCAACCTCCACCGTTTTCTCCAGACGGCACAGAAATTAAACATCACCTACAACAAAGAGAAATGCGTTTTCCGCACAAACAGACTGGCCATCCTCGTCTACGTCGTGGAGAACGGAGTCCTGGGCCCAGACCCGGACCGTATGCGCCCCCTCTTAGAACTCCCCCTCCCCCATTGCCCCAAGGCCCTCAAACGGTGCTTGGGCTTCTTCTCCTACTACGCCCAGTGGGTCCCTCAATATGCGGACAAAGCCCACCGACTCTTTAAGGCCACACTTTTTCCCCTGTCAGCTGAGACACGCCAGGCCTTCAACTGCATCAAGGAGGACATCGCCAAAGCGGCCATGCGGGCAGTGGATGAATCCACTCCATTCCAGGTTGAGAGCGACTCCTCAGAGGTAGCACAAGCAGCCACACTAAATCAGGCAGGGAGACCATTCGCATTTTTCTCCCGTACCCTCTCCGCTTCAGAACTCCGGCACTCCTCAGTCGAGAAAGAAGCACAAGCCATTGTGGAGGCTATTCGTTGCTGGAGGCACTACCTCGCAGGTAGGAGGTTCACCCTCACCACCGACAAAAGATCGGTTGCCTTTATATTTGATAACTCGCAAAGGGGCAAAATAAAAAATGATAACATTCTTCGGTGGAGGATCGAACTCTCCACCTATAGCTACGATATTAAGTATCGACCCGGGAAGCTCAACGAGCCTCCGGATGCCCTATCCCGCGGGACATGCGCCAGCACGCAGATTGACCGACTGAAAGTCATCCACAACGACCTCTGCCACCCGGGGGGTCACCCGGCTCGCCCACTACATCAGAGCCCGAAACCTGCCTTTCTCCACACAGTCATTAGGGCCCTGCATAGCATCTTCACCCTGTTTGGTTTCCCCAACTACGTGCACAGCGACCGGGGTTCGTCCTTCATGAGCGACGAGCTGCGTCAGTACCTGCTCGACAAGGGCATTGCCTCGAGCAGGACTACCAGCTACAATCCCAGGGGGAACGGGCAGGTGGAGAGGGAGAATGCAACGGTCTGGAAGACCGTCCTACTGACCCTCCGGTCTAGAAAGCTCCAAGTCTCCCAGTGGCAGGAAGTCCTCCCAGACGCGCTCCACGCTATTAGGTCCCTCTTATGCACAGCGAACAATCAGACCCCTCACGAGAGGCTCTTAATTGTTTCCGGGGGCACTACCACGGGGGTCTCACTTCCGGCATGGCTGAGGACACCGGGCCCGGTACTCCTGAGGAAACACGTCAGGGCACACAAAACCGACCCCCTTGTTGAGAAGGTGCGCCTGCTCCACTCCAACCCCCAGTACGCCTTCGTCGAGTTCCCTGACGGCAGTCAGGACACAGTATCCCTCCGGGATCTGGCACCCGTCGGATCCAGCGCCCCCTCTACCCCCACAGAAGGACCCCTCACCCTACACCCCATGCTGCCGCCCCCTCGCGCTCCCGAGCCCACGAGCTCGCTCCACCAGTTCCGTGCACCCGCACCGGCCAGCCCCCAGCGCCCCCAGTCCCCTGTCGAACCAGAAGAGTATGAAGCTCGGACACAACCCTCCCTGGAGTCCGCCATCGTACCCCAGCACACAACACCCATCCAGCCACCGCAAAAGGCTGCAACCCCGGTGCTCCGCAGATCACAGCGGACAGTTCGACCACTGGACAGACTTACTTTGTAGACCACCACCCCCGCCGGACTTGATTTTTTTGCAGGGGGTGAATGTGGTGAATGTAACGTAGTAATTCACATTGTATTTACCAATACCATTGTAAGCGCAGTAGTGTTATCCGACCACTAGGGGGAGTAGCTCTGGGAATGCTCAGGAGTTTGTACAGGGCTCCACCCTTGGCTCCGCCCACGACTCCTCCCCCTGGACTACTGTATAAATACCCTTGTCCAGAGCCAGCCTGCAGTTCATCGAAAGTTCAACGGGTAACAGGCTGGCTCTGTAGTAAATAGATTAAAACCACTGTTCATATCTTAAAGCACGTGTCTAGTGAATTGATGGTTCCATCATACAGCTTGCATATTCGCCCCATGTCTGCATGGGTTTCCTCCCGGTGTTCCAGTTTCTCCCCACAGTCCAATGATGTACAGATTAGGTGGGGTTACGGGGATAGGGCTTGGGAGCGGGTCTGGGTAGGGTGCTCTTTCAAAGGGTCGGAGCAGATGGGCTAAATGACCTCCTTCTGCCACGTAGGGACTCTAGGATTCTATTCTTCTTTGGATTCTTCCTTTCCCCCTCATGTGCAGCTGAGCACCCATGGTGCCATGGACTGGGTGCTTGTTACCCTTCTCTGCAGAGAAGGATAGCAGGATAGACTCAGGGGATTCTTGCACTATCTGCCCAGTTACCTTAGACTGCCTGGAAGTCACCCATTTCCTCTCTGCCTGCATGTTCCTAACCTACTGTGTGGCCAGCTTCTTAAACATGCTATCCACTGAGTTTTCTGCCTCGTGGATGCACCATGACGACTCCAGCCACGGCTCAAGTCCAAAGCCCAGAGCTCAGGCTTCAGAAGCTGGTGACACTTTCTGCAGTGTGTTTGTCTGAGACACATGGTGCATCCCTGACTTCCATGTTCCACATGTACATTCCACTCAACCAAGCTGCCTTACCATACCTTAACTTTACAAACTATTTATTGAGTCACTCACTGATCAGCTTTTTCCCTGTACCAGGGTGAGAGCCAAATATTTGAGACTGTAATAGGTAGAAAAGGAAAGATGCACCTCCTTCCCCATTTCACCAAACTCCCTCACTTCCCAAACTCCCAGTTGGCCACTCTGTCCAAGCTGTACTTTGATAACCATCTACAGCAAATTGCCAATCTTCTTTCGACAGAAACTTTCAAGCTAACAACCTTTTAACGTAACAAGTGCTTAAGGTCTAGCATGCATTGCCTGTGGTGGAGCAGCTTCAATTCAAGCATTCTAAAGGGGTTTGGGCTGTTATTTGGAGAGGAAGACTGGGTAGGGTTATTGGGAGAAGGGAGAATGACACTAAGAGAATTGCTCATTTGGAGGGCCGGTGCAGATATGATGGTCTGAATAGCCTCCTTCTGTGCTGTAATATTTCTGCGATGCTGTGAACCTCTACCATCTGGAAAGATGAGGACGGCAGATGCATGAGAACATCTTGACTTGGAAGTTCCCCTCCAAGCTCCGCCCCATCCTGACTTGGAACTTTATTGCCGTTTCTGCACTGTTGCTGGGTTAAAATCCAGGAATTGACAGCACTGTGGGTATAGCACCACATAACCTGCAGCAGTTCAAGAAGGTCTTGCCAACAATGTACACATCCCATGAAAGAATAAAAAAGAGCAAAACATCCTTAAGGGGCAAATGGTAGCATCCTGAAATAAACTCCGAGTCATATGATGGAACTAATAATCAGAAATTGGAGGGCCCATCCTCTCCCAATCTGCTAGATAAAACCTGGCTGAGTTGCTTCAAGAGGCTTGAAGATGCAATATTTAAAAGAGGAATTTAACTACAGGAACTCAAATCATTGTCATCTGTATGCTAATGAACATGTTGGAATTGTAGTGACTGCTGAAATTGGACAATGCTTATCTCTGATAGTTTCTTTAGTCTGCAGCTCCACTACAGGAAGTCAAAGCCTCTTATGGTCCTGCTCTTGTTGCATTGCTCTGGGTGGAAGAGGAGGGAAAAAAAGAATAGCAGAAACGTCAGCATCATGGAGCAGGAAGGGTGACTCAATAGGAAGAGAGTAACTGAGGCTGGGCTTGTAGAAGGCATCCAGCCAACAGGGTGACCTTTCTGGGCCTCACTGGGAAAAGCAGTTAAGGTGGAATCTGCTGCTGATCTTTTGCATCCTCCGACAAGAAAACCTGTTGCTTGCTGAGCCAGGAGGAGCCGCTGCCTTGTCAGCACCTATAAAGTGATCACTTCCTCACTTGTTTGCCTCCTTCCATGTGGCTACAGACATCTCCCAAATCTGGCAGGCTGCAGTCCGCAAGAGCATCAGAGAGTAATACGTCAGTGTACAATTTGCCAGGGAGAATCAGTATATTGCTTTTACTGCAGATGAAAGCCGTCAAACTGAGAGAGCCTTGGGGTTTGAAACATTGGCCGGCTTCCCTCGAGTACATGGTGCTTTTGACTGAACTCATTTTGCCATCAGGGCAAGCAGGATCTGACAGAGGTTTCATAAACAGGATATAGCTTCACTGTATGAAAATGTATCTTGCATATAATCACAACAGAAGCTTGTCCCTGGTTCCCAGACAGCTGTCACAATAGATGACATCACAATGATTTGCAGCCAGAAATCACAAAAGGAGGTCATTTGGCCCATCATGTTTGTGTTGACTCTCTGCGAGAACAGCTCACTTAGTTTGATTTTATTGCCGTTTCCCCAAATGTTTTCTCTTCAGCTGATTGTCCAAAGTCCTTTTGAAAGAGGCAGTTGAATTTGCCGCCTGTTATGACCCCTTTGTGGGGTCAAGATCAGTGCTCCAATCAATTTCTCCCTTACACAGCTGAGAATGAACTCCCCTGATAATTGGGGGCGTGTTTCCCCTTAACAAGGGAAACTACTCTGTGTAAAACCCTGACCTGCAATATGGCCCTTCGGGGAGAGGAGTAGTACTTTTGTTATTTTATGTATACCGTAATAAACTAGTCATTAATTTCTACCCGATCCCGTGTTCCTGTTATCTCTCCCATTTGGGTTCTCCACCTCCACTGCATGTTCAGGCAGTGTATATCAGACCACTGTTTGGATGGAAAGGTTTCTCCTTACGCTGACTCATTCTGCCAATGATAAATATTTCTCCCTGTCTAATTTGCCTGGACCCCTCATGATTTTGAAACCTCTATCAAATATCCTCTCAACATTTTCTTCTCCAAGGAGAACTGTCTCGAGCCCTGACAACCATGGGCGGGATTCTCCATCAGCTGATGTCAGAATCGGGATACGCGATTGGGCAGAGAACCAGTTCTGACAGCAAAATTAGGGCGGGCTCCTGTTTCACGCCAAATCTTAATTCACCGTCGCCTCGACAGCGGCGCCTATGCATTCCAGGATGCACGTACAGTGAACACCCATGGCATATCATTAGCGGGCCTGACCCGGTATTGGCGCCCGCCTCAATTTTGGCGTCATAACTGATTCTCTGCCCAGTTCTGGAGGGGCCTTCCAGTTGGACGCTGGGAGGGTCGCCCACATTGTGGCGGCCTGCTGTATCATCCACAACATCGTGCAGCAGAAGGGCAACCTGCTGGAGGTGGAGGATGAATGCCAGGCCTCCTCCGACTGGGAGGATGCAGGGGAGGGCAAGGATGCACAGGACTTGGTCCCGGGCAGGCACAACGTGCGCATCAGGGCCAACACACACATGCTGCTCTGATAGCCTCCAGTATCACCCTTGGGGGGCGGGGTGGAGGGTTGACTGGTAAAAGGCACACATACCGCATCCCATTCTGTTCAGAAGCCCAAAACCTGTCTGGACGGCAGCTAGTCCCTGGGGTCGGCCTGCCCTCCGATGATCCACCCCCTTGGGTCCCTTCCCAGAAGCCCCCAATCACTTCCTCTTGAAACCACTTCTCCTAGTATTGTCCCTAGCCCCCACAATTCACTCCTCCCAGGCCCATTGAAACCTGTCCATCAGATTCCAATAACCGCAACCCCTCCCCCCATCTCTTTCCCATTGACTAGCCAACTTACGTAAGCTAGTGAGGTGGCCCCTGTCAGAATCCCCTCCCCCACATGCCAATGTCAAAAAGAAAACCAACACAAAGGCCCCCCTCACGCAGGCCTTCCAAACCCCCACCACAATAATCCCTCAAACCAAGAAGAAACAAAACCCAACAAATTACCCCAAAGCCCCAAAACCATCCCCCCCCCCCAAAACACAGCCTGAAAGAAGGAAAAAAGATAAAAGGTAACAGCAACCAAAATCCAAACTCAGTTCAGTCCCAGTCATTCAGCCTTCATGAACGCCTCTGCCTCCTCCGCCGTCTCAAAGTGGGAGTCACCTGAGTTATGTGTCACCCTCAGCTTCGCCGGGTAGACCATCCCAAACCTCCCATTGCTTTTATACCCCGCAGCCTTCACCCATCCAAAGGCCGCCCACCTTCTTGCCAGCTCCGCCGTGAGATCCTGGTATATATGAATGCCACTGCCTTCCCACCTCATCTCTTGATTCAGCTTCACCCATCTCAACACCTTTTCCTCCACCTGGTACCTGTGAAAACAGATTATCACAGCTCTTGGTGGTTCATTCACCTTTAGTTTCAGCTGGAGTGACCAGTGAGCGTTGTCCAGCTCGTGGGGGGGGAGGGATCCTCCTCCTCCCCCAACAACTTGCCGAATATCTCCCTAAAATACTCCGTCGGCCTCATGCATCCCACGATCCGCAGATTCTGCCTACGGGACCTGTTCTCCAGGTCCTCCACTTTGGCTCTCAGTCCTTTGTTACTCTACACCGCCCTCCGCAGCTCCTCACCTATCGAGATGAACTACGAAACTTCCTCGTCCACCCCCTTCAACATCTCTCCTTGCTCCCGCGTCTCCGTCGACATCTTTGTCGAAGACTCCTTCATTGGGGCAGGTATCTCATCCACCCACTCCTTGAGTAAGGCCATCATCTCCTTTCGATGCCCCGGGCAGCACGGTGGCGCAGTGGGTTAGCACTGCGGCCTCACAGCGCAGAGGTCTCAGGTTCAATCCCGGCTCTGGGTCACTGTCCGTGAGGAGTTTGCACATTCTCTCCGTGTTTGCGTGGGTTTCGCCCCCACAACCCAAAAATGTGCAGGGTAGGTGGATTGGCCACGCTAAATTGCCCATTAATTGGAAAAATGAATTGGGTACTCTAAATTTATTTGTTTTTTAAATCTACTTTCGATGCCTGTCGACGTGCTTGGAAAACAGTCGCTCAAACTCCCATCACTTCGGCCAGCTTACCCAAAGTTATGGACGAAGGCCCACCCGGCGGTCTTTCTCCTGCCATCTTTCCTCCCACTGAATTCCCCACCGAGTATGCCAACGGACTATCGCACGCACCCTTTCTTCCCAGGTTATTTTTCTGGTATTTCGACAACCTTTGGTTGCCGTAATATTTCTAACACTCAATCATATAAAATTCTCCCTAAAATCTGGGTGAAAAGGGCCAAAACGAGAGCTCTAACAGGAGCCACCCAACATGTGACCTCTACCTGCATATCGCGATCGGATGTCCGTCGCCTTCATGAATAACCTCAGCCGGTACGGGAAATGAACCTGTGATGTTGGCCTCACTCTGCATCTCGAACCAGCTGTCCAGCCAACTGAGCAAAACCGGCCTCCATTGAGGTGTACAAAATTATGAAGGACATCGATACAGTCCATAGGAAGAAGATTTCCCCCTTAGTAGAGGGGTCAGTAACCAGGGGGCATAGATTTATGGTAATGGGCAGGAAACTTAGAGGGAATTTAAAGTAAAACCTTTTCACCCAGAGGGTGGTGGGAATCTGGAATTCACTGCCTGAAAGGGTGGTAGAGGCGGGAATCCTCACAACTATTAAGAAGTATTTAGACGAGCACTTGAAATGCCATAGCGTACAAGGCTATGGATCAAGTGCTGGAAAATGGGATTAGAATAGATAGATGCATAATGGCTTGCGCAGACACGATGGGCCGAAGGGTCTCTTTCTGTGCTGTATGACTTTATGACTCGAGAACACACCTGAGCAATGTTTTGGGTAGATGCTAGTATTGTAAATATACTGTCTCGAGACAGGCTAGTTCTTGAGCATAAGGCTTCAGCAATACTGCTATGATATTGCCGAGGCCAATAGGCTCTCCTCTATCCAGTGTACTTACTGTGTCTTCATATCTCGTGCAGTGAATCTAATTGACAGAAAACAACATCTATGATGCTACAGATTTTAAAAAGAGTTGAAAATGGTTGCAAGTGCTTCATTCTTGTCTTCTTCAGTCATGTACTGGGCTCCATCATCAATAAAGAGGCTGTCGGTGGAATCTTCTCCTGCTGTTAGCTGCTTAATTGTCAACTGGGATTGCAGAACTTTGATCTGGTCCATTGGTTGTGATATCGCTCTGCTTAGCCTAATTCATGCTGCTTCCGCATGTATGTTGTCCTGTGTTGCAGCTTCACCAGATTGTCATCTCATTTTTCTCCTTCCTGTCCTCCTGTGAGGAAGAATGGCATTCCAGGTCCTCCTCTTCATCCAGCTTCAGGTCTTTTTGTTTATTCACGTTACACAGTGCACAGTAGAATACCACAATATAACACACCCTGGCTGGTTTGTTTTGCATCCTGAGTGATCAAGGCAAGGGAGGTGTGTCTTCTAGATGCCAATGGTCTGTTTAATGCAGGGAGTAGATGGAATGTGGTGTCAGCCCACAATCAGACCAATTGTGATCTTATTGAATGGTGGACAGGCTCTAGGGACTGAATGGTCTACTCCTGTTCCTAATTCATATTTCATACGAGGTTACAACATCTCACTACCTCTGTGTCTGGATACCAGACAGATATCAGGAAGCATCCCTTTGGGGATTAATCCTTAACCCCAACAGCCACCAAATAATATTGCTCTCTCCGTGCATTGATGGCTCAGTGGGTACAATCAGCGACCCCCCTGGACCTGAGGGAATATATTTATAGCAGCAAACACAATGCTGCACAATGCTGCACAGCTCCATCTGTCTCAAAATGGATGTAATTGCTGCCCTCTTGAATAGGGCATCAATGACCTACCTGATGGAGTGATAAGCTGCCAATTATTAGGTGTCGCTCATGTCTGTAGTGGATCCCAGGTAAACTGGATACATAAAGGTTGAGGCCATGGTGACTGTACCTTGGGAGCCGTGAGGCATCAGGTTATTATGCAGTAGAACACAAAGCCCAAGACCAATTGCCTGGATAGGCACAGTCTCCTTTGGCACGGTACTCTAGTCATTTACATATAGCTGACTCTTGGGCAACATACCTGATGACTTGGTTAGTGCCTTGTAGAGATCGACCATGCAGATCTAGTGAAGTCTCGCAACACTAAAACTCAGTAGAAATTTGAATTAAACTTCTCGGATGCAAACAAGAATCTTTTATTGTCTCTACTTCATTTCAATTGAGAGAAACTTAAATCTATTCTCAATAAAGTTCGGCTAGCAAAGCACTTAAAGAGAGGTAACTTATAAACAGTTTAACTTTCAAAATAATACAGAAATGGTTTCTTGCTTACAGCAAAACAGCTTGCATTTACTTCAAGAGTTAGAGTGGAAAAGTGAAAATATGAAAATAGAGATAGCAAATAATTAGATCAAAGTATAGGATGATCCCGGAATAAAGATGGCCGTGCAGACCATCATGCTTAAGGAGAATTTTGTCAGTCTGAAGCCATTTGTCTCCACCTCTATGTCGTCCTAATTGGTTTGGGTGAGAATCAAATACATTTGATTCGATGGTTAACTGTCAATCCTCAATGTGCAACATAAGTTGTGAATGTTTCATGTTTGAATATTTGTGTATGCTATGGAATGTGATTTTGTGCTATTATCAAGACTGGTTTTTATTGGTTTTCTGCTGACTTGCTTGATCCATATTCTGGACAATGGTGCCTTCATATTACTATGGTGCTTACTTCGACCTTGATCTCGATTACTGGTACAGTTCATTTTTTAATATGAAACTAACTTTAAAACCTGTTCATTAGAACAATAGTTCGTTCATTTTGTCAGCAAAATGTTGTTTTTATCTCCAATTAGTTTGTGGATGTGTCAGGCTTTTGTACGTCTGTTGAAGTTATGTGTTTTGTCATGGCCTGAGGTTATGAGTGCTGAAATCATTATTTTAAAATGGGTATTAAAACTGGGCTTTAATATTTACATTAAAATAGCCTTTTTACCAATCTGAAAATAGTTGATTCCCTTCATGCCTTCTTCCTCTTGTAGTCCTGGCTCTGCTCCTCCGGCTTCCTCCTGACCAGCTGGATGCACCTGCTGAAGCTTCTCCTTCCTGCCCTGTCCAATGTCAACATCGGCTGCTTTCACCACAACTCATTCGCCTGCTGCTGCTCACTTGCCAGGGCTTCCTCTGCTTCCTAAGTGATACCAGCAGCTTCACATCCCTCTGAAGATCCTAAACACCCACTGTTGATAAATGCAAGTCTCTCAGCAACACCGGTAACCACTATATGCCACTGGTTCAGCAGCTGAGTTGAAATCTCCCTTTTTCACAACTGTTGAAGTCTAATGAGATTAATTTGCACTCCTGGCTCCCGGCTCTGTTCTTGACAGCTGCAGCCTGACGTATCTCAGACCCTCCGTTTTGCCAAATTGAAAACCGCAAACTGTGGCGTAAATGTTAATGAGCTCTACAACAAACTCAATCAGCTGTCAATTGAAGATGTTGCTGGCTCCCCCTGCTGCCCTCCATTTGAAAATCACATTGCGTTCAAAGGCATCAGCAAGCCGTGATGGCATTCAAGATCGTAATTTTCAATGTGCATTTGCACCTGATTTCGCACTTACAGACTATTGAAAATCCAGCCCGTTCTGACAGCATTTATCCTGTCAGACTCCCTCAGAATATTACATATTTCAATAATGAAGTGGAGATGCCGGTGTTGGACTGGGCTGGGCACAGTAAGAAGTCTTATAACACCAGGTTAAAGTCCAACAGGTTTGTTTCAAATCACTAACTTTCGGAGCTCAGCTCCTTCATCGGCTCCTTCACCGGATGAAGGAGCTGCGCACCGAAAGCTAGTGATTCAAAACAGACCTGTTGGACTTTAACCTGGTGTTGTAAGACTTCTTAATATTTCAATAAGATCACCTCTTATCCATCTAAACTCCAATAAGTCTTGGCCCAACCTGGCCAACCTTTCCACATCAGACAACCCCTTCATCCCAGGAATCAAGCTTCCCTGAACTGCTTTCAATGCAAGTATATCTTCTCTCAAATGAGGAAGACAACGCTATACACAGCATTCTAGGTGTAGTCTCACCATGTCCAGTTCCCACTTTTATAATCAATAAAAGTCAACATTCCATTTGCCTTTCTGTTCCTGTACCTACATGTTAGCTTTTGTATTTCTTGTATTAGGACACCCAAATCCCTCTGTACTGTAACATTCTCTGGTCTCTTTCTATTTAAGTAATATTTTGCCTCTCTATTCTTCCTGCCAAAGTGAGTAACCTCATATTTTCCCACATTCTACTACATCTGCAACTTTTTGCCCACTCACTTAACTTTTTGTCTTTTGCAGACCCTTTGTGCCCTCCTCACAACTTAGCAATACACTTGAACCCTTCATGCAAGTTATTAATGTAGATTGTAAATAGTTGAAGCCCAGCACTGGCCCCTTTTGCACCCAACTAATTACAGTTTCCAACTTGAAAATAGCCTATTTCTCCCAAGTTTCTGTTTTCTGTTAGTTGTATACTAGTTTATGTGGCAACTTATTGAATGCCTTTTCGACAACCAAATACACTACATCAACTGTTCCCCTTTATCCACCCTGCTCATTACATCCTCAAATAACTCTTGAAAAATTTATCAAATATGATTTGCCTTTCATAAAACCATATTGATCTGGCTTGATTATATTATGATTTTCTAAGTGTTCTGATACTTCTTCCTTAATAATGAATTTTCTCCATGACCGATGTTAGGCTCACTGGCCTCTCGTTTCCTGTTTTTCTCCTTTATACCATGGACAGAATGGTAGCACAGTGGTTAGCACAGTTGCTTCATAGCTCCGGGGTCCCAGATTCGATCCCTGGCTTGGGTCACTGTCTGTGCGGAGTCTGCACGATCTCCCGTGTCTGCATGGGTTTCCTCCGGGTGCTCCGGTTTCCTCCCACAGTCCAAAGATATGCACGTTAGGTGGATTGGACATGCTAAATTGCCCTTAGTGTCCAAAAAGGTTAAGTGGGGTTATGGGGATAGGGTGGAGGCGTGGGCTTAAGTAAGGTGCTTTTTCCAAGGGCCGGTGCAGACTCGTTGGGCCGAATAACCTACTTCTGCACTGTAAATTCTATATTTCTATGAATTATATTTGTGATTTTCCAATCTGCTGGGACCGTTCCAGAATCTAGGCAATTTTGTAAGATTACTACTAATGCATCCACTATCTATGCAGTCACTTCCATCAAGACCCAAGGATGCAGGTCATCAGGTCCAAGGAACTTGTCAGCCTTTAATCCCATTAATTTGCCTAATATGTTTTCTCTAGTGAAAATAATTGTTTTAAGTTCCTCCATCCCTATTGTCCCTTAATTTTCTATTATGATTCTAATGATTTTGGTGTCATTTACCATGACAACGATGATACATTTTTGTTGAATAGTGAGATGGAAGCCCAATCTAACTGCCTCCTGTGATCTAACCGGTTCCCAGTGAATGGTCATCCAGGCACCGATTAGTACAAATGTGGACCATTGAAGACCCCTGGGTGGTCAGCGACAGGGAAGACTGGCACCCTGGCTCTCCCTCTGGCACCTGGGCACTTTGGCACTGCCACTCTGGCACTACCAAGGTGCCCATGTGACGCTACCAGGCTGACAGGAGTACTGACGTCATTTCAGGGTAGCAGTGCCATGGCGCCCAGGTGCCAGAGTGGCACTGTCAAGGGTCGGGGCCTGAGGGGGGCCATACCCATGAAAGGAAGGATGAAGAGGGTATGACGGGTAGGGAGGTGGAGGGTGAGTATGAAGGAGCCTCTGAAAGGTTGGGGGGTGAAGGGTGGGGGTGCTGAATGGGGGAGCACAAAAGGGGCGTGGGAAGGTGCGAAAAGAGGGGCCCTCAGCAACCCCATAGTGGGGTATCCTCACTTGGGGGGGGAGGGGGATTGGGGGATAATGCCCATGTGTGTGTGGGGTGACATTGTCCGTGGACTGGGGGTGTGGGGAACCCTCAAGCTCACTTAGAGATCGGGGTACCCTTTCTTAATACTGGCCCGATTTCTGAGGAGCCGATCTGGTCAGTTATGAAAATAATTCCTAGTGTGGGCTAGCCCAGAGAGGAATTCCCCAGAGCCCACAAAATTGATTAAATGTGGTTAGATCGCGGTGGGGAGCTCACCAACAGAGACCAGGTGAAACTCCCAGCCAATCCATCCTGAAATGACACTTAGAAACATTTCCTTTAGTTTGTGCCCAAGGTGTCTAGTGCACAGCATTCAAAAACTTATTTTTCTTCAGTAAGAAGAGGAGATGAAAAGTTCCGTATGCTGCTTCAACTGAGCACCTCAAAGTGTCACATGTCACCCATCCCCAATTTGACGAACACCAGCCAAGTGAAGCATGGAGCACTAGTAAGGAAGAGCAAATATAGGGGAAATTGGAGGTGTTGCACATCCTGTCTTTGACTTAGCTCATTGGAACCAGAAGTGCTGAACCAGACATTTATATCTCACATGTCTTGCTTACAAATATTTGGTACCCCAATATCGGCAGTTCATGCAATTATTCAAGAATGTGCCAAATTGCCTGTATGTATGGGATGTTTGCAGAGAGGCCCACAACCCAGAGCTGTGCAATACAGGGTAAGTGGGATTTAAACATCATTGGACTGCAAACCATATCTATCCTTTCTGCCTTAAACAGGTATATCAGGCCCACAACATCTTTCAGTTGCACCGTAATCTCATAGGAATGTCAAATGCCAGGTGAGCCATCAACAAGATAACATTTCTTTGCAATAACTACTCTGAAACTATCATTCCACTGTGTATTAATTGATACTTCCTGAATGTTTTGAAACAAACAGGGCACAGATCAAGCGCTGGAAACTGGGTTTAGAATAGATAGGTGTTTGATGGCTGGCACAAGCATGATGGACTGAAGGACCACTGTCTATGAAATCTCTATGACTATGACTGAAAGATAATAAACTTTGTAAAACTTTATTGGACAAAATGCTTCAACTGTAAGATGGGAAAGAAAATAGGGCGGGATTCTCCCATTCATCGGCAGAGTGTCCACGCCGTCGGAAACAACGTCGCGTTTCACAACGGCGTGAACGGGTCGCTGGGAGTACCGATTCTGGCCCCTACCGGGACATAGCCTTTGGAACCTCAGTACTTAGAAAAATTAGCCATAATATTTTTTTAAAAATAAATTTAGAGTGCCAAATTAATTTTTTCCAATTAAGGGGCAATTTAACGTAGTCAATCCACCTACCGGGAGCAAGCACAGCGCTGGAGCGGTTCACATACCATCCGACACAAACTGTGAGCGTCGCAAACCCGCGCATGCGCGGTGGCCTCCCTCAACGTGGCGGCCCTGATGGAACATGGTGCGGGTGTTCAGGGGTCGGTGCGTAAAGAAATAGGCCCAGGGAGCGAGAGGCCGGCCCGCCAATCTATGGGCCCCGATTGCGGGCCAGGCCCCAGGGTCAGAGCCACCCTCCCCACCACCACCCCCCCACCTCACCCCCACCCCCAGGCCACCACCCAACCCTGCTCGCAGAGTTCCGCCGGCTGCGACCCGGTGTGGACGGTGCCGGCGGGACTCTGCCTTTTTAGAGCATCAGCTCGGCCCATCACGTAGAATGGCCCGCAACTGGAGCCGCGCCAAACGCGGCAGCGCCAATGGCTCCGATTCTCCGGGCCGGCGTCGGGGCGGCGTGGCGTGGTTGCGGGGATTCTCCGGCCTTACGCGGGGCTGGGAGAATCCCGCCCGTAGCCTTTGGAACCTCGATACTTAGAAAAATTAGCCATAATTTTGAAAATAAATAAATTTAGAGTACCCAATTAATTGTTTCCAATTAAGGGGCAATTTAACATAGTCAATCCACCTAGCCTTCACATCTTTGGGTTGTGGGGGTGAAACCCACGCAAATACGGGAGAATGTGCAAACTCCACAAGGACAGTGACCCAGAGCCGGGCTCGAACTTGGGACCTCGGCGCCGTGAGACTGCAGTGCTACCCACGACCCTGCCGTGCTACCTAAATTAACCATAAATATGAACAAACGTGTTCAGTTGTTGTTCGGACCAGGTCCTCTCCAATGGGGAATTCACTATCTAGCACTGTTTAATGAACCTCACAACTATAAAAGGATAATGGGTGGAATTTTACATTTTCTTGACTAAGTGTCAACTCAGACAGGAAAAGCAGTGTGTAACCAACTGATTTTTCCCACCAGATGTTTTGACACTTGGTCAAAAAAGACCCTGGAGGTGGGTCCCACAATGTCACAGCAACAGCAGCATTCAAGAGATCGTGGCATTGTTTTTAAAGGACGCCGGATCTGAAACAATAAGAAAAAAACTTCAACCCCCACCCCAGCCACATGGACAGGGGAATCCTCCCCAACAATGAATGATGAATTGAGTTAAATCCCCAACTTACTTGTTAGGGAGCCATCGAGCTCTCCTCACCCCACCTCATAAGGACAGGGCACCCCCATCCCCAGCATGGAAATCCTGTCACCCGGGCACTTTGGCACTGCCAGATGGCGTGCTACCCAGCACCCTGCTGGTGCCAGGTTGGCACTGCCAGATGGCGTGCTACCCAGCACCCTGCTGGTGCCAGGGTGGCACTGCCAGATGGTGTGCTACCCAGCACCCTGCTGGTGCCAGGGTGGCACTGCCAGATGGCGTGCTACCCAGCACCCTGCTGGTGCCAGGTTGTCACTGCCAGGGTGTCCAAGTGGCACATGCAGGGTGCATGTGTGGCAGTGCCAATGTAGAGGCGGGTGTGCCAGGGTGCTATCCTGTCCAGAGCCCAACCACCCTGTAGCCTCTGACATCCTGGGAGACCCCCCCAGGTGCTGTTACACCTGCTGCACGTTTGTGTGGACAAGTGCTAAGTGACAACACAGCGTGGTCTCCCAGGCACGAGCGTTCAATCCCGGGCCTTGGGAGACTCCAGTGCAGACATATTTGAGGCTTAATGTTCTCGTGAGGCGTCCCGAGCGTCATAAATCTCGCCATGTCCGGAATCGGGCGCGACGAAGCCTATAATCGGCCCATTAACTCTATTTCTCTCACCATAGATGCTGGCAGACCTGCTGAGGTTTTCCAGCATTTTCTGTTTTTAATTCCAATCTGCAGTTGGCCGATTACAGACCAGGGGTGGGATTCTCCGACCCCCCGCTGGATCGGAGAATCGCCGGGGGACGGCGTGAATCCCGCACCCGTCGTCTCCCGAAGTCTCCCTGCTTCGGCGGGGGCGGGAATCACGCCGCGCCTGTCGGCGACCCCCCCGGCGATTCTCCGGCCTGCGATGGGCCGAAGTCTCGCCGCTGTCATGCTGGTCCCACCGGCGGGAATCAAACCACCTACCTTACCGGCAGGACCAGGCAGCGCGAGCGGGCTCCGGGGTCCTGGGGGGGGGCGCAGGGCGATCTGGCTACGGGGGTGCCCCCACGGTGGCCTGGCCCACGATCAGGGCCCACCGATCGGCGGGTGGGCCTGTGCCGTGGGGACACTCTTTTCTTTCCGCGTTCGCCATAGTCTTCACGATGGCAGACGCGGATGTGACCCCCTACCCTGCGCATGCGAGGGGATGATGTTAGCAGCCACTGATGCTCCGGCGCATGCGCGGACTTCCGCCGGCCGGCAAAGTCCCTTCGGCCCCGGCTGGCGTGGCGCCAAAGGCCTTTCCCGCCGGCCGGCGGGGCGCCAACCACTCCAGCGCGGGCCTAGCCCCTCAATGTGAGGGCTTGGCCTCTAAAGGTGCGGAGAAATATGCACCTTTGGGGCGGCCCGACGCTGGAGTGGTTCACGCCACTCCATCCCACCGGGACCCCCCGCCCCGCCGGGTAGGGGAGAATCCCGGCCCAGCTTCTGAAGTATGAAACCATGACACAGAGCTGTATCTTTTCAATAATGAATGATATGCACTTCATGATAGCTTAAACTTTAAAAATCAAGTCCTTTAACATTTAACGTATTTTGGCAGGCTTCTCTGTCATTCTTCACCCGAATTCTAAGAACCCTGCAAGTGTTTTCATGCTAATCCCACGAGTACACGCTTATGGAGAGATGGAAGAGTTATGTTGCAGCACAGAAGAAATTCCAAGAAAACTGGATGGTCAGATCTTTCCTTTTCTTAATGTTTATCCCTTTTTCAGTTATATTAGCTCCTCAACATGAAAATGTTACTCGGGAGAAAAGTAACATCTTCAATGTTTGGTATCCAGCATGAGTAACGACCTTTTGCAGGGTCTAGCTTTCAGTTGGACTTGCGTCCGATCAGAAAATATAGGCCTTTTTGGCAAAGCCTTAAACTGTGTGATTGTTGAAAAATTTCAATGTCTACGCTACGGTGCTTGTTTCATCTTGTAATGACAGAGCTGTGGTCACAGTTTCGAAACCACTGAAAAAGTGATGTCACTGAAAAATTGTTGCCAGGATATGTTGGGCGGCACGGTAGCACAGTGGTTAGCACTGTTGCTTCACAGCACCAGGGACCCCGGTTCGAATCTCAGCTTGGGTCACTGTCTGTGCCGAGTCTGCACCTTCTCCCCGTGTCTGCGTGGCTTCCTCTGGGCGCTCCGCATTTCTCCCACAAGTCCCGAAAGATGTGCATGTTAGGTGAATTGGACATTCTGAATTCTCCCTCAGTGTACCCGAACAGGTGCCGTAGTCTGGCAACTAGGGGATTTTCACTGTAGCTTCATTACAGTGTCGATGTAAGCCTACTTGTGACACTAATAAAGATTATTATATTCCTTGAATATTGAATTGAAAATTTGTATTTCTTTTCACTAAATGGAGCTTCTGTAAGAAAGTAAGTGGCAAAGGGCAGCTGCAAATAGGCAACAGGAACTGAATAAAACAATGCAGCGCAAAGTAGAAAAATGTGAAGCAGCATTTTGGAACGTAACCTAAAGCTAACTTATTCAATAAATAATAGATAGAATGTGGCCTTTTGATTTGGTGACAATCCATCTTGGGAATCACGCAAGCTGTGAATTACATAACCTACCACCCGGAATGCTGCTGTATTCTTCTCAAATTCTAACAATCCAAATAATGGTATTCAGCACACACTTTATCTGGCTGCTTCCTGTATATTTAAATTTTCTTTCAAAATTTAATGAAACCAGTATAAAAGAACTTACATTTCTTAAGAGTGTATAAATTAACAAATTTATCCCAAACACATGAAACATATTAAGGTTAAATCAATGTATAAAAGTCATTAATTGCTCTTAAACTGCTGATGAAAGGTTATCATTAATATTTATTCATAAATACCTGAAGTTCAATTTAAAATCCAATTATATTTCATGTCTTGATGCCATTTAGTTGTATTTTTAGGCCCTTTTAAATCTTTCAGGGCCTCACTCCTGCCTAAACTGGGCCCCGCATCAATCCACGAACTCTACGATCCTCCAACTCTGGCCTATTACACATCAACCACTCCTTTTGCACAATCACTGGTGGCTGTGCATTCAGCCAACCACATCTTAAGCTCTAGACTTCTCTCCCTGAAGATCGCCACCTCTCTCTCCTCTTTTAAGACTCTCATTAAAAGTTCAACTGTTTGACTAAGCTTTTAGTCATTCCTCTTAATATCTCCATCTTCGGCTCATGTTTATTTTTTATCTGCTTCTGTGAAGGGCTTTAAAATGGTTTTTCTCCATTAAAGATGCTATTGAAATTAAATTTGGAGCTCGTCCATGAGTGTTTAATTTTGCCAAACCTCTGGCTACTTCTGAGGTATATGGCAGAAGAAACATACCTAGATTTTGGTTATAACCAATTTTTTAAGACACAGGCAGGATTTTAAGCTTCAGATGATTAGAAACCACCCTAATTCCACTTTTCTTTAATCCTTTAATTTAGTTGTATACTTGGGATTGAATTCTAAGTATACATTATTACATATAGCAACGTATAAGGGTGCTGTAAAATATAAAAATACTGCTTTAAACAAAACAAATTGGTGTAGAGATAAGCTTCATAATGCAAGTCACAATATTTTTATATGTTTGTATATATTTATTCAATCACAGGATATGGACAATTCCCGTACCAGCCTCCCCGAACAGGCGCCAGAATGTGGTGACTAGGGGCTTTTCACAGTAACTTCATTTGAAGCCTACTTGTGACAATAAGCGATTTTCATTTTCATTTTCATTCATATTGATAAAACCAGAATGTTTCTCCATTCCTAATTGCTTGGTAGCGGGCCACCTTCTTGAACTTGAACGACAGCTGAGTGGTTTGCTGAGCAAGTTCAGAAGTCAGTCAGCCGTGTTCCCTCTTTTACTTTCTGTAATTTTCAGGATATTTCTGAGGAGGGAAGAATATTGAACGGAACGGAAATCCTCCAAAAGTAGATGCAGGGATTGCAGGCATCAGACAGACTTTGTGCTGTAACGTGGTCTCCATCGTCAGTGATATAGGATCACATGACAGTGGCGTGTGCTGAGAGACAGTTCTCTGTGAAGCCTCATGCTAGCCCTTAATCTGCACATAGTCGGAAGAATGTTTAATAAAGGTTAAAGTTCATCATCAGCCTTCCCTCCAGCAGTCACATTGGATCCTAACCTAAGCTAAATCCCACAATGAAGATGGAAGATAGTGGCAGTGGTAAAGACAACAGAAAAAGCACAAAGTAAATGGCTCAGTAACTGAAAGAGCAGCAGATGAAATGTCTGAAAGGAAAGGACAATGCGGAAAGAAACATCAATAGAAATTGAAGAAAAGTTAGAGTGAAGAAGAGCCATGGAGAAAATATTCCCCTTGTCAGAGTGCTTTAGCCATGTGGAAGGTGCAGATCAAGCTGAGAAGTGGCAGAACTACCGTCATAAGTTTACCGAGTACAAAACAGCTTCAGGACTAACAGACAAACTAGAATGAAACAAGGCAGCACCCTTCTCTACACCATAGGCATTGAAAAAATTAAAATATATATTTTTTAAAACTTTGCATTTTCTCCCCGTATCTGTGTGGGATTCCTCCAGGTGCTCCGTTTTTAAATTTAAAGTAACAAATTTTTTTTTCCAATTAAGGAGCAATTTAGCATGGTCAATCCACCCACCCTGCACATCTTTGGGTTGTTGGGGTGAGACCCACGTAAACATGAGAAGAATGTGCAAAATCCACACGGACATGACCGGGGGCCAGGATTGAACCCAGTTCCTCAGCACTGTGAGGCAGCACTGCGCCACCATTCAACCCTCCAAAGTCCAACGCTGTGCAGGTTAGGTTGATTGACCATGCTAAATTGTCCCTTAGTGTCCCTTAGCGCAGGGGAGTGGACCTAGGTAGGGTGCCCTTTCAATGAGGTGGTGCAGTCTCAATGGGCCGAATGGCCTCCTTCTGCACTGTAGGGATTCTATGATTCTATTATTTGCAATTCTCCAGTTATCCTCATCACCTCAGTATCTAAGGAGGATTGGCCGGTCCTTCTACAATTTCTGCCCTCTTCTCCCCTTTTCCTTATTTGCATCGGATTCAGTATTGGAGACTTATCAACCTTATGTACAGCAGCCTTTCTAACACCTCAACTTTATCAATATTTAGCTCATCCATTGTTCTCAGCTGCATCCTCTTGCACTATGACTTTGGAAGTACTTTCCTCCTTGGTAAAGACACTCATTTCGTACCTCAGCAATGCCCTGTGCCTCCATACTAAATGCCTCTTTTGGTCCCTACTCAGCCCCACCCCTCATTTTAGTATGCTGATACTATTTATATACCTATAGAAGAGCCCATCGCTCTGTGCAGAGCTTGGATTACGTAATCGGCGATCGGGTGGAGAATCCCTTTTGACGCCGAAATCAGTTGCGGCGCCTGTTTGACGCAAGTTTCGTACACTCCGCCCCCTTCAAAATGGCATTATCGTGATACACGCCGCACGCTGTTGGGATGGCCTCAGCGCGTCACCTGAAGGCCCTCCCCCAGTTCTCCTCCACCGATGGGCGGGGTTCCCAACCGGGCGGTTGACGTGTGGTCTCAGCCGTGCGGGAACCCGGCATGGCGGCTGCGGACTGTGTCCAACGCCGCCACAGCTGAGCGGGAGCCATGCTGCTGGCCTGGGGGGCTTTCGCGAGGGCTGAGGTGATTGGTGGGGGGTGGCCAAGGGAGCACTATCTGGCAGGTCAGGTCCTTGCACGGCCAGCGCCATGTTTTACGGCTTGACCCGCTAGAGGTCCTCTCCGTGCACATGCGCGGCCACGGACCCGGCCATTCTCCGGAGGTTTATTTGTGGAGGCCGGGGGTATTACGTTACGCGGCACGGCTGCTAGCCCCTCACCAGTCGCAGGATCGCTGAGGGGGCGCCGCCAATTTTCTTCACGTAAAACGCCACAGATCCTCTACATGTAGCCTCAGAAAGGGAGAATCTGGCCCCATATTTTGGGGAGCACAAATATAGGGGGTTTCTGGGCAGTGGTTTCTGAGACTCTGTTAGAAATAGTCGGGATGAGGATGTCACCGTAACATTTAGTGGTGATTTTTGGTGTTTCGGATCTGCCAGAGCTGCTGGAGGAGAGGGGGCCAATGTTGTGATCTTCGCCTCTGTAATTACTTGGTGGCAAATCTCACTAAGTTCGAGGTTGGCAGTGTCCCGGGGTCTCGGCGTGGCTGGGGAGTTGTATGAATTTTTTTAATTGGGAAGATCACGTTCGCTCTCAGGGGGTCGGAAGAGGGGTTCTATGTAAGATGGAGGCTCTTCCTGTCCTTGTTTGAGGATCTATTTGTCGCCAGTGGGTAGTTGGTGATTGGTTTGTGGGAAGGGTGCTTTGGGGTGGCTTTGGGGAGGAAAATTGACAAACTAAATCATGTTTATGTTTGTTTATTGTATGTGTCTATTCCTGATTGTGTTTGGAATTTTAAAAAAGTTTAAAAAGAGAGGAAAGGTGACATGTGGGATCATTGTTGTATCGGGAATTGGTGTTGTGGTCACTGGTACTTGCTGTTGGATGTGTTGACCATGGACAGCTTGGCCAGGAAGATGTATTTGGTGGCTACCTCCACAAGCCTCCTCCTTCTTTTCTGCTGCTCACTGTATACATGATGGCAAGGTTGTGCAGGATGCAGCAAACCCTGACAAATTGTGCTCTGGGGCGAATTTCTCCGAACCCCCGCAGGGTCGGAGAATCGCCCGGGGCCGGCAAAAATCCCGCCCCCACCATGGCAGAAATTCTCTGCCACCCGGGAATTGGCGCGGGCGGGCATCACGCCCCGCCGATTGGCGAGCACCCTGCGGCGATTCTCCGGCCCGCGATGGGCCGAAGTCCCGCCGCCGAGAGGCCAATCCCGCCGCCGTGGTTTGAACCACCTCTGGTGGTGGTGGGATCGGCGGCGCGAGCGGGCCCCCAGGGTCCTGGGGGGACGTGGGGCGATCGGACCCCGGGGGGTGCCCCCACGGTGGCCAGGCCCGCGATCGGGGCCCACCGATCGGCGGGCGGTCAGTTCCGTGGGGGCACACTTTTTCTTCCGCCGCCGCCACGGCCTCCACCATGAAAGAATCCCCCAGCGTGCATGCGCAGGTGGTGACGTGAGCGGCAGCTGACGCACCGGAGCATGCGCCAACTGGCGAAGGCCTTTCGGCCAGCCCCGCACCGGGCGGCGGGCGTCAAAGGCCGTTGACGCCGGTTTTGGCGGCAGTCGGCGTGGTGCCAACCACTCCGGCGCGGGCCTAGCCCCTCAATGTGAGGGCTTGGCCCCTAAAGGTGCGGAGAATTCTGCACCTTTGGAGAGGCCCGACACCAAAGTGGTTGGCGCCACTCCACTACGTCGGGACCCCCCTCCCCGCCGCGTAGGGGAGAATCCCGCCCCTGATGTGTACTGCAGGGCTCCCCTAGAGTTAAGGCTGTGGAAGATTGCTTAAGCATCCCAATGATCTACGTGATGACTTTTTTGTGGCAGCATTGCTCTCAGTATAAGTGTGATACCCAGATATGTATGTGTTACACACCAGAGTCATGAGCCAAGTGGTCAGCAGGTAACTTGCTGCCCAATAATTATCATAAAATGCCTCCAGTGCAGAAGGAGGCCATTCTGCATTGGTCCCTGCTCCAATATAGCACTCTATCTAGGCCCAACTCCCACCCCAATCCCCATAATCCCACCTAACCTTTGGGCAATTTGCCATTGCCAACTCAGTTATCCTGCACATCTTTGGACTGTGTGAGGAAACCAGAGCACCAGGAGGAAACCCACGCAGACCCGGGGAGAACGTGAAAACAGGCAGTCAGCTGAGGTCAGAATCGAACCCAGGTCCCTGGTGCCTTGAGGCAGCAATGCTAACCATTGCATCACCGTGTTGCCCTAGCCAGCTCTAGTTTCTCATGGTGGCTCAAACACTGATCGTACAGAGGGCTGGTACAGAACCAAAGCAACTTGATAGCTACCAGTATACCAGGCATTGATCTCATGATGCCCTGAGTGTTGATGCATCTCTGAATTTATATGCAGCACCTCCAGCATGATGAATGTGCAGCCAGCGATACCCTGCACCATAGGAAAACTATATCTGCTATAAAGAGTGCCAGTGATGCCCCTTATGTAACAGTGGATGACAAACAGCGAGATGCTGGAAATGTCACCTGCTTTAGCCTGGAAGGAGTCCCATGCAAAAAATATTCATGGCCACAGTCACCTCCATAGCAACTGGCCATGTTGTCCTCGCTGTTCTCTGAGCTGGAAAAGGTGACAACTTTTATTAGTGACACAAAAGTCATACACTATTCCTCAATGAAGTTGAGCTAGAATTGCTCCGTGAACACCATGGTGAATAAGACTTGGTGCAGAGCCTTTTTTCCTCCTTTTATTTGAGCAACTTGTCCTCCTCTGTGTCACCCCTGATCATTTTCCCTGTTAATCTGCAGGCCAAGGGGGATGGAAAAAAGAGTGCCCATGACTGGGAGGAAGTGGTCTGAACATAATCTTTGAACGTTCACCGCATGCACACCGCTCCCTGCAAAACAGCATGTTCACCGCATGCACACCACTCAATGTAAATCAGCATGTTCACCGCATGCACACCGCTCCCTGCAAAACAGCATGTTCACCGCATGCACACCACTCAATGTAAATCAGCATGTTCACCGCATGCACACCGCTCCCTGCAAATCAGCATGTTCACCGCATGCACACCGCTCCCTGCAAAACAGCATGTTCACCGCATGCACACCACTCAATGTAAATCAGCATGTTCACCGCATGCACACCGCTCCATGTAAATCAGCATGTTCACCGCATGCACACCGCTCCATGTAAATCAGCATGTTCACCGCATGCACACCACTCCATGTAAATCAGCATGTTCACCGCATGCACACCGCTCCATGTAAATCAGCATGTTCACCGCATACACACCATTCCATGTAAATCAGCATGTTCACCGCATGCACACCGCTCCATGTAAATCAGCATGTTCACCGCATGCACACCCCTCCAAGTAAATCAGCATGTTCACCGCATGCACACCGCTCCATGTAAATCAGCATGTTCACCGCATGCACACCGCTCCATGTAAATCAGCATGTTCACCGCATGCACACCATTCCATGTAAATCAGCATGTTCACCGCATACACACCACTCCATGTAAATCAGCATGTTCACCGCATGCACACCACTCCATGTAAATCAGCATGTTCACCGCATGTACACCACTCCATGTAAATCAGCATGTTCACCGCATGCACACCACTCCATGTAAATCAGCATGTTCACCGCATGCACACCATTCCATGTAAATCAGCATGTTCACCGCATGCACACCGCTCCATGTAAATCAGCATGTTCACCGCATGCACACCACTCCATGTAAATCAGCATGTTCACCACATGCACACCATTCCATGTAAATCAGCATGTTCACCGCATGCACACCATTCCATGTAAATCAGCATGTTCACCGCATACACACCACTCCATGTAAATCAGCATGTTCACCGCATGCACACCACTCCATGTAAATCAGCATGTTCACCGCATGCACACCACTCCATGTAAATCAGCATGTTCACCGCATGTACACCACTCCATGTAAATCAGCATGTTCACCGCATGCACACCACTCCATGTAAATCAGCATGTTCACCGCATGCACACCGCTCCATGTAAATCAGCATGTTCACCGCATGCACACCGCTCCATGTAAATCAGCATGTTCACCGCATGCACACCACTCCATGTAAATCAGCATGTTCACCGCATGCACACCATTCCATGTAAATCAGCATGTTCACCGCATGCACACCGCTCCATGTAAATCAGCATGTTCACCGCATGCACACCTAAATGTAAATCAGCATGTTCACCGCATGCACACCGCTCCATGTAAATCAGCATGTTCACCGCATGCACACCGCTCCATGTAAATCAGCATGTTCACCGCATGCACACCGCTCCATGTAAATCAGCATGTTCACCGCATGCACACCGCTCCATGTAAATCAGCATGTTCACCACATGCACACCGCTCCATGTAAATCAGCAAGTTCACCGCATGCACACCACTCCATGTAAATCAGCATGTTCACCGCATGCACACCATTCCATGTAAATCAGCATGTTCACCGCATGCACACCGCTCCATGTAAATCAGCATGTTCACCGCATGCACACCACTCCATGTAAATCAGCATGTTCACCGCATGCACACCGCTCCATGTAAATCAGCATGTTCACTGCATGCACACCGCTCCATGTAAATCAGCATGTTCACCGCATGCACACCGCTCCATGTAAATCAGCATGTTCACCGCATGCACACCACTCCATGTAAATCAGCATGTTCACCGCATGCACACCGCTCCATGTAAATCAGCATGTTCACCGCATGCACACCGCTCCATGTAAATCAGCATGTTCACCGCATGCACACCGCTCCATGTAAATCAGCATGTTCACCACATGCACACCATTCCATGTAAATCAGCATGTTCACCGCATGCACACCATTCCATGTAAATCAGCATGTTCACCGCATACACACCACTCCATGTAAATCAGCATGTTCACCGCATGCACACCACTCCATGTAAATCAGCATGTTCACCGCATGCACACCACTCCATGTAAATCAGCATGTTCACCGCATGTACACCACTCCATGTAAATCAGCATGTTCACCGCATGCACACCGCTCCATGTAAATCAGCATGTTCACCGCATGCACACCATTCCATGTAAATCAGCATGTTCACCGCATGCACACCGCTCCATGTAAATCAGCATGTTCACCGCATGCACACCTAAATGTAAATCAGCATGTTCACCGCATGCACACCGCTCCATGTAAATCAGCATGTTCACCGCATGCACACCGCTCCATGTAAATCAGCATGTTCACCGCATGCACACCGCTCCATGTAAATCAGCATGTTCACCGCATGCACACCGCTCCATGTAAATCAGCATGTTCACCACATGCACACCACTCCATGTAAATCAGCATGTTCACCGCATGCACACCACTCCCTGTAAATCAGCATGTTCACCGCATGCACACCATTCCATGTAAATCAGCATGTTCACCGCATGCACACCGCTCCATGTAAATCAGCATGTTCACCGCATGCACACCTAAATGTAAATCAGCATGTTCACCGCATGCACACCGCTCCATGTAAATCAGCATGTTCACCGCATGCACACCACTCCATGTAAAGCAGCATGTTCACCGCATGCACACCGCTCCATGTAAAGCAGCATGTTCACCGCATGCACACCGCTCCATGTAAATCAGCATGTTCACCGCATGCACACCGCTCCATGTAAATCAGCATGTTCACCGCATGCACACCACTCCATGTAAATCAGCATGTTCACCGCATGCACACCGCTCCATGTAAATCAGCATGTTCACCGCATGCACACCACTCCATGTAAATCAGCATGTTCACCGCATGCACACCTAAATGTAAATCAGCATGTTCATCGCATGCACACCGCTCCATGTAAATCAGCATGTTCACCGCATGCACACCATTCCATGTAAATCAGCATGTTCACCGCATGCACACCATTCCATGTAAATCAGCATGTTCACCGCATGCACACCGCTCCATGTAAATCAGCATGTTCACCGCATGCACACCGCTCCATGTAAATCAGCATGTTCACCGCATGCACACCGCTCCATGTAAATCAGCATGTTCACCGCATGCACACCGCTCCATGTAAATCAGCATGTTCACCGCATGCACACCGCTCCATGTAAATCAGCATGTTCACCACATGCACACCGCTCCATGTAAATCAGCATGTTCACCGCATGCACACCACTCCATGTAAATCAGCATGTTCACCGCATGCACACCATTCCATGTAAATCAGCATGTTCACCGCATGCACACCGCTCCATGTAAATCAGCATGTTCACCGCATGCACACCTAAATGCAAATCAGCATGTTCATCGCATGCACACCACTCCATGTAAATCAGCATGTTCACCGCATGCACACCTAAATGTAAATCAGCATGTTCATCGCATGCACACCGCTCCATGTAAATCAGCATGTTCACCGCATGCACACCATTCCATGTAAATCAGCATGTTCACCGCATGCACACCATTCCATGTAAATCAGCATGTTCACCGCATGCACACCGCTCCATGTAAATCAGCATGTTCACCGCATGCACACCGCTCCATGTAAATCAGCATGTTCACCGCATGCACACCGCTCCATGTAAATCAGCATGTTCACCGCATGCACACCACTCCATGTAAATCAGCATGTTCACCGCATGCACACCACTCCATGTAAATCAGCATGTTCACCACATGCACACCGCTCCATGTAAATCAGCATGTTCACCGCATGCATACCACTCCATGTAAATCAGCATGTTCACCGCATGCACACCATTCCATGTAAATCAGCATGTTCACCGCATGCACACCGCTCCATGTAAATCAGCATGTTCACCGCATGCACACCTAAATGTAAATCAGCATGTTCACCGCATGCACACCGCTCCATGTAAATCAGCATGTTCACTGCATGCACACCGCTCCATGTAAATCAGCATGTTCACCGCATGCACACCGCTCCATGTAAATCAGCATGTTCACCGCATGCACACCACTCCATGTAAATCAGCATGTTCACCGCATGCACACCATTCCATGTAAATCAGCATGTTCACCGCATGCACACCGCTCCATGTAAATCAGCATGTTCACCGCATGCACACCTAAATGTAAATCAGCATGTTCATCGCATGCACACCACTCCATGTAAATCAGCATGTTCATCGCATGCACACCGCTCCATGTAAATCAGCATGTTCACCGCATGCACACCATTCCATGTAAATCAGCATGTTCACCGCATGCACACCATTCCATGTAAATCAGCATGTTCACCGCATGCACACCGCTCCATGTAAATCAGCATGTTCACCGCATGCACACCACTCCATGTAAATCAGCATGTTCACCGCATGCACACCGCTCCATGTAAATCAGCATGTTCACCGCATGCACACCGCTCCATGTAAATCAGCATGTTCACCGCATGCACACCGCTCCATGTAAATCAGCATGTTCACCGCATGCACACCGCTCCCTGTAAATCAGCATGTTCACCGCATGCACACCGCTCCATGTAAATCAGCATGTTCACCGCATGCACACCATTCCATGTAAATCAGCAGGTTCACCGCATGCACACCGCTCCATGTAAATCAGCATGTTCACCGCATGCACACCATTCCATGTAAATCAGCATGTTCACCGCATACACACCACTCCATGTAAATCAGCATGTTCACCGCATGCACACCACTCCATGTAAATCAGCATGTTCACCGCATGTACACCACTCCATGTAAATCAGCATGTTCACCGCATGCATACCACTCCATGTAAATCAGCATGTTCACCGCATGCACACCATTCCATGTAAATCAGCATGTTCACCGCATGCACACCGCTCCATGTAAATCAGCATGTTCACCGCATGCACACCACTCCATGTAAATCAGCATGTTCACCGCATGCACACCGCTCCATGTAAATCAGCATGTTCACCGCATGCACACCGCTCCATGTAAATCAGCATGTTCACCGCATGCACACCGCTCCATGTAAATCAGCATGTTCACCGCATGCACACCGCTCCATGTAAATCAGCATGTTCACCGCATGCACACCGCTCCATGTAAATCAGCATGTTCACCACATGCACACCATTCCATGTAAATCAGCATGTTCACCGCATGCACACCATTCCATGTAAATCAGCATGTTCACCGCATACACACCACTCCATGTAAATCAGCATGTTCACCGCATGCACACCACTCCATGTAAATCAGCATGTTCACCGCATGCACACCACTCCATGTAAATCAGCATGTTCACCGCATGTACACCACTCCATGTAAATCAGCATGTTCACCGCATGCACACCACTCCATGTAAATCAGCATGTTCACCGCATGCACACCATTCCATGTAAATCAGCATGTTCACCGCATGCACACCGCTCCATGTAAATCAGCATGTTCACCGCATGCACACCTAAATGTAAATCAGCATGTTCACCGCATGCACACCGCTCCATGTAAATCAGCATGTTCACCGCATGCACACCACTCCATGTAAAGTAGCATGTTCACCGCATGCACACCACTCCATGTAAATCAGCACGTTCACCGCATACACACCGCTCCATGTAAATCAGCATGTTCACCGCATGCACACCACTCCATGTAAATCAGCATGTTCACCGCATGCACACCGCTCCATGTAAATCAGCATGTTCACCGCATGCACACCGCTCCATGTAAATCAGCATGTTCACCGCATGCACACCGCTCCATGTAAATCAGCATGTTCACCGCATGCACACCGCTCCATGTAAATCAGCATGTTCACCGCATGCACACCACTCCATGTAAATCAGCATGTTCACCGCATGCACACCATTCCATGTAAATCAGCATGTTCACCGCATGCACACCGCTCCATGTAAATCAGCATGTTCACCGCATGCACACCACTCCATGTAAATCAGCATGTTCACCGCATGCACACCGCTCCATGTAAATCAGCATGTTCACCGCATGCACACCATTCCATGTAAATCAGCATGTTCACCGCATGCACACCTAAATGTAAATCAGCATGTTCACCGCATGCACACCGCTCCATGTAAATCAGCATGTTCACTGCATGCACACCGCTCCATGTAAATCAGCATGTTCACCGCATGCACACCGCTCCATGTAAATCAGCATGTTCACCGCATGCACACCACTCCATGTAAATCAGCATGTTCACCGCATGCACACCATTCCATGTAAATCAGCATGTTCACCGCATGCACACCACTCCATGTAAATCAGCATGTTCACCGCATGCACACCGCTCCATGTAAATCAGCATGTTCACCGCATGCACACCGCTCCATGTAAATCAGCATGTTCACCGCATGCACACCACTCCATGTAAATCAGCATGTTCACCACATGCACACCATTCCATGTAAATCAGCATGTTCACCGCATGCACACCATTCCATGTAAATCAGCATGTTCACCGCATACACACCACTCCATGTAAATCAGCATGTTCACCGCATGCACACCACTCCATGTAAATCAGCATGTTCACCGCATGCACACCACTCCATGTAAATCAGCATGTTCACCGCATGCACACCACTCCATGTAAATCAGCATGTTCACCGCATGCACACCGCTCCATGTAAATCAGCATGTTCACCGCATGCACACCATTCCATGTAAATCAGCATGTTCACCGCATGCACACCGCTCCATGTAAATCAGCATGTTCACCGCATGCACACCTAAATGTAAATCAGCATGTTCACCGCATGCACACCGCTCCATGTAAATCAGCATGTTCACCGCATGCACACCGCTCCATGTAAATCAGCATGTTCACCGCATGCACACCGCTCCATGTAAATCAGCATGTTCACCGCATGCACACCGCTCCATGTAAATCAGCATGTTCACCACATGCACACCGCTCCATGTAAATCAGCATGTTCACCGCATGCACACCACTCCATGTAAATCAGCATGTTCACCGCATGCACACCATTCCATGTAAATCAGCATGTTCACCGCATGCACACCGCTCCATGTAAATCAGCATGTTCACCGCATGCACACCTAAATGTAAATCAGCATGTTCACCGCATGCACACCGCTCCATGTAAATCAGCATGTTCACTGCATGCACACCGCTCCATGTAAATCAGCATGTTCACCGCATGCACACCGCTCCATGTAAATCAGCATGTTCACCGCATGCACACCACTCCATGTAAATCAGCATGTTCACCGCATGCACACCATTCCATGTAAATCAGCATGTTCACCGCATGCACACCGCTCCATGTAAATCAGCATGTTCACCGCATGCACACCTAAATGCAAATCAGCATGTTCATCGCATGCACACCACTCCATGTAAATCAGCATGTTCACCGCATGCACACCTAAATGTAAATCAGCATGTTCATCGCATGCACACCGCTCCATGTAAATCAGCATGTTCACCGCATGCACACCACTCCATGTAAATCAGCATGTTCACCGCATGCACACCACTCCATGTAAATCAGCATGTTCACCGCATGCACACCGCTCCATGGAAATCAGCATGTTCACCGCATGCACACCACTCCATGTAAATCAGCATGTTCACCGCATGCACACCGCTCCATGTAAATCAGCATGTTCACCGCATGCACACCGCTCCATGTAAATCAGCATGTTCACCGCATGCACACCGCTCCATGTAAATCAGCATGTTCACCGCATGCACACCGCTCCCTGTAAATCAGCATGTTCACCGCATGCACACCGCTCCATGTAAATCAGCATGTTCACCGCATGCACACCATTCCATGTAAATCAGCAGGTTCACCGCATGCACACCACTCCATGTAAATCAGCATGTTCACCGCATGCACACCGCTCCCTGTAAATCAGCATGTTCACCGCATGCACACCGCTCCATGTAAATCAGCATGTTCACCGCATGCACACCATTCCATGTAAATCAGCAGGTTCACCGCATGCACACCACTCCATGTAAATCAGCATGTTCACCGCATGCACACCACTCCATGTAAATCAGCATGTTCACCGCATGCACACCATTCCATGTAAATCAGCATGTTCACCGCATGCACACCGCTCCATGTAAATCAGCATGTTCACCGCATGCACACCGCTCCATGTAAATCAGCATGTTCACCACATGCACACCATTCCATGTAAATCAGCATGTTCACCGCATGCACACCACTCCATGTAAATCAGCATGTTCACCGCATACACACCACTCCATGTAAATCAGCATGTTCACCGCATGCACACCACTCCATGTAAATCAGCATGTTCACCGCATGCACACCACTCCATGTAAATCAGCATGTTCACCGCATGCACACCACTCCATGTAAATCAGCATGTTCACCGCATGCACACCGCTCCATGTAAATCAGCATGTTCACCGCATGCACACCATTCCATGTAAATCAGCATGTTCACCGCATGCACACCGCTCCATGTAAATCAGCATGTTCACCGCATGCACACCTAAATGTAAATCAGCATGTTCACCGCATGCACACCGCTCCATGTAAATCAGCATGTTCACCGCATGCACACCGCTCCATGTAAATCAGCATGTTCACCGCATGCACACCGCTCCATGTAAATCAGCATGTTCACCGCATGCACACCGCTCCATGTAAATCAGCATGTTCACCACATGCACACCGCTCCATGTAAATCAGCATGTTCACCGCATGCACACCACTCCATGTAAATCAGCATGTTCACCGCATGCACACCATTCCATGTAAATCAGCATGTTCACCGCATGCACACCGCTCCATGTAAATCAGCATGTTCACCGCATGCACACCTAAATGTAAATCAGCATGTTCACCGCATGCACACCGCTCCATGTAAATCAGCATGTTCACCGCATGCACACCTAAATGTAAATCAGCATGTTCACCGCATGCACACCGCTCCATGTAAATCAGCATGTTCACCGCATGCACACCACTCCATGTAAATCAGCATGTTCACCGCATGCACACCATTCCATGTAAATCAGCATGTTCACCGCATGCACACCGCTCCATGTAAATCAGCATGTGCACCGCATGCACACCTAAATGCAAATCAGCATGTTCATCGCATGCACACCACTCCATGTAAATCAGCATGTTCACCGCATGCACACCTAAATGTAAATCAGCATGTTCATCGCATGCACACCGCTCCATGTAAATCAGCATGTTCACCGCATGCACACCATTCCATGTAAATCAGCATGTTCACCGCATGCACACCATTCCATGTAAATCAGCATGTTCACCGCATGCACACCGCTCCATGGAAATCAGCATGTTCACCGCATGCACACCACTCCATGTAAATCAGCATGTTCACCGCATGCACACCGCTCCATGTAAATCAGCATGTTCACCGCATGCACACCGCTCCATGTAAATCAGCATGTTCACCGCATGCACACCGCTCCCTGTAAATCAGCATGTTCACCGCATGCACACCGCTCCATGTAAATCAGCATGTTCACCGCATGCACACCGCTCCCTGTAAATCAGCATGTTCACCGCATGCACACCGCTCCATGTAAATCAGCATGTTCACCGCATGCACACCATTCCATGTAAATCAGCAGGTTCACCGCATGCACACCACTCCATGTAAATCAGCATGTTCACCGCATGCACACCGCTCCCTGTAAATCAGCATGTTCACCGCATGCACACCGCTCCATGTAAATCAGCATGTTCACCGCATGCACACCATTCCATGTAAATCAGCAGGTTCACCGCATGCACACCACTCCATGTAAATCAGCATGTTCACCGCATGCACACCACTCCATGTAAATCAGCATGTTCACCGCATGCACACCATTCCATGTAAATCAGCATGTTCACCGCATGCACACCGCTCCATGTAAATCAGCATGTTCACCGCATGCACACCGCTCCATGTAAATCAGCATGTTCACCGCATGCACACCTAAATGTAAATCAGCATGTTCACCGCATGCACACCATTCCATGTAAATCAGCATGTTCACCGCATGCACACCGCTCCATGTAAATCAGCATGTTCACCGCATGCAACCGCTCCATGTAAATCAGCATGTTCACCGCATGCACACCACTCCATGTAAATCAGCATGTTCACCGCATGCACACCGCTCCATGTAAATCAGCATGTTCACCGCATGCACACCGCTCCCTGTAAATCAGCATGTTCACCGCATGCACACCGCTCCATGTAAATCAGCATGTTCACCGCATGCACACCGCTCCATGTAAATCAGCGTGTTCACCGCATGCACACCTAAATGTAAATCAGCATGTTCACCGCATGCACACCGCTCCATGTAAATCAGCATGTTCACTGCATGCACACCGCTCCATGTAAATCAGCATGTTCACCGCATGCACACCGCTCCATGTAAATCAGCATGTTCACCGCATGCACACCACTCCATGTAAATCAGCATGTTCACCGCATGCACACCATTCCATGTAAATCAGCATGTTCACCGCATGCACACCACTCCATGTAAATCAGCATGTTCACCGCATGCACACCGCTCCATGTAAATCAGCATGTTCACCGCATGCACACCGCTCCATGTAAATCAGCATGTTCACCGCATGCACACCACTCCATGTAAATCAGCATGTTCACCACATGCACACCATTCCATGTAAATCAGCATGTTCACCGCATGCACACCATTCCATGTAAATCAGCATGTTCACCGCATGCACACCACTCCATGTAAATCAGCATGTTCACCGCATGCACACCACTCCATGTAAATCAGCATGTTCACCGCATGCACACCACTCCATGTAAATCAGCATGTTCACCGCATGCACACCACTCCATGTAAATCAGCATGTTCACCGCATGCACACCGCTCCATGTAAATCAGCATGTTCACCGCATGCACACCATTCCATGTAAATCAGCATGTTCACCGCATGCACACCGCTCCATGTAAATCAGCATGTTCACCGCATGCACACCTAAATGTAAATCAGCATGTTCACCGCATGCACACCGCTCCATGTAAATCAGCATGTTCACCGCATGCACACCGCTCCATGTAAATCAGCATGTTCACCGCATGCACACCGCTCCATGTAAATCAGCATGTTCACCGCATGCACACCGCTCCATGTAAATCAGCATGTTCACCACATGCACACCGCTCCATGTAAATCAGCATGTTCACCGCATGCACACCACTCCATGTAAATCAGCATGTTCACCGCATGCACACCATTCCATGTAAATCAGCATGTTCACCGCATGCACACCGCTCCATGTAAATCAGCATGTTCACCGCATGCACACCTAAATGTAAATCAGCATGTTCACCGCATGCACACCGCTCCATGTAAATCAGCATGTTCACTGCATGCACACCGCTCCATGTAAATCAGCATGTTCACCGCATGCACACCGCTCCATGTAAATCAGCATGTTCACCGCATGCACACCACTCCATGTAAATCAGCATGTTCACCGCATGCACACCATTCCATGTAAATCAGCATGTTCACCGCATGCACACCGCTCCATGTAAATCAGCATGTTCACCGCATGCACACCTAAATGCAAATCAGCATGTTCATCGCATGCACACCACTCCATGTAAATCAGCATGTTCACCGCATGCACACCTAAATGTAAATCAGCATGTTCATCGCATGCACACCGCTCCATGTAAATCAGCATGTTCACCGCATGCACACCATTCCATGTAAATCAGCATGTTCACCGCATGCACACCATTCCATGTAAATCAGCATGTTCACCGCATGCACACCGCTCCATGGAAATCAGCATGTTCACCGCATGCACACCACTCCATGTAAATCAGCATGTTCACCGCATGCACACCGCTCCATGTAAATCAGCATGTTCACCGCATGCACACCGCTCCATGTAAATCAGCATGTTCACCGCATGCACACCGCTCCATGTAAATCAGCATGTTCACCGCATGCACACCGCTCCCTGTAAATCAGCATGTTCACCGCATGCACACCGCTCCATGTAAATCAGCATGTTCACCGCATGCACACCATTCCATGTAAATCAGCAGGTTCACCGCATGCACACCACTCCATGTAAATCAGCATGTTCACCGCATGCACACCGCTCCCTGTAAATCAGCATGTTCACCGCATGCACACCGCTCCATGTAAATCAGCATGTTCACCGCATGCACACCATTCCATGTAAATCAGCAGGTTCACCGCATGCACACCACTCCATGTAAATCAGCATGTTCACCGCATGCACACCACTCCATGTAAATCAGCATGTTCACCGCATGCACACCATTCCATGTAAATCAGCATGTTCACCGCATGCACACCGCTCCATGTAAATCAGCATGTTCACCGCATGCACACCGCTCCATGTAAATCAGCATGTTCACCACATGCACACCATTCCATGTAAATCAGCATGTTCACCGCATGCACACCATTCCATGTAAATCAGCATGTTCACCGCATACACACCACTCCATGTAAATCAGCATGTTCACCGCATGCACACCACTCCATGTAAATCAGCATGTTCACCGCATGCACACCACTCCATGTAAATCAGCATGTTCACCGCATGCACACCACTCCATGTAAATCAGCATGTTCACCGCATGCACACCGCTCCATGTAAATCAGCATGTTCACCGCATGCACACCATTCCATGTAAATCAGCATGTTCACCGCATGCACACCGCTCCATGTAAATCAGCATGTTCACCGCATGCACACCTAAATGTAAATCAGCATGTTCACCGCATGCACACCGCTCCATGTAAATCAGCATGTTCACCGCATGCACACCGCTCCATGTAAATCAGCATGTTCACCGCATGCACACCGCTCCATGTAAATCAGCATGTTCACCGCATGCACACCGCTCCATGTAAATCAGCATGTTCACCACATGCACACCGCTCCATGTAAATCAGCATGTTCACCGCATGCACACCACTCCATGTAAATCAGCATGTTCACCGCATGCACACCACTCCATGTAAATCAGCATGTTCACCGCATGCACACCGCTCCATGTAAATCAGCATGTTCACCGCATGCACACCTAAATGTAAATCAGCATGTTCACCGCATGCACACCGCTCCATGTAAATCAGCATGTTCACCGCATGCACACCTAAATGTAAATCAGCATGTTCACCGCATGCACACCGCTCCATGTAAATCAGCATGTTCACCGCATGCACACCACTCCATGTAAATCAGCATGTTCACCGCATGCACACCATTCCATGTAAATCAGCATGTTCACCGCATGCACACCGCTCCATGTAAATCAGCATGTGCACCGCATGCACACCTAAATGCAAATCAGCATGTTCATCGCATGCACACCACTCCATGTAAATCAGCATGTTCACCGCATGCACACCTAAATGTAAATCAGCATGTTCATCGCATGCACACCGCTCCATGTAAATCAGCATGTTCACCGCATGCACACCATTCCATGTAAATCAGCATGTTCACCGCATGCACACCATTCCATGTAAATCAGCATGTTCACCGCATGCACACCGCTCCATGGAAATCAGCATGTTCACCGCATGCACACCACTCCATGTAAATCAGCATGTTCACCGCATGCACACCGCTCCATGTAAATCAGCATGTTCACCGCATGCACACCGCTCCATGTAAATCAGCATGTTCACCGCATGCACACCGCTCCCTGTAAATCAGCATGTTCACCGCATGCACACCGCTCCATGTAAATCAGCATGTTCACCGCATGCACACCGCTCCCTGTAAATCAGCATGTTCACCGCATGCACACCGCTCCATGTAAATCAGCATGTTCACCGCATGCACACCATTCCATGTAAATCAGCATGTTCACCGCATGCACACCACTCCATGTAAATCAGCATGTTCACCGCATGCACACCGCTCCCTGTAAATCAGCATGTTCACCGCATGCACACCGCTCCATGTAAATCAGCATGTTCACCGCATGCACACCATTCCATGTAAATCAGCAGGTTCACCGCATGCACACCACTCCATGTAAATCAGCATGTTCACCGCATGCACACCACTCCATGTAAATCAGCATGTTCACCGCATGCACACCATTCCATGTAAATCAGCATGTTCACCGCATGCACACCGCTCCATGTAAATCAGCATGTTCACCGCATGCACACCGCTCCATGTAAATCAGCATGTTCACCGCATGCACACCTAAATGTAAATCAGCATGTTCACCGCATGCACACCATTCCATGTAAATCAGCATGTTCACCGCATGCACACCGCTCCATGTAAATCAGCATGTTCACCGCATGCAACCGCTCCATGTAAATCAGCATGTTCACCGCATGCACACCACTCCATGTAAATCAGCATGTTCACCGCATGCACACCGCTCCATGTAAATCAGCATGTTCACCGCATGCACACCGCTCCCTGTAAATCAGCATGTTCACCGCATGCACACCGCTCCATGTAAATCAGCATGTTCACCGCATGCACACCGCTCCATGTAAATCAGCGTGTTCACCGCATGCACACCTAAATGTAAATCAGCATGTTCACCGCATGCACACCGCTCCATGTAAATCAGCATGTTCACTGCATGCACACCGCTCCATGTAAATCAGCATGTTCACCGCATGCACACCGCTCCATGTAAATCAGCATGTTCACCGCATGCACACCACTCCATGTAAATCAGCATGTTCACCACATGCACACCACTCCATGTAAATCAGCATGTTCACCGCATACACACCTAAATGTAAATCAGCATGTTCACCGCATGCACACCGCTCCATGTAAATCAGCATGTTCACCGCATGCACACCACTCCATGTAAATCAGCATGTTCACCACATGCACACCACTCCATGTAAATCAGCATGTTCACCACATGCACACCACTCCATGTAAATCAGCATGTTCACCGCATACACACCACTCCATGTAAATCAGCATGTTCACCGCATGCACACCTAAATGTAAATCAGCATGTTCACCACATGCACACCTAAATGTAAATCAGCATGTTCACCACATGCACACCTAAATGTAAATCAGCATGTTCACCACATGCACACCGCTCCATGTAAGACATTGAGTGTCTTTAAGACAGAAATTGATAAATTCTTGATTTCTCGAGGAATTAAGGGCTATGGGGAGAGAGCGGGCAAATGGAGTTGAAATCAACCATGATTGAATGGTGGAGTGGACTCGATGGGCCGAATGGCCTTACTTCCACTCCTATGTCTTATGGTCTTATGGTCTAAATCAGCATGTTCACCGCATGCACACCGCTCCATGTAAATCAGCATGTTCACCGCATGCACACCGCTCCATGTAAATCAGCATGTTCACCGCATACACACCGCTCCATGTAAATCAGCATGTTCACCGCATGCACACCGCTCCATGTAAATCAGCATGTTCACCGCATGCACACCACTCCATGTAAATCAGCATGTTCACCGCATGCACACCGCTCCATGTAAATCAGCATGTTCACCGCATGCACACCACTCCATGTAAATCAGCATGTTCACCGCATGCACACCACTCCATGTAAATCAGCATGTTCACCGCATGCACACCACTCCATGTAAGGCAGCATGTTCACCGCATGCACACCACTCCATGTAAATCAGCATGTTCACCGCATGCACACCGCTCCATGTAAATCAGCATGTTCACCGCATGCACACCGCTCCATGTAAATCAGCATGTTCACCGCATGCACACCGCTCCATGTAAATCAGCATGTTCACCGCATGCACACCGCTCCATGTAAATCAGCATGTTCACCGCATGCACACCGCTCCATGTAAATCAGCATGTTCACCGCATGCACACCGCTCCATGTAAATCAGCATGTTCACCGCATGCACACCGCTCCATGTAAATCAGCATGTTCACCGCATGCACACCGCTCCATGTAAATCAGCATGTTCACCGCATGCACACCGCTCCATGTAAATCAGCATGTTCACCACATGCACACCGCTCCCTGTAAATCAGCATGTTCACCGCATGCACACCGCTCCATGTAAATCAGCATGTTCACCGCATGCACACCGCTCCATGTAAATCAGCATGTTCACCGCATGCACACCGCTCCATGTAAATCAGCATGTTCACCGCATGCACACCGCTCCATGTAAATCAGCATGTTCACCGCATGCACACCGCTCCATGTAAATCAGCATGTTCACCGCATGCACACCATTCCATGTAAATCAGCATGTTCACCACATGCACACCATTCCATGTAAATCAGCATGTTCACCGCATGCACACCATTCCATGTAAATCAGCATGTTCACCGCATACACACCACTCCATGTAAATCAGCATGTTCACCGCATGCACACCACTCCATGTAAATCAGCATGTTCACCGCATGCACACCACTCCATGTAAATCAGCATGTTCACCGCATGCACACCACTCCATGTAAATCAGCATGTTCACCGCATGCACACCGCTCCATGTAAATCAGCATGTTCACCGCATGCACACCATTCCATGTAAATCAGCATGTTCACCGCATGCACACCGCTCCATGTAAATCAGCATGTTCACCGCATGCACACCTAAATGTAAATCAGCATGTTCACCGCATGCACACCGCTCCATGTAAATCAGCATGTTCACCGCATGCACACCGCTCCATGTAAATCAGCATGTTCACCGCATGCACACCGCTCCATGTAAATCAGCATGTTCACCGCATGCACACCGCTCCATGTAAATCAGCATGTTCACCGCATGCACACCGCTCCATGTAAATCAGCATGTTCACCGCATGCACACCGCTCCATGTAAATCAGCATGTTCACCACATGCACACCTAAATGTAAATCAGCATGTTCACCGCATGCACACCACTCCATGTAAATCAGCATGTTCACCGCACGCACACCGCTCCATGTAAATCAGCATGTTCACCGCATGCACACCGCTCCATGTAAATCAGCATGTTCACCACATGCACACCTAAATGTAAATCAGCATGTTCACCGCATGCACACCACTCCATGTAAAGTAGCATGTTCACCGCATGCACACCGCTCCATGTAAATCAGCATGTTCACCGCATGCACACCGCTCCATGTAAATCAGCATGTTCACCGCATGCACACCGCTCCATGTAAATCAGCATGTTCACCGCATACACACCGCTCCATGTAAATCAGCATGTTCACCGCATACACACCACTCCATGTAAATCAGCATGTTCACCGCATGCACACCACTCCATGTAAATCAGCATGTTCACCGCATACACACCGCTCCATGTAAATCAGCATGTTCACCGCATGCACACCGCTCCATGTAAATCAGCATGTTCACCGCATGCACACCACTCCATGTAAATCAGCATGTTCACCGCATGTACACCACTCCATGTAAATCAGCATGTTCACCGCATGCACACCGCTCCATGTAAATCAGCATGTTCACCGCATGCACACCACTCAATGTAAATCAGCATGTTCACCGCATGCACACCGCTCCATGTAAATCAGCATGTTCACCGCATGCACACCGCTCCATGTAAATCAGCATGTTCACCGCATGCACACCGCTCCATGTAAATCAGCATGTTGACCGCATGCACACCGCTCCATGTAAATCAGCATGTTCACCGCATGCACACCACTCCATGTAAATCAGCATGTTCACCGCATGCACACCACTCCATCTAAATCAGCATGTTCACCGCATGCACACCACTCCATGTAAATCAGCATGTTCACCGCATGCACACCACTCCATGTAAGGCAGCATGTTCACCGCATGCACACCACTCCATGTAAATCAGCATGTTCACCGCATACACACCGCTCCATGTAAATCAGCATGTTCACCGCATGCACACCGCTCCATGTAAATCAGCATGTTCACCGCATGCACACCGCTCCATGTAAATCAGCATGTTCACCGCATGCACACCGCTCCATGTAAATCAGCATGTTCACCGCATGCACACCGCTCCATGTAAATCAGCATGTTCACCGCATGCACACCGCTCCATGTAAATCAGCATGTTCACCGCATGCACACCGCTCCATGTAAATCAGCATGTTCACCGCATGCACACCGCTCCATGTAAATCAGCATGTTCACCGCATGCACACCGCTCCATGTAAATCAGCATGTTCACCACATGCACACCGCTCCCTGTAAATCAGCATGTTCACCGCATGCACACCGCTCCATGTAAATCAGCATGTTCACCGCATGCACACCGCTCCATGTAAATCAGCATGTTCACCGCATGCACACCGCTCCATGTAAATCAGCATGTTCACCACATGCACACCATTCCATGTAAGTCAGCATGTTCACCGCATGCACACCATTCCATGTAAATCAGCACGTTCACCGCATGCACACCGCTCCATGTAAATCAGCACGTTCACCGCATGCACACCGCTCCATGTAAATCAGCATGTTCACCGCATGCACACCGCTCCATGTAAATCAGCATGTTCACCGCATGCACACCATTCCATGTAAATCAGCATGTTCACCACATGCACACCATTCCATGTAAATCAGCATGTTCACCGCATGCACACCATTCCATGTAAATCAGCATGTTCACCGCATACACACCACTCCATGTAAATCAGCATGTTCACCGCATGCACACCACTCCATGTAAATCAGCATGTTCACCGCATGCACACCACTCCATGTAAATCAGCATGTTCACCGCATGTACACCACTCCATGTAAATCAGCATGTTCACCGCATGCACACCGCTCCATGTAAATCAGCATGTTCACCGCATGCACACCACTCAATGTAAATCAACATGTTCACCGCATGCACACCGCTCCATGTAAATCAGCATGTTCACCGCATGCACACCTAAATGTAAATCAGCATGTTCACCGCATGCACACCGCTCCATGTAAATCAGCATGTTCACCGCATGCACACCGCTCCATGTAAATCAGCATGTTCACCGCATGCACACCGCTCCATGTAAATCAGCATGTTCACCGCATGCACACCGCTCCATGTAAATCAGCATGTTCACCACATGCACACCTAAATGTAAATCAGCATGTTCACCGCATGCACACCACTCCATGTAAAGTAGCATGTTCACCGCATGCATACCGCTCCATGTAAATCAGCATGTTCACCGCATGCACACCGCTCCATGTAAATCAGCATGTTCACCGCATGCACACCGCTCCATGTAAATCAGCATGTTCACCGCATGCACACCGCTCCATGTAAATCAGCATGTTCACCGCATGCACACCGCTCCATGTAAATCAGCATGTTCACCACATGCACACCTAAATGTAAATCAGCATGTTCACCGCATGCACACCACTCCATGTAAAGTAGCATGTTCACCGCATGCATACCGCTCCATGTAAATCAGCATGTTCACCGCATGCACACCGCTCCATGTAAATCAGCATGTTCACCGCATGCACACCGCTCCATGTAAATCAGCATGTTCACCGCATGCACACCGCTCCATGTAAATCAGCATGCAGAAGTATCAATCAGTCAAAAATGTGCTCCTTCCAAAGCAGGTTTACAACCTAACTGATGACGTGATCTGGCTATTTTGCACACTTCCACTGCACATTCCCACTGTTCACACTAACTACCTTCCCAAAATTACATCTACCACAGTCGAGCGGCGAGCCCCCTGCGGTGATTCTCCGGCCCACTGATGGTGGCGAGATTGGCGGCGCGAGCGAGCCCCCAGGGTTCGGGGGGGGGGGGGGGGGGGGGGGGGGGCGATCGGACCCCGGGAGTGTCTACACGGTGGCCAGGCCCACGATCGGGGCCCACCGATCAGGCCAGTGCCGTTGGGGCACTCCTTTTCTTTAGCCGCCACTGCCTCCACCATGGCAGAGGTGGAAGAGAATCCCCCAGCGCGCATGCGCCGGTGATGTCACCACCGGCGCATGCGCGAACTGGCGAAGGCCTTTCGGCCAGCCCCGGCGCCGGGCATCAAAGGCCGCTGGTGCCGGTTTTGGCACCAGTCGGCGTGGTGCCAACCGCTCTGGCACGGGCCTAGCCCCCAAAGGTGCGGAGAATTCCACACCTTTGGGGAGGCCTGGCGCCACTCCCCTAAGCCGGGACCCCCCACCCCGCCGGGTAGGGGAGAATCCCGCCCCTGGTCTGAATGGTGCTCACCGGGGGTCTCCCAGGTGAACGGTTAGATCTCATTACCTCAGGTAGATCAGGCGAGATGCACATTAGATTGAGACTAGCTACTCACTCTAATATGCAGATTTACCAAATACTGATTCAGATCGTGACGCCTTGCAAAATCCCGATAGATTTCGCGAGGCGTAGCCAGCTGGGTAGATTCCGGAAATAATCTCTCCCAGCATCTACTGGCGCTTGGCAGCCCATTCTCCTGAATGGGGGCACGACATGTCCGGTAGATCGCGGCCATCATCTTACCTGACAATTACTGCGCACCACTGTAGTAATCAACACAACTGCTTAACATAAGTGATGGATTTTGGATTAATCTTAAAACTGTAAAATGAATTTTACACATGCCAAGGTTGACCTGTGAGCTCACCTGCAACACAACTCAGTTTATACTTCCCTAATTGCTGGTCCCTGAGTCTCGAATCTTATGTTGTCAGTCTCACAACTGAGCTAACTCACTAATCCAAATCCTGCCCATAAAACCAAATATAATGTGATTTGTGAGTCAAGGTTTTTTTTTAAACATATAATCATGATTCTTTTTCAAGTCGTTCTGAAAACGCCCCTCTTCAGTGATTCATTTGGCATTTGGACATCTGGGTTTCATGAGTTTGCTTAAATCCTGTTGACTACATTTTTCACTCAAACAAGATTTTATTTTCCTTGACTGTTGAATGTGGCAAGTAGAAAGTTGGTGCTACAAATTTTGTGCGTATATTTCAGTAACTAGATTTATAGTGTCTTCAAATGGAACGCCCCCTCTGACATGTGAGAATGCTTGCAAGGTTCCTCTTGCTCGACGCTTTGATGGCCACATGGATGCATTCAGTGATGCCCTGCACCTGTGGAAATCCAGATATGGAGGTGAAAGCCACTGTGCCTGTGAAGTCCTATATGTTAGAAATTAATGTACTAATAAATAGGGCGTCGGTGAACTGCAAGTTGCAGTAGTGCGCGCTGCCTGCAAGATGTCATCAAAATCTATTGCTGATACTTGGAATAAGCCAGAGAACACCAGGGGCGGGATTCTCCGACCCCCCGCCGGGTCGGAGAATCGCCGTGGGGGGGTGGGCATAAATCCTGCCCATGCCAACTGCCGAATTCTCCGGTGCCAGAGATTTGGCGGGGCGGGAATCGCGCCGCACCGGTGGGCGGCTGCTGGCAGCGGCTCCCCCGGCAATTCTCCGGCCCACGATGGGCCGAGTGGCTGCCCGTTTTCGGCCTGTCCTGCTGGCGTATGTTATACCAGGTATTTGCTGGTTGGACCTGGCTGCGCGGGCGGCCTCCGGGGTCCTCGGGGGGGGGGGGGGGGGGGGGTGCGGGCGAACTGGCCCTGGCAGGTGCCCCCACGGTGGCCTGGCCCACAATCGGGGCCCACCAACCCGTTGGCCAGCCTGTGCCATGGGCGCACTCTATTCTTCCGCACCACCGACTGTAGCGGTCCGCCATGGCCGGTGCGGAGACGAAGCCCTCTGCGCATGCGCTGGGATGAAGGCAGCACATGCTGGTTCTCCCGCGCATGTGCCAACTCGTGCCAGCCGGCAGAGGCTGGTCGGCGCCTGTTGGCATGGCGCCAAGCCCCTTCCCCGCTGGCCGGCACGGTGCAAACCACTCCGGGGCCGGCCTAGCCCCTGAAGGTGCAGAGGATTCCGCAACTTTGGAGCGGCCCAATGCCGGAGTGGTTGACGCCACTCCTCGGCACCGGGACCCCCCGCCCCGCGGTTAATCTGCTACCCCTTATCCGAAAACTTTGACCTCCCGTTCCAGATAGCCCCATAAGAGAGAGAATCATAGAATCCCTACAATGCAGAAGGAGGCCATTTGGCCCATCGAGTCTGCACCAACCCTTGGAATGAGCACTATGCCTATTCACATGTTTCCAACCCTACCTACCCCATAATCACATAATCCAACTTGCACATCGCTGGACATTAAGGGGAAAATTAGTATGGCCAATTCACCTAACCCGCACACCTTTGGACTGTGGGAGGAAACCAGAGCACCCAGAGGAAACCCAGGCAGACTTAGGGAGAACATACAAATTCCGCACAGACTGTCACCTGAGGCAGGAATTGAACCCGGGCTCCTGACGCTGAGAGGCAGCAGTGCTAACCACTGTGCCACCGGGCCACTCGACGTCTACTTTTTTTCCATGTAGGTGCAACATCGAGGGCCGAAGGGCCTGTACTGCGCTGTATCGTTCTATGTTCGGTGTTCTATGTACTTTGTCAATACCTTTTATCATCTTATATACCTCACTGAGATCTCCTCTCTTTCTTCTAAACTTCCGCCCCTGCTCTTTTACTGTATATCCTGAATATCCTCTCAGGTGAACAAAAAACATTCAATGGCACTATTTTGAAGAAAAGCATAGGAATTAGTCCCAGTGTCTTGGCTAATATTTATTCCTCAATTAACAGCACAAAAGAATTATCTGATCATCATTAGCTTTTAGTTTGTGAGAGCTTGCTGTGCGCATATTGGCTGTCCCATTTCCTCCATTACAACAGTGACTTCACTTCAAAGATTGTTGGTGCAGACTCGATGGGCCGAATGGCCTCCTTCTGCACTGTAGGGTTTCTCTGATTCTATGATTGTCACTTGCTATCAGCACTTGGGGTGTCCTGAGATTGTAGAAGGTGAAAAAATAGAGCTGGATCTTACACTCCTCACTGGCAGATTTGAAGGCGGGGCACCTAAAATGAAATGGGTGGCATGATCACTGCCTACCCACCCTCCCTGCCCTCTGCACAATTATATGTGTGGCTGGGGAACCAGCAGGTGGCCCCTTGCTGTAATCAGTCGTCAGATCCAGCGCGGCACAATCTCTGGGGATCTATGTCATGTGGAAGCCAAGGAAGAAACAGCACACCTCTTAACCAATCCAGATGAAAAAAACCTTCACTGGTCCACACACACATCTAAACCAAGAAGCATAAATTAAATCCGAATCATACGCAGAAAGTGAAATAAGAATTTGAAAAGAAAGATGCGAATTAAGAGAGAGAAAAATGGTACAGAAAAAGAGAAAAAGTGTAGTGAGAGAAACTGCCCTTCTTGACATTGAATGTGGTATCATGGAGTCCCAGCAGAGTCCCAGCAGAATTTAACTCAATGGGAATAGGAAATCTTTCCACTGGTTGGCATCATTTCTAGCACAAAGAAAGATTGTTGGAGGCCAATCATCTTCTGGATTTCCATCTTTAACTGAGCATGTGCACAGTCCAGAATTTGCTGTGTGATTTACACCACATTGAGTTCAGTTAACCTTGCTGCTGTTCTTAGTGCAAAGCCTGGTCCAAGTTGTTTTTCTCTTTTTCTTTACACTTTATTCTTTGAATATTTATGCTTGATAGTCAGATTGAATACTAACATTAATGCTTGATAGTCAGATTAAATACTATGTCCTGTAACAAAGTTAAAACCTCGATTGAGAGCTTGGATTGATAACAATATCAAACAATTAGAATTGGCATCTAAGTTTGACATGTGTCGAACTGATTTATAAAATGTATGCCTGAATGGTAGCATAAAATATATACATGTGTAGGTCTGTCATTAAACTAGGAGGGGACCTAATAAGATATCTTACGAGACAAATTGAAGAGAAAACACATTATGTAAAATTGTACGGAGAGATCCATTTTCTGAGGTGTTTAGATTTTTGGTAAGAATCTGTCTCACAGTAAAATATTTAAGATTGCTCTTGAGCAAAGACTGAACTGCCTCTGATCTCCTGGTGTATTTCCTTTCCCATTTCCCCCAGTTTTCCTGATGCCGGTGACTCCTCCCGGGATGCAATCATGATGCCAAGAGCCCTCCAAAATTTTCCTTAAGGGTTGCAGCCTTAGTATGTGGAATACAATTTAATAACTACTATTTTGATTAGATGTAGTGGAAACCTGCAGCTTGTGGTGCCTTTCTGATAGTTCTAAATATATTTCTTTTTCTCCCCTGCCATTGGTTCTTTTTCATTTACTCCATACAGTGACTTGAGCAAACCTTAATTTCCCAAGAGTGATTATTGAAGATAAAAGCAAGTTGTGACTGTCCCTGTTGGCATTACCTGATGAGACCAGATGGTACCGTCATCAGCTGCAGTTAATATAGCAACATTGTTCTGCACAAATAATGGAGACGCTTTTCAGAAAGACTGACCCGGTATTTTCACGTGGTCAATCTTTCTCACCTAAAATATACTTGACAGTGAGTAGCATCCTGACCACAATGGCTTTGTGTTCTTAAAGGGCCCATCGGGTCAAACAAAAGGCATTGAAACAAAAATTTCAAAACTGACGGCAAACTATATTTTTCTTTTTTCTTGCTTTTTGAGATCGTCCACAAGATTATGATAAAAGTTAATATCTCAGAGGGGTGTGAATGTTTTTGTGTTTCTGATCTATCTCTAATTGGAGACTATGCTGAGATGAAATGGCTGAGGGAGTAGGAGTTGCAGCTCACCTCCTGAGCGACTTTCTTAAATGGCCTCAGTAGACGGATGAGCCCCTCAACCACAATCCAGTTGCCGAATGTTCAGCTTATTTTTCCCCCCATGTGACACATTGTACAGTTCTAAAGTTCTTCTTCTGACACTTTGCATTGTCTTTTGAAGCTGATTTGCTGCTTTTTTTTTTGCAGAACCAAATCTTGTATTTTCTACTAAACAGAAGCAATGATGCTGACTGGCGGTTGATATCTATGAAAGAGGCTTAATATGTACAAAAAGCAGTTCACGATAGAAGTATTTCCCAAAGTAACTTTTAACATATTGCCACCTTTAGTGGCAACCTGTGCTACTGCTCGGTTGGGGCCAGACTTCCCACAAATACTACAATATATGAATAGTGATGTTAACTGTGTGTTTATGCACACATTGAGCAACATGCAATAGGGACAATCTACAATCCAAAGCTATCATTATGTTCAATGGACTGTGGTTGAATGTGACTCAGTGTTGTTAAATATGCTTGAAAAGTCATTGTATATGAGAGTGTCAAGTGTATAAATGCCTTACATACTTTTCCCTACGAGGAAGATCATAGGAACATAGGAGTAGGAGGGAGTAGGCCATTCTGCCCCTCAAGCCTGCTCTACCATTGAGTTGGATCTTATCTGAGCTGCTATTTTAATGCCACTATCCCCATAACCCTTGATAGCTTTAATATCGCAAAATCTACCAATCTTTCACTCGAGGTTGCTCAATGACTGAGCCTCCAAAGCCTCCAATGGTAAGGAATTCCAAAGATTCACTACCACCTGAGTAAAACAATTCCTCCTCATCTCAGTCCTAAATGGCTTAACTCTTATTTTGAGACTGTGTGCCCTGGTTCTCGCCCTCCAACCTCCAACCCCCCCCCCTCGCCCTCCAACCTCCAACCCCCCCCCCCCCCCACCCACCCACACACACACACACACACACACACACACACACATCAATTAGGTCTATTAGCCTTGTCTCTGTAAATCTCAGCTCATAGGACGATCTCACCATCCCAGGAATCAGCCTGGTGAATCTTTGTGCACTCTATCTAAGGCAAGTATATTATTTTGTAGATAAGGAGACCAAAACTGCACAGAATATGCCAGGTGTGGTTTCAACAAGACTAAACAACTACAGAAAGGCTTCCTTATTGTACTCACGTCCTCTTGCAATAATAGCTACCATACCATTTGCCTTCTTCATTGCTTGTTGAACCTGCATTTTACTTTCAGTGATTTCTGAAGAAGGACACCTAGGTCCCTTGGACATCAACACTTCCCCATCTCTTGTTATTTAAGAAATTCTTTGCATTCTGCTTTTCTCACCAAAGTGAATAACTTCACATTATTAGACATTATATTCATGTTCCAGTCCAAAGATGTGCAGGTTAGGTGGTTGGCTATGCATAATTGCTCCTTAGTGTCTAGATTTGTGCAGGTTAGATCATGGGGTTACGGGGATAGGGCAGGGTAAACGGGAGAGTGGATATTGGTGAACTGCTCATTCGAAGGGTTGGTGCAGACTCGATGGGCTGAATGGCCTCTTTATGCACTGCAGGGATTCTATGATTCTATTCCATTTTCTTGTCCACTCACTCTGCCTGTCAAAAATTACTTGAAGCCTCTTTACATTTTCCTCACAACCCACATTCCCACCAAGCGTTGGGTCATCAACAAACATGCAAATATTGGGCATGATTCAGTGGACTGAAGTTAAATTCTGATGAACGACAGGTTTAGCAGGATATTTATCGGCATCTGCAGCACCAATAAAGACCCTGCTATTCAATGGCACTTTGCTGTTTTTTTGGGCCTCGCCGAGGAATTCCCGAGGACTACTCGTGCAATGGGGCGCAATTTTTAAAGGCTGCCCCATCTTTTGACCCACCCGTGCCCCTAATGCGGCTTCAGGACCCCCTACATTTCACCCAACGTACCTCTTCCAGGTCCTCAAGACTCCCCGACTCCACCTCTTATGAGGAAGACAACCCCACCCGGCCCCGACCCACGGCACGGGCAATCTAGCACCTGGGCACCTGGGCACTGCCAGTCTGGCACCCTGGCAGTACCCCTGCCAGTCTGGCAGTGCCACCCAGGCACCCTGGCAGAAACAGGATAGCACTGTCAGAGTGCCTGGGTGGCAGTGTCAAGGTGTACAGGTGCCATTGTGTCATCCTGCACTGTCCCCGACCACCCAGGGGCCTCAACTCCCCAGCGAGACTCATCCAAGGTACCATCCCAAATGAACATAGAACATAGAACGTTGAACATACAGTGCCATTCGTCTCATCGAGTCTGTACTGGCCCACTTAAGCCCTCACTTTCACCCTATCTTTGGACTGTGGGGGGAAACCAGAGCACCCGGAGAAACCCCACGCAGACACGGGCAGAACGTCCAGACTCCGCACAGACAGTGACCCAGCGGGATTCAGACCTGGGACCCTGGCACTGTGAAGCCACAGTGCTATCCACTTGTGCTACCGTGCTGCCCCTGCACAAAACCAGTTAATAACTTTGTGAACCAGAACCAAATGGGGCTCGGTTGAAGCCTCACTAGTGAGGCCAGTGAATCCTGAGCCCCAGGTGAATTGGGCGAGTGCATATTTAAATGAGCCATTAAATATGCACGCCTGGTTCTCACCCAGCGAGAGCAAGATCCAGATCACAACACGCCACGGGATTCCATTGAATGGTGAAAGACGTTTTGAGTGCCAAGAATCTCGACACAGGCTTCTCGAGAGATTCATCCCGACACGAACTCGGGCGCGACGAGGCGGCTGAATCGAGCCATGTTCTAGTCACCCTTCTCTAAAGGTTCCTTTGTCATGAGATTATTATTTTATTAATAATTACTTAAAGGATTTTACTTGAAACTCAAATCGTAAAAGATTATTAAATCCCCTATATCATCCTCAGCGCTATGATTGGAGATGATTCAACTCTCCCCCATCTGTTTTTATCAACATTTGTTATAATGGGATGCCCACCAAGGAATTTATGCCGAGCCGTACAGAAGAATATTGAGACAGGTGAAGGCCTTGAGCCGTTTTGTCATTAAATGAGATCATAACTGATTTGTGACTCTATTCCATGTACCTGCCTTGCCACATTTCCCTGAATACATTTGGTTGACTAAAATCTATGAATCTCAGATTTAAGATTAACAACTAATCAAGCGTACTCACTTTAGATACAGGGGATGCAGGTTGCTCGGGATTGCGGGGGGCTCCGTAGGTACAACATTTCTAGTTTGGTGAGGAGGGTGAATGCTTATCTGGCAAGGTCTATTAACCCCAACCTCTGTCTCCCTCTGTCATTGGTGGGTCGGATACAGGCGGTTAAAATGAAAATAAATTGCTGCAATTTCTGTTTATTTTCCAATGCCTGCCGATTTTCCTGCCAAATACATTTTTTAGGGAGATTGGGGAGGGAAGATGGCCTGAATTAGAAAGGTGCTACTACATAGAGGAAGGCAAGCAGGGGGTTTGGGTCTTCCGAACCTGATGTATTATTACTGGCCGGCGAATGTGGAGAAGGTACGGAGCTGGGTCAGAGGAATTGACTCCCAATGGGTCAGAATGGAGGAGAGTTTGTGTAGGGGGTCGAGATTGAAGGCGCTAACAACAGCACCGCTCCCGACGGCCCCAGGGAAATACTCAGGGAGTCCAGTAGTAAGAGCTTTTTTGAGAATTTGGAGGCAGTTTCTCCAGCACTTCGCATTGGGTCAGGGTCAAGGGAAATGCCAATTCTGGGGAACCATAGATTTGAGCCAGGGAAGTGGGATGGAAATTTTTGGAGATGGGAGGAGAAAGGAATTCGAACTAAAAGATTTATTTCTTGGGGGTAGGTTTGCAGGATTGAAGGAGCTGGAAGCGAAGTATGGGCTGGAGCAGAGGGAAATAGTTAGATACATGCAGGTTCGGGACTTTGCCAGAAAGGAGATACAGAGCTTCCCAGTAGAGCCGGCTTCCACATTGCTGGAGGAGGTGCTGACGACAGGGGGACTGGAGAAAGGGGGGTAGTTTCAGCGGTTTACGGGGCTATTTTGGAAGAGGAGAAGGCACCGCTAGAAGGGATCAAGGTAAAGTGGGAGGAAGAGTTGGGAGAGGGTATGGAGGAGGAGTTCTAGTGTGAGGTGCTCCACAGGGTGAACGCCTCCACCTTGTTTGGGCTGATACAGCTGAAGGTGGTGTATAGAGGGCACCTTACAAGGGCGAAGATGAGCCAGCTCTTTGAGGGTTCGAAGATGTGTGTGAACATTGTGGGGGGGAGGGGGTTGGGGGGGAGGGGGTTGGGGGGGGAGGGGGTTGGGGGGGGCCCACAAACCACGTTCATATACTTTGGTCCTGTCCGAAGCTGGAGGATTACTGGAAGGAGGTTTTTAGGGTAATCTCTAAAGTGGTGCACGTGAAACTTGACCCGGGCCCTTGGGAGGCCGTATTTGAGGTGTCAGATCAGCCGGGGTTGGAAACGGGTGCAGAGGCAAATGTTGTAGCCTTCGCCTCATTGATTGCCCGAAGGCGGATCCTGTTGGATCCTGTTGGGATGGAGATCAACCTCTCCACCCTGTGCCCTGGCATGGCGGGGGACCTGCTGGAATTCTTGACTCTTGAGAAGGTCAAATTTGAACTGAGGGGAAGGATGGAGGGGTTCTACAATTCATGGCCATTATTCATTATGCACTTTCGAGAATTGGATTACATCAAACATTTGGAGGGGGTTGTGAGAGTTGCGGGGAGGGGGACTGTGTGTATTAATGGTGACTATGGGTGATTCCTGATTCCTTTTTGTTATTTGTTTATGTTAACATGGGGGCTAATGTTTGGGGATTTGGTGGGAGGATGGGATTGTTGTTATTGATATGGGGATTGACATGACATTCGTTACTGATTATTGTTTATTGTTGGGTGTACATTAGGGTCAAAATGTGAAAAAGAAGGAGAATAAAAACATTTTAAAAAGAATAACTAATCTAGCATCAGTCAACATTTATGGAAGAGTTCCTAACTGCTACTACCCTTTGCATGGAAAAGTATTTCCTAATTTCACTCCTGAAACTTCTCTAAGGTTTAGAATATGCCACCTAGTATTAGGCTACCCAATCAGCAGAAATAATGGGCGTGATTCTCCGCACCCCACGCTGGGGGGGAGAATTGCGGGAGGGCCGGGCGAATCACGCCACGCCGCCCTGGCAACCCCCCACGATTCTCCCACCCCCCCCAAAATGGCGTGTCGCATTTTTCAACAGGCGCCCGAGATTCACGCCCCACCGCTCCTAGCCCCGGGGGGGGGGGGGGGGGGGGGGGGGGGGGGGGGGGGGGGGAATACGGGGGCGAGGAGCGGCCTCCGACGCCGGAGTGAAACACTCTGGGTTTCACTCCGGCGTCGGCTGTTTGTCTCCCGATGGGAGAATTCCGCCCAATGTATTTCTATCTATTCAAACAGTTATTCTTAATATCTTGAAAACTTCAGCTTTTTTGATTATTTTCTGCACCTGCTCATGACATTTTAATGATTAATGTACCTTGACCCCCAAATCTCTTTTGACTGCCAGTTTCTAGCTTTTCGACATGACGAAAGTATCCTGCATTATCCTTTTAAAGACCAAAGGGAATAATCTCACATTTGCCTGCACTGAAATACATTCTCCACAGTTTTGCTATTCACTTAATCTATCAATATCCCTTTGTAACTTTACGTTTCCATCTAAGCTGCTTACAATGCTGCCTATCTTTACGTCACTGGCAAACTTGGATATATGGCTTCCTATTGTCTCATCTAAGCTGTTAATAATGTTACAATCCCTTCAGAGACCAATAGCTTTTAAAAAGTTATTTGAATTCCCAATGACTAACTAGAAAGATCATATGACAAGATTTCAAGGTTTCAGGTTTTAGTTTAACAAATACACTAAACGTAACATTGACTAAACAATATTGTTTAGGCATCTACTTCTATTCCTAATTCATATGTTTGTGCGAATGTTCATATGTTATGCTTTAAACTACATGAAATTAACTCCCTGTTTAACTATTAACATGACCAATAATCCCCCTGCATTTATATTTCATGCTGACACTTAAGTGGACACATGAAATGAAATGAAATGAAAGTGGCTTATTGTCACGAGTAGGCTTCAATGAAGTTACTGTGAAAAGCCCCTAGTCACCACATTCCGGCGCCTGTTCGGGGAGGCTGGTATGGGAATTGAACCGTGCTACTGGCCTGCTTTGGTCTGCTTTAAAAGCCAGCGATTTAGCCCAGTGTGCTATACCAGCCATTTTTCTTCCGGTACCAATCCAAAGTTATTTGATGGGCTGCTTCCTTTTTCCTTTCACAGTCGGATAATTTCAAATACAAAAACTGACTTTCACTGTGGCACTGGGTGTTCCTTTTCTCTAGTTCAAGATTCAATCCTCCTTTAAATCCTCATAAACCCAGTCTCTTCAATCTGAGTAGGAGCTCATTTAACCTCCCATTGATGCAGGCCATCAGACCTAGGGGACCTGTCATATAGAATCATAAAATTGTTACAGCCCCATCTTTCATACGTAGTACTTCTCTAATGATAATGGATGTTTTAAGTTCCCCCCTCCCTTTTTCCCCTCAATTTTCTGCTATTATTATTGGGATGCTTTAGTGTCTTCTACCATGAAGACAGATATAAAATATTTGTTAAAAGTCTCAGCTATTTTCTTATTTCCCCTTCTTAATTCCCCAGTGTTATCCTCCAAAGGATTAACTTTAGCTATTCTGTTCCTTTTCATAAACTTGTTGAAGCTCTTAGTGACTGTTTTTCTTTTTAATAACTTGCTCTCATAATCTATTTTTTCCCTCTTCATGATTTTATTAGTCATCCTTTGCTGGTTACTAAACGTTTCCTCTATCTTCTTTTCTGCTACTAATCTTTACAATTTTATATGCTTTTCCTTTCATTTTGATACCATCCTTAATTTCCTTATCTTTGCATCCCCTGTCTCCTGCTGCTCAGGAGATTTCCTAATCAGGTCAATAATTTTCCTTCAATTCCACACAATTCATTGTTAGCACCAATCTCTTATGAGGGACTTCATATGCGAATTGTTAATTGTTCTCTGTTCTTCTCTTCAAAGAGGCACCATGTAGGATGAAAATAGGCTGTGAAAGGCAGATAGAAATGTCAACTGGATGATTCCTTCTTTAGTTTTTGTCCACAATTATCTTAAATAACCACTTTGGGTACCAAAAACACTGACATGACTCACTAAGTACTACCAGTTTATCCCATTTCATCATATTATTGTACTTTATGTTCAGACTGCCAATTCCAAATACTGCGAGATATAAATAGTACAATCAACAAAATTGAATATGCTTTTTCTCAGAACAGTTTGCTTTACTTTTCTGTTCTTTATTGTCATGTGGTAGATTCCAATTTAATTCCGGTTCATTTATAGACAAATGGAAGAATGATCACTTCTTTTTCCAAATTTTGAATTTTACTGCAACCTTTACAGAAAATATTGTGATGAAAGTTTGAATCGTGAATAGCAGCAGCAGAAATGAAGAAGGTTAGGTGACAGTTCTTTGTTCCTAAACCTTGAGATCTAGTAAGTTTGGAATTACAATTATGAATAATGGAACAGTTTATAAAATATTGTAGTGATTTCATCATAAAGAAGAAAGGCGGCACCGTGATGCAATGGTGAGCACTCAAGGTGCGGAGGACCCGGGTTTGATCCTGACCCTGGGTCACTGTCCGTGTGGAGTTTGCACATTCTCCCCGTGACTGAATGGGTCTTGCCAACACAACCCAAAGATGTACAGGGTAGGTGGATTTTCCACGCTAAATTGCCTCTTAATTGGAAAAAAGTTTGAAAAATAGAACAGATTCCTTCACTGAAAGGAAAGCAATGATAAATTATTTCCTTTTCAGAGGTGGGGCGATGGAAATAAGATGAAGGTTTATGTATCCAATATCTCCTAGATTTGAGATCTATCTACACAAAATTAATGGCAACAATGTGTCTATGTATTTATATCCATTGTTCTTTCTATGTGTTATGTTATGCTATGTAACTATGTATACAATTCAGTGCAGTGCACATATTTAATCAATAAATGTATCTTTATACTTGAGCACATGATTGTGCATATATATATAGTACATGTGTGTACTTACAGTGTCATTTTTGTTTCCATGTATGTAGCATCATTCCTGCTGTGTAGAGTATCTCGTACCCTTAAGCGCAAGTATAAGTTTAACAGATGTAAGGATTTTATTACAAGAAAAAACTTATATTCAGATAGCATTTTTCACAATCTCAGCACATCCCAAAACACTTCATAACTAATAATTTCCCTTTTGAAGTGCAGTCACTGTTATTATGTGATGAGCCAATTGAGCCAATTTTCTCTAGTAAGATCCCACGTAAAGCAATGAGATGCAAGAACAACATAAAGGAATTTCACCTCCTGTTGCACCTTACTATGTTGTTCAAATTATGTAGTGCTCAATCAATGACACTGATATTCGCCATATGAATAAGTAGTTTTTTAAAATTGTGATTCTTAAAAGTAAAAAGAGAAAATACAATTGCACGTCACAATTCACAATTCACAACAGTAAAGAATAGACAGAGTTCATGAAGAATTATTGAGTACAAATGAGTAAAGAAAGAAAAAGTTGCATTTATATAGTGCCTTTCACATCACTAACACCTCCCAAAGCACTTCATAACTAATTATGCACTTGTTGTAGAGTAGAAAATGCGGTAGCTAATTTGCATACAGCAGGGCTCTGCAAACTGCAGCGAGATAATGACCAGATAGTCATCTGAGGTCATTTGAGGGGTAAATATCATCCAGGAAACAGAGGATAACACCCATGCTCTTGTTTTAAATAGTGCCATGGGACTTTTCATGTCCACCTGAGGACAGCTAGGCTTTAATATCTCTTCCAAAAGATGGAATCTCCAACAGTATAACTCCCTCAGTGTCAGCCTGCCCTAGACTGTGTGCTCAATTTTCTGGAGTGCTATGTGAATTCATAACTTTCTGACTCAGAGGCGGCAGCTACCAACTCAACTACAGCTAACACCATGAGGTGTAAACTTGTTTGGTGCACATGGAAATGTGTTCTCCCTCACCAATCTCAGTTGTACCATATGGAGAGATACTCAATAAAGGCAATTATTTCCATACCCTAATGGATGCAACATCCTGAGGTCATTTGTGTGGACAACTCCTGTCGACAGAATAACACAAGAAAGCAAGAGACAAAAATGCATTTGGCCAATCAATTCCACACCTTTGAATCAGTTATGTGCATTGTGTGCTGCTATCACCTCTTCCCTAATTGATTAATATCCTAAAAAGGTGAATAATCGCTGGTAAAACCTTAAAAGAAAATCCTGACACATTTCTGTACCTATTGAATGTAATTTAGTAAAAACTTCACGATACCAAATTAAAAGTGCAACCATTATTAATTTTGACATGGTTGAAAGCATGGTTTTCTGAACGTATTGTATCATCTGTCTATACTTAGCCTAACCATTTGTAACCAGATATTAATTCAGTTCATTTCTAAAGGGGGTAATTGACATAATACTGGCCACTTTTTAATGGTAGTCTTCCAAATAACGATCTCTCTTGTGGAAATTTGTTGCTTGAGGTCTGCTGTTTGGTATTTGGGTTCTAACTTTTCAATCATATAGCCGCCTAGAAGTACAAAACTTGAGCATTGCTGTAAAAAGAGATGAGCTATTGAAGCTTTTCATCCTGTCATGGAGACAGCATGAGAAAGCAGTGTAGACACAATGGGCCAAATGGCCGCCTTCTGTGCCATAACAATTCTGTGATTCAGTAATTGATAAGCTTTTGTCTAAATTCAAACTAGGCATGTCAATTGTGATTGATCAAGGCACTGCCATGGGGAATGAACCAGGAAAGGGCTGTCCCCCAAGCATTTGTTTAGTTGAAAAAGGTGCAATGCATGGACATGTTCTTTCTGTCTGTAAGGGACAGGCTTTGCATGTGAATATCTGTGGTTTATAGCACATGTAAGTGAGCCACACTGTGAGCCTGACTGATAATGTTAAATTGGTTTTCGGTGTAATTCTTAGCACAATCAGGATTGTTTGGTAATTGTTGTCTACCATGGAATCACATCTCATGTTAGACACTATGCTTTGAATTTTACAATCATGGGCTGGTTGGGTACTGTCAGTGCTTTGCTTTTCGCGAACAGCCAAAGGGATGTTCTGTTTGATGTGATCTGCCAGTTATTGGGACGTATGGCCTGCATACCTGGAATCACACTGGCACTGAAATTCTTATACCATATTATTAATTTGTGTGATAGGCAGAATGTCTTTTAGGTTTGACACAAATGGTATAAGACCATAAGACATTGGTGCAGAATTAGGCCACTCGGCCCATCGAGACTGCTCCGCCATTTAATCATGGCTGATATTTTCTCATCCCCATCCTCCTGCCTTCTCCCCATAACCCCTGATCCCCTTATTAATCAAGAACCTATCTATCTCTGCATTAAAGACACTCAGTGATTTGGCCTCCACAGCCTTCTGCGATAAAGTTCCACAGATTCACCAGCGTCTGACTGAAGAAAGCCCTCCTCATCTCTGTTTTAAAGGATCGTCACTTTAGTCTGAGATGGTGTTCCCTGGTTCTAGTTTTTCCTACAACTGGAAACATCCTCTCCACGTTCACTCTATCCAGGCCTCGCAGTATCCTGTAAGTTTCAATAAGATCCCCCCCTCACCTTCTAAACTCCAACGAGTACAGACCCAGAGTCCTCAACCGTTCCTCATACGACAAGTTCTTCATTCCAGGGATCATTCTTATAAACCTCCCGTGAACCCTTTCCAAGGCCACCTGACCAATGAGAGTTAACCTGTCTGGTTTGAATTTAAACAGAGCTTGGGAGATAACTGTTCTCTGGTGCTTTCACCAACTAGAGTCTTCTTGTCAGCCACTCAGCACAATCTTTTCATGCAGTATAAATTGTTGTTTCCTTTATATTTGATATTCTTACGAATCTATCCTGATGAATGCAAGACAAAAAACCTCAATAGCACGTCTCTTTTTTCAGCAATCTTTAATCATATTTTAAGTTAATTAGCCTATTTGTATGTATTGTATTGTAACTACTACAAAACACTGTTGAAAGAGAGTCCATAAATCATTTCCAAATGGAATTACGTACCTGAAAAATAAGAATAGAGAAGAGTTTGGGGAGCAAGCAGGAATGTGAGATTACAATAAATTACTGAAATAGAAAATTACATTAGCAAAGCCTTTACTGGTCAAATGGCCGGCATCTGTGCAATAATGCTCTATGAATAAACAGTAACATTTAAGATTTTAAAGGTGTGCAATACCTCTCTTCTCAGTTTTCTTTACTGTTCTGAAAAAAGTATTGTCACCTCTCCTCTAAAGTTAGGAAGACCAGTAAGAAGGAATCAAAAAATTGCAAAGGGATATAGATGGATGAGGTGAGTGGACAGGTTGGTAAATGGAGTCCAATGTACACCAGTTGGATATAAGAAAGGCAAGTCAGAACATTTTTTTAAATGGTGAAGGAATATAAACTGTGGGGGAACAAAAGGTTTGGGTGTTCAGGTAAACAAATCATTAAAACCTATTGCACAGGTAAAAGTAATCAGAAGGCCTAATGGAATATTGACCTTGATCTCAAATTGGAAGGAATACAAAGGAGGTTATGTTATGCTTCAGTTGGGTGCAACCTTGGCAGACCCCATTTTATTCATTGAAATTTCCAAGATTGAAATAGATTTTGTTCGGTAAAGACATCAAGGGATATAGTGCAAAGACAGATAATTGGAATTGAGGTACAGATTGGCCATAATCTTAACTGAATGGTGGAACAGGAGTGAGGGGCTAACTGGTCTACTCCTGTGCCGAATTTGGAGTTTGATGTCTGAATCGTTTTGATGTTCTTTGAAAAATTTCCAGTGCACCGGATTTATTTTCAAAGCAGAGTGCCCAAAACAATACAAATATATCTCATTACTATAAGAAAGGGTTAAAATTATCTTTTTAAAATCTTATCATCAAATGCTTTGGGGAGGTATGTCCTATTTGATTAGTCTGGTGACAGCTTTTCATTAAGAGGGTGCCATCGGAGTGTGTGATCAACAATCATACCCAAATTATTTTCCATCAATTAAATTGGCATTAATGAATGCACAGGCATATTTTTGTTGACAGTGGAAGCATCCTTGAGATCTGTGCTGCAACCTAAATTTATATTTGTAACTTGAACATAGGCAGAAAGGAAATGATATTGAGCTTTGGTAATAAAATCAAAATAGTGGACATAGAAAACTGTGAGGGTAAGTGCAGGGTGTTGGAATAGATGAATAAATAAGTTTGCAGAGTGTGCCAATAGATGCAGTTCAATGTGAAGCAGCACAAATTGGAGGGAAAAAAGTGAAAAGAAAATTGGCCCTAAACAATGACATTCTTTTCTAAAATATTTTTATTCAAACAACATTTTCAATGCAACAAACCCAACCACAATACAACCAACCCAACCCTGTCTTATTCCCAAAATGCACCCACCCAGTCCCTCCAAACCCCCTCCCCCTCAACCACACAGAAAGAAAACAAAGCATTAACAAATCATTAACCTGACTTGGGGCAGCACAGTAGCATTGTGGATAGCACAATCGCTTCACAGCTCCAGGGTCCCAGGTTCGATTCCGGCTTGGGTCACTGTCTGTGCGGAGTCTGCACATCCTCCCCATGTGTGCGTGGGTTTCCTCCGGGTGCTCCGGTTTCCTCCCACAGTCCAAAGATGTGCAGGTTAGGTGGATTGGCCATGATAAATTGCCCTTAGTGTCCAAAATTGCCCTTAGTGTTGGGTGGGGTAACTAGGTTATGGGGGTGGGGTGGAGGTGTTGACCTTGGGTAGTGTGCTCGTTCCAGGAGCCGGTGCAGACTCGATGGGCCGAATGGCCTCCTTCTGCACTGTAAATTCTATGATCTATGAAAAAGATGAACCCCCACCCTGCCACAGCTGATGGTAACCAGTTCCTTGAAAAATTAGATGAAGGGCTGCCACCTAGAACTATATCACCAACCCCCTCCTGGTATAATTGATCTCCTCTAGGTGCAAAAAATTCCATCAGGTCCCTCAAACAAGCCAAGGTCTGAGGCGGCACCAGGGACCTCCACATAAGCAGAACTCACCTCCAGGCAATTAGCGAGGTGAAGGCTAAGAGACCTGCAACACAGCTGAGTCCAATACTCCAAAAGTGGCCACCAATGGGCACGGTTCCAGCTGAATGACAAAAATCCCTGACATTGTATCAAAAAAGGAGACACAGAAACTAACAAGCTTGGGGCAAGACAAAACATGTGCGTGTGATTTGTCGGTCCCCCGGAGCACCGCTAACACCTATCCTCCACACCCGAGAAGAACCCACTTATATGCACCCTAATCAGGTGCACCCTGAGCACCACCTTGAACTGGATCAGGCTTAACCTCACACACAAAGATGTGAAGTTGACCCTGTAAAGAGCCTCATTCCACAATCCCCCCTCATAGACCCAACCCAACTCATCCTCCCACTTCCTTTTTACCTCCTCCAACTATACCTGCTCCATTGGCAACACCTGCCCATAAACCTCCAAAATCTTACCCTCTCCGAACTTGGCTACGGACATGACCCTGTCCATAAACGAGGGTGACAGCACCAGGGGAAATGAAGATAGTTCCTTGTGTAAAAAATCACACCCCTGAAAATACCTAAATACATTCTCTCTCGGGAGCTTGAACTTCTCTAACAGTCATCTAGGCCGGTAAATCTACCCTCCAGAAACGTGAATCTAAACCTTCCTCTCCTCTGCCCTAAATGATGAATTTAAGCCAAACGGCACAAACCTATGGCTTCTGCAAATCGAAGCCCAATGGAGACATGGAACCCAATGTAATATGCTGCCTATCACCACCGATCTTGAAGAGAATCTAGCAGGGGGAAAAGGGGTGTGGCACTGTAACCAGAGCCCTCAGACCCGACCTTATGCACAAAACCTCCTCCATCCGCCGCCAGATAGAATCTGGATCCTCAAACCACCCCGCACCTTCTCAATATTTGCCGCCCAGTAATAGCTCAACAGATTGGGCAATGCCAAACCTCCCGACTACCTATCCCTTTGCAAAAACATTCCTCAAATCCAAAGAGCCTTACCAGCCCAAACAAAAGTAGATATCAATTTGTTAACCCAACAGAAGAAAGCCTTGGGAAGAAAGACTGAGAGACACTGGAATAAACAAAAACCTTGCGAGAATATTTGTCTTCACTATTTGTACCCTTCCCGCTAGGGTCAGAGGGTCACCTTTTCAAATCGGCCTTCCACCCATCTACCAGACTAGAAAAGTTACATTTATTAAGCGTGGCCCAATCATGGGCACCCGGATACCTAGGTACCAGAAGGTAGACTTGGCAGGACGAAACGGCAGCCTCCCAAGATCAGCTCCCATCCCCGGGGGTTCATTGGAAAAAATTCTCTCTTACCCAGATAAAGTTTATACCCTAAAAAGGAGCCAAACTTCCTGTGCAGCTCCATTATATCCACCACATTGTAGAGAGGGTCTATAATATATAGTAATTGATCATCCACATATAAGGTCACATTATGCTGCCTAACCCCATACTCTATCCCCCTCCATCCAGTAGACAACCTCAATGCAATGGCCAGCAGTTCGATTGCTAAAACAAACAACAGTGGAGACAAGGGGCACCTCTGTCTTGTACCCCTCTTCAGTAGGAAATAACCCAATCTCAGGTCATTAGTATGCACACTCACGGTGGGGGCCCTGTATAAAAACCTAATCCATTAAATAAATTTGGCCCGAAGCCAAACCGCCCCAGGATCTCAAAGAGGTACGCCCACTCAACCCCATCAAATGCCTTCTCATCCATCAAAGTAATCACCTCTGGCCTGGTCTCTAAGGACGGCAACAACACAACATTTAACAATTTCCTAATATTGGCCGACAACTGCCGACCTTTAACAAATCCAGTCTGCTCCTCCGAAATCACCCCCGGTAGGCAGGGTTCCAATCTCATCGTCAGCACCTTAGCCAACAATTTAGCGCCAACATTTAACAATGAGACAGGCAACACAACCCACATTCCACAGGATCCTTGTCCTTCTTCAGGATCAAGGAAATTGTGCCTGTGACACCCCTTGGGACATGGAATCATTAAACATATCCAGCACAAGTGGGAACAGCTGACCAGCAAACTGTTTATAAAATTCAATGGGGAACCCATCCGGTCCTGGTGCCTTGCCCATCTGCATTAACCAAATACAACTCTTGATCTCCTCCAGCCCAATCAGCATCTCCAACTTCTGCCTTCTCTCCTACTTTACCACTGGGAAGATCAACCCATCCAAAAATTGTCTCATTGATGAGTCCCCTACTGGAGGCTCTGACTCATACAACCCATGGTAGAAGGCCTCAAACACCTCATTAACCTTCACAGGGGCAGAAACTATCCCACCACCCGAGTCCCTGACCTGCACAATTTCCTGGAAAGTTGTCTGCCACCTAAGCTGGTGAGCCAACAGACGACTGGCCTTCTCCCATACTCATAGAAAGTCACCTTTGAGTGACACAGCTTACAAGTTGTCAATAACCCAAGCTCCTTTCTGGCCACCAATAACCCTGGCGTCAGGGCGATTGAGGACTGGTGGACCACCTCGAGAATGGAGTCCACCAGTCTCTGCTTCTCAACTGTCCCAAATTTATCCCTAAGCATCCATTCAGTGAATACCAACAACTCTTTCACCGAGACTTGGAACTCGACCTATCCAAAGTCAGATCCAAAACACAATTAAAGTGAATAGACACCATGAATGGACTTGAATGAATGCCGAGTCATCCCAGTTCAGTGCATACACATTGACATCAGCATCACTGGTGTGCCTGCCAACAACCCACTGACTAATACGTACCTGCCGACTGAGTCTGACAATATATTGCCCGCAGAAAATGCCAGCCTCTTAGTAATCAACACAGCAGCCCCCTGCTCCCTACAATCAAAACCCGAGTGATGTACATGTCCCGCCCATCCCTTCTGCAACCTCGTTTGATCCTGAATTCTTAAATGGGTCTCCTGTAAAAAAACACATCCACTTTCAAACTTCTCAAGTGTGCAAAAACACGGGACCTTTAACCCTCTCACATTCCAAGTTATCAACTGAATCGGGGTCCTCTGGCCACTCCCCCTTCCCCTGCCCTCCCCCCTCCCGAGCTCAGGATTAGCCATTTCCACCCTCGGAGGCAATCCAGCAATGCCTCAACCTGCGGCAGCTCCAGGCTCACAGGTAGCTGCACATCCCCCATAAAGCCAGTCCCAAAACAAAGGAATTGTCATTGTCAGCAGTCTCCCCCTCCCCCTCCTCCCCCATCTCCCTCCCCCTCCCTCACCCAGCCCCACCCCATTCACCAATCGAACAACCAACAGAAGAACAAAAGCCCCCCTCCCTTACTCCAAGCCCAAACAAAACAGAAACAAAAAGCTTAAGCTCATGACCTTAAAAAAACCCACCTGCATGGTAACAAGCCGTAGACATCCCCCTGATTTCACTCCCGTTAACTAGCTATACTGCTGGCAGGGTGACCCGCGCACAGAGTGAAAATCAAAGTCAACACAGCAATATATCAACGATCAACCCCTCCCGCCCAAACCAAACTTTATTACAGAACCCAAGAGAAAAAAAACAACACCCAGACCCCCTCCCCAAAAATAAAGTTCAACAGTGCAATATACAAACCCCAACTTTACCCAGAACAAAGGCAAGCCCAGGAACAAACCCCAAACTCCGCATTACAAAAATCACCCACAAGATACAAATACATGAACTTAACAACGAACAAACAACAAACTCCACAGTCCTCAAGCACTTTAGTCAACCCCCAATCCGTGCTTCCTGAAAATCTCATTTGCATCCTCTGGCGCATCATAGTCTCTGTCCTCAAAGGTTACCCGAAGAGAAGCCAGGTACACCACGTCAAACCTCACGTTGCTCCTGTACAGCACTGCCTTGGCATTATTAAATGGCACAAATCTTCTCGCTAGCTCCAGCCCAACATCTTGGTATATTCTGATGGCATTGCCCTCCCATCTACAGTCTCCTTAGTCTTTCACCCACCTCAGGACCGACTCCTTATCCAGGTACCGATGTAACCTATGATTGCCCGAGGTAGGCCCCCCCCCCCCCCCCCCCCCCCCCCCCGGTCGCCAGGCGGACGTGACCAGTGTATCCCGCCCATAGTTCGTAGAATTGGAGCGCTCTAGGCCCTCCGGTAGCCCAATGAACCTTAGGATTTGCTGCCTGGAGCGGTTCTCCAGATCGTCAACCTTGGCCTTTAGCGCCCTCCACTCCTCCGCCAGAAGGCAATCCGATCAGTGTGGTTAGAGAGCACCACCTCAACCTTCTGTATCATCGCCCATGTACCTATATCTGCTGATCCATCTTGTCCATGGTCCCCCGAATTGGGGCCAAAGCACCCTCCATTGTCTTCTCCAGATCCTCAGCAATTGCCTGCTGCTTCTTAAATTCGTTGCTCAGGAACTTACCCAACTTCTAAGTCATCAACTGAGGGGCCACAAACTCAGCATAAGCCACCACCATGTTCCTCCCTGCCGGAGATTTAGGAACTTTTGATTCCGTTGATGCTCCCTTGCCTGACTTCTGCTTTGAACTACTTCTGTTGGACATTACTTGAGCGAGAGGGCCTATTTAATCAAATTCAGAAAATTGCCCATAAACCAGGCAGAAAGGGCCAATACCAAGTACCTTGCTGGGAGCCATTGCATGTGCAACTGCTCACCACATCGCCACCACCGAAGTCTCCCATTACAATGACATTCTTATCCGAGAGGAGGAACAAATATCCAAGAGTCCAGATACATCAATCCCTCAAGGTGAAATTGCAGAAAGAATGGGCATTTTAAAAAGCCAATAGGATTCTGGGTGTTTAGTATATGGGACATTGAATATTAAATCATGAACTTGTGCTACAAATGGTTTAGTTGCAGTTAGAGTATTGTATGCAGTTCTGGACACCTCATTATAGGAAGGATAACAGAGCACTGGAAAGATTACAGTGTAGATTTGTTAGAAATATACCATGAATAGAAGGTTATATTTATTAAAAATAGCCTGAAAGTTTTATTGCAGAAAATTAACAAGTTTTCAAAATTAGGAAAGTTTTTTGAGTGCAAACTGTGAAAGATTATTTTCACTTGCCAATCAATGAATGGCAAACTCATGATTATTACATAAAAAATTATAGTGGAAATTTACTACAAGATCTTCTTTTCTTGGAGTTGTTAGAACCATGGGAAATCTGGACAAAAATGTATTTTAAGGTGGAGACTAAAACAGCAACGAGGAATATATTGAGAGGAGATAGCTTCAGATAAGGATCTAACATTATCACAGGCACAATGCATCAAATAGGCTCCGACTGAACTGTCAGTTTTCTGAATCTATATTTTCTATACTATCAGCGTAGGTTACGTTTTTGCATTCAAATCTCTTTGTTACTCTTTCAGCAACCAAATTATTTTAAATGCTAACAATTTTCCTTGTTCTGTAACTGTACTTAAAAAATAAATAAAGTGGACTCAGACTAGACCAGCATTTATTGCCCAACTCTAATTGTCCTTGAGGAGGTGATGGCGAGCTGCCTTCTTGAATCACCACATGGTGTAGCAACGTCCACAGTGCTGTTAGGAAGGGAGTTCCAGGATTTTGAGACTTCTTTTCACGGTTTGATAGAACTGAGTGGCTTGGTAGGCTATTTCAGAGTCAACCACATTGCTGTGGGTCTGGGGTGACATGTAGGCCTGAGACCAGGTAAGGATGGCAGGTTAGTGAACCAAATGGGTTTTTCTGACTCTGGACAATGGTTTCATGGTCATATGTAGACTCTTAATTCCAGATTTTTACCGAATCAAATTCCATCTGCTGTGGATTACCTCACCAGATCTTGGATCACTGGAATATTAACCCAGTATAATATTATGTTGCCAATTATTATTTTTAGATAGATTCCACTAGCATTACTACAGTAGAAATTGAATTAGAAAATTTTAAATGATCAAAAATCTTTGGATATTTTCTTGGTTAATTGACAATTTGACGAAAAATTGTTTATTGAATTAATTGGTTAACAGCCTGTGAATAGGTCCTCTGTGTATCACAGAGAAACCTAGAGGGATGAGAAAGTATAAATATCAACATTAGATTGAGGTACATCAGAAATCATTGCAAGATATGCGGTTTATAATTAAATGGTCACATGCATGTTGAAATGCATCTAAGGAATATTTAGCTTTAATGGTTTAGAAATACACCTGCTTCATTGATGAGAGAACTTTTTTTTAAAGCAAGGTTTTTCAAACTGTGGATCACGGCCCACTGCTGGATCATGGGCAGGTGTCAAGAGAGTCATGGAGCTATCGATTGCGGAGTGCCCGATCACGGGAGATGCGTCCAATGGCCACAACCGGCTTTTAAGTTGGGAAAGCCGGCTGCTACTGGGTTTTAAATGTGAAGGTACAGTCTTCCCACCAGAAGTGGCACAGAGAGCAGATCACACATCTGGCACATAAACTGACGTCACGCATACATCCGTGCTTTTGCCGTGAAATCACAGAGGAGCGATTCCTCAATTTTCTAGCTGTGAGCCAGCAAGCCAAAGGACTGTGAAGAATTGAAGATTGATTGTTTTGTTATAAGGAAGAAAGGGCCAAAAAACAAATCGACCAGGAGCTCACAACGGAATCTGCTAAAGAGAGCTGCACAGGAGAGTCCATGACAGACAAAGCAGTGCTTGTGAGAGCTGCACAGGAGAGTCCACGGCAGGACAAAGTTATGCTCGTGTGAGCTATATTCAGAGCTCTGGGGCCTCTGGTGAACAGCACAATAAGGAGAAACTGAAATTGGGAACAAGGCAGAATAAAAATGATTTCTCGAGGTATGGCTTTGTTAATTGTGCCAGTACAAATCAGGATGCAAAGTCCATGTGTGTTATATGCAGGAAAGAACTGGTATATTACAGTTTTAAATCCTCAAAACGTCAAAGGCATTGGAAGACAAAGCATGGTGAGTTTGAGGACAAACCTCTTGATTTGTTTCGAAGGATGCAGGAGAACATAAACCATTAGCTGATGTCCTTAGCAAATATGTAACATTGAATGACAAAGCAAATGAGATCGTGAGGACCAAGCAGGCTCACCCAACGCATTAAACGTAAGCAAAAATGGTGTATTGCAAATGTCGGCCGGCGTTGGCCGTGAAGGTCGGCCACTTGGTGAAAATGGGTCCCGGGGAAAAAAGTTTTGGAAAACACTATTTTTTAAAAGCATACATACTTTATTAAACATATTGTTTGGGGCAGCACAGCGGTACAGTGGTCAGTACTGTTGTCTCACGGCCCCGAGGACCCGGGTTTGATCCCGGTCCTGGGTCACTGTCCACGTGGAGTTTACACATTCTCCCATGTCTGCCTGGGTTTCACCCCCACAACCCAAAAAGATGTGCAGGGTAGGTGAATTGGCCACGCTAAATTGCCCATTAATTGGAAAAAAAAATTATTGGGTGCTCTAAATTTATATTTTAACAAATTAAACGTATTGTTTTATCACATCATCCTTTATGGGGAGGCTTTGCTATAATATCAAGGTCTCAAAATGATTTGTAGTCAGGTCCATTGGTAAGACTAAACACAAATAAAATTAGCAAATGAAAAATGATTACACAATATTTTGGCATTTTATTAGTTAAATGATGCCTCAGTTAAAAATAACCCTCTTGAAAACAACTGTGATGACAGCTAATTGATATTTCTTCTTGTAATCCTTTGAATGACTGTTCTAGATGCCATCAAAGCTCCTGGTAAATGTGGAATCAAGATTAATGCATCATAAGCCCCCAAAACATGAGTAATTAAAATATGAATTATAAGGAGTATATTGTCCCAATTGTTTATTATGTTTTACTTATTGTCTAATAGACAATTGAATACCAACAAAAAATCGATTGTATTGAGTTATCAAAAAATTTATTTATTTTTCATCCATTTTTAACCATTTTTTTTCTTTTATGCATTTTTTTCTTTTGATTAATTATTTTTAGTTATTTTTTGTTTGGCACTTTTGAATGATTTCTTACATTTTTTGTGATTCATATTTACCTGGTTGATCCTGCCAGTAACATAAGCTTGTCTCAAAGATTAAGCCATGCATGTCTACATACACACGGTCCGTACAGTGAAATTGCAAATGGCTCATTAAATCAGTTATGGTTCCTTTGATTGCTCCAAATGTTATTTGGATAACTGTGGTAATTCTAGAGCTCATACATGCAAACGAGCGCTGACCCATGTGGGTATATGTGCATTTATCAGATTTCTTGTAATTTATATAAATGACATAGATGACTATGTGGGGGTAGGATCAGTAGGTTTGTGGGTGACACAAAGATTGGCCGGCTGGTTACCAGTGAGTTGAGTGCCTTGGGTTACAGGAAGATATACACAGATATACAATGGGTGGATAAGTGGCAGATGGAATTTAACCCTGAAAAGTGTGAGGTGATACACTCTGGAAGGAGTAATTTGACAAGGAAGTATACTATGAAAAGTCTGACATTGGGAAGTTCTGAAGAACAAAGGGATTTTGACTTGTTTGTCCATAGATTTCTGAAGGCAGAAGCGTAGGTTAAAAGGTGGTGAAAAAGGCAAATGGGACACTTGCTTTTATCAATCGGGGCATAGATTACAAAAGCAGGGATGGCATGATGGAGCTGTACAGAACTTTAGCGAGGCCACAGCTGGAGTACTGTGTGCAATTCTGGTCGCCACATTATAGTAAGGATGTAATTGTACTGGAGGGGGTGCAGAGAAGATTCACCAGGATGTTGTCTGGGATGGAACATTTAAGTTATAAAGAGAGGTTGGATAGGCTTGGGTTGTTTTCTCTGGAGTAGAGAACACTGAGGAGTGACCTGATTGAGGTGTACAAGATTATGAGGGGCATGGACAGGGTGGATATGGAGCAGCTGTTCCCCTTAGTTGAAGGGTCAGTTATGGGGGGACACAAGTTCAAGGTGAGGGGCAGGGGGTTGAGGGGAGATTTGAGGAAAACCTTTTTACCCAGAGAGTGGTGATGGTCTGGAATGCACTGCCAGGGAGAGTGGTAGAGGTGGGATGCCTCACATCCTATAAAAAGTACCTGGATGAGTACTTGGCACATCTTAACATTCAAGGCTATGGGTCAAGTGATGACAAATGCAATTAGGTAGGCAGATCAGGGTGTTTCATGCACCGGTGCAGACTCAATGGGCCGAAGAGACTCTTCTGCACTGCACTATTCTGTTGTTCTGTGATTCTGTGATATGTAATTACATTTTGTGCTTATATTTATTTCTTTCAAGCATGGGCATAAAGAATAAAAAGAACCATAAAGCATATATTTTAAATAGAATACCAGAGAAATTGGGGTGTAAACAGAAAATGGAATGTTAAATGTAATTGTGGTGGTAACAGAAGATCCTGTGAAATCTTAAGAAGCCAAAATTTGCTATGAAAATAACAGCAAGGCGAATTATTTATGGGTAAAAATGCCTCAGGCAAGGAGCATGCTCCGCCTTCAGCTTTATAAAAATTGCATTTTGCTTGTAGTCTTTCCTTTAAAGAACTTGTGGGGTATTAACTCATCAATTGCCATTAAACATGCCAAAAAAAAATTAAAGCATATCATTCTAAGCACAAGTGCCCTTTAAATTATGTGAACATTTTAATGACTATCAATGCTATTCTCTGGAACCAAAAAATAACTGCTCCAAATGTGGAATCGCATTGATTCAGGTTTTGCATATTTTGGGAAGATTTTTAAATGTCCATTTTTTAAAAAGAAGCTTCACTTTCTTTACTGTCAATCCCATGTTTCCCTCCCTTTATTTCTGTTTCTGTTCCTTGATTGACATTGAATTCACCCGCCTGTAATTTATCCTCCATTTCAGTCCTTCTACTATTTATTTCCCAATCATTAAATCACATTAGTTAATGAGATACCCTATTGGTTCATCCGTTCACTCAGGTCCCAAATGTTCTGTTTCCCACACAGTGCCTCTATCAGTTCACGCTATCATCAACTTCATGGTAGGCAAAAACCTTTTTGAACAAAGGGTGTGGGCAAGTTTAAACAACAACAGATATCATTAGATGCCTTGGGCGCGATTCTCCGCACTCCCGACGGTGCGGAGAATAGCGTGGCTCGTAAAATTTTACGGCCACGCTGTTCCGACGCCCTCCCGCTATTCTCCCCCCCCCCCCCACCCACGCCCGACTCCCGATACGAATCGCTGCCGCCGTTTTTTTACGGCCGGCAGCGATTCTCAGCTGATGGATGGGCCGAGTTCCCAGCCCTTTACGGCTGTTTTTACGAACGGCAAACACACCTGGTCTGGCCGTTCATAAAAACGGCCGTAAACTGTCGATTTTTAAAACCATAGCACCGATTGGCACGGCAGTACCACGGCCGTGCCAAGGGTGCCATGGGCCCGCGATCGGTGGGCACCGATCGCGGGCAGCAGGCCCGATGCCCGTGCACTCTTTGTCCTTCCGCCACCCCGCAGTATCCATTCGCGGGGCGGCTGAGGGGCATCCCGGCCCGCGCATGCGCGGGTTTCGCGCAAATGCGCGATGACGTCATCCGCGCATGCGCGAGTTGGAGTCTTCCAATCCGCACATGTGCGGCTGACGTCATATGACGCATCAGCCGGCGCTAACTCTGGCAAGCGGGCTTAACGAAATTCGTTAAGCCCGCGATGCCGGAGTTTACGGCGTCGGGATGCTAGCCCCGACCGGGGACCAGAATCGGTTCCCGGTCGGGAAGGGGGGGGGGCTGGCGTCAAACCCGCCCGGATTTGACGCCAGCCTTACGATTTCTCCCCATATGGGAGAATCGCGCCCCTTATTGCTGATTCTGATCAAATGCGTTTCTTTGGGAAAAATAGATTGGAAAATGGGTGATGTATTTTAAATATTTAAAAAAACAAGTTATAGTTATAATCCTAAGAAATGTATGCTTGTTGGGTGGTTCACATTAGTATTAATCTTCCTATTTTATAAATGTATAAAAAGATGATAACTTTTCTTTGCCTGGGGTGGAATGAAGTTTTGTGCTTTTCAAAATGTGGGATATCTGTGAAATAGAATATTTTTTCCCATCATTTTAATCCATTGCTAAACTAAGTCTAATTTGCCAAGGATTGGGAAGGAACCAAAGCTACGTACTGTGTGCCTCAGGTACAAAAGTAAAACTTACTGATGGTAAAAATCTGAAATACAAACAGAAAATGCTGAAAATACTCAGCAATTTTGGCAGCATCTGTGGTGAGAGAAACAGCATTAACGTTTCAGGTCAATGACCTTTCATCAGAACTGGAAAAACAATAACAACAATTTGTACTTATATAGTGTCTGTAGCATAGTAAAATATCCCACAGGAGCATTATAAAACAAAATGTGACATTAGGGCAGATAACCAAAAACTTGGTCAAAGAGGTAGGTTTTAAGGAGCATCTTAAGGGAGTGAAGCAAGGTAGAGAGGAAGAGAGATCTAGAATGTAGGTCTCGGTCCAATAATGGGCAAATTAAAATCGGTGACGCTCAAGAGGCCAGAATTAGAAGAGCACAGATATCCTGCAGTGTTATGGGGCTCTGGGAAATTACAGAGATGGAAGTCAAGGCCGTTGAGCACTTTGAAACAAGGATGAGAATTTTAAAATCATAGCATTGTTCAAGCAGGAGCCAATGTAAATCAGCCAACACAGGCATGATGGGTGAGCAGGGTTTAGAGCAGAATATTAACTGCCAAGGGGAAGCAGGTTCCGGTGTGGGCAGGTGGTGGTTTGTAGCCTTCAGAAGTGGTGATAGTTTGGAACACGACAAGATCCTGTTCACTTCTGGGTCTAACCCAAATGGATTTGCATGGTGAGCAGGAAACGCTGGGTGTAGTCAGGTAAGAAATTAAAATCTTCAAACTCAGTACATAACGCAGAATTCTGGCTTTAATAGCCAATGGACCTATTTCTCGAGCTGTGTGGAACCTGCCTGGGTGAGACCAGTGGAAACTACTTCTTCAGTGAAAGTGACTGACTGGGGAGCCTTCAAACAGTGAAATTGATAGGCTGCAGCCCTGCGCAAATGTGAGATTGGTGCTCCTAACACTTCTTTTGAGAGTGTACTTGCACCACTTGACAGGCAATTTCCAGCTTCTTGGAATTTAGCTCATCTGCCTCAGACTTTACTTATCTTGATTTGCACAGCTCTGCTCTCAGCCTTCACCATAACATGGGTGCAACATAAGGAGCTCGACCTTGCACCTCTGATGAGGATTAAGAGAAAGAGCAGGAGCAACACCAGTGTCAGCACCAAAAGTAGCCTCAGCCACATGTTGCTCAACAAGACAGAGGGTTGGACACAGGAGCCAGGATCCCCAGCACAGGCAGAAGATCAGATTTATCGACACACGTAAGCACCAATAATTTGGGAAGCTTCGACTTCTACAGAAAATCATTGCTGACATCTGCAGCCTCCTGGAACAAGACCTCATTCCCAGTGCATCAGGTGGCAAACAAGTGCAAGTGGCTGTCACAGGCGGCCCCCTCCAGTTCTGTGCTCCTCTCTGCAGTGCTGCACATACTTCTCATGCAAGGAGAGAAAGCAGAAAATAGTGAGCGTGAAAATGGATTATGTCAAGAGGAGGGAAGGACAATGTGCAGGCCACGAGATGGCACAAAGATGAGGACAAGAGGTGGCACGGTGGCGCAGTGGTTAGCAGTGCTGCCTCATGGCGCCGAGGACCCGGGTCACTGTCCATGTGGAGTTTGCACATTCTCCCCCGTGTCTGCGTGGGTCTCACCCCCACAACCCAAAAATGTACAGGGTAGGTGGATTGGCCATGTTAAATTGCCCCTTAATTGGGAAAAAATCTGAACATGAGTGTGTGTTTTTTTTTATGAATTCAAGGAATGTAGACTTTGCTAGTTAGACCAGCATTAATTGCACATCCCTAATTTCCCTTGAGCTTCCTTTTGAGCCACTGCTGAGCATATATTGTAGGTACACCCACAGTGCAGTTAGGGAGAGAGTTTAATTACTTTGACTGGTGACAGTGTAGGAACAGCGAAATATTTCCATGGATGATGAGTGATTTGGAGGTGGTGGTATTCCCATGTGTCTGCTGTTCTTACCCTTGTAGATGCCAATGGTCGTGTGTTTGGAAAGTGCTGTTCAAGAAGTCTTGGTGAGTTTCTGTAGTGCATCTTGCAGATGGTACACACTTCTGCTACGGTGTGTCAGTGGTGGAGGGAGTGAATGTTTGTGGATGGGGTGCCAATCAAGTAGAGTTGTTGGAGCTGCACTTATCCAGCCAAGTGGAGAATATTCCTTTACACTCCTGACGTCTATCTTGTGAATTATGGCTAAGCTTTGGGAGACAGGAGGTGAGTTTCGCACCACAGGATTCCTAGCCTCTGACCTGCTCTTGTAACCATAGTATTGATATGGCCAGTTCAGTAAAGTTTCTGGTCAATGGTAACCCTCAGGATGTTGATTGTGGGGATTCAGCATTGGTAATGCCATTGAATGTCAAGGGCTAATGGTTAGATTCTCGCTTGTGTAGCATGAATGTTACTTGCTACTTGTTAGCCCAAGCTTGGGTATTGTCCATGTCTTGTTGAATTTGGACATAGATTGCTTCAGTGTCTGATGAGCTGTGAATGGTGCTAAATGCTGTTCAATCATCAGTAAACATCCCTACTTCTAACCTGGTGATGGAAGGAAGCCTGAGGAATTCCTGCAGTGATGTCCTGGAGCTGAGATGACTGACCTCTAACTACCAAAACCATTTTTCTTTGGGACAGATATGACTCGAACCGGCAGAGAGTTCCTCCCGATTCCCATTGACTCCAGTTTTGTTAGAGCACCTTTATGCCACACTTGGTCAAATGTGGCCTTGATGTCAAAGGTGGTCACTCTTGCTCCAGCAGATGGTGAGTGTTGTTTGTTCCGGTGAGGTTGTGAGGAACTGCTTAGAGTGGGAGGAGTGAGTGGAGCTGCTGAGGAGTGTTGTGCTGGAGAATTGTTGTATCTTTGAATTTATGAAGTTTTATTCAATTTACGGTTGCCGGTTGTTGTTGAGACATTGGTGAAACTCAGTAGAAATTCAAGTTAAAAACTTGTCAGGTGCAAATAAGAATTGTTTTATTTGAAGTTCATTGGTTACAACTTGAATTTCATTTAAAAGGTAGTTTGTAGACAATTTGATTTTCTTCAAAGAATCACAGGAATTATCTTCTGAGACAATAGCCTGAACACAACTTTAAAAGTCAAAGGCTGAAGTCAAAGTATGAAAATGAAATAGGAATACAGAACTCTTTTCTAATTCTCTTCCTTTACTTTCTCTCTCTCTCTCTCTTTCTGTCTTGTTCTCTTTGTCTCTTTCCTGTCTCTTTCTCTCTGTTTCTTTCTGTCTTTCTGTCTTTCTGTCTTTCTTTCTTTCTGTCTTTCTGTCTTAAGCAATCCGATCACACCCCAATATAATCCTAATTGGTTTAAGCTATATTCAAAACACATTTGATTTGATAACAAGCCGTCCATCCTCACGATGCAACGCCACTTCCAATTGTTGCTTATCTGCAACAATTAAGACGTTATGTCATCTCATCATAAACTGTTTTTTTTGACACAGTCTAAAATGTTTCGGCTTGCATACGTTATGGAATGTGGTTCAGGCTGTTATCACAAGTGGCCTGGAATCAGAACAATGGAGCCTTTAATTATTCCACCTTACAGCCCATGGGATTTAGCCCCTGTCCTTGAAAGAATGTGATGTTTTTATCAGTGATTCTGTGTTTCCCAAACACATGTCTGAGTTTGGAAGTTGTATGTTTCTTTCATTTTAAGACTGGGATTTAACTTACCTATATTAAGTGTATTTAAAATACCTGACTTCTACAGTCGCCCCTTTGATAAATCGAAAGATCAAGTGAGATATATCAGAATAAGATAAAAGATATCATTAAAACGATAGGATAGGTAAAAAGCGCAAAGAATAAATGCTGGGAAATTCAGAGTGTGAGGATTGGCACCGGAAAGTGCTATTCCATTCACTTTCCTGCCCTTCTGTGGTCCTTGACTCCTTTGGGTTGCTGCCTGCAACTTCTAATGATCACAATCCTGGAGCTCATTTCCTCAGCCACTTGTATCCACACCTACTTGATTTGAAAGGCTGGACATTAAGCTTGAAGAATATTAGCTCAATTTGGATTGAACACTTTGCAATTTTCTGGATTAAGTTCAAGAATTTCAGGCCATAACCTCATCTCCCATTATTTTTATTTTGTTTATGGACAAAGGCTGCTGGTAATGATTCTGCTATTCTCCTCCAACTCGTCTATTTATTGTCCCAGCATCATCTCCTTTTTGTCCGCCACCATCATCCCTCTTGCCTTCCACCCTATCACAGACCTTCTCTTTTGTTCTTCCTGCCACTCTGCCCACTCTTTCCCTGTGCTTGCTTACAACCAGCTGTGTCCTTAACCATCCACCATCATCCAGTTGGTTGGGACTGTATTCACCTACCTCCATGCGTACGTATCTAATCATAGCTGGAAAATTATCCTCAGTGGCTTCTCTTTCTGCTTCTACATCATTACCTCTGTTGTCCCCGAAGGGTGGCATGGTAGCACAGTGGTTAGCACAGTTGCTTCACAGCTCCAGGGTCCCAGGTTTGATTCCCAGCTTAGGTCACTGTCTGTGTGGAGTCTACACGTTCTCCCCGTGTCAGCGTGTGTTTCCTCCTGGTGCTCCGGTTTCCTCCCACAGTCCAAAGATGTGTAAGTTAGTTGGATGGCCATGCTATATTGCCCTTAGTGTCAAAAAGTGTTAGGTGGGGTTGCTGGGTTAGGGTGGAGGTGTGGGCTTCGGTAGGATGCTCTTTCCAAGTGCCGGTGCAGCCTCGATGGGCTGAATGGCCTCCTTCTGCACTGTAAATTCTATGATTCTGTGATCTATGCTTAGCCTCTTCCTATTTTTCATCTACACGCTGCACCTCAGTGACATCATCTGAAAACACAACATACATTTCGACATGTACCCTGATGGCACCCAGTCCTATCTCATGGCCAACTCTCTTGATGCCTCCATTTCCTCTGAATTGTCAGACTGCTTGTCCAATACATTTACCTTATCTGGTGCCAGTGCACAAATTACCTATTTACTTTTCTCAGTTTCATAACTTGCTATGGCATGATCACTATTCAGTCAATAACACTTCTATGAAGGCTGTGACTGACCTTTATCAAATAAATTTATAATTTCCTGAATCAACTGTTTCAATCCATTTTTAATACTCTAAATGCATTTTTACCCATCTCTTACAAAGTTACAATTTTTCTTATCAAGTTAATATTCTGAACCAACTCTGGTCTTCATGTAAAACCTCACTCTTTCCTTAACATTTCACACTTATTAGTTTCCAAATTCTGAGAAATTAAAGATGCTGGAAAAGGTTCATTGAATTAATTTATCTCAATTAATATAGCAATAGGAAGGCTACAATTCGTGTCACTACCATCGAGTTAGGGAAAGCACAAAAACACTCTGGATTAGCTAATTACAAACCAGTTGCCATTGCTGAAAGTACCGTAGAAGACAGAATGGCAGTCTTTGATGATGCCATCACTGTTAAATAGCCTGATAATATTGACTCAAGGTAATTTGCCTTTTCTTGGTTCTGTCGATATCAACTGCAATTTTCCAACCATTGTAGCAAATGACTGGGAAATTGTGGATTGGAGAGGACAGTGGGTAGCAGAATTCCCAAAATGTGTGACTTCTGAATGAGACTCCCTGCAATGTGAACCTGGAAAATTTGTCTCATTGACTAGGTTCAGATCTGACGATGTGGACAAAATAACGGAAAGCTTTTATTTTTATGGCATTTCAGCAGAAGTGGGGGGGGGGGGGGGGGGGGGGGAGAAATCAGACATTGACATAAGATTTTAATTTTATTGTACTGCCTTAATAAACGCGCTGAAAAGTTTGAGAATTATAACAGATGCAGCTCCGATCCACGTTGCCGCTCACTTGTCCTGGTTGTTTATGTTCCATGACAGTATTATAATTGTCCCTCATGCCTCAAGACTTCTCATTAGGACTAACAGTAATGTATCATTAAATATCAACTAATGCTTGTGCATTAGATATAGATTTTAAAAAAACTGCAAGTGACATTGTAAGAATTATGTTTATGTATTTGTGAATGAGGATTTACCACCAGTGTTTCTTGAGTGCGTTGACCATGAAAATATAAATATTTATCACAATAATCCATTGCTCATTGTGACATAAATAAAAAGTTCATAAAGATGTTCCTGCTAAAAGATTTGAAGGCATAACATACTGGTCCAGGTATTATGCAATAGGTTTATTTTCTAACAGAAAATTACAAATGTACTCTCTGCAGGTTTCAAAGCCTGTTTATCCTTTGCCGTGTACCGCAGGGTATTGACTGTCCAACTGACACAAACAACGCTATTGTGATAAAACCAAAATACCACGGATGCTGGAAACTTCCTGAAATAAAAACAGAAAATGCTGGACAAACTCCGCAGGTCTGACAGCATGTCTGTGGAGGGAGAAACACGGTTAGCGTTTCGATTGCGTCGAGTCCAGCTCTTCAGCTAATGTCACTTTATGTCTAAAATAAATCACATTAATGTCGCCTCATTAAGACTTGTGGGGCCGGTGAAGTCGGGACGTCAAGTGTATTGGGTTGGCACTGGGTTGAGTGGGGTTTGACCGGTGTGTGTGTGTGTGTGTGTGAGGAGCAGCAGTGACAGCGCGCGCGGCTGGATGGAACCACCGGCGAAGCCCACCTGGGGACAAGCCTCGCGCTGCGGCTCGCGCGGCTGCAGGTGGCTGCGCGCACCGACGCTGGCGTGCCGCCGACGTCACGGGGCGTGCGTGCGCCCGGCAGCCCACCCGCGCCGCCGCCGCCCGAGGGAGGGAGCGAGCTAGCGGGAGAGCGCGGGCATGTCGGAGCGCTCGTGACGACACGGGGCTGGAGGCTTTAGCTGTTCCTCTGAATGGATAAAGTTGCAGCTCCGGGGCTGTTGTGCGAAAGCGTCTTTTGGGCCGGGGGGAGGGGGGTCAGTTGGTGCCGGGGTGGTGGTCGGGGAGGGGGAGTTGAGCACCGAGAGAGCTGCGTCAGTCGGGGCTGCGCTCTTTGCAGCGAGGCATCGTGTCTGCTCCCATCCCCGGCGCGGCTCCCTCCAGTTTGGTCATTTTATTTACACGCACATCTATATATTTATATATCTATTTTTTTGTTTTCGGACATAATTTAAATGGAGCCCCGGGAGAGCGGGAAGCCGGGGCTGACGGAGATAACCGCCGCCGAAGGGAGTGATACCGGCGGCTCAGGGGGAGACGCCGCCGCCGGCAGTGTGGTGTCTGCGGACGGCGCTACCGCTGGGAATGGCCTCGAGGGCGGACCGGAGGCGGCTCGCGGCGGCAGCTGCAGCAACATGGACTCTACTGCAGTGATGATGATGAGGAGGCGGCGAGCGGCGGCCCCCGGGCTCAATCCCCCCGGCCAGGATTACCCGAGCCACACTCAGCGCTTCGTCAGGCGGATCGTGCCGCTCTCGGTGCCGCTGTCGGTGCCGCCGCCGCTGGCGGAGCGGACGAGCCGGCTGCTGCAGAACGGGGCCGAGCCGGAGCCGCCGCCGCAGAGCGTGGCGCTGAGGGCTCTGCAGGGCGAAGCGGCCGCCGAAGGCTCCAGCACCGAGAGCCAAGCCGGCAAGAAGGGCAGCGCCACCGAGAGTGTCAGCGCCGACGAAGAGAAGGACGGCAAAGCGGGCGAGAGCGCGGCCAGGGAGCCGGCGGAGAGCCCCAAAGACCTCTCCAAATCCAAGAGCGAAGAGAACGAGGAGGAAGCGGAGATGCAGGCGGTCGCCACTTCCCCCGACGGCAGGTTCCTCAAGTTTGATATTGAACTTGGAAGAGGCTCTTTCAAAACTGTCTACAAGGGTCTGGACACGGAGACGTGGCTGGAGGTCGCCTGGTGTGAACTTCAGGTAAGGTGCTGACACTGACCGCCTGCCTGTACTCTTGTCAAATAGCTCTTCACTCTCCCAGCTGTCCCACTTGTAGTAAACATTCAATTCGCTCACGGGAGAGGGGTTTTGGGTTTGTTTGAAACTCCATGCCCGCTGGTTTGGGTACATTTCGACGGTAGATGTCAAACTGCCGTGCAATCGACACCGGTTATCCTCCCAGGTCACAGTCACTGAAAATGTGAGGCAAGCATTAAAGAGACATGTTGTATTCTTGTAACTGCTGTGTTTGCAAATCTGGCCAATGCCATTTTAATGTATCAATGGTATCGAAGATGGGCGACTGTAGATAGATGTATATCGTTTAATAAATGTAAGAAGGGGGGGGGGGGGGGAATAAAGCCACTGCCAACAATCCGGAGGATTGGGAGATCGGGCCGGTCGTTTATTTTGACGCAAGAGGTTTAGCGTGACACTTGTCAAGCTGCGAAACTACCCATTCCCCGAGTTCGCAGTATGTTTTTTTTTTCATTCCACCGGCGCGTCACCTATTTACTTCACGTTAATAATCTTAGTCATCCCGGAAAATTCTCTTTTCCCCCGGGTATGAAGAAGTCTGGGAGCGAGGGGATGACGCTGGCTAACCTTTTTTGAAGTTTCTACATTACTTCCCTAGACCATTTTAAAATTGCCCTGCTCTGAAACGCCCCTTGTCTGTCAGTTATTAAATCGTGGGCTAAAATTAGCCCATTGTGTATGAATTAACATTTCATCGTTTACCTTTCAAAAAGTAATTTCGGGTTAGACGCAATGAAGCTCGTATTTTCTTTGATTTCACCGCTTTAAAGGGAAAAGTCGATTGCGCAGCAGCCTGTTCAGCGCTCAAAACGGACAGTAATTGGTTTTGTAAAAGAAAATCTAATTTCCTTAGGCTTGGAGAAAAATGACATTAAAATGATTAGTGTTAACATTTTCAAGGAAAGGCTGTCAGAAAATCTTGGGTTATCTTCCACTCTCTTTCCCCCCCCCCCCCCCCCCCCCAATCTTGGCCAAATTCTGGTGACATTGCAAGTACTCAAAACCATAATTAGATGGTGAGATGTCTAAAATAGATGATTCAGTCCAGATTCTGATCAGCTATTACATCAAGTTTAATAAACTCCATTTTCTTATGGTTGCAGTGCAACTTAAGCTGAAAGGAAATCCTATTTGAACCTTCCAAACCATCAGCATGATGCATGTGATTTTTTTCAAGTTGAATATGAAGAAACTTTCATTATAGTATGAGATTATAGTATTTGCAACCTAATGAAACAGAGTTGCTGTCTAGAGTCCGGTGGTTACTGTGTAGAAACATCTTCCTTCTACCATGACTGCTTTTTGGGATTGAAAGCAGTAACTGTTGTCCTGTGTACAAAATATGTCAAATCTATTAAAAGTATTTAATCTATTTTACTGCATAAAGAGGCTGTAATTGTTGCTGCAAAATCCACATTCACCATCCTGGGGGTGCGGGGGTTGGCGGGGTGGGGGTTGCAGATGAGACTGATTCAACAGAAATAGATATGTAGAAGGGATTAAAGACAAAATACGGAAGGTGATGGAGATGTAAAATAAAAACAGTGCTGGAAAAACTCAGCAGGTCTGGTAGCATCTGTGGAGAGTGAAACAGAGCTAATGTTTCAAGTCAAATATAATTTTTAATTCGGAAGAGTCACCGACTCAACATTAATTCTGTTTTTCTCTCGACATGTGCTGTCAGACCTGCAGAATTTTTTCCGACACTTTGTTTTTAAGTCGAAGCAATTATTCTCCAATTCCTTCATGAATGGGTGCTGTGAATTGTGGTCAGTACTCCATTCCTGTGATGAACCATTAAATGAGGATGTCCCACACAAACGCAAAACATTGCAAAGCTTCCTGTATCAATTCAAAGCATGTTAGGATGGCTAACTAACACACTTGCATGCATCTTTTAACACACCGAGTGATGGGACTGAAAGATATTTTTGACAGTGAATTTTATAAAGTCCGTATTTTGCAAATGATAGAGCTTTTTTAACTGCCACCACTTGGTACATGCTAATCTGTCTTCTTGATGCTGTGTAGCTATTAAACTGAAATCCGCTCCATTCAGGTTACATAGGTTTGGCATAATTAGAAAACAGCTGCTTGTATAACCTAGATCACGAAAGGAATTGCATCCATATAAAGTTAAAAAAGAAATGTATGAATCTCATGCATGTTAACATATTTAACACTTAAATATTGGATTTTATTTATTCAGTTTGACTCTTTTGAATGTTTCCAGGAATGCAGGGTTACATAAATTCTTGTTTCCAGTCTGTTTATTTATGTTGGATTTATAAGAATTGGCAGCCTGCTGTATTCTTGCAGGTGCTATTGTTTTCATTTCCACAATGAAAATAGTTTATTTTGAATGTTTGTGTTTAATAGTTGGCCTGACAAATCTATTGAGTTTATTGAGAAATCTAATGGTAAAACTAAAAACCAATTGAAATGCACAAAGTAGCATATTTAGTGGTAAGTAGAATAACGCTGGCATTGTTCTGTGTTTAGCCAGCAAAACATTGCTTTAATGACATGTTCTAGAAAGCAGGTAGTGTTCTCTCAAAATGCTGTTGTTATAATGAAATGGAATAAACCGTAACTTCACCAGTCTGGAAATCTATTGTTCGGAAATGCCAGTTATCTGGAAATTTTGAGCAGAGCCAAGCAACTTATGGAATCGTTTTAGCTGAAACATGGAAGATAAGGTAATTCGATCAGTAAAGCAATCTTTATTACTGCTTTATTTTTTATCGCTGCTTTGTCTTCAGATAAATCTTTCTGTCTGCAGTATTTTCTGGTTCATGTACTTGCGAACCATAGGAACGTAGGAATTAGGAGCAGAAGTAGGCAATTCAGCCCTTCAGACGTGCTTTGTCATTCAATCAGATCATGTTTGATCTCTTCGTGGCCTCAAGGCCACCTCCTTACCTGTTCCCCATATCCCTTTAACCGGTTAGATATTGTAACATCCTTCTATAATCCAGTAAATTCCAGAAATGTGGGCCCAAGTATTTTGGACTGGAGAGATTACAGATAATTTTCAAATAAGATTATGGACAATTTACATCAGGAGGATAATGTCATCATCCTTTTGAATAATATTCCTCTTTGTTACCACTGAAACCATCTATCTTTGTGCTAGCTATTGACTCATCTACCTCATGGCTACTCATTCGTTCTGTCCTTTGCAACTGTGTGTTGAGCTGAATCCTACACCCTATTGACCACCAAGAATACTTGGCCTCCGTCAAAGTTTTTTTTTTTATAAATTTAGAATATCCAATTCTTTTTTTCCAATTAAGGGGCAATTTATCGTGGCCAATCCACCTAACCTGCACATCTTTGGGTTGTGGGGGTGAAACCCACGCAGACACAGGGAGAATGTGCAAACTCCTCACAGACAGTGACCCAGGGCCGGGATTCGAACCCGGGTCCTCAGCGCCGTAGGCAGCAATGCTAACCACTGTGCCACCGTGCCGCCCGGCCTCCGTCAAAGTTACCTTTTTTTCTCTTTGTATGTTGCTGAACCCTTGGCCCTTCTACAACTCTAAATTCTTATTCCAATGTGTTCATCATTTGCTGTCATTTTCAACTCTACATAAAAGTCTTGTGTTTGTTGACCTCGAACTGAGTGGCTTCCTGTGCCATTTCATAGGGCATTTTAAGGATCAAACACATTGCTGTGGGTCTAGAGTCACATGCAGGCCAGATCCGATAAGAATGGCAGATTTCCTAGGACAGGTGGACCATGATGCGGACCGGTGATGGGAGGGTCACTGAGCTCCTGGCATTTTTTGAGATTGGTGGCTGCTGCCACCTTGTAAATAGAAGTGGCAGCAGTATGCACGGCACACGTCCTGCACGTACACTTGATGTCAAGCACTCTTGTGTATGTGTTTTTGTTATCAAATCATGGAGGAGAGCTTCTTCCATTTTCTAGCTGCTGAAAAGCAAGCAAAGAGGATTGTCAAGATGTGCCTCTGGCTCTGTTGCCCCTTGTCCAAAAGGTTAAGTGGGTAGTTTGACAGCATGGATTTGGGTAGGGTGCTCTTTCAGATGCTCAGTGCAGTTTCGGTGAGCTGAATTGCTTCCTTCTGCACCATAGGGATTTTAGGTTATGTAGGGAAGTACAGGCAAATGAGAAGTTTCAGATTTTGAAAGAGAACTGGCGGGTGAAAAAATCCTTTTGCAGTTGAGACTGCAGAGTCAGTTATTAACTTGTAGCTCACTCCAAATGTAAAGATGATACTGCTGTACCTGAACTGTGAAACCACGTTTTAAAAACTCATGAAAAGCCCATGAGGCTGTCAGCATTCTGGAGTAGCATCTCTCCGGAGCATCTAGTGCTGAGTAAAACAAGCATTTTGTTGCTACTGCCCTTCACGACGACCTACAAGTGCAAAGTTGGATTTCCTGTTTTCATAAAGATGAAGACGGCACAAAGGAACTTGCCAAAGTCTGCACCTGATATGCACATTGCCCTCTTCTCCTGTGAACCTACCTTGTCCACTTCTCCTGTTGCCACCTTCAAAGATCTGTGGACCTGCATGCCCAGATTTCTGTCTTTCTATGTTCCTAAGAGTTTTGCCATTTATGGTAAACTTCCCCTCTGTTAGGCCTACCAAAATGCATTACCTCACATTTGTCCGGATTAAACTCCATTTGCCATTTCTCTGCTGAGGTCTCCAGCCTACCTATGTCCTGCTGTATCTTCTGACAATCCTCAACACTATCTACCACTCCACCAACCTTGGTGTCATCCGTGAACTTACTAATCAGACCAGCCTCATTTTCGCCCAAATCGTTAATGTATACTACACAAAACAGAGGCCCAAGCACAGATCCCTGTGGAACACCACTAGTCACAACGCTAGATTCAGAAAAAGACCCTTCTACTGCTACCCTTTGCCTTCTGTGACCGAGCCAGTTCTGTATCCATCTTACCACTTCAGCTCTGATCCCGTGTGACTTCACCTTTTGTACCAGTCAGCCGTGAGGCACCTTGTCAAAGGCTTTACGAAAGTCCATGGAAACAACATCTACTGCCCTCCCCTCATCAACCATCTTTGTCACCTCCTCAAACAGTTCAAACAAGTTAGTAAGGCAGGACCTCCCCTTCACAAAACCATGCTGTCTATCGCTTATGAGTCAATTTTGTTTCCAAATGGGTATAAACCTGTCCTTGAGAATTCTCTCCAATAATTTACCTGCTACCAACATCAAGCTCACCGGCCTATGGTTTCCAAAGATTATCCCTGCTACCTTTCTTAAACAACAGTACCACATTAGCTATTCTCCAGTCCTCTGGGATCTCAACTGTAGCCAACGAGGATATAAAGATGTCAGTCAAGGCTCCAGCAATTTCCTCCCTTGTTTCCCTCCGTATTCTAGGGTAAATCCCATCCGGCCCAGGAGACTTATCTACCGTAATATCTTATAAAAGACCCAATACCTCCTATTTGATGTTAACATGATCCAAACTGTCCACACACCCTACCCAAGAATTATCTTCCACATAGACCTTTTCTTTGGTGAACACTGATGCAAAGTACTCATTTAGCACCTCACCCATTTCCTTTGGCTCAACACATAGATTCCCCCCATTTCACTCTCTTGCTTTTTACATATGAATAAAAAGCTTTGGGATTCACCTTAATTCTACTTGCCAAGGACTTTTCATGAGCCCTCCTAATTTCCCGCTTCAGTACCTGCCTACTTTCTTGATACTCCTCGAGGGTTTCGACTCCCCACTCGTCTAGACCGTGCAAAAGTCTCCTTTTTCTTTTTGACGAGGTTCACAATATCTCTTGTTATCCAAGGCTCCCTAAACGTCCCATACTTATCCTTCGTTCTCTCAGGAACGTGACTTTCCTGAATCCTAATCAAATGTCGCTTGAAAGACTCCCACAGAGGCGAACTCTGTTAGGGTGGTGGACTCCAGTTCTGCCCAGTGATTTGTCCTGGTTGAATGACCTTGTGGAGTTTGTGTACTCTGACAATGTTAAGTACATCATGAGGGGGTTGGCAGGAGGGTTCTACTTGAAATGGTAGCCTTTCATTTCTTATTTCAGGCAGTCTGCCCTTGTCAGATGCTGGAGGTGGGGGGGAGATGTAATTCTGGTTGGGTTTTGTTTGCATTTTGGGGGTTGGGAGGGTGCTTAAGTTTTGAATTGTATTTGTTATGTGTTTCGGTATTACCCTGTTGTAATGGAAAATGTCCTCAATAAAAATACTTTTAAAAAAACAATTGCAGAGTGAACGATCCTCTAGGATGCAGTGATCATATAATGGTAGAATTTAGCATTCAATTTTAGAGTGAGAAACTTGTGTCAGAAACAACTGTGTACACTTAAATAAGGGCAATTATAAAAGAATGAAGGCATTGTTAGCTGGAATGAATTGGGAAAGGAGTTTAGCAGGAACAATGGTTGATCAGCAATGGCAGACATTTCTGAAACTCATTCATAACTCAGAACAAAGATATATCCCAGTGAAGAAGAAGGATTCTAGGAAGGGGATAAATCAAGGAAGTGAAGGATAGTCTTTCAGTTTAAGACTATCATATAATGCAGCAAAGATTAGTGGTAAGCCAAAGGATTGGGAAGGTTTTCAAAACAAACATAAGATGACCAAAAAATAATAAAGGAGAAGATAAACTGTGAAGGTAAACTCACAAGTCACATAAAAACGGACAGCAAGAGATTCTTTTAAACATATAAAAAGGATGAGAGAGGCAGAAATGAACATAGGCCCCTTAGAGAATATGAGACTGGGAAAATAATAGGGAATCCGGAAATGGCAGAGGAGTTAATTGGATATGATGCGCCAGTCTTCACGGTGGAAGACACTAATAACAGTCCAAAAATCTTACTTTTGCTCTAGCCGGCAAAAGCACCTCGAGTGCCCACTCTTAATCTGTTAATCTGCATTGGGAGTGGAAAATGGAATGTGCCCATGTCTGGAATAATGTAAAAACATTCTTCTAACCAAACTGATTGATTTTTGCCTGATCCCTATATTTTGTAAAGGGTGCTGGTAGGTTGAGAGACTAATTTTAACACTGTTAACATAGATTTTTAACTGGTATTGATTTTGCCTTTGTCTCCACATTGAAATCTGGAATGAATATTTCATTGTTCACTGAGATTTATTGCATCCATGCCATTTTACTCAACTATTGACAACTGTATATGGCTGCTTGTTGGGTAACCATGCATGAGTGTTTGGATGTTTTCCCTTTCAGATTATGTTGCTTGGAAGTGAGCTGTCTGTGCTAAAGAAATATACCAACGTTTTGACTTATTCCCCCTAACTCCAAAAGTTAAGGTGGTGACATGTTTTTCCATTTAATAAGCTCAATTGCTCTTCAGAAAAAGGGGCAGCAAAGCTGAATCTGACCCATTGTTCCTTCACAGTAACACATATAATTTTGTCAAATCTAGCTGGCAAGGCTTCGGAAGCGGAAGTCTCAGCTGATTGCTTTACTGCTTCTCCATTCTCCTTCCCTGAACCAGAAGTGATAAGGCCACTTTATTGCCCAGCTGGTGCTTCAGCCAAGATTGCTAACTGCAGGTCAGTTAGCCACTGGTAATCAGGACAATGTTGGAATCTATTATTAAGGAAGTCTTAACAAGCAAATCAAAGCATGATCAGACAGTCAACTTTATGAAAGGGAAATTGTGCTTGACGTTTTGAGCTGTTAGAAGATGTAGCTAGTAGGGGCATAGAGAGGGATCAGTGGATGTAATATACCTGGATTTCCAGAAGGCATTCAGTCAGGTATCTCTCACACTCAAGGGCTCATGGAATTGGAAGTAATATATTAAGGTGGATGGAGGATTAGCCAACAGAGTGTAGATATATGTGGGGCGTTTTCAAGTTGACGAGCTGTAACAATAACTACTGCAAGGATCAGTGCTGGAGCCTCAGCTATTTACAATCCATATTCATGACTTAGATGATGGATTCTAGAATAACGTGTATCCTGACAATACAAAATGGGAATGTAGTGCTGATGGAAATGAGATGAATCAGAGGATAGTAATTAGGTAGTTCTAAACTTGTGTTTTAAAAGTCTCAAAGTTATAAGAGGAGGGAAAGGAAAGTTAACTATCACTTTGAACTCAAGAAGTAAGTTAGAATTGGGTGACTGTGGTAAAGTGTGAGTATAATTATCGCAATGTCTTCAGTTAAGAGAAGGCTAACCATCACTACTTCAAGGTGACTAGTGACTAGTGAGGAGCAATAATGTGGATTTGACAATATCATCCCACCCCAGAAACAAATCTAAAAAATGTTAACATTGCAGGGATGTGAGGAGAAGATATTTAGTGCCCTGGAGAGAGAAATCCTCAGACGTAGCAGTATCAATAAGATTGAGATCAATAAATCAATTAATTGTAGTTCACAGGTGGGAGAGTGAATAATCCATTGGGTGATTAGCTCACCTTCATTCACATTAAAGTGTACATAGAACATAGAAAAATACAGCACAGAACAGGCCCTTCAGCCCACGATGTTGTGCCGAACTCTTGTCCGAGATTAAGAACAAATTAATCTACACCCCATCGTTCTACTGTAATCCATGTACCTATCCAATAGCCGCTTGAAGGTCCCTAATGTTTCTGACTCAACTACTTCCACAGGCAGTGTATTCCATGCTCCCACTACTCTCTGGGTAAAGAACCTACCTCTGACATCCCCCCTATATCTTCCACCATTCACCTTCAATTTATGTCCCCCTGTAATGGTTTGTTCTACCCGGGGGAAAAGTCTCTGACTGTCCACTCTATCTATTCCCCTGAACATCTTATAAACCTCTATCAAGTCTCCCCTCATCCTTCCTTCTCCGTTCTAATGAGAAAAGGCTGAGCACCCTCCACCTTTCCTCTCAAGACCTACTCTCCATTCCAGGCAACATCCTCGTAAATCTCCTTTGCACCTTTTCCAAAGCTTCCACATCCTTCCTAAAATGAAGCGACCAGAACTGCACACAGTACTCCAAATGTGGCCGTACCAAGGTTTTGTACAGCTGCATCATCACCTCACTGCTTTTAAATTCAATCCCTCTGCTGATGAACGCTAGCACACCATCGGCCTTCTTCATAGCTCTATCCACTCGAGTGGCAACTTTCAAAGATCTATGAACATAGACCCCAAGATCTCTCTGCTCCTCCACATTGCCAAGAACCCTACCGTTAACCCTGTATTCCGCATTCATATTTGTCCTCCCAAAATGGACAGTCTCTCACTTTTCGGGGTTAAACTCCATCTGCCACTTCTCAGCCCAGCTCTGCATCCTATCTATGTCTCTTTGCAGCTGACAACCGCCCTCCTCACTTTCCACAACTCCACCAATCTTCGTATCATCTGCAAATTTACTGACCCACCTTTCAACTCCCTCATCCAAGTCGTTAATGAAAATCACAAACAGCAGAGGACCCAGAACTGATCCCTGTGGTATGCCACTGGTAACTGGGCTCCAGGCTGAATATTTGCCATCCACCACCACTCTGTCTTCTATCGGTTAGCCAGTTCGTTATCCAACTGGCCAAATTTCCCACAATCCCATGCCTCCTTATTTACTGCATAAGCCTACCATGGGGGACCTTATCAAATGCCTTACTAAAATCCATGTACACCACATCCACTGCTTTACCTTCATCCACGTGCTTGGTCACCTCAAAGAATTCAATAAGACTTGAGGCAAGACCTACCTCTCTCAAATCCATGCTGACTATCCCTAATCAAGCAGTGTCTTTCCAGATGCTCAGAAATCCTATCTCTCAGTACCCTTCCCATTACTTTGCCTACCACCGAAGTAAGACTAACTGGCCTGTAATTCCCAGGGTTATCCCTATTCCCTTTTTTGAACAGGGGCACGGTATTCGCCACTCTCCAATCCCCTGGTACCACCCCTGTTGGCAGTGAGGACGAAAAGATCATTGCCAACGGCTCTGCAATTTCATCTCTTGCTTCCCATAGAATCCTTGGATATATCCCGTCAGGCCCGGGGGACTTGTCTATCCTCAAGTTTTTCAAAATGCACACACATCTTCCTTCCTAACAAGTATTTCCTTGAGCTTACCAGTCTGTTTCACACTGTCCTCTCCAACAATATGGCCCCTCTCATTCGTAAATACTGAAGAAAAGTACTCGTTCAAGACCTCTTCTTCTCTTCTCGCTCAGTACACCATCTCCCGCTACTGTCCTTGATCGGACCCACCTATATATTTTGATTATAGCTTTTATATAATCTGGGTCTGTGCAAGATGCAAAAGGTAGAAACCTAGCTGCATATGTTAAGCTCATTTTGTGGGCACTTTTAAAATATTATGAGCCAGTTTTTGGAACCAGATATATTCCTAACATTGTGAAGCATTTATGGCACAGCTGATAAGGGTATTATGCTTGTAATTTTCTTTGTAATTTAAGTAAGTACAAATTGATGCCTCAAAAAGAACAGGAATCTATCTTCCTATAATCCCAAGTGTTTACATATTATAATTCAGATAAATTATTGGAGTGGTCAGGGTTCCCTGTCAAAAAAAGGCTTAAGTTTTGAATGGAGACATTGAAGGGATAAAGCTGAAAAATTGTGTTTGGTTATTTGGAAAAAATGGCAAAAGGATTACTACTAAATATGAAGAAGAAAATCTTCTTGGAAATAAGTTCATGTAGCTTTGGAAAATTTTAATTTGAGTATTTAGCACAAGATTCATTTATTAAAATAAGAGGATAAGGAGTTTTTGCATGTGGGAATGGTGTGCCTGGTGATCTGGATAATGCACAAGATTCACAAACTGGAGTTTGAGAAGGTTAAATATGTCAGTGTATTTACTTGATATATTTAGTGGCAGTGTTTTCTAATTCACACTAATGCTAAATGTATATAATCCATCCTCCTTTTGAAATTCTGAATTGAGACTGCAATCACACTATAATTGCAGCACCAGAAAGGAGTGAAACTGCTTTGACTACGGCTATAATGTAATTTAATGTCATAAATTGCCCCAATGATTTGCTACAGTTTATTTTGTCAATTTGTAAATAAATATAAACTATTCTGTTGATTCGGTCTATCAAATGTTTCTTCTCCTATCCAACTACAATGTGTTTTAATGTAGACAAATATGTGGTCATCTACTTTGGACTTAAAAAGAATGAAACAGAGCACTTTTTAAATTAAAGACTAGAAAGGGTGGATGGAAGTCCAAAGAGGCAGGATCCAGGTACATTGATCATTAAAATATCATTAACAGGTACAGAAAATTCTCAAAAATGGTTAACGGAATGCTGACTTTATGTCCGAGGACTAAAATACAAGGAGAGAGAAGGCATGCTTCAGCTATACAAAACTTTGATTAGGTGACATCTGGACTATGCTATGAGCAGTTTGGGCACCACACATTAGGAAAGACTTTGACTTTGAAGGGAGTGCAGTCTGGATTTACCAGTACAATACCTGAACACCATAAATGATGTGACGAGATTATGCACTGGTTATAGTCCCTGGAATTTGGACAGTTAAGATGTATTTTTTTAAATGGCCATCAGATGGATTAGGCAGAGAAACTATTTCTGCTGGTTGTGCTGTAGTCTAGGACTAGGGGCATGGTCTAAAAATTAGAGCTGGACCCTGGAAGAAGGAAATTAAGAAATATTTCTGAACACTGCAGCAGAATTTGGAACTTGGTTCTGCAAATGGCAATGGATGTTTTATTAGTTGTTGAGTTTTGAATTGAGAATGATAGATTTTAATACCTACATCAAAGATGTTGAGGGGTATGGGTCAAACACTAGAATTTGAGGTTGGGTTACAGATTATTTATGGTCTCATTGAATGGTGGAACAACTGAAGGAGTTAAGTGAGCACTCCGGTACATACTGGCTGCTTTTCCATCTAAACTTTAAATCTGTCTTCGTGTATATAATTTTGTATTAAACACTGTTGATGGATTGTCTTCAGTCGTTATTTGTGATAAAGTATTCAAAATCCTAATAATGACATGGTGAGGGATAACTTTTAAATTGCCTCCTTTTTTCTGGACAGGTGATTGTTATTCTTGCTGACCTCCCCTCCCCTCTTGTAAGGTAAAGTCGGCATAGTCCCAGATGACCATAGGCTGCTTTCCACTTTGTGAGGGAGAGCTGACTGGTGGTGATTTAAATTGAGGATCACCACCCCTCAGGCGAGAGGCAAGGTTGAGAAGGTGGTCCTTCATGAATAACCTTATCCGGTATGGGAATTGAACCCATGCTGCTAGCCTTGATCTGCGTCACAAACCAGTTGTCTAATCAAGTGAGTCCAGCCATCTTGTACTTGAGATGCCAGTTCTTCAGTTTATGAATACTTTGTTACCGATTTACAGCAATTATCTTTCACTATTCACCTTTGCAAACTATTCATCAGCCCTGGTTTTGTGATAATACTATGGCTGTCCGTATTCACCACTGTTATGGAGTGAAGCAGACAATAACATCTGGCATTAATACATGCAGCAAGACGTGGAAATCGGAAAGATGCTGTACGAATTATTCTGTTCCTGTATGCACTTTGCTGTGCTGGTACCTCGCTGACTGCAAAATATATCAAGGATGTGAAGTTGCAATCGGTGCCCACTAAATGCATAAGAAAAAGTTGGGCCTTGCCCATTCAGGTGTATGTAAATTAATAATGGTTTAATAAGTCTTAATTACTTTCGAACCATCCCTCTTGCATGAAAAACAAACATTTCCAAGTCTGGAGTCTGATTATTTCTGATTATTATCGCTGTAAGCTTAACACTTTTGTCTCTTTTATTCCTCTTCCTTAATGTCATCTTTATTTCTCTTAATTTTGCTATCTGGTATACTCTGCATGCATCTGTGAAGATTCCTCAATCCGGTTGGTTTGATTGCCCTGTCCTCGGGTCCCAGATGCCCTGTAGATGGCACTGAGTTGTATCAGATTACTAATTACAAAATTGTGAAACAAAAATCCATGAAAAATCTGGCCAGTTAAAAGCATAATGAATGACGAGCAGTGTTGCATAATCTCATGGTTGACGTGAGGCGAGCACACTGATCTACAATAAACTGAATTATTTACTATCCCTTTTCACAATGATGTGAACTTAATCTTCTTTAACATTCTTTTCCTCCAGCATTTGTTTCAAGCCAGCAAGGCTCATCCATAGCCTTTCCTCACTCTCAGTTTTACAGTGCACATTATCCTGCAATGAACAATTATCTACCTGACATTCAATGGAAATGCCCATCGTGTAGAATCTCACTTAAAATATTCCTATATCCATTGCTTGCACTAAAGCCAATGTATCAGTGGCCAAAGTATTTTAATAGCTTTATTCTTTTTTTAACTTCCTATGTTAAGGGACAATGTTTTGCCTTTTCATTCATAAATAATATGAAAGCAGTTGCACCATAATACTTATCAGGATGATTAGCATATGGGATAAGGCTAAAAGTGACCAGTTTTGTGCTGTTTGGGTTCTTTGAGTATGCATTTCTCCAGATTTAATTTTTGAAAATTACTTTTATTTTCTCTTAAAACATTGTTGACTTCAGTGTGTTTCATTGTAGTAATTAACTCCCAACACATTAAAACTAGCTCTTGGTCTAGTGACCCATCAAACTTCCCAATTGAGACTTCCGTTGACGGGGGTGTGCTGAATAGTCGCACATTAGGTGGCTCTCCTGAACATTGCAAAATAGACACTTTTGGCCGAATTTAGCCTGAAAATTCAGACTTTTTACATCTCTTCAACTATAAAGATAAGGAATAAGAAAAGAATGCCATGAAGCAGCAGTTCGAGAGGCCGCAGGGAAGCCAAAAACGGTGGCAAAGGGCAAGAGCATTGAGCAAGTGAGAGGGAGACCGCCGACCCGGACCCCCCCCCCCCCCCCCCACACACACACACCCTCCCAGAAACCTGGAGAGGGATGGTAGGCGTTCCTAACTAAGGAACTGACCATGATGAAAAATGAGATCACGGTAGAGGTCCAGGTGGTGGCGGCGGCGGAGAGCCTGGCTGCCATGCAGACAGTGCTTGCCTGGATGGGAAAATAGCTGGAGGAAAAGGGAAGAATGATCCAAGAGCTCAAAAAGGCATCGGTCGTCCTGAGAGACCGGATCATTGCCCTGGAGGCCAAAATAAAAAGGTTGGTGTTGACCCAAGGGAACCTGAAGGGGAAGGACGAAGACCAAAAGAGCTGATCCATAAGGCTCCTCAATGTTATTATGATGCCGGCTGTAAGGCTCCTCAACATTATTATGATGCCGGCTGTGGAAGGGGAGGCAGAGATAGTGGTGGCATTAGATGTGGAGAAGGCCTTTGATAGGGTTGAGTGGGGGTATCTGTGGGAGGTGTTGGAAAGGTTTGGGGAGGGGTTTGTCCGTTGGGTGAGGTTGCTCGATGAGGCCCCGATGGCGAGTGTAGCCACGAATAGGAGGAGATCTGAGTACTTTCGGTTGTACCAGGGGATGAGACAGGGGTGTCCCCTGTCCCCCTTGCTCTTTGCATTGGCAATTGAGCCCCTGGCCATGGCGTTGAGGGAGTCAGGGAACTGGAGGGGCCTGGTGCGGGGTGGGGAGGAGCATCGAGTGTCGCTTTATGCGGACGACCTGTTGCTGAATGTGGCGGACCCGGTTTGGGGGGGGGGGGGGGGGGGGGGGGGGGGGGGGATGCCGGAGGTGATGAGGATTCTTAGTGAATTTGGGGGCTTCTCTGGGTATAAGCTGAACCTGGGCAAGAGCGAGTTGTTCGTGGTGCACCCGGGGGATCAGGAGGAGGGGATTGGTAGGCTCCCACTGAAGCAGGCAGGGAAGAGCTTCAGGTACCTAGGAGTCCAGGTGGCTGCGAGCTGGGGGGCCCTGCATAAGCTCAACCTCTCAAGGTTGGTGGAGCAGATGGAGGAGGAGTTCAAAAGGTGGGATATGTTACCGCTGTCACTGGCGGGGAGGGTGCAGTCCGTTAAGATGACGGTGCTCCCGAGGTTTTTGTTCCTGTTCCAGTGCCTCCCCATCCTTATCCCGAAGGCCTGTTTTAGGAGGGTCAACAGGAGCATTATGGGATTTGTGTGGGCGCATGGGACACCGAGGGTGAGAAGAGTGTTCTTGGAACGGGGCAGGGATGGGGGGGGGGGCTGGCGCTACCCAACCTATGTGGGTACTATTGGGCTGCCAATGCAGCGATGGTGCGTAAGTGGGTAATGGAAGGGGCAGCATGGAAGAGGATGGAGGTAGCATCTTGTGTGGGCACGAGCCTGGAGGCGCTGGTTACGGCGCCGTTGCCGCTCCCTCCAACGAGATATACCACGAGCCCGGTGGTGGCGGCTACACTCAAAATTTGGGGGCAATGGAGATGGCATAGGGGAGAAGTGGGGGACTCGATGGAGGCCCCGCTATGGGGGAACCATCGGTTTGTTCCAGGAGCATTGATGGTGGACTTCTGGGCTGACACAGGGTAGGGGTTAGGAGGTTGAGGGACCTGTTTGTGGAGGGGAGGTTCGCGAGCTTGGGGGGTTAGAGGGGAAGTTTGGGCTCCCCCTGGGGAACATGTTCCGATACATGCAGGTTAGGGCGTTTGCCAGGCGGCAGGTGGAGGGGTTGCCCCCACGTGGGGTACGGGACAGGGTGCTCTCGGGGGTGTGGGTTGGAGGAGGGAGGATTTCGGATATATACCGGGTAATGCAGGAGGTAGACGAGGCCTCGGTGGAGGAGCTGAAGGGTAAATGGGAAGAGGAGCTGGGTGAGGAGGGGAGGTGGGCGGATGCCCTGGAGAGAGTGAATTTCTCCTCTTCCTGTGCGAGGCTTAGCCTCATACAGTTCAAGGTGCTGCATAGGGCCCACATGACTGGGACGAGGATGAGTAGGTTTTTCGGGGGCGAAGACAGGTGTGCTATGTGCTCGGAGTGCCCAGCGAACCACGCCCATATGTTTTGGGCGTGTCCAGCGCTGGGGGAGTTTTGGAAGGGGGTAGCAAGGACGATGTCTCGGGTGGTGGGATCCAGAGTCAAGCCAGGCTGGGGACTCGCAATTTTTGGGGTTGCAGTGGAGCCGGGAGTGCAGGAGGCAAAAGAGGCCGGTGTCCTGGCCTTTGCGTCCCTAGTAGCCCGGCGGAGGATCTTGCTCCAATGGAAGGATGCGAGGCCCCCCAAGCATGGAGGCCTGGATCAATGATATGGCGGGGTTCATCAAATTGGAGAGGGTGAAATTTGCCCTGAGGGGATCAGTACAAGGGTTCTTTAGGCGGTGGCAGCCTTTCCTGGACTTCATGGTGGAATGGTAGGGAAATAGCCCGGCAGCAGCAGCAACCCCGGGTGGGTTGGAGGGGGGGGGTGGGGTTTGGTTCGGTGGGAGGGAGAACTGTGTACATGTGTTTGTGGGATGTGGCGGGTGTTATAGAACATAGAACAGTACAGCACAGAACAGGCCCTTCGGCCCTCGATGTTGTGCCGAGCAATGATCACCCTACTTAAACCCACGTAACCCCTATACCCGTAACCCAACAATCCCCCCATTAACCTTACACTACGGGCAATTTAGCATGGCCAATCCACCTAACCCGCACATCTTTGGATTGTGGGAGGAAACCGGAGCACCCGGAGGAAACCCACGCACACACGGGGAGGACGTGCAGACTCCACACAGACAGTGACCCAGCCGGGAATCGAACCTGGGACCCTGGAGCTGTGAAGCATTGATGCTAACCACCATGCTACCGTGAGGCCCCCAATCTCTTTCCTTTTTGTTTTTATTGTTTGCTGTTTTTTTTTCAGTTGCTTTTGTCGTTGGGTGGGTGTTCTTGGGTTTTTACCATGGTTGTTTTGTTAATATTGTGTTTATATTTTGTGAAAATCTTAATAAAAATTATTTTAAAAAAAAAAGAGCTGATCCAGGAAACAGAATATACGAACAGTGAATCTGTCAGAGGGGATCAAGGGCAGAGATACAATAGACTGCGTGACCCAGATGCTGGGCTACTTGATTGGAAGGGGCAGCTTCTCCAAACTGTCTGAGATCAACAGATAACACAGGTCGCTCCGACCTAAGGCCGGGGAGCAGCCAGAGTGATAATCACCGAGCTGCGTGGGTACCAGGGCCGGGAGAGGATCCTGCGCTGGGCTCTCTAGATCGAAGTAAGCATTTAGGAAGGACACAGAATTAGAGTGTATCCTACTTGTCTCCCAAGGGGGAGAGAGCGCCTGCTGGGGGATGGGGAGGGGCGGGGAGAGGGAGAAGAGTAGGAGGAAAATAGATAAGGGGGGCATGGGGGGAGGGCAGAAAGTGGGTTATGGGGGGGGGGGGGGGATCCGAACCATGGGGAAACATATTGATAAGGAAGGGAAGGGCTCTAGACTGGCTTCAGCAGGTCAGGTTCGGGATGATGGAACAAGATGGCACTGTAAGCAGCCACTTTGGAGGGTTCTGGAACAAAGGGAAATCCCGGAGCTCAGGGGCCCGGCTTCATGGTGAGAATGGTGACCGTGGCTGTTTTGGAAGGCCCCCTAACGAAGGGAAACCCTGGAGAGCAGGGACGTATCCACCAGGTAAGTATGGTTAACCACAGGAAGGTGTATCACCTGGAACATTGGGGGACTTCACGGCCCAGTGAAGAGATCCAGAGTCTTCGGCCACCAGAAAAGTATGAAAGCCTACATAGCCTTCTTCCAAGAGACGTACCTGAGGGAGCAGGACCAACTGTGGGTAAGGGAGGACTGGGTGGGAACGACCTACCGTTCCTGCTATGGGACGAGGGCTAGGGGGGTAGCTATTTTGATAAGCATGTGAACGGTGTTTACGGCGACAAAGACTGAAGGGCCAAGGGGACAATACGTCATGGTCAGCCGTGTCCTCGACTGGGCACCGGGAGCCCTGGTAAATGTTCATGCACTCAACTGGTGTGACACTGAATTCATAAAGACCGTGGTGGAAATCCCCACCAAAGACACGCACCAACTGATTCTGGGCAGGGGGGGCCGGGGTGGAGAGGAGAGAGTTTTACTGTGTATGGGACCCACTGATGGGCAGATCAAACCCCAGAACGGGGAAAACGACAGGCATGGCTGGGGAACTGGGAACGTGTCTGGAGCAGATGGGGACAGTGGACCCATGGAAATTCCTGCACCCAGGTGAGAAGGAATTTTCATTCTTCTAGAACAAAGGCAAGGTATACACCTGCATCGACCTTTTGTAGTGGGGAAATCGGTGCTTCCAGAAATAGTCAGAGACGAATACTCTGCGAATGTAATCCCGACCACACTCCACGTTACATGGATGTGAGGACATGGAGACGGGCCATGCCCAATGCCCCAGATGGAGGTTCGACATGACCCTCTGGGCGACCAGGTCTTCAGCCAGAAAACATCAGCCATAGATAAGCATGTTATGAAGAAGGGGTAGTCTCACTTTCCACATTATGGGAGGCACCAAAGCCTGTGATTAGGAGAGGAATTATAGCCTACAAGGCACAGACAGCTAGGGAAGAGAGGGCGGCTTGGCAACAACTGATAAATCCATACTGGAGGTCGACTGAGGATGCCCCGACCGTAGAGCTGGCGGAGAGGAAAAAGCTACAAATGGACTTTAAACTGCAATTCACCAGCAAGGCAGTGCACCAGCTCCGCTAGACATGGGGACCTTCTATGAGCACGGAGAGAAGGCTAGCCACCTACCTGCAGCTACAAGAATTCTACAAAAGAATTGTGCCGGCTCTTGTCCTGCACCTGTGGGAGATGTTTGCAGACTCTCTAGCGTGGGGCACCCTGCCTCCAATGCTAACGCATGTCTATAAAATAATGAGGAGCATAGATAGTCAATATCTTTTCTCAAAGGTAGAGGAGTCTAGAACTAAAGGGCATAGGTTTAAGGTTGGAGGGGAGAGATACAAAAGAGACCAGAGGGGAAATTTCTTCACACACAGGGTGGTGAGCATCTGGAACGGGCTGCCAGAGGCAGTAGTAGAGGTGGGTACAATTTTTTCCTTTAAAGAACAATTAGATGGTTACATGTGCTGGGTATAGAGGGATATGGGCCAAATACAGGCAAGTGGGACTAGCTTAGTGATAGAAACTGGGTGGCATGGACAGCTGGGCCGAAGGACCTGTTTCCATGCTGTAAACATCTTTGACTCTAGGCCACCATATCGCTGATAACTTAAAAAGACAGACCCAACGGAATGCAGATCGTACAGACTTCATTTCGTTCGCTGCTCAATGTGGACTCAAATACTCCAGTCATGGCCAAGAGATTGTAGAACTGGTTGCAGAGGACCAGGCAGGCTTTGTTAAAGGTAAACAGCGAGGGCAGCACGGTGGCGCAGTGGGTAGCACTGTTGCCTCATGGCGCCGAGGTCCCAGGTTCGATCCCGACTCTGGGTCACTGTCCGTGTGGAGCTTGCACATTCTCCGTGTTTGCGTGGGTTTCGCCCCCACAACCCAAGGATGTACAGGGTAGGTGGATTGGCCACGCTAAATTGCCCCTTAATTGGAAAATATGAATTAAGTACTCTAAATTTATTTTAAAAAAGGTACTTGAGTGGCTTGGGATAGGGGCAGGGTTCACCTCATGGGCGAAACTCCTGTGCAACACCACCAGCTCTGAATACTTTCAGCTGCAAAGAGGCACAAGGCAGGGATGCCAGCTGTTCCTGTTCGTGCTGGCAATTGAGCTGCTGACTATTGCCCTTCGAGATGGGAGAGAGGACTCCGAAGAGGAGGCAGAGAGTCTCACACTCTGTGGATAATCTCCTCTACATCTCAAACCTGCAAAACGGCACGTACAAAATCACTAAGCTTCTGGGAGAGTTTGGGCCTTGTTGGGCTACAAACGCAACCTGGGCAAAAGCAAAGTTTTCCCTGTGAATCCAAGAGGGGGAGGGGCACAGCTGGAGGGTCTACCATTTAAAATAGCGCAAAACACATTCTGCTACTTGGGGATCCAGATAGCCCACGACTGGACATAGATCCAAGTGTAATCTGACCAGTCTGGAGAAAGTTATAATAATAATCTTTATTGTCACAAGTAGGCTTACATTAACACTGCAATGAAGTTACTGTGAAAATCCCCTAGTCGCCACATTCCGGCACCTGTTCGGGTACACAGAGGGAGAATTCAGAATGTCCAAATTACCTAACGGCCCGTCTTTCGGGACTTTGTGGGAGGAAATCGGAGCACCGGGAGGAAACCTACACAGACACGGTCTGTGAACAGACTCCCCACTGACAGTGACCCAAGCTGGGAATCAAACATGGGACCTTAGAGCTGTGAAGAAAGTTCTAACCAACCAGCTACCGGACCTACAGAGATGGGATGCACTCCCACTTTCCCTGGTGGGGAGGCTGCAGACAATCAAGTTGTACGTATTGTCCAGGTTCCTCTTCCTGTTCAGATCCATACCGATCTACATCCCCAGGGCCATTTTCCAAGCAATACACAAAATGGTAATAATATTTGTGTGTGCGGGACAGAATCTCTAAAATAACACTCAAAGGAGAAGAAGCATGGGAGGCCAGGCCATCCTGAACTTGCAATGCTACCACTGGGCAGCCATGGCCGAGAGCGTGAGGGGATGGGTGAGGATGGAGGAGTCCTTCTGCACAGGAATGATACTCTGGGCCCTCGCCACGCAGCACTCCCATCCCCGCCAAAGAAAACACTCGGCCAGCCTGGTGGTAGTGGCACACTGAGAACCTGGAACTCGATGAGACAGCACTTTGGTCGAACTGAAGTGTCCACTATGGCCCCCATCTGCGGCAACCACAGGTTTCCACCAGCCATGCTAGACACCACCTTTTTAAGAGGTGGAGACAGGACGGGGGAACACTGGTTAGGTACTTTTACACAGGGGACAGATTGGCGACCGTAGTAGAGCTGACCGAGTGACTGGAACTACTGAACGGACAGGAACTCCAACATTTGCAAATCAAAAACTTCCTCCGCAAGGAGATGACAAGGTACCTAAGGACCACGAGATACCATGCAGGAGGAGTTATTGGACACTGATGGTCTGTGAAAGGGGATCTGAGGGGACATATACAGACGACTTTTGGAAAGGACATGCTCCCCACTGGACAAAACAAGGGAAAAGTGGGAGGAGCAGCTAGGGATGGAAATAGTGGGGAGGTGTACTCTGGAGCGAAGCCCTGAACAGGACCAGCTCCGGCGCAAGGATAAGCCCTCATGCAGCTAAAGGTGGTGTACAGAGCACACTTGACAAGAACTCGAATGAACAGCTTCTTCCCGGTGGTGGAGGAAAAATGCAAACGGTGCCAGGGAGGCCCAGCCAACCACGGCTGCATGTTCTGGGCCTGCCCCAGACTTGTCGGGTTCGGTTGTGGGGTGAGGGTGGAGCCAAGCCTGAAGTGGCAGTCTACGGGGTATTGGACCAGCCAGAATTCATATGGGGAGGAGGGCTTGACACCCTTGCCTTTGCTTCCCTAATCGCCTCCCGGGGAGTCCTGCCTGGCTGGCGATCAGCACCGCCCACAGCTGCAGACCTATTGGAATTTCTCCACCTGGAGAAGACCAGATACACCATTCGAGGTTTCCACAAAGCTTGGGAGCCATTCACCAACCTGTTCCAGGACCTGTTCGAAGCCAACAACTGAGTGGGGTGATGCATGGGAACCACCGGGACCGCAAAGCAGACAGGAACGTGAGGTGGGGGGGAAACACCAAGGGGGAGGTCAGAGAGAGACCGACACAGGGACCAGAGGGCTCAATACAACGTCACATGAAAAATAACCCCCAAAAGACAAGCAGACAACAGGAGAGGACGAACGGAAAAGAAGGGAGTGGAGGCCAAGCGACTGAGAGGGAAGGACAAATCTGAACAACAGGTAAAATGTAACATCACCTTTCTATGACGTTGAACTGGATGGGAATAACATTCTTTAAGTAGGATTTTAAATTATTCCAAACCTCTGTTGTGTGGCACTGCCACCATGCTAAATGGGATAGATTTCAAAAATACCTAGCAACTGAAAATTGGAAGTCCATAGCGCTGTGGGCCAGTAGCAACAAGAAAGTTGTACTCCATTATCTAATCTCATGGCCTGGTATATCTGCCACTCTACCACTACCATCAAGTTGGAGGAATCTATCCTGGTTCAGTGAAGAGTACAGGAGGGCATGCCAGGGGCAACACTAGGCACATATAAAATCGAAGTGTCAAACTGGTGAAGCTATAGCAGAAGCAGCGTGCAAGAGGCAGAGCTAAATGATCCCACACTGACTGATCAGATCTAAGTTCTGCAATCCTGCCATAAGCAGTCATGAAAAGCGGTGGACAGTTTTTTAAAAAAAAACTCCATGGAGGAGCAGATTCCACAAATATCCCCATTCTCAATGTGGGGGTACCTGACACACCAGTGCAAAAGGCAAACCTGAAGCATTTGCATCTTCATCCAGAAGTGCTCAATGGTTGATCCATCTTCGCCTCCTCCTGAGAGGATGAGCAAAGTGATGGAAGATGTCATCGTCCGTGCTATCAAGCGGCACTTTGTCAACAATAACCTGCTCACTAATGCTCAGTTTCGGTTCCACCACTGCCTCTTGACTCCTGACCTCATTTACAACTATGGTCCACTCGAGTAGAGTACAATTCTGCTGCTGTTGATGGCCCGCTAAATCAAAGGCTTCCAGTTTTCAGTTGCTAGAGATATATTTTTGAAATCTATCCAATTTAGCATGGTGGCAGTGCCACACAGCAGAAGGAGGTCTGGAATAATTTTAAATCAACAATCCTATTGGAGGATGTCTGATTTGGCACCAAGGAGGCCTGGAAAAACTGAAGTCATTGAGAAGCAGGGGAAAACTTCATACTTGGCACAAAGTAAGATCATTGTGTTTGTTGAACGTCAATCACCTGTCATAATATCCACTCGTATATCATGAGATGCAGACAGGCAGTGATTGACATATAGGATGACCAATGAACACACAACACCCAATCACCAGACAAGACACCACCACGATAAAGCTCACAGGGCATTAAGCATCCCGTTCTTTTTGGGACCCAGACACTGAGACTGTCAGAGTGCACAAGTCAGTGAACATTATTGCCATGTGGTAGCTCGTAATTATTGTTGAGCCAGTAAGAGGTCGTCAGTAGGATTAGTAGTGTCAACCCACAGGTGAACATGGACAGCCGTTCTTAGTTTAAATAAAACCGTGTTGGATCATCTCCAGTGTTAGACTTTTGTTTCTAGCTTCCCTGCATCCAGTTGCAGTCAACCCGCCTAACGCATCAACCTCAACTCCAGGGCATCACTGTAGGAGTTCCTCAGGGCAGAGTCCGAGGCCCAACTATCTTCAGCTGCTTAATCAATGAGCTTTCCTCTATCATAAAGTCAGAAGTGGGGATATTCACTGATGATTGTGCATGTGCAATGTTCAACATCATTTGCGACTCAGATAGTGAAGTAGTCAGTGTCCATATGCAGCAAGACTTGGATGATATTTAGGCTTAGGCTGACCATTGGCAAGTAAAATTTGTGCCACACAAGTGCCCGGCAATGACCATCTCCAACAAGAGAAAATCGAACCATAACTCGATGGCATTGCCATCACTGAATCCTCCACTATCAACATACCATTGATCAGAAACTGTACTACCACATAAATACTTTGGCTACAAGCACAGGTCAGAAGCTGGGAGTTCTGCAGAGTAAATCAAGTCCTCGCTGTCCAAAGCCTGTCCACCATCTACAGGAGTGTGCTGGAATGCACTTAATTTGCCTGGAGTGCAGCTCCAATACCACTTGAGTAGGTTGGCACTATTCAGGACACAGCATCCTGCTTGATAGGCACCCTGTTTATCGTTGATGGACAGTAGCAGCTGTGTGTACCGTCTACAAGATGCACTGCAGCAACTTCCAAAGTTCCTTCAACTGCAGCTTCCAAACCGGCGATCTGTACTGCTTCGAGGGCAGTGGATGCATGACCACACCACCATGAGGTTCCCCTCCAAGCTATGCACCATCCTGACCTGGAACTATAAAGCCATTCCTTCACTGGTCAAAATCTTGGAATTCCCTTCCTAATAGCATTGTACCCACACCACAAGGACTGCAGCACTTCAAAAAGGTGGCTCACCACCACCTTGAGAACACATTCTGTAAATGAATGAAACACACATCTATACTGATATATTTAAAAGCCACGCAAGCTTGACTCTCCATTTCAAATTCTAATCTAATCTTACTAATAACACCACTATCATTCCACCGTATCAACCCATAAGAAATCATGTGCACATCATAAAAATGCTTGAAAGTTGCCCCTTGTCAGTGCAAAGTTGTAGAATCAGCTGAGCAGCACATTTCTCAACAAAATGTAGATCTCAAAAAATACTGCACCCTGGAAAAATGATTCAGATCACAAGACACATTTGTTTACTTCCCATTGTTTTCCTTTTGCATCTGCTGCCTCTTGGAGGGTTTCAGAAACACTTATTTCTATCGCTCTGTAGAAATGCAAAGCTGATTGATCTACATTCCGATGACACTTGGCCAAAAGAGCTAAAAATGTTTTCATACTTTTCCAGCTGTGATTGAGTTCTCTCTCTGTCATCCAGTTGCTCTTCAAAACCCCGATCATATTGCTGTAGCCTGAAATGCTATCTTTGAGGAAATATTCGTCTTTGAGAGTGGGCAACTGCGTTTCACTAGACTAACTACTAGGATGGAAGGGTTGCGCTTGGATGAGCGATTGAGTTGTATGGGCTTATATTTTCTCTAGTTTAAAAGACATGGGTTATTGAAACATTTAAGATGCTGAGTCGCAGTTTTCCATGGCCGGAGACATAGTCTCAGAATAAGGGGCCTGTGATACAGGAGTGAAGTGAGGAGACTATTTTAACTAAAATTGTAAAGATTTCTAGTTCTCACCTCCAAGGGTTGTGGATGCCTGGACATTGTGCTCAAGGGCAGTAAGAGAACAGAGTGGATCGCGTGGAAAGTACAGGGTTGAAGAGTATAGCTGCAATCTTGAATGGTAGAATAGGCTCCAAGGGCTTTTTTGAAACCTCCTCATTGAGGTGGATTTTTTTTTTTCTTCAGCTTTGTAGTTACGGAGCGTCAACCAGACACTTTATAAAATGTAAAACATTAAAAATATATCTGTACATTTTGGAGTTTTCAATATGTTCTATAGATAAATGAGTAAGATTTCAGAAGCCCCTTGTAGAAGTACCTCTTCATCACCCACCCTGTATGGACATGAACACAGCCAAATTGAAAGTTTGTAACAGCACAACATTTTGGATACCTCTGCAGAGACATCTGCTAATGGGAAAAAAATACAGCTATTTTTCTTTATTGAATCTCACAATTGTATCAAGTTGTCATAGTTGTCAGAATAAGAAATTTGTGGGTTCAAAATCCCATGAATTGAGTACATACTTAGGATAACATCAGTGGAGTGCAGTATTGACAAGAGATATAGCAGTGTCAGCCAGGATGATGGAGAACCTTTTTTTTTAATAAACAATTTTATTGAGGTAGTTTTTGGCTTTGTAAACAGTTACAGACATCAACAGAAAGAAAGCAAAAAAGGCAGAAATGTGCAAACATCCATGTACTTTCAATACTTCAATCGTAACATACTGCACAAGCCCGCTCCTCTCCCACCGGTACTACCCGCCATTTTATCCCTCCTGCTCTACCCCCCCCCCCCCCCACCCCCTGCTGACGCTCACTCTCCCGCAAAGAAGTCAATAAATGGTTGCCACCTCCGGGCGAACCACTGTACCGATCCCCTCAAGGCGAACTTAATTTTTTCCATACCCAGGAAACTCGACATGTCCGCAAGCCACAACTCAGTCTTCGGGGGCTTTGAGTCCCTCCACGCCAATAGTATTCGTCGCCGGGCTATCAGGGAAGCATAGGCCAAAACATCGGCCTCTTTTTCCCCCTGGACTCCCGGGTCTTCCGAAACCCCAAAAATTGCCACGAACAAAGTCCCGCAACTGTAGGTACCTAAAATCATTTCCCCATACCAGCTCAAATTTCTCCTCCAAGCTCCTCAAACTCGCAAAGCTCACTTCCAGGAACATATCGCCCACCGCCATACTCTAAACCCCCCCATCCATACTCCCGGGGGCAAACCGATGGTTGTCGCAGATTGGCGCCCAAACCGACGCTCCCGTCTCCCCTACATGCCTCCTCCACTGGCCCCATATCCGCAGAGTCGCCACCACTACCGGGCTGGTGGAGTACTTGGCCGGCGGCAGCGGTAGAGGAGCTGTGACCAGGGCTGCCAAGCTGGAGCCCCTGCACGAAGCCGCCTCCACCCGTTCCCAGACAGACCCCGTACCCACCATCCACTTCCTTTATCATAGCGATGTTGGCCGCCCAGTAATAATTAATCAGACTCGGCAAAGCCAGCCCTCCCTCGCTGCGGTTCCTCTCCAACATCGCCTTCTTCACCCGCGGGGATTTCCCGCCCAGACAAAGCTCATGATCATCCTGTTAACTCTTTTGAAGAAGGACTGTGGAACAAAGATCGGGATGAACTGAAAAACAAACAGAAATCTAGGGAGGATTGTCATCTTTACAGTCTGCACCCTCCCTGCCAGCGACAGCGGGAGTGCATCCCATCACCGAAACTCTCCCTTCATTTGCTCCACCACCCTGGCCAAATTTAACTTGTGCAGCCTGCCCCAGTCTCGTGCCACCTGGATTCCCAAATACTGGAAATTTTCCTCAACCAGCCTAAACGGTAGCCCTCTCAATCTGTTCTCCTGGCCCCTTGCCTGTACCACAAACATTTCACTCTTGGCCATATTTAATTTGTATCCTGAAAACTGGCCGAACTTCCTCAACATTCCCAGTATACTTCCCATCCCTGCCACTGGGTCCGACACGTACAGGAGCAGGTCATCTGCGTAAAGAGAGACCCTATGTTCTACCCTGCCCCTCACCATCCCCTTCCATCCCTCTGCGGCTCTCAGCGCAATCGCCAGCGGCTCTATAGCCAGCGCAAACAGCAGCGGGGAGAGCGGGCAGCCCTGCCTGGTCCCTCGGTACAACCTAAAGTACTCCGACACTTCTCTGTTAGTCCTGACGCTGGCCCTCGGGGCCTGATATAATAATTTGATCCAATTCCCTCCCCGAACCCAAACCGTCCAAGCACCTCCCATAGATAGTCCCACTCCACCCGGTCAAAGGCCTTCTCGGCGTCCATCGCCACCACTACCTCCACCTCCCTGCCCGCCGGGGGCATCATTATCACATTAAGTAATCTTCTCAGGTTGGCCGGCAGCTGCCTACCTTTCACGAACCCAGTTTGGTCCTCTCCAATCACCTCCGGTACGCTGTCCTCCATTCTAACCGCCAGTACCTTTGCCAGGAGCTTGGTGTCAACATTAATCGGGGAGATTGGCCTGTAGGACCCGCAGCCTCCGGGTCTTTACCCCGCTTCGATATCAGTGATATAGTGGCTTGCGACATTGTCGGCGGCAGGGTCCCTCTGTCCCTTGCCTCATTGAAAACCCTCGCCAAGACCGGGCCCACCAGCTCTCACAACTTCCTATAGAACTCTACTGGGTATCCATCCGGCCCCGGGGCTTTCCCCGACTGCATGGCCTTTAGGCCCCCCAATACCTCCTCCACTCTAATTGGGGGCCCCCAACTCATCCACTCGCCCCCCACCTACTGTTGGGAAGGTTAACCCGTCCAGAAGCCTTTTCATCTCCTCCGGTTCTTCCCGCGGCTCCGAAGTATACAGCTTGCGATAGAAGTCTAATACCTTATTCAATCCTGCCGGGTCCTCCACTTTGCGCCCCTCCCCATCCCTCACTCTACCTATTTCCCTGGCCGCCTCCCTCCTCCTGAGTTGCTGCGCTAACAGTCTGCTAGCCTTTTCCCCATGCTCGTACACCACTCCCCTCGCCTTCCTAAGCTGTTCCACGGCCCTACTCGTGGATAGTGCCCTCAGTTCCGCCTGTAGTCTCTGCCTCTCCCTGAGTAAAATCTCCCCCGGGGACTCCGCGTGCTCTTCATCTATCCGACCCGTTTCCCTGACCAATCAATCCATCTCTGCCCTGTCTGCCTTGGCTCTGTGGGCCCTAATTGAAATCAGCTCCCCCCGCACTACTGCCTTTAGCGCCTCCCACAGGGTCGCCGCTGAGACCTCCCCCGTGTCATTCACCTGCAAGTAATTTTGCATACACCTCCGAAGCGCCTCACAGATCCCCTCCTCCGACAGCAGTCCCACGTCTAGCCTCCACTGCGGGCGTTGGTAGCTCGCTCCCCCGATCTGCAGGTCTACCCAGTGCGGGACATGGTCTGAGATAGTAATTGCCGAATATTCCGTGTTCTTTACCTCCCCTATGCAATCCCTGCTTAGTACAAAGAAATCTATCCTAGAATATACTTTATGGACGTGCGAGTAAAACGAGTAGCCCCTTCCTGTCGGCTGTCTATCTCTCCAGGGGTCCACTGCCCCCATTTGCTCCATAAACCCTTTCGGCTCCCTTGCCATTGCTGGGAGTCTGCCCGTTCTGAGACACGACCGATCCAAAGCCGGGTCAAGGACCATGTTAAAGTACCCCCCCCCCCCCCCATTATTAACCTGCGAGAGTCCAGGTCCGGGATCTTCCCCAGCACTCTTTTAATGAAGTCCACGTCATCCCAGTTCGGGGCATATATATTCACCAGCACCACTCTTCTCCCCTCCAGTCTGCCCCGCACCATCAGGTATTTGCCCCCCCCCTGTCTGCGGCTATGCGCTCCGCCTCAAATTGCACCCGCTTGTGATCATGATTGTCACCCCCCTGGACTTCAAGTCCAAGTCCGAGTGGAAGACCTGGCTAATCCAGCCCTTCCTCAGCCTCGTCTGGTCAGACACTTTCAGATGTGTCTCCTGCAACATAATTACGTCCGCCCTCGGGGCCCGCAAGTGCGCGAACACCCGCGCCCTCTTAACCGGCCCATTCAGTCCCTTGACGTTCCAGGTGATCAGCCTGGTCGGGGGGCACAACCCACCCACCCCCACCACGCCGGTCAGCCATAGCCTTTCTCGGGCCGGCCCCGGCCCGTGCGTTGCGCCATTCCTGGCCCGCCCGTTGGCTGCCTCCACCCTCGACCTCCTTTCCAGTGCCTATTTCAAGTCCCTCCCACGTCAGCAGAACAACCCCCCCCCCCCAAACTACATCCCCCGATACCCCCACCCCTGCCATCCACTGGCTGTGATCTCCTTCCCCCCCCCCCTTCCCCCCCCACCTGACTCCCTTGACTAGCCAATCTGCGAGCCCGGTGACTCAACACTCTGGCGCCTTCCTGTCTCATTCCCATTGTTTCCCTGTCCTCCTCCCCACTCCCCGGCGCCCCATCCCCCTCTCCAACCCACTGGAGCAAGCTGGCTCCAGTGTCCTCTGCGAGCTGCACAAAAAGTACAAATCTGCCCAAAAAGGAAAAAACAGAAAAAAGAGGAAAAAACAAAAACATGAGAAAAAGAAACCCCCAAACCAATGTCCATGAACAAAGGAAAGAGTCCCAAATGTTCCGCTTGGCACCTTTGACCCAGCAAACCGTTGAACAGCAGTCCAGGCCCATTCGGCGTACCTTCCCACGGTAATCCTCGGGCCCTAATTCGCGTCCGTGGAGCCTCTTTTCAGGACCAGCCCCTGATCCCTCGCAAAATCCATCGCTTCTTCAGGCCCGGAGAAGTAGTGGTGTTGACCCTGGTGCGAGACCCATAGGCGAGCTTGGAACAGCAGACCAAACTTCACGTGCTTCTTGAACAGCATCTCCTTGACATTCTTAAAGGCTGCTCGCCGCCGAGCCACCTCCTGGCTTAGGTCCTGGTAAATGCGGAGAACACTGTTGTTCCACGTGGTGCTCCTGGCGCTCTTTGCCCACCGCAGCACCCGCTCATTGTCCACGAACCTGTGGAACCAAATCACCATCGGGCGCGGGGGGGGGGGGGGTCCGCCAGGCCGCCCCTGCCTCGCCTGCACTCTGTGTGCCCCCTCCAGCTCCGGCGGTCGCGGAAAGGCTTCGGCCCCCATCAGCTGCATCAATAGGTCTGTTACATACGCTGCGGCATCAGCTCCCTCAGCCCCCTCCGGGAGGCCGACCATCCTCGGGTTGTTCCTGCGGACTCTATTCTCCAGCTCCTCCACTCTGTCCAGCAGTCTTCTCTGCCGCTCCTTCAGCCCGTCAACTTCTAGCGCCGCAACCATCTGCGCATCCGCCTGCTCCTCCACCGCCTCTCCTAGCTCCTTAACTTTAACATCTTGTGCATCCAGCCTCTGGTTCAGCTGATCCACCGCTTTCTGGATTGGGTCCAAGCTGTCCCGCTTCAGCGCTTCAAAACTGGACTTCATTACCTGGAGCATGTTATCCAGCGCCTGCTGGATTGCTGAGTCCAGGGTCCGTGTGTCCGCCATCTTAGGTCCCAGGTAAGTTTCTTCAGGCGACTTCCGGTTGCGGCTATGACCAGCTAAGTCGCACATTTGGCAGCTCCTGCGACAAAGGTGTTTAAGGGCCGATTGGAGGGCCCCGACGGTACTGTAAAGACAAATCCCGGTGGGGGAAGGCTCCCTGAGGAGAGTGAGACCAACTTTATGGTCGGTACTCGGAGTGGGGCGACAAAAAAAGCGGCAGCAGCTCCCCGAAAAAAGCGGGGGAAGAGGACCAAAATGGCGGCCGGTGGCGCACTAGAAGATTGGAGAAAATGGGCGGAGGAGCAGCAGGCCGCTCTCCTCCGGTGTTTTACGGAGCTGAAAGTGGAACTCTTAGAGTCTATGAACGCGACGACCACAAGGCTGATGGGGGCCCAGGCGACCCAAGAGGCGTCGATAAGAGAGCTGCAGCAGGAGATGACTGCAAGGGAGGAGGAGGCCACGGTCCTCGTGGGAAAGGTGGAGGTGCACGAGGCACTCCACCTGAAATGGCAGAGCCGCTTTGAGGAGCTGGACACTCGAATGAGGCGGAAGAACTTGAGGATCCTGGGCCTAGCAGAAGGCCTGGAGGGGCCTGATCTCCCGAAATATGTAGCGGAGATGCTGAGCTCCCTGATGGGAGAGGGGGCCGGTCCATCGCCCCTGGAGCTGGAAGAAGCATATCGGGTCATGGCTAGGCGGCCTAGGGCGAACGAGCCCCCGAGGGCGGTGCTGGTGCGATTCCAGCGTTTCTGTGATCGGGAGAAAGTGCTGAGGTGGGCCAAGAGGGAGAAAAGCAGCAAATGGGAGAATTCGACGGTGCGGATATATCAGGACTGGAGTGCGGAGGTGGCAAAGCGGCGGGCCCGGTTTAACCGGACGAAGGCGGTGCTGCACGCAAAGAGGATCAAGTTCGGAATGCTGCAGCCAGCGCGTTTGTGGGTCACCTACAAGGACCAGCACCATTACTTTGAGACCCCAGAGGAGGCATGGACTTTTGTTCGGGAGGAAAAGCTGGACCTGAACTAGAACTTGGGAACGCCGGCGGTCGAGGCCGCCCGAGTACCCTTGACTGATCAAGTGGCCCATGTCTTTCTTAGGCCAGGTCGGAACTTGGTTAAAGTTGATGGATCGTTTGGTTCCTTTGAAACTTGTGTTATGGGGGGTTTCTTTGTTCCTTTTTGTGTGTCTCTTCCCGTTGCCAACTTCCCTTAATTATTGTTGTTGTAGGGGGGGCTTTTTTACTGTTTTTTGATCTGTTCTTTAAGGGTTATGGTTACTGTTCTGTTCGATGGAGGGTGATGGTTAAATACGTTATTATTGGGTAGTTATTTAGTTATGCAGGCATAGTTATGTATTTATGTATTTATTTGAGATTTGTTATTTATATTGTTATATTGTTAAGTTGGGGAGGCGGGACGGGGGGGGTGCAAGTTGGTTATGCGTGTTTTCTTTTTCTCTTTTTCTTCCTCTCGTTTTAAGGGGGCTTCTTTATGGGCTTGGATGGGGACGGGGGTGGAATTGAAGATGGCGGGGTAGGGTGTGGCCGGGCGAAAGCGCGGGCTTTCCCCTGTTTCCCGCGCGCGGGACGGAGGAAGGGGGAGGAGAGAAGAGGGGGGTGTGGCCAGCAATGGCGGCTTTTCCCGCGCTGAAGCGGGGTCAGAGAGGGATGGCAAGGGGGGGGGGAGGCCCCTCCCCCCCCACATCGGGAGGAGTCGGAGTGTGGCAGGGGCAGCCGGGTCAGCGAAAACCAGCTGACTCTCGGGAGTACGATGGTGGATACACCGCGGCTAGGAGGGGTCCTAGCCAGGGGGGGGGGGGGGGGGGGGGGGGAAGGGGGGTTACGGGGGGATACCGGGTTGCTGCTGGAAAGGCCGAGGACGGGAAGGGAAGAACGGGAGGAGAGAGGGGGAGGGGCCATCGCCATGGGGAACGGGTCAGAAGGGGAGGGTCGACCCGGGGCGAACAGGGGACAGGACATGGCTAATAGACAGGGGAAAGGGACGGGTCGCTCCGCGACCCGGTTGATTACTTGGAACGTGAGGGGGCTGAATGGGCCGGTCAAGAGATCAAGGGTTTTTTCACACCTAAAGGGACTGCAGGCGGATGTGGCAATGTTGCAGGAGACTCACTTGAGAGTAGTAGACCAGGTACGCCTGAGAAGGGGTGGGTGGGACAGGTGTTCCACTCAGGCTTGGACGCAAAGAACCGGGGGGTGGCGATTTTGGTGGGAAAGAGGGTGTCGTTCGTGGCGGCGCAGGTGGTAGCAGATAAGGAGGGTAGGTACGTGATGGTGAAGGGTAGGCTGCAGGGAGAGAATGTGGTGCTGGTGAATGTGTATGCCCCGAATTGGGATGACGCGGGTTTTATGAGGCGCCTGTTGGGCCTCATTCCGGGTCTGGAGGCAGGGGGCCTGATCATGGGGGGGGACTTCAATACAGTGCTCGACCCTGGGCTGGACAGATCGAGTTCCAGGACGAATAGGAGGCCGGCAGCGGCAGAGGTGCTAAGGGGGTTCATGGAGCAGATGGGGGGGGTAGACCCTTGGAGATTTGGCAGGCCAAGGGCGAGGGAGTATTCTTTTTTCTCCCACGTCCACAGGGTGTACTCCAGAATAGACTTTTTTGTACTGAGCAGGGGGCTGATTTCGAGAGTGCAGGACACGGAGTACTCGGCCATTGCGATTTCGGACCATGCACCACACTGGGTAGAGGTAGAACTGGGGGAAGCACGGGACCAGCGCCCGTTGTGGCGCCTGGATGTGGGGCTGCTGGCGGACGATGAGGTGTGCGGAAGGGTCCGGAAGGGCATTGAGAGATATCTGGGCACGAACGACACGGGCGAGGTGAAGGTGGGGATAGTCTGGGAGGCCCTGAAAGCAGTGATCAGAGGAGAGCTGATCTCCATAAGGGCACACAGAGAAAGGAAGGAGAGGCAGGAGAGGGAGAGACTGGTGGGGGAACTTATAGAAGTGGACAGGAGATATGCGGAGACACCAGAGGAGGGGCTGTTGAGGGAGCGGCGCAGTTTACAGGCCCAGTTTGACCTACTGACCACTAGGAAGGCGGAGACGCAATGGAGAAGGGCACAGGGCGCGGTCTATGAGTACGGGGAAAAGGCGAGCAGGATGCTGGCACACCAGCTGCGCAAGCGAGATGCAGCCAGAGAGATTGGGGGAGTGAGAGAGAAGGGAGGGAACGTAGTGCAGAAGGGGCAAGAGGTGAACGGGGTCTTCAGGGATTTCTACAGGGAACTGTACCGGTCTGAGCCGCCCAGGAGGAGGGGGGGAATGGAGAACTTCCTCGATAGATTGAGGTTCCCAAAGGTCCAGGAGGAACGGGTGGAGGGGCTGGGGGCGCCGATAGAGCTGCAGGAGCTAGTTAAAGGGATAGGCCAGATGCAGGCGGGGAAGGCGCCGGGGCCGGATGGGTTCCCGGTGGAATTTTATAAGAAGTATGTGGACTTGGTGGGTCCAGTGCTGGTGCGAGCCTTCAATGAGGCGCGAGAGGGGGGGGTTCTGCCCCCGACAATGTCACAGGCCCTGATCTCCTTGATCCTGAAGCGGGACAAAGACCCTGTACAGTGCGGGTCCTACAGGCCTATCTCCCTCTTGAATGTAGATGCCAAACTGTTGGCAAAGGTCCTGGCAACCAGAATAGAGGATTGTGTGCCAGGGGTAATCCATGAGGACCAGACGGGGTTCGTAAAGGGACGACAACTTAACACAAATGTCCGGAGACTGTTGAATGTGATTATGATGCCAGCAGTGGAGGGGGAGGCTGAGATAGTGGTAGCACTGGATGCAGAGAAGGCATTCGATAGGGTGGAGTGGGAATATCTGTGGGAGACGCTGGAACGGTTTGGGTTTGGGGAGGGATTTATCAAGTGGGTGAAGCTGCTGTATTCGGCCCCGATGGCGAGTGTGGTTACAAACGGGAGGAGGTCAGAGTATTTTGGGCTCCATCGAGGTACCAGGCAGGGATGCCCCCTATCCCCCTTACTATTTGCATTAGCGATCGAACCGTTGGCGATGGCACTGAGGGGTTCAGGGGGGTGGAGAGGACTGACAAGGGGAGGGGAGGAACATCGGGTATCACTCTATGCGGATGATTTGTTGTTGTATGTGGCAGACCCGGAAGGGGGAATGCCGGAGGTAATGGAAATACTAGCGGAGTTTGGGGACTTTTCGGGATATAAATTAAATGTGGGTAAAAGTGAGGTCTTTGTGATACACCCGGGAGATCAGGGGGAGGGAATTGGGCGGCTCCCCTTTAAGAGAGCAGTAAAGAGCTTCAGGTACTTAGGGGTGCAGGTGGCAAGGAACTGGGGGACCCTCCACAAGCTGAACTTTTCAAGGCTGGTGGAGCAGATGGAGGAGGAGTTCAAGAGGTGGGACATGGTACCGCTGTCGCTAGCAGGGAGGGTGCAGTCAGTCAAAATGACGGTCCTCCCGAGGTTCTTGTTTCTGTTCCAGTGCTTGCCCATCTTTCTCCCCAGGGCCTTCTTCAAGAAGGTAACTAGCAGCATTATGGGCTATGTGTGGGCACATGGCACCCCTAGAGTGAGAAGGATTTTCTTGGAACGGAGTAGGGACAGTGGAGGATTAGCGCTACCCAATCTTTCTGGATACTACTGGGCGGCGAACGCATCGATGGTGCGCAAGTGGGTGATGGAGGGGGAGGGGGCAGCTTGGAAACGTATGGAGAGGGCGTCCTGCGGCAATACAAGCCTGGGGGCGCTAGTAACGGCACCATGGCCGCTCCCCCCCACAAGGTATACCACGAGTCCGGTAGTGGCGGCCACCCTTAAAATCTGGGGGCAGTGGAGGCGACACAGGGGGGAAGTGGGGGGTCTGATGGCGGCGCCACTGAGAGGGAACCACAGATTTGTCCCGGGGAACACTGGCGGGGGATTCCAGAGCTGGCACAGGGCGGGCATCAGGCAACTGAGGGACATGTTCATAGAGGGGAGGTTTGCGAGCCTGGGAGAGCTGGAGGAGAAATTTGAGCTCCCCCCGGGGAACACGTTTAGATACCTGCAGGTGAAGGCATTTGCCAGACGACAGGTGGAAGGATTTCCCTTGCTACCCGATAGAGGGGTGAGTGATAGGGTGCTGTCAGGGGTCTGGGTCGGAGAAGGGAAGGTCTCGGACATCTACAAAATAATGCAGGAGGTGGAGGAGGTATCGATAGAGGAGCTGAAAGACAAGTGGGAAGCGGAGCTGGGAGAGCAGATAGAAGATGGGACATGGGCGGATGCCTTAGAGAGGGTCAATTCGTCGTCGTCGTGCGCAAGGTTGGGCCTCATCCAATTTAAGGTGCTGCATAGAGCCCATATGACGGGGACTAGGATGAGTCGGTTCTTCGGGGGTGAGGACAGGTGTGTTAGGTGTTCGGGAAGCCCTGCGAACCATGTACATATGTTCTGGATGTGCCCGGCACTGGAAGAGTTCTGGGAGGGGGTGGCGGGGACGGTATCGAGAGTGGTGGGAACCAGGGTCAAACCAGGGTGGGGGCTAGCGATTTTTGGGGTTGGGGTGGAGCCAGGAGTACAAGAGGCAGGGGAGCCGGAATATTGGCCTTTTGCGTCCTTGGTAGCTCGGAGAAGGATCTTGATTCAGTGGAGGGACACAAGGCACCAAGTGTTAACACCTGGTTAAACGACATGGCAAGCTTCATCCAATTGGAAAGAATCAAATTCGCCCTGAGAGGGTCGGTACGGGGGTTCTTCCGGCGGTGGCAGCCCTTCCTTGACTTTCTGGATCAGAGATAGGAACTGGAGGCCGAAACAGCAGCAACCCGGGGAGAAAGGGGGGGGGGGGAAGGGAGGGGGGGGGGGGGGATAGCAACGAAGGGAGCACGTCAGCGGGGGGTCGCGGGCAATGACTGCCCGAGGCCATCGGCAGAAAGGGAAAAACGGTTTGGTTGCTAGACTGGTAGCGCGGGGGGGGGGGGGGGGGGGGGGGGGGGGGGGGGGGGGGGAGGGGGGGGGGGGGGGGGGGGTGCGCGCGGGGGGGGGAGGGCGTGGGGAGGATATTCCAGGGGGGATTTGTTGTGTTATAATTTAAAATGTAGTAGGGGTAAATGTTTGTATCGAAAAATTTCAATAAAAATTATTTTAAAAAAAAAAAGGTAAGTTTCTTCAGGTCCTTGCCTCTGTCCCTTTTTCTCTTTTTTTCTTCTGCCTTCTGGACTCCCGCTGTTCCATGTGCCGCAGTCCGCTCCTCAGCACTTTCGCTGCCGCCTTCCTTTTCCCAGCTCCTTAACTTTTACCTCTTGAGCATCCAGCCTCTGATTCAGCTGATCCACTGCCTTCTGAAGTGGGTCCAAGTTGTCCCGCTTCAGCGACTCAAAACTGTTTTTCATCTCCTGGAGCATGAAAGGCCCGTGTGTCCGCCATCTTAAGTTCCAGGTCAGCTTCCTCTGCTCCTTGCCTCTGTCCCTTTCTCTCTCTCTTCCTCTGCTTCCTGGACTCCCACGGTTCCATAGATTGCAGCCCGCTCTCCAGCACTTTCGCGGCCGCCTTTTTGCCGCTCCGTGGTCCCGCTATCGTGGGGAATCAGCCCTAAAGCCCCGCCGGAGTGAGAGCCCGCCGAATGTGCGGCTCACTCAAACATCGCCGCCACCGGAAAGTGATGGAGAATCTTTTTATGCAGCAAGTGTAAATGACCTGGAACTTGCTGCCTAAAGTGGCCAAAGTGGAAGCATTGAATGATTTTAAATAAGAAATAAGCACTTGAAGGAAATGAATAAGAGTGGGAAATGGGACTGTTTAGATTGTTCTACAGATAGTAGAATCATTTGTTGGCTATGTGTTAATCTCTGGAACCAACAGCCCTTCCTTCAAGTGAGGGTGCTATTGCTTAGCCATATTTTAGTACTTCAAAGAAATTGCAGGCTGGTAGCTAGCTTCTAAAAATGATACTCAGTAAAAAGCTGCCGTGTGCCATTATAATCATTAGAATGTAATGCAGTCTTAGATAAATAAGATGGTAAACCAATGAGAAAATATTAATCCTGAATGCTCATTTAAAATAAACAGTGGGAAAAGCACCAAATGATAGTGGTTTAAACTAGTAAATGGTAAATTTAAGACAAAAAAGAGCAGGTTCTTCACAGTGATCAAAACGTGGAATGGTAAGTTGAGGAGGGAGAAATCTTGAATTGTTCAAGAGTAAAATGTTGCCTTGGAGTAGTGGGGGAGGTGTGGATGATGGAATTCTGGATGATACCCATAACGAGCTTGTGATTTGTGAGAAGGAAGAAACTGAATAAAAGAATATCTACATGTGCTTCTCTTTTAAATAAAAATAGAAAAAGGGCTAAGAAATATATAATAATATGCCTTTTGTTTCATAGTCATATAGTACAAAATAATGTAGTTGTTGACTAATCTTGGCAGTCGATATTTATCAATTCACCTGCATTTAGACTAGGTTATTTTAATTTTATAAATGAAATATCCAAAACTAATGTACATTGTATTATGCCCATGAAATTCATTTTCTATTCTTTACCTCCACCTACCAGTGGAGGTAATGTTTTCACCCCGATTTATTAGACTGTTTGTCTGTAAACAAATTTGAAGACCTAATGGACAGGTTTCAACAAATGCTGGTACACAGCCAGTGAATGGTCCAAGGAAAAACTGATTAGCTTTTGGCAAAGTTGTGGATCATGATCCTGGAAACTTTTTAAAGGATCCGTTAAAGTTGGGAGATGGGGTGAATTCATTTATTTTTAGAATGCTGTGACAACTGTCAAAATATGGACAGAGTTTTCAGAGCAGATTATAGGATGAGGATTGGCTTGAAACCTCATTGAGGTAGAATTTTGTTTTCTTCAGCTTTGTAGTTACGGAGCATCAACCAGCCAGGGAACCTCATCAAGGAAGTGCTACGTAATTATGGTAATATTTGAGTTAATGGTGTGGCAGGGGTATAAACTCTACTCCGTGCTCTCTTCACGTATTTGATTATTGCAGTTAGATACTCTTGGTTTGAGGGATGGGTTGTAATTTCTCCCCCTAATGTTTTTAACTTTGCATAAATGACCTGAATGCTTAATGCAAATTGGTCAGTGATACTTACAGAAAGAGGCCCATCAAGTCCCACCTACACTTTGCAAGAGGTATTCAGTTAACCCCACTCACCTGCCCTTCCTATAACCTTGCATGCGTTTTATCCTTGGATGCTTACCTAATTTATTTTTGATAGCCGTGATAGAATCTGTCTCCACCACCCTCTCATGCGGTGTTTCAGATTCTAATCACTTGCTGCATTTAAGAATGTTTTCACATTGCCTTTGATTCTTTTGCCAGTCACCTTAAATCTGTGACCTGAGTCTCCACCCTTCCCCCAAGGGGAACAGTTGCTCTACTTGCTCAGCCTAAAGCCCTCATGATGTTGACCATTTCTATCAGACCTCCTCTCCTATAGGAAGACAAGCCCAGCTTCTCTGATTTATCTATGTAACCGAAGTCTCGCATCCCTAGAATAATTTTTGCAAATCCTCCCTGAATCCCTGCTAAAGTTTGACATCTTTTTAAAGTGTCTATCCATAATAATCTAGTCCAGAATAAAATTTGGCCAAATGGCTTGAGAACCATTTATGCCAGAGTTTTTGATATTGAATGCAATCGGATAGGACCCCCGTTGGCAGCTAAGGTTGGGGAATCCCCCCCTCATCAGTGTGCGACCTATCAAAAGAGGAAATTATTTTTGAAAACTTGACTAAAAATGTTCGATCAATACCAATAGTTTCAAGTGGGGGTATGCTTGAAATATTTAGTCTTCTAATGTGTTGTCATTTCCCAAATCCATGCCTATCCTTCCTGTTTGAATCGCCCCAATCAAATTTCTTATTCTGCCACAGAATCAAAATGACTCTTGCCGAAGTCTTGGAAAAACTTCCTACATGATTGACAAAGGTAAACAATCCATCTGTCCTCTGGATACTTCTGCTGTCATATGACCACGCATCTTTATCCCAACCCCCCTCCACCGACATCCAGCTAAGACTGTATTCGTCTGGTTCCGTTTTTATTTACCTAATCACAGCTAACATATCACCTGCAATTGCTTCTCTTCCTACTATTGCATTATTACTTTTGATGACCTGGAGGGATCTATCCGTGACCCCTTCTACTTTAAAAAAAAAAAAAAAATAATTTTTATTGAAATTTTTACAAAATATAAACATCACAACAATATTAACAAAACAACCGCGGTAAAAACCCAAGAACAACACCCACCCAACTCCAAAAGAAACTACAAACAAAAGAACACCCAAACAACAAAAGGGAAAGAGATAACACCCGCCACATCCCACAAACCCATGTACACAGTTCCCCCCCCCCCCCCCCCCCCCCCCCCCCGGTTGCTGCTGCTGTCGGCCTATTTCCCTACTGTTCCGCCAGGAAGTCCAGGAAAGGCTGCCACAGCCTAAAGAACCCTTGTACTGATCCCCTCAGGGCAAATTTCACCGTCTCTAATTTAATGAACCCCGCCATGTCATTGGTCCAGGCCTCCATGCTTGGGGGCCTCGCATCCTTCCATTGGAGCAAGATCCTCCGCCGGGCTACTAGGGACGCAAAGGCCAGAACACCGGCCTCCTTCGCCTCCTGCACTCCCGGCTCCACTGCAACCCCAAAAATTGCGAGTCCCCAGCCTGGCTTGACCCTGGATCCCACCACCCTCGACACTGTCCTTGCTACCCCCTTCCAAAACTCGCCCCTTCTACTTCTTATCTACATGCTGTGCTTCCTTCAGTGACATCATCTGAGATTGCAGCATGAGTTTTCACCGACACTCAGCTTAACCTCATCACCCATTCTTTTGACTCCACTATTGCTAATTTATCAGGCTGCTTATCAGACATCCAGTCCTGGATGAGCAGAAAATTCCTCCAGTTAAATAGTGGGAAGCTGAATCTATTGCCGTGCGGTAGTTTCTGTTCATTAGTTGCCAATTCCCATGAGGTTAACCAGATTGTCCACAAATTTATTGTCTTATTTGACCACAAGATGAACTTCTGACCAGATATCCATGCCATCCTAAGACCACCTATTTCCACTTCAGTAACATTGCTGATTCTGTTCACTTCCAACATTGCTGATTCCATCCTTGCCTCATCTCATCTGCTGCTGAAACCCTCATTCAGGCCTTGTTTTTGTTTTAACATCTTATCTCAACTATTCCAGTTAACTCTACGCTGATCTCCAACTTGAGTCATCTGTTGGTCCTGTCCCTAAGTCCCCTTCATTCATCATCCCTGTACTCACTGATCTATACTGGCTCCTGGTCCAGGATAAAGCAGCCCGCTTGATTGATCCTGCATCCACTGAATTAAACTTCCACTTCTTTCACTACTGATCCACTGCGGCAACACTGTACTTTATGCAAAATGTAGTGCCAAAGCAGACCATTGGTTGGATCCAAAATTAGCTTGTTAATAGGAGCCTAAAGTTGATGGTGGAGGGTTGCTTTTGTGATTGGAAGCCCATGACCAGCAGGGTGCCAAAAAGTCCATGAATTATTGGTAGATCAGTGGATTTGTGTTGTAGTGAGTCATTGAGTCATACAGAAACAGGCCCTTCAGCCCACCATGTTTATGCCGACTGTCAAATATACTATTACTGCTACAACATAATACTCACTACAAACAAATCCACTGATCTACAAATAATTCATGGATTTTTTGGAAAGCTGAAAGAATGGTTACACCATACCAAAGAAAGGAACATCCACTAAACCAACACCAGTATAACGACTGAGAAGTTGGAGTGTTTAAATAAGTTTTCCACTGTGTGGGTTTTTCTGGTGAAACCCTGTAGTACCTGCAATTTCAAATGCATCTTGGTTTGCTGTATTGTATCCAACACGGCACGATGGTATAGTATAGTATGCGGGGGCACAGCGGTTAGCACTGCTGGCTCACAACGCCATGGACCTGGGTTCAATTCTGGCCTTGGGTGACTGAGTAGCATTTGTACTTTTTTCCTGTGTCTGCGTGGGTTTCCCCCAGGTGTGCCAGTTTCCTCCCACAGTCGAAACAAGTGCAGGTTAGGTGAATTGGCTATGCTAAATTGCCCCTTGGGAGTCCAATGGTGTGCAGGTTAGGTGGGGCTATGAGATTGCGGGGATGTGTGTCGTAGGGTACTGTTTGAGGGTTGGTGCAGACTCGATGGGCTCAATGGCCTCCTGCATGGCAGGGTTTCTATGTCTGCACTTCAGCAACCCGGTTTTTGGAATCTTGCAACATTTAAAGATCTGGATGAGCCATTGTAAAGTTCACCCTCAAATGCATCCATGTTGTTCACTTCTACCACTCCTTATGTTAGTGAGTTCCACATCCTTGCCACTCTTTGTGCAACAATTTTTTTAATTTACTAGTAAATTTCTTGGTGATTATCTTGTCTTGATATCTCCCAGTTATGCTCCTCCTTAACTAAGCCTTTGGCCAGGTGCTTAACATCACTGTGGCTTGTTGTGAAATTTACCATTTATAATCATTCAGTCCAGATGTTTCATTGCATTAAAGGTGTTAATAAATAAAAATTGCAGCTCAAGTGGGATAGGTTGTGTTTGTTATGTAACTCAACTTCTCTCAGTAGTTATGCTGGTGTTGGTTTAGTGGATTTTTTTGGTATGGTGTAACCATTCTTTCAGCTTTCCAAAAAATCCATGAATTATTTGTAGATCAGTGGATTTTTTTGTAGTGAGTATTAGGTTGTAGCAGTAATAGTATATTTGACAGTCTGTTTCTGGGGGCAGCAGGGACCTGGGTCCAATTCTGGCCTCGGGTAACTCTTTATGTGGAATTTGCACTTTCTCCCAGTATCTGTGGGTTTCCTCTGGGCGCTCCGGTTTCCTCCCGCAGTCCAAAGATGTGCAGGCTAAGGTCCTGTTTCTGTATGACTCAATGACTACAACACAAATCCACTGATCTACCAATAATTCATGGATTTTTTGGCACCCTGCTGGTCATGGGCTTCCAATCACAAAAGCAATCCTCCACCATCAACTTTAGGCTCCTATTAACAAGCTAATTTTGGATCCAACCTGCCTTAGATGACGTGGGCTCTGACCTTTTGGACCAGCCTTCCATAGAATTATAGAATCCCTAAGAGGGCAGAAGGAGGCCATTCGGCACTTCGAGTCTACACTGACCCTCTGAAAGAACACCCCAGTTACTCCATAACCCCACCTAACCTTTGGACGCTACAGGTAATTTATCATGGCCAATTAACCTAACCGCGTATCTTTGGACTGTGGGAGGAAACCCATGAACGTACAAACTCCGCACAAGAGTCACCTGATGCTGGAATTGAACCTGAGTCCCTGGTACTGAAGCATTAGTGCTAACCAATGTGTCACCATGCTGCCCATGTGGGATCTTGTTGAAGGCCGCAGACCGCATCAATGGTGCTACCCTCAATATATTTAACTTTTCAAAAAACTCTAGTTAGACAGGATCTCCCACCAACAAATCCGTGTGACTGTCCCTGATTAATCCTTGCCTTTCCAAGTGTTGATTAATGCTGTCTCTCAGAATTTTTTTCCAATAATTTCCCTGCCACTGACGACAGACTAAACTGGCCTGTAATTACCTGTTTTCTCCCTGCTGCCCTTCTTGAATAAAGGTACCACATTAGCTCTCTCCAGTCATCTGGTATGTCACCTGTGACCAGCGAAGATTCTAAGTTTCTCTGTCCGCAATCTCCTCTCTTGCCTACCATAGCAGCATGGGATGCATCTCACCAGGCTGTCGGGGTTTATGTATCTTTATGCCTGCTCATGATGGTTAGCACTGTTGCTTCACAGCAGCAGGGACCTGGGTCAAATTCTGGCCTCGGGTAACTTTATGTGGAATTTGCACTTTCTCCCAGTATCTGTGTGGGTTCCCTCTGGGTGCTCCGGTTTCCTCCCGCAGTCCAAAGGTGTGCAGGTTAGGTTGATTTGCTAAATTTCCCCATGGGGCTACGGGGATAGGATGGGGGCGTGGACCTAGGTAGGGTGCTCTTCCCATGGGTCAGTGCAGACTCGATGGGCTGAATGGCTTTCTTCTGCACTGTAAGGATTCTATGCAAAGACTCCCACTTTCCAAATGTAGTGGTTGAAGATGTACTGGTTTGGAGGTGGAAACCTGGCATTACCTACTCCAGGTGGTTTCATAGCAAAATCATTGGCCAAAATGTTGCAGTCAGTTGTGCATAAGAACCTGTTTGTAACAATTTGTGCTTGCCCATAAACCTTTTGGGAGTTTTGTGCTGGGTCTTGCAGAAATACATTTTGATGCAGCACCCTCTAGAGGGGATTTGGGACTTGTGCAACAACCAGACAACTGTGCATCATCTTAACCAACTAAAGTGAATAATTATTACTGTACAGTGTCTGTACCAAGAAGTATACATTAGAATATTTAATTCCTACGCAGAAAGCAAAATGAAGAGAAGGAATAGAAAGATAGGATTAAGTGAGAGATGAGAAGCAGAAAGTAAATTTAAAGATTTTACTTTTTAAGCAAATCTCCAACAACACCTGAAATCAGAGAATGAGACTGCATACTGGTAAAAGTAAATTTTCCGTGCCAGAGAGGTTGTTTGGGAGTAAGTAAGATTTAACACGCCATTTAAAAATTCACTGACCCATGGATGGAGAACTTTTCTCTGTTTTATAATAATCTTTATTATTGTCAAAAGTAGGCTTACATTAACACTGCAGTGAAGTTACTGTGAAAGTCCCCCAGTCGCCACATTGCGGCGCCTGTTGGGGTACACGGAGGGAGAATTTAGAATGCCCAATTCACCTAACAAGCACGTCTTTAGGGACTTGTGGGAGGAAACCGGAGCACCCGGAGCAAATTCGCGTAGACATGGGGGAGATTCTGGCATCATAACTGATTTTTCTTGGTCGTGGCCTTCTCCCTCTCCTTGATTTTCGCTTCCTGCATCTCCGGTCACCTTTCTGTCTTGTCATTACCGCTTACAGGGTGCCCAAAGCCTCCGCTGCTGCCACCTCCACCATTACCATAATTTCCATTTTAATGGCATCCTTTAACTTCTGCGAAAGGACCACCCCTCCATTCGTTCGTGGAGAGTTGGGGGTGGGAGTTGGAGTTGGGGAGGGGGTGTGGGGCCTGCGTCTGCTCCGGCAGTCCTTCCCGCTTGGGTGTGGCCAGGGTCTTGTTGCCCCGTGTGCTTTGCATAGCCTCGGTCCTCCTCTTACTGCCTTTGCCGTCTCTTCTGCCCGTAGGGTTGCTGCTGCTAAGTGTAGTTTTTATGCTATTGGAGGAGGTTGAGGGTTTTTCCCTGCGGATTTATTTTGGGTTGAAAGTACCTAAATTCTTGCAGGGAAGAGTTGCCGTTAGTGTCTCTGCTCAGCACATCTGTCGCCGGAAGTCCAATATCTTTAAGCATGACCATGCTAGTGAACGACAAGATGTTTTGGATCGTGACATTTTCCATATTCAGTTGCTGCATCTGGGCAATAAAATGAAGCTGCTCCGTTGTAGCATGCTGTGGAATTGAGCAAGATTGACTTTCTGCTTATTTGGCATATTTGCAACACTGTGTATAGCTTCACACTCTCTTGGGAGCTATGCCTACTGCTAATGCCATTTAATGAGCAAGCTGTTTGTGGGAATCAGTAGATGAACTGTTGAAATAAAAATGAACATGTATACTACCATAGCTATCTGATTGAAAGTCCCCTTCTCCGTCACACAAATGACAGATTATAGGAAAGCTCAACAACAACCAGTCATTATATGTCGCTGTCAGAATACTGAGGTCACGGGGGGATCAAAAGTGATCTTGGTGAGTCAGAGCTAGGAATTCTGACATATCTTTAGATGTCACTGAGAGGCAGCATGTAGATGCAAAATAGGAAGTGGTGAAAGATCTTTGGGGCATTTAACAGCTAACTGAGTGGGGAGGAGGGGGAAGAGAAGGCATTGTAAATGGAAGCCCACACAGGTACTGGGAGAACATGCAAACTCCACAATCACCCAAGGCCAGAATTAAACCTGGGTCCCTGGCGCCTTGAGGCAGCAGTGTTAACCACTGTGTCACCAATAGGACTGATATTGCAGATGGTGTGTTTTGTGGATAAGATGATCTTGGCATAGAGGAGAAGCTAGAAAAAGAGGAAAGTTGAGAGCTCAGGTGGAGGGAACTGAGGGATGGTTCAGCTTAGTGAGAAAGGGGAAGGGAAGGATTTGGCAGTAGCACGCAATTGGGTGGTCATAATGACAAATAAATCCCCGATTTTCCCCCCTCCTTCATTGCAGGAGGAAGCAGAGAGGGAATAAGGATGTGGTTGGAAGTGGAGAAAATAAACTGTGGTTATCCTGCAATTTCAAGACCATCCTGGTAGAGGTGAGCAGGCCTTTGAGTTCAGAGCAGAGAAGGTTGACTGTACTGGGCAATAGTGATGCTGGGAGTTAAGTACTTTACTGGGAGCATGGATAATTAATTGAAGAATACTTTGGGGCATCTGAGGGCATGAAAACCACTGAACCTTGTCTGTTCGTTTATTCTTCACATTATTTCCTTCCTAATACTCAACCCATTGATCCTAACTGGATAAAGAACAAGCTGTTTAAATAAGTGTTAATGAAGTCTGTCTGTTGTGCCAAAGAACACCGAGCAGTGTATGTAATTCTGGTCCACTGAATCTAAATGGAGTCCGTATGCCTTAATACAAAGTTTTAGTTGGGGTACATGTGGCCTCAGATTTCCTTTACACAATTTTCATTAGCAAAAAATTACAATGACATAACATGTCAAATTTGGTTCAAATCCTCACTAATTTGGTCTTTTCAATCAGAGCATGAACTTCCACTAGCATTCATGTGCGGAGTGCAGTCTAAACCATAGAGACTTTTCATCCAAATACACGCTGTCCTGGATCCTGATGGATTACCTGTGTCTGAGAACTTTCAGAAATTTCTTCAAAACCCTTTTTGTCCCCTCAAAGCCAATTTCCAAGGCAAGGCAATGTGAACCACATGGACCATGTGTCCAGGTAAAAATGCTGATTCGCTGTTCTAGAGACCCCAACCTTCTTGGAAGTAAATGGACAGTTTAAAGCATACCTGTTTTCAACAGTTAAGAAATGTTCGGAACACCTTCATAGAACTTTGGAGATGAACAGTCTAACTGGTGTAAATGCAGATGTTTCTGCTATTGTCACCTTTCTAGCAAAGAACCTGCATCTCCTTTGAATCTTTAACAGTCATGTCACCCTGGCCTGTTTTCAGATAAACTTCAGAACGAGACGCATGACTCCCTTCATTTCATCCTAAATTCAAGTCATGGTCCCAGAGCATAACATCATTTGTAACAGTATTCTGTAAACTGTTTGCCATGTATCAAAAAAATTTTTTGAGCCTTGATGCGCTATCATTTGCACATAAAGACTCGAATCGGTACAAGAGAGGCTTTATTACCGTGAGATGTTTATCCTTCGACTGCAGCTGGTAGAATGGCAGCTCAGGAGAACTCATGCATATTTATACTGCTCCATGTGGGCGGAGCTAGCTGGCAGGGGCTACCGACAAACCTGTAATACAGGTACTGCTGTACATCCCCTAATACAGGCGCACACATATTTACACAGTGGTGGATCGCCACATTCATCCCCTGTTAAAAATGAGTCTGGCGGGGGTGATGTGGAACTATATACATAATCCGTGAATTATTTACAGAGGGGAGGGAAAAAAATTAAGTGTCCATCTTGCAACCCGGTGCCCGTCAGAGGTTGTGTCTGACCGGTGGTCTGACAGTTCGTTGAGAACGACGCAGCAGTGGTGGCGACGTCTGTACAGTCGGCGTCGACGGCATTGTGCTGGCGGTGTTGGTGCTGGCCAATGGCTGGACGACTCCGGGAGCGTGCCGAAATCTTCCATGTCCTCTAGTGTGGGCAGGGGAATGAGGGATGGACCTGGTGCGGCTGATGCTGGGAGCGCCGGGGGAGGGGAGGGTGGTGCATGGGTGGGGAGGGGAGTGGGATCGGCACCCGAGGGAGCCAGGTCCCTGAGCGAGACTGTATCCTGGCGGCCGTCGAGGAACTCCACGTAGGCGTACTGGGGGTTTGCGTGGAGCAGGCGCACCCTGTCCACCAGAGGGTCCGCCTTGTGGAGTCTGACATACATACGCAGTAGGACCGGCCCTGGAGCTGCGAGCCAAGTTGGGAGCGACACCCTGGATGTAGACTTCCTAGAGAAGGTAAAAACACGTTCATGGGGTGTGTTGTTAGTAGCGGTGCACAGCAGTGACCGAATGGAGTGGAGTGCAGCAGGGAGGACCTGCTGCCAGCGAGCGGCTGGGAGGTTCCTGGACCGTAGGGCCAACTGGACAGCCCTCCAAACTGTCCCGTTCTCCCCCTCTACCTGCCCGTTTCCCCGGGGGTTGTAGCTGGTCGTCCTGCTGGAGGCGATACCCCTGCTGAGCAGGAACTGACGCAGCTCATCGCTCATGAATGCGGATCCCCTGTCACTGTGGATGTAGTCGGGGAAACCGAACAGAGCGAATATGGAATCGAGGGCTTTGATGACGGTGGCAGACGTCATATCTGGGCATGGGGTGGCGAATGGGAACCTAGAGAATTCATCGACCACACTAAGGATATACATGTTGCGGTCGGTGGAAGGGAGGGGCCCTTTGAAATCCACACTGAGGCGTTCAAAGGGGCGGCACACTTTCACCAGGTGCGTGCGGTCTGGCCGGTAGAAGTGCGGCTTGCACTCAGCACAGACCTGGCAGTCTCTGGTGACTGTCCGTACTTCCTCGACGGAGTAGGGTAGATTGCGGGCTTTGACAAGGTGGTACAACCGAGTGACCCCCGGGTGGCAACGGCTATCATGCAGGGCACGGAGCTGGTTCACTTGTGCGCTGGCACATGTACCTCGGGAGAGGGCGTCTGGGGGCTCGTTGAGCTTGCCTAATTATAGGTGGAGAGCTCGATTCTCCACCGCAAGATTTTATCGTTTTTGATCTTGCCACACTGCGTGTTGTTAAACATGAAGGTGACCGACCGTTGGTCAGTGAGGAGAGTGAACCTGCTGCCGGCCAGGTAATGCCTCCAGTGCCGCACTGCCTCAACGATTGCCTGGGCCTCCTTTTCAACAGACAAATGTTGAATTTCGGAAGCATGGAGGGTGCGGGAAAAGAATACCACTGGTCTGCCTGCCTGGTTTAGAGTGGCGGCAAGGGCGACATCTGATGCGTCGCTCTCTACTTGGAAGGTCAGTGTCTCGTCTACTGCGTGCATCCCGGCGGAAGGTCAGTGTCTCGTCTACTCCGTGCATCCCGGCCTTGGCTATGTCTGAACGAATACGGGCGAAGGCCTGTTGTGCCTTGGCAGTGAGGGGAAATTGCGTGGACTGGATCAGTGGGCGGGCCTTGTCCGCGTATTGTGGGACCCACTGGCGTAGTAAGAAAAGAACCCCAGGCATCGTTTGAGAGCCTTGGGGCAATGGAGGAGGGGAAGCTCCATGAGGGGGCGCATGCGGTCGGGATCGGGCCCCAGGAGTCCTTTTGGGACTATGTAGCCGAGGATGGCTAAGTGGTCTGTGCTGAATACGCACTTCTCCTTGTTATAAGTGAGGTTGAGGAGAGATGCGGTGTGGAGAAATTTGGCAAGGTTGGCGTCATGGTCCTGCTGGTCATGGCCGCAGATGGTGACATTGTCTAAGTACGGAAACGTGGCCCACAGTCCGTACCGGTCAACCATTCGGTCCATTTCTCTTTGAACTACCGAGACCCCGTTAGTGACGCCGAAGGGAACCCTAAGAAATTGATAGAGGCGACCGTCCTCCTCGAAGGCAGTGTAGGGACGGTCCGATTTACGGATGGGCAGCTGGTGGTAGGCGGATTTCGGGTCAGTCGTTGAGAAGACCCGGTACTGTGCAATCTGATTGACCATATCAGAAAAGCGAGGGAGGGGGTACGCGTTGAGCTGCGTGTACCGATTGATGGCCTGGCTGTAGTCCACGACCATCCTGTGTTTCTCCCCAGTTTTAACCACCACCACTTGGGCACTCCAGGGGCTGTTCCTGGCCTCGATAATACCCTCCCGAAGCAGCCGCTGGACTTCGGACCTGATGAAGGTCTTGTCCTGGATGCTGTACCGTCTGTTCCTGGAGGCGACAGGCTTGCAATCTGCAGTCAGATTGGCAAAGAGGGAGGGAGGGTCAACCTTGAGGGTCGTGAGGCCGCAAACGGTGAGTGGGGGTAGGCGTCTGCCGAATTTGAGGGTGAGGCTCTGGAGGTTACATTGGAAATCCAGGCCCAGTAAAAGTGCCGCACAGAGGTTGGGGAGAACATACAGGTGGAAACCGCTGAATTCAACGCCCTGTACGGTGAGATTGACCAGACAGAAGCCCCGGATCGGGACAGAGTGGGATCCGGAGGCCAGGGAGATCCGCTGGTTGGCGGGATGGACCGCGAGGGAGCGGCGCCTTACCGTGTCCGGATGGATGAAGCTATTGGTGCTCCTGGAGTCAAGTAGGCAGTAGGTCGCGTGGCTGTTGATGAGCACCATCGTTGAAGCGGTAGCCAGGTTGTGAGGATGGGATTGGTCGAGCGTCATGAAGGCAAGTAGCGGGCGATCGTCCGAAGAGTCCGACGAGGAGCGGCAGCGACCCGGGTCCCGTGGTCCAGTCCCGAGGGGAGGACAAAATGGCGGCGTCCAAAGTACATGTGGGGGATAAGATGGCGGTGCCCAAGCAGTGCACGTTGTGGGGGGCGGGGCAAGATGGCGGCGCCCACTGGCCGCACATGGACCTGGGGGCGGAAGATGGCACCGCCCATGGTGCGCACATTGCGGGGGCGACGCAAGATGGCGATGCCCACTGGTCACACGTGGCCCAGGGAGCAGAGGACGGCGGCGCCCATTGCGCGATCGGCTGAGGAAAGGGGGAAGAGGTCGGGCATGATAGCGGCAACTGTGCGGGCCTGACACACCGCTGTAAAGTGGCCTTTCTTGCCACAGGATTTACAGGTCGCGGCGCGGGCCGGGCAGCGCTGGCGGGGGTGCTTCTGTTGGCCGCAGAAGTAGCAGCGGGGACCCCCAGAGTGCGTGGTGTGGCAAGTAGCGCAGGTATATTGCGCGGAAGCGGCCCCAGTCCACGAGGGGTAGGATGGGTGGGCCACACGGCGGGCGAAGTAGGACTGTAAGTTACGCGAAGCGACCGTCATGGAGAGCGCTAAAGTCTTTGTCGCCGCTAGATCGAGCGTGGCCCCCTCCAGCAGTCGTTGCCGGATGGGGTCTGATGCAATCCCCGTCACACATGCGTCTCTCATGAGGAGATTGGAATGTTCCGTGGCCATGACGGCCTCGCACTCGCAGTCCCGTACTAGAGGGATAAGGGCCCGCCAGAAGTCCTCAATCGACTCACCCGGTAGCTGGACGCGAGTGGCGAGCACATGCCTCGCAAACAGAGTGTTCGTCGACTGGACGTAATTTTCTTTGACAAGTTCCATGGCACGTGCATAGTTCGGCGCGTCTTGTATCAGCGGGAACACGCTGGAGCTCAACTTTGAGTAGAGGAGTTGAATTTTCTGAGCTTCCGACGGTGCGGGATCCGCTGAGGTGATGTAGGCCTCGAAGCAAGCCAGCCAGTGATTAAAGTCTTTTCTGGCGTTTGCCGATTGCGGATCCAGCTGCAAGCGATCGGGTTTTATTCTGATGTCCATGATGCGGAAAATCTCACGGTAATAAATTGATGCGCTATCAATTGCACATAAACACTCGAATCGGTACAAGAGAGGCTTTATTACCGTGAGATGTTTATCCTTCGACTGCAGCTGGTAGAATGGCAGCTCAGTAGAACTCGTGCATATTTATACTGCTCCCTGTGGGCGGAGCTAGCCGGCAGGGGCTACCGACAAACCTGTAATACAGGTACTGCTGTACATCCCCTAATACAGAGGCGCACATATTTACACAGCGGTGGAGCCTGTAGGACAGGGGTATGGTAGTACAGTGGTTAGCACTGTGCTTCACAGCGCCAGGCACCCGGGTTTGATTCACAGCTTGGGTCACTGTCTGTGCGGTGTCTGCACTTTCTCCCAGTGTCTGCGTGGGTTTCCTCCGGGTGCTCCGGTTACCCCACTCCAGTCCCGAAAGACGTGCTGTTAGGTGAATTGGGCAGTGTTAATATAAACCTACTTGTGACACTTCTGAGTATTATTAGTTTTGCAATGAAGGTGGAATGAGGATCTTGCAGAATATTTTAAAATAAATTATTGTGGCAGTGTAAACATAGACGTACTAGAGAAGGATATGGAACAACTATTAGCTGCAGAAAAGTTATTGTTCTGGAAAAACAAACTCCTAGGTAGACCACCAAGCCTGCAGAACAGGCTGTTCAAAGGAGGGAGTAGCAGAGATTCGGGCCTTATTGTTTCAATCTCGAGTCAGTGTACAAGTTGTGCTACGTGACTGAACATAGTTAATACAAAGGATAAACTGGTGGTGATAGATAATTATATAGTCTAATGTCTGTTGTTGGAAATAGAACATTACAGCGCAGTACGGGCCCTTCGACCCTCGATGTTGCTCTGGCACCTGGGTTAGTATTGGTTCCTTCTCATGCACCCTGACTTCATCTGCAATTTTTAAAGAAATAAAGCAATAGTGAAAGCCTTAACTGCAAATAGGAATTGGTTTTCTAGCATTTTTTCATCTAATTTAGAAAACAGAATTATATCATCTTGGAGGCTAAAGAGAGTGAGTTCCATTTGGGAATGTTCAAATGCATCCTGGGAATAAGGCACACTCTGCATGCTCAGATCATAGGATCTGCTAATTGGAGTCATTGCTCTGCAAAATTACTAAGACCAAATCCAGATTTTTGGGAAAGCCTGAGGCTTTCAAGTACCGTTAATGAAGGTACTTAAAGTCACAAAAACAGTATTTATAATTGAGTTTAATCATGCAATTGTAAAGTGTTTTTATTGCCCTTGTATGGGAGTTAGAAATTTGAAATGACAGATCAATTGCTCAGAAACCTGAAATAATTCATTATTTCCTGAAGCTTGCAATACAACTCATGTTAATAGAAGCATAGAAAATAGGAGCAATAATAGGTCATTCAGATATTCAATATGATCATGGCTGATCCTCTATTTCAACACCATACTCTGTTCTCTCTCCATATCCCCTGACACCTTTAGTGTCTGGAAATCTATTTTGTTCTTAAATCTAGTGACTTGGTTTCCTGTGGTAGAGAATTCTGCAGGTTCATCACCTCCTGAGTGAAGAGGTTTCTCCTCATCTCGGCCCTAAATGGCCTACCCCATATCCTCAGATTGTGACCCCATATTCTTGACCCTCCCCCCTCCCAGCCAGAGTAAACTTCATCCCTGCATCCAGTCTGTTCAGCCCTGTCAGAATTTTATGTTTCATTCTTCTAAACTTCAGTGAATACAAGCCTAGCTGATCCAATATCTCCTTGTATGACAATTCCGCCATACCAGGATAAATCTGGTGAGCCTGCGCTGCACTCCCTCCATAGCAAGTATATTCTTTCTTCGATATAGAGACCACAATTGCACACAATATTTCAGACCAAGGTCCTTTACAGCTATTGTAAGACGTCCTTGTTCCTTTACTCAAATCCTCTTGCAATGAAAGCCAACATAATATTTATCTTCCTAACTGCTTGCTGAACCTGCATGATTGCTTTCAGTGACTGGTGTGCAAGGACACCCACAAGTACATCAGCATTTCACTATGTCACCATTTAAATAATAGTCTGCCACTGTTTTTCCTATCAAGTGGATAACATCCCACTTATCCATTACACTGCATATGCCATGTGTTTGCACACTTATCATCTTGAAGCCTCTTCACAGCCTCCTCACCATTAACATTCCTGTAGAGTTTTGTGTCATCAGCAAACTGGGGCTCAAGCATTGATCCCTGCGGTGCTCTATTTGTCACCTGCAACTCTGAAAAAGACCCATTTATTCCTACTCTGTTTCTTGTCTGGTAACCAATCCACAATACGAGCCAATATATTACCCCCATAGAACATAGAATTTACAGTGCAGAAGGAGGCTATCCGGCCCATCGAGTCTGCACCGGCTCTTGGAAAGAGCATCCTAGTTAAGCCCATGCCTCCACCCTATCCCCGTAACCCAGTAACCCCACCTAATCTTTTGGACACAAAGGGCAATTTATCATGTCCACCCCACCTAACCTGCACATCTTTGGACTGTGGGAGGAAACCGGAACAGACACTGGGAGAACGTGCAGACTCCGTACAGACAGTGACCCAAGCTGGGAATCGAACCTGGGACCCTGGAGCTGTGAAGCCACTGTGCTGTCCCAATCCCATGTGCTTAAATTTTGCACACTTTGTGGGACTTTGTCAAAAAGCTTTCTGAAAATCCAAATACGTCGCACCCATCGGTGGTTCTTTGCCTATTCTACTAGCTGCATCTCCAAAAATCTCCAGTTTTGTCAAACATTATTTCCCTTTTAAAAATCCATTCTGATTTATTCAAATCCTGTTGATATTTTCTAAGTTGTCCTGTTATTATATCATTTATAAAATACTCTAGTGTTTCCCCACTACTACTGTTAGGCTCTCTACAGACGTTTGAAAGATGACAACCAACACATCCACTATTTTCACGTTCACCTCCTTGTTAGTGTCCAGGATGTAGATTAGCAGGCCCTGGAGATTTATCGGCTTTCAACCCTATTAATTTCTTCATTTTCTTCAATATCGCTGCTGAATGAACCCTTGTAAACTAGCCATTCTATCTTGAGTAAATGTTTTTTCTGCTCTAGGTGTAATTGTGTAAAAGCGTTAAACCTGATAACTTGTTTTATTTGCATTCCTTTTGTTTGACTACTGTTGTTTGTCTAAATTGGCTTCAAAATTAAGTGTCTGTGATGTATGTTTTAGTTGATATTTAATAGCATGGCTTTATTGTGACCACCTAGAATTATTTTCAAAATTGCAGCACGGTTCGATTCCCGTACCAGCCTCCCCGGACAGGCGCCGGAATGTAGCGACTAGGGGCTTTTCACAGTAACTTCATTGAAGCCTACTCGTGACAATAAGCGATTTTCATTTCATTTCTATTTACGTTGTCCTCGGAGCAAAGGTTGTTGCAGTTAAAAAGCTGTGATAAAAGTACCCCACTGGGTTGAATTGTTCTAACTGAACACTTTTAACTTTGGCAATTACAGGCACGAATCAGACAATTACCTTTAAATCTAAGCTTAAGAGTTGAGCTTTGCAGAAGGAAAATCAAATAAAACTAGATAAAAGATGGTTATCACCATGATTTCAGATACAGAATAAGGATTTAAGTGCTTAAATATTTTCAGGATCCATTGTGTTGAATTTGTAACAAAATAGTGAATACGTAGTTGCATTAACTAGAAAATGGCAAAATAGAGGAGATAGCACTTTCATTTGTTAGTATAGATTCTCATTGAAAACAGTATGTTGAGGGTATTTGTACTCGCTGCCACATAAAGCAGGTAAGATTGGATTGGATTTGTTTATTGTCACGTGTATCGAGGTACAGTGAAAAGTATTTTTCTGCAAGCAGCTCAAAAGATCATTAAGTACATGGGATTAAAAGAAAATGCATATAGGGCAACACAAGATACACAATGTAGCTACATAAGCACTGGCATCAGATGAAGCATACAGGGTGTAGTGTTAATGAGGTCAGTCCATAAGTGGGTCATTTAGGAGTCTGGTGATAGTGGGGAAGTAGCTGTTTTTGAGTCTGTTCGTGCGTGTTCTCAGACTTCTGTATCTCCTGCCCAATGGAAGAAGTTGGAAGAGTGAGTAAGCCGGATGGGAGGGATCTTTGATTATGCTACCCGCTTTCCCTAGGCAGCGGGAGGTGTAGATGGAGTCAATGGATGGGAGGCAGGTTCGTGTGATGGACTGGACGGTGTTCACAACTCTCTGAAGTTTCTTGCGGTCCTGGGCCGAGCAGTTGCCATACCAGACTGTGATGCAGCCCGATAGGATGCTTTCTATGGTGCATCTGTAAAAGTTGGTAAGGGTTAATGTGGAAATGCCGAATTTCCTTAGTTTCCTGAGGAAGTATAGGTGCTGTTGTGCTTTTTTGATGGTAGCGTCGACGTGGGTGGACCAGGACAGACTTTTGGAGATGTGCACCCCTAGGAATATGAAACTGCTAACCATTTCCACCTCGGCCCCGTTGATGTTGACAGGGGTGTGTACAGTACTTTGCTTCCTGAAGTCAATGACCAGCTCTTTAGTTTTGCTGGCATTGAGGGAGAGATTGTTGTCGCTACACCACTCCACTAGGTTCTCTATCTCCCTCCTGTATTCTGACTCGTCGTTATTCGAGATCCGGCCCACTATGGTCGTATCATCAGCAAACGTGTAGATGGAGTTGAAACCAAGTTTTGCCACGCAGTCGCGTGTGTACAGATGGTAGAGTAGGGGGCTAAGTACGCAGCCTTGCGGGGCCCCGGTATCGAGGACTATTGTGGAGGAGGTGTTGTTGTTCATTCTTACTGATTGTGGTCTGTGGGTCAGAAAATCGAGGATCCAGTTGCAGAGTGGAGAGCCAAGTCCTAGTTTTGGAGCTTTGATATGAGCTTGGCTGGGATTATGGTGTTGAAGGCAGAGCTGCAGTCAATAAATATGAGTCTGATGTAGGAGTCCTTGTTTTCAAGATGCTCTGGGGATGAGTGTAGGACCAGGGAAATGGCGTCTGATGTGGACCGGTTGCAACGGTATGCGAATTGCAGTGGATCAAGGCGTTCTGGGAGTATGGAGGTGATGCGCTTCATGATCAACCTCTTGAAGCACTTCATTACGACTGAACTCAGGGCCTCCAGACGGTAGTCATTGAGGCACGTTGCCTGGTTCTTCTTTGGTACCGGTATGATGGTGGTCTTCTTGAAGCAGGTGGGGACCTCGGAGTGGAGTAGGGACAGGTTAAAGATGTCTGTGAATACCTCTGCCAGCTGGTCCGCGCAGGCTCTGAGTGCACGACCAGGGATCCCGTCTGGGCCCGTCGCCTTCCGAGGTCGCTGCCCGACCGCCGCGGCCCACGCTGCCCGACCGCCGCGGCCCACGCTGCCCGACCGCCGCGGCCCACGCTGCCCGACCGCCGTGGCCCACGCTGCCCGACCGCCGCGGCCCACGCTGCCCGACCGCCGCGGCCCACGCTGCCCGACCGCCGCGGCCCACGCTGCCCGACCGCCGCGGCCCACGCTGCCCGACCGCCGTGGCCCACGCTGCCCGACCGCCGCGGCCCACGCTGCCCGACCGCCGCGGCCCACGCTGCCCGACCGCCGCGGCCCACGCTGCCCGACCGCCGTGGCCCACGCTGCCCGACCGCCGCGGCCCACGCTGCCCGACCGCCGCGGCCCACGCTGCCCGACCGCCGCGGCCCACGCTGCCCGACCGCCGCGGCCCACGCTGCCCGACCGCCGCGGCCCACGCTGCCCGACCGCCGCTGCCCGACCGCCGCGGCCCACGCTGCCCGACCGCCGCGGCCCACGCTGCCCGACCGCCGCGGCCCACGCTGCCCGACCGCCGCTGCCCGACCGCCGCGGCCCACGCTGCCCGACCGCCGCGGCCCACGCTGCCCGACCGCCGCGGCCCACGCTGCCCGACCGCCGCGGCCCACGCTGCCCGACCGCCGCGGCCCACGCTGCCCGACCGCCGCGGCCCACGCTGCCCGACCGCCGCGGCCCACGCTGCCCGACCGCCGCGGCCCACGCTGCCCGACCGCCGCGGCCCACGCTGCCCGACCGCCGCGGCCCACGCTGCCCGACCGCCGCGGCCCACTCTGCCCGACCGCCGCGGCCCACACTGCCCGACCGCCGCTGCCCGACCGCCGCGGCCCACGCTTGCCCGACCGCCGCGGCCCGCGCTGCCCGACCGCCGCGGCCCGCGCTGCCCGACCGCCGCGGCCCGCGCTGCCCGACCGCCGCGGCCCGCGCTGCCCGACCGCCGCTGCCCGACCGCCGCGGCCCGCGCTGCCCGACCGCCGCGGCCCGCGCTGCCCGACCGCCGCGGCCCGCGCTGCCCGACCGCCGCGGCCCGCGCTGCCCGACCGCCGCTGCCCGACCGCCGCGGCCCGCGCTGCCCGACCGCCGCGGCCCGCGCTGCCCGACCGCCGCGGCCCGCGCTGCCCGACCGCCGCGGCCCACGCTGCCCGACCGCCGCGGCCCACGCTGCCCGACCGCCGCGGCCCACGCTGCCCGACCGCCGCGGCCCACACTGCCCGACCGCCGCGGCCCACGCTCTTACCTTGTTTGCTGCTGACAAAAATGGAGGAACTACTGATTTTGTGTCCCTTTGGCCCTCGTACACGCTCCTCCAGTCGAACCCCCCCCCCCCCCCCCCAACGTGTAAAACAAAAAGCTGCGACCGTTTATATAAAAAAAGGGACCTCACTGCACATGCGTGCCTGATCAACAGTGCGCATGCATGCCGATGATCTGGCACGCATGCACAATGCAGCCGCTTTTCTTTACATGTTTGCAGCCATTTTCAAGGCCGCTTGCAGCCGGTGTTATTAACAGGCGGCTGTTGCGCTCAGATTTGCGCGATCAGGAGTGTCGCGACGGACTGCTCCGCCTCCCTCCCGACAGCCGCCCGCGACCCCGCCCCCGAGTTTGACAATGCCTGAAATATGCTATTGCACTCAAAAGGGTGTTAAGTATTTATTTGGTTAGAATTAAGAAACGATGGAAGAACTGTTAGGAACATACTAAAGGCCACCAAATAATGAAATTAGAGGAGAAAACTGCAGAAAGACAAAAGGGCTACAAGGTAGGGATAATGTGGGACTTCTCTCATGTCAAGACACCAGGAGGAACCCCCCTGTCCTTCATTGAAATCATCTTTTATGTCCATCTGAGGGCAGAGAGGACTTTGAATTAAAGCTTAATCCTAAAAATAGAACCTCTGACAATGCAGCAATTCCTCAGTACTGCACTTGATTGCCAGCCTAGATGTTTGTCATGTAGAGGGACTTGAACCTGTAACCGTTTAATTCGGAGCTGAAAGTCAATGTAGTGGTCCAGAAAACCATCCCTGATAGAACATACAGTGCAGGAGGCCACACTTAAGCCCAACAAAGTGTTGCCATTGGTACCACAGCTGACCCAATAAAAATGTAAATTGCAGAGTATGCTGCAGTAAAGGAAGAGGTAGTAGCGTAAATGGGTAGGGTAATAATAAAGAGGAGGTACTTCAAAGGTTGGTAGAACTTGTAGTAGAAAGGTCACCTACTCTGGATGGGAAAATTAATCTACTCTGGATGTGATGCATGTTAAATCATTGGGAGAAGTTAGGGTGGAATTTACCTTAGATTTGGGAGTGGTGCCTGGGAAACGGTTAATTGCAGATGTCACACCCATGTTCAAAAAGAGGCAAAGGATATGACCAGCAATTATTGACTAGGCTAACGTTGCAAGGGAAGATTAGAGGCAAAGCTGTTTCGCACTTGGAAAAATTACAATAAAGTGTAATTAGAGGGGGGTCATTTTTAACAGCCGTAATTTCTCCTCTCGCCAGCTGTCCATAAACAGAAATTTGATTTGTTTCCTTGTAGTGGCATATTTCCTAACCCCTCGAGTCTTTGTGTGGTCTAATTTTCTATTGATGACCCCCACACAAACATGAGATGAGGTGAATTCTGATGCAGTTAAAACGCCGAAGGGTTTGCAACATCACCTCCATACTCAAATAAAGAGAGGAATAGTTAAAATAAAGATTTGCAGTCCAGAGACCACAAGTAAATTAAGTCAAGTTATTTTGAAGTAATGCAGATAGTTAATGAGGGTAGTACTGTTTGTGGTTGGTAACTGTTAAAAGTCTGAACTAAGACATAACGTTTGAATATTTAATTCAATGCCACATCAGGTACTGGAAGAGAAATGGAGGGGAGGAGAAGTTGGGATTAAGCATGGAGCCATAAAAGACAATGAAAAGTAAAAATTTACATGCTACCGAATTAGGAGCAAGAGTAGGCCATTTGGCTCCTAGAATCTGCTTGCCATTCCTTAAGATCATAGCTGATTGTGACCTCATCTCACTGCACATTTCGCCTCCCTGATAACCTTTGACATCCTTGATAGTCAAGAATCTGTGTACCTCTACCTTAAAAATATTAACCGGCGCTGCCTCTATTGCTCTTTGGAAAGGAATTCCAAAGACTTAAATGGAAGACCTCTTATTTTTTAAACTATGCTCCGGAATCTCTCTCAAAGGCAAACCTGCTTTCAGCATCCACCCTGTCAAGTCCCCTCAGGATCTTGTATATATCAATATGATCACTCTTCATTCTTGACTCCACTGGATTCGGATCCAACCTGTCCAATCTTTCTTCATAAAATAATCCTTCCATCCCAGGGATCAATTGGGTGAGCCTTCTCTGAAATGTAGGTGCTGGTAGGCATTCTCTGTGAGATTTGCTCTCCAATTTGGGGTTTTGATTGGAACTGCAGAGCTGAGCAGAATTTTTTTGAAAATCTCTCCCAGAACGGTGGAATTCTCTTCCAAATCCCGGTAGCAGCACGGTAGCATTGTGGATAGCACAATCGCTTCACAGCTCCAGGGTCCCAGGTTCGATTCCGGCTTGGGTCACTGTCTGTGCGGAGTCTGCACATCCTCCCCATGTGTGTGTGGGTTTCCTCCGGGTGCTCCGGTTTCCTCCCACAGTCTAAAGATGTGCAGGTTAGGTGGATTGGCCATGATAAATTGCCCTTTGTGTCCAAAATTGCCCTTAGTGTTGGGTGGGGTTACTGGGTTATGGGGTTATGGGGATAGGGTGGAGTTGTTGACCTTGGGTAGGGTGCTCTTTCCAAGAGCCGGTGCAGACTCGATGGGCTGAATGGCCTCCTGCACTGTAAATTCTATGATTCTATGATAAACCTTAGCTGGAACTCCCTTCTGGTAAACAGAGCAATTAGTGAGCATTCAAAGCGTGACGATCGAGATGGGAGGGGGAACTTTCCGGATTTGTCTCCCATTAAAGTTACCAAGCCACTGGAAGGCCTTGCGAATCTACTGCTTTGATATTCTATTTAACTGAGTCGAGCTGTGGCTGAGTCTGCTGAAGCTGACCACATTATCTGAAGCTAAGCAGACCTGAAGTGCATCTCATGTGGGTAAGGCTCAGCTCAACACAAGTTGAACTGTGTCCCGAGAGGAGATCCCACAGCCTGAGAATCCGGCCTGATTGGCCCAACTTGAAGATCCAAACCAATTGATGGTTTTCAACATGGCGTTCTGAAGAGATAACCACCTACAAAAAGACCTCAACAGCAAAGATCCTCAAATATTTCCCACCCATTTTAATCTCCATTATTTTGTTCCTTCCCCTTCTCCCCTGTGTGTCTGTCTTGAGTTATAGGTAGAGGATGGAATGGTGTTTGGGGAATAGTTAGACCAGTAGACCATTGCTCCCTTATTTCTTTTATATTTACAATCATTTACTTGTTATAAATAAACAGATTTTAATGTTTTACTTACAAATCTGTTGCCTGCAACTCATTGAAGCAGTCAAGGGTCAACGATCTCAGGAAAATACACAGATTATTGGTTAATTCACTTATGTTGGGACTCTGGGGCCTGTGGGGTTTGAATTGACTGCATACTTGCCCAAGGTGTTGTAACAAGAGTAATATGTAAAGTCGAGCAGTCTTAGCTGGGGACAAGGAAGAATCTGAAACACGCTAGGTGAATTAGCTTTTTGAAGATATTCATCCAGAGTCTGAAAGGGGTTCTAACAGGAGACCAAATAATCTGTTCTGTGATGCAAGTATTACTCTATGCCGTGCTGATTTTTAAGATAGATTGAGAGCTATATAGTTCTCATTTAATGAGAAATAAAGTTATAGCGTAGAAGGGATAATTGCAAGCTGTTCTTTTCAGATGTGAAGTTTTAAAAGATGTATTCATAATAAAGTTTTGTTTTTAAAATAACCAAGCCCTAGTTCTTGTACATCATTCCTGGAATGAAACGTTCTTTCCGCCCAGTTTACAAATAAACTATAATATTGGGGTTTCGATCCAGTATCCTAGTTAATGCAGCTGCAGCTAATGAAAAGAGCTAATGTTTCGAGTCCAGATGACTCATTAGCTCTTTTCTCTCCCTACAGATGCTGCCAGACCTGCTGAGATTTTCCAGCATTTTCTCTTTGGTTTCAGATTCCAGCATCCGCAGTAATTTGCTTTTATCTAGTCATTGGTGGGCTTTTTTAACTAGTGTCAGCATGGGGGGACCAGGACAGGTTGTTGGTAATCTGGACACTTAAAAACTGAGGCTCTCAACCCTTTCTACTTCATTCCCATTGACGTAGACAGGGGTATGTTCTCCTCTACGCTTCCTGAAGTCGATGACAGTCTCCTTTGTTTTGTTGACATTGAGGGAGAGATTATTGTTGGCACACCAGTTCACCAGATTCTCCATCTCATTTCTGTACACTGTCTTGTCATTGTACTCAAAATGTTTGAATTCTTGCTTAATATTCAAAATGTGACCTGGAACTGGGGAGTAGCCAAAATGAGAAAAAATAAACTGAGTATCGATGCTCCAAATAGTCTCATCAATTGTGGGAAAACACTTGGTTGATGCTGACCAGTTGTTGCATTTATGTGTTTGGAATTCGAGTTAATTTCAAAACTATCTGGAGTACGTGTAAGGGAAGGGAACAGATTTAGCATTTGCATTTTGAGTACTTATATTGCTGTGGCTGTAATTGAAAAACAATGCAATACAATATTTACAAAATATATCTCATTTTCCACAGTTTCCAAAATATCTGGCTGAATTGTTCAAAAGTGGCGTATTTACAAATCTCCTCTTGTATTTCATACTGTATTGGAAAGTTTTTCTACGCATGTAGTTTAGTGTAGAAGCACTAAATTTCTACTCTGATTAAACTGAAGTGCAAACATGGGAAAGGATAGGAAAGTAGAATATTATTCGAATGGAGAGAGTCTACAGAAGGATCTAAGTGTCTTTGCAATCTCAATGTTAACATATAGGCACTTACAAAGGCAAATGGGATGTTGGCCATCAGTATAAAAGTAGGGAAATTTCTGTTCAACCTTTACAGGGTGTCAATGAGAATGCACCTAGAGTGCAGTGTCCAATTTTGCCTTCATTATTTAAGAAGCAATGTTCTTGCATTAGAAGGAAGTTCAGTGAAGGTTTCCTAAATTGATTTCCTGGGGTGGAAGAGGTTGTCTAATGTTTAAAGACTGTGCAGGTTGGACCCTTAAGCATTGGAGTTTAAAAGAATGAGATGTGATCTTATTGAAACATTAAGATTTTGTGGAGGTTTGCCAGGGTAGACGTTGAGAGAATATTTTCACTCATGGGGGCATGTGCAACTTGGGGTGGGGAAAGCTTCTGAATAAGGGGTCTCCCGTTTAACACTGAGATGAAGAATTTGTCCTGAGGGTCATTAATCTTTGGAATTCTCATTAGAGCGAGGTGGAGGCTGGTCAATATATTCAAATCTGACATGGACAGATTTTTGATCCACAAGGAAGTCGAAGATTGAGGTGAGGCAGGAAAGTGGAATGGAGGCCATGACCAGATGAGCCATGTTTTTATTGAATGGCAGAACAGGCTCGAGAGTTTGAATAGGTGGATACTCCTATTTCTATGTTCTTCTACGCAAAGCCTATTTGAGTTTGTCATGGTGTAACTTTTGCTCCATCTATTTTACCATTGCAGCTAATCATGTTAACTTTCAAGGAGAATCACCCCCAAAATAAATCCTATTATCAAATGTGCAGGTGGTTTGACATGGGAGTATGTTTGTAAAACACGTATGTAGTGTCCTATAGGTTTGGAATCATCTAGTGTGTGAAATTTTAATTTATTTTCACAGATGTTTTGTGTTTTTTCGCTTATTTACTGGTTTGGTGGTTAAGCAGGAATATAAGGGGTGCGATTCTCCAATGTCACGCCGGTTGGGATAATAGTGGGCTGCACCTGTTTTTCACGCGACGCCGGTCTGACGCGCTCCCGCAATTCTCCCAAACGGCGAAATCGGATCCGTCGTGTTCCGCGCGCCAAAATCCAGAGAATTGCCCGAGGCACCCAAAATGGCGATTCTCCGGAACCCCTGCTATTCTGAGCGAGCAGTGGGGGGGGGGGGGGGGGGAAGAGAGAGGGAGCGAGTAGTGGGGGGGGGGGGGAAGAGGGAGCGAATAGTGGGGGGGGAGGAGCGAGTAGTGGGGGAGAGAGGGAGGGAGTAGTGAGGGAGGGGGGAGAGAGGGAGCGAGTAGTGGGGGGGGAGGAGGGGAGAGGGCGCGAGTAGTGGGGGGGAGGAGGAGAGAGGGAGCGAGTAGTGAGGGGGAGGAGAGAGGGAGCGCGTAGTGGGAGGGAGGAGAGGGAGCGAGTAGTGGGGGGGGAGGGGGAGTGAGTGGGGGAGAGGGAGTGAAAGGGGGGGAGAGGGAGTGAGTAGTGGGAGGGAGAGGGAGTGAGTAGTGGGAGGGAGGGGAGAGGGAGTGAGTAGTTGGAGTGGGAGGGAGGGGGGGAGAGGGGGAGAGGGAGTGAGTAGTGGGTGGGAGAGGGAGTGAGTAGTGGGTGGGAGAGGGAGTGAGCAGTGGGAGGGAGAGGGAGTGAGCAGTGGGAGGGAGAGGGAGTGAGCAGTGGGAGGGAGAGGGAGTGAGCAGTGGGAGGGAGAGGGAGTGAGCAGTGGGAGGGAGAGGGAGTGAGCAGTGGGAGGGAGAGGGAGTGAGCAGTGGGAAGGAAGAGGGAGTGAGTAGGGAGGAAGAGGGAGTGAGTAGTGGGAGGGAGAGGGTGTGAGTAATGGGAGGGAGAGGGAGTACTGAGGGGAGAGGGTGTGAGTAGTTGGGGGAGAGGGAGTGAGTAGTGGGAGGGAGGGGGGAGAGGGAGTGAGTAGTGGGAGGGAGAGGGAGTGAGTAATGGGAGGGAGAGGGAGTACTGGCGGGAGAGGGGAGAGGGAGTGAGTAGTTGGGGGAGAGGGAGTGCGTAGTGGGAGGGAGGGGGGAGAGGGAGTGAGTAGTGGGAGGGAGAGGGAGTGAGTAGTGGGAGGGAGAGGGAGTGAGTAGTGGGAGGGAGAGGGAGTGAGTAGTGGGAGGGAGAGGGAGCGAGTAGTGGGAGGGAGAGGGAGCGAGTAGTGGGAGGGAGAGGGAGCGAGTAGTGGGAGGGAGAGGGAGCGAGTAGTGGGAGGGAGGGGGAGCGAGTAGTGGGAGGGAGGGGGAGCGAGTAGTGGGAGGGAGGGGGGAGCGAGTAGTGGGAGGGAGGGGGAGCGAGTAGTGGGAGGGAGGGGGAGCGAGTAGTGGGAGGGAGAGGGAGCGAGTAGTGGGAGGGAGAGGGAGCGAGTAGTGGGAGGGAGGGGGAGCGAGTAGTGGGAGGGAGGGGGAGCGAGTAGTGGGAGGGAGGGGGAGCGAGTAGTGGGAGGGAGGGGGAGCGAGTAGTGGGAGGGAGGGGAAGCGAGTAGTGGGAGGGAGGGGAGAGGGAGCGAGTAGTGGGAGGGAGGGGGAGAGGGAGCGAGTAGTGGGAGGGAGGGGGAGAGGGAGCGAGTAGTGGGTGGGAGGGGGAGAGGGAGCGAGTAGTGGGTGGGAGGGAGGGGGAGAGGGAGCGAGTAGTGGGGGGGAGGGGGAGGAGGGGAGAGGAGCGAGTAGTGGGTGGGAGGGAGGGGGAGAGGGAGCGAGTAGTGGGTGGGAGGGAGGGGGAGAGGGAGCGAGTAGTGGGTGGGAGGGAGGGGGAGAGGGAGCGAGTAGTGGGTGGGAGGGAGGGGGAGAGGGAGCGAGTAGTGGGTGGGAGGGAGGGGGAGAGGGAGCGAGTAGTGGGTGGGAGGGAGGGGGAGAGGGAGCGAGTAGTGGGTGGGAGGGAGGGGGAGAGGGAGCGAGTAGTGGGAGGGAGGGAGGGGGAGAGGGAGCGAGTAGTGGGTGGGAGGGAGGGGGAGAGGGAGCGAGTAGTGGGTGGGAGGGAGGGGGAGAGGGAGCGAGTAGTGGGTGGGAGGGGGAGAGGGAGCGAGTAGTGGGTGGGAGGGGGAGAGGGAGGAGTAGTGGGTGGGAGGGGAGAGGAGCGAGTAGTGGGTGGGAGGGAGGGGGAGAGGGAGCGAGTCTTCCACTCCCGGATGCAACATCTCAGCCGCCCTGCCATGGCAGGACGGTGACGAGGAAATGTCCACTGGTTGCCCTGTGGCTGATGGGCACAGCCCACTGACGCACCGGCGAGGAGGACGTTGTTAACTGACCGTTGGATGCAGAAAGTGACCAGGGGTTAGGCTGGCCGCGTGTCAGCAGCGCGACCAGGCCACCGGGACACATAGGTATCCCGTGGCAGGCGGCTGCCGAGGTGTCGAATAACCTCCGTCTAACATGTCGTACCCCCACCACCACCACCACCCTCCTGTAGGTGACCATGTATTCGAACCGAACGGCGATGTTCACCGCAGTGGTTGGGGCCGCTGCACTGCAGCTGGACACCCAGCAGCGTCCACAGCGACATCCCACAGTGGATGCAGGAGCAGCTGCAGCAGCAGAGGGAATGGCCGCAGAGTGGCCCGTACAGGCCGCAGGCACTCATGGCCGGTATGTCCCGGGGGATGCCGAGAGAAACATTGACCCCCAAACGCTGAGGAAGGCACAGGATGCGGGCACTGATGTCAAGCAGCATGGGGGGGGGGGGGGAGAGAAGAATCTAATGGTGGAGCCAGGGCGCCAGAGGTGACAATCAAGGCCTTGGGTGTACCGTGACCGGATCTCTTTCGAGGCACCGCCGGACATCACCTGCAAGAGGAGACTCCGGCTCAGCAGGGAGACGGTCGCACATATCTGCCACCTCGTGGCGCACCTCGCCCCACGTGGAACGGGAGGACATGCGATACCGGTTGCTGTCAAGGTGACGGTGGCACTTAACTTTTATGCTACCGGTTCCTTCCAGTCTCCGAATGGGGACCTATCCGGGATATCGCAGGCATCAGTCCACAGGTGCATCTGGGACGTGACCGAAGCTCTGTTCGCCATCGCGGACCGCTACATAACCTTTCCCGAGGACCGAGCAAATCACGAAGCACGAGCCCGTGGTTATGCCAAGGTTGCTGGGATACCAATGGTCCAGGGAGTGATTGATGGTGTTCACGTCCCATGCGCCCGCCTGCAGGCAACAGGGAAGTGTTCACTAACAGGAAGGGGACATACTCCATGAACATCCAGGTAGTATGCGACCGCCCCCCCCACATGAGGATCATGCACATGTGCGCAAGGTTCCCAGGGAGTGTGCATGATGCGTACATTCTTGCTCATTCGTTCATCCCTGCTATGTTTGAGGGGCTGGTTGCTGGGCGACAGGGGTTATCCTCTGAGGTCTTGGCTGATGACGCCCATACGGAGGCCTCAGACCAACGCGGAGACCCTTTTATAATGAGGCCCATGCAGCCACCAGGGGTGTGGTGGAGCGCTGCTTTGGTCTGCTGAAAATGAGATTAAGGTGCCTGGACCGCTCCGGAGGGGCCCTGCAGTACCAGCCCGACAGGGTCGCTCACATTGTTGTGGTATGCTGTGCGCTGCACAACATCGCAATGCAGAGGGGAGATGCCCTGGTGGAGGAGTCTGAGGGAGAAGCCACTCGCAGTGGTGCCAACACTGAGGAAGAGGTTGTGAAGGAGGTTGGTGGTGCGTCGGGCGCAGCACACACACACGACCTGGGTGCTGGTAATGTCCAGGAGGCTGCACGACGGCACCGGCGAGGACAGCGGACACACGACGAGTTGGTGGCTGCAAGATTCACGCATCGCGTGCGACTGCATCGCTGAACACTACCACTACCACCTGCATCGCCAGTCGTGCAGACGGTCAGCACACAACTCCCACCACCCTGCTCCGCGTACACTGCTCCACTTCGAGATCACCCGTACCACTGCGGCACAACGGTATGGCACGACATTGATGGCTGTGTCAGCGGGTGTGATCAGTGCCATGTTGAATGATGACAGCCCGATCTGCGATGAGTTGAGAGCTCAGAATCGTTAGACAAAGTCTGACTCATGGCAATAGCTGAACTATCCATCTCGGAGGTCACGGAGTTCGTCAGGGACACTCCATCATGTGCCCGGGTGGGGTAGTTGGTGTCGGAGTGCCGAGGTCTACAGTGTCCGACCGGGCGGGCGAGGGGGGGGGGGGGGCTGCACACCCGGCACCGAAGTTTCACCGCTCGTCAACCCCAGTGACACTCTGTCACCATCACAATCCCCGTGGCAACGGAAAAATCACAGTCTTACAAGTTAGGTGCAATAGTGAGTTTAATGGTGAATATTATGTACAGATGCCCTAGCCCCTACAACTAAACTGTACCCTTCACCCATGCCAACTTACTCTGTGTCCCTCTTCATTGCCTTACGGGCCCTACCACTACGTCTAAGTGAATCCCCAGATGGTACAGCAGGAGTGGAGGCGGACTGCTGAGAATCACGCCCCGCGACATGTCTCCCCGTCGGCACTCGTTTCCTGGGGCGACCCGGCCTTGATGGGCCAGGCTGCTCCGCGGGCGTTTCGGATGACGTGGTGTCACCCTGCTCTGCCCGCTGCCCACCCTATGCACCAGGGATGGGACGGGGGAGGCCGAGCGTTCAGGGACGTCCCGTGATGGAGTTAATGGGACGGGCCCCAGAACCACCACCTCCCTCGGGGAGCCCGGTGTCTCCCGGGCCTCACTGTGGGACGGAGGTGCGATTGGGGAGGCGACCCGTCGCCCCACCGACATCTGGCGCTGCCAGTCCTGGAGGCCTGCAACGGTATCGACCAGGGTCCGAACGTTCGCTGAGACGGAGTCCAGGGAGTGAGACATTCCTGCCAGGGACTGTATGACCTCAACCTGTGAGTGCGCGACGCCATCCAGCACGTGCGTCAGGCGGTCGATGCTCTCCGCGACTGACTGCTGGGACTGTGCCATGGCGTGCTGGGACTGGGCCATGGCCTGGTGAGACTCGGCCAGGGCCCGTAGCGCGCCGGCAATGTCATGTTGGCTCTGGCGCATTGCTGCCTGTGAGAGGGCAGCCCTCTCCTGGGCCATGGATGACGCGTGCACATGAAGCCCAACGCCTTGCCGAACCTGACCCATGGCCGATACCGTTTCACCCATTGCCTCGACCATGGATGCCACCCGTGCGGTGTCGGCCTGGGTGTCTGCCATGAGCGGCTGCCATGAGCGGCACCACTCCCTGCTCCTGAACGTGGTTTGACTCCTCTAACTGCGTCTGCAGCTGCTGGAAGATGGCCCTCATCCCCCTCATTGTGTCCCTGGGTTTCAAAATGCATCCGCTGTCCAGGTGGGTCGAGTAAATCCAGGAACCCGGGAAACATCCGGGCGGCAGCTAGGTGCTGGGCCTGGGCTGCCCTCCGACCGTCCAGCCCCTCGGCTGCTCCGACCTCCACCTGCTGTACCGGCTCAGCTGTGTGGTGTACACCAGACCGTGACCCAGGAGCCTCATCACTTAATTGCCCAACCGAGGTGAGTGTCTCTGGGATGGTGGATGGTGTGGGAGACAGCAGCGCCGCAAGCTCTAGGTCCTCGTCCGTCAGAAATTCAGGAGTGTCCTGGTCCCAGTCATGTCCCACGCGGACTATATACGGTTCAGCGTCAGGTGAGTCCGTTGACTGTGTCGCTGTCCTCTGTACGTCTGGATCCACTGACCCGTCCTGTCCTGTCTCACAGCCCGACCTTCGGGCAACGCACAGCCATGAAAGTCGTCACTGTCCGTCCTCTGTACGTCCCGCTCGAGAGTCCCGGATTTGGAGGATGGCTCTCCTGGCCGACATCCTGCCACCCTCTGGCGTGTGACCCTGGGTGCGGTGGTCGTCGCGGATAGTCGCCTCTGTGTGGCACCAGATAGCCCTGAACGTTCGTCAGCTGGCCCTGGGGAACAGAATGATACGGGGTTAGTTAGACATGCTCGGCCGGGCGTAGGATGGTCCAGTGGGCAGAGTGTGAGGGGAGAGGGGATGGGGGGCCCAGTGGGTAGAGTGTGAGGGAACAGAGGATGGGGGGGGTCCAGCGGGTAGAGTGTGAGGTGACAGGGGATGGGGGCTCCAGCGGGTACAGTGTGAGGGGACAGAGGATGGGGGGTCCAGTGGGTACAGTGTGAGGGGACAGAGGATGGGGGGTCCAGTGGGTAGAGTGTGAGGGGACAGAGGATGGGGGGGTCCAGTGGGTAGAGTGTGAGGGGACAGAGGATGGGGGGGTCCAGCGGGTAGAGTGAGGGGAGACAGAGGATGGGGGGTCCAGTGGGTAGTGTGTGAGGGGACAGATGATGGGTTTGAGGGAGGGGGGGGGGGGGTTTGTCATGCAGGGTTGTCTCACTCGGTTCTGCACCTCCAACCTCGCATTGCGCGACCTCCCGGGTGGCAGATCCCCCAGGAGGGTCCAGTGCCCTCTGCTCGAACACTGTCAGTGGGTGCATTACGGGTGAACCCCTTCCGGTTCTGTTGCGCTCTCGGCTGTTGTGAGCCGTCTTGTCCTGTTTTGGGGGGGGGGGGGGGGGGGGGGGTGCGCATAGATAGAGCATCACAATTAGGCAGGTATCATCAGGGCGTTCAGATATTGGCACAGGTTGGGGGGAACGTTGCAGCTACACCATGGCATTTCTCCAGGGGGTTGCAGCGCTCATGTGGGTCTGTGACAACGTTGTTCACCCCCCTCCACTCACTCTCACCCCCACCTTCCCCTCGTGCCCGCGGGGGGGGGGAGGGGGGGGGAGAGGAGGAGGATGGTTGTGACCCAGGGGCACCCTCGTGGCACTCACCCTGGCACTCACCCTGGCACTCACCCTGGCAGCCCAGGTGAGGTTGTGGAGCTTTTTTCGACACAGCTCCCCGGACCGAGAGGTCTGCTCCACAGCACTGACTGCCGTGCCCACCTCATGCCAGGCCTGTCGCAGGACGCTGGAAGGGTGGCGATGCCCTCATCTTGGGCAGAGGATGCCCCTGAGCTGCTCCACCTCATCGAGGAGGGTCACCAGATCCGTATCACGGAACCTCAGGGCGGCCCTCCGAGGCTCCGACATTTCCCTCCCTCCTTTCCGTGCGTTGATCGCGCCCTTTTACGACACGGAGTGGCGTCATTCGGGCGTCGCGTGCTGACGACGCGCATTCGACGTCATACCCCCCGTGTTCCTCGCGGCCCTGATGCTAGCCCATTCCCGGGGCCAAAATCGATCGCGATCGGGGCCGTTTCGCGCCGTCGGTAAACGACGGCTTCCTCGATGCGGCGCGACATCGGAGAATCGTGCCCCTGTTGTCTCTGATGCAGAGATTGAAAACAGTAGAGGCACAAGAATATGACCAACTCCCACATGAGAAAAGATATATATTTTCATGTCCTGAAGTGGTGGTGGACCATTTGCAAGGGGATACATTTTTGATTCGGGGAGTAGAGTGCATGTATCCGTGAAACAGCAAAATATTTATTTTGAGAGATGTTAAAGCGTATTATTGGCATGCAGCGGAAATAACTTAATCTTACCTGTACCCCACAGTACTAGATCTCTCTCTACTGTAACTTTGCAGTTCTATTTCGCATCACAATATCCTCGTTCTGCCTGGCTGCTGAACAGCTGAAATGTATTTGACATTGTTGTTTCCACTGCTCCAGTAATTCTTCCAATAAAAAAACATTTAATTTATTGTGTCAGTCCCAGCTTTATGAAGGAACAATCCATTTCCCTGGATTTTCTCCATTGCCCTGCAATTTTTAACTTCCAAGCAGTAATCTAATTCCCTTTTCTGATCATCATGACTAGCCTCATAATTTTCTTTTTCCTCATGATGCCCCTGGTTCTTAAATATTTTAAACTTATGGCCGCTGTTTACTGGAAACCTTTCCGTTACTGGACACATGATCTTCACATCTCTGTTCCAAGGAGAACAACCACAGTTTCTTTAGTCTCCATATTGGTAACATTTTAGTAAATCTCCTGGTTCCTCTCCTAGGCCTGTATCTACTTTCTTAAATGTGGTGTCCAGGACTAAACGCATTGTGCCAACTGAAGCTGAACCAGTGCTTTGGAAAGATTAAGCATAAGCCCCTTGCTTTTGTTCTCTGCTTTTAATAAATCCAAGGTGAGGAACTTTTATAAAAAATAAATCTTCTCAAATTGTCCAGTCAATCTTCCAAGAACTTTTGTAGGAGCATTTTTGGGTCTGTTTTTGCGTTTCCTTGAAAAGTTCAATCATTACCTCTGCCACTGAAGGTGGGCAAAGGTAATGCTTATTCCCCTGTGTATTAAAACAATAAATCTCAACGATTAACTGACAGATTTCTATGCAATTTGGCACACTGTTACTGCCCACGATGAACTGATTAGTTTGTGCTAAAGATACGCATACTGGTCCTGGAATGTTTTAAAGGATCTGTTAGCATTAGAAGATGAGATGAAATTACATTTTTGTTTTAGAATGTTGTTGATTGTTTTAGGATATTCTACTTGTCTCAGCTAATGTGGCAAAATTTGTCATTGCTGTCGAAATGTGAGCTGTTAATGAAAAGATTTATTCTTTCAGCTTTGTAATTACAGAGCATCAACAGGCAGCAAAAAGCCTTCAAGAGCTGCATAATTGTAATGTTAAGTTAATGCAGCATTGCAGACATCTGCGCTCTACTGCCTTCCTCATTACTTTCATTTATATTGACCGCTCATTCATACTACTGAAATTATTTGGGGTGCGTGGCACAATTTGAAATTTGCGAATGATACTAAACTTGGAAGTGTAGTAAATAATGAGCTCAGGAGTGTGGACCAAGTGGTGACGTGATGAGGCCGCTACCAAAAGTGTCATGTGTTATGAGTGTGAGAATTCTCCCTGGGAGAGTAGAATCATGAAGTAGCTGTTCAGCTATTGAATAGAATATGGTTTGTTCTAAGTCCTTGTTGTCCCTGTTGGGGAACTCAGCACTTCATGGTGTCAGGAGTTGTGCAAAGATGTGCAAGATAGGTGGATTGAACACGCTAAATTGCCCCTTAATTGGAAAAAAATTATTGGGTACTCTAAATTTATTTAAAATTGGGTCCCATGTCTGGAGTGGGGAGTTGTCCCCAGGAGCACAGGCAGAGTACAAGCATGAAGTAGTTTCTCAGCTAGTGAATAGAGTGTTGTTTGTTACAAGTCCTTGTTGTTTGTGTTTGGGAACCCAGCACTCCTACAAAAAGGGATAGACAGGCGGCAGATGCAATTCAACAGAGGAAAGTGTGAGGTGATGGCATTTTGCAGGGAAGAATGGGAAGCACCAATAGATGCTAAATGGTTACAATTTTAAGGAGGGGCACAGGAACAATGATACTAGGGTGTTTGGGAACAGTTCTTTAAAGGTGGCACAAAATGTTAAAAAGCATTTAATGAAGCATGTAGAATGCTGGGCTTTATAAATTGAGGCATAGAGCATAAAAGCCAGAAAATCTAGATTAAAATGTAGTTGGCTCCTCCTGGAATAGTGTGTCCAATTCTGGGCCCATTGATCAGGAAGGACATGAAGACTATGGAGATGGTAAGGTTTGTTGGTATAGTTCCCAGGATTCGAGATTACAGTAACATGGATAGGCTGGAGAAGCTGGGCAACTAGACAAGGCCAAGAGCATTGATGGAGGATGTTCAAAATAAACAGTTTATATAAAATAAATAAGGGGAACTATTTTCAGTGGCTGAGAGTCCAATAACCAGAATAGATATAATGTGATTTGCAAATGAACCAGAGGCAGCAAGGGCTCAGACTTTGGAATGCACTGTCTGATAGGATGGTGAATATAATAATAGCCTTCAACTGAGAATTGGATGACTTCCAGTGGGGTTATGTAGGGGGAAGGTGTGCACTAGGTGGCTCTTGCTAGAGTACTTTTCTTTGAGCCTTTTTTTGGTTAGTTTTAAGGGTTTTTGCATGTTCAAAAACATACTTTGTTAATGGAATAAGGTACACACATAGCGGAATTGCCTGACAAATCCAGGGGGGAAAAGCCTGAAAGCAGAAGTTCATTAGAATCAACGGAATCAAAGGCTTTTCGGACTCGTCGGTGGAGAAAATGGTGTAGGGAGCCTCTATCTCCAGCCCTCCACTCACGGCCAAGTTGCTTACCAGCACCATAGCACAGAAATTGGTAAGCACTGGCAGTTTGTGTCGGGGGCCTCTGCAAATCGATGGAAGAGGCTTTAGCTCCCATTTGTATGGCTTTGAAGAGGGCTAATGAAATGGCATGTGACACGGTACAAGGCATGGAGGTGGCTCTTTTGAGGCACAGTGACCAGATTGCTCTTCTGGAAGCAGCGATGTCTCTGACTAATACGAATAAAGTGGTGACGGCCAAAATGAATGAATTGGAGAATCCTTACAGGAGGCAAAATATCCAAATCGTAGGTTTGCCAAATGGGGTGGAAGGGCCAACCTTTTGTGAAGATGTTTGGGAGGATAGTGGGGGAGCGTGGACCCAAATCCCTGATTGAGCTGGATTGTGCCCACTGGACACTCTGACAGAAGCCACCTCCCAATAAACCATTGCGAGCAGTGATCGTAAAGATTCACAGCTTCCAAGAAAAAGAGCGGGTCATAAGAGGGCAAATGATTACAAATGGCAAGGCCACGCCATCAGGTTTTGCCAGTGCTGGGATAGAAACGGGCAGCAGTTAACGAGGACAAAGCTGCCCTGTATGAAAGTGGATTCTTGTTTGAGATGGTGTACCCAGCTGAGATTGACTTTTGAGGGGAAAGACTATTTTTTTGATATGCTGGAAGGGGCGGATTCCTTTGTATTTAATAAAACGCATGGGCTGGGTGCGGGTTGATTGAGGTTTTAAAGCTTTTTGATTAGGGATGGGCATGTTTAATATGTAGAATTGTTCGGGTTCCTTGTTCATGTTTGCATTTTTATGTTGTTTGGGTTAAATATTTTGCAAGTTGGACGTGGGTAGGGGGTTTAATTCATTGTGGGAGTTTTCTCTATTTGTTCTAACTGTTGTGAAAGTATGTAGATATCGGGCTACTATGTTTTAAGGGGTTTTTGTACTGCATGTCTTTTTTCTATCAGAATTTCTCTTCACTCTGGGCGGAGGCTGTCCTGTTAGCCGAAGAGTTAGCTAACTGGAGCGGTGTTGAGGGGTTGACTGCAGTTCATTATATTAGGTCTGTTTAGGGCAGCACGGTGGTGCAGTGGTTAGCACTAATATTTTTTAAAATAAATTTTAAAATGGTGCCGAGGTCCCAGGTTCGATCCTGGCTCTGGGTGACTGTCCGTGTGGAGTTTACACATTCTCCCCGTATTGCATGGGTTTCGTCCCCACAACCCAAAAATGTGCAGGGTAGGTGGATTGGTCACACTTAATTGCCCTTAATTAGAATAAATGAATTGGGTACTCTAAATTTATTTAAAAATAATATTAGTTCTGTTTTGGATAAGTTTAGTGTTTTTTGTTCTGTTTGGGATTAAGTTTATTACAAGTAAGTTTTAGTGGTTTATGTTCACTGCTGTTTTTTAAATGCATATTTGAGTGTAGCAGTGTCGATGAAGGGGTGGGAAAGAGTGGGGGGGGGGGTGATGGATCTATACTTTGTTAATATATTTATGTGTTGCCGCACTATATATTAATCTTACAGAACTCGAGACTGAGCTTCTTGGGTGAAATCAAGTATAGCTTTATTTATGTCAGTTTTAAAGTCTACTGATCAAGTCAAATTTTATGCGAATACAGAATCTAGTAAGTTGTTCGTCCAACGCAAATACAGATGGTGGAATTGAATTCTAAATACAATTCAGTTCGTGGCAATTTCTTCAGATCGAAATGCACAATACAAAAATGAAACAAAAGGAAATAGCTGTTTGCAAAGCAAAGTGAGAATAGGTTTCAAAGGTTAGGTTAAAGATGAATTCAGAGAGATGATTTTGGAGCGAGCAAAAAAGGTTCTATCCCAGTCACATAAGGAAATCATAATCTTTTGAGGTTCTGTCCCCTTTGTGACTTAGATTGGGTTAAAATAATTATAATTAATCTCATTGACCAAAATGTCTATCAAGTTTTAAGAGATAATGTGGCATGGGAGAATTTCTCTGTTTCCATAATATGGTGTGATTGAACCACCTGTTTCCCACCATGTTTTCTAGAACTGGGATGTTTGCCCAGTAATGATAATAATTAGTCTGTTCTGCAATGTGGATAGTCAGTTTGAATACTGACTTCCTTATCAGATCTTTCCCCATGCTCTCAGCATTCTCTGCTGTCGTGGCTAATATATGATTTTTAATAGTATAATGTCACTAAATAATTTTTTCCCGTAAACTTTTACTACCTATAAGAAAAGTTTGTTTCTATTGGGGGGGGGGGGGGGTAGTTTGCTGACGGTGACTGCAGATTTAAAAAAATTTAATCTTGTTAGTAGGTTTGGCAGCCATCTTGGGTGGCCCTGGTTGCTGTACTTGCATAGACTGTTGGATTATATCCCTCTTGGTGGAAATAGCTGACTCCAGGTCAGGGTGGAGGGAGGGTAGGGGGCCCCCAATTTGATTGGTCACCTGGAATGTCGGGGTTCAATGGCCCAAGGTATTTGCTCACCGTAAAAGTTTAAATGCTGATGCGATAGTGTTTCTGCAGGAGACTAGCTTGTAGGTCAGGCACCAGACTAGCTGGGGGGGGGGGGGTTAGGGTTAAGTTTCTCATTTGGCCTATGATTGTAGGGTCCAGGGTGTGGCAATTTTAGCAATAAAAGGGTTCAGTTTTCTGTTGCTAAGATCTTGGCTGACCCCAACGGTAGACATGTTATTGTATGTGGGTTTTTGCCGGGCGCCTTGGTTAATGTCTGTGCTCCAAACTGGAACAATATGGTTTTGTTAACAAGCTGTTAGCTTTCATCTGTGATTTGGATTTGTGTCAGCTCATTTGGAGCAGAGGGGGAAGACTTAAACTGTGTTCTGGACCCCAGGGGTGGCGGGTGGCGAAAGCATTGTTGATTTTCATGGAGCAGGTGGGGAGGGGCAATTCCCTGGTGTATTTAGCGTTCGGGTGGTTAAAGATTCCCCCGCCCCCTCACAGTGGTCACCTGGTATACTTGCGGATCAAGGGTTCCAGGGTGGATAGGTCTCTCCTCCTTTTGGTGGAGGGTGTTGGCTACTTGGTGATTGTGAATTCTGACCATGCCCCACATTCTGTTGATTTGGCAGTAGAATCTGGTTCTCTTTTATCGCGATCTCCGTGGATCGGAGCCCCTGGCGGAGAGTTGGTCATGGATGGGTTTTCCATCCCAGTGGTGGAGAGGGAGAGTTGGAATCCCCATTGGGCCAGAGGAAATTAGAAAATGCGTTGGGTTGAAGGAGACTGGTAAACAAACCCCCTGCGCGTGACAGTTTTCCCATCCCAGTTTTATGAGAAGTTTGCGGAACAATTGGTCCCTCTAATTTTAGATATGCTTATTGACTCCTTATCCCAGTGTTCGTTGCCCGTTACACTTGCGCAGGCCTCTATTGCCCTAATCCTTGTACAGGGCTCTATTTCCCTGATCGGTAGGGCGTTCCTTCGGCAATCAAAAGGTTTGCCGTTACCTATTTTATTTTTGGGTAGCCAATATTGAGAAAGTACTGGGGTGGTTTAGTGATCCGGGTTCCATATGGGGGACAATGGAGGTGAGTTCCTGTGAGGGTTCTGGCCTGGGTGCATTAGCAACCACATTGCTACCGTTTTCTCTGGTAAGATTTTCCTCTAATCCGGTAGTGGTGTCCACCCTGAGAATCTGGAAGCCGTTCAGACAGCACTTTAAACTTGGGGCTAACAAGGACATGGAACAATCTGCAATAATCACCTCTTTTTGCCAGAGTGTTTGGGCTCAACGTTCAGGTCATGGGAGGGGTAGGTTTTGGAGCACTTTGGGGACTTTTTTATGCAGGGAAGGTTTGCCAGCTTTAAGGAGCTGTTGGAGAAATTGCACCTCCCTGGTTCCAATCTGTTCAGGTACTTTCAGATTTGCAATTTTTCATTCGAGGCTTCTCCCTCTTTCCTCTTGGTGCCACCACCCTCCGTGTTGAAGAGGATTTTGCCTTTCGCTGAGTTTGGTGGGGGGGGGGGGGGGGGGGGTGGGATTATATTGAGCATAAGTGGCCAGATCCATGGCATCGACTCAGTTGGGTGAGGTATGGAAGAAATGGGAGGAATTGGGTTCTATTCTGGATGATGAGGTATGGAGAGACGCCCTTCCCAGGATCAACTTCACGTCCTCTTGTGCTCTGCTTCATCTGATGCAGTTCAAGGTGGTGCACAGGGCTCATCTGACCAAGGTGAGGAAGGGCAGTTTTTTCTGAGGTGGAGGATAGGTGTGAATGCTGTTTAGGGCCTCACGGTAGCATGGTGGTTAGCATCAATGCTTCACAGCTCCAGGGTCCCAGGTTCGATTCCCAGCTGGGTCACTGTCTGTGCGGAGTCTGCACGTCCTCCCTGTGTGTGCGTGGGTTTCCTCCGGGTGCTCCGGTTTCCTCCCACAGTCTAAAGATGTGCGGGTTAGGTGGATTGGCCATGCTAAATTGCCCGTAGTGTAAGGTTAATGGGGGGATTGTTGGGATACGGGTTACGTGGGTTTAAGTAGGGTGATCATTGCTCGGCACAACATCGAGGGCCGAAGGGCCTGTTCTGTGCTGTACTGTTCTATGTTCTATGTTCTCGGGGCCGGCTAATCACATTTATCCTCTGGTCTTGCCCCAAGTTTTTAAAAGAAATGTTTTTATTCTCCTTTTTCACATTTTCTCCCGAATTTACACCCACTGACAAACAATAATCAGCAACAAATATGTCAATCCCCATAACAATAAAACAATCCCATCCTTCCACTAACCCCCAAACATCAGCCCGAATGTTTACATTAAGAAATGACAAAAAGGAATCAAGGATTACCCATAGTCACCCTTAATACACACAGCTCCCCAACCCTCCCACCCATCCCCCCCAACTAATGTTCGATGTTATCCAGTTCTTGAAAGTGCATAATGAATAACGCCCATGACTTGTAGAACCCCTCCGTCCTTCCCCTCAGTTCAAACTTAACCTTCTCAAGGGTCAAGTATTTCAACAGGTCCCCCGCCATGCCAGGGCACAAGGTGGAGAGGTTGCTTTCCATCCCAGCAGGATCCGCCTTCGGGCGATCAACGAGGCGAAGGCTACGATATCTGCCTCCGCACTCGTTTCCAACACTGGCTGATCCGAAACCCCGAATATGGCCTCCTGGCGACCCAGGTCCAGATCCATATGCACCACCTTGGAAATTACCCTAAAAACCCCCTTCCAGTACTCATCTAGCTTTGGACAGGACCAAAACATATGCACGTTATTAGCCCCCCGGCGCAGCGTTCGCACACATCTTCTACTCCTTCAAAGAATCAGCTCATCCTCGCCCTCGTGAGGTGTGCTCTCTATACCACCTTCAGCTGTATCAGCCCCAACCTCGCACATGAGGTGGAGGCATTTACTCTCCGGAGCACCTCACACCAGACCCCCCCCCCCTCTATAACCTCTCCCAACTCTTCCTCCCACTTTGCTTTGATTCCTTCCAGTGGTGCCTTATCCTCTTCCAAAAAAGTTCCATACACCGCTGACACTACCCCCTTCTCCAGTCCCCTTGTCGTCAGCACCTCCACCAGCAATGTGGAGGCCGGTTCCTCCGGGAAGCTCTGTATCTCCTTCCTGGCAAAATCTCGAACCTGCATGTATCTAAACATTTCCCCCCCCCCGCTCCAGCCCATACTTCGCTTCCAGCTCTCTCAATCCTGTAAACCGACCCCTCAGAAGCAAATCTTTTAACGTCCTAATCCCCATCTCTTCCCATTTCTGAAAACTTCCATCCCACTTCCCTGGCTCAAATCTGTGGTTCCTCCAAATCGGCATTTCCCTTGACCCTGCCCCCAACCCGAAGTGTTGGCGAAACTGCGTCCAGATTTTCAATGAAGCTCTTATAACCGGACTCCCCGAGTATTTCCACGGAGTTATCGGGAGCTGCGCTGTTGCTAGTGCTTTCAGTCCCGACCCCCTGCACAAACTCTCCTCCATTCTGACCCACTGGGAATCAACCCCTCTGACTCAGCTCTGCACCGTCTCCACATTCGCCGCCCAGTAGTAGTACATCAGGTTCAGGAGACCCAAACCCTCTACCTGCCTTCCCCTTTGTAGCAGCACCTTTCTCACTCTGGCCACCTTCCCTCCCCATATGAACGAGGTAATCCTTCCCTCAATCTCCCTGAAAAAAGCCTTTGGCAGGAAAATCAGTAGGCATTGAAAAATAAACAGAAATCGCGGCAACGCATTCATTTTAACCGCCTGCACCTGACCTGCCAGTGACAGAGGGAGACCATGACACCTTGCCAGATCGACTTTCACTCTCCCCACCAAACTAGTGATATTGTACCTGCGAAGCCCCTCCCACTCCCGGGCAACCTGCACCCCCAGATACCTAAAGGGAGTCCCTGCCCTACGGAATGGCAGCCCCCCCACCCCCGGCCGAGACACCACAAAATACTCACTCTTGCCCAGGTTCAGCTTGTACCCCGAGAAAGACCCAAATACTCGCAGTAGCTCCAATATTCCCCCCTATCGACACATTCGGTTCCGACACATACAACAGCAAGTCGTCGGCATATAAGGACACTATTCTCCTCCTCTCTTCCCCCCCCCCCCCCCCGCACTATTCCTTTCCATGCTCCCGAACTACTTAATGCGATGGCCAACGGCTCAATCGCAAGTGCAAACAGGGGGGACATAGGACATCCCTGCCTTGTCCCACGGTGGAGAGAAAAGTATCTCGAGCTGATGTTGTTTGTGCGAACACTTGCCTTCGGCTCCTTATATAATAGCTTTACCCAGTTCACAAATCTTGGTCCAATCCCAAACCGCTCCAGAACTGCCATCAAGTACCCCCATTCTACCCGGTCAAACGTCTTCTCGGCATCCAATGCCACAACCACCTCTGTTTCCTTCCCTGCCGCCAGTGCCATAACGACGTTCAAAACCCTCCTAATGTTCGAAAAAAGCTGCTTCCCTCACACGAACCCTGTCTGATCCTCACCTATCACCTTCAGGACGCACTCCTCCAGCCTACCCGCCAGTAGCTTTGCCAATACTTTTGGGCCGACATTCAGAAGTGATATGGGCTCTCATGACCCACACTGCGTCAGATCCTTATCTTTTTTTAGCAACAGTGAAATTGATGCCTGCCCCAAGGTTTGTGGCAACACCCCCTTCCCTATCGCCTCTTCAAACATCCCCACCATCAGGGCTGCCAGCTTATCCTTGAATTTTTCATAATATTCCACCGGAAACCCATCCGGCCCTGTCACCTTCCCCGACTGCATCCTCCCAATCACATCCTTTATCTCCTGCTCCACTATTGCTTCTTCTAATGTAGCCCTGTCCCCCTCCCCTAGCCTCGGGTACTCCAACCCATCTAGAATTTCCTGCATCTCACGGTCTCCCCCGGGTGGCTCTGACCTGTACAACGTCTCATAAAACTCCTCAAAAACCTTGTTAATCAGCTCCGGGACCACCACCAACTTCCCTGCCCTATCCCTCACCTGGAGTATTTCCTTGCCGCTGCTTCTCTCTGGAGCTGACAACGATCCAATTGGGACCGTATACACTTAACAGTGCCACTAACCTCCCCTCCAGCACCCCTGTCACAATCACATATCTAGCCCCCTGATCTGCCACCACCATCTCCATCTGGAAGCATACCCTTTTGCCGACCATTACCGCTACCCCTCGAGCCCTTCCATCAAATCTAGAGTGAAACACCTGACTAACCCAGTCCTTTTGAAGTCTCACCTCGTCCTTCACCCTCAAGCGAGTCTCCTGCAGCATTGCCATATCGGCTTTCAAACTTTTAACTTGCGCAAGCACCCTTGACCTCTTGATGGTCTTGCCCCAAGTTAGTAAGCATTTTAGTTTCCTTTTTAAGCACCATTAATGTCGTTCTGGAATCATGTCTACTGGTGACCATTTTTGGGGTATCAGACTCACTGGTATTACAGATGGGACTGAAGGCAGATGTCCTCGCCTTTGCCTTGTTAATAACCCGGAGAGGAGTTCTGCTTAGGTGAAGGTCTCCTGCCTAGTTGCTGGGCTTGGTTGGGTGACCTCATGTCATTCTTGCATTTGGAGAAGGTCAAGTACACCATTAGGGGGTTGGTAGAAAGATTCAACCTATGCCACAATTTCCTTTTCTAAAGAGTTAGCCACTGTCAGTTGTTGAGGGATTTAGTTTAATGTTGGGGGGGGGGGGGGGGGGGGGGAGAAATTAATTTGTGCTTTTGATTGTTGAGTTCTTTGTCATTGTAACTTGAATTAATCAAGAAACTAAGTATTTGGAGAAAAAAATGCAGAGACATAGTGAAAGAGCAGGATGTGGGACTAATTGAGTTCTTGAAAGAGCTGGTGCAAACTCAATGGATTCAATGCTGCCTCCACTGCTGTACATTCTATGATTATGTATCACGTCACACTCCTGTGTTTGATTTCATCTGCTTTCTGCCTATCCATTTCACCAGTTTGTCCATGTCCTTCTAGAAGCTATTGCTGTCCTCCCTTTTTATTGCATTTCCAAGTTTCATATCATCTGCAAACTGTGACATTATGGCGGGTATACCCAACTCCAGGTCACTGATGCATCAAAATAGGGCAGTGAATCGGATGACGTTAACAGTTTAGATAAATGTAACCCTATTTTTAAATGAGGAACAGCATCTTCTTGATTCTTTGATCTACCATATTTGTTCCTGAAGTTAAACCCTCCATAAGCATTGCAATGAACTATTTTATTCTGTTTAGTTTGATGATATCCCTCTCGTCAGTGAAATTATGAATCAAGGTCTTGATAGAGACCTTGGTTTAGGGTGGCATGGTGATGCAGTGGGTAGCTCTGCTGCCTCATGGTGGCGAGAACCCGATCACTGTCTATGTGGAATTAGCACATTCTTTCTCCCTGTGGGTCTCATCCCCACAACCCAAGGTAGGGAACGTGAATTGGCCACGCTAAATTGCCTCTTAATTAGAAAAAAGGAATTAGGGTACTCTAAATGGGGGAAAAAACCTAAAATGGCTCAGTTTTTGATTCTGCAGCTCCTCAGCCTGTACTGAAGGAAACACCTAAGAGTTAACCCACTGCTTCTGAAACGGCTGTTTTCTATTTAACTATAATATGAAAATCTAAATATTAAATAATGCAACCCTATGTAAAATTATAACCAAATGATGGCTGCATCCTGCTCCAATTGTCCATTCTTCTTCAACCTAATTTCAGAGGCTGACACTTTTACATGGAGTCCAGACCATCAGAGATTTAACAGTATACGGGATAATTTGATAGATGCATTGAGAAGGACAATTATGGGGAGGGCATCCATGACTACATTTCATAAGTATTTCAGAATGTTTTGGAACACCGATTACAGGATTACTTTTTTTCCTTAAAGAACAATCATGCGGATAATAAAACCTTGTTTTTGACATTCAGCATAATTTTCAGCACCTCCTAAAAACTGTGTACGTTCTACACCATTCCTCTTTCACTTGGTAGAAGGAAGTAATTTTAAGTCACTTGTAAACCTAAAATGAAGCATCCAAAACCAAAGGTTCATTCAGATTTGGCAGGTTTAGCTACATCAGGGAAGTCTCATTAGCCGAAGATTCCTGTTGCACACATCTGTAGATAATTGATCTTTGTCCAAGAATTAGTACAAACAATGTAATGAATTTTGAAAAGCAGCTCTTCTCATAGTGTAATTATGTATGCTACTGAACCATCCAAATTGGAAAGCATCTTTTTTGCTTGCAAATTTCCCAGCATAAATAGGCATATTGTTTAGAAGGTGGAGGTCAGATTGAAGAGCTTTGTATTCGACTATGGAACACATCTCTTTTTAGTGTGTAAATAATGCATCAGTAATGCAATACATTGTTTCAAAAAGCTGAGCTGGGCAGTATTTTAGTGTCTTGCTGTTATTAACCTGAGGGCTGGCAAGGCATTGCTGTATCAAAAGCATTTTCATAATAGAAATGTAATGCTGTTGTAGTAGAATTCAGCACTGCATGTTATCTATCAACATTTTTTTTTTAAAGTAGCCGACTTGCAAAGCAAAATATTAATTCCTCATTAAATTCCAAATGAATCAACTTTATTTTATCCATTCCTTCTGCTACTCCGCTCCAAAGAGAAGAGGAAAAAATGTAAAACGTGCATTTATACAGTACTTTCCATGCCCACCCAATGTCTCAGCACCCTACGGCCAGTGAGAAGGTGTTTTAAAAAAAAAACATATAATCACTTATACTTTAGAAAACGCAGCAACGAATATGTGCTCAGCAAGGTGAAGATGATTATCTGTTTATTGTGATGTTGACTGAGATAATTAAAAAATATATATATATAGTTATTAAAGGCATTTTACATGTACATGAAAACATCAGAAGATCAACGTGAACAGAAAACACAGGCCCCCACCACCCCAGCTCACCCTGCCTTGCTATTTTTTCCCCCTTATCCCCACCCCACTGACCCCTCAATTCACCTTGAAGAAATCAATGAACGGTTTCCATCTCCTGGTGAACCCCTCCTCCGATCTGCGCAAGTCAAACTTAACCTTCTCAAACTGCAGGAATTCTGCCAGGTCATTCACCCATACCCTCTCTTTTGGTGGCTCCGAGTCCTGCTAACTCAAAAAGATCCATCTCTAGGCAAAGGCCAAAACATCTGTCTCTCTCCCCACTTGGATTCCTGGATCTTCTGACACACCAAATATCGTCACCTCCGGACTTGGGGAGGCCGAGGCCACCCCCACCCCCAGAACCTTGGACATCACATCCGAGAACCCCCTCAACCTCGGACATGCCAAAACATGTGGACGTGATTTGCGGCCCACACTGCCCACACCTATCCTCCACCCCTGCAAAGAACCAGATCATTCTTGCAGCCATCATGTGGGCCCTATGCACCATCTTAAACTGGAGGAGGCTTAACCTCACACACGATGAGGACACGTTCATCCTCCGCAAAGCCTCTTTCCACGTCCCAGCCCACACCTCCCCACCCAAATCTTCCCATTTACGTTTAATCTCCTTCACTGGAGCACCCTCCCTCACCATCAACTCACTGTAGATGTCCAACACCCTACCCCTCTCCAATATCAACCTCCAACAACAGTTTGTCCTGCAGCACCGGAGGCGGCAGCCTCAGGCAGGACGGCACCACTCTCCTCACAAAATCCCTCATCTGCAGGTACCTGAAACCATTCCATTTGGGCAACTCGTGCATTTCCTCCAACTCCTCCAGACCTGCAAAATTGCTCCCTAACAAGTCCCTAAAGTGCTCTATCCCCACCTGACACCACCCCCAGAACCCCTCCTCCAGCCCCGCCAGCACATACCTGTGATTAGCTGACATCGGCGGCCACAACGATATGCTCTGTAACCCGAAATGTGCCTACACTGGCTCCACACCCGCAACGCCAAAACCACCACTGGGCTTACTGAGTACTGGGCTGGCGAGAATGGTAGGGGCGCCAACAACAGTGCCCTCAGACTTGTCCCTCTACACAAGGCCGCCTCCATCCGCCTCCTCAATAATCCCTCCTACACAGCCCATTTCCTCACAATTGCGATGTTCACCACCCAGTAATGACAGCATGGTAGCACAGGTGGTGAGCACTGTTGCTTCACAGCACCAGGGTCCCGGTTTTATTCCTGGCTTGGGCACTGTCTGCGGAGCCTGCACGTTCTCCTCGTGTATGCGTGGGTTTCCTCGGGGTGCTCCAGTTCCCTCCCGCTCTCGGTTTAAAGTCTGATCCAAAAAGTGGCATCTCCTATAGCGCAGCTCCCTCAGTACTGCATTGGAGTATCAGCAGATTTTTGTGCTCGAGCCCTGGACTTGAATCTGAAAAAGCTCAACAATTCTACCACTGAATTGTGTTTAAATTTGAATCTAGCAAGTGTTAACTTTTTATTAAGTTGCTATTTTAGAACTTTGATGATAGTACTCAACGATAATCTTTAAATTTATTTTTTTCCATACATTTAGAGTACCCAATTATTCTTTTTCCAATTAAAGAGCAATTTAGCGTGGCCAATCCACCTAGTCTGCACATCTTTTGGATTGTGAGGGTGAGACCCACGCGGACATGGGAGAATGTGCAAACTCCACATGGATTGTAACCCAGGGCCGGGATTCAAACCTGGGTCCTCAGCGGCGTAGGCGGCAATGCTAACCACTGTGCCACCGTGCTGCCCTATCTTTAAATTTTTTAAGTATAATATTGCTAGATATGTTCCAACAAACAGTATTAATTTAGGGCGTTGAAGGTTCTTTGACAAACAATACAGGCATGAACTGAAAATAGCCTGTAATTATAACCTGTATGAAAGTAAATTAACTACTGAGGTTAAAACGAAGTACATTACATTGAGCTCCAATCTAACGCTACTCTGGCATGTTTACAGTACTAACATTGTGAAACTATCCATGCTTTTGAGTATTCGGGGACATTTCATTTTATTGGGCATATTAATGTAACAACAATGGTTTCTCAAGTACAGCAGAATAGCACCCTGGAGGAATGATGGTGCAATTCTAAATGTTAAATTTCAAGTGCAAGAGTGCAATTAAGAGTAGCACAAACAGCCAATTTCCAATATTCATATGGACTTTGTCAGGATGCATGTCCAGCGGCAACATTTTTTACTAGTTGTATATATTATTGTTTCTCATACCATTTCCAATTGTTAGGATTTAGGAATATGGTAATGCCTACTTCTATAATTTACGTTGCCTAATCCATACTATTCAACCCTGATACCACCTTTTCCAAATGTAACCATCTGCCAGTTTTTCAGGTATGGCTCAAAGATGTGCTGTTACATGTGACTAATCATGAACAATACCATAAGAGATTAGCCAGCTTGTGCTGATCTTACAAGTATGAAAGACTATGGTAAATCTTATTTTGTGACCTGAGCGCGTAGGAAATGTTTGATGGAACATCAAATGTTACAGATAAATCCTATTTTAAAGTCCTGGGTATAAAACCAAAATGTCAAGCTTGGCTCAGTGGTAGCACTTTTTTTTTTTGCAACTGTCAGAAGAATGCGTGAAGACTTGAGTAGATCATCTTGGTTGACAGTAATTTTAGTACAAAGATCAACAGCTGACAATGGCATATAACTGATTTACTATCCGCATCCTCCTTATTCCAATGCCTGATAATTGGAATCGGTTGTCATTTATCCCCAGGAACATAGAACATTACAGCGCAGTACAGGCCCTTTGGCCCTCGATGTTGCGCTGACCTGTGAAACCACTCTAAAGCCCATCTACAATATTCCCTTATCATGTTTATCCAATGACCATTTAAATGCTCTTAATGTTGGCGAGTCCACTACTGTTGCAGGCAGGGCATTCCACGCCCTTACTACTCTCCGAGTAAAGAACCTACCTCTGACATCTGTCCTATATATATCTCCCCTCAATTTAAAGCTATGTCCCCTCGTGCTGGACATCACCATCCGAGGAAAAAGGCTCTCACTGTCCGCCCTATCTAATCCTTTGATCATCTTGTATGCCTCAATTAAGTCACCGCTTAACCACCTTCTCTCTAACGAAAACAGCCTCAAGTCCCTCAGCCTTTCCTCATAAGGTCTTCCCTCCATACCAAGCAACATCCTAGTAAATCTCCTCTGCACCCTCTCCAATGCTTCCACATCCTTCCTATAATGCGGCGACCAGAAATGAAATGAAAATCGCTTATTGTCACGAGTAGGCCTCAATGAAGTTACTGTGAAAAGCCCCTAGTCGCCACATTCCGGCGCCTGTCCGGGGAGGCTGATACGGGAATCGAACCGTGCTGTTGGTCTGCTTTAAAAGCCAGCGATTTAGCCCAGTGAGCTAAATTGAACTGCACGCAATACTCCAAATGCGGCTGCACCAGAGTTTTGTAAAGCTGCAACATGACCTCATAGCTCCGAAACTCAATCCCTCTACCAATAAAAGTCAACACACCGTATGCCTTCTTAACAACCCTAACAACTTGGTTGGTAACTTTCAGGGATCTATGTACATGGACACCGAGATCTATCTTCTCATCCACATTACCAAGAATCTTACCATTAGCCCAGTACTCTGTATTCCTGTTACTCCTTCCAAAATGAATCACCTCACACTTTTCTGCATTAAACTCCATTTGCCACCTCTCAGCCCAGCTCTGCAGCTTATCTATGTCCCTCTGTAACCTGCAACATCCTTCCTCACTGTTGCTCGTTCTGGGTGTGTGCTTAACACTCGATTTGGCTCTGTTTCGTTACTTAGCTCTGGAGTCGCCAGGTATCGTTAAGATACCGCCACAAGTTTCAAGGTCAAGTTCAAAGCAATAAACCATACACCAATTAGTAAGTTCAAACAAATGAGTTTATTATAATACAATTATAATCTACTCATGCACACGCTAAGATGATTAAACTATTCCTACCACTAAATAAACCAATACTTATCTTAAAGGGAACTGCCGGATCAGGGGTCAAGGCCTCTTGCTCTGCACTGATCCGCAGACTTCAGGTTGGTACGGGTTAAAAAGGGGTCAGGAATGTCTATCTCTGGTAGCGATCGTTGTGAGACACTACTTGCTGGCGGCTGCTGTCCCAAACCTCTCCTCTCCTCTCTCGGTCAAGGTCTGCTTCGGTAAAGGGCTGGTCAAGAGAGGAGGGCTGGTCAAGAAGAACGAACTAAGTTTGGGACCTGTCTTTTATAGGTCCCAGGGCTTCGCGCCCATTTGGGCGGACCCTCTATCTGCTGGGAATCGATTGGGTCTATTCCCAATCTATTTGTTTGAATCCCCCCAATACTGAAGCCGTCCCTCGGCTACTGGGCGGGCCTTCAGGTGCTTTGTCTTTGAACCCCGCTGGTGCCGGGGTGTCCAGTATCCTATACAATATTGCAATCACTTCCCTATTTGTGTCCATTGTCCCTGGGATCGTCCCATTACCATGTTAACTGTCCCGGAGATTGCCTCATTAGTATACGGAATGTTCGTTTCGGTGCTGTCTGCTCTCTTAGCAGACAGAATACACATTGGCTTGGTGTAGCCTGCTTGTGCTGCAAACTTTGTCCATTTTAACCTGCAAGCTTTGCGTTCCTCCATTTTGTATTGAGGGAATGGCCAACTTCAGTGGCTACATCACTGTCCACAACTCCACCGACTTTAGTGTCATCTGCAAATTTACTCACCCATCCTTCTACGCCCTCAATGAAGTTACTGTGAAAAGCCCCTAGTTGCCAAATTCCGGCGCCTGTCCGGGGAGGCTGATACGGGAATCGAACCGTGCTGCTGGCCTGCTTGGTCTGCTTTAAAAGCCAGCAATTTAGCCCAGTGAGCTAAATCGAACTGCACGCAATACTCCAAATGCGGCTGCACCAGAGTTTTGTAAAGCTGCAACATGACCTCATGACCCCCAGGTCATTTATAAAAATGACAAACGGCAATGGCCCCAAAACAGATCCTTGTGGTACACCACTAGTAACTGAACTCCAGTCTGAACATTTCCCATCAACCACCACCCTCTGTCTTCTTACAGCGAGCCAATTTCTGATCCAAACTGCTAAATCACCCTGAATCCCATGCCTCTGTATTTTCTGCAATAGCCTACCGTGGGGGACCTTTTCAAATGCTTTACTGAAATCCATATACACCACATCAACTGCTTTACCCTCATCCACCTGTTTGGTCACCTCCTCAAAGAACTCAATAAGGTTTGTGAGGCACGACCTACCCTTCACAAAACCGTGTTGACTATCCCTAATCCTTTCTAGATGATTATAAATCCTATCTCTTAAAAACCTTTCCAAGACTTTGCCCACAACAGAATTAAGGCTCACTGGTCTATAGTTACCGGGGTTGGCTCTACTCCTCTTCTTGAACAAGGGGACAACATTTGCTATGCTCCAGTCTTCTGGCACTATTCCTGTAGACAATGATGACATAAAGATCAAAGCCAAAGGCTCAGCAATCTCCTCCCTAGCTTCCCAGAGAATCCTAGGATAAATCCCATCCGGCACAGAGGACTTGTCTATTTTCACACTTTCCAGAATTGCTAACACCTCCTCCTTATGAACCTCAAGCCCTTCTAGTCTAGTAGCCTGTATCTCAGTATTCTCCTCTACAACATTGTCTTTTTCCTGCGGGAATACTGACAATTCATTTAGCACCTCTCATCTCCTCGGACTCCAGGCACAACTTCCCACTACTGTCCTTGACTGGCCCTACTCTTACGCGAGTCATTCTTTTATTCCTGACATACCTATAGAAAGCTTTAGGGTTTTCCTTGATCCTACCTGCCAAGGACTTCTTGTGTACCCTCCTGGCTCCTCTTAGCTCTCTCTTTAGGTCCTTCCTAGCTAACTTGTAACTCTTGAGCGCTCTAACTGAACCTTCACGTCTCATCTTTACATAAGCCGCTTCCTTCCTCTTGACAAGTGATTCAACTACTTTAGTAAACCACGGTTCCCTCGCTCGACCACTTCCTCCCTGCCTGACAGGTACATACTTATCTAGGACATGCAGTAGCTGTTCCTTGAACGAGCTCCACATTTCAATTGTGCCGTTCCTATGCATCCCAAGTCCTCATCACATCATAATTGCCTTTCCCCCAGCTATAACTCTTGCCCTGCTGTATATACCTACCTCTTTCCATCGCTAAAGTAAACTTAACTGAATTGTGGTCACTCTCACCAAAGTGCTCACCTACCTCCAAATCTAGCACCTGTCCTGGTTCATTACCCAGTACCAAATCCAATGTGGCCTCTCCTCTTGTTGGCCTATCTACATACTGTGTCAGGAAACCCTCCTGCACACATTGGACAAAAACGGACCATCTAAAGTACTCGATCTATAGCGTTTCCAGCCAATATTTGTAAAGTTAAAGTCCCCCATAACAACTACCCTGTTACTTTCGCTCCTATCCAGAATCATCTTTGCAATCCTTTCCTCTACATCTCTGGAACTTTTCGGAGGCCTATAGAAAGCTCCCAACAGGGTGACCTCTCCTCTCCTTTCCTGTTTCTAACCTCAGCCCATACTACCTCCGTAGACTAGTCCTCATCAGACGCCCTTTCTGCCACCGTAATACTGCCCTTGACTGATAATTCCACCCCTACCCCACTTTAGCCACCTTCCCTGAGCTTCTAAATATCTAAACCCCGGAACCTGCAACAACCATCCCTGTCCCTGCTCTAGCCATGTCTCCGAAATGGCCACAACATCGAAGTCCCAGGTATCAACCCATGCTGCAAGTTCACCCACCTTATTCCAGATGCTCCTGGCGTTGAAGTAGACACACTTCAAACCACCTTCCTGCCTGCCGGTACACTCCTGCAACCTTGAAACCTTATTCATGACCTCACTACTCTCAACCTCCTGTATACTGGAGCTGCAGTTCAAGTTCCTAACCCCCTGCTGAATGAGTTTAAACCCTCCCGAAGAGCATTAGCAAATCCCCCCCCGGATATTGGTCCCCCTCTGGTCCAGGTGTAGACCATCCCGCTTGTAGAGGTCCCACCTACCCCAGAATGAGCCCCAATTATCCAGGTCTCTGAAACCATCCCTGTAGCCACGTGTTCAACTGGTCTCTCCCTATTCCTCGTCTCGCTAGCACGTGGCACGGGTAGCAACCCAGAGATAATAACTCTGTTCTAGCTCTAAATTTCCACCCTAGCTCCCTGTATTCCTGCCTTGCATCCCTATCCCAGGAGGGATAAGTAGATGATCAAAATTCAATGACTGAGTCGGCCATTTTATTTCTTAATAAAGCAATTCATAACCATTTCAAAATTGCACATCTCCAGTCTAAAAGACAAATGTACAAGAATCTCGTGTCTATTTAACCAAAAATATTAACGTACGGTGTTCAATTGAGGGAATAATATCTCAACTGAGCTTGACTAGGTGTAAAAATGCAAGTGACTAATGTTGTTTTGGGGACATCGGGAATAGTAAAATGCATCATAAGGTGAGGAAGATGGTCTGTTGGGAAGGGATAATGTGTTCTTAAATTGTCCATAAAAGCTTTGTTTTTGAGTCACGAGGGCACACTTGACTTTTGCATCATGCCTTTTGTGATGAGGATGCAATATTTTAAAAATGTTTAAAGGTATGAAGAATAGGCCTTAAGATACCTCTGAAAATTGGTGCAGGTATAATGTGCAATAATGGTCTTTTTACGAAATGTTCTGATGTGGATGATTCTTGCATTGCAAATTTAATTCCCATTCCTAGTTCCCGCAAGAAGATACTTTGAGCTGCTGAAAATTTTTGACTTATTTTCAAGTTGGTGGTTTACTAGGCCACTTCAGAACTGTTCAAAGTGAACATGTGGGTTGGAGTATTGTGTAGGCCATACCAGTTAGGGATGATAGATTCCCTTTCTTGCCATGAGTAAGTTGTTGTTTAAGAACAAACTAGATGCTCTTGTGCTGTTCCAAGAAATGTATACAATGTTTCTCTTAAAGAACCATTATATACAAGCAATGGATGAGGATGTTTTTAGCATTTTGGAAGACCATATAAGTTCATAAGATATAGGAGCAGAATTAGGACATTTGGCCTATTAAGTCTGCCCTGCCATTTGATCATGGCTCATCTCATTCTTCCATAACTCCACCGCCCTGCCTATTCTACATAACCCTTCAAACCATTACTAATTAAAAGTCTGTTGTAACTCCTCAAATTTACTCTCTGTCCCAGCATCTACCGCACTCTGGGGTAGCAAATTCCACGGATTCACAACCCTTTTAGAGAAGTAGTTTCTCCTCAACTTTGTTTTAAATTTGCTACCACGTAAGCTTTTGTACCTCTTGTTCTAGAATGCTCCACAAGAGGAAACAACCACTCCATGTCTACTCTATCCATCCCTTTAATCATCTTGAATACTTCAATTTGATCTCCCCTCATTCTTCTAAATTCTAGAGAGTATCGGCCGAAACTGTTCAATTTCTCTTCATACAACAAACCCCTCATCTCTGGCGTCAAGTGAACCTAGTGAACCTCCTCTGAACTGCCTTCAATGCCACTGCATCTTTCCTCAAATAATGGGGCCAAAACTGTGAATAACACTGCAGGTGTGGTCTCACCAATGCCTTGTGTAGTTGCAACAACACTTCCTTACCTTTGTACTCTATGCCATTTGCTATAAATACCAACATTCCACTTTAAAAAAAAAAAATTTTTATTGAAAAATTTTGAATTTATACAACGAACCATAATAAAATAACAATAATATTAGCAATCATAAACATTTGCCCCACCTCCATGAACAACACAGCATTTTAACAACAATGCAAATTAACACATGGACTGCGGGGAAAGTCGATCAGCACACCTCCCACCGGGAGACGTCGAAAAATTTCTGTTTTGGGCTCTAAAAAGAGCCTAAAAGTCCGTTTAAAACGGGAGCTCCCAAATGTGCGGCTTCCTCCGTCATCGCCGCCACCGGAAGTCCACTCTTTCTTTATTATCTGCTGTACCTGCATGTTAGTTTTCTGTAACTCCTGAAGAAGGACTCCCAGATCCCTCTGCAACGGAGCACCCAAACGTGTCTCCCTTTTGGATAATAAGTTGCCTTCCCATTTTTCCGACCAAAATATAGGTTCACTGTCTAGACAAAATATGCACCATTTTTAAAAAAGTATTTTGTTCCAAATTTTCAACGTTTTTACAATGAACGAGCAATCAGTGAGGCGAAGGCCAAGATATCTGTCCCCGCACCCAGCTCCGGGCAGTCCGACACCCAGAATATAGTTTTTAGGGGATCGGGCTCCATATCCACATGCTGAAAACTGTCCTCTAAAACCCTTCCAGGTTCGGGCAGGCCCAATACATATGCACGTGGTTTGTGGGGCTCCTCCCACATGACTCACAGACATCCTCAGCTCCCTCGCACAGCAGGTCATCCTCAACTTTCCCAACCTAAAATGCTAACGTGCACCATTTAAAATTATTTGCTGAATTAGCCATGCTAATCTCTTACAGGAAAACAAGGAAATTTGAGAGAAGATATTGCAGAATTGAAGATGTCTCTGGGGTGAATGGAAGATTTTTTGGGGGGGAGCGGGGTGCGATGAGGTGGTGGGAGAGTACTCCTATTTAAATAGAATAAGCAGACACAATGCCTGTTAGTGCAAAGAGAATGTAAGGAAGCAGCCCTGAAAAGGTCCTACTTTTGTAAGAAAACTGAATTAAGGTTGTGCTTTAGAAAACTTGTTAGAACTAAGTATACCTCTGGTGGTATCAGTTTCAATTACTCAATGTTAAGCACACATAGGATTGTCTAGTTTGAATGGAGGAGTTATGTGAATATAAATGAACTTATTTTGTTCTGTCTCTGTTCTTACGAGTTTTTGCAACTGATGAGCAGGTCTACCTTTTGTCAGACAAATAGAATGTGAGTGTTATAAATTCTTGATTTGTCTCTATTTGGATCTGAATTTGTTTATTGTCACGTGTGCCAAGCATTGTTTTTCTTACAGTCCAGACAGATCATTCCATACATGGAAAAAAACATAGGGCATGCATAAATACAGTCCAGACAGATCATTCCATACATGGAAAAAAACATAGGGCATACATAAATACACAATGTAAATACAGAGACAGGCATCAGGTTAAGCATACAGGAGTGCAGTACTACTCAGTAGAGAAGATGTGTGAAGAGATCCGATCAGTCCATAAGGGAATCATTGCGGGGTCTGGAAACAACGGAGGAGACAAGTATTCCTTGTAATAAAATCAAATGATTGGTCAGCTAATTGAATGGGAAAAGATATTTTTAGCCTTGTGGAGTTAAAATATAAAGGAGTCCTTGACTCTGAAAACCAGAACAATGATTGGAAAATAACTTGATGGGACTTGAGTAGCTTGGATAAATCTTTTTTGGAAAATAAAATATCCAGTGCAGCGCAACCTCTAAATTAGAAACTTTTAATGAAGATTCTAAATATTTGTGCATCACTTAAGAGGTGCCTTCCGAAATAGAGCAGACATTGAAAGTAGGAAGGAATAGCACAACTACAAACAAAGATTCATCACACTGGCCAACCCAGTTAGTGATAGAGATAAATTGTAAAACTGAAGAAAAATGTGAAACAGTAGAATTTCTTTCTAATATTAAAAGAAAATATCATATCAAATACTGTATATCTAATCCTCTAAAGAATTTGAGAGTTTAAAAAGATTGTGCTTCCAACTGCTCCAGAGTTCTTTAGAAACTCTGCTCGCACATACAACTCAATTGTTTTACTCTGCTTCAGATGCTTGCTTTACTTTATAATGTATTAAAATGTGATGTCCTTAGTCCCTCCTCCCCGTTTATTTCATTGCCTGTCCAGGGGAGGGTGTACCCCCTCCAGCAGTCACCCATACATGTCCCCATAGCTCTCCTTCCCAAGGTTGCCTACGTTCAAAATTCTTTCTCCTAGTGAGTGTCCTATTATCTGGGGGTACATCGTTGTTTCTTTGTGGAGGAAGTTTGTTGACTTGAATGTATCTCAGGTCGCTCCCTCTTGGCAACTGGAACCGCTCCATGAGTTCCTCCAGGATCGCTACTCTGACGGTTAGTGACATGTACACGGACGATGGAGTCCCCTCATCCTGTCTTCACCTTTTGAAGGTGGTGCCTGTTATTATGGGAGTAAACTTATGGTTGTTGCAGATGGAGGCTACGGTGGACATTTTGGTTGGGCCAAAGTGTTACCTCATTTCGTACCATGTTCGGAGCGTGGCGACTACCACTGGGCTTCTCGAGTATTTGGCCAGGTGGGGATAGGATGGGGAAGGAATGAGTGCGCGGTTGTAACTAGAGCTCAGAGGGATGTTCCAGTGCAGGAACACTCCTCCTTCCCCACCCACTCTGCTCCTGATTCCTTAACCCATCCCTGTACTCTCTGCAGTAGCCGCCCAGTGGTAGAACTATAGGTTTGGCAGGGCCAGGCCTTCCACATTTCCCTCTCCTTTGCAGGACCTCTTTTGGATTCCGCCCCTTCCCATCCCTACACGCACACGTACCATGATTAGCTTGTTGACTATGTTGAAAAAGGCCTTGTGGATATAGATCGGGAGGGATCTGAGCAGGACGAGAAACCTGGCAGCACGTTCATCTTGTCTGTATCCTCCCTGAGGGGGGGAGTGGGAGTGAGCCCCACCTCTGCAGGTTCTTTCTGACTTCCTCCACCAGACTTGTCAGGTACCATTTTATGGATTGCTGTCCAGTCATGGGTCAATTGGATCTCCAGGGAGCTCGATTTGGTCTGGGCCGGTTTAAACAGCAATGATGGTGTTTGTCCATACGGTCACCATGGGATTACTGTACAGTAGTTACATCCAGGAGGTGAATCATGGCCCAAACCCAAATCGTTCCAGCCATTTCACCCTGTTGAAGGCATTTTCTGCATCAAAGATTATTACTTCTGGTGTTCTCTCCCCAGTTGGGGTCAGTATCACGTTCTTCGGCAAGCACCTGATGTTCGATGTTAGCTGCCTGCCTTTGACGAAGCCCACCTGGTTCTCCGCAAATATCTCTGGCACGCAGCTCTCCAGCCACCTCGCCAGGATCTTTGCGTCCATTTTAAGGAGTGAGATGGGCCTGTAGGACCCACACTTAGTCGGGTCTTTGTCCTTTTTGGGATCAGTAGTATTGAGGCTTGGGCCAGTGTTGGTGGCAGGGTGCCCCTTTACTAGAGAACACCCCATGCAGGTGCGGGGCCAGTGCTGATGCAATTTTGTTTGTAGAAGTCTGCCGGGAATCCATCTAGTCACGGCGCCTTCCTCGTCTGCATCTCTGAGTTTACTTATGGGGGTTTGGAGATGTATAGCCCTCGGTAGAAGGTTGTGAAGGCTTTGTTTATCTTTTCTGGCACAGCAACTAGCCTGCCGCTTCAGTCTTTAACCTGAGCTATTTTCCTTGTAGTTGCCTGCTTTCTCAGCTGGTGAGCTAGCAGGCAGCTATCTTTGTCTTCTTGTTCACAAAAGGTCCCCCATATCTGGCTGAGCTGGTTGACTGCTTTTCTAGTGGCTATCAGTCGAAGTCCATTTGCAACTTTTTCCCCTCCCTTAGAGGGAGGGGGTAGGACTCTGTGCAGGGCTGAATCTAACACAGTTGAAGGTGGTGCACAGAGAGCGCACCTAACCAGAGCTTTTATGAGCAAGTTCTACCCGGAGGTGGAAGACACATGCAAAATCTGCCAGGGAGGCTTAGCCAGCCACACCCACAAGTTCTGGGCATGTCACCAAGTTTGTCGGTCATTGGACGTCATCCTTTGAGGCCATGTCCAGGGTAGTGGGAGTGTGGGTGGAGCCATGCCCAAAAGTGGCAATCTTCGGGGTATCAGATCAGCCTGTGGGGAGGTGAGGCTGATGTCCTAGCTTTTGCCTCCTTGATCGCACGCCAGGGAATCCTGCTTGGCTGGCGATCGGCAGCACCCCGCAAGGCTGCAGGTTGGCTGTCTAACCTGCCGGAATTTCTCAGGCTGGAGAAAATCAAATTCGCCACACGGATCTGAAGAAGGCAGGGGGGGGACGCAAACAAAAAGGAACATGAGGTACGAGCAGGATGGACAAAGCCACAAGGGACTGGTCCGATGGCAAGCTAATGCCCAAACCAAAGTGTATACAAATACCCGTAAATGTGTGTCTCGGCCATATTGGAGAATGTACAATAGTTATGCCAGTTGACGGGGTATGGGTGTTTGCGGGGGGTGGGGGGGTGGTCACGGCCATAGTTGAAGATGCTTGCTTGTACATATGTGTGGGTTTTTCGTGTTTTTTTTTTCTCTGATCATGTACAGTTTATAAGTTGGGTATAAAATATGAAAGCTCAATAAAAAAAGAGACGCTGGTACTGAAAGTGGCATGAACCAATTTATGGAATAAAGTGCATTATGGATTTTATGTTCGGATCTGTGGTACTTTCTGGATGCGCGCACTCATTACGGGCAGTTTATCAGAAAGGCACAGTTTCCAGATTGTGGGACACAAGCATATTTAGACAACTGAATATGCATTTACAATACAGCTTTAACATGGCTGTCAAATGGTCCTCTGCAGTTGCTGACCATGGTGTGTAAACCCATGCACACATCTCGCGCTTAAGCAGTGGAATTCAAATACCAGCCAGGTAATGTGAGCAAACCTGCACTACAACTACTGATCTCAGGCTGACAGCTACAATGAGAATGCTATTTGAACAAGAATGAGAGAGAATATAGTTAATTAAGATGACAAAAACCTACATAGTATATTGATCTTCACGGCCTTGGTATAATTAATATATGTACTGCAAAATGATTTGGTTGCATTTTTCAAACACATGAACTGGAATCATATTAAAACATTGATTGTGCACTCCTCAATTTATGATTAGATTTTTAAAATCGGACCTTCTGTTCTAACTTTCCATGCAGGACAGAAAACTTGCAAAGGCAGAACGTCAACGATTTCGAGAGGAGGCAGAAATGCTTAAAGGATTGCAGCATCCCAATATTGTTCGATTTTATGACTCTTGGGAAAGTACTCTGAAAGGGAAAAAATGCATTGTCCTAGTTACTGAATTAATGACCTCAGGAACTTTGAAAACGTAAGTATTTCATCGAGAGTATTTGCATTGGTTCTGTTGGCAAATAAATTAATGTCATTGTAGTTTATTACATTTTTATCAAGAAGTAGATGATATTCTTCAGTGTGGAGAATAAAACTGATTAAACTTTAACTGGTCAAATACATTTTACTGTGCTGATAAATGGAATGTAAAACTATTACATATTAAAATATTGAGTGGGGGCTTAAGATTAGAAAAGTTCTGTATCTGCAGGAGATGCTGCAAATGTAAAGTTATATTTCTATTTAATTACAAAGGCCTGATGTAACTTGAAGTCACTTGTAACAAACCTCTACCGAAACTTCCTACCCATCAGAACAAAAAATCACCTTTGAAGCCTCTCAGATATGTGCCATTCTACAGATAAAATATCGAAGCGATCAACAGGTGCCTACCATTGCAGAGAATAAAATTGAGATCAGGAATGTAAGAACATAAGAACATAAGAACTAGGAGCAGGAGTAGGCCATCTGGCCCCTCGAGCCTGCTCCGCCATTCAATTAGATCATGGCTGATCTTTTGTAGACTCAGCTCCACTTTCCGGCCCGAACACCATAACCCTTAATCCCTTTATTCTTCAAAAAACTATCTATCTTTACCTTAAAAACAGGTAATGAAGGAGCCTCAACTGCTTCACTGGGCAAGGAATTCCATAGATTCACAACCCTTTGGGTGAAGAAGTTCCTCCTAAACTCAGCCCTAAATCTACTTCCCCTTATTTTGAGGCTGTGTCCCCTAGTTCTGCTGTCACCCGCCAGTGGAAACAACCTGCCCGCATCTATCCTATCTATTCCCTTCATAATTTTAAATGTTTCTATAAGATCCCCCCACATCCTTCTAAATTCCAATGAGTACAGTCCCAGTCTACTCAACCTCTCCTCATAATCCAACCCCTTCAGCTCTGGGATTAACCTAGTGAATCTACTCTGCAAACCCTCCAGCGCCATTACGTCCTTTCTCAAGTAAGGAGACCAAAACTGAACACAATACTCCAGGTGTGGCCGCACTAACACCTTATACAATCGCAACATAACCTCCCTAGTCTTAAACTTCATCCCTCTAGCAATGAAGGACAAAATTCCATTTGCCTTCTTAATCACCTGTTGCACTTGTAAACCAACCTTCTGTGACTCATGCACTAGCACACCCAAGTCTCTCTGAACAGCGGCATGCTTTAATATTTTATTGTTTAAATAATAATCCCGTTTGCTGTTATTCCTACCAAAATGGATAACCTCACATTTGTCAACATTGTATTCCATCTGCCAGACCCTAGCCCATTCACTTAACCTATCCAAATCCCTCTGCAGACTTCCAGTATCCTCTGCACTTTTCGCTTTACCACTCATCTTAGTGTCATCTGCAAACTTGGACACATTGCCCTTGGTCCCCAACTCCAAATCATCTATGTAAATTGTGAACAATTGTGGGCCCAACACGGATCCCTGAGGGACACCACTAGCTACTGATTGCCAACCAGAGAAACACCCATTTATCCCAACTCTTTGCTTTCTATTAATTAACCAATCCTCTATCCATGCTACTACTTTACCCTTAATGCCATGCATCTTTATCTTATGCAGCAACCTTTTGTGTGGCACCTTGTCAAAGGCTTTCTGGAAATCCAGATATACCACATCCATCGGCTCCCCGTTATCTACTGCACTGGTAATGTCCTCAAAAAAATTCCACTAAATTAGTTAGGCATGACCTGCCCTTTACGAACCCATGCTGCGTCTGCCCAATGGGACAATTTCTATCCAGATGCCTCGCAATTTCTTCCTTGATAGATTCCAGCATCTTCCCTACTACCGAAGTTAAGCTCACTGGCCTATAATTTCCTGCTTTCTGCCTACCTCCTTTTTTAAACAGTGGCGTCACGTTTGCTAATTTCCAATCCACCGGGACCACCCCAGAGTCTAGTGAATTTCGGTAAATTATATCTAGTGCATCTGCAATTTCCCTAACCATCTCTTTTAGCACTCTGGGATGCATTCCATCAGGACCAGGAGACTTGTCTACCTTTAGCCCCATTAGCTTGCCCATCACTACCTCCTTAGTGATAACAATCCTCTCAAGGTCCTCACCTGTCATAGCCTCATTTCTATCAGTCGCTGGCATGTTATTTGTGTCTTCCACTGTGAAGACCGACCCAAAAAACCTGTTCAGTTCCTCAGCCATTTCCTCATTTCCCATTATTAAAACTCCCTTCTCATCTTCTAAAGGACCAATATTTACCTTAGCCACTCTTTTTTGTCTTGTATATTTGTAAAAACTTTTACTGTCTCTGTTTTTATATTCTGAGCAAGTTTACTCTCATACTATATCTTACTCTTCTTTATAGCTATTTTAGTAGCTTTCTGTTGCCCCCTAAAGATTTCCCAGTCCTCTAATCTCCCAGCAATCTTTGCCACTTTATATGCTTTTTCCTTCAATTTGATACTCTCCCTTATTTCCTTAGATATCCACGGTCGATTTTCCCTCTTTCTTCCGTCCTTCCTTTTTGTTGGTATAAACCTTTGCTGAGCACTGTGAAAAATCGCTTGGAAGGTTCTCCACTGTTCCTCAACTGTTCCACCATAAAGTCTTAGCTCCCAGTCTACCTTAGCTAGTTCTTCGCTCATCCCCTTGTAATCTCCTTTGTTTAAACACAAAACACTAGTATTTGATTTTACTTTCTCACCCTCCATCTGTATTTTAAATTCCACCATATTGTGATCGCTCCTTCCGAGAGGATCCCTAACTATGAGATCATGAATCAATCCTGTCTCATTACACAGGACAAGATCTAGGACCGCTTGTTCCCTCGTAGGTTCCATTACATACTGTTCTAGGAAACTATCGCGGATACATTCTATAAACTCCTCCTCAAGGTTGCCTTGACCGACCTGGTTAAACCAATCGACATGTAGATTAAAATCCCCCATGATAACTGCTGTACCATTTCTACATGCATCAGTTATTTCTTTGTTTATTGCCTGCCCCACCATATCGTTACTATTTGCTGGCCGATAGACTACTCCTATCAGTGACTCTTTCGCCTTACTATTCCTGATTTCCACCCAAATGGATTCAACCTTATCCTCCATAGCACCGATGTCATCCCTTACTATTGCCCGGATGTCATCCTTAAATAACAGAGCAACACCACCTCCCTTACCATCCACTCTGTCCTTCCGAATCGTTTGATATCCTCGGATATTTAACTCCCAGTCGTGACCATCCTTTAACCATGTTTCAGTAATGGCCACTAAATCATAGTCATTTACGATGATTTGTGCCATCAACTCATTTACTTTATTCCGAATACTACGAGCATTCAGGTAAAGTACACTTATGTTGTTTTTTTTTACCTCTGTTTTGAATCTTAACATCTCCAGTTTTATTCCTTTTGTTATTACTGGGCCTATTCACTGAGCTCCCCTCAGTCACTGTACCTTGTACTGTCGCCCTTTTAGATTTTTGACTATGTCTTCTCTGCCTTGCACTTTTCCCCTTACTTCCTTTTGCTTCTGTCCCTGTTTTACTACCTTCCAACTTCCTGCATCGGTTCCCATCCCCCTGCCACATTAGTTTAAACCCTCCCCAACAGCTCTAGAAAACACCCCCCCTAGGACATCGGTTCCAGTCCTGCCCAGGTGCAGACCGTCCGGTTTGTACTGGTCCCACCTCCCCCAGAACCGGTTCCAATGCCCCAGGAATTTGAATCCCTCCCTCTTGCACCATCTCTCGAGCCACGCATTCATCCTATCTATCCTGACATTCCTACTCTGACTAGCTCGTGGCACTGGTAGCAATCCTGAGATTACTACCTTTTGAAGTCCTACTTTTTAGTTTAACTCCTAACTCCCTGAATTCCGCTTGTAGGACCTCATCCCGTTTTTTACCTATATCGTTGGTGCCTATGTGCACCGCGACAGCTGGCTGTTCACCCCCCCCCCCCCCCCCCAAGAATGTCCTGCAGCCGCTCCGAGACATCCTTGACCCTTGCACCAGGGAGGCAACATACCATCCTGGAGTCTTGATTGCGTCCACAGAACTGCCTGTCTATTCCCCTTACGATCGAGTCCCCTATCACTATAGCCCTGCCATTTTTCTTCCTGCCCTGCTGTGCAGCAGAGCCAGCCACGGTGCCATGAACCGGCTGCTGCTGCCTTCCCCTGGTGAGCCATCTCCCTCAACAGTATCCAAAGCGGTATATCTGTTTTGCAGGGAGATAACCGCAGGGGACACTTGCACTGCCTTCCTACTCTTGCTCTTTCTTTTGGTCACCCATTTTCTATCTCCCTCAGTAACCGTCACCTGCGGTGTGACCAACTCGCTAAACATGCTATCCACGACCTCCTCAGCATCGCGGATGCTCCAAAGTGAGTCCATCCGCAGCTCCAGAGCCGTCAAGCGGTCTAACAAGAGCTGCAACTGAACACACTTCTTGCACGTGAAGGAGCCAGGGACAGTGGACGTGTCCCTGAGCTCCCACATCGCACACGAGGAGCATGACACGGGTCTGGGATCTCCTGCCATGTCTTAAACCCAAATATTGACTAACAATCTGAATTGGCTGATGTCACAAATAAATGGACCAGACTGGAGAAGGTAAAAGAGCAATTTAAGCACAGTAAAAATCATAAAACGATGGAGCAAATTAAAACAACTCCTCCCATCTGAGAAGCATTGACAACGATAACCCTATTCCCACAAAACACAAGCCTGCAAACCATAAGATAGAGGAGCAGAATTAGGCCGTTTGGTCCATCGGGTCGAACCGCCATTCGATCATTGCTGGTATGCTTCTCAACCCCATTCTCTTGCCCTCTCCCCGTAACCCCTGATTCCCTTATTAATCAAGAACCTATCTGACTTAAAGACACTCAGTGACTTTGTGTCCACAGCCTTCTGTGGCTTTGCGCAGGTGGTAGTGAGGTTTGATAGTGTCACACGGGAGGGTTTAAACTAGTATGGCAGGGGGTTGGGTACCAGAGCAATAGGTCAGAAGGTGAAAAAATTGAGGGAGAACTCGGAAATGGGGCCACTCTGGCTCTGAGGAAGAGCAGACAAGGAGATGTTGCTGAAAACAGGGGGACTGGTGGCCTGCAGTGCATATGTTTTAATGCAGGAAGTATAACAGATAAGTGTCATGAGAATGTCACTTTAAGAAATGTTTGGCTGCTCATGTTACTGCAGCGATGTCAGAGTGTGGGTGGGGCTGAGCTCTGGCTCTGCTTTTTAGTTTCACTTTGAGAAAAGCTTGGGTGTGACTGTTTATTTTGGTTTCGTTTTTCAGTGTTGGAGCTGAAGCCAGACAAAGCAGTCTCTCTGCCATGAAAATACTATCTCTTGATCACTTGGTGAATTCAGAATTATAAATGTTCTCAGTAGTGAATGCAAACCTGATGTGCTTCTTTTAAAGGTTTTGTTTTTTTAAGTCTTATGGGTGTTAAAAGGAAAGCTTAAAAGATTGCTTAGTGTTGTCGTCTCTGGGGGTTGTATTTGAATTAATGGTTGCTATGATGTTCACTATGTTTTATAAAGGTTAACTTGAGTTCATAGAATAAACATTGTTTTGCTTTGAAAAAATACTTTTCCATTTCAGCTGTACCACACCTGTAGAGTGGGCCGTGTGCTGCCCATGCCACAATCTGTTAAAAGTTGTGGGTCAGGTGAACTCCATGATGCACTTTGGGGTTCTCTAAACCCTGGCCGATAACATAAGGCAGATGAACCTAGAGCTTGGATTAGTACTTGGAACTATGATGTTGTTGCCATTACAGAAACCTGGTTGAGGGAAGGACAGGATTGGCAGCTAAACATTCCAGGATTTAGATGTTTCAGGCAGAATAGAGGGGGATGTAAAAGGGGTGGAGGGGTTGCGCTACTGGTTAGGGACAATATCACAGCTGTACTACAGGAGGACACCTCAGAGGGCAACGAGGCTATATGGGTAGAGATCAGGAATAAGAAGGGTGCCGTCACAATGTTGGGAGTTTACTACAGGCCTCCCAGCAGCCAGCGGGAGATAGAGGAGCAGATAGGTAGACAGATTTTGGGAAGGAGTAAAAGCAACAGGGTTGTTGTGATGGGAGACTTTAACTTCCCCAATATTGACTGGGACTCACTTAGTGCTAGGGGCTGGATAGGCACACGGCATAATTGCCTTCATTGGCTGGGGCATTGAGTGTAAAAATTGGCAAGTCATGTTGCAGCTGGAAAGAACCTTAGTTAGGCCACACTTGGAGTATAGTGTTCAATTCTGGTCGCCACACTACCAGAAGGATGTGGAGGCTTTAGAGAGGGTGCAGAAGAGATTTACCAGGATGTTGCCTGGTATGGAGGGCATTAGCTATGAGGAGAGATTGAATAAACTTGGTTTGTTCTCACTGGAACGACGGAGGTTGAGGGGCGACCTGATAGAGGTCTACAAAACTGAAGGGCATAGACAGAGTGGATAGTCAGACTTTTTCCCAGGGTAGAGGGGTCAATTACGAGGGGGCATAGATTTCAGGTGCGAGGGGCAAGGTTTAGACGAGATGTACGAGGTACGTTTTTTTACATAGAGGGTAGTGGGTGCCTGGAACGTGCTGCCGGAGGAGGTGGTGGAAGCAGGAACGATAGTGACATTTAAGGGGCATCTTGACAAATACATGAATAGGATGGGAATAGAGGACTACGGATCCCGGAAGTGTACAAGCTTTTAGTTTAGATGGGCAGCAAGGTCGACGCTGGCTTGGAGGGCCAGAAGGACCTGTTCCTGTGCTGTACTTTTCTTTTTTTGTTCTTTGTGGCAATGAGTTCCACATATTCACTTCCCTCTGGCTGAAGAAATTCCTCCCTCATCTCGGTTTTAAAGGGTCATTTGTTCAGTCTGAGTCTGTGCCCTCGGGTTCTAGTTTCTCTTACTAGTGGAAATATTTACACTTGTATCCAGTGCAGAAATCCAGCAACTAAACTGATGACACTTGCAGAAATTCAGCTGGTTTCTATGCCATCAGGATAAATGTGAGCTTCCTCGCACCTGACTAAGGACAAATCAGTCTTGCCATACTGTGCCACCATTGAGGACATGGAAAACTTGGCTTCCTGCCTTATCCCCCCACAAAGGATAAATGTGATGTACCCCTTTCCCATGATGGCATTTTTTGTGAGAAACTCTACCCCTACACCCCAGCCCCACGCGTTTCCACCCTTCAGCATAAATGTGTCTATTTCTGATCCATGACAGCCAAAGCTGGCAGCAAGCAGCAAATTACATTCGTGTTGAGTCCTTAACAAAGAAAAACATCCCAATGCATGCTAATTGTGTACCTTGTGTTGCCTTATTGTGTGTTTTTTTTTCTTTTCATGTACTAAATGATCTGTTTGAGCAGCATGCCGAAAAATACTTTTTTCTGCCTCGGTACACGTGACAATAAACAAATCCAATCTAAAGAGGCATCATCGGGAAAAGGATTTTGAGCCAAAGGAGGAAATATTAGGGGGGTAGTCAAAAGCTTGAACAAAGAGGTAGTTTTTCAGGGTGTTAAGGGAAAGGAACAGGTGGATGTGTTTGGGGAGGAAATTCCACTGCAAGAGGACCTATATTACTGAAAGTATGCCTGCCAATGGCTGGGAAATGTATGCCTCAGAAATCTGGAAAATAAGTAGAGATCTTTGGAGACAATGGAGGCATTTGGAATTTAGATACCAAGACCTAAATTCCACATATGGACCATAAGACAACTGAAGAGGTGCTTGAAATAGTCAAGAGTGAAAATAATTCTTAAAGTGACGTCCAGAAAAGAAAGTGTCAGTATTTTGCCGATTTGATCAGAGTTGAAAAGCTTCAGAGAGCTCTTCTGGAGAGTGAAGTGGAAGGCAGCAGAAAGAGGAATCAATCTAGGTGTAATTGGTTGACCCATGCCAGAGCAATTACATATGAGCTATGGTGGATGTGATGAGGATGGCGCAAGACAGAGGAGCGTGGCATACTGTGACAGGAGATCACCTGGCAAGAATAACTGCAAGCAGTAGCAATACTTTATGGTGCACTGAAAGCATAAAATATTTACAATAGTAAAAACAGAAAATGCTGAAAATACTCTGCAGATCTGACAGCATCTTCTCTCTTGATAGTTGTTGCTTGAATCTGCTGAGTATTTACAGCACTTTCTGTTTCCGTTTCAGATTTCCAGCATCCATATTCTTAACTAGTTTTCTAACTAAATTCAATGCAAAAGGTAAAACCAGTGGCGTTGATTTTTGCTCCTTCAATTATCCAGTTACACGTGGGCAGTCAATTTACTAAATATTATACCTGGCTTTGTTAATGGGAGGTCACTCAGCTATGACATTTTGCTGTTTTAAATCTTTTTAAGGAAAAGAAACGTTATTTCAATTAGATGGAAAAAACCCTCTGGAATGCAGTGTGTTTAAAATGTAAATAAAGCTCTGTGTCGGGCAAAATAGAGGCTGTACATTAGGGAACTGTGCATCCGTTTGTGATCAATAGAGGCTACTGAACAATTAATGAGGGACGTTCTAGCCAAACTCCGTGTTCTGTATGAAATGTTACAGTATATTAGATAAAGTGATCAATCAGCCATAATAGGCACTGGGAATGCAGATGATGCAGCTCAATTTTGTGATTGCAAGGGAACATTTGGCATTTGACTTACCATTGCATGGGTGAAGGAAAGTTGCTGATTTGATTTCAAATGGTGTGCACATTTGAACTATTGTCATATGCAACTAAAATAATTAAGTATTATACCATGTGGGCTTAACAATAAATGTTTTGTTGCAAAATACTGCCTTTTTTTTTACCCTAAATACTGACCTCAGCTAAAAGTCCTTGAGTCGTGCAATGCAGGAGGCCGCCTCTCAGTCCGTAATGCATGTAGGTAAAGAAAAAATTTACAAGTGCTAAATTGGTAGAGATACGTTTTCCAGTTTTTCTAATCTTTAAGGTATTAACTCATTCACTGGAGACCGATTGTAAGGGTACTTATCTGATCTCTTGCGATATTCCTTCCCCAACACAAAATTGCTGAGATTTGTTGTAGCACATCATCTGCTGCCCAGTTTGTTCAGCTGATTTGATGCAACCAAGGAATCAAACTGAGTCTGTTTGGCTACTTGAGGGCAAAAATGATATCTTCGAAGCATTGGGTTGACTTTCATTTATTAAATCTTTTCTGTTTTCTGTGACCTTTTGTCACTGTGTAACATTTAATGAAGCAATCCTATGCAATCAGTTTGTATTTTGGCTTTATAAGAAACAGGCTTCCTGGTGAGATTCACTGTTGGGCAGGTTTTAGCTATTTAACTATTGCAAAGAAGTTTACGTGAATTTACCTGGTGTGATAGTTATGCCACTGGACCAGAGGTCCAGATTAAGGTTTCAGGACCACCATGGAGCAAGAAACTAAAAAGTCAATTAACTAAAATTAATCTGGAATAATAGTTAGTCGATGGTGAACTTGCAGTTTTGTTTTCCTGAGGAGGTGGGCGGGCCTGCAGTTTCCTGAGGTTTGGAGTCACATGTAGGCCAGAAGGCTTCCTTCCCTAAAGTTATTAGTGAACCAGATGGGTTTTTACAACAGTTGACTATTTAATTGTCTTTTAATTCTAAATTTTTATTGAATTCAAATTCCACTGTCTACCATGTTGGGATTTGAACTAGCCTCCCCAGAGCATTACCCCGAGTCTCTGGATTACTAGTCCAGTGATAATATCACTGCGCCATTTCACTCTGGGGTCAGGATCCTGACTTCTCCTCCTCCATCGCATCAGCACCCTGATGTCCAATGAGATTTTTAACAAATTCTGTTAGTGGTCAGGTTGCATGCTTGCTGTGGGTCAAAATCCTGGAGCGCTCTGCCTAAACACATTCTGGGTGTACCTACACCTCAGAGACTGCAGCAGTTTAAGAAGGCAGCTCACGCACCACCTTTTTGATGGTGACTAGGGATGGGTAATAAATTCTGGCCTAGCCAGTGATGCCCATATCCCATAAATGAATTTAAAAAAAATATACTTGGTCACCCGCCTCTGGCTAGTTTTAGAATGGAATCCCTGCAGTGTACAAGGAAGCCATTTGGCCCATCGAGTCTGCACTGACCCTCTCAAAGAACACCCTACCTAGGACACTAAGTGGTGGTTTAGCATGGCCAATCCATCTAGTCTGCACATCTTTAGACTGTGGAAAAAACCAGAGCACCCTGAGGAAATCCACGCCGTCACGGGGAGTATGTGCAAACACCACACAGTCACCCAAAGCTGGAATTGAATCCTGGTCCCTGACGCTGTGAGGCAGCAGTGCTAACCACTATGCCACCGTGCTGTCATTGGAGAAACAGATAGGATGGTGAAGGTCTGTGGTGGTAGGTTGGCGGGTTGGTGACGGCATGAAGGCCCCTGTTGAGGCCAAAACATGGGCAAACCTGGGGGAGCTGGGAGAAATGCTCCCAAAAAACTATCATAACAATAGGTACACAACTGCAGCCCCAGACCATCCGAAAAGGGGAGGAAGGGGTTGTCCCTCCATGATAATGGTCTGGCAACTGTGACCTTTTTGAATGTAAATGTTTATAAAAACTCTTAAGAGGATGCCTCCATGTTGATGGGCCTTTTATCCTCTCTGATCTTTTAGTGCTTTAGGATCTCTCATTGGCATCTCCAGCTTCTGGAGCTATCCGCTATACTTCATTGGATGGCAAGCATGCAGCCTGACTATTAATCGCATTTTGTCAAAAAATCTCATTAGTCATCAGGGTGCTAATGCAAGATAGGTGCGTCTGGGTCCCGACCCTAGGATGAAAATTTAGCTCCACAAAACTATTGGATCTGGTATACAATGGTATACAAGGGAAAGAAATCTGATCGTATCAGGTCTGGCCTACATGCGAGTCTGGTTTGTAGCAAAGCGAACAGGTCAGAGGCTGGAAATCCTGCGGCGAGAAACTCACTGCTTGACTTCCCAAAGCCTGTCCACCATCTACAAGGCACAAGTCAGAAGTGTGATGAAATATTCTCCATTGGTCTGGATGAGTGCAGCTTCAACAGCACTCGACAAGCTTAACATCATCCAGGGCAAAGCAGCCTACTTGATTGGCACCCCATCCATCACGTTAACATTCGCTCCCTCCTCCACCAATGCACAGCGGCAGCAGTATGTACCATCGACAGGTGCACGGCATCGTGTCTCCAAGTTTCCTTTGACAGCATCTTCTAAATCTATGACCTCTACCACCTTGAAGGACTAGGGCAGCAGATGCATGGAAACGCTGCCACCTAAACACAAGATACTGACTTAGAACTGTATCACTGTTCCTTTGCTGTCGCTGTGTCAAAATCCTGGAAATGTCCTCCCAAACAGCACTGTGGGTGTAACTGTGCCATATGGACTGCACCAACTCACCACCATCCTCCCGAGGGCAATCGACGATGGGCAACAAATGATGGCCGAGCCAGCGACAACTGCATTTTGTGAAATAATTTTTAAAACTCCGTTGAATTCAAGAAGGAGCACTCGCTCCCATCTGTAGGGCAGTTAGGAATAGGCAGTAAATACTCACCTTGAAAGTGATTCTCCCAACTTTTGGAATTTTGTTTTCAAATAAAAATAAATTGAGTTTTCATTACATTTGCCTTGACATGCATAACTTCAAATTAATATTTGAATTGAATAATCCTGAGATATTCACAATTGCTATTTTAATTTTAAGAATACTGCTGTAACTAAATATTTCTCTTTATTTGCAGATATTTAAAAAGATTTAAAGTGATGAAAACAAAAGTTATGCGAAGCTGGTGCCGGCAGATATTGAAAGGATTATATTTTCTACACACAAGAACCCCACCGATTATTCACCGGGATTTAAAATGTGATAATATTTTTATTACTGGTCCTACTGGATCAGTGAAGATAGGAGATTTGGGTCTTGCAACTCTAAAGCGTGCCTCTTTTGCCAAAAGTGTTATAGGTAAGTACCTGACGATTCCTTCAGATTTATTATGTTATATAAGGACTTAAGAATTAGGAGCCAGTTTCGGACATATGGCCCCTCAAGCCAGCCCCTGTACTTAATAATAAGATCATCGCTGATCCTCAATCTCAATTCGACTTTCCTGCCCTAGCTCCACATCCTTTTATTCTCTTGGAGTAAAAAAAATCTATAGATCTAATATTCTCTGTGGATGGGTAGAGATTTCAAAAGATTCACCAACCTCCTGAGTGCGCATCTGATTCCGAAATGGCAGTCCTCTTATCCTGAACCTATAAGACCGGCCATTCGGCCCATTGAGCCTGCTCCACCATTCAATGAGATCATGACTGATATAGTATGACGATCCTCACTCCACACTCTGTCTTATCCTCATAACCCCTGATTCGCTTTCTGTCAATCTCATCCTTGAACGACACAGCCCTCTGTGGTAAAGAATTCCCCAGATTCACTACTCTCTGAAGAAATTCCTCCTCCTCCTTTGCCTTAAATGCCTCCCAGTTCTAGATACTCTAGACCAAGGAAACCGTCTCTCAGCATCTACTATGTCAAACCCTCTAATCAGTTAAATCGACGATCATTTTTCTAAACCAGACACACTTTAAGCCCAGTATACTCAATCTCTCCATTTGGACAATCCTATCATTCCAGGAATCAGTCTGGTGAGTCTTTGTTGCACCCTTTAAAGACGAATAAAACTTACCGTGGGAATCGAGACAAAAACTGTATTTTGTACTCCAGGTGTGTCTTACCAAAACCCTGTACAAATACCTTTCTAATTGCTTACTGTACTTGCATGTTAACTTTCAGTGTTTAAGGGCGGCGTGGTGGCAAAGTGGTTAGCCCGAATTTGATCCCGGCCCTGGGTCACTGTCCATGTGGAGTTTGCACATTCTCCCAGTGGGTCTCACCCCCACAACCCAAAGATATGCAGAGTAGGTGGGTTGGACACTCTAAATTGCCCCTTAATTGGAACGAAAAGAATCGGGTACTCTAAATTTATATCAAAAAACTTTCAGTGTTTCATGCACAAAGACTACAAAAACCTCTGAGCATCAACATTTTTGTATCATTTTTAAAATATTCCACTTTCCTATTCATCCCACCAAAGTTTCAGCTATCACTGCAACTGACCAGTTATACTAGTGCTGGTTAACTCACAGCCCAATCAGCACTAAGGAACAATCATTCCCAACTGGATGAGTCCCATGCAGGGTATAACAATGTAATTCTTCCACCTTCTCACCATAACCCTGCATATTCTTCTTTTCCAGACAAAGGTCTAATTCCTCTTTGAATGCTTTGATTGAACCTACCTCCACCACACTCACCCACTAGGCAGTGCATTCCAGATCTTATCCACTTGAGCAGCTCTGTCAAAACTCCCCATAGCCTTTTCCCCACAGCAAACAATAATAACTTCCCCGATCTATCTTGTGAAGTTCTTCATCCCCAGAACCATAGGAACAGGAGTAGGTCATTCAGCCCCTCGAACTGTGTTCTATGAGCCTGTCCTGCTGTCACCTAACCATGTACTTGCCGTTGGCCTATATCCCTTAATATCTTTGCTTAACAAAAACTTATCTATCACTTATCTATCTCGGATTTAAAATTAACAACTGATCTAGCTTCAACTGCTGCTTGTGCGCGAGAGTGCAAAACCCCTACCACTCTTTGAGGAAGAAGTCCTCCCTAACTTCTCTCTTGAATGGTCTAGCCCAAATTTTTTTTAAAAGCACACAACTATTTTCTGTCCAATTAAGGGACGATTTAGCGTGGCCAATCCACTTACCCTGCACATCTTTTGGGTTGTGGGGGTGAGACACAAGCAGGCACTGGGAGAATGTACAAACTCCACACGGGCAGGGATCAAGCCTGGGTCCTCGGTGACCTGAGGTAACAGTGCTAACCACTGTGCCACACATTTCTAGCCCAAATGTTTAGAATATGCCGCTAGTTTTAGAATCAAACCATTGGCAATAGTTTATCATTTTGGTGAATCCTTTCTTTACTACAGGGTTCACCAATGTCTTAATGCTTTCAGATCCTTCCTAAAATGTGGCACCCAGAACTGGATGCAGTACTCCAGCTAAAGCTGAACTATTGTCTTTTTCAAGTTCAACATTAGCTCCTTAATAAAATCGACGACATTAAATGCTCTATTAACCAAGTTCTCAGCCTGTGCTGCAATCTTCAGTGACTTATGTGCATATACCTCAGGGCCTCTGCTCCTGCAACCCCTTTAGGGTTGTACCCTTTTATATAATCTCTCCATGCTCTTTATACCAAGATAAATCACTGAATTTGTGACTTGATAGCTTGAGTGCTTGGAATCTTGACTCCAACTCTGTTTGTAAATTTGGTGTGCCTCATTTGGGTAATTAATTGCTTTCTATTGGCTTGCTATGTGGATCGTAAGATTACAGGGATGAAATGGAGGGGGAAATCTGCTCATCTTCCAATTTCACTGTGGCATTCGCAGTTTGAAAATTCATAAGTTTATTTGATCATGTCTGCTTTATAATGGCCGAAGAATCTTGTTTACATAAGACTTGTGTATATTTGATGTCTGTGAATTTCAAATTAACGTTTTGTATGATGTTGTGCTTAATTGTGATGTTCTCAAAATAATGCAAATTCATGCCCGGTTCAGTTCAGAATTATGAAGGTGAATTCCTACAATGAGTGGTTTTATTTATTTGTATAAGTATTAGTGGCACACCAAGTTGCTGATGCAGAAGTCCCTCCAGAGCACAGAAAAACCTGGATAATTATACTTGGTGCTAGTGGGAAAATTACAGTTTCACAATATTTAATATATGCTTTTGCAGTCCACTTAAATAAGTGATGGTACTAGCTCCCTTCTATGTAGCTCTACTTCAATGCCAGGAGCATCCAGAATAAGGTGGGTGAGCTTGCGGCATGGATTAGTACCTGGGACTTTGATGTTGTGGCCATTTCGGAGACATGGATAGAGCAGGGCGAGGAATGGTTGTTGCAGGTGCCGGGGTTCAGATATTTCAGTAAGTTCAGGGAAGGTGGTAAGAGAGTAAGAGAGGGGGAGGGGTGGCATTGTTAGTCAAGGACAGTATTACGGTGGCTGAGAGGACATTTGATGAGGACTCGAATACTGAGGTAGTATGGGCTGAGTTAAGAAACAGAAAAGGAGAGGTCACCCTGTTAGGGCTTTTCTATAGGCCTCCGAAAAGTTCCAGAGATGTAGAGGAAAGGATTGCAAAGATGATTCTGGATAGGAGCGAAAATAACAGGGTAGTTGTTATGGGGGACTTTAACTTTCCAAATATTGACTGGAAACACTATAGTTCGAGTACTTTAGATGGATCCGTTTTTGTCCAATGTGTGCAGGAGGGTTTCCTGATGCAGTTTGTAGATAGGTCAACAAGAGGCGAGGCCATATTAGATTTGGTACTGGGTAATGAACCAGGACAGGTGTTAGATTTGGAGGTAGGTGAGCATTTTGGTGATAGTGACCACAATTCGATTACGTTTACTTTAGTGATGGAAAGGGATAGGTATAAACCGCAGGGCAAGAGTTATTGCTGGGGGAAAGGCAATTATGATGCGATGAGGCAAGACTTAGGATGCATCGCCTGGAGAGGAAAACTGCAGGGGATGGACACAATGGAAATGTGGAGCATGTTCAAGGAACAGCTACTGCGTGTCCTTGATAAGTATGTACCTGTTAGGCAGGGAGGAAGTGGTCGAGTGAGGGAACTATGGGTTACTAAAGCAGTTGAATCACTTGTCAAGAGGAAGAAGGAGGCTTGTGTGAAGATGAGACGTGATGGTTCAGTTGGGTCGCTTGAGAGTTACAAGTTAGCTAGGAAGGCTCTATAGAGAGAGCTAAGAAGAGCCAAGCGAGGGCAAAAGAAGTCTTTGGCAGGTAGGATCAAGGATAACCCTAAAGCTTTCTATAGGTATGTCAGGAATAAAAGAATGACTAAGGCCAGTCAAGGACAGTAGTGGGAAGTTGTGCGTAGAGTCCGAGGAGATAGGAGAGGTGCTAAATGAGTATTTTTCGTCAGTATTCATACAGGAAAAAGACAAAGTTGTCAAGGAGAATACTGAGATACAGGCTACTAGTCTAGAAGGGCTTGAGGTTCATAAGGAGGAGGTGTTAGCGATTCTGGAAAGTGTGAAAATAGATAAGTCCCCTGGGCCGGATGGGATTTATCCTAGGATTCTCTGGGAAGGTAAGGAGGAGATTGTTGAGCCTTTGGCTTTGATCGTTAAGTCATCTTTGTCTACAGGAATAGTGTCAGAGGACTGGAGGATAGCAAATGTTGTCCCCTTGTACAAGAAGGGGAGTAGAGATAACCCTGGTAACTATAGGCCAGTGAGCCTTACTTCTGTTGTGGGGAAAGTCTTGGAAAGGTTTATAAGAGATAGGATGTATAATCATCTGGAAAGGAATAATTTGATTAGAGATAGTCAACATGGTTTTGTGAAGGGTAGGTCGTGCCTCACAAACCTCATTGAGTTCTTCGAGAAGGTGACCAAACAGGTGGATGAGGGTAAAGCAGTTGATGTGGTGTATATGGATTTCAGTAAAGCGTTTGATAAGGTTCCCCACGGTAGGCTATTGCAGAAAATACAGAGGCATGGGATTCAGGATGATTTAGCAGTTTGGATCAGAACTTGGCTAGCTGATAGAAGACAAAGAGTGGTGGTTGATGGGAAATGCTCTGACTGGTGTCCAGTTACTAGTGGTGTGCCACAAGGATCTGTTTTGGGGCCGTTGCTGTTTGTCATTTTTATAAATGACCTGGAGGAGGGCGTAGAAGGATGGGTGAGTAAATTTGCGGATGACACTAAAGTCGGTGGAGTTGTGGACAGTGCAGAAGGATGTTACAAGTTACAGAGGGACATAGATAAGCTGCAGAGCTGGGCTGACAGATGGCAAATGGAATTTAATGCAGAAAAGTGAGAGGTGATTCATTTTGGAAGGAATAACAGAAAGGCAGAGTACTGGGCTAATGGTAAGATTCTTGGTAGTGTGGACGAGCAGAGAGATCTCGGTGTCCATGTCCATAGATCCCTGAAAGTTGCCACCCAGGTTGAGAGGGTTGTTAAGAAGGCGTACGGTATGTTAGCTTTTATTGGTAGAGGAATTGAATTTCGGAGCCATGAGGTCATGTTGCAGTTGTACAAAACTCTGGTGCGGCCGCATTTGGAGTATCGTGTGCAGTTCTGGTCGCCACATTATAGGAAGGATGTGGAAGCATTGGAAAGGGTACAGAGGAGATTTACAAGAATGTTGCCTGGTATGGAGGGAAGATCATATGAGGAAAGGCTGAAGGACTTGAGGCTGTTTTCGTTAGAGAGAAGAAGGTTAAGAGGTGACTTAATTGAGGCATACAAGATGATCAGAGGATTAGATAGGGTGGACAGTGAGAGCCTTTTTCCTCGGATGATGTCGTCCAGCATGAGGGGACATAGCTTTAAATTGAGGGGAGATAGATATAGGACAGATGTCAGAGGTAGGTTCTTTACTCGGAGAGTAGTAAGGGCGTGGAATGCCCTGCCTGCAACAGTAGTGGACTCGCCAACACTAAACGCATTCAAATGGGCATTGGATAGGCATATGGACGATAAGGGAATAGTGTAGAGGGACTTTAGAGGGGTTTCACAGGTTGGCGCAACATCGTGGGCCGAAGGGCCTGTACTGCACTGTAATGTTCTATGTTCTGATTTATACTTTGAATCTAATCGTTCCAGAAGATGGCACCTTCTCGGACAGTTCCACAGACATATCCACAAATAAAGCCAATGAAATGAAAGTTTATTGCTACGACTCTGTACATTTTGGACGGATACAGAATGTTTCAAAGTAGTCTGCAGCATTTATTGTGTTTTCCTGACCAAAATCTGTCTTGTTCTATAGTCACGCTGTATTCTGAGTTGACCATTTGACTGTCTTTTTTATATTGGAGAACTCTTGCATAGAGTAAGCCAACCTCATTGAGTCCACTATTCGGCATGGTTTTAGAGTCTTTGTGCAGGAACAGGAAATTCTTTTTTATATTAAAAATATTCGTGTTTTTTAATTTATTGACAACAGTATAAAAGTTGCCTGTATATAAGAACACCTCGCACATACAAGGAATCATGCGCGCACAATTCATGGTTTCCTATTCATGATTATCTGAGATAACAGTTTTTACAGTCAGTTAAGTTTTTGGGACGTATTGGAATGTTACATTTGCTTTTAACTATCTTCAGGTACTCCAGAGTTCATGGCCCCAGAAATGTATGAAGAACATTATGATGAATCTGTGGATGTGTACGCTTTTGGAATGTGTATGTTAGAAATGGCTACCTCAGAATACCCATACTCAGAATGTCAGAATGCTGCCCAGATCTATCGGAAAGTTACAAGTGTAAGTGTTCATTATCCAAATGAATAACTGTTAAGATTTTTAATGTAGCAAGCTTATTTTTGGCTAGATGAGAAGTTTGTGTAGTAATATTAACTTGTGTGAGCTATTTTTTGTGCACTGAAATATTATGCTTTCCAAATCCATTTCAATTGTGCTGTGAGGGAATAGAACTATTCCAAGAATTCTTCTTGAGTATTTTCCTCAAGGTATTGTGTCTGCTACCTTCATGTTTACAGTTTCAGTATGAATATTTCAGGTGGCATATTGTACTGACAGATTTAGGATTAAATAGGTTCAGAGTATTTTTGACACTGTTTTGGTGGTAATCTGAAGTTCAAGGTTATAGCATTGTTTTTATGTGAGAACTTATTAAATGTATTATGCGGCTTTTTGTTTTAGACTGTTCCAGTTTAAGAAACTGCAACCTTTTAATTCCTCGTGTCCCCACCCTTTTTCCATTTTCTTTTTGTAGGTTTCAACAAATACATTTTAATTGTTCACAGGCACTAGATGCTGCATACAACACAGCTGCACAGGAAGAGAACTACTGTAATGTAAATCCTGACACATTCAAAGTCTTTCCAAAATAAATACTGCTTCACATTTTGTGAAAGGGAAGCATTTATACCGTGCCTCAAAATTATTGCTGAATAATTTCCACTGAGGTCTACTTTTGTAGATATCCCAAATTCAAGCTCATCAAACTAATTAAATTGAAGCCATGGGATCTCTTCATGCAATAATATTATAATTCAGTCTTGGTTACACTAAAGTTTAAAATCTCAGTGAAAAGTCACTTTCCATAATAGTCCCTCATCTGAACTAAAACTTGTTTTCTTATGATTTTTTGTGTGTGAGGCAAATAGATATAGGAGGTTAGCAATTGTTATTTGCCCATTGAATTTCACATTGAAGTTACATTGGTGAAAACTAAGCTATATCAAGGTGGCAGGAATTCAAAGGGGAGGACTTAACTTTTCGGTTATTCGGGAACCTGGGTTGGACCCCATCCAGAGTATTATCATCGTTCCGGTGGGTGTACAACAACAACGTATGTTGACCTTGTAATCGAGTCCAGCACAGATTCACCAGACTGATACTAGAGCTTAAAGGCTTAAATTATGAGGGTAGGATGCATAAACCTGGCTTGTATTCCCTTAGAAGATTGAGAAGTAACCTAATTAAGGTATTTATCATGGGAGAATATATGTGTGCTCTCCTGTAATCTGTATATTTTGTGTGGAAAGAACTGTGCCTTTTCCTATCCTTGGCTGGGTGTATTCCAATTAAATAATTAGGCATATTTTGAGACTTTAATGTAAAGGTTATTTATTCTCATACATTTATCCTGAATTTACACAAGGTCACCTAATTGGTCTTGCATGCCAGTATATGCACATGTGCGCAAACATGCACACATGGGGCCCCCATGATACAGATAAAGATAGTCAATTCAGTCTCTGATTTAAGATGTGCACTATGTCTGGTTTCCCATATGGCAGGCGTGTGGGTTCCTAAATTGATTCCATGGTTTAAAGTTGAAGTGATAGCCTTGTAAAGAGAATGGTTGTGAGGTTTCTTGGAGTTGAATATCTAAGAGATGAACTTTGAAACTGGAATAGGCCAAGTACTTCGGCTGCTTGATGACTTGTGATGTAGTGTCAGAATTGGGTTCTCAGATTGGCTGACATCTGATGTTTTAATAAATTTGCTGGGGTAACAAGGGATGCAGTCCTGAGGCTAGCTATGATTGTGACCGCTGGGTTAAAACTTCTGAGGTCTACCTAGTCTGGTTGGGATGGAGGAGGCCAATGTGATACAATGGCATATTGATAGTGTCCATTGAGTTTCAAACTCATGAAACATGGAGACAGGTAATCTGGAAACTCCACAATCTTTGGATGTTGACTCATCCTTAAACAATGAGTTTGTGAATTCCATAGATGGCTGAGAGGTTCCCTCACTTCTGTCCATATTTGATTAGGTATTTGCTGGAAACTTGATACTATCTGTAGTCCAAATGCCAAAAGGCATATTTGCAGAAGCTATCTCAACCGCTTTTGTGTCCAATCTTTAAAAGTATTGTCTGAAAGTTTGTAATATGACATGCCTGTACTGGGCATGGCATGTAGTTAAAATGTAAGGGAGTGAAAAACAAGGAGGCACAGTTGTCTTACAATTCAAATGAGGACATTTAGGAGGAAGACCAATTCTGTCTTTCACAGGGTAGGGAAAAATCCTGTTTCAAGCTTTTGGATTTGTGGTAAATTGAAATATTCAGGGCACGATTGAACGGGAAAGTTTCTAAGTGTCATTTGTGACAGGTTTTGCTGGGAGTTTCCTGCCAGCTCTACTGGCAAGCTCCCCATCACTATCTAATGACACTTGGGGGGGGTGATCCTATGGCCACATTGTGCCAGAAAAGCTGCTCGCCGTGGCCCAGCGTGGCCATTGAAAGCTGGGAGATCCCGCTCCCGGGATCAATCCAGCTCACCACTCCTCGCAATGTTCAACGCGACTTCGTGGGATGTTGTGAGGTAAATCCCGTCCACAATGGATGGGATCACTTTTTGGCAAATCTGCATATTAGACTCACTCCAATGTGCAGATTCCCTTAGTACCTGTAGCTTTAGGATTCAATGCCTCCGAGTCCTCGGGCAAGCGCGGTTTGGTCCTGGTTCCCACAAACAGGGATCAGATGGAGCGGCACTTGGGGTCTCCAAGTGGGTCGGAGGTCTCCAGCTGCATGCCGTTTTGGTAGGGTGGTGCCCTGGTGGTGCTTGCCTGGCACTGCCAAGGTGCCCAGGTGGCAGTCAGGTGGCATGGGCACTGCCAAGGTACCAAGCTGACATTTTTCACGCACGATTGGACCGGGGATGACTGGCATGGGAGTTTTAGGGGGGGGAAGAGAAGAGAGATGCCATTTAAGAATGGCGTCACAGTCACTCGCTACAATAGGGAGTTCTGGCAAGCGGAGCTCCCCAAAAAATGGGATTTTGTGCAGCCTTAGCCGAGGCCTCTTGTACAACGCGAGCCGTGCTGGGAAACACCCGGCTACATTAATAGCACTCACAAGGGGACTTTGTTCCGTTTTAGGAAGATTACGCCTGTAGTCACATTTTTGGGCCCTGGGAAGTTTCTCACCGGTTTAGTCCACACACAGTTTTTTTTCATCACTGGGGAGCTGAACTCAGGAGATCAGGCCGCCATCTTGAAAAGGTGCCCCGATCTCTGAGTGAGCTTGTGTCGTCCCCCCCTCCCCCCATACATCCCCCTTCCATGGGTAATGTCATCCCACACGCACATGGGCATTAACCCCACCCCCCAAACCTCCCAGAGGCCCCTTTTTACCTGCCCTGCAGCCCCCACTCATACCCTCCCTCCACTGCCCTTTCATGGCATGGCTCCACCTCTGGCCCTGACCCTTGGCACTGGCACCTGGGCATCCTGGCACAGCATGCTGGTAGAGCTGGTCTGGCAGTGCAACCTGGGCACCTTGGTAGTACGGGGGTGGCAGTGCAAAAGTGCCAGCCTGGCAGTGCTTGCATTCCGGGGGGGTCCACCCTGGTCACCCAGGTCACCCAGAGGCTTCCATTGGCCCGGGTGCCGTTCCACCTGGCCCACATTTGTGTGGACCAGTACTGAACGGTGGCTGGCAGTGGCCTCCCTGGTGAGGTCGGTAGGTACTGGATAAGCAAGCCTTAAGTAGGTCTAAAGTCTACTTATGCAAACACCACTTGATCCTGTCCATTGTGGGCTGGTTCCTGATCCTGACAACTCGTGGGACCTGGTTGTCAAGAAGCCCACGGGAGGCTTCACCTCTGATCTACCGGCCACATCGCGCTCCCATTGGGGCTAGACTTGGCTGGTAGATTGCGCCCTCAATTGTAATCAACAGTGTTTTGGTGGGCAAGGAATGTGGATAAGAGGTACACGTGAATATTCTGGTAGGCATGAGCAAGTCCAAGGACTTGATTGGTCTGTTCCTAATAATCAAAAATATTTCTTGTCTGAACAAAAGCTTAACATTATTTTAATGAGAGTTTGACACTACAGAGAAGTTGGTAGCTCCTGTATTAGTGTGTTGGCTGCTAATTTGAAGGTAAAGGAGGAAATTGAAAATAAATTTAAAATTCAAATGAACAGTTTATATTACAATTTGCGCTTCGGACTTTTCTCTGCCTTACAGATTAGCATGCAGGTTGGAGATTAAGAAGATAGCCAATTCTGCAAAGCGGTCGATTGCAATTGCAGATTACCAACCAGGTTTATAATTAAACCTCGCCTCTCCTCTTCTTCCCCCCCCCCCCCCCCCCCAAATCTCTACACAAAGTTGCAATTTTTATGGGTGGTAAATGTGAAATCATATTTTAATTAATCACAAAGGCAACAACACCTCCGTCGTGTTGTGTGGTAGTACCACAATACTAAATGGGATAGACTTTGGATAAATCAAACAAATCAAAACGGGGTATCTATTCAGTGCAGTGGTCCATCAACATCAGAATTGTATTCAACCACCATCTGTAACCTCATGGTCTGCATATCCCTCATTCAACCATTACCATGCTTCATCTGATGCCGGCGCTTATGTAGTTACATTGTATATCTTTTGTTACCCTATTATGTATTTTCTTTTATTCCCTTTTCTTCCTATGTACTTAATGATCTGTTGAGCTGCTCGCAGAAAAATACTTTTCACTGTACCTCGGTACACGTGACAATAAACAAATCCAATCCAATCAAATAAGACTAGCTTAATGAGGAGTGTAAGAGAGTATACCAGTAGCAACATTAAGGCATATCTAAAAATAAGGTGTCAACCTGGTGAACCTCCAGTTTATGCCTCATCTCAAACCAAGGTGTAACTTATTAATGAACTCAACTACTATTTATGGGGAAATTTTTGTATCGTATATATTTGATTTCAAGTAGTTTCTTTTTCCCATTTGGAAAAAAAATGAAAATGACACTGTCCAAAAAGTTAGGCATGTCTTCCGTGAGAGGCAACGCGATGTTTCTTGTTAACTTGTTGAGCATATGCATTTACCTCCAGACAGTGACAAAGAATGAGGGCTTTGTATTTGCATCAATTGACATACAAAACACTATTAATATTTATCACTAATATGTAAATTAAATTAGCAAGAATCAAAAAGCTACTGGAATGGATGAAGGTCTGAAATAGCAAAGAAAGTAGTTAAAGCAGTTGAAACAAAGAATAGCTCCTCAAGAATCAAGTACTGTTCCAAATTGCTGTTTGTCACATTAGAGATTAACTCAACATAAAGATGAGTTGACAATTGAGGAAATAAAGTATTAATAAAGATTCAAACCACATTTGAATCCAAAGTAATCATTGGAGATTTAGTGTACCAGGTAAGATGGGATAGCTCCACAACTCGAACCCTATTTGGCAGCTGAGTATTCTTTCTCCTGACGTGGCATCACACAGACTAGGAAAGTTAACTTGTTTCTCTCCATACAGATGCTGTCAGCCTCCTGGGATTTTCAAGCATTTTCTACTTTTGCTTCGATTTGAAGCATCCGCAGTATTTTGCTTTTACTCTTTCCTACAGTCTGTTGACTTTTGAAAGCAAGACTAGTTAACCAACCTAGAAAGGAGTTCTTAAAAAGCATCCAACACTAGACTATTGTGAGGCACATATAACTATTCCATGCTTTTGCAATTCCCGCGTTAAAATTATATGGAACTACAAAAATGAGCAAGATAAGACATCTAACAACATCTGTGTTTATCTACCCACTGTATAGCATACATCCCAACTGAGAGAAAAAAACCTCGGACAAATTTTATCAAAAGATCTGGAATATTTCAGGAGACATTAGTTGCCCCATAAGCATCAGATGAGCATAACTAATGCCCACCAGCCCTCCACAAATATGCTGCAATTCTTAATTAATTGTAAGAATTATGTTTAGCACTCATCATTGATTTAGGTTTTTTAATAACAGCACAATTGACTTGAAAGCAAAAATATCTGTAGTGCTAAATTATTTATTTATGAGTAGCCTCTGGTTGCAAATGATTCTCAAGTTATGAACCGGAGATCAAAACTTTAAAATGTCATTTTATTTAATAAATGTCTAATCAATTCCATTGAGTCTTTGTGCAGGACACATGGAATAGCCTGAAGACCGAAATTGGAAAAACCTCTGAATCTCACATTTTTTAATCATTGCCTATATTTTGAAGATAGTGTTGCAATGTGAATGTTTGTTGTAACGTGTTTAAAATATTCTATTATTTACCCACAATACGAATCAATTAGTCAATTAAAGTTTAATAAAAACAGGGAAAGAACAAAATGGCGAGGTCCATTATAGGGTAGAGAGGAGGAGTGATTAAATGAAAATAGTTATGATGGTGAAAGGCAAAATGAGGTGGTAATGAAACTGTCCAGAGGAGATCAAAATAATTGCAGCAAAAGGGGATGGAAATCTGGCCAAGAGGAGGCTCCCATGGCCCAGGAACTTTGTGGAAGAAAAGCAGATAGGCCCCATGGGCGCTGAGCATCCAGCTGGCCCTGTACAAGTAGGAGATCTTCCACCCCGAACACCAGCCCTCGCCTCTTCTACGTCCTGTGTCACTGATTGCCCATTACCAGACCTGCAATTGGAAATAAAATTGGAGAGGTGGTGAAGACCTGAAGTTGTTAACTCCTGAGGTTGAGGCTAAGTATGAGCCCCTGTTCCTCAAATTTCCCTTGAGCTTCACTGGATCAATGCAAGAGGCCAAGAACGGAGGTCAGAGATACAGAAAATTAAAAAGGAAAGTTACTGAAAACACCAGGTCATACTAACAAACCACATTGAGGTGTTCAGCATAGCAATAACCCATTTTCTGCAGTCCAGCAACATAAATTGAAAGGAAATTATAGCTCCTCTGTATCTGTATTTACAGTGCCAACAGTATTTCATCCCAGTATGTGAAGCACACTGAAAGGATGTTTACTTTTACTTTGTTTTGGAAAGTGACTCCTCGGCTGTCAATGTTTTATAAGTTAACTCTATGAAGAATTTATTGTAAAATGATAACTGTAGGTGCAAATGTCTGTTGCAGTGACGCAGTAATATCTCTAGTTTATCATCCCCTCTTCCTCCCCTCCTGTTTCTGACAATCAGATTTCAAAGAATATTCTCTTTTTCAACCGTTTTTTCCTATCCTTGTGTTTTCTCTTCATATTATGAATACACTCAATCGGTATTGAAATCGTAGGGTGTATTGTCCTTGAAGCATTTAACTGGAGTTAGGTGATTAACCTCTAACTTCTGCCAAATTCTAAAGTTTGCATTGAATGTCTTGGATTGTCTCTGTCACCTGATGCATAACATCTGTTCATGCTATTTTCTGATGTAATGACTTTCAGAAACGTGAGGCATCCAGCAAATGCTGTTAAATGTGTGGCTGTGATTTTTTTTCACCCCTCCTATTTGAAAGTCTACCCCGACAGCAAGGTTGTCCCAGTTTTGTTTCTTCCATATGCATGGAAGTCTGTATTTGCATCTGACCAGAAGCATACTTGAACTTCTAAGTAAAAAAAGAATAGTGGGTCAGAAGGGAATGCTGTCATGAACTTTTCAAGAAACATGCACTTGCCACAACGTCGTGGGCTGAAGGGCCTGTACTTTGCTGTACTGTTCTATGTTCTGAGCAAAATCCTGTCCTGTCAAGGCATTGGGTGCTTTCTGTGGCACAACTGTCATCCAGTATTCGTCACAAATGTCAACAAATCAGTTCTCAGAAACTGGACCAGTGTTACTTGGATGACTGTTTTAGGCTGTTGACTGCTGAAAGGCTTTCGTGCAGTTTTAGGCAGTTGCCATGGAATCACTCAATTTTCTCTCCATTGATATGAGGTAGGAAAATGATCTATATGCTACATGCTTGATCACCACCTCCTACATGATGATTGAAGTTTCAACAATTTTTAAAGAAAAAGCTGAGGCACCGAAGGATACTTTTGCGAAATCTTTTGTCTATAGCAATCCTTCAATGATTCAGTTATTTAGTAGGCATGCCTGCGACATTCCCCAAGTTTCAGCTGTGTCCCATGTCAGTAACCACAACAATTTGTCCGTCCAGTAACCTTTATTTCCAGATAAAGTACACTGTGTCAATACTGGTGCCCACCATTAGCAGTGTCCTTGTTATTTGCCATGGTCAAACAAGGTATGGGAAATTTACTAAAGAAGGCAACATTCCCAATTTCAAAAGTAAAGCAGTTGGATGTCTGTAAAATAAATTTTTGTATTGTCATGGCTAATGCTTGGATCCTTTCAAATTGAGATAAGATAAAAAAATTTGCAGTACCTAGGTAGCTTTGCTGCAATAATGTTTCCATTGATCTTGACATCCGTACTAGAACAATGGTCCAAGGTATCAAATTGCAAGGATCTTTCGTTTTCTTGTAGGTCTTCAGAAATGATCATTTATTACATTGTTTCCAAATAATAAAATCTATCTGCTCAAATATTCTTCTTGTTTTCTGTACGGTAGCCTCAATCAGGTTTCAGAGTTTTAAACTATTGCTGTATTTATTCCACACCTTATCATCAAATTATAGAATCCTTGCAGTGCAGAAGGAGCCCATTCGGCCCATCGGGTCTGCACCAACTTTCCAAAAGAGCACCCAAACCAGGCCCCACCCTATCCCTGTAACCCCATGCATTGATCATGGCCGATCCATCTAACTACACATCTTTTGGAATAATCTGAGGACAGTACCTTGTGCTGATTAAGACCTGAAGATGTACGCCAGTCAATGGTTATGACAGTAATATTTTCGCATTGTAATTCTCAAAGCTGTATTTAATTGCATTTGAGGTCCAATAAGCAACATTGATTCCGGTTCTTTCTGACTTAATATTATGGCTTAGGAAATACATAAATATAAATCTGTTCAATTGAATGATTGTCTTGATGCCTATTTTCTATCCATTTGTCTTTTAATCTGAGGTGGTCTTGGTAGAAATTTTGCTTGCTTGTGCACTGCAGTGCAGCAATATTTTGAGACAGTACAAGGTGTAGATCAGACTTTTTGTGTCAACAGAAACTATTTGCTCGGACATCATTTGCTTTGGCAATGGGATGTAGAATCTGATGCTTAAAGCCAAACCTGGACAGTTGGTTATAGATTTATGACAAAGCACAGCTTGGATTTAAGCCCACATGCTTGAGTATGCATTTGAAGCAATTGATATGCTGTGTGCTGCAAGATTTTTTTAGAGACGAGTAAACTGTATCCTATGGTAATTGTTAACTGCAATATTTAGTACTAACAATAGTAAGGGATGACATCGGTGCTATGGAGGGTAAGGTTGAATCCATTTGGGTGGAAATCAGGAATAGTAACGCGAAAAAGTCACTGATAGAAATAGTCTATAGGCCACTAAATAGTAACATTATGGTGGGGCAGGCAATAAACAAAGAAATAACTGATGCATTTAGAAATGGCACAGCATTTATCATGGGGGATTTTAATCTACATGTCGATTGTTTTAACCAGGTCGGTTAAGGCAGCCTTGAGGAGGAGTTTATAGAGTGTGTCCGCGATAGTTTCCTAGAACAGTATGTAATGGAATCTACGAGGGAACAAGCGGTCCTAGATCTGGTCCTGTGTAATGAGACAGGATTGATAATCTCATAGGGATCCTCTCGGAAGGAGCGATCACAATATGGTGGAATTTAAAATACAGATGGAGGGTGAGAAGGTAAAATCAAACACTCGTGTTTTGTGCTTAAACAAAGGAGATTACAATGGGATGAGAGAAGAACTAGCTAAGGTAGACTGGGAGCAAATACTTTATGGTGGAACAGTTGAGGAACAGTGGAGAACCTTCCACAGTGTTCAGCAAAGGTTTATACCAACAAAAAGAAAGGGAAAATCAACTGTGGATATCTAAGGAAATAAGGGAGAGTATCAAATTGAAGGAAAAAGCATACAAAGTGGCAAAGATTAGTAGGTGACTAGAGGACTGGGAAATCTTTAGGGAGCAACAGAAAGCTACTAAAAAAGTTATAAAGAAGAGAAAGATAGATTATGAGAGTAAACTTGCTCAGAATATAAAAACAGATAGTAAAAGTTTCTACAAATATATAAAACAAAATAGAGTGGCTAAGATAAATATTGGTCCTTCAGAGGATGAGAAGGGAGTTTTAATAATGGGAGATGAGGAAATGGCCGAGGAACTGAACAGGTTTATTGGGTCGGTCTTCACAGTGGAAGACACAAATAACATGCCAGTGACTGATGGAAATTAGGCAATGACGGGTGAGGACCTTGAGATGATTGTTATCACCTAAGGAGGTAGTGATGGGCAAGAAGCTAATGGGGCTAAAGATAGACAGGTCTCCTGGCCCTGATGGAATGCATCCCAGAGTGCTAAAAGATGGCTAGGGAAATTGCACATGCACTCGTGATAATTCACCAAAATTCATGAGACTCTGGGGTGGTCCCGGTGGATTGGAAATTAGCAAACATGACACCACTGTTTAAAAAAGGAGGTTGGCAGAAAGTGGGTAATTATAGGTCAGTTAGCATAACCTCGGTAGTCGGGAAGGTGCTGGAATCTATCATCAAGGAAGAAATTGCGAGGCATCTGGAAGGAAATTGTCTCATTGGGCAGACGCAGCATGGGTTCATAAAGGGCAGGTCGTGCCTAACTAATTTAGTGGAATTTTTTGAGGACATTACCAGTGAGGTAGATAACGGGGAGCCAATGGATGTGGTATATCTGGATTTCCAGAAAGCCTTTGACAAGGTGCCACAACAAATGGTTGCTGCACAAGATAAAAGATGCATGGCATTAAGGGTAAAGTAGTAGCATGGATAGAGGATTGATTAATTAATAGAAAGCAAAGAGTGGGGATTAATGGGTGTTTCTCTGGTTGGCAATCAGTAGCTAGTGGTGTCCCTCAGGGTTTCGTGTTGGGCCTGCAATTGTTCACAATTTACATAGATGATTTGGAGTTGGGGACCAAAGGCAATGTGTTCAAGTTTGCAGACAACGCTAAGGTGAGTGGTAAAGAAAAAAGTGCAGAGGATACCAGAAGTCTGCAGAGGCATTTGGATAGGTAAAGGAATGGGCCAAGGTCTGGCAGGTGGAATACAATGTTGACAAATAGGAATAACAGCAAACGGGATTATTATTTAAATGATAAAATATTAAAGCGTGCTGCTGTGCAGAGAGACCTGGGTGTGCTAGTGCATGAGTCACAGAAAGTTGGTTTACAGGTGCAACAGGTGATTAAGAAGGCAAATGGAATTTTGTCCTTCATTGCTAGAGGGATGGAGTTTAAGACTAGGGAGGTTATGCTGCAATTGTATAAGGTGTTAGTGAGGCCACACCTGGAGTATTGTGTTCAGTTTTGGTCTCCTTACCTGAGAAAGGATGTACTGGCACTGAAGGGTGTGCAGAGGAGATTCACTAGGTTAATTCCAGAGCGGAAGGGGTTAAATTACGAGGAGAGATTGAGTAGACTGGGACTGTACTCGTTGGAATTTAGAAAGACATGGAGGGAATCTTAAAGAAACATATAAAATTATGAAGGGAATAGATAGGATAGATGCAGGTTGTTTCCACTAGCAGAACTAGGGGGCATAGCCTCAAAATAAGGGGAAATAGATTTATGACCGAGTTCAGGAGGAAGTTCTTCACCCAAAGGGTTGTGAATCTATGGAATTCCTAGCCCAGTGAAGCAGTTGAGGCTCCTTCAATAATTGTTTTTAAGATAAAGATAGTTTTTGAAGAATAAAGGGATTAAGGGTTATCGTGTTCGGGCCGGAAAGCGGAGCTGAGTCCTCAAAAGATCACACAAGAATGGTGGAGCAGGCTCGAGGGGCCAGATGGTCTACTCCTGCTCCTAGTTCTTATGTTCTTATGTTTTATGAGGTGGTTGGGTGGAGGGTGGACAACAGAAGCTGTGGTCCGTGATGAAACCCATAACGTAGGTAGAAACAATGATGGCATCTTTAAGGTAGAATTTCAGGAGCTAGGGAAAAAATAAACTGTTCATGGGTATGTAAATATAAAGATCAAGTGCAGGTAAAAGCATGGCTGGAGAAGTATCGCAGGTGGAAACATTTCCGATTCTTGGGCATTGGAGGCAGTTACACTTGTATGAGATTTAATTTCACCTGAACAGAGCTGAGATCAATATTCATGCTCACATGATAACTAATATTGTTGGGGTATGTTTTAAACTAATTTGGTAGGTGGATATGCACCAGAAAATAAAAAAGGAGCAGCAATGAGGTCAGAGCTCAACGATATTCTCAGAAATATCCCAAACATTGAAGGGAAGTTTGAGTAAAAGCAAAAGTGGTGGAAGAGATATTATTGGAAGTCACTGCTCAGTGTTTTATACTCTGATTATTTTCGCTTGAATGGGGCACTGGACAGGGCTGCCCACTTTCTCCACTCTTGTTCACTTCGGTGATAGAGCCGCTCTCTTGAAGATGAGATCCTCTAGTCAATGAAGTGGTATTAACTGAGATGAGTGGAGCATCGGGGTCTCTCGATGCGGATAACCTACTTCTACATATTACAGCGCCAGCTCCCTCCATCGACAGCATAATGAAGTTACTTAACTCCGTTGGCTATAAATTGAACTTCGGCAAGAATGAATGGTTCCCGGTTAACCCTCTTGGTAGAAGAGTCTAATTGTGGGCATTATCTTTCCGACTCTCTAATACAAGCTTTCATTATCTGGGGGTCCGGTGGCCCACGACTGGGCCTTACTTCATAAGTTGAATTACACAAGCCTGATAGTGTTAAAACGGATATACAGAGGTGGAAACCTTCCTCTATCTTTGGCGAGTAGAAGTCAAACAATTAAAATGTATGTGCTCCTGGGAGGTTCTTATTTTTTTTTCAATATCTTCCTATTTTTCTGCCCAAATCCTTTTTTTATCAAAGTTAATAAATTGATATCTGCTTTTACTTGGGTGGCTAAGACCTAGAATTCGTAGCATTCTACTCCCAATGAAATAGACAGACTGGTTGCTTGGCCCTCCCCAATTTATTGTGGCGTTTGTCTCCACAAGGACTGTATGGTGGTCACTCATACCAATACTGTCATGCACAGGTGCATCTGTGGCAGGCAGGTTGAGGATGAGGTTAAGAATTTTTTTCCTTCTTTCCTCGCCACCTGTCGCAGATGCATGCCAGTCTATCAACTATGTCCTTTATGACTCACTCTTTGTCGGTGCTGCCAAGCCACTCTGCACCCTTGCCACCCTCTGCTTCGTCCAGGTGGTGTTCTACATGGAGTACTACTGATTCAATAGCTGAGGTATGCAGTAAATAACAGGAAGTTTCCTTGCCAATGTTTGACCTGATGTCATGGGGTCCAGCGTCAATGTTGAGGACACCCTCCCGACTGTATACCATTGGCTGCTGGGTCTGACTGTCGGGGCAGACATACGATATGGCAATTAGTGGTGTCTGGGACATTATGATCATGTGAGTGTGACTAAATCAGGCTGTTGCTTGACTAGTCTGAGGCAGCTACAACTGAGTAGCTTGCTGCATTTGAGAGTCAACCACATTGCTGTGGATCCAAAGGTAAAATAAAACAAAAAAGTCTTATGACAAATGCCAGGAGTAAGGTTCAGTGAATAACCAGGTAGATTATGGGAGCTAAAAAATGAATAGGGGAAGGAAGGAAAGGTTATGAGAAGATTATCAGGCAACATCAAGTTGAACCCTAAAATGCTTTTTTTTTTCCTGACCATATCAAGTTGTGCTGATTGAAGGGACCAACCGACCTTCACATTGAGTTAGAGGCTAAAGTACTTTGCATCTGGCTTCACAAACAAAGCAGTTGATGTGAAGGTCATACTGATAGAAATGAGGGATATTGTGAACAGGATAATATATAAAGTAGTATGAAAATGGTAAGCACTATTCAAAGTTGGCAAGTCACTATGTCCAGTGGAATGTATCCAAAGTGCTGAAAGAAGCAGAGGTAGAAGCAGCAGAGCCATTGGTCACATTATTTCAATCTCCATTGGAGTAGTGCCAAAGAACTTGAAGATTGCTAATGTTATACCACTATTCAAGAAAGATAGAGGAATAAACTAGGAAACTATAGGTAAGTGTTTAACATATGAAAATCGCTTATTGTCACAAGTAGGCTTCAAATGAAGTTACTGTGAAAAGCCACATTCCATCGCCTGTTCGTGGAGGCTGTTACGGGAATTGAACCGTGCTGCTGGCCTGCTTTCAAAGCCAGCGGTTTAGCCCTGTGCTAAACCAGCCCCCATATATTGGTGATGAGGAAGTGAGAAGTTGTTGGAAAGTATCCTCCAGGATAAAATAAACTTTTATTTGTAAAGGCGAAGGAGAGCCAGAAAATAATTGTTGAAGGCAATTTGTGTCTGACTAACGATTGAATTTTTTGAAGTAAAAGAAAATGTTGACCAAGGTAGTGCTGTAGATTTTGTATCAATGGACTTCAAAGCAAATTTTAAAAGGGCCACATAAGCATGTTCGGATAGAAGCCCATGATTAAAGAAAACAGAGTTGTGGATATGGAATTGGCTCAGTGGCAGGAAACAAAGGGTTTTCAGACTGGGAGTTCATTTGCAGTGGTGTTCCCTCATTGGGTCCGTTACTTTTTCACCTTTGGTAAATGACGTGGACTTGGGTATAGGGTGCAGCATTATAAAGTTTGCAGATAATATGAAACTTGGCTATGTATGTAATAAGGATATTTGTAACTTTCGGGGTATTGAAATGCACGTAAGCATGGCAGATGAGTTCAACAAGAAGTATGAAGTGATGCGCATTTGGAGGAATAATATGGAAAGACAATCTGCCATAAATGGCACAATTTTGGGCAGTGTGGATCAACAGGCACCTGGTGTCCATATGTACAAATCCTAAGGGTGGCAGGACAAGTGGCAAGATAAAGTGGTTCAAATAATATGGACTGCTTTGGTTTATAAATAGAGGCGTAGGATATAGTGTTTTTCATAATTTGTTTTCAGATATTCAGAAAACTAAAATACTCCATGAGCAAGCTCTGAATCCACATGCCCCAGTCACATTGATTAGGAGTCATGATGAGCATCTAAAATGTGGAACATTTCCAGTACCTTGGAAGTTATCTCTCTCAGAACGCTGGCATTGACAAAGATATCCAGCATTGCTGAAATCTGCTGGTGCAGACTTTGGCCACATGAGGAAGCAAGTATTTGAAGATCGTGACATCAAAGCTGAAACCAAGCTCATGGTCTACCACATGGCCATAATCCTTTCTTATTTATGGGGTTGAAACACAGACAATGTATACGAAGCACCTCAAAGCACTGAAATCATACCAACAATACTGCCTGTGGTAGATCTTTTATAGCAAGTGGAACAGATGCATCAATATCATTGTCTTCGCATAAGCAAGCACCACAAGCAGCAGCGATGCTATAATCAACCACCGTCAGCTTTTAGGTTTGCCATGTAGTTTGTATGTCGGAAACCAGGCTCCCAACCAGGGTATCATCACCCTCAGTTAAGGCAAATGCACCAGAAGAGGGCAGAAGAAGCACTTCAGGATGAGTTGAAATCCAAAATGAAGAAATGCAATACTGACAACCCCTGGCAGAGAAGGGTGGCACAGTGGTTAGCACTGCTGCCTCACAGCACTGAGGAACCGGGTCTGGTCCCGGATTACTGTCCATATGGGTTTTGTATGTTCTCCCCTTGGTCTGTTTGGGTCTCGCCCCCACAACCCAAAGATGTGCACAGTAGGTCGGTTGGCCAGAATCGGGTACTTGTTTTTTTAGAAAAACATTTTAAATCCTGGATTTTGGCGATACTGGATATCTTTGCCAATGTCAGCGTTCTATGAGAGAGAATGTCAGACCACCATCCAGGAGCGAACCAGATGGTAGCAGAGTCTAAGAATTTTGAGACCCAGCAGTGACGAGATTTAGAGGAAAAGCGAAAGTGGTCAGAAGAACATGCCATGACCTGAACTAATATAAGTGCCCTATGTACCAGAAAGTCTGCAGATCCTGAATTGGCTTCATCAACCATCTTTGGACTCATGGGTGACAATCCTCCTGGCTAGTGAGGTGTTGTTTCTTTTCCTGCACCTAGTAATGCGCAAGGCAGACTTTCATCTGTTCTTATGGTGAGTTTTTTTTTCTGGAACAGGTCGCTAGCCTGTTGCCAGAGCCTTAAAGCTTGAACGGTGCCACTCTGCATCAAGCATTGCTGACCAGGAGTCCCCCCCCACTCTTATTGCTTGCTATTGACTGGGCACTACATTCCAGAGAAGTTTTATAAAGGCCTTGAGCTGCATCGAAGTTTACCATGATGTTTCCAGTGATTATAAGGACTTCAGTTATGAGGACAAGTTGGAAACGTTAGGCCTGTTCTCCTTCGAACCAAGCAGATTGACGTGATCTAATCGAGTTTGCAAGATGATCTGGAAGAAGGAACTGAAGGCACTGTTGCTAAGTTTGCAGATGATACAAAGATCTGTATAGGGACAGGTAGTATTGAGGAAGCAGGTGGGCTGCAGAAGGATTTGGACAGGCTAGGAGAGTGGGCAAAGAAGTGGCAGATGGAATACAATGTGGAAAAGTGTAAGGTTATGCACTTTGGAAGGAGAAATGGAGGCATAGACTATTTTCTGAATGGGGAAATGCTTAGGAAATCAGAAGTACAAATGGACTTGGGAATCTATGTTCATGATTCTCTTAAGGTTAACATGCAGGTTCAGTCGGCAATTAGGAAGGCAAATGCAATGTTACCATTCATGTCGAGAGGGCTAGAATACAAGACCAGGAATGTACTTCTGAGGCTGTATAAGGCTCTGATCAGACTCCATTTGGAGTATTGTGAGCAGTTTTGGATCCCTTCTCTAAGAAGGATGTGCTGGCCTTGGAAAGGGGCCAGAGGAGGTTCAGAAGAATGCTCCCTGGAATGAAGAGCTTGTCGTATGAGGAACGGTTGAGGACTCTGGGTCTGTACTCATCGGAGTTTAGAAGGATGAGGGAGATCATATTGAAACTTGCAGGATATTGTGAGGCCTGGATAGAGTGAACGTGGAGAGGATGTTTCCACTTGTAGAAAAAAATTAGAAACAGAGGGACGATCTTTTAAAACTGAGATGAGGAGGAATTTCTTCAGCCGGAGGATAGTGAATCTGTGGAACTCTTTGCCTAAGACAGAGAGATAGATAGGTTCTTGATCAATAAGGGAATCGGGGGTTATGGGGAGAAGGCAGGAGAATGAAGATGAGAAAAATATCAGCTCTGACTGAATGGCGGAGCAGACTCGATGGGCCAAGTGGCCTTGTTCTGCTCCTATGTCTTATAGTCTTATGAGGGGTTTTGATAGAACAGATGGAGAAAAAACTATTCCTTCTGGCGAGTGAGTCAATAACCAGTGACCATGGATTTATAATCATTGGCAAAAGTTCTAGACAGGAGATGAGATTTTTTTTTTCAATTGTTGAGATCTGAAATGTTCAACCTGAAACATTGGTGGTAACTGCATAAATAATTTTTAAAAAGAAGTTCAACAGGGACTTTGAGGGTGCGGAATTTAAAATTATGGGCAAAAAACAGTGGCATGGGGTTAAATGTGACTGCTCTTTCACAGAACATGGGCATGACATGCCAGTGCCTCCTGCAGCGCAAAGCTTCCAGGTTGACTGGCAAAAAACTCCAAGCCGCCCTTCAGGTTTTTCACAATGTTATTTTAAATCCAGGTGCCTTCCATTAACAGAACTATTATTTAGATTGATGACATTTATAATAAATAGTAATGCATCCTGGATTAATTATCATCTTTCATTGGATTTAAATATGCCCACTATTAACTGAAACTAATATTACTGTTGAGCACTGCTCTGTGATTAATTTAGCTTTCATGCAGGTGTGCACTTGGGCATTGTGAACTGAGAATTGTCTGCCATGAAAATATTTTGTTGGACAAAGGAGAGTCTATTGTGATTCGGTTGGAGACCGTTAACATGGAAATTAGAACACTTCATAATTAACTAAACTGTGCCATAATATTTCACATTTTTAAACAAAAAAACATACTTTATTGCTTATAAAAAGAATGAAGTAAGCACACTAGCCTAGTATTGTGGTTTCTAACCACTTGTGCTATGAAATCAGTTGTTAATTTACTTCTTCCTAGCTGCTTTTTCCCCTCACAAAATCCAAATTGAACTTGAGCCCATGCCACATTGCATGCTGAACAATAAAGTTAGTATTGCTTTGCTTAAAGTTCAAGTCTGGCTAACAATCATCTCTTGTTGGCTGTCTTAATCCAGTGAGATAATCTACACCAAAGCAAAATTATAATTGTCTGCTTTCTGAGCGAACTCGCAGATAACATGGGTCATTGCCCATTTCTATGACAACGTGGCACACTTTGTGATGCCATCAAACAGAATGTAAATTCATTGTTTTCCCTTTAACTCAACTTTTTGTTTTGTTACCCATATGAATAATTAATATTTTTAATGGATTTAATTAACCTCTCCCCAGAATCCCAGGTTCTACTATACAACATGCTTCTTTTCATTAACAACTCTAATCTTGTAAAATAAACACAGGTTAATTAAAACTAGGCACTTGTTTGATTTATCATTTCATTCAGGTTGTCTTTCAATTTCTTGACCAGGCCTTTTCTATACTTGTATTTCTAACAATTTTTAAAACTAAAAGTTATGTTCTATGAACTAGCTATTCATAACAAGTGTAAAAGAGTAAGAGTACATGGAATGCATGCCTCCATGATTGAGCATATAGTGTGACTTAAAAACTGAGAACTAACTTTTTTAATTGGCCATTTAGTTGTGATGTGTAAAAATAAGGGCAATTCTGAAAAGTCTGCCATACATCAACACGTCTTAATTATTTTAAGAGTAGCTCTCCCAAATTTTTAAAGCATGACAAGTGAGTGGATATTTGTGTGTCTGGGGCCAGGCATAGCACATGGTGTGAGGATAGTGTTTTGAGTTCTGCGTTTGAGATAGAGTTTACAATCGGTAGCCATAGCCCACAGTCTAAAATATTGACAGCATTCTGGGCAAGTTATTAGCGTCGCTCGAATGATAAGGGAAGGTGGTGTAGGAATTAGTGCCACCTGGATCAAGCTACACTGTAGGTCGAGTAAAGGGTGCTTTGTTCTGCACAGAGCCATGTTCTATGTGAGGTTGCAAAGTAGAATTTCAATTTCAAAAACAGTGCTTGAACACTGCTTGAATGCAAAAGCATACTGCAGTTATTAGAAATCTGAAGTAAAGAACAAAATCAGCCTAAAATAAATTGAACATGGCTAAAGATCAAATCTTTTTAGTTGTGGGAAATTTAAAGTGGGATATACGGTAACATTTCTTATAGTGAGGTACAACTCCTTTCAAAGATGCAATGCTCCTTTTTATGACGATTAACCATCTTAATTTGTTTAAAGAAAAAAATACATTATCACAAAATTGGATTGCCAATGATTAAACTGACATTGCACTTCCAATTGTACCAGGATTAAAATAAAGTCTATATTTTTGTTTGAACAAAATTATTTGGATTTAAGTAACTACTTTTCAAGTCTTTTTCTGTTTTTTTTTTACCTCTTTGAGCGATCATTTAGATATTTTCCTTTGATACATCATACAGTGAATTTCATCTGGCTCTTTCCAGGGAAATTAAGTAATTCCGTTAGGTGGATACACACTATCATTATCTTAGAAATTACTTTGTCTCAAAGTTGGTCGAGTGGAACCAAAACATACTGCCTGAAGGTCGTCAAAGTGGAATAAAAAATATAAGGTTGTTTTATTTTGAGTGAAAATGATTTAAAATAGCTTTGTGTTCTCTCCTTTCTGACTTTATTGTACCCACATGGCTTTAAGTCAACAGAGAAGTAACTTGTGCCTCAATTTCAGCATCTGTGTACCTGTAATCCAATAGACCATTGTCAAAGAATGAAAAAAATGAAAACCGCTGATTGTCACAAGTAGGCTTCAAATGAAGTTAGTGAAAAGCCCCTAGTCGCCACATTCCAGCGCCTGTTCAGGGAGGCTAGTACGGGAATTGAACCGTGCCTGGCCACAATTAAAATGTATCTACTTGTGCGGTGACAAATTAAGTCACCTTCAGTTGAATTATTTCATCAGTTTGGATAAATTCTTATTGTAAGCCCAGATCCACATGGCTATTTTACAAAGCCGTCAGACATAGACATTACATTTCATTACAATTACATATTAAAAGGCATTCACCCTTTTTAAAAAATAGTTTTATAATTCTTCTGTCTGTACTGATTAATTTGCTAAACAAGAGACAATAGCAATAGTGAGGATAAACTGGAATATCCACTCACGAATATGTACTTCATGTCCCTGTCTTGATTTCCACCCCCATATGTAGCAAGGTACTGAATGATTCCTTTCCCAGGTAACAAAATGATGGCAGTCATCTTCTGGCACTGTTCAACTGCGTTTCTTGGTACACTGTAAAGAAGCAGTAGTTAAGTCTTAGTGAGCAGGACTCCACGGTGGCATAGTGGTTAACACTGCTGCCTCACGGCGCTGAGGACCCGGGTTCAGTCCCGGCCCCGGGTCACTGTCTGTGGAGTTTGCACATTCTCCTCGTGTCTGCACACATATATGGTAAAATGTATTCTCTTTTTGTTTTTTAAATAATTTTTATTGGAATTTTTTTTACAGAAAATATAAAACATAACGACAAACAATGAAATGCAACAAAATAACCCATAATAACTGTAACACCCCCCAGACCGTATCGACGCATCTATCGCATCCCCCTCCCCCCCCCAACCCCAATGAACAACAAAAGAACTTAAAAATAAATTAAAATTGAATAAACAAACATAGTCATCGTGTCTCCCCCCCCCCCCCCCCCCCCCCCCCCCGGGGTTACTGTCCCCGTACCCTATCGTTGAGCCAGAAAGTTGAGGAAAGGTTGCCACCGCCTAAAGAACCCTTGTACCGACCTTCTCAGGGCGAATTTGACCTTCTCTAGCTTAATGAAACCCGCCATGTCATTGATCCAGGTCTCCACGCTTGGGGGCCTCGCATCCTTCCATTGTAGCAAGATCCTTCGTCGGGCTACTAGGGACATAAAGGCCAGCACACTGGCCTCTTTCGCCTCCTGCACTCCCGGCTCCACCCCAACCCCAAAAATCGCGAGTCCCCATCCTGGCTTGACCCTGGATCCCACCACCCTTGACACCGTCCTCGCCACCCCCTTCCAGAACTCCTCCAGTGCCGGGCATGCCCAGAACATATGAGCATGGTTCGCTGGACTCCCCGAGCACCTGACACACCTGTCTTCACCCCCAAAGAACCTACTCATCCTCGTCCCAGTCATGTGGGCCCAGTGCAGCACCTTGAATTGGATGAGGCTAAGCCGCGCACACGAGGAGGAAGAATTAACCCTCTCCAGGGCATCCGCCCATGTCCCGTCTTCGATCTGTTCCCCCTCCCACTTAGCTTTCAGCTCCTCTACTGACGCCTCCTCCGCCTCCTGCATAACCTTGTAGATATCAGATATCTTCCCCTCTCCGACCCAGACCCCCGAAAGCACCCTGTCACTCACCCCCCTCGCGGGAAGTGAAGGGAATCCCTCCACCTGCCGTCTAGCAAATGCCTTTACCTGCAGATACCCGAACATGTTTCCCGGGGGAGCCCAAATTTCTCCTCCAACTCCCCCAGGCTCGCAAACCTCCCATCAATAAACAGGTCCCTCAGCTGTCTGATGCCCGCTATGTGCCAACCCTGAAATCCCCCATCAATGTTCCCCGGGACGAACCTATGGTTCCCCCTTAATGGAGCCTCCATCGAGCCCCCGACTTCTCCCCTATGTCGCCTCCGCTGCCCCCAAATCTTGAGGGTAGCCGCCACCACCGGACCCGTGGTATACCTCGTAGGAGGGAGCGGCCACGGCACCGTTACCAGGGCCCCCAGGCTTGTATCTCCACAGGACGCCCTCTCCATCCGTTTCCATGCTGCCTCCTCCCCCTCCATTACCCACTTGCGCACCATCGACACATTGGTCGCCCAATAATACCCCGAGAGATTGGGTAACGCCAGCCCCCCCACCCCCCCCCCCATCTCTAACCCGCTCCAAGAAGACCCTCTTCACCCTCGGGGTCCCGTGCGCCCAAACAAAGCTCATGATGCTGCTAGTCACCCTTCTAAAAAAGGCCCTAGGGATAAAGATGGGCAAACACTGAAAAAGGAACAAGAACCTCGGGAGAACCGTCATTTTGACGGACTGCACTCTACCCGCCAACGATAGTGGCACCATGTCCCACCTTTTAAATTCCTCCTCCATCTGCTCCACCAGCTTGGTAAAATTAAGCTTATGAAGAGTCCCCCAACTCCTGGCCACCTGCACCCCCAGGTATCTGAAACTCTTCACTGCCCTCTTAAATGAGAGTCTCCCAATTCCCTCCTCCTGATCACCCGGGTGTACTACAAATACCTCGCTCTTGCCTAAAAAAAATTTTGAAATAATTTTTATTGAAAAATTTTGAATTTATACAACAATAACGCACCATAGTAAAATACCAAAAATAACAATAATGTTAACAATCATAAACATTCGCCCCACCTCCATGAACAACACAGCATTTTAACAACAACGCAAATTAACACAATATAAAGTTACAGAATACACAGTACAATAAGGAACCCCCCCCCCCCCGGGTTGCTGCTGCTATTGACCAAGTTACCTGTCTTTGAGCCAGGAAGTCCAGAAAAGGCTGCCATCGTTTATAGAACCCTTGTATTGATCCTCTCAGGGAAAATTTGACCCTTTCCAATTTTATAAATCCCGCCATGTCACTGATCCAGGTCTCCACACTTGGGGGCCTTGCATCCTTCCACTGTAGCAGAATCCTTCGTCGGGCTACTAGAGACGCAAAGGCCAGGACACCGGCCTCTTTTGCCTCCTGCACTCCCGGTTCTACCCCAACTCCAAAAATCGCGAGCCCCCACCCTGGTTTGACCCTGGATCCAACCACCCTCGATACCGTCCCCGCCACCCCCTTCCAGAATTCTTCCAGTGCTGGGCATGCCCAGAACATATGGGCGTGGTTCGCTGGACTCCCCGAACATCTGGTGCACCTGTCCTCGCCCCCAAAGAACCTAGTCCCGGACATGTGGGTCCGGTGCAGCACCTTAAATTGGATGAGACTAAGCCTCGCACATGAGGAGGAAGAGTTGACTCTCTCCAAGGCATCCGCCCAAGTTCCGTCCTCTATCTGCTCCCCGAGTTACTCCTCCCATTTAGCCTTCAGCTCCTCCACTGACGAATCCTCCACCTCCTGCATTACCTTATAGATGTCAGACACCTTCCCCTCTCCGACCCACACCCCCGAAAGCACTCTGTCCATCGTCCCCTGCGACGGCAGCAGAGGGAATCCCTCTACCTGTCACCTAGCAAACTCCTTTACCTGCAAGTATCTGAACATGTTCCCTTGGGGAAGGCCAAATTTATCTTCCAGTTCCCCCAGGCCAGCAAACCTCCCGCCAATAAACAGGTCACTCAATTTGCTGATGCCCGCCCTTTGCCACCCCCTAAATCCCCCATCCTTATTCACCGGGATGAACCGATGGTTGCCACCCAGTGGAGCCTCCATCGAGCCCCCTGTTTCCCCCCGATGCCATCTCCACTGTCCCCAGATTCTTAGGGTCGCCGCCACCACCGGGTGCTCTTGCCTAAATTTAACTTATAGCCCGAGAAGCCCCCAAATTCCGCTAACAGCTCCATCACCCCCGGCATTCCCCCTTCTGGATCCGCCACATACAACAGCAGGTCGTCCTCATACAGCGATACCCGATGTTCCTCCCCACCCCGCACCAGACCCCTCCATCTCCCTGACTCCCTCAACGCCATAGCCAAAGGTTCAATCGCCAGTGCAAAGAGCAAGGGGGACGGGGGCACCCCTGCCTGGTCCCACGGTAGAGCCTAAAGTACTCCGATCTCCTTCCATTGGTAACTACACTTGCCATCGGAGCCGCGTAGAGCAGCCTCACCCATTTGATGAATCCCTCCCCGAATCCGAACCGCTCCAGCACCTCCCACAGGTACCCCCGCTCAACTCTATCAAACGCTTTCTCCGCATCCAGCGCCACCACTATCTCCGCCTCGCCCTCCACTGCCGGCATCATAATAACATTTAGCAGTCTCCGCACATTCGTGTTGAGCTGCCGTCCCTTGACAAATCCTGTCTGATCCTCGTGGTAAAATGTATTCTCATCACAGCATTTATAGGAGGGTTTATTGACTGCAAGGTTGTACAAATTTGTACAGGTAGTTTAATAGGGTCTGAGGGAGAGACTGATGGAGAAACTCAGCCAGACAAAGCTTATTGGCTATCTTCTCTAGAGGTTTTAACACTGACTTTTTTTTAAATACGTTTTTTATCCTCTATACGTGAAGATCAATAGTGCCCTGACTAGCAAGAATCTATCCCACATTCTATAGGGATGTGGTGCTGGGTTTGTGAAATGGGATAAGCGGATTTATCATACTTTCATCGATGAATGCGAGAACTTGAAATACAGCCTCTTCTGGATCTGAGAAAAAAAAATCCAAGTTGTCACCACATCATTTGTTGCTATAGGGCTTGAAGTACATTTTCATTCAATATGCACAACATATATGGCTTCTGAGTTTCGGTTCAAATTGATTGCTAAGCAGAAAGCATTTTGCAGTTGTGGCATTCTTTGGGGTACCAATATAATGCGTATGTGAGAGATATAGCACCAGTTCTTCCTTTAATAATTTGTGTATTGGTATTTTTGTTATAATTTGCTTTTCCACATTTGGTTTTGGTTTTAAATATTTTTAACAAATGGGATGTTCTTTTGAAATTTCATCTTGCCTGCACATATCTAAAAATGGAAAATATTATTGTGATGGAATACTCCCTTTGAATCTAGATACTTTTTGTGAATTGCCAATTGTACTTTCATAGTACTAACATAGATTGAGTTCAATATAATTTAAAGCTACAGTTATGGAGAATCCACACTAAAACTATACTACCATTTGTTGTTTGTTGATTTTGAGAACTTTGAATATTTGAAGCTTGGAGGAATATTATCCAATGGAAAAATGACCAAGTTTGTGCAACTTTGTGTTCTAAATTTTCAGGGTGTAAAACCAGCAAGTTTTGGCAAGGTCACAGATCCAGAAATAAAAGAGATCATTGGGGAATGCATCTGCCAGAATAAAGAAGAAAGGTTTGTAACAAAGTCATGAACAAATGCGTATTGTTTGTCAGGCCTGATAACTCATTACTATATATTACTGACAAGGCATTTGCAATAATTGTTTTTTGGCCAGTTATCAGCGAGTCCTTGACTTAGTTTACAAAGTGTTTTTTTTGCTTTTAATATTTATTATTAAAGAACAATATATTGCATTCAACATAGAATGATACAATTCAATACTTGTGTCTGGTGTTAATCATTTAACTAGCAGAGAGCCCCAAAACATTGGCAGTCATACTAGTATGTTTTAATATAACAGTACTTTACAGCATTTCTAGTTATTCTTTCACCAGAGACTTTAACAGAACCCAAACTTGTCATTGTGGAAAAAATCTACATAAAACTGTCACTGCATTACAAACAGGCCGAAGAATATAAATGCAAATTTTGTCAAGAGCCTGGCATTGTGACTTGCTTGTAGTTGTAGAATATGAAAGTCTAATTGCAACTATTGCCTCCTAAGTTGAAGAGGCAGGTTAATAGGCTTCATTTTTTTGAGGAATAAATCCTTGCCTTTAAATCTGCCTATTGTAATTTCCGCATCTATCAATGAAAGAAACCGTTTCCAAATGACCAATCTTGTTCCATGACCCAATTCTTGTTTTGGATTCAGGTTCTCGTAGAAACATTAGAACTTTGACTCTGAGTTGGTGTGTGGACAAAACCATTGAAGTGAGACTGGGGAGAAACTTTAAATTATATAGACTGTTATCACCTTCGACAATAGAATCAACACTGATGTATTCTTTTTTTAAAAAATATTTTTATTCTCCTTTTTCACATTTACTTCAAAATTTACACCCACCAACAAACAATAAGCGGTAGCAAATACAATGTCAATCTCCTTATCAACAACAACGATGCCATCCTCCCACCAACCCCCAAACAACGCCCCCATGTCAACATAAACATCAGATAAAAAACAAAAAGGAATCCGGAATCGCCCATAGTTACCATTAACATATATAGTCCGCCCATCCAACCCCAACCGCTAATATTCGAGGCCATCCAATCCCCGAAAGTGTACAATGCATGATGCCGGTGAATTGTAGAACCCCACCCCCCTCCACTTCCTCTCCAAAACATCTCACCCAGTATCAGCCCCTCCCCCAGCTTTTCACACCTCCAAGGCTCATCGAAACCTGTTCTACCAGACTCTGATGGCCGCAGCCCCCCATATAATAACATATTATAATACAATAACCCCATATAATAGCATATATAATAACATGCAGTGAAATATAGAGCTACATACACTCCTCCACACCCCCTACCCTCTGTTCAAGACCGATCCTCAGTCCCATTTCTCACTTCTGCTCCAGTCCTTCTGCCTTCACAAACGCCTCCGCCACTTCCACCGTCTCGAAATAAAAGTCTTTGGATTTGGAGGTCACTCTCAACTTAGCTGGGTACACAATGCCGAACCGCACCCTGCTATTATACAGTGCTGTCTTCACCCGCCGAAAGCCGCCCGCCTCGTTGCCAACTCCACAGTAAAGTCCTGGTATATACATGCTCTAGCCCACTGCACCTCCCGCTTCTCCTTTGCCCAACACAGGACCTTCTCCTTCATGCAGTACCTAAGGAAACAAATAGTCACTGCTCTTGGCGGCTCATGCGCCTTTGATTTAGGCCTCCACGCCCTTCCAGTTCTTACTGAGGGGTCTTTCCCCTCTCCCAACAGTTCCGCCAATATCTTGGCAAAATACTCCATCGGCCTCAGGCCCTCCACCCTTTCGGGCAGACCCACGATCCTCAGATTTTGCCGCCTAGGTCTGCTTTCCAAGTCCTCCACTTTGACTCGCAGACCCTTGTTGGCCTCCACCACCCTCTGCAGCTCCTCACCCAGGTGAGTTGATCACTGTGTTGCGACAAGGCCTCTTCCCCTCCCTTCAGTCTCTCGCCCTGCTCCCGCACCTCGGTCGATGCTCTCGACACGGCCGCCTTGACCGGGGCAATCGCCTCCACCACCAGCACCTTCAGTACCCACACCATCCCCTTCCTCATCACCTCCATGTGCTTTGCGAATTGTTTTTTAAGTTCCACAACCATCACCTCGGTCATCTTTCTGCCGTGAGCAGAATGGCCCTACCCGGCGACCCAGCCTCCGCCTTCCTACCAGTTGCTGAACCGACCCTTCCACTCGACGGTGAACCTTCATTCGCCCCCTTCTTCATGGCATCTTTCCTTTGGGTTTTGGACGTCTTTATTCCTTATGTCTTCCTGCACTTATTTAACCAAACATTGCCCCTGGGACCGGGCATTAAATTCTTTAAAAATTAATCCTTGAGCAGGAGCACTCCAATGTGCAACCTCCTCCTACATGCCGCCACCAGAAGTCCATTGATGTATTCCTTTAATTCACCGGACAGCTCTTGTAAAACATTTTCCTTCAAATTTCTTTAATCTTAATTTTTACAACAAAAGTAGAGCTTTTGAATAATTTGTATCAAGGTGTTGTCCCTGCTGTTTTGCCCCACAGCCAATTCCATCATCTCATCCACCCACGCCACTTGAGCACAGATGAGGGGGTGGAGCTTTTTTCATCCACTGCCACGCTCGGTTCTGCGCAAGCGCTATGGAGACATTCACCCGCTCAGAACTCCCTTATCTTTGCTGCATGAGGCTGAGTGCCTGTGCCGTGTACAGAGTGCAGTCTGGAATCGGGGAGACCCAGCACCTGGTGCCTGACGGGAGAACAGTGGTGATTGGTGCCCAGCGGTCAGGAGTTTAAATCTGAGCGGTATTGGCTGTCATGTGGGTGGAGCTGGAATTGAAGTCGCACACCTGTAAATTTCAACTCTGGGCTGCAGGAACTAGGATCGCAGGCATTTAACCTCCTCCATTCTGCCCCATCAACCCCATTCCTCTTTCTTCACTCTCACCCCCTCTCATGACCTTGCCTTCCTCTGGCCCCACCTTCACTCGGGGAGGTGCCACCTGTCACTGCGATACACCTGGCTACCAAAGGTTTTCAAGAGGCAACCACGATCACAGTAGAATGTAACATGCAGGAGTGCACCACCAGCTCACCTGGAGGGAGAAGCACATCTTGCAGATAAATTCTTCACTCTAGCACTGAGGTGAAGCCAAGTCGGTCCATTTTAAGTCTGCATTCTGTCAGAAATAACCATTTATTCTGCATTTTGATTAATGCCCTTGTGTTAACCCCAACAAGCGTGAATCAAGGCAATGTCCTCCTATTATAGAATTTCAACATCAGAGCTGAGACCTCTTTTCGGCTTCCCAACCTAATATTTTATAAGCGTCTTGGGTCATGTAAAGCCAAATTCTTTAAGAATATAGAAGTCTCTTTGGACCCCAGATGTTTTGTCAATCATTTAATTTGTCCTTTCACACTACCGAAAGTTAGCTATGTATAACATAAAGCCATGATAATTGGTCAGGAATTAAGGCGTGTTACCTTTATTCAACAGATGTATGACAGGAAAGGATAATTTAGGGGAGGCAAGAATTTCCTTCCTTATTCAGCGTTTTGGAAAGTAACTATTCAAACTTTTTTTGAAAATTCAAATATGAAACAAAATAGTGGACTCTTTATGTCGCTATTTCTGGTGGGACATTCATGTCCTAACAACCCAACCCCTCAATTCCTATAGTCGTCGTATCATTTGGTTGAGAAAACAATTGCTGCAGATAACCTGTTGGAAGAAAAAGAATGGGTTAAATTTTCAGATATATAGAAAGTTTTCAAAATTGAATATTGGGGCATGCTGGTTGATGAAAATAAGTTGTAGATGAGGGGAAAAAAGTTGTTTCCTTAGTCAAAATAGCCGGAAAAATATAATTTCACAAGTACAAAAATTGGCAAGATTGCATGATAAGATATCAGATATAGCCAAAATCAACTAAAGCTGTAACTGGATGCCAAAAAGGCATTGGACGAAACAGCTGGTCAGGTGGTATTGGTCTGTTAATGGCCAGAAAAGCCTCATAGGTCCTTTGAAAGATTGCACATGGTGGTTTGGGTTGAGTAGGAGGATATGGCTGCAATGTAAATATATATATTTGTATTTATTTTCACTATTGAAGATTATATGGTGGCAGGTACAAATGTTTTGGATATTGACTCCTTGAATGTAAATGTATAAATGGTCTTGGATAGATTTGAGGCACGAGTATTGATCAAGTTGCTGATAACATTTAACTTCAGGTACTGGAAGAAAAATCAGAGGTACTATGTGAGCCATTAACTTAGCTGTCTAATAGTTCTTTGAGATCTGGATGAGTTTGAATTTATTGAAGAAAGAGCTTGATGCATGAATGCTTGCACTCATGCCAACCCCATACGTTAATATCTATAGTAGAACATAGGAACAAGAGTAGACCATTCAGTCCCTTGAGCATTTTCTGCCATTATAGCTGATGTGTATCTCAACTCTATCCAGTCCACATCTTGTAACTAATGTTTTCTGTAATTCACTTTTAATAGGCTTGAATGGGTGACTGTTGGGGGGAATGGGTGAAGAGAGTGAGGGTGTGTGGATGTAAAAGTCGGTAACTTAATATCCGGTTAATCACAGGTGATGGATTGACATTGATTAAAACTTTTTTTGTTGTGAACTCATTTTCAGTTGTATTACTTCAATTCTGCCAAGTTAACACAATATAAAATTTTAAGTAATGAATGTTCTAAGGTGCTGTTCGATTTGCGCTGCTTCATAAGCAGACATTTCATTCGGCAATATTCGAGGACCATGAACCTCTCAAAACAGGTGCAATTGTGGACTCGGTTTGCACCTGGATTGCCAACTGCCCAAAGCAGAAACTCTACCCTCAGCTGATTGAGTGTTGTGTTGTTTTCCAGATATGCTATAAAAGACCTATTAAACCATGCATTCTTTGCGGAGGAGACGGGGCTCAGGGTTGAGCTTGCTGAAGAGGATGATGGGAACAAAAATTCAATTGCAATGAGACTCTGGGTCGAAGACCCTAAGAAGCTGAAGGGCAAGCCCAAAGATAATGGAGCTATTGAGTTCAGTTTTGACTTGAATAAAGAAAATCCTGATGATGTTGCACAAGAAATGGTAAGATTCAGAAACTACAATGAGAGTGAGATGAAGCTTAATGATAAATGGAAGATGTATATGCAGGTAGTGTGAGATCACATTCATGGAACATTCCGAATCATTTTACAACAACCGGAATGCTTTTGGAATGCAGTCACTTGTTTTTTAAGCCAATACAGCAGATTCACAAACTGGAAACAAATGCATGATGGACCAGTTTTTGGTGATGATTAAGGCAAGACATTGGCACAATGGTTAGCACTGTTGCTTCACAGCGCCAGGGTTCCAGGTTCGATTCCTGGCTTGAGTCGCTGTCTGTGCGGACTCTGTGCGTTTTCCCCGTGTCTGCGTGGGTTTCCTCCAAGTGCTCCGGTTTCCTCCCACAGTTCCCGAAGACGTTCGGTGAATTGGACATTCTGAATTCTCCCTCGGTGTACCCGAGCAGGCACCAGAATGTGGCGACTAGGGAATTTTCACAGTAACTTCATTACATTGTTTATGTAAGCCTACTTGTGACAATAATAAAGATTTTTATTAGATGAAGTCCTGGATCATGTTCTGTAGACTGGCTGAAGTAAATGATGAACTGCAGAACATCTAGTTTAAATAATTTATTCTGAAACGACTGCCTGATAAGATAACTAGGATAAATAAAATAAGAAACTACTAACACTAATTAACTATTTGTAGAGCTACTGCAAATTATGTCTGTCCTCCTGTATGACCTACTCCCAACTTCCCAGCCACAGGGTCATATAGTTGGTTTACACTGCCACCTCGTGGTCGGAGGTTGTGTATAACATTATGTACAAACTTGCTTTATGCAAATCATCACATCCCCTTTCTTTTGGAAAATGAAATTATTTAACAACATTAAATTACTTTTTTACATTTCACCATGATATGCAAAACTATTTACATGCACAGAATCTTTTACAGTCTGTCATAAGTTCAGTCTTTCTGACTTCCGCTGTATCGTTGTCGACCTTCTCAGTGTCTGCCGAACTTGCAAAGGTTCTTCATGTTCTTTAGTGTTTATTGCTTGATGTTTGATGTTCTTCATGTATTTATGTATCATCCTCTTGTTCTATAATCTTCAGATGTTTTAGGACTGTTGCATGCTTCTTTTAGTGGTTGCATCAGAAATGGTTTGAGGCATTTCATAGGCTCAAAGGCAAACATCTTTGTGCATTTGGTTTGAAATCTCTCCCTTGCCTCCTTTTGTTTGACCGAGTAGTTGCCTTTCTGTTTCTGGATGAGCAGATTTCTCCAACACCTGTCACTGTAGCAGGTTGCAGCGTGTGCCTTTTGTTTGCTTAGACCTACACTCTCCTGCAATGTGTGCAGTTTCGTACCATTGTGTTGGTATCCCGGAGGATGCCCGGTTAATAGACTATTTTCGGTTCTCTTTTTACACTTTTTTTGTTTCGTTGTGCTCTGCATGGAGTTCGCTCAGAACCATCGATCTTAAAGATTTCAGAATTATTGTTCTCTCTTTTTCGTAGCAAAACTTCATCTGCAACACTCAATTCTGCTCTCAAATTATGAAAAAACAGAGCAGGATTCTCTGAGCCATCCCTCGCGAAGATATCTTCTCACCTTATGCAACATTGGATCCTTCTTAGTTTCTTTCTTAGTTGGCACCATCAATACAGGTCATCCATTGTGGAGGTTCTTTATTGCGCTTCTTTATACATAGCTTTGAATTAACCCAGTCTGTAGGGACTTCAGTATGCTTAATGACACCCAAGGCAGTCATTCTCTCTTGCTCGGCCTTTAATTTATCCCTTAATGGCGCTTCCACAGTTCTTGCAACATAAATCACAGGCTTTGCATCTTCCTTTAATTGAATCTTGTACGTGTATGGTAACGTACCAAAGCCTTGGAAAATTCAGAGAAATCATTCAGAATGGAGTCTCCTGAGAGATGAGGGCCTGTTGCAGCATTGTCTGCACTATAGACTCGTTGGACGAGCTGTAGCTCCTCACATGCCTCAAGTCTAATTAAAGACTTGTGGTCCGCCACCATCATAGAAAATTTCAACTTCTGAATTTTATTTTTGACATCGACATCAAGCTCATGCTCCTAATGATGAGATTTCGTGACCATTGTAATCTATTAACAATATCGTTCTGGTAATTTTTTTTGTTGAATTCGCAGCTTTTTTACATCGGACAGGTTGAGGTTGGCCCTCGCACCAGTGTCAAGTTTCACTGTTATCACTGTGCCATTTATCTTTAATGGCACTGTCCATTTATCTTTATGATTTTCTGCCTTCAATTCACTATTGCTGCATATTGGTACAACTACATTGTTATTCGGTATGACTTGAGTCTCCTTTGTCTTTGCTGGAGATAGTGTCTACAAAGAAATGTGTCCTCAAGGTACACTTCATTAATAGCACTGATACTCTTTGTTTGTTCAGGCCTTCTGGGGTTGTAAAATGATTCTTGCCATTCCAAATGGCACATGTTCTTCCATAAGCAGGGCACTGCCATTACAAATGCCGTTTGCCACATGGCAGACATAAAATGGAGGATTGGGTTGGCTGCTCAAAATGGCCACCCGCATTGGGAGCTTGTTTCTTATTCAGCTGCGTCACCACACTAATGGTGTCTGCCGCCTCTTCTGCCTTCTCACCAAAATGTTGGAGATTCAACTTGCTGATCTGCTTTGCTGCAAACTCACAAGTGTGACATTTTTGAATTGCACTTTGAAGTTGCAGGTCTGTTTCCCGCAGAAGCCGCTCCTGCACTTTATCATTGGAGATTCCAAAAACTACCTGATCGCATATCATTGATGACTGGTGTATGCTGAAGTTGCACGACTGTACCTTTAATCGCAAGTCAGTGAGGAAGCAATCTAATGCCTCTCCTGTGTTCTGGGTGCGCGTACGGAATATATAGCACTCAAAGATTTCATTTTTCTTTTTTTAATAAACATTTTATTAAGGTATTTTTTGGTTTTACAGTGACGACAAAATAAACAATATACATGAATCTATAAACATAGTCCCAACTTTATTAACCTCCTAATCTAAGCTAAATTAACCCCTTCTGCTGACGATTAGTTTTCCGCAAAGAAGTCGACGAACGGTTGCCACCTCCGGGCGAACCCTAACAGTGACCCTCTCGAGGCGAACTTGATTTTCTCCAAACGGAGAAAGCTAGTCATGTCAGATAGTCAGGTCTCCAACATCTGGGGCTTTGAATCCCTCCAAGTGAATAATATCCGTCTCCGGGCTACCAGGGAAGCAAAGGCCAGAACGTCTGCCTCTTTCTCCTCCTGGATCTTCTGACACCCCGAAAATCGCCATCTCCGGACTCGGGGCCACCCTTGTTTTTAACACCATGGACATGACATTTGCAAACCCCTGCCAGAATCCCCAGAGCTTTGGACATGTCCCGAACATGTGGACATAGTTCGCTGGCCCTCTCGCACACCAATCTTCTACCCCAAAGAACCTGCTCATCTGGGCCATTGTCATGTGAGCCTAGTGAACGACCTTGAATTGTATCAGGCTGAGCCTGGCACATGTGGGCCCGTTGACTCTACTCAACGCGTCCGCCCATAGACCATCCTCTGTCTCTCCTCCTAGCTCCTCTTCCCACTTGCGCTTCAGCACCCCAGTCTGTGTCTCCTCTGACCCCACCAGTTCCTTGTAAATGTCAGAGAACCTCCCTTCTCCCACCCACCCTCGGGAAACTACCCTGTCCTGTATCCCCCTTAGTTAGGAGCGGGAAAGTTGAAACCTGCCTACGTAGGAAGTCCGCACCTGCAGGAACCTGAATTTGTTTCCCCTCGCCAATCCAAATTTCTCCTCCAGCTCCCTCAAGCTAGGAAAGCTCCCCTCTATAAATATATCCCCCATCCTTCAATCCCTGCTCTCTGCCATCTCCGAAACCCCCCGTCCATCCTTCCCGGGGCAAACCGGTGATTATTACAAATTGGAGACCAAACTGATGCTCCCTCTGCTCCCACATGCCTCCTCTATTGCCCCCAGACTCTCAGGGGCACCACCACCATGGGCCTGGTGGAGTACCGTGCTGGCGGGAATGGCAGAGGCGCCGTTATCAGTGCCCCCTAAGCCGGTGCCCCCACCCACTTCCTGATCATGGCTATTTTCACTACCCAATAGCAGTTACTGAAGTTTGGCAGCGCCAGCCCGCCTTCTCCCCGGCTGCACTCAAGCATCACCCTCTATACTCGCAGCTCTTGCCTGCTTGTACAAAGCCAGTGATAACTTTGTTGACCCATTTAAAAAAGGACCGCGAATAAAGATGGGGAGACACTGAAACACAAACAGGAATCTCGGGAGCACCGTCACCGTTTGCACCCTCCCGGCCATCTCTGGAAATCGTCCTTCATTTGGTCTACTAGTCGGGCCAGATTTAGTTTGTGCAGTCATTCCCATTCCCGTGCAACTTGGATGCCTAGATACCTAAAATATCCCCCTACCACTCTAAACGGCAGTTCCCCCAGTCGCCTCTCCTGTCCCCTTGCCTGGACTGCAAACATCTCACTATTCCCCATATTTAGTTTATACCCCAGAATCCTCATGATTTCTTCCATCCCCTCTGCTGGGTCCGATACACACAGGAGCAGGTCGTCTGCGTAAAGCGAGACCCTGTGCCCCCCCCCCCCCAACACGTACACACACACACCGGACCAGCCCTTTAAGGCTCTCAGTGCAATTGCCAGCGGCTCTATGGCTACTGCGAACAACAGTGGGGAGAGGGGCAGCCCTGTCTCGTCCCCTGATGCAGCCTAAAATAGCCCAATTTTGTACGTACGCTTGCCACAGGAGCCTGATACAGCAACCTGATCCAGTCAATAACCCCGCCCAAATCCAAACCGTCCCAGTACCTCCCACAGATATCCACATTCTACTCGGATCAAAGGCCTTCTCTGCGTCCATTGCGACCACTACCTTCACCTCCCTACCTTCCGGGGGCATCATGATCGCGTTTAATAGCCTTCTTGCATTGGCCACCAGCTGCCTTCCCTTAACAAACCCCGCCTGGTCCTCCCCAATAACGTCTGGAACACAATCCTCAATCCTAGAGGACAAAATTTTGGCCAGCAGTTTGGCGTCCACATTCAATAGGGATATCTTCCTGTAGGACCCACACAGCTCCGGGTGCTTTTCCCGCTTCAGGAACAGTAAAATCGTTGCCTGTGACATAGTCGGGGGAAGCACCCCTCTCTCCCTTGCCTCATTGAATATCCTCATCAACAATGGACCCAATATCCCAGAGAACTTTTTATGGAACTCCACTGGGTACCCGTCCGGCCCCGGGGCTTTACCCAACTGCATGGCCTTCAGACCCTCCGCTATCTCTTCCAAGCCGATCGGGGCCCCCAGCCCTTCTACCAGCTCCCCGTCCACCTTCGGGAAATTCAGCCCCCCTAGGAAGTGCTCATCCCCTCCGCATACAGCCTACTGTAAAACTCCTTAAATGCCTTATTCACCCCTGCTGAGTCTCTAATCAGGTTCGCATCTCCATCCTTTACTTTCCCTATCTCCCTGGCTGCCTCCCTCTTTTTCTAAGCTGCTCTGCAAACATTCTGCTGGCCTTCTCTCCGTGCTCATAAATCGGTCCCCTCGCCTTTCTCAGCTGCTCCACCGCCCTCCCTGTAGTTAACAAGCCGAACTCCGCCTGTAGCCTCCGCCGTTCCCTTTAAAAGCCCTGCCTCTGGGGTCTCCGCATAACTCCTGTCGACCTGTAGTATCTCCTTTACCAGTCAGTCCGTCTATACCCTGTCTACCTTCTCCCTGTGGACCCATATCGAAATCAGCACCCCTCTGACCTCAGCCTTCAATGCTTCCCAGACCACCGCTGCCAAAATTTCCCCCGTGTCATTGACTTCCGGTAGTTCTGAATACATTTCCTCAGCCGCCCACACACGCCTTCCTCGGCTAAAAGACCCATGTCTAACCTCCACTGCGGGCGCTGGTTAATGTCTTTACTAGCCTGCAGGTCAACCCAGTGCTGGGCATGGTCTGAGATTGTGATCGCCGAGTACCTCGTGTCCACCACCCCCGTCAGTAAGGCCCTACTCGGAATAAAAAAATCAATCCGGGAGTACACTTTATGCACGTGTGAGTAGAAGGCGAACTCCTTCACCCTCGGCTGCCCAAATCCCCATGGATCCACACGCCCCCAAATCTGCTCTATGAACCCTTTTGGTTCAAAGCAAATTGCCGTGGATGCTGGAATCTGAAACAAAAGAGAAAATTCTGGAAATTCTCAGCAGGTCTGGCAGCATCTGTAGGGAGAGAAAAGAGCTAATGTTTCGAGTCTGATGACTCTTTGTCGAAGCCTTTTAGTTCCTTTGCCATTGATGGCACCCTGCCCCTTTTTGAGCTTGACCGGTCTAAATCAGGGTCAATAACTGTGTTGAAGTCCCCTCCCATGACCAACTTCTGCGAATCCAGGTTCAGTATCTTCCCCAGCATCCTCTTTATAAACTCCACATCATCCCAATTTGGAACATACATATTTACTAGTACCACCTGCACCCCCTCCAATTTCCCACTGACCATAATGTACCGGCCTCCAACATCCGAAACTATTCCATCGCCTCAAACACCACCCGCTTGTTGATCAGGATCGCGACACCTTTCATCTTCGATTCCAGTCCCGAGTGAAAAACCTGTCCGACCCAACGTTTCCTTAATCTAATCTCGTTGGCTACTCAGGTGCGTCTCCTGCAGCATTACCACGTCCGTCTTCAGTCCTCTCAAATGCGCGAACATGCGTGCCCTCTTGACCGTCCCATTTCGCCCTCGTATATTCCAGGTGATCAGCCGAGTTGGGGGCTCATCGCTTCCACTCCTTCACCGATGAGCCATCACCTTTCTTGGACGAGTCTCCAGCCTGCGACCTGCGCCTCCACCGGCCCGCCCCCAGGCAGCCTCCGCCCCCGACCTCCTCTCTGTTCCTCAGCAACAGTCCCTCCCTTATCAGCAGAACATTCCCCTCCCCCAAATAACAGCACAATGTAAATCAACCCCGTTGATATGTCTAACATCTGCTCATCCCCCACTACGCTTCCGTGAGCGAGCCCGCCCAGCTAGCTTGATGGCCCCCACCACTGGCACCAGACATTCTCCCACCTATTGTTTCCCCACCCCCATACACAGATATTGAAATGACAAACAATCCCAACACAATTGCCCGACAGAAAAAAACGCTAAACAAAAAAAAAAATCAAGCAAGAAATTCAGCATCTGAACAAACACCCCTTCATCCCCAACAGTGCAAATGTAAACTTTAACTCACTCAGCTCTGCAACTGGCCCCGAATCAATACAGAAGGCATTACAAATAGCGTCCACAAAAAACTAAAAAAAACCCACTTTTTTTTAAAAACATGAACGTTGTAGCAAAGTTCAAAAGTTCTCAGTCCGCCACCAGTCCTTTCCTTTTCACGAAGTCCAGCGCTTCCTCAGATGACTGGAAATTAAAATGTTCCTCCTCGTACGTGACCCAGAGACGGGCCGGATACAGAAGTCCGAACTTCACCTTTGTCTTAAAAAGGGTCGACCTGATCTAGTTAAACCCCGCTCTTCTTCTGGCCACCTCCACACTCGGGTCCTGATAGATCCGCAGGATACTGTTCTCCCATTTACAGCTCCGTGTCTGCTTGGCCCACTGTAAAATACGCTCCTTATCCAAATACCTGTGGAATCTCACCACCATTGCCCTCGGGGGTGTCTCCCATTCACGGCTTCCTCGCGAGCGCTCTGTGAGCCCTGTCCACTTCCAAGGGTCGAGAGGATACCCCATCCCCCAGCAGCTTCTCAAACATGTCCGTTATGTATGCACCAGCGTCCACTCCTTCGGACCCCTCTGGGAGCCCAACGATTCTCAAGTTCTGGCAGGACCTATTCTCTAGGTCCTCCACCTTCTCCAGGAGCCTTTTCTGCTGTGTTCCTCCTGCTCAGCCAGCGTCTTCTCTTCTTTCTGGATCGCCCGATCTTGGGCATCCAATCTAAGCTCCAGCCGCGCAATTGACTCATTAATCGGGTCCAAGCAGTCCCGCTCCTGCCTGGCGAAGCCCTCCTGCATAAATTGCACCAGCTGCTCTGTTGACTGCTGGGTCAACAAGCCAGAGGTCTGGTCATCCACCATGTTTTCTCCCCCTGCAACTTCAGCCCAAGCCTTCTCTGTCCATCTGTTTCTGCCATTGCGAGCACTTCTAGTCCTCTTCATGCACTGATGTGGGAATCCAGTATCCAACTGCCTCTGTCATCGATTTTTCAAATCAAGTCCAGCAAAAAAATCAGGGGAAAAGGTCCAAAAGTCTGACCCAAGCGAGAGCCACGAAATGTGCGACTTACTCCTTCATAGCCGCCACCGCAAGTCCAAGATTTCATTTTTCTTAGGGGAGCAATGCTGGTCGAATTGTTAAGAACTTCGTCGAAGCTTTTGCTGTCAGTCTCATTTCCAAAGACAAAATTGTTGAAAATTTCAATTGCTTGTGGACCTGCTACAGTGAGCAACAACGTGATACGCCTCTCAACGGGCTGTGCCTGCAGACCTAGGGCTGCAACATAGAGTTTAAACTGTTGCTTAAACACCCTCCAATTCTCGTCTACGTTACCGATAATCCAAAGTTGTTGAGGTGCCTTGATGCCTTCCATCGCAGGCTTCGAACTTTTACCACGCGTTGAGCACCAGATGCCAGTAGCTAGCAAGGTTAGTAGCAAAGATGTGTTTTCTTCCTTATCCTTCAAAGTTATCCTTAATGGTTCGGACTTTTTCATACAGAATCTTTGAGTTCTGAGTAAAACCTGGTACCATGTCATGTTCTGTAGATTGGCCGAAGTGAATGATGCATTACAGAACATCTAGTTTAAATAATTTATGATGAAACAACTGCGTGATAAGATAACTAGGATAAATATAATAATAAACTACTGCCACTAATTAACTATTGCAGAGATACTTTAAATACGCCTATCCTCTAGCACGACCTACTCCCAACTCCCCAGCCACAGGGTCATGTGGTGGGTTTACATTGCCATCTAGTGGTTGGAGGTTGTGCATAACATTGTATACAAAGTTGCTTTATGCATTTCATCACAGTCCCTACTGTTCTTTGAGCAGTTCTTGTCCTGTCTAGTGAAAGCTGTCTCCAACAAAACAGTACCCCTTCTTGACAGAAAAATGTCAGCCAGATTCTGTACTCAAGGGCATAATGAGTCTTGAACTTTCATAACCTTCTGACTGATGAGGGGCGGGATTCTCCATACCGGCACACCCTATCTGGCAGTGGGATTCTCCGTCCTGGTAGCCGGCCAATGGAATTTCTTATTGTGGGCACCTCCTCGCCATTGGGAAATCCACGGGCATGAATGCCAGCGAAATGGTTCTCCGCCAACGGAGAATCCAGCCCAAGAGCTTTATCCATTGAGCCAAGTTGATACCCAACATATCCTGAGGAAGAAAGACATTTGGTTTAAAAGCATAACCCCTAATTAACCAGGTATTTTCATGGTCTTCCAAGATGAAGCATGGAGATTGCTTGCTTCTATTTTCTTACTCCTTTTGAATGTTCCAACTGTTCACGTGCTTAGTTCCTGGTGTTTAGCAAAGAGTCTGATGGAGATATTTCTCTGCAGGTTGGGAGAGCTTGCCCTCTCACTTCAAACAGTTTTAGAAGAGATGTTTAAGGAAGTTATCTACTTGAATCTTTGGGCATGGATGGCGCACAGAGAGTGAAAAAGATATGGTAAAGAAAGATGTCATGGGAAAGACTCACCAATCATTAGTCAGTTTATATCTCTTCTTAAAACTGAATTATTAAACACTTAATTTGCTGGAAAATAATCTGAAACCCAGACTTCCTTTGAAGCATAGCAGTCATGTTACTTGAATCCAGGTCTGGTGCAAGTTATGAACCTCCTTCAAGATGCTGATTTGAGAACAACTGCATGGAGAGCTTGCGTTCCATAGCTTTGTCAAATGAATCAGTTGCATTTATGCCCTTGGAGCTAGAATCCACAAGGGCAAGTTCATAGGGTGCATTCTGGACAGTTTCTGAGAACAACATGTTATGGAACCAACAAGTGAGCAGGCTGTTTTCGGTCTCTTAATGAGACAGCATTAAGTAATAATAAAGGATCTCTTGGGGAAGAGTGACCAGAGCATGATTGAATTTCACATTCCGTTTGAGAATGACGAAGCTGAACCTGAAACTAGTATCCTAAGCTGAAATAAAGGCAGTTACAAAGGCATGAAGACTGAGCTGTTAAAGTAGACAAAGAAAAGTAGGTTAATAGATAAGATATTAGATGAGCAATGGCAATCATTTAAAGAGATATTTCATAACTCTAAAGATATATATTCCATTTAGAAAGAATTCTTTAAAGGATGAACCATCTGTGGCTAACTTTTAGGGATGGTTTCAAATTGCAAAAAGGCATATTTAGCAATGCACGGTGGCTAAGACAGCTGGCTTGTACTGTAGAACAAGACCAGCAGCGTGGGTTCAATTCCCGTTCCAGCTTCCCTGAATAGGTACTGGAATGTGGCGACTAAGGCCTTTTCACAGTAACTTCATTGAAGCCTACTTGTGACAATAAGCGATTATTATTATTATTATGTTAGTGGTTGGCCAGAAGATCTGGAAAATTTGAGAAACCAGCAAACCATTAAAAGAAAAGATGATAAGCTATCAGATATAAAAACAAACAGTAGGAGTCTAGAAGACTCGAAAAGGAAGAGAGAAGCTAACGTAAAAGTAAAGTAAATTGGCGGCAAGGTAGCACAGTGGTTAGCACTGTTGCTTCACAGTACCAGGGACCCGAGTTCAACTCTCCGCTTGGGTCACTGTCTGTGTGGAGTCTGCACGTTCTTCCCGTGTCTGCGTGGGTTTCATCTGGGTGCTCCGGTTTCCTCTCTCAAGTCCAGAAAGACATACGTGTTAGGTGAATTGGACATTCTGAATTCTCCCTCAATGTACCCGCACAGGCGTCGGAATGTGGCGACTAGGGGATTTTCACATTAACTTCATTACAGTGTTAATGTAAGCCTACTTGTGACACTAATAATGATTCCTATTATTATTAAAGGTTGGTCTCTTGGAGAATGAGACTGGGAAATAGCAGGAACTTTAAACAAGTATTTTGTGTCTGTCTTCATGATAGAAGACGCAAAAAGGATTCCACAAATTGTAGAAAATCAAGGGAAAAAGGGAATGAAAAATTTAAAACAACAATTACTATGTGTAGAGAAAAGTTACTGCGAAGACTAATGCCTGCCAGTTGTGTGACTGATCACATATCCTTGGTCTTCGAAGAAGTGGCTGCAGCAATAGTCGTTCTTATCTTCCAAAATTCTCAATCATGGAAAAGGCCCAGTGGAATCTCAGATTTTAAATGTCACGCCCCTGTTCAAGAAAAGAGGGAGACAAAAGCAGGAAGCTATAGGTCAGTTAACTTAACATATGTCATTATAAAAATGCTAGCATCAATTATTAAGGAAGTAGTAGCAGGACATTTAGAAAATCTTAATGCTATCAAGCAGAGTGAGCATGATTTTCTGAAAGCAATAACACATTTAATACATTTATTAGTTTTATTTGAGGGTATAGCTAATAAGATAGATAAAGGAGAACCGGCAGATATAGTGTATTCTGATTTCCAAACTGTATTCAATGAGGTGTCACATAATAGTTGCTGCACAAGATATGAGCTCATGGTTGAATAATTTATTATGGATGGAGGATAGGGTAACTAACATAAACAGAGTTGGGATAAATGGGTCATTATCAGGTTGGAAGCTGTAACTTGTGGGGTAAGTGCTGGAGCTTCAACTATTTACAATCTATATTAATGACTTGAATGAAGAGACGGTATGCTTTATAACCAAATTTGCAGAGGAGGCAACGATGAGTAGGAAAGCAAGGAAAGCACAAAGAGTCTGCAAAGGGATTATAGATAGGTTAAGTGAATGGACAGAAAAAAAAATGGCAGATGGAGTATAATGCGGGAAAATGTGAGTTTCAGAACTTTTCTGTGAAGAAATGAAAATCAAAATATCACTTAAAATGAGAGAGACGCTAATATGCTGAAAAATGGGTGTATTTTACCTGAGTCACAAAGTTAACATGCAGGAACATCAAATGATTAGGATGACAAATGGAATGTTGGCCTTTTATTGCAAGAAGGATTGGTTTATAAAAATAGAAAGGTCTTGTTACAACTGTACAAAAACCATGCCTGGAGTAGTGTAAAAAATACTGATTTCATCTCCTTATTTAAGGATGGTTATACTTGCATTGGAGGCAGTTCAGAAAAGGTTCATTTGGTTGATTCCTGGAATTAATGGGTTACTTTATAAGGAAAAATTGAGCCTATAGACAAGAGAATGCGAGGTGATCTTATTGAAGCACAATAATAATCTTTATTGTCGCAAGTAGGCTTACATTAATACTGCAATGAAGTTATTGTGAAAATTCCCTAGTCGCCACACTCTGCCGCCTGTTCGGGTACACGGGGAGGATTCAGAATGTCCAAATTACCTAACAGCACGTCTTTCGGGACTTGTGGGAGAAAACCGGAGCACCTGGAGGAAACACAAGCAGACACTGGGAGAACGTGCACACTCCCCACAGACAGTGACCCAAGCTGGGAATCGAACCTCGGACCCTGGCGCTGTGAAGCAACAGTGCTACTGTGCTGCCCCTTATAAGATTGAGGCGTGATGTCGAGAGGATGCTTACTCTTGTGGTGGAATCTAGAACTTGGGGGCACAGATGCAGAGTAATAAGAAGTCTCCCATTTAAGATGGAGATGCGGCGTTTCTTCTCTCCAAAGGTCAATAATCTTTTGCGCTCTCTACCCCCAGAAAACAGTGGAGGGTCTGCCTCGGCCTTGAATAAATTCAGATTTTTAATCTACAAGGGGAGTCGAGGGTTATGGGGAGCAGGTAGGATATTGAGGCCGTGATCTGATCATCCCGATTTGATTGAATACTGGGGCCGACTTAAGGTGCCAAATGGCCTGCTCCTGCTTTTATTTCATATGTTCTATTACTTGGCTGTTTCAGTTATCTCTGACAACCATCACATTGGAGCAGAGTGCAGCAAGTTATCTCCACAAAATGTCATGAACAAACCCTGATAACTACACACCAGTATTATTGCAAACTGTGTTGAAGCTATGAGAAATCAGTCAACCGGAAGTGCTTTAAATGCCTAATGGTATTGTTACAGGATACTTTTATTTGCTGTGTTCTCTCCTCAAATTGAAGGAGGTCAATGTTCATAGTTCAATATGTGGAGATGCCGGCATTGGACTGGGGTGAGCACAGTAAGAAGTCTTACAACACCAGGTTAAAGTCCAACAGGTTTGTTTCAAACACGAGCTTTCGGAGCACGGCTCCTTCTTCAGGTGAATGGAAAGGCTTGTTCCAGAAATGTTTATATAGACACAGTCAGAGATGCCCCGGAATGCGAGCACCTTCAGGCAATCAAATCATCAAAGATGCAGAGAGAGAGGTAACTCCAGGTTAAAGAGGTGTGAATTGTCCCAAGCCAGTTCAGTCGGTAGGCCTCTGCAAGTCCAGGCTTGTTGGTGGGGGCCGAATGTAATGCGACATGAATCCCAGATCCCGGTTGAGTCCGCATTCATGCGTGCGGAACTTAGCTATAAGTTTTTGCTCAGCAATTTTGCGTTGTCGCGTCTCCTGAAGGCCTCCTTGTAGAATGCTGACCCGGAGATCAGAGGCTGAATGTCCTTGACTGCTGAAGTGTTCCCCAACTGGAAGGAAACAGTCCTGCCTGTTGATAGTCGCACGATGCCCGTTTATTCGTTGTCGCAGTGTCTGCATGGTCTCGCCAATGTACCACGCTTCGGGACATTCTTTCCTGCAGCGTATGAGGTAGACTACATTGGTCGAGTCGCACGAGTATGCGCCGCGTACCTGGTGGGTGGTGTTTCCACGTGTAATGGTGGTGTCCATGTCGATGATCTGGCATGTCTTGCAGAGATTACCCTGGCAGGGTTTTGTGGTGTTGTGGTTGCTGTTCTGAAGGCTGGGTAATTTGCTGCAAACAATGGTTTGTTTGAGGTTGCGCGGTTGTTTGAAGGCCAGTAGTGGGGGTGTGGGGATGACCTTGGCAAGATGTCCATCCTCGCTGATGATGTGTTGGAGGCTGCGAAGAAGATGTCGTAGTTCAATAAGCATACAATACATTCAGTCATGGTTAACATACTCTTAGTGCTTATCTGAAGAAGGGAATGAATGGGTAGATTGGGAACTTATACATGTTAACATTTCTCAGCTCAGCATGCTGTTTGACCAGGTTATCCCTGTGTACAAACTGCCACATTTTGCAAATTTCTCTGATGCCAGGTGACAGCCCACAAGTCTTTGCACTAATGTTAAAATATAACTGAATTTAAGGAGCATTTAATTGAACTTATCCCTGGACATAACTTTTTTAAGTAAACTAGTTTTCTTCCTTTAATGAGCTCCTTTTTTTCCATTGGGCAAACAAGATTGCTGTAATCATGTACTTTATTTATCAATAATTTTACTTTTGTTATGTACAGGACTGCAATTGTGCCAATTGACACCTTAAGTTGCGTGTAGGTTTTCAATTGCGTCATATCCCATTCTACAGAAACCACAATTAAGTAGATAATGTTTATCTGATGGGTTTTTTTCTTTTGCTAAACTAATGACTGCCCTCCCTTACATTGAGCATTTATGATGCAGCTGATTATTTCCTCTTGAAATGACCATTGCTGTAGTACTGTCATCAACAGATCGGTCAGTGTTCATTACTTTTGAGATGCTGACCTCCTACAGAGAGGATATGAGAGACCATAAATGTGTGGTGTTTAGTCTTCAGGTGTTATTAGGATTAATTTTATCCTCCAATAAATACTTGTTTAGAATGAGTACGAAGAGTTTGAGTACTTTACAAAATTACTCCGCTTTTGATCTGTGCATCAGTGCAAGTTCATAAAGTGCCAACGCTCCTGCTGAGATTGAGTTTTTTTATTTTTCCAGAAGACTGAAAAGCACAGGAGACAAAATTCTGCAAAGGACAGGACACTATGAATAGATGTAGCTTCTAGCATGCATGAATGGGGCACACTGCGAACCCGACTGATCTTCAATTGTCAGTGTAATTCTTAGCGCAATCAAGATTGTTTAGCAAGTGCTGTCCAATTGCAAAATCACATCTAATGTTTTGAGTTATGCGAACAAAGGGCTAGTTGGGTCAGTAATTTGCCTGTTGTGAAAACAGCTGAAGGGACGTGCAGTTTGATATAATCCACCAGTTGGAACATATGGCCTATACACCTCATACTGAGATAGGCAGAATGTATTTTTGGCTTGATGGCAGCATCCTGATAGTGGGGAATATGGTAGACTGGGCACTTTTCAAGACAGAAAATTTCAGCCCATTCATAAGTTTTGTGCGATATACAGCGCACAATGATCTAGTCAAGATTGTCATTATCCGCTGGAATGGCTTTGATCTCTATTTCATGTAGGGTGACTATATCTATAAAATGCGCACCATTCTTAATAACGGGTCCAAATTCTTATCCATTGGCCCTGCCACTAAGTGTGACTGGACAGTCCTGCTCAAAGCAAGTTACAAAAATACTTGTTGGACTTGTGTAAGAAGAATGTGCTGACCGGTGGTATATGTTTTTAGATTCATCCTCAGTTCACTGCGTTTTCCTGTGCATGAGCTGTGCAAGGCACACAAAAGTGATGCCCCTTGTCTATCTTATCTATGACTGCTTCTGTATAACATGTTTTGACCAAATGGTTGAGCAAGTTGTTGCAACTAATTCTGAGCGAGTATTCCACATACATGGTGAAGGATTCCTTCACCTTTGTGAAGACCATACAGACTACCATATCAATAGTAATGTTGATGTGCTCATTCGACATTACTAGCTTATTCACTAATGTGACGCTCAAAGAAACCTTAGACATTTGCATCGCATCATTATATCACGGTGATCTTGGCGTGTCACCTTTATCTGTATTTGTATTCGTTGAACTTATTAACTCAATCACCCATGCACCTGAGTTCAGTTTTAGCAACACCATGTATGCTTATATAAATCATTTTGCCATGGGATCCCCTTTAGGCCCAGCTCTCACAAACATTGTCAGTGTCCACGGTAGACACCTTTTCGATGGAATGATGCCTAACTTCCTACCCATTGCATATCTCGGATATGTAGATGGTGCATTTGTTATATTTTAATTCACATCTGCATGTAGAGTTTTTCTATGCACCTAAATGGCCCCATCTTGTGCTCAAATTCACCTTTGAAATGGGGCAGTCAAATACTTTTTCCGTTCCTCTATGTTCTCATTGAGAAATCTGTCCATGGTTTCTTTACTTCTGTCAACTGCAAGCCTACATCACTAGTTAATATGCACATTGGAATTCCTGCAGCTTTATAAGATTGCCCTTATTGGCAACCTTGTAAAAAGGACCCAAACCATTTGCCTCACCTACGATAGCTTGAAACTCTGAACATAGTATCTAGCATTAGACAAGATTCTGTGATTCTAGTCAACACTTGCTAAATGACACCGGCAACTAATTTAAGATAATTTTGGCTGGCCGTGTGGCACACTAACACGTGCTAGAAGCTACATATATTCGCACATTTCTTTGCAATGGAAAGTGCATGTCCACGCATTATGCCTTTTTCAACTAAATAAAAGCTTTGAGGACTGCAAATCTTTGGTTCATTCCTCATGGCAACACCTTGACCAATTAGAGTCCATAACCAATCAGCTTCTCATGTAATTTTAAATTATTAATTCCTTTACAATTGATATTCTTGCGAATATGTCCTGAGTGCAAGACAAAAAGTTTTGACAGCATGTTTTTTTTAAGCAATCTCAATTTTTGTACTGCAAAACAACTATAAGAGAAGTATCTGTTCAGTAGGTACAATTTGGTAGCACTGCGCAAATATGGGAGTGAGTCTTAATTGTTGGCAGGTCATTATGAAATGGTCATGAGGTATAGGGCCCATTATTTTGATAGGTGCACATAACACCCTCTTTGAGCTCATAGCCCTAATGAGTTGGACAAGATAGCAGTTAAGATGCTTATCGTGTCGGCACTTGAGGCGACCAAACATTTTGCTTGGTTTGTTGTTCCAGATGCAGTCTGTTGAATATCTGATTTGATAAGCACACGTCCAAAAAGTATTTTTGCCTACATTTGGCGAGAGCCAATTTCTACCATGGCTAATCATGCTCCTCAATGGGCAGCAGACCAGATGCAAAGTTTTTTAAAGATTGTATTTATTGAGGTTTTACTTTTTAATGAAAAATTCAACAAAACTACAGGAATGTTACAGCACAGTAAGAAAAGTAAAGGCTCAGCATATCTGAATACAGAAGGCAAGGGAAAACAACAGTACAGCAAGATCACTACAATCATAAAAGCCCCACCAGAGAAGAGGGGAAAACAGCTGAAAGCCATGAAAATATGGTGAAATGGTGCACACCACCTCACGCGGCGATTGCTCGCAATTACTATGAGAGTTCAGGATAAATCTTTTGCGCCCTGTTCTGGCGGGCACCAATATACAACTCCCTTTGGTGCTGCAGAACTTATGACACACTGCCACCTCCTCTCGGATATCAGGCCTGGTTGTGCACCTGCAGGATTCAATCATGGATTCTTTCTACCCGCCCACAAAAATAAAACAAATTTGCGAGAATCCCAGTTATACGAGGAAGTCACATATACACCACAAAACGTAACATAACCCCAGTCTCTGACCCAGTACAGACCCAACTTTATTCCATACAATTATGCAGAGAAGACCAGCAGCTATATATTCGATTGTGATCAATGCTGTCAACATCTCCCAACAAAACGGACGGAGAACTACCAGGAGTGGATCACAGGATAACAAACGGTCAGGGCCTAACCGTGGGTCCATATTTCCCTGGTGCACACTCACCATCATCGGTGGGAAAGAGCAAAACAAAAACTGCTCAAATAAAAAAGTGTCCCGAACAAAATGGGACACTTAAAATAGCAACTAAAGTCCAGAACTCTGCTCAACCCTTGGCTCCTTTGCATAGAAGAGTCCTCCCAGGATGTCCCTAATAAGTGCCTTTGTGAAGGGACTACCCAAAACTCCAGGGACAATAGGATCTCAATCACAGCACTGGACCTGACCTAGCCCAGCACACTCCAACCCACAAAAGGCAGTACCTCCAGGATCCTCAGCACACCCTGAAACCTATACCCCAGCCTATCCTACATTGCCTCAACCCCACCCAGGGCAGTACACTTCCCCTACTGTTACAAAATCAAAATAATTCGGCAGCCTCAACCGGGAAGACTCCATCGCTGAAGAGAAGAAGAATTGTCAAGGCACCAGGTAATTGGGTGCCCTGGGAGAGGGGGGAGGGGGGGGGGGGAACTGACTCCCTCTACCCCTGTATAATAAACTTTCTACCCATTGCATATTTTGGATGAGTAGATGATGCATTTGTTATATTTGAATTTGCAGCTTCATGCAGAGTTTCCTTGTGCACCTTAATGGCTCCATCCTGTGCTCAAATTCACTTTTAAAATGGGGCAGTCAAATAAGTTCCCTTTCCTCCATGTGCTCATTGAGAAATCTCCCCCCCTCCGCCCTCCCCCCAACCCGGTGGACCACCAAACGGGATTTATAATCGCATAAAGCTCACCCAGATGAAAGGAAGAAAAACAATCCCAAGGGAAAAACAGCCAAATGAGAAAGAGAAAAGTCTGCTCAGTTTTTTTTTAAATGGCGTCCTGACCACAAGGAAGGTAACAGGGTATCAACCAGAGTGCAGGACTTGGCTCAACCCCAGGCTACCGTGCACAGAAGAGTTCTTTCAGGAAGTCCCTAACATGTTTTTGAAAAGGAACATTCCAAGCTCCAGGGGGCAACAGGATACCAAGCACAGCACCAGACCTGGCCCAGCCCAACACACTCTGACTCAAAAATCTGCTTTCCCAGAACACTGCAAAACCTATATCCCAGCTGGTCCTGCACCACCTCAACCACACCCAGGACAGTGCACCTCCCTCACTGAGAAGCACACTGCTCACCCAGTTGAAGAGAAGAAAAAAACCTCAAGGGAAAAACACCAGTTGGTCTAGGAACAATCAATATATCAATCCAGGATTAACTGAGTCCACCTCAGCGTGCGCCATCACTCATCCCCTAAAAGCACCGACCTCCAGGAAAAGTCAGAGGGGACCCAGTTCTCCCCCGGTACATAATCTGCCCAGGCCGTCAATAGAGAGGCACAAATTATCAAATTCAAAATAGCACGCAGCTAAATTAAAATCTGACTGGGGAGCTATCCTCCATCTCAGTGAGGACTTAACTAACCCTACCACCCAACTCCACGCTAACTACCCACCCAGCACCCTGCCATGGCTCCCCTCATCCTCACTATCAACAAGATAAGTGTCCAAAATACACTCCCCATAACCGCAAGGATAACTACGTAAAAGAAAAGGAGCAAAACTGCACAGACCACATAACCACACAATCGACCTAATATGTTTTTTGCTAGAACAGGGTAACCGGCAACTTTCACCGTCATGGTCATGCCTCGCATGCCCTTAATTCTATGGGATAAAGTCAAGGATCATTGAAGAACTGCAGAATAACACCTACGTTGCTTGAGAAGGCCAAAACCATGGCAGGATCATTGAACACTTCTCAGGATTCCTTGAGGATTCAACAAATGAAAGACCTTCACTTAACAGGATAATATAAGACAGCAGTCAGGGTGCCCAACTGAGCACAGACCCCGAAGACTGGATGCATCATGCTCTGTCGAACCTGATTACAACCAGCCTCCAAATCTGGTTACTAAAGCATGACATCCAGTATTCAAACTCAGTCAGGAGCTCGCCCCTCACTTCCAGCCAGAAACCAGACACATGGAGGACTCTTTGCCTGGCCCTTGACTCCCGAATCAGTCAGATATGCGACATGCAATGCAGCAGATCCCAACGGAACTGAAGGTGGACCCTTGCCAAGGAAAGTGATCTATAAAATGCATGGATTCTCTCCTGCGCCTCCACCATTCTGTCAAGGATACTTTGCGGTTCTTCAAGTTGAGAACTAAAGACTTGCGACACTGGCTGAGATCATCATCCAGAACAATACTCCGAGGCAGTCGTCATCCCAATGCCCACTGCACTGTCGAAGCTCAGGCCCACTCATCAGCTCAACGCCGCTGCAAGCTGGGCCCACCCCAGCGCACTCCAACTGCCTCAATCACACGAGGATTCTTTGATTTAGCTCGGCTCCTCATTGCAAAACGCCAATCAGGATTACCCAGGGACATATGACCAAGCATATATCCCTACAAAAGACATTGCGAAATGTGCACAAGGATAAAGTAAAGGATCAAAAGTCAAGCAGAGCCAGAGCTCGCAAAAACACAAGTGCTCCTACACTCACAACATGTGACCCCCCCTCCCCAACCTTCGGGCTAGGTATGCTCAGTGATTCTGGGATATCTCCTTTCATTGTCGTAGGTGGAAATTGTGATGGTTAAACTTCATGCTGCTCTTTAGCTCATGGTTTTAGTTCAGCTTTTCACATTTTCAAGCTCGGTAACTCTTCTAAAGTAGCAACTATCATTAGTTGAAGTAATTAAAATATTTAATGTGGGAATGAGTGCTTGTTTTTATTAAAAGCTAATTAATGGTAAAAGCCAGTCTTTAATTTGCGTACTTTACAATTTTAGCCTTATGAAACTCCAAATTGTAACTACTTTAAACCTTATATCCACTATACATTCTTAATCAAAATGTACAAATGTCTTTCTTCTCTGCATTCAGTGCTTGTACAATAATGTGTCAATTGATTTCTTATGCAATTTTAAGTCTAAAGGTTTTTCAGCTTCATAAGTTAGGATCATTGATTAAATCTGAAATTTACAGCAACCTTGAATAGTTTGGTTTAAAATTTTCAGCAGATTCTTGTGTAAGCGGGACAGCATTTTTTGTACATTTATAACATTTATTCAATGTTGATGTTTTGGTTGCAGATTGACTCTGGTTTCTTTCAAGAATGTGATTCCAAGACAGTTGCCAAATCGATACGAGACAGAGTAGCCTTAATTAAGTGGAGAAGGGAAAGGTGTCAGCAAGTAAATGTGACGAATGCACAAAGAGAAAAGGCAGAATTGGCTAGACATCATCAAGTTGTTGGTACACCCCAGTCAAGCCAGCAAATCCCTCAGAACCGGAAGAACCTGAAGCAGATCAACAGATGCATCAGAACTTGCTCATCAGAGTCACATCGGTTATGTGTAAGTGTAGTAGTGTAGTCATCAAAGTGTAGACTTTGTGCTTCGCAATGCAGAAATGTTTAAAAATTCTGTCTGGTATGAAATAAAAATAATCATTTTTAATAACGTTTTATTGGCATTTAGTATTTGAGATTTATGTTTGGTCATTGCCACAGAAATTCTGAGATCAAAGTGTGTTGCGCTTTTTTTTCTTCCACCTTACCCCCTTTAAAATACTGTTTAGGGACAATAAAACCTAACTTAATGTTAGATCCTCTCTATCATGCTAAGATGCCTGTCGTCACTCAATTTGTCATAACATCCCCAGCAGTTTCATTTTAAGATTGTGTGTGATCAGAAAATGATTTGTTACAGAGTATGTACGTGCATACAGGTAGGATATTTTTCGATGAAACCGACATTTAATTTAATCAAATTCATTCGTCAATAAGTAGCAAAATTAGCTTTGTGGTTGGCATTTCACAAATCTTTCTCATTCTGAAAGAATTTGCAACTTAGTGTAGATAATATTCAGACAGCTTAAAAAGCCATAGCAGCCCATTGGCTGTAAAAGATGCGACCTATCACCAAGAAGCTGTATGATTGCATTCCCCTAGAATGTTCTAGGGGACATTCATTATACTTGATTATTGGATAATTTATTGAAAAGCAGCTTTTCATATTTGCGTTTCATAAAGCGTGAATGTTTTCAACTGTTTTTGAGACTATTCCATATTATTGGCCCAAATTGTGTTCCCATATGCTTTTTCCTAACATGTCCAAATGAATGGATACTTGTGGCAGGCTGTACCATTCCATCCACTGAGGAACCAAATGAACTTTGAAAAAAAATCTAACATTAAACGAACTATTGCCTTGAAAGCAAGTAAGCAGGCAAAAGCTTGCAGAAAAAATAAAGTTAAAAAGAGTGCGTGAACATAATCTTTTTATTGTCACAAATTACAATTCGGTATAATGAACGTTGACCATAAGAGAGAACGCAGTTGACTAAACTTGAAAATGATGTGAAAAAGGATAGTTAGTGAAAACATTAACTGGACCCATCATTCTGTTTCCACTTCTTTTCTCTTTACCCTTCAAGGTCCTTCTCTTCCTTCTTCATATCTTTTTTCACTTTTCCACTCTCAGTTGCTGTACCCTCCCTCCCAAATTCCTATCCCAACCCTTTTTTTACTCCTCGACTTTCCTGCTCTTTTGCTCCCTGCCCAGGCTGGACTTCCACTTGGATAAACCTACAGTTTACTGCTGTGCCTCTCGCAGCACCATCCTATGTGCTTGCCAAGGTATTAATGAACAATGACTCCAATTGCCTCAAATTTTTGTTGACTTTTCCACTTCATATGGCAAATCTTGCCTATCTCTTTCTTGTCCAACTTATCTCTCCCACTGTTGATCCCATGGACTCAGCCAGTGCATCAGTTCTCGTCACTCTGCTACAAATCTCCCATCTTAATATCTGTTCACTCATGAATGAGTCACTTGCAGTCTATGAACATGTGGTGGATGATTGCATGGACATAATGGCCTTAACAGAAACCTGGTGGAGGGTGATACTACCTTTCCCTTAAATGAAGCCTCCCTGCCTGCTTCGACCATTTTAGTAGTGCAGTTAGAATGGAGGTTCCTCCTCATCTAGATGACTTGTTATGATTGCACCCAAGCAAGGACAAGACCAGATACTTCCAGTTTCTGGTTATCTAGAAGTCATAAACAAAAATGGACTGTTATGACTTGCATCATTCTTCAGGATGTACTGGCTCTGACCACCCAAAAATTGAGTTTGAAACATATGGGAGCAGTGTTGTTTGTTCAGAACATATATCTTAATACTTCATGGCACAGGGTACTTACTACCTGTCATTTGGATTGTCTGAATTGACCAGCTGTGTTTTTACAAATGTATTCTGTGGACCTGTAAGAAAATATTACTATTTATCAACTGTGTATTTTAAAGCCGACAGCACTTGTGACAGTGGGCAAGGGTCAACACTTTACTCTGACTCTCAAGGAAGCCAGCAGAGTGTAGTCTACTCATCCGTTCATGAACCAGTGCCCCCTGGAGTACAGCAGATCAGCAGTCCACCTCAGAGTGAGATTCAAGCACCTTCCATTAGCTCACAACAACTGTTGGCTCAATACCAGCACACAGCTACAGTAAGTTTAAAAAAAAAAATAATTTTATCATGCAACTTCAATGTTTATCTTCTGCATTACTGTAAAACCATCTTCGTTCTTTTAATTTGAGTATCTGCCAGCTAAAAATTGCATGACTGGACCAATAACTATTAACAAATGTAAAATTATTTAATTTCATCCCAAAGCTGATTTATGATTCCATTAATTCATCAGTCTCAGAATGGAGACTTGAGTATAGCATGAGCTATTACATGCAAATGTCATCAAAGTAATCAAGTTTAATAACTGTAAATTGTAATGTTGAAATCTCTAAATTAGTTTGGTTTGCTAGAAAGCTCTTAATTATATTATTTACTGGCAAGTTTCAAAATTCACTAAGGATCGAAACATAGCTCCACTGTGGTTTTCATAGAGTAAAAGTGGGAAGATGAGTTTTTTAAAAATAAAACAATTTTGCAAACTGTACTGTTCTGTGGCTGGGCTGGCCTAATTTGTTCAAGTATCTCGAGTATACAGATTGGGGTGCTGAAACCTCTTGTCTTCTAAATTGTGAATTATTGCTTTTTAACTGAGGGGCTTGAAGATGACATTCAGTCATGCTTTACCCTTGGGGAAAAATTGAGATGAAGCCCATCCACCACATAGCGCATCTTTTATAGATGCATTGTGTGGGGTCTTATTTTTTCTGTGTGTCACTAAAGGCGCAAGTTTTACCTTTTTAACTGGAACTATCTCTGACTTTGCAAGTAATCAATTTAATTATTACAAAACTGCGGTTGTATTTTGCTTGCTGAACTTAAATTGTGAAATTATCAATTCCATGCTAAAGAATGGATGTGTTATAACATCAGATAAACTGAGACTGGGTTGATTGAGAATGTCACAGAGGTGGATACAGACGGTCTTTGTTTTAGAGAGGAGGTAGGGTAGATGGTCAAATAGGAAGCTGAGCATGCAGACAATACAGTGGCCAAAGAGAGGGTTGGAATTGGTTGTAATGGAATGCATTTGTGCAAAGGCTGAAAGAGATGCCTTTAGTAGGCCCAATTCTTAATTTTAAATATTTGCTGCTCACCAGGACTAGATGCTGGGCAAATGATGTAGTGGTTGAGATGTCATCAGTGTATGTTTGCCACTTGCTATTGTGCATTTTGATGTTGGCAAGAGGCAGCATATAGATGAAAGGGGAGGATGCAAAGGATCGTTCCTTGGAGTGCAAAAGTGATAACATTGAAGGAGACCACATTTGAAGGAGATTTTCTGCTTATGACTTGATAACACCGAAATTAGGAGCAATAACAGGCCATTCGCCCCTCCGAGCCTGTTCCGCTACATGATATGATCTTAGCTGACCTGATTGTGGCTTCAACTCCACTTTCCTGTCTCCATTGCCGATCAGAAATCTAACTCCGCCTTGAATATATTTAATGATCCAGTCTCCACTGTTCTCTGGGGAAGAGAATTTCACAGTCTAATGCCTCGGAGAAAGAAGCTTCTCATTTTCTGTCTTAACGTAGAAGCATAAAAAAGTGGAACCGGAGTAGGCTATTCAGCCCTTCGAACCTGCTCCACCATTTGTTATCATCATGATAGATCATCTAACTCAATAGCTTGTTCCTACTTTCCCCCATAACCGTTGATCCCTTTAGCCCCAAGAGTTGTATCTAATTCCTTCTTGAAAACGTGCAATGTTTTGGCCACAACTGCTTTCTGTGGTAATGAATTCCACAGGCCCACTCTGTATGAAGAGATTTCTCCTCATCTCAGTCCTCAATGGTTTATCGAGTTTCCTTAGACTGTGATCCCTAGTTCTAGACTCCCCTGCCATCGGGAACATCATTCATGCATCTACCTTGTCCAGTCCTGTTGGAATTTTATAGGTTTCTATGAGGCTCCTAAACTTTAGCGAATATAATCCCAACCGACTCGATTTCTCCTCGTACATCAGTCCCGCCATCTCTGGAATCAGTCTGGTAAATCCGTGCTGCAGTTCTTTTATAGAAAGAACATCCTCCCTCAGATATCAAGTCCAGAACTGCACATACTATTCCAGGTGTGGTCTCACCAAGGCTCTGTATAATTGCAGCAAAACATCCCTGCAACTGTAATCATCTCGCAATGAAGGCCAACATACCATTCGCTTTCTTTACTGCTGCATATTTACTTTCAGCAACTGGTGTACAAGGACACCCAGGTCTTGTTGCATATTACCCCTCTTAATCTACAGCCATTGATTAATCTGCCGCCTTGTTTTTGCTACCAAGTGGATAACCTCATATTTATCCACATTATACTGTATCTGCCATGCATTTGCCCATTCACTCAACTTGTCCAAATCACATTGAATCATCTGTGCATCCTCTCACAGCTCACCCGCCCATCCAGCTTTGTGTCATCTGCGGGTTCGGAGCTATTACATGAAGTTCCCTTGTCTAAATCATTAATGAACACTGTGAATAGCTTGCACCAATCACTGCGGTACCCCACTAGTCACTGCCTTCCATTTGGAAAAATACATGTTTGTTTCTACTCTGTTTCCTGTCTGCCAAGCAGTTTCCTCTCCATTCCACACACTACCCCCAATTCCATGCGCTTTAATTTAACACATTAATCTCTTATGTGGGACTTTGTCAAAAGTCTTCTGGGAGACCCTTAATTTTTAAACTGTGGCCCCTAGTTCTCGACTCCCTCACAAGTTGAAACATTCTCTCACCATCCACCCTGTCAAGTCCCCTCACAATCTTATATGTTTCAATAAGATCACCTCTCATTCTTCTAAAGATCAGTGGAAATCCTACCCACTCAACCTTTCCTCATAAAATAATCCCTTCATCCCAAGGATCAGTCAAGTGAACCTCACTGAACTGCTTCTAATGCAATTATATTCTTCCTTAAATAAAGAGACCAAAGGTGTGCATATTACTACAGATATAATCTCTGCCAACATCTGTATAACTGTAACAAAACTTCCATACTTTTGTATTATGTTCCTGTTGCAGTAACCAACAACATTCCATTTGTCTTCCAGTCACTTGCTGCCCCTGCATATCAGCTTATTGTTATTCCTGCACCAAGGCATCCCGATCCCGCTGTACTGTAGAGTTCTGACATCACTCTATTTAATGATAAACTGCTTTTCTATCCTTGTCAAAATGGACAAGTTCACATATTCCCACATTTATTCTCCTCTGCCAAATTTTTGCCTGCTCAACCTGTCTATATTCCTTTGCAGACTCAAGTCCTGTTGACAACTGCCTAACAATTTGTCATCAACAAATTTAGCTACAATACATTTGGCCCCTTCATTCAAGTCATTGATACAGATTGTAAATAACTGCGACCCCAGCAGTGATCCCTGTGGCACTCCACAGCTGTAAACCTGAAAATGACTAATTTATCATTACTCTCTGCTTTGTTTGCAAACCAATCCTCTATCCCTGCTAATATGTTACTCCCTGCACCATGAGCTTTTTTTTTGTGTAGTAATCTTTGAAGCACCTTGCCGAATGCCTTTTGGAAATCCAAATACACCACATCTGCAGATTCCCCTTTATCCACGTTGCTTGTTATCGCCTCAAATAACTTTCAATTAGTCAAACATGATTTCCCTTTGACAAAACCATGCTGACTCTGCCTGATATTATGATTTTCCAAATATCCTGTTATTATCTCCTTAATAATGAAATCTTAGCCTCTGGGACCTTTCAAGAATCTGGGGAATTTGGTGGGTTATAAACAATGCATCTGCTACCTCTGCAGACGTTTCTTTTAAGACCCTGATATTACCGGTGGCACAGTGGTTAACACTGCTGCCTCATGGCGCTAGGCATCTAGGTTCAATTCTGACCTTGGGTGACCTGTCTGTGTGGAGTTGGCACATTCTCCTGTGTCTGCGTGGGTTTCCTCCTGGTGCTCTGGTTGCCACAGTCCAAATATGTGTAGGTTCGGTTGATTGGTCATGCTAAGTTGCCCCTAAGTATCGAAAGGTTGGGTAGGGTGCTCTTTTGAAGGGTCAATGCAGACCCGATGGGCCAAATGGCCTCCCTTTGCATGGAAAGGGATTCTATGAAAAGCTATCAACTTCAGGGGACCTGTCAATCTTTAGTTCTAAGTCTTTAATTTTCCAAGTAATTTTTCCCTTGTGATTGTGTTGAAGTTCTTCCTTTTACCTCTTGATTTTATATATTCTACAATGAAGTTAGATACGATACCTGTTCAACGCTTCTGCTATCTCCTTATTTCCCATTATTAATTCCCTATTCTCAGCCTCTTAAGGGACCAACGCTCACTTTAAGTTACTCTCCTTTTTAAATAATTGTAGAAACTATTGCTTTTTAAAATATTTCCAGCTAGCTTTCTCTCGTACTCTAATTTCTCCCTCATTTTTTAGTCATTCTTTAATTTCTAAAATCCATCCAATTTTCTAACCTACCACTATTCTTCGCAGTTTTGTACACTTCCGTCAATTTGATACAATCCTTCCTTCGATAACCATGATGGTTCATCCTTCACTTGGAGTCTTTCTTCTTCAGTGGAATATATCTTTGCTCTGAGTTCTGTAATATTTTCATAAATGATAAGTAAGGATAAAACAAAGCGAGGCCCATCCCACTCTGCTGGTTTACAGAGGAGAGATGTTTGTGGAGGATGGCATGGTCCAATATTCTGGGCTTCAGAGAAGTCAAGGAAGGTGAGAGGGGGAAAATGCACCAGAGTTGCAGAGGATGTCATCTTAAAGGAAAAAAGGGAGTCATCAAAATAAAAAATCAAATGAGAAACATTTAGAAAGAAATATATAATAAAGAAAAGGTAAGAAACGTAGAAATCTGGAATCGATTGAGAAAATAATTTGGAAGAATAAGGAAACAAAAAATAGAGGGAAAGCTATTGACAGATCAGGGTTTATGTGCCGGTACTGGTTCAGAGAACTTGTTAGGTTGAACCCTCTATTTGTTATCTTTCCATCCCAAATAATAGTGTGCTCTGGATCATACTCCTCTCTGTTACATTTCTTCTAAAATGCAGCTTCATGGAAAATGCTCTTCATCAGTCGTTGCCCATAGTCTTTTTTTGGTTTAGCATTACATCAGTTATATTCTTGCTAATTTAATATCCGGCCATGCTATTTTTTTAACTTGTTAACAATTAACTTGTTTCTAAAATGATGGGGACCTGGAGTGAAAAAGTAGGACAGTTCGAACGTTGTCGCCTAAAATATTTTTTTGGGGCACAATGGCGCAGTGGTTAGCACTGCTCCCTCACAGCGTCGAGGACGGGCTCGCTCCCGGCCCCCTGTGTCTGCGTGAGTCTCACCCCCACAACCTAAAGATGTGCAGGATAGATGAATTGGCCATGCTAAACTGCCCCTTTATTGGAAAAATTAAAAATATATATGTATACATATTTTTGTGATTTGGCAGATTGCTGATAGGAAATGGGAACCTGCTTCCACTAAGACCCCATTCTATTTCGCAAGAGAACAAAATTTGAGTGGGGAAGGTGGTTGCAATGATGTTGGTGAGGGAGACACTAGGAAAAAAATCTGAACTTGTTCAGTTTCAGTCAGGAAGCAACTGATTATATTTGATCCAGAAGCAGTAAAAGCTAGAAAACTATTGTAATTACTTTAAAATGTAATTGTTTCAAAATGAGTTTGAAAAGGACTTTTATGTAACTTGCAAAGGGATTTGTTATAATTTTGGACTAATAAGAAATACTGATCCATGTTTCCTTGCAAATCTTGACCTGGAAGCAGTACCAACAGGACGGAAGATAAAGTACAGATGCTGTGTGGGTTCAGTGCTGTAGCAGGGACACAATTATAGAATAGAACCACTGGTATATTTCGGAGCAAACAAAGCTCTCCCAAATGATCCATTTTCTGACTGGCTGTAACTGGTGAAACAATACATAAGCGAGCTAAAAAGGACTGAATCCTAAAAGCAGTATGAATAACAGGCATGCTAAAGAGCTGAGTGTTGGGTAATCACAACCATGAACTGGTGAGTTGTTAGTTGATCAGTTGCAAAGGAACTTTGGAAAGCTCTACCATCAAGACTGCCATGACCCAATTAGAACTCTACTCAATCAGTGTTTTCTGCATCTGGGTCCTCTATGGAATAAGGTTGCTGGTGAAAGTTAGTGAAGCCCAAGTACATTGAATGAGAAAAGTGAAACACCATGGGTGGGATTCTCCATTGGCCGACGCCGAAATCAGGGTGTGCAATCGGGCGGAGAACAGCTCCCAAGGTCAAAATCCCGGCAGGTGCCAGTTTGACACTGAATTGTGATGCTCCGCCGCCTCAAAAACAGCATCAGTGCGACACACGGTGCGCGTTGTTGAAACACTGTTCGCATATCATTAGTGGGCCCAGCTGCAATTCTCCACCTCCAATGGGCCAACAGCCTGCATTAAACCTGGTGCCCTGGGTGGTATACGTGACCGCCCCGGGGCACTCCCCTCTGGCCCCAGCTGACCCATCAGCTGTATGGGTTCTCCAGCACAACCTTTCCCATTGTTTTCGCCTCGCTCAGTGTGGTTGTGTGTGTCTTTGTGTGTGTGGGGGGTGGCGTTGTTTAAGCGCGGCTACAGTTTGTCAGCCCTGCAAGTGTCCATCACGGACTCGGCGATTACCACACCTTTTTTTGTGGTTTTCGATGGTGTTCCACTCGGCACTGGTGCTAGCTCCTCACTGGTAGCAGAATCGGTACAGGTGAGGCGCTGATTTTTCTGATGTGAAAGTCCATGGATTCTCCATTGGCGTCAGCACTTAGACTCAGAAACGGAGAATCCAGCCCCATACCTATTGCAAGCCAAGTTGAAAAGACTGACTGCACATGGTGCCACATTTGTAACTTACTGATATTGTAATCCATCTTTAATTTGTAGTTCACTCCAACCCCAATTTGCCTATTAATTCCTGTTTAATTGACGTTGATTCTGATGTTTTAAAGTAAAAGTTACAAAAAGTGAACTTGTTGGTAATCTCTTCATTTGTGGGGTCACATCACTTGGTAAATATGTTGTTCTTTAAAATGTATTTTATTCCAAACTTACTTTGTTACAAAACATACAGTCCGGGAAACCTATTCCCCACCACACAATTTTACAGTTCATACATATTTTCCCAAATTTCCAATTATCTAAACTCACTTCCTTTCGGGAGCTCTACCCTTTCCTTCAGTTCCTCTTTACTAGCAAACCTCTCTTCCAGGTACAGATTCCTCACCCTGACCAGCTCCACTTCTCTCCACTTCCTATACATACCGTCTTTGTGCTCCTCCCCCCCGGCTCAAATCCGTGGTTTTCGCACAACGGCGTTAACACAAATATCCCCTCTATCCTAAAGTGCCTCCTCAACTAGTTCCAGACCTAGACTGTGGATTGCAACACTGGACTCTCCGTATATCTCCTTGGTGCCAGTGGCAATGCCGCCATCACCATAGCCCTCAGACTGGACCCCCTGCAAGATTCTTCCTCCATCCTAACCCATTCTGTCCCTTCTCCTTCCCACCACTGCCTCACTGTCTCCACGTTCGCTAGCCAATAATAATGCAGCAAGTCTGCCAATGCCAACCCCCCTTTTCTGCCTCTGTAACAGGGTCCTCTTTACCTTTTGTCCCTTCCCTGCCCGCACAAACTCTGAAATAATTGTATCTAGCTTCTGGAAGAATGCCTTTGGCACAAAAATCCTGGAATATGAATAAGAACCTTAGGACATTCATCTTCACCACTTGGACCCTCCCTGCCAGAGTCAGATTCAGCGTGTCCCACCTCTTAAGATCCTCCCTAACCTCCTCCACCAGCTTTGATAAATTCAATTTCTGCAACATTGCCCACTCTCCCGTTACCTGGATCCCTATGTATTTGAACCTGTCTCTGGCTACTTTGAATGGTAACCTCCTGTGGTGAATCACAGTAGCGTAATTCACACTGTATTACTATGTCTCTGTAAGCTCGGCACACGAGCAGTTGCGCTGCTCTGCCACTAGGGGGAGATGCACTGGGAGTGTACGGGAATTTGTACTGGGCTCCACCCTTGGCTCCACCCACAGCTCCTCCCCCCAACCGGAAGTATAAAGGTTGATAAAGGCTGAGAGCCTGCCTACCAGTTCATCTGGAGTTCATCGTGTCACAGGCAGGCTCTGTTGTAAGACGATTAAAACCACTGTTCACTTCTAACCACGTGTCGCGTGAATTGATGGTCTCATCAATTTCATCGTCTTAAGAAACAGTAAAGAATGACCATGGAATCAGCCCTCAAGCCTAACCGACTGGAACTCGACCCGCAGGATGCAGAGGCAAAATTAATCTTTTCGCATTGGCTCCGATGTTTTAAGACCTACCTGGCTGAAGCAAGCACCCCAGAAACGACGGAGGAGCAGAAACTCAGTCTACTGCACGTGAGGGTGAGCCATTGTATATCTACTCTGCTAAACTGTACCGGCTCATATACAGAGGCCCTAGCCCTACTCGATAGAATGTACGTGAGGCCTATCAATGAGGTCTACGCGCACCACGTTTTTACTACTCGTCGCCAGCACCCTACAGAATCGCTAGAAGAATTCCTCAGAGACTTAAAAGCCTTATCCCGGGAGTGTAATTATGAGGCTGTAACTGCTACAGAGCATAAAGAACTTGCTGTCCGCGATGTCTTTGTTGCAGGCCTTAGATCGAATTACATGTGCCAGTGACTGCTGAAGAAGGAGGCCCTAAATTTAGAAGATACTGTTGAACTCGCTACAACTATGGAGGTCTCATTTCGTAGCCTCACCTTGTTTCCTGCTGACTGCGCAACCCCGTCATGGGCCCCCGACCAGCGACTCCCCCAGGCCTGCACCGCGCGGCCACCCAGCCACCATGCTGTCCCAGCCTGCCACTTTTGTGGCCAGCCCCAGCACCCGCGGCAGCACTGCCAGGCCCGCAATGCGACCTGCAGCAGCTGCGGGCGAAAAGGCCACTATGCCAGAGTGAGCCTGGCAAGGAAGGCCCTAGCCCCTAAAACTCCAGCGGCGCAAAGTAATCGCTCTCCGCACTCGCAGGCCCCGGAGCGCAGCGGCCTATGCCCCGACTCCGCCCCCACTCACCATGTGAGATTCATGGCGGCCCCCCATCACGCGGTCCACCACGGGCGACTCATGGGGGCCGCCATCTTGGACGCCATCTTCCTCGCCGCCCGCCACGTGCAATCCACGGGGGCGGCCATCTTGGGCCCCATCCTCTCCACACTCAGAAAACTCGATCAGCGGGCACTCATCGCGGGGCCATCCCAGCGCAGCCGACCGAGCCGCCGACTACCCGCAACTCAACTCAGTCACACTGGACCAATCACGCCCAAAGCATCCCAACAACTCTATGACGACGGTCCAAATCAACGGGTACAGTACACCGTGCCTTTTCGACTCCGGGAGCACTGAGAGCTTCGTACACCCAGATCTGGTAAGACGCTGTTCGCTCCCCGTTTTCACTGCACGGCAAACTATCTCCCTCGCTTCGGGTTCCCACTCTGTTCATATCCAAGGGCGCACCGTCACAACTCTAACAATCCAAGGTGCTAGCTATTCTAAATTCCAACTGTATGTCCTGCCCGAACTCTGCGCCCCACTCTTATTGGGGCTCGACTTTCAATGCAATCTCAATCTCACCCTCCGCTTCGGCGGACCCCTACCCCCACTCACTATCTGCAGCCTAGCCATGCTGCAAATCTCCCCCCTCCTCTCTTTGCCAACCTCACTCCGGACTGAAACCCATAGCCACTCGCAGCAGGCGGTACAGCCTACAGGACAGGGTGGTCATTCGATCCGAGGTTCGGAGGCTTTTACGTGAGGGGATCATAGAGGCCAGTAACAGTCCCTGGAGAGCTCAGGTGGTGGTCGTCAAGACCGGGGGAAAATTCCGCATGGTCATAGACTATAGTCAGACCATTAATCGGTTTACTCCCCTCGACGCGTATCCCCTCTCCAGGATTGCAGACATGATGAATCAGATCGCCCAGTATCGGATTTTTTCCACGGTGGATCTGAAGTCTGCATACCACCAACTCCCAATCCGCCCGGAGGACCGCCACTTCACGGCGTTTGAGGCCGATGGCCGCCTCTTCCACTTCCTCCGGGTCCCCTTTGGCATCACAAATGGGGTTTCGGTGTTCCAACGAGCAATGGACTGAATGGTGGACCAGAACAGGCTGCGGGCCACGTTTCCGTACTTGGATAATGTCACCATCTGCGGCTATGACCAGCAGTACCACGATGCCAACCTCAACCGATTTCTCCAGATGGCCCAGAAGCTTAACCTCACATACAACAAGGAGAAATGCGTTTTCCGCACGACCAGACTAGCCATCCTCGGCTATGTCGTGGAAAACGGAGTCCTGGGTCCCGACCGTATGCGCCCCCTCTTAGAACTCCCTCTCTCTCATTGTCCCAAGGCCCTCAAACGGTGCTTGGGATTCTTTTCGTATTATGCCCAGTGGGTCCCTCAATATGTGGACAAAGCCCGCCTACTCTTTAAGGCCACACTTTTTCCCCTGTCAGCTGAGGCTCGCCAGTCCTTCAACTGCATCAAGGAGGACATCGCCAAGGCTGCCATGCGGGCGGTGGATGAATCCGTTTCTTTCCAGGTTGAGAGCGATGCCTTAGAGGTAGCTGTTGCAGCCACACTAAATCAGGCAGGGAGACCAGTCGCATTTTTATCCCGAACCCTCTCTGCTTCAGAACTTCGACACTCCTCAGTCGAAAAGGAAGCACAAGCCATTGTGGAGGCTATTCGTCACTGGAGGCACTACCTCGCAGGTAGAAGGTTCACCCTCATCACCGACCAAAGATCGGTTGCCTTCATGTTTGACAACTCGCAAAGGGGCAGAATTAAAAATGACAAAATTCTGAGGTGGAGGATCGAACTCTCCACCTACAATTAGGTTGATGCTGAGAGCCTGCCTGCCAGTTCATCTGGAGTTCATCGTGTCACAGGCAGGCTCTGTTGTAAGACGATTAAAACCACTGTTCACTTCTAACCACGTGTCACGTGAATTGATGGTCTCATCACCCCCCCACCCCCAGGTTGGCTCTCCGACCCAATTAGTTTACCGGGAGCTCTTTACTTTTCCCTACGTTCAACCTGTATCCCGAGAACGCCCCAAAACCTCCCTAATAGGCCCATAATCCTCCCCATGCTCTCAGCGGGTCCAACACGTACATTAACAGGCCGTCCCCATGCAGTGACAGCCGGTGCTCCCTGATCCCTTGCCACTCTGCCAACCCCCTAAGAGCCATTGCGGCTCTGTTGTTAGCACGAACCTCTCCTGCCTTGTTTCCCTGTGTAACCCGAAGCTTTGTGAGCTCATATTGTTGTTCCATACACTCGCGACCGGTGCACATATAACAGACACACCCATGCCACAAAGGTAAATGTTATAATTTTCTCATAAGATAGATGGTCAACTGAGAAAAGCTTTGAAGATTATATTAATGACCCATTAACCCCCCTCTTACTGGAACTGATAGTAGTGTGCTAAATGTTCCTTGTATCATTAGGTCGCATTTTGCATTCATAAAAAGACAATTTTGGAGGTCAAGAAACGTGCTTTAGGGATAGAACCACGCATAGTCAATGTCAGTAATTCAAAATGGATTAAGTGTCAAGCACAATCAACAGTGGGCGGGTTCTTAATGTAAAACTGCAAAACACTCATTGCATGGAATCTGAAGAATGATAATTGGTGTATGTTTCAAATCTACTACTTCATAGAATGTTTATCTTTTGTAAGAATATTATTCCATCATGCTGATTTCATTGTAATTTTGCATTTGCTCTGGATGCCCATATTTTAATTTACAGCACCATGGTTATTTGAATATTCCTAATTTTATAAATTCTTTGATTAGTGAAAATGTTTCTCATTATTTTCATTAATTTAAATGTTGTTTTTGTTTTGCCAAGTTTTGCCATTAAAATAATTGAAATGAGAACCTTATGTACTTTTTATATATTTTTTGAAAGTATTTTTATTCCCAATTTACAACAGTAACAAAAACCCACCCAACATGTTAAACCTCTCTCTCTCTCTCTCTCTCTCCCTCTCTCTCTCTCCCTCTCCCTCTCCCCCCCCACCCCACACACACACACACACACACACACACACACACACAAACCACCTCACGCCCTCCCCGCCCCTCCCTCAGTAGCTAATGGTAACCAACTTACATACAACCCAGATATGACTTCCAGGGGATCGGACTCCACATCCACATGCAAAACCCCCGAGATGGTGCTGAAGACCACCCTCCAAAACCTTTCCAGCTTTGGGCACGACCAAAACATATGTACATGGTTCACAGGGCCCCTCACGCATCGCTTACAGACATCCACCACCCCCTCAAACAGCCAGATTATCCTTGACTTTGTCAGGTGCACCTGTACACTACCTCCAGCTGTACCAGCTCCAGTCTCGCACACAAAGTTGAGGCATTCACCCTCCGCAGCACCTTGCACATCAATCCCTCCTCCAGCACCGTCCCCAGCTCATCCTCCCATTTAGCCTTAGCCTCCTCCAAGGACAGCTTATCCTCCTCCAAAATCCTCCCATAAATCATTGAGGCAGCTCCCCCCCTTGACAACACCGCCTCCAATAAAGAGGAGGCGGGTGCTTTCGGAAAGGCCAGGAAGACCTTCCCTGCCAAGTCCTGCACCTGCATGTACTGGAAACTCTTCCCTGTGCCAACCCAAACCTCTCATTCAGCTCTTCTTTATCCTGGCCAACTAGTGATTTTTATAAATTAAGTTCATGACTATCGATGATATATCATTACTGAATTTCTCGAATATGGAATGTGCTCTTTTAAACACTGACAACCGTTTTGACAGCATTGTCTAATTCTTATAGCGTATTCCTGCTTAGTGCTCAACATTAAAGTACCTGTAGTTAAAATTAAACTTCAGGTGCACATGATGTCAGTGGAAAATAACACAGGAAGTAATATGGGGCTGGTTTAGCTCACTCGGCTAAATTGTTGGCTTTTAAAGCAGACCAAGCAGGCCAGCAGCACGGTTCGATTCCTGTACCAGCCTCCCTGGACAGGCGCCGGAATGTGGCGACTAGGGGCTTTTCACAGTAACTTCATTGAAGCCTACTCGTGACAAGCGATTTTCATTTTCATTTTTCATATGGGTAGCTTTTCCACTTTGCATCTTTGAAACTATGTCTTACACCCTAGGTTCTGGAGCTTTTGGTAAAATAGTTACAATGCTTTGAAACCTTTGTGAAATATAGAAAATTAATACTTGAGCGATGTCCGGTGGCAAATGGAAGTAACCAGCCCTGAAATGCCTAATCATGAGGCAGTGTAAAGTTTCAATTTTGCACACTAGCCTGAATTAAATAATTATGGGACCAAAAGAGAAAATGCTGGAAAATCTCAATCGGTCTGGCAGCATTTGTAGGGAGAGAAAAGAGCCAACATTTTGAGTTCAGATGACCCTTTGTCAAAGCTAAAAGGCATAGAAAGTGGGAGATATTTATACTGTGGGATGAGGGTATGAAAGATGTATAATAATTATGTGAATGTATTTTGTGTTTGGTATGCTATATTTTTATTTACAAGCACTTCGACTATTTTCGCTTTGAAAGATAACGATATGCAAATAGAGTAAAAGAAAATTTGAATTTGAGTAAAAGAGCAAAGCACAAAATTAAGTAAATAGTCTTTTTTATTATAGCCCAACCCTATGATGCATGCCCCATCTGTTGCGTTGCCTATACAATCTCATCAACCTGGGCTCCAGCAACATTACCAGGAACCAACAGCACTTGTTGCAGCGCAGATGGGACAACAACAACAGGTGAGCATTCTGTCTAGTAAATTTTTTTAAACTAAGGGTCCTTTACAGAATGAACTGCATTGCTGTGCAGTTTGTGAATCTTTCTAGTTTTGTTACCTTACCGATATATTCTGATTTCTCATAGTTGGACCCTTATTTCTGCACAGCAACATTCCATTTTCAGGTAGATATTACATTCTAATTGCACATGATGTTCTCATTAGTTTGTCCTTCATAGGATGGCAAAATCTTATTCTAATTATTCTAAACATAGTGGGGTTACTATTGGAATATTTTGCAGTTTTGCCTCTTGGTCCTGTTTCACATACACCTTGTGTAAGAAGGGTGTCTTAAAGGAGCTAATTTTACTGAGTGGTTTATATTGCCAGTGGGTGGAAAAGGACAGATGACAAATAGCTTTGAAGCTAGTGTATAGTTTCTTTGTCAGCAACTTGTGCTGGGGTCAGCTTACTTGAAATGTTGATGGGAATTGTACATCGATACAGGTAAGTAAAACAAATTGTGTGCAGCATCTGTCGATGGTGTTCAGCTGTGCAGTGAATTCTTGCATATTGTTTTTTCAGAAACAGGTGCCAACAGTACAGCCGCTTGTCCAGCCTGCATCTCAGCCACTGCCACAGTATCAAGTTCAACAATCTCCGATGCCAGCACAGCTATCCCAACCTCCTACACAATTGAAACCATTACAGATTTCTTCAGTACCACTTCAACTTAACCAAGCAACTCCGGTATATCCCTTATTTTAATATGAACATTATATTTTTAAAATTATTGTTGCTAAAGCATAAGAAAGCAATTTACCAGGTCATTGCATGTTACACTTGAGTCAAACTGTTTTACTTGCACTCTCTCACTGCCCTCAAACATCAACACTGATTTGTTTACTCGTCAGGGAAGCATTGTTGAGGGCTTTTAGGACGTGAGAATTATTGAAGAATTAAGACCAACACTTAATCCAAATTTTTAAAAAATGTACCATCCTTATCTACAGTAACACCTCAAAGTTTTTGAGAGCCAGCCAAAAATGGCTTGAAATTAAACCTCTAATTTAATGGGAATGTATTGATTTTATATTCTGCAACATTGTCCTGGATTGATGCTTTGCAGACTTTTTTAAATACCATGGAATATTAATCATGGAGTTTTGCATTTCTATCCAATTCCAGCTCAATTAAAACTACTTAATTTACCTAGATTTACTATTCAGGTTATTCTTTAGCAATGAATGCAGTGCCCATAATTAAATGGCAAAAAATGCCTTTGGTCGTATATGAATTAAATTAACAAGTTAACACTTAATGCTATCAATGATCTAATTAATAAGAAATAAGAAACTTGCATTTATGTTGTACTTTTCATGACGTCAATGTCCCCAGGAACACTGCTGCCAATAAGGTACTTTTGAAGTGTAGTCATTGTTGTAATGTCACAGCCAATCTGTGTGCAATAAGGTTCTATAAAGCAGCAACAAGATGTTGGTTGGAGGATAAATGTTGATCAGGGCACAGGGAAGGCTCAACTGTGCTTTCTTGAGTAGTACCAGAGGATATTTCATATCTATCTGGGCATGCAGGTGAGTTTAATGTTTCATCAGAATGATTCCACCAATCTCCAATAGTGTAGTTCTCCCTGCTTCCTGCACTGAAATGCAAACTTAGATAATGTGATGAAGTTTTGGAATGGGACTTCAACCCATTACTTTTTGTTTCTGAGGTTGGTAGCAGATCTACTCTTGTATCCCATTGCAAACTACATGCTTATGAAATAGCAGTTGAAAAAAAACAATTTAGCTTTCCTACAGAGCATTACATTACATTAGTAATGCTAGACAGCCTTGTTTTTATATGCAGTTGTTTCTGATAAATTAAAGGGATAGGTACTCTAATATGATTTATTAATGTGTCATGTATTTAAGTGGACCTTTATTTTGAGACAGATTTGGATATTGAAAGCCATGTCATTTGGTTGGATGTATTTAGAGCATTTGGGTTTTGTGCATTATATTCTCCTTTCAAAGTTGCCTGTTTAACATTGTACCAATTTTATAAAATGTAGTGCTTTTAATTTATTGGAAAGCATTCTCAAAGAACAAAGTTAGGAGTAAATAAGTTATAGATAACCCTGAAAGGCTAATATTACCTGTTGTTGAAAACTCACCACTATTCTTGGAATTCCCCCTATACCAAAAAGGGTCGATATTCTAAATGGTGAACAGGGATTCTCACTTCCTGACTCCGATGCAGGCTTCGGTGGGTGCTATTCAGGTCAAACTATATTTTCATGTTATTCCCCGGTATAACCCATACCTTCACCGAAGATTTCATCTACTTACCACTTAGTAGCATTGATCCTGGGTCCCGCATTCCTAAGTAAGTAAAGTAGACTCGGGAATAACCACTGTTTCAGGTTAAATTAAGTTATTTTATTATTATATTTTTTCTTTTAAAAGCTGCAATCGCTGTCTTTTTAAAATAATTTTTATTGAGAAATTTTGATTTTATACAACATTGACGCACCTTAGTAAAATACCGAAAATAACAATAATATTAACAATCATATACATTCACCCCATCCCCATGAACAACCCAGCATTTTAACAACAATGCAAATTAACACACTATAAAGTTACAGAATAAACACTACAATAATGCACCCCCCCCCCCCCCCCCGGGTTGCTGCTGCTATTGACCCAGTTACCTATCTCTGAGCCAGGAAGTCCAGAAAAGGCTGCCATCGTTTATAGAACCCTTGTATTGATCCTCTCAGAGCAAATTTGACCTTTTCCAATTTTATAAATCCCGCCATGTCACTGATCCAGGTCTCCACGCTTGAGGGCCTTGCATCCTTCCATTGTAACATAATCATTCGACGGGCTACTAGGGACGCAAAGGCCAGGACACCGGCCTCTTTCGCCTCCTGCACTCCCGGCTCTACCGCAACTCCAAAAATCACGAGTCCCCACCCTGGTTTGACCCTGGATCCAACCACCCTCGACACCGTCCCCGCCACCCCCTTCCAGAATTCTTCCAGTGCTGGGCATGCCCAGAACATATGGGCGTGGTTCGCAGGACTCCCCGAACATCTGGTGCACCTGTCCTCACCCCCGAAGAACCTACTCATCCTAGTCCCGGACATGTGGGCCTGGTGCAGCACCTTAAATTGGATGAGACTAAGCCTCGTACATGAGGAGGAAGAGTTGACTCTCTCCAAGGCCTCCGCCCAAGTCCCGTCCTCTATCTGCTCCCCGAGTTCCTCCTCCCATTTAGCCTTCAGCTCCTCCACTGACGACTCCTCCACCTCCTGCATTACCTTATAGATGTCAGACACCTTCCCCTCTCCTACCCACACCCCCGAAAGCACTCTGTCCATCGTCCCCTGCGAGGGCAGCAAAGGGAATCCCTCTACCTGTCGCCTAGCAAACGCCTTTACCTGCAGGTATCTGAACATGTTCCCCTGGGGAAGGCCAAATTTATCTTCCAGTTCCCCCAGGCCCGCAAACCTCCCGCCAATAAACAGGTCCCTCAATTTGCTGATGCCCGCTCTTTGCCACTCCCTGAATCCCCCATCCGTGTTCCCCGGGATGAACCGATGGTTGCCACCCAGCGGAGTCTCCATCGAGCCCCCTGTTTCCCCCCGATGCCGTCTCCACTGTCCCCAGATTCTTAGGGTCGCCGCCACCACCGGGCTCGTGGTAAACCTCTTGGGGGAGAGCGGCAACGGTGCCGTTACCATGGCACCCAGGCTCGTACCTCTACATGACGCCATCTCCATTCTTTTCCACGCCGCCCCTCCCCCCTCCATCACCCATTTACGCACCATTGACACATTGGCTGCCCAATAGTACCCCAGAAGGTTGGGCAGCGCCAGCCCGCCTCTATCCCTTCCTCGCTCCAGGAACACCCTCCTCACTCTCGGAGTCCCATGTGCCCACACAAAGCTCAGAATACTTCCGGTCACTCTCCTAAAGAAGGCCCTGGGGATAAATATGGGCAGGCACTGAAAAAGGAACAAGAACCTCGGAAGCACTGTCATTTTGACGGACTGCACCCTCCCCGCCAACGACAATGGCAGCATGTCCCACCTCCTGAACTCCTCCTCCATCTGATCTACCAGTCTGGTAAAGTTATGCTTGTGGAGAGTCCCCCAGTCCCTGGCCACTTGCACCCCCAGGTACCTAAAGCTCTCCCCTGCCCGCCTAAGTGGGAGCCTACCAATTCCTTCCTCCTGGTCTCCAGGGTGCACCACAAACACCTCGCTCTTGCCTAAGTTTAATTTATAACCTGAGAAGGTCCCAAACTCGGCTAGTAACTCCATCACTCCCGGCATCCCTCCCACCGGGTCCGCCACATACAGTAACAGGTCGTCGGCATACAACGACACCCTATGTTCCTCTCCACCTCGCACCAAGCCTCTCCACCTCTCTGAATCTCTCAATGCCATCGCCAGCGGCTCGATTGCCAGTGCAAACAACAAGGGGGACAAGGGGCAACCCTGCCTGGTCCCTCGGTAAAGCCGGAAGTACTCCGACCTCCTCCCATTCGTGGCCACGCACGCCATCGGGGCCTCATATAGCAGCCTTACCCATCTAATGAACCCTTCACCAAATCCAAACCTCCCCAACACCTCCCATAGGTACCCCCACTCCACTCTATCGAAGGCCTTCTCCGCATCCAGCGCCACCACTATCTCTGCCTCCCCCTCAATCGCCGGCATCATAATGACATTCAGCAATCTCCGCACATTCGTGTTCAGCTGCCTTCCCTTCACAAAACCTGTCTGGTCCTCATGCACAACCCCTGGCACACAGTCCTCTATCCTGGTGGCCAGGATTTTTGCCAGCACCTTAGCATCCACGTTGAGGAGAGATATGGGCCTGTATGAACCACACTGCTGGGGGTCCTTGTCCTTCTTTAAAATTAACGAGATCAGCGCCCGTGACATCGTCGGGGGCAAAGTCCCCCCTTCCCACGCTTCGTTGAGTGTCCGCACCAGCAAGGGGCCCACTAGGTCCACAAACTTTTTATAAAATTCCACCGGGAGCCCATCCGGCCCCGGTGCCTTCCCTGACTGCATCTGCCTGATCCCCTTAACTCGCTCCTCCAGCTCAATCGGCGCACCCAGCCCCTCCACCTTCTCCTCCTGCACCTTCGGGAAAGAAAGCCTGTCAAGGAACCTCTCCATTCCCCTCCTCTCCCCCGTTGGCTCCGACCGGTACAGTTCCCCGTAAAAGTCCTTGAAGACCTCATTCACCTCTATCCCCTTCCGCACCACATTCCCACTCTTGTCTCTCACTCCAGCAATCTCCTTAACCGCATCCCGCTTACGGAGCTGATGAGCCAGCATCCTACTCGCCTTTTCACCATGTTCGTACACTGCCCCTTGTGCCTTCCTCCACTGTGCCTCCGCCTTTCTAGTGGTCAGCAAATCAAATTTAGCCTGCAGGCTGCACCTCTCCCCCAACAGTCCCTCCTCTGGTGCCTCTGCATACCTCCTGTCCACCTCCAGCATCTTTCCCACCAGTCTATCCCTCTCTCTCCTCTCGCTCCTCTCCCTGTGTGCCCGGATGGATATCAGCTCCCCACGAATTACTGCCTTCAGGGCTTCCCAGACCATCCCCACCTGAACCTCCCCCGTATCATTCACCTCAAGGTACCCCTCAATACTTGCCCGGACCCTCCTACACACTTCCTCCTCCGCCAACAACCCCACATCCAACCGCCACAACGGACGTTGGTCTCGCACCTCCCCCATCTCCAACTCTATCCAATGCAGAGCGTGGTCGGAGATTGCAATGGCCGAATACTCGGCCTCCTCCACTCTCGGAATCAGTCCCCTACTCACCACGAAGAAATCTATCCGAGAGTAGACCCTATGTACGTGGGAGAAGAAAGAGTACTCGCGTGCCCTCGGCCTCACAAACTTCCATGGATCCACTCCACCCATCTGATCCATAAACCCTCTCAGTACCTTGGCCGCCGCTGGCCTCCTACACGTCCTAGAGCTGGACCAATCCAGTGAAGGATTCAACACCGTATTAAAGTTCCCCCCCTATGATCAGACCTCCCGCCTCCAGATCCGGGATCCGTCCCAACATACGCCTCATAAAGCCCGCATCGTCCCAATTTGGGGCATACACACTAGCCAGTACCACCTTCTCTCCTTGTAGCCTGCCCCTAACCATCACATACCTACCCCCCTTATCCGCCACCACCTCCGATGCCTCAAACAACACATTTTTCCCCACCAGAATCGCCACTCCCCGGTTCCTCACATCCAACCCCGAGTGGAAAACCTGCCCCACCCATCCCTTCCTCAGGCGGACCTGGTCCGCCACCCTCAGGTGGGTCTCCTGAAGCATTGCCAAATCCGCCTTTAGCCCCTTCAGGTGAGCCAGTACCCTCGACCGCTTCACCGGCCCATTCAACCCTCTCACATTCCAGGTGACCAACCGGATCAGAGGGCGTCCCGCCCCCCTCCCCCGTCGGCTAGCCATAGCCCGTCGACTGCCCGCCCCAGGCCAGCACCCCCTGCTCGACCCCGTCCCCATAGCGACAACTCCTCACCTCTGTCCCCCCAGCCTCAAGCAGCTCCTTCTTGACCCTACCAGCAGCAACCCGGTATTCCCCTTTCCCTCCCTCCCTTTCCCCCCAGGCTAGGAACCCTCCCAGCCGCGAACCGAACTCCATTGCACTTCCGTGGGTCAGCTAACTTCTGCTGACCCCGGAAACTCCCGCCAATAGCCCAACCCCTCCCGAAGTGGGATCATCCCCCAATCTATCCCTCCTCCTGGCACCGCTCCAGCGCGGGGAAGAACCAGTTAAGGCCCCACCTCCCCCGTCACTGTCTCCACCCCCCAGCCCCGCAGCGCGGGAAACCAGAGGAAAGCCCGCGCTTTCGCCCTGCCCCACCACACCTTTCTGACGCAGCTACCAAATATCAGCCCCCCTCCATACCCCCACTCCGACATAGAATACAACATACCCCCCCGACCCTCCCCTCAAGATACACAGCCCAAACAATGCCCCACAGCACAAAAACAAAAACATAGCAGAACAACCCATCCGTAAATAACCATATCAAAATTGCAAAAGTACTAAAACAAGAAGAAAAAAAACAGAAGAAAAAGAGAACACAGCAACAGCAGAATCCAGCACTAATATCTTACAGCCGACCTCGCAACCCCCAACCCCTAGGTCAAGTCCAGTTTCTCCATCCGCACGAAAGCCCACGCCTCCTCCGGGGAATCAAAATAATGGTGCCGGTCCAAATAAGTTACCCTCAGGCGCACGGGCTGCAACATTCCGAACTTTATCTTTTTTCTATAAAGCACCTCTTTCGGCCGATTAAATCTGGACCGCCGCTTAGCCACCTCCGCACTCCAGTCCTGGTAGATCCGCACTACCCCATTCTCCCAATTGCTGCTCTTCACCTTCTTGGCCCAGCGCAGCACGCACTCCCGATCACTGAACCGGTGGAACCTCACCAGCACCGCACGCGGGGGTTCATCTTCCTTGGGCCTCCTGGCCAGCACCCTGTGCACTCCCTCCAGCTCCAAGGGCAGATGGAGAGACCCGGCCCCCACTAGCGAATTCAGCATTACAGCCACATAGGCTGTCAGGTCCGATCCCTCTAGCCCCTCCGCAAGGCCCAAGATCCGCAGGTTTTTCCCGCCTCATGCGGTGATCCAGCTCGTCCAAGCGTTCCTGCCACTTCGTGTGGAGTGCTTCGTGCCCCTCCACCTTACGAGGACCACGGCCTCCTCCTCTCGTTCAATGGCCTGCGTCTGCAACTTCTTGATGGCAGCACCCTGGGTGGACTGAATCTCTGACAGCCTTCTGTTTGTTTCCTGCAGAGAGCTCAGTACTTCATCCTTGAATTCTTTAAAGCAGCGCAGGAGATCAGTTTGTTGTTTCTGGGCCCAGAGTCTCCATTCCTCTGGAGCTCTGTCGGCGGCCATCTTGGATCCCTTCCCCCATTTTTTCTGAGGAGCTGCTGCTGTTTTTTCCCCCTTTCCACTCCGAGTTCGAGGCATGGACTGCAGGGAAAGTCGTTCAGCACACCTTCCCCCACCGGGAGACGTCGAAAAATTTCCGTTTTGGGCTCGCAAAAGAGCCGAAAAATCTCTTTAAAACGGGAGCTCCCAAATGTGTGGCTTACTGCTCCATCACAGCCACCGGAAGTGCAATCACTGTCTTTACAGAAAGGTAAAAAGATCTTGCTTCTGGATCCTTCTGGTTGGTTGAGGGGACCTTCAGGCCCAACTTGACAATCAATCTTCTTTAAAGTCTGGTCTTTAGATGTATTCGCTGGTGAGCTCGGTTGCTATGTCCTATCTTTCCCATGTACCGAGCTGAGAGAGCTGACTCTGCTGGCTATCTCTGAGCTGACTCTGCCTCCTCTTTAAATTCTAGTCTTCCTTAGATGTATTAGCTGTTTTAGCTCGGCTACTATGTCTTATCTTTCCCATGACCGAGCTGACTGTAAGCTGACTCTGCTTGCTTCTCTTGTTCCTTCTCTCCTTCTTTCCTCTCTCTGAGTTCTGGTTGTTTCTGCTCTGGTCTCTGGGTTTATATTCTCTTTCTAACAGTTATTAAGTTTTTATGACTTTATTGTAAAGTAGCTTTTCTTTCACTTGGATTGTAAAAAGTATCTTTGATCTAAACATTCTAATACAACTAAGTATTCATTTTGACATATCCTCACCTCTCAGGTCTCTGATTACATTGTTTCCTTTGTGATATTCAAAGTTCCTTTGTGATATTCAAAAATGCTTTGGTTTCAATAGGGGTGTGAATTTTGGTTTGGTTCCTGTCGTTTCTATAGTTTTATTTTCCAATTGTGTCCCTAGCTCATAATTTTGACTTTGATTTTGGCTTTAAATTATGTTTCTTGTAGACTGATAGTCTCCAGTTTTCTTTAATTTACTTGGTGTTAGCAGAATTGCACACCTAGAATTGTCACCAAATTCAACAGAACCTCATCCTTTCCTTTCCAGCTGCTTACTAAGATAGTTAATTTCAATGAAGGTGTAAAACATTGCTTTTAGCGTAATGCTAAAAATCTACTTGGTTATAACTTGAAAGGTTTACATTTATCACTTAGCTCAACTGAAACCCTCATCCATGCTTTTCCAGATGCTTACTAAGATAGTTAATTTCAATGAAGATGTGAGCCATTGTTTTTCGCTTCATACAAAAATCCTGTGTGTTTGTTTGGGAGAAGGAATCTGCATTTTATAATCCTGCTCTTTGCAGCTGCTATTAACCCTTCGTGGGATATTTCCCTGTATCCTCTCATGTTTCTCTCAGAACAAATATTGCCAGACTTCCATGTTTCAAATGACACATCTTTCCATATTTTCAATTACATACCTTGTGAAACTATACTTGTTTAAGAATATCAGTAAGGGAGAAATATGTCATAATTTATTTCTTGGCTTCAAATTTCTGGTGTTGCTGTAGATTTTATCTCCTATTTGAGGTAGCACCTCGTTCTGAGAGATATATTAGGTCCTCATATAAATATAAAAAGGGGTGGCACAGTGATTAGCACTGCTGCCTCACAGCACCAGGGACCCGGATTCAATTCCAGCGTTAGATGACTGGCTGTGTGAAGTTTGCACGTTCTCCCCATGTCTGTGGGTTTCCTCCGGTTGCTCCGGTTTCGTCCCGCAGTTCAAAGATTTGTAGGTTAGGTGGAATTACCAAGATAGGATGGGGAGTCAGCCTAGGTAGGGTGCTCCTTCAGAGGATCAGTGCAGACTCAGTGGGCCAAATGGCTACAACATCATGAAATAATATAAAAGAATTAGATGCATACTTTAAAAATCAATTGATTGGGAACAGTCAACTTTCAAAGATCTGTGGACCTGCACGCCCAGACCTCTCTGACTGTTTGGGGAAAGCTTATTTTATATTAAATTTGTCAGGTAAATTTTCATTGAAAAATATAAAATATGCACATGTGCTGAGTGTTTTGGAAGAACTAACTGTGACAGCTAAATCATTGTAAGAATCCTACTGAACATAGGAGATGTGTGACTTGTGGGGGGGAAATAGGACGTCAAAAACAAAACAAAGTACAATACAGCACAGGAACAGGCCCTTTGGCCCTCCAAACCAGTACTGGTCATGATACCAACCTTGGCCAAAACCCTCAGCACTTCCTTGTGCCGCGTCCCTCTCTACTCATCCTATCCATGTATTTTTCAAGATGCCTTTTGAACGCAGTTAATGTACCAGCTTCCACAACCTCCCCTGGCAACGCGTTCCAGGCATTCACCACCTTCTGCGTAAAACACACAGCTCGCACATCTCCTCTAAACTTTGCCCCACGGACCTTAAAGCTATGCCTGCTAGTGACTGACCCTTCCACCCTGGGAAAGAGTGTCTGCCCATCCACTCTATCCATGCCCCTCATAATCTTGTAGACCTCTATCAGGTCACCCCTCAACCTCTGTCTTTCTAATGAAAACAGTCCAAGTCTATTCAGCCTCTTCACATAGCTGACACCTTCCAGACCAGGGAACATCCTGGTAAACCTCCTTTGCACCCTCTCCAAAGTCTCCAGATCCTCTGGTAGTGTGGTGACCAGAATTGTGCGCAATATCTCAAGTGCGGCCGTACCAAGGTTCTATACAACTGTAGGATGATTTGCCGGTTTTTATACTCTATGCCGCGTCCAATGAAGGCAAGCATTCCACGTGCTTTCTTTTTTTTAAATCTTTAAAAAAAAAATTTAGAATACCCAATTCATTTTCTCCAATTAAGGGGCAATTCAATATGGCCAATTGACCTACCCTGCACATCTTTGGGTTGTGGGGGCGAAACCCACGCAGACACTGGGAGAATGTGCAAACTTCACACGGACAGTGAACCAGAGCCTGGATCGAACCTGAGACGTCAGCGCCGTGAGGCAGCAGGGATAACCCACTGCGCCACCGTGCTGCCCTTCCATGTGCTTTCTTGACGACCTTGTCCACTTGTGTTACTACTTTCAAAGATCTGTGGACCTGCACGCCCAGATCTCTCTGACTTTCTATATTCCGAAGAGTTTTGCCATTTATTGTTAATAATAATCTTTATTGTCACAAGTAGGCTTACATTAACACTGCAATGAAGTTACTGTGAAAGGCCCCTAGTCGTCACATCAGGCACCTGTTCGGGTACACGGAGGTAGAATTCAGAATGTCCAAATTACTTAGCATTGCGTCTTTTGGGACTTGTGGGAGGAAACCGGAGCACCCGGGGGAAACCCACGCAGACACGGGAAGAACGTGCAGACTCTGCATAGACAGTGACCCAAGCTGGGAATCGAACCTGGGACCCTGGAGCTGAGAAGCAATAGTGCTAACCACTGTGCTACTATTTTCCCTGGTATGTTAGACCGACCAAAATGCATTACCACACATTTGTCTGGATTAAACTCCATTTGCCATGTCTCTGCCTATGTCTCCAACCTATCTATGTCCTGCTGTATCCTCTGATGATCCTCAACACTTTCTGCTACTCCACCAACCTTGGTGTCATCCGTGAACTTGCCAATCAGACCAGCTACATTTTCCTCCTCCGTTTGTGTATACTACAAACAACGGAGGCCCCAGCACCGATACCTGAGGAACACCACTAGTCACTACCTTCCATTCAGAAAAACACCCTTCTTTTGCGACTGCCTTCTGTGACTGAGCCAGTTCTGTATCCAATGTCAATGTGCTTATTCTTCCTGTACAGAAATGAAAATGTCAGAACTCCATTGGACCATATGGAGCTTTATAATCTTTCCATTTGGTTCAGTTGGTAGCACTCTTGCCTCTGTGCCAGAGATTGAAGTCTTACTCCAGAGACTTGAGCACAAAAATCTAGGTACTCTGCTGCACTGAGGAGGTGCTGCCCTGTCAGAGGTTTTGTCTTTTAAATTAGGTTTTAAACTGAGTCTCTTTGAGGTACATGCAAACGATTGCATGCCTGTATTTCAAATAAGAATAGAGTTATATCTGGTACCTTGTTCAATATTTATCCCCCAGTCAACCTCACAAGAATGGGTTGTCTGGCTTTTATCAGAGATGTTTGTGTGAGTCTGCTGTGTACAAATTGAATACCATATTTTCTAAATTACAATAATGACTGCACTTCAGAGCTACCTCTGACTGTAAAGTGTTCTAGGACATCCTCCGGTCTTGAAGTTGCTTTATAAAGTGCGTTTTTTTTAAATCACTTCTACGATATAGCTTCAGATCCAGCCCACTCTGTCAGGATAGTCTTTTAAAATGCACCCTCAGCTAAATAACAATTTAAACCCCTTTGCCAGTAGACATGAAACTGCATAAATTATTAATGATAGCTTGGGAGGCAATAAAGTTGATTGATGTAAGAAATGGGTGAGAAAATTCTTTGGTCCAGTTGCAATCAAGGCAAGCTTTTGGGCAAAGCAGAGAGGGTCTCGGGATCCAATCGGGATCGGAAGCCCCATTTCCAACCCTGGTCAGAAAAGGAAACGCACAATTTTCTGAGCGGTTTTCCGATGGAGGATTATTCACTTCCAACCTAGCGCTGCAAACTAAGGAGGGAGCAATGCAGAGAATCCATGTAGCAGTCGATCCTCCCGCCGTCACGAGCTGCCATATTCCAGTAAGTAACGAGTTTAAATGTTCCACAGCAAATGGGGGGAGGGAGTTGAGGCGAAAAGGATGGGTGAGGGGGAAGCGAGAAATGTGTATAGAGGGGAGCAGTAGTGAGGCGAGGTGGTGGGGGGCAAGGTGGGGAGGGACCAGGGCAAGGCAGGGAAGGGGTGCAGTGAGGGGGTGGAGGATGCAGCAAGACGGGGCAGCAGGGAGATGTGGCAGGACAAGGCGGGTGGTGGTGGAGTGGTGCGGCGCGATGGGTGGGGAGTGGAGTGATGTGGGGGCACGGGGGGATGTGAGGTGAGTGGATGTGGTGTGGGGGGAAACAGCGTAGTATTGGATGGGTGGGGGAAGCAAGCGAGTATGGGGAGAACAGGGTGAGCAATTATGGGTTGGGCTAGATTTTTTTTCCCCCTCTATAACATTTCCTGGACAACAATCCAGGTAAGTCGGAACCATCTGAAGTCTCCAACTTTAACTCAAGAATGGGAGATTTTTCAGAGGTCCCAGGAAGCCCTCTGTACTTGAAGCACTAGGTTGGATGTCAATTATCCTCCATCTGAAAATGGCTCAAATGTTTTTCCTGCCCGTCTGCCCCCGGACCACCCCACTGATTGCCGAGGTCTCTGGCTGCTTGGCTGAAGGCTATAGCCTCTAGGGAATTAACAATCGTGTTTAAGTGAGCACTTCACACAACTCAAGTGTATTCCCGTGGGTGGGCGGGCCATGTAGCATGCGGGAATCATTAAATAAACAATTTTATTGAGGTAGTTTTTGGCTTTGTAAACAGTTACAGACATCAACAGAAAGAAAGCAAAAAAGGCAAAAATGTGCAAACATCCATGTACTTTCAATACTTCAATCGTAACATACTTCACAAGCCCGCTCCTCTCCCACCAGTACTACCCGCCATATTTTCCCTCCTACCCCCCCCCCCACCCCCTGCTGACGCTCAGTCTCCCGCAAAGAAGTCAATAAATGGTTGCCACCTCCGGGCGAACCCCTGTACAGATCCCCTCAAGGCGAACTTAATTTTTTCCATACCCAGGAAACTCGACATGTCCGCAAGCCACAACTCAGTCTTCGGGGGCTTTGAGTCCCTCCACGCCAATAGTATTCGTCGCCGGGCTATCAGGGAAGCAAAGGCCAAAACATCGGCCTCTTTCTCCCCCTGGACGCCCGGGTCTTCCGAAACCCCAAAAATTGCCACCCCTGGACTCATCACCACCCTTGGTTTTAGCACCCGGGACATGATCCCCGCAAATCCCTCCCAGTACCCCCTCAGCTTAGGGCATGCCGAAAACATGTGAATGTGGTTCGCTGGTCCACCCGCGCACCTAGCACATTTGTCCTCTATCCCAAAGAATTTGCTCATCCGAGCCACCGTCATATGGGCCTGGTGAACGACCTTAAATTGAATCAGCCCGAGCCTAGCACATGTCGCGGTTGAATTTACCCGACACAGGGCCTCTGCCCACAGCCCGTCCTCCATTTCCCCGCCTAGCTTCTCCTCCCATTTAAGTTTCAGTTCCTCTGTCTGGGACCCTTCCTCCCTCATGAGCACCTTATAAATACCCGAGACTCTACCCTCCCCTTCTTCCCCCCTAGAGACTATTCTGTCCAGGATCCCCATTTGCGGGAGGCGAACAAAGTCCCGCAACTGTAGGTACCTAAAATAATTTCCCCTTACCAACCCAAATTTCTCCTCCAAGCTCCTCAAACTCGCAAAGCTCCCTTCCAGGAACATATTACCCACCCCTCCTATCCCCGCCCGCCGCCATACTCTGAACCCCCCATCCATACTCCCGGGGGCAAACTGATGGTTGTCGCAGATTGGCGCCCAGACAGACGCCCCTATCTACCCTACATGCCTCCTCCACTGGCCCCATATCCGCAGGGACGCCACCACTACCGGGCTGGTGGTGTACTTGGCCGGCAGCAACGGTAGAGGAGCCGTGACCAGGGCTGACAAGCTGGAGCCCCTGCACGAAGCCGCCTCCACCCACTCCCAAATAGACCCCGTACCCACCATCCACTTCCTTATCATAGTGATGTTGGCCGCCCAGTAATAATTAATCAGACTCGGCAAAGCCAGCCCTCCCTCGCTGCGGTTCCTCTCCAACATCGCCTTCTTCACCCGCGGGGATGTTCCCGCCCAGACAAAGCTCATGATCATCCTGTTAACTCTTTTGAAGAAGGACTGTGGGATAAAGATCGGGAGGCACTGAAAAATAAACAGAAACCTAGGGAGGATTGTCATCTTTACAGTCTGCACCCTCCCTGACAGCGGGAGTGCATCCCATCTCTGAAACTCTCCCTTCATTTGCTCCACCACCCTGGCCAAATTTAACTTGTGCAGCCTGCCCCAGTCTCGTGCCACCTGGATTCCCAAATACCGGAAATTTTCCTCAACCAGCCTAAACGGTAGCCCTCTCAATCTGTTCTCCTGGCCCCTTGCCTGTACCACAAACATTTCACTCTTGGCCATATTTAATTTGTATCCTGAGAACTGGCCGAACTTCCTCAGCATTCCCAGTATACTTCCCATCCCTGCCACTGGGTCCGACACGTACAGGAGCAGGTCGTCTGCGTAAAGAGAGACCCTATGTTCTACCCTGCCCCTCACCATCCCCTTCCATCCCTCTGCGGCTCTCAGCGCAATCGTCAGCAGCTCTATGGCCAGCGCAAACAGCAGCGGGGAGAGCGGGCAGCCCTGTTTGGTCCCTCGGTACAACCTAAAGTAGTCCGACACTTCTCTGTTAGTCCTGACGCTGGCCCTCGGGGCCTGATATAATAATTTTTTTTTTTTTTAATAAATTTAGAGTACCCAATTATTTTTTTCCAATTAAGGGGCAATTTAGCGTGGCCAATCCGCCTACCCTGCACATCTTTGGGTTGTGGGGGTGAAACCCACGCAGACACGGGGAGAATGTGCAAACTCCACACGGACAGTGACCCAGGGCCGGGATTCGAACCCAGGTCCTCAGCGCCGTAGGCAGCAATGCTAACCACTGTGCCACCGTGCTGCCCTCTGATATAATAATTTGATCCAATCCACCAATCCCTCCCTGAACCCAAACCGTCCGAGCACCTCCCATAGATAGTCCCACTCCACCCGGTCAAAGGCCTTCTCGGCGTCCATTGCCACCACTACCTCCACCTCCCTACCCGCCGGGGGCATCATTATCACATTAAGTAATCTTCTCAGGTTGGCCGCCAGCTGCCTACCTTTCACGAACCCAGTTTGGTCCTCCCCAATCACCTCCGGTACGCAGTCCTCCATTCTAACCGGCAGTACCTTTGCCAGGAGCTTGGCGTCAACATTAATCAGGGAGATTGGCCTGTAGGACCCGCACGCCTCCGGGTCTTTACCCCGCTTCAATATCAGTGATATAGTGGCTTGCGACATTGTCGGCGGCAGGGTCCCTCTGTCCCTTGCCTTATTGAAAACCCTCGCCAAGACCGGGCCCACCAGCTCAGAAAACTTCCTATAGAACTCTACCGGGTATCCATCCAGCCCCGGGGCTTTCCCCGACTGCATGGCCTTTAGGCCCCCCAATACCTCCTCCACTCTAATCGGGGCCCCCAACTCATCCACTCGCCCCCCCCCCCCACCTACTGTTGGGAAGGTTAACCCGTCCAGAAACCTTTTCATCTCCTCCGGTTCTTCCGGCGGCTCCGAAGTATACAGCTTGCGATAGAAGTCTAATACCTTATTCAATCCTGCCGGGTCCTCCACTTTGCGCCGCTCCCCATCCCTCACTCTACCTATTTCCCTGGCCGCCTCCCTCCTCCTGAGTTGCTGCGCTAAGAGTCTGCTAGCCTTTTCCCCATGCTCGTACACCACTCCCCTCGCCTTCCTAAGCTGTTCCACGGCCCTACTCGTGGATAGTGCCCCCAGTTCCGCCTGTAGTCTCTGCCTCTCCCTGAGTAAAACCTCCCCCGGGGACTCCGTGTGCTCTTCATCTATCCGACCCATTTCCCTGACCAATCTATCCATGTCTGCCTTGGCTCTGTGGGCCCCAATTGAAATCGGCTCCCCCCGCACTACTGCCTTTAGCGCCTCCCACAGGGTCGCCACTGAGACCTCCCCCGTGTCATTTACCTGCAAGTAATTTTGCATGCACCTCAGAAGCCTCTCGCAGATCCCCTCCTCCGACAGCAGTCCCACGTCTAGCCTCCATTGCGGACGTTGGTAGCTCGCTCCCCCGATCTGCAGGTCTACCCAATGCGGGGCATGGTCTGAGATAGTAATTGCCGAGTATTCCGTGTTCTTTACCTCCCCTATACAATCCCTGCTTAGTACGAAGAAATCTATCCTAGAATATACTTTATGGACGTGCGAGTAAAACGAGTAGCCCCTTCCTGTCGGCTGTCTATCTCTCCAGGGGTCTACTGCCCCATTTGCTCCATAAACCCTTTCAGCTCCCTTGCCATTGCTGGGAGTCTGCCCGTTCTGGGACACGACCGATCCAAATCCGGGTCAAGGACCATGTTAAAGTCCCCCCCCCCCCCCCCCATTATTAGCCTGCGAGAGTCCGGGATCTTCCCCAGCACTCTTTTAATGAAGTCCACGTCACCCCAGTTCGGGGCATATATATTCACCAGCACCACTCTTCTCCCCTCCAATCTGCCCCGTACCATCAGGTATCTGCCCCCCCTGTCTGCGAATATGCCCTCCGCCTCAAATTGCACCCGCTTGTGATCATGATTGTCACCCCCCTGGACTTCGAGTCCAAGTCCGAGTGGAAGACCTGGCTAATCCAGCCCTTCCTTAGCCTGGTCTGGTCAGACACTTTCAGATGTGTCTCCTGCAACATTATTGCGTCCGCCCTCAGAGCCCGCAAGTGTGCGAACACCTCTTAACCGGCCCATTCAGTCCCTTGACGTTCCAGGTGATCAGCCTGGTCGGGGGGCATAACCCACCCCCCCACCACGCCGGTCAGCCATAGCCTTTCTCGGGCCGGCCCCCGGCCCGTGCGTCGCGCCATTCCTGGCCCGCCCTTTGGCTGCCTCCACCCTCAACCTCCTTTCCAGTGCCTATTTCAAGTCCCTCCCACGTGAGCAGAACACCCCCCCCAACCACATCCCCCGATACCCCTGCCAACCACTGGCTGTGATCTCTCTCTCTCCTCTTTCCCCCCCCCCCCCCCACCTGACTCCCTTGACTAGCCAATCTGCTAGCCCGGTGACTCAACACTCCGGCACCTTCCTGTCTCATTCCCATTGTTTCCCCGTCCTCCTCCCCACTCCCCGGCGCCCCATCCCCCTCTCCAACCCACTGGAGCAAGCTGGCTCCAGTGTCCTCCGCGAGCTGCAGAAAAAGTACAAATCTGCCCAAAAAGGAAAAAACAGAAAAAAGAGGAAAAAACAAACAAAAAAAAAACCCCCCATGAGAAAAAAGAGAAGAAAAAAAAGTAAACCCCCAAAACCAATGTCCATGAACAAAGGAAAAAGTCCCAAATGTTCCGCTTGGCACCTTTGACCCAGCAAACCGTTGAACAGCAGTCCAGGCCCATTCGGCGTACCTTCCCACGGTAATCCTCGGGCCTTAATTCGCGTCCGTGGGGCCTCTTTTCGGGACCAGCCCCTGATCCCTCACAAAATCCATCGCTTCTTCAGGCTCGGAGAAGTAGTTGTGTTGACCCTGGTGCGTGACCCATAGGCGAGCCGGGAACAGCAGACCAAACTTCACGTGCTTCTTGAACAGCACCTCCTCGACATTCTTAAAGGCTGCTCGCCGCCGAGCCACCTCCTGGTTTGGGTCCTGGTAAATGCGGAGAACACTGTTGTTCCACGTGCTGCTCCTGGCGCTCTTTGCCCACCGCAGCACCCGCTCCTTGTCCACGAACCTGTGGAACCTAATCACCATCCGGGGGGGGGGGGGTCCGCCCGGCCGCCCCTGCCTTGCCTGCACTCTGTGTGCCCACTCCAACTCCGGCGGTCGCGGAAAGGCTTCGGCCCCCATCAGCTGCTTCAACAGGTCTGCTACAAACGCTGCAGCATCAGCTCCCTCAGCCCCCTCCGGGAGGCCGACCATCCTCAGGTTGTTCCTGCGGACTCTATTCTCCAGCTCCTCCACTCTGTCCAGCAGTCTTCTCTGCCGCTCTTTCAGCCCGTCAACTTCTAGCGCCGCAACCGTCTGCGCATCCGCCTGCTCCTCCATCGCCTCTCCCAGCTCCTTAACTTTAACATCCTGGGCGTCCAGCCTCTGGTTCAGCTGATCCACCGCTTTCTGGATTGGGTCCAAGCTGTCCCGCTTCAGCGCTTCAAAACTGGACTTCATTACCTGGAGCATGTTATCCAGCGCCTGCTGCATTGCTGAGTCCGGGGTCCGTGTGTCCGCCATCTTCGGTCCCAGGTAATTTTCTTCAGGTCCTTGCCTCTGTCCCTTTTTCTCCTTTTTCTTCTGCCTTCTGGACTCCCGCTGTTCCATGTGCCGCAGCCCGCTCCTCAGCACTTTCGCTGCCGCCTTCCTTCTCCCAGCTCCTTAACTTTTACCTCTTGAGCATCTGAAGTGGGTCCAAGTTGTCCTGCTTCAGCGACTCCAAAACTGTTTTTCTTCTCCTGGAGCAAGAAAGGTCCGTGTGCCCGCCATCTTAAGTTTCAGGTCAGTTTCCTCTGCTCCTTGCCTCTGTCTCTTTCTCTCTCTCCTCCTCTACTTCCTGGACTCCCACGGTTCCATCGATTGCAGCCCGCTCTCCAGCCTTTTCGCGGCCGTCTTTTTGCCGCTCCTTGGTCCCGCTATCACGGGGAATCAGCCCTCAAGCCCCGCCGGAGTGAGAGCCCGCCGAATGTGCGGCTCACTCAAGCATCGCCGCCACCGGAAGTCCCGCATGTGCCAATCATTGCCTAGCATCCAATCAGGAGGAACCTGAGGCTCAGCCGGGAGCTGCAGGATAGGTGGCAGCGGTGAGGTTCTGGCAAGCCCGGAGGCCCTCGTACTTGCCCAATTCACTTAGCATGTGGCCTGGTCCATCACCATCCTTACCAACCCACCACCCCCATTTCCCATCCTCCCAGGATATGTGTCACATCACTCCAGGATACCAGGACTGTAACGGCACTGTCCATGGGTCACTATCGAGGGCAGGGGGGCCGGTGATATCCTGCAGAGAGCTGGCGCTGGTGCCCCTCAATCTATGCCATAGTCTGGCCGCTGCCTGTCTGCTGACTGCTCGCTCAAACCCATCACCTGCACCCTGTGCTGCATTGCATAAGAAAGTGACAGAGGCATACTACTGGTTGTGCACCAGGGTGTTTATTGTTCAATATACGTCCCCACTCTCCAGATGATGCAGCCCCCCCTCCCCCAGTACCCTCAGTGATTGTTGATGTGATTTGCCCTCCTAGCTGTACCACTACATCTAGGTGTGTCCCCAGGATGCACATCAGAGGTAGAGGCAACCAGCTGCTTACGTTGTCCATTGGCCTTCGATGACCCTGGCGGGTGTCCTCTGGAGGCTTTGGGGCCGGAGGGCCCTGGCTCACTTGTCAACGGTACATGGACAGCAGTGTCGCCCTGTCCCGTGTGCTGACCCCGAGACATGGCCTCATCAGAGGGGTGGACCTTGGGAGAGCCGGTGGTCACCGTCACCGCTCCATGGGATAGGTCTGGGTTGGCACTCCGCCCCCGCCTCCCGGTCGGTGCCCATAGGGCCCTGAGGTTCACCTTGGGACAGAGGAGCAGCTGGTTTGAGCTCCAGCTGTCCCTGCGTCATCTGACACTGCTTGTACTGGCGGTTACCCATGGCCCACTGATGGAACCATCAATTCACGAGACACGTGTTTTAAGATATGAACAGTGGTTTTAATCTACTTACTACAGAGCCAGCCTGTTACCCGTTGAAGTCTCAATGAACCGCAGGCTGGCCCTGGACACGGTTATTTATACAGCAGTCAAGGGGGAGGAGTCATGGGCGGAGCCAAGGGTGGAGCCTTGTACAAACTCCTGAGCATTCCCAGAGCTACTCCCCCTAGTGGTCGGATAACGCTACTGCGCTTACAATGGTATTGGTAAATACAGTGTGAATTACTACGTTACATTCTCCACATTCACCCCCTGCAAAAAAATCAAGTCCGGCGGGGGTGGTGGTCTACAAAGTAAGTCTGTCCGGTGGTCGAACTGTCCGCTGTGATCTGCAGAGCACCGGGATTGCAGCCTCTTGCGGTGGCTGGATGGGTGTTGTGTGCTGGGGTATGATGGCGGACTCCAGGGAGGGTTGTGTCCGAGCTTCATACTCGTCTGGTTCGACTGGGGGCGCTGGGGGCTGGTCGGCGCGGGTGCACGGAACTAGTGGAGCGAGCTCGTGGGCTTGGGAGCGCGAGGGGGCGGCAGCATGGGGTGTAGGGTATGGGGTCCTTGTGTGGGGGTAGAGGGGACGCTGGATCCAGCGGGTGCCAGATCCCGGAGGGATACTGTGTCCTGGCGGCCGTCAGGGAACTCGACGAAGGCGTACTGGGGGTTGGAGTGGAGCAGGCGCACCTTCTCAACAAGGGGGTCGGTTTTGTGTGTCCTGACATGTTTCCTCAGGAGTACCGGGCCCAGTGTCCTCAGCCATGCCGGAAGTGAGACCCCCGTGGTAGTGCCCCTGGAAAAAATGAAATGCCTCTCGTGAGGGGTCTGATTGGTCGCTGTACATAAGAGGGACCTAATAGGCTGGAGCGCATCTGGGAGGACTTCCTGCCACTGGGAGACTTGGAGCTTTCTAGACCGGAGGGTCAGTAGGACGGTCTTCCAGACCGTTGCGTTCTCCCTCTCCACCTGCCCGTTCCCCCTGGGGTTGTAGCTGGTAGTCCTGCTCGAGGCAATGCCCTTGTCGAGCAGGTACTGACGCAGCTCGTCGCTCATGAAGGACGAACCCCGGTCGCTGTGCACGTAGCTGGGGAAACCAAACAGGGTGAAGATGCTATGCAGGGCCCTAATGACTGTGTGGGAGGTCATGTCAGGGCACGGGATAGCAAATGGGAAACGGGAGAACTCGTCTACGACGTTTAGAAAGTAAACGTCCTTGTTAGTTGAGGGGAGTGGCTCTTTGAAATCAATCGCGAGGCGTTCAAAGGGCCTAGAAGCCTTGACCAGGTGGGCCCTGTCTGGTCTATAGAAGTGCGGTTTGCACTCCGCACAGATCGGGCAGTCCCTGGTGACCGCTTTTGCCTCCTCGTTGGAGAAAGGCAGGTTTCGGGCTCTGATGTAGCGGGCGAGCCGGGTGACCCCAGGGTGGCAGAGGTCGTTGTGGAGGACTTTCAGTCTGTCAATCTGCGCGCTGGCGCATGTCCCGCGGGATAGGGCATCCGGAGGCTCGTTGAGCTTCCCGGCTCAATACTTAATATCATAGCTGTAGATGGAGAGTTTGATCCTCCACCGAAGAATTTTATCATTTTTTATTTTGCCCCTTTGCGAGTTATCAAACATAAAGGCGACCGATCTTTGGTCGGTGATGAGGGTGAACCCCCTACCTGCAAGGTAGTGCCTCTAGTAACGCATGGTAGCAATTTCCGCAGTTGTTTCTAAGTCTTGGGGCCCCCTTTTCCAGCAGTCTTTGGCGCACATAATTAGACCTGAGGCCCGCTACAAAAACATCGCGTACAGTAAGTTCTCAATGTTCAGCCGAGGTAACCGCTTGATAGTTACAGTCATTAGATAGATTATTGAGCTCTCTTAAAAATTCGGCGAGTGATTCTGTAGGCCGCTGGCGGCGAGTCGTGAACACATGGTGTGCATAAACTTCGTTAATGGGCCTTACATACATCTTATCGAGTATCGCTAGCGCTGCAGTATATGAACCGGCCGAGTTTAGTTGCGTAGCGGTTCTGTGGCTCACCCTTGCGTGCAGTAGACTTAACCTCTGTTCCTCTGTTGTTTCGGCTGTGCTCGCTTCTGCCAGGTAGGCCTTAAAGCACCGCAGCCAGTGGGAGAAGATTTATTTTGCCTCTGCATCCTGTGGATTGAGTTCCTGGCGTCCAGGCTTGAGGGCTGATTCCATGATCGATCCTGACTGTTCTTAAGTATATTAAATTGATGGAGGTCGGCCTGATACTGGGTGACATCTTCGAGCGAGGCAGACATTGAGACCCTCCGCCATGGCCGTCACTGATTGCATGACGCCATGGACACCTTCACGTATGGTGCCGACATCGTGCACCAGGCTTTCCACTGCAGTCACCACCCTAGCAGTGTTGGCCTCGGTGCCAGTCATTGCCGGTGCTACCTCCTGCGCCCGTAGTCTCTGGGACTCCTCCAATTGGCTGGAGTGACTCTGACACCTCCTTCCAGATGTGCATCATCAGCAGTGTGATGCTCACCAGATTATGCCCCAGATGTCTGTTCAGTAACCTTTCCCACCGAGGTGTGCGCTGTGCTGGTGGAGCGTGGGAATGATAGCTATGCCGCGACTATTAACAGTTTCATCCTCAGAGCTCTCCTCCAAGGTGTTCTCCTCGGCGTCAGGAGAGGGTGCCGCCCGGGTTGGGACGGTGCCGTTGGCTGCTGGAGCTGCAGGAGAATGGACAAGTTGTCGGTGGGAGGGATTGGTCAGTCAGTAAGGCTATCACTACTCAACGTTTGGCAGGTCTTCCGGGTGAAGCCTGGTGGTTCCTCACCCCTGCGACGTCCACCAGCCTCTGCGTTGGTAACTGTCCTGTCCTCGACCACGCGAGTCACCTCACTGCCCGCTCCTCGGAGGAGGTGAGGATCTCGAATGGCACCCCACCGGCAGTCTGAGCCCCTCCCGCCGATTATGGGAGATGTTTCCCTGAGGGGAGACACTGAGGGCATCATTAACCACGCACGTGGTTCACTGTTTTTGGTGGTGGGGATGTGAAGGGAGGGTTGATGTGGAGGGAGGGTTGAAGGGGTTGGTGGAGGGAGGATTGAAGGGGAGGGGCTGGAGAGAGGGTTGATGGAGGGAGTGCTTTAGGGGGTGGGGATGGAGGGAGGGTTGGGGTCACCGGGGGGGTGCTTCCTTGGGGGGTTGGGGGTAGGACGTTGGTGTCTACTCGCTCATGCTGCCCGGTGTAGGTCGTTGACCACCTGACACTGGAGGCCAGTCTTCCTGGTCACACTGCCCGAGCTGATGGCTGCTGCCACCTCCTCCCAGGCAGCACTGGCTGCTTTGTGGCTCACCGTCCGGGACCCTCGGGGGAACAGGATATCCCTCCTGGGCTCCATCGCATCCTGGAGCCTGCCCAGGTCAGCATCCCCGAATCTTGGGGCCGGTCTCCTCGGTGCCATTGTTGTGACCTGGCTGGGGTTGGCTGAGCAAGTGCAGCTTAAGTGTTGCTCAGCCTTGTTAGCGGGGGGCTGACGAACACGGTGCTGGCGAATCAGCTGGCATTTGGGGTGAGAAGCCCGTGAAGCCTCGTTAAGTGAACCAACTAACGTTGAATTGCGTTGTCGGCCTCGCTGGGCCGAGCGCCGAGAAACTCTCAACAATTCCCGCTTGCTAGCACACTTTGAAATTTTTCTGGAGAATCGCGACATAGTTTTTAAAAGCTACTGAAATGTAATTGTGTACAAGAGTATGTTTTCCATTTCCTTTGTTATTCATGCAATGATGTAGGCATGTAAACATACATCTCGCTTATATACAGGATTCTGTTACAATAAGTTGAAATTTTTTGTATCTTGAAAGTTGGTAAATATCCTGTTGAAAAAAATACTAGAATTGTGCCTCAGATTCTCGCAATGTGAAAGCTGAACATATATAGGAAGTGGAGTTTCAAATTGTATCAAAGAAACTTGCACTGTAATATGTTAAACCTGTGATTGCTGAAATACATTCTGTACTGGTACATTGATATGGTGTCTGTTAGAGAATTCCAAGAATCAGGATAGTGTTCTTTGCCAAGTGATTTGACGATGAGAACTAAGCACTTTATTAAGGTTCATTTCACTTTTAGACAGTTTTTTGGTTCACTGTTAGAATGTGTTTAATTTGTATCAGAAAAATGATGAATACAATGTAACAAGTAGTTCCAGTGAGAAACTTTTCAAGAAACAAACTATTAATTACTTTTTACTTGAGAAATTCCTCTTGCAGTTTATCATGTGTGGAATTTGCATTTTTATTTCGATTTGTTTTTCATTATACAGCAGAGCTGATTGAAGATGTGTTTACTTGGCTGCTCGGTGACATCCATATGCGTTTGCATTGCTGCCCTTACGTTTGTGGTTCCAACAGAACAAATGTTTTTTGAGAAAGTGTTATTCCTGGATATGACTTTCAGAATGCAATTTGCTACTGTATACAGTCCTCTGTGATTTGCCAGATACTGGGCTAGATAAGGATTTGGCTGGATTCTCATAGATAGAAGGATGTTATTAATGGTAGTGGTCCTGCATCTGGACCAGTTACTACTAGACACAGAGGTTTTGAGGTAATTACGAGGATCATTGCTCTTTAAAATCCTTTATACATGATTTGATCTAGGATATTGGCGGACTATCTGCAAGTTTATAAATAAATTTGTGCAAGTATTGAGACATTAGCTGAGAAATAAAACCATTACAGTGTGATCTAAATGCAGAGGAGGAATGGTTATGGGAGGAATGATTAATGTAATTTAAGTCTGTCGAGCATGAGTATGCCATGTCGCGTTTCAAACTAAAGACTGCAATGTGGGCAAAAGTATTGGGTGTTATGTACATGAATCTTAAAAGATTCAAAACCCTTGCTGTGAGATTAACCAAATTTTTGGCATGTGTTGTTCGGACAGCCCAATCAAAAATAAGAAGCACTATATTGTCCTTGTGTACGACATTGGTTAGGCTTCCTTGAGAATGATATATCTAGTGTTGGCCCTTTTACATGGTGGATGATATAGAAAAGCAATATTAGATTGATACCCAGTTTAGAAGCCCCTAGTTAGCACAATAGGCTTAGAGAGTTAGGTATTTTTATTCTATGAAAGTAATGTGATAAAGTGACAAAACTCTGCTCATGTTGGTAGACTAATCAATTTGGGTTAGGAAGGAAAGGGAGAGTTGCATGTAAGTTACCTGACCTAAATCTACTTGCAAAAGAAACTTGTGGGCAGTATGAAACTGCAAATCAAATATTTGCTGTTTCTCTTTGCATTCTGTTCATTTCTATTTAATTTTGTTTAATGATGAGTTCTGGTTAGATCATTGAGAGCATTACTTTTTAAAGTATTTACTAAATTTTGTTAATGTAGAAAGAACTTGTATTCATGTGCAACATTTCATAAGCTCAGAACATCTCAATGTTTTACAGCCAATTAACAACCAGCACGGTTGTCTCAGTTGTAATAAGCCAATTTGTGTGCACAACAATGTTCCACAAACCATTATGAGATAACTCACCCGATATTCTGTGTTTTTGTCATTTTGATTGAGGGATAAATGTTAAACAGGGCACAGGAAAACTGCCCTACTCTTAGAAAATTGTTTTGTAGTTTATATTTACTTAAGGTTCTTGGGTTTATTTGCTATCAGAAAGACAGCATCTGCAGCAGTTGCAGTATGGCCTCGATATTACACTGAAGTGTAGGTTAGATAAGTTTAAATGGAAATTAGCCCACGCTTTCTATTGCACAAATTATACTTCTAAATTTGCACAAGTGTGCAGGGGCTGAGGCATTCACAACTGCTTTCAACCAGACGTGCTATGTGGATGATCCATCTCATTCTCCTTCTGAAATCCCCACCACCATTGAAGTCCGTCTTCAGCCAAAATGATTCACCCCACGTGATATCTATAAGTGGCTGAGCACACGATGCTGCAAAGGTCTGGGCTCTAAGCAACATCCCAGCCACAGTGCTTCTGACCAGTGCTCTGGAATTTGTCGTCATTCTAGACAAGTTGTTCCATTGCAGCTGCAACAATGGCCTCTACTTAACAATGAGGTAAGTTGCTTTGATACATCCCGTCCACAAAAATCAGGACATATCTAATCCTGTTGGTTGCTGCCTCTTCAAGCTTCTCTCATTCATCAGCAAAATATCTTTTGCTGTGCTACAAAGAGCCACTTCTTTAGCAATAGTCTGTTCACTGCTCAGTTTGGATTCTGCCAGGACCACTCTGTTCGAGACCTCAGTCCAGCCTTGGTCCAAACATGGGCAAAAGATATATATTCTGGAGATGACTTGAGTGGCTGCCCCTTGACATCAAGGCAGCATTGAATCAAGTCTAGCATCAAAGAGCCTTTGTAATATTGAACTCAATGGGAAACAAAGGAAAAGCTCTCCGCTGCCTGGAGCCAAATATATCACAATGAAATGAAAAATGAAATTAAATGAAAATCACTTATTGTTACGAGTAGACTTCAACGAAGTTACTGTGAAAAGCCCCTAGTCGCCACATTCCAGCGCCTGTCCGGGGAGGCTGGTACGGGAATCGAACCGTGCTGCTGACCTGCTTGGTCTGCTTTAAAAGCAAGCGATTTAGCCCAGTGAGCTAAACCAGCTCCTGGAAGATGGTTGTGGTTGTTGCAGGCTAAACATCTCCGTCCAAGTCATAACTGCAACAGTTCCCTGGGCATTGCTACAGACATAACCATCTTCAGCTGCTTTGTCAATGACTTTTCCTTCCATCATTAAATTAGACATTTGTTGATGATTCCACTGTGTTCGGTTTCATTTGTAACTGTTCAGATAATGAAGCAACCATACATACTGGCAGCATGCAGTATGGCCTGAGCAACTTTCAAGCACAGGCTGACGAGTAATATTATGCTGCACAAGTGCCAGGTAATGACCATCTCCAACAAGTGGTAATTTAACCATCTCCCCATGGCATTAAACTAAATTACCAGTGTCTGATCCCCCATCAACATGAAGTGGTTGGGAGGTTTGAAGGAGCTCACCATTGACGAGAACCTTAACTGGACTAGCCACCAAATATTGTGGCTACCAGAACAGATCAGAGGCATGAATATACCCACAGATTCAACAAAGCCTTTTTGTCACCAACCAAGGCAAATGTCAGGAGTGCAATAGAGTACTCTCCTTATACCTGGACGAGTGCAGCTCCAAATCACTCAACAAGCTCTTCACCATCCAGGACAAAGCAGCCCACTTAATGCATCATATTTCATACCCCATTACCAACTTAAACATTCATTGTCTCCAATGCTGTTGCACTTCGGCAATAGTATGGACCATCTGCAAGATGCACTGCAACATCTCATCAAGGCCTGTTCAATAAACCACCCAACCCATGACCTTTAATGATTAGGACAAGATAGCAGTTGTATGGGGACGTCACCACATGCAAGTTGCACGCTACCCTAACTTGAAAATAAATCAATATTTCTTCTTCTTCCCTACCCAACAGCACTGTGGGAATACCTTCACCTGAGTTGTGGTTCAAGAAGGTGGGTTCACCACCACCGTCTTAAGGAAAATTAGAGGTGGCAATGTCAGCTGGACTCATGCAATGAACAAATTTATCGGGGGAAAACTACCTCAAATTAATGGGGAACATGTGACAATCAGTAGACTGGTATCAAAGGTCACTTGGTAAATGATCCAACATGATGAGATTTCATCAAAAAAACCATGTACGACTACTTTGCAGAAATGTGCAAAAATCTGAAACCAGACCGTTTTTATTTTAAAGACTACAGTATGTAAAATGACAGATTTGAAGATAAATATGTTTTATGATTACTGAGGCTTAAACTAAATGTATTCATGAGGTTATGAGGATGAGAATCAACTCTGGTTCTAAATTCAGTTTTTGGATTCTAAATTCTGTTGGGTTCTGTAACAATTTCACTTGGGGGGTGGGATCAATGAAATATATTGACTTCAGATCATATATATCATTGTTGAAATACATTGACTAATAAAAAATGAAACTTATTTGCAGATGCTCATTCCACATGTTTCAGTTCACTATTCGATTGAAATAGGAGATCCACCACAAAGGCATCAAATAACAATTGTACCAGGGCAGCCTTTAGCTTTGCCACCACCTCTGACCGAAACTGTTCGAGCAACTGGTACCTTCTACACTGAACAACGAATACAAGTGCAATCCAGTGATCTCTCACAGTCAGTGCAACAAACAGTGCCAATGCAAGTCAAAATTCCTCAGTCGTTAAACCAACAGAACAAAGATACTCCTTTGTCAACCATGCAGATCTCTACTAATGTTTCGCAAAGCGTACGTCTAAGTTTTGTTGTTGGAGAAACCAATTTTAAGGCGCAGTTCGCAATTAGTTATTTAGAAACACGAACTAGTAGGAACAGAAGTAGGTTATTTGGCCCCTCATGCCTGCTCTGTCAGTAAAGAAGATCAGGGCTGTTCCTCAACTTCACCTCTGCTTTCCTGCTTGATTGCCTTAACAATCTCCGTCTCAGTCGATAAATTGTAAATAGCAGAGGCTGAGAACTGACCCCACTGTACTCCATCAGTAACAGCCTGCCAACCTGAAAATAATCAGCTTATTCCTGTTCTGTTTCCTTTAACCAATCCATTTATCCGTGCTAATATATTATCTGCAATACCATGAGCTTGTAACTTGTGCAACAACCTATTGTATAACACCTTCTCAATTATTTCTAGGTGATGCAATGGTACAAATAAGCTATATTCTATTCCATATGGTAGCAAAGGTTCTGCTGTGATTGCTTGCACATCTCCATTCTCACTTGCATCATTACTTGAGTAAGAAAGGAAGTAAATAGAACAAAGAACAAAGAAAAGTACAGCACAGGAACAGGCCCTTCGACCCTCCAGGCCCGTGCCAACCATGCTGCCCGTCTAAGCTAAAATCTTCTACACTTCCTGGGTCCGTATCCCTCTATTCCCATCCTATTCATGTATTCGTCAAGATGCCCCTTAAATGTCACTATCGTCCCTGCTTTGACCACCCCCTCCAGCAGCGAGTTCCAGACACCCACTACCCTCTGTGTTAAAAAAAAACTTGCCTCGTACATCTCCTCTAAACCTTGCCTCTCACACCTTAAACCTATGCCCCCTAGTAATTGACCCCTCTACCCTGGGGAAAAGCCTCTGACTATCCACTCTGTCTATGCCCCTCATAATTTTGTAGACCTCTATCAGGTCACCCCTCAACCGCCGTCGTTCCAGTGAGAACAAACCGAGTTTATTCAACCGCTCCTCATAGCTAATGCCCTCCATACCAGCCAACATTCTGGTAAATCTCTTCTGCACCCTCTCTAAAGCCTCCACATCCTTCTGGTAGTGTGGCGACCAGAATTGAACACTATACTCTTAAGTGGCCTAATGAAGGTTCTATACAGCTGCAACATGACTTGCCAATTCTTATACTCAATGCCCCGGCCAATGAAGGCAAGCATGCCGTATGCCTTCTTGACTACCTTCTCCACCTGTGTTGCCCCTTTCAGTGACCTGTGGACCTGTACACCTAGATCTCATTGACTTTCAATACTCTTGAGGGTTCTACCATTTACTGTATATTCCCTACCTGCATTAGACCTTCCAAAATGCATTACCTCACATTTGTCCAGATTAAACTCCATCTGCCATCTCTCTGCCTAAGTCTCCAAACGATCTAAATCCTGCTGTATCCTCTGATAGTCCTCATCACTATCTGCAATTCCACCTCCTTTGTGTCATCTGCAAACTTACTAATCAGAAATGATCTATTTCTTGGAGACAACAGTGGATGCTGAAGTTCCCAGTTTTCAGATCCTTTCCCATGGTGAAGCATGCTTTTAATATTTGTGGCCTTCCTGATGAAAGTTGCTCCTTGTTAGAAATTATGGATTTGTCTGCAATTTGTTTTCTTTGTTTGAGCTTCAACTGGAGTGTGAAAACATAACCAATCACAAAGTACTAATATTGTTTAAAATCTCTACCCTTCAGGGATGCTATCTCTACTTATTTTAACTGAAATTCTAAAACTTTAGATTGTTTGATATTTTGAATTGTTGCATTAAAAGGTTGTTTTTATAAACAGGAGAGTCACCCTCAACAAGATAAACAACAGACAGCAACATATGGTGGCTGTTATGATAAGTAAGTAATGTGACATCCAGTGTAACTAAACAATTCAAACTCTTAGTCTAAGGGAGTTAGCCTATTCAAATTATTTAGTTTTAGATTGGAAATAGATAAACCAGTTAAAAATTATATTGACATACTTTAAAACTTTCAGTTTCCTTTAAGAATTTCACTTCTCCATTGTTGCTGGATAATGTCTTTGTATCTTTCCTTGAGGATGTATAGAACAACTACATACGGTCTGAAACTTGATGCAGAGTTTCATGATCACGGAAGAACCATGCAATCTGCCGAGTACTTTGCAATTGCAACTAATAGCATGTTTTCTTTGTGGTGCACATTAGATCAGCTCTTTGTCTAAAGTTCTGATTAGAATTTGTTCAGTGAGGTGGCTTATCCATATTTTATATCAAATAGCCTAACAAAGAAAGCGTAAACATTTCATGTTCTCTTGCAAATAAGGAAACCAGAATACTTATCTAATAATAATAATCACATTGTCACAAGTAGGCTTCAATGAAGTTACTGTGAAAAGCCCCTAGTCGCCACATTCCGGCACCTGTTCTGGGAGGCTGGTACGGGAATTGAACCCACACTGCTGGCCTTGTTCTGCATTACAAGCCAGCTGTTCAGCCCACTGTGCTAAACCAGCCCCTGACAAATACAAATAAGAATGGTGAAAACTGGGGTTAGATTGGGGTTTCTGCAGTGCACACAGCCGTAACATAGTATATTTTTGTGATTATTTGTCTCCAAACAGTATATGTTCTGATGCTGCTTCAGGAAAGGAGATGAGTGATGGATACGAAGGAATTCAAACCAGTGGGAAACAGGAGAGCAAAGGTTCAAGGAAGCATCACAAGAGGTCTGCACGCACTCGTTCACGTCAGGAAAGAGCCAGTAAGCCAAAGCTGACACTTCTTAATGTGAGTATTTAAAAGCCTTTTTATGCAAAATGTCATAGCCTGACAATTAGTAGCTTTAATTATCTTCAAAGCACAACTATTATCTACTTCCTTACAGGTGTCAAATGTAGGAGATAAGATGGTAGAATGCCAGCTGGAAACCCATAATCACAAAATGGTAACCTTTAGATTTGATTTGGATGGTGATGCTCCAGATGAAATAGCAAATTATATGGTAAGTTTTATAGTTTAAAGAAATAGTTGAAAATGTAAGATTTGGATTTTATTTATTGAAGTAGAATAAAATGATTTTTATCAAATGAAAAAGAACAAATACTTTTTTTAATTTGTTATTTTTTAAATAGGTAGATAATGATTTTATACTGGAAATTGAGAAGGAGATTTTCATTGAACAAATGAAAGACATAATGGATAAAGCAGAGGATATGCTCACTGAAGAAACAGGAGGAGAAAGATGCTCTACTCACAGTATGGGTTTACAGCAAGTTGCTGGCAAATCTGAAATTGAGGGTCAGGTATGCAAGTTGTTTTATACTCTTGATGTTTCATTGTACTCTGAATAATCAAGTCAGACCATTTGACTTGTGATTCATCTGATAAATAGACATTGTTGATTGACTAATAAATAGACATTGTTGATTGACTAATAAATAAGAAAAATGCTTTTAAATACTCACATTAAGAAGTGTCAGCTTTAGCTTATTGACTCTTTCCTGACGTGAATGAGCGTGTGCAAACCTCTTATGATGCTTCCGTGAACTTTTGCTCTACTGTTTCCAACTTGCATGAATTCCTTTGCATCAATCACTCATCTCTTTTCCTGAAGAGGCTCAATGTAATTACCTCTTTCTTGAGGTTTTTCCTTGCCTGATTGATGCTCTGTAACTACAACGGTGGAAAAAATTGATTAACGACTGCCATCTCACTTGAGGCCAATCCAGATCCAACAACCAGCTCTGAAAACGCTGTGCACATTTTTGACAGCTGCAATAAATTCCAACATAGCAACTGAGATAATCCACAACATCATAATATAATCAACAACATTCTAAATAAAATAACCCGCACCATTTTTCTTTTAAAGTCTATTTGCCTTATCTACCAATGTAAACTTCCTTTTATAAAAATAAAAATTCCAGGATCCAGGGCTGCATCGTTGCAAAAAATTAATTGTTTCTTCCTTGGATCATGCCCTATACATATACCTAGTTTAATCAAAATCCATGTGTTTTTGAGATATTTTGTTGACAGACAAATGGACTAATGGGTGAAAATATTAACTTTCATGTTGGAGGTAATAAGTATGAAAAAATAAATTGGATTCTAGCATGCTTGCTGAAAGAATACCAGTATTAATAAATACTGCTGGTTTCCCAATTTGTTTTAAGGTTCCAGAGGTAGTATTACCAAAATACCAAAATGGTGTTTTAGGTCTGGGTATATTCACCGATTCTCAGAAGATGACATTTTTAATTTAAAAGTTAATTCAGACACTTGTAGCAAACTAGGAATAGTGTGGAGTGGCACGGTAGCACAGTGGTTGGCACTGTTGCTTCACAGTGCCAGGGTCTCTGGTTCAATTCCCGGCTTGGGTCCCTGTCTGCGTGGAGTCTGCATGTTCTCCCCATGTCTGCGTGGGTTTCTTCCGGGTGCTCCGCTTTCCTCCCACTAGTCCCGAAAGACGTGCTGTTAGGTGAATTGGACATTCTGAATTCCCCCTCAGTGTTCTAGAGTGTGGCGACTTGGGGATTATCACAGTAACTTCATGGCACTTATGACACTAATAAAGATTATTATTAAATCAACATTCCAATTATGGAATGAATTGCGACTGCCTTAAATCTAAGATTCTAAACTACATGAAACACAATTTCAGTCTTGCAGTACTTTATTAGATACGGCAGTGGTACAAAAAAACTGGTATAGTCTCAGTAAAGGTATTTTGTTTTTTGGTTTGTGTTCCCCTGTTACCTGAAATTAAATAATTTTAGAGTAATTTTCCATCCATAGCAATTTGGGAGTCATTCAGAAAATGCAAATAATCTGTTGATTTTTTTTTTGTAAATCGCGTTTTTGTGGGGAAAGATATGTTTTGGTGCACGCCCAAGCCTGGCGTGGAAATTTTATCCTATATTCTTGTTGGTTGTATGAACAATCGTTACACATGAAGGTGTGCACCACTTTACCATGTTTTCACAGCTTTATTCTCTTCTCCTCATTCTCCAGTTTATCTGCTTACCGACTTTTCTGGTCTAAGCAGAGGCACCAAGATTAATGATTAAGCTGAACCAACTTTTTTGGTGTTCTCTTATCTTTTTCTGTTAGCATGCACACGGGAGCATTTAAACTGTACTGCTCCAGTTTTGAGGATTTTGTTGCATTATTTGAAAGAATGGGAAAATCCTAATAAAAATATGCACTTTTTAAAAATAGGCTTTGCCTTGTGTTCCTGTAGGTTCTAGACTAATGCGTGTACCATTTTCCTTGTCATTGCAGATATTAACTTCTCAACAATGCCAACAGAATGGTAAGCAATGTTAGCTATCTTCTATTGAAAAATTAAATGCAGTTTATTATAAAGTTTTTTTTTTAGATTAGGATCAATATGTTGCAGAAATGCTGCATGCCCAGGCAATGATGACACCAATAACTTGCATTTATATAGGTGAGGTAATCATTGTTTTAACCATTTACTTGTTTACAGAGAGATGGCTAATGCAATATTGTTTACATTTTTTCCCTGGGATGTAGATAATAAATGAGAAATGCTGTTTATTCCTTATCAGGTCATGGGACATCTTAGTGGGATACAGAGGATGTAATTAATGGGGGACCAGATCTGCCTGTGGTTTTTGCAGTTTGGAATAATTTTAGTCTGACAAGACAGAAGGATTTTTGGTTGTTCCTGAGAGGGGGTCTCTCCAAAGGTCTGCACAGAGAACTGCAAATCACATGATTGCTAACTTATATTTGAGTGGATTTTGAACTGTATTGGGTTGTTCTTTTGCAATATATATAGTGGCAGGTGTAGATAGTGGGTTAAAGTTTTTTCTTTTTATTTAAGAATTGTTTAACTGTTAATTGTAAAGCAATTTATTTGATAATGTGGTTAATTCAGTGTTTAAATTAAAGTTTGTTTTAACATAAGATACCTATTGGTCAGAGTCATCACTCCTGGGGTGAAATATCCTTTCCTCCGTATTGCCAATTGTTTGGGGTTTCTCGATCAGTATTTTATTTTAATATTGGCAGATTTGAAGGGGAGGGAATTGTTAATAACTTCAACTGACATAGGAGTCAGGAGGGGAAGGTGGATGATCATTAACTCAAAGGAATAAGATCTAGGGTGCAAGAGATGGGTCAAATTAACAAGATGAACTTGGAGAGAGCATTTGCAAGGAGAGAAACTATAGATAACTGCAAACTCTGGTTGGGCAGAGGGAAGTTTGGCCCAGTGGGTAAGAGAAAGGAGGGAAGCAGCAGAGGTGGTTGATTGTGATGTCTCAAGCTTTGTTACACAAATATCCAGGAGCTTGTTGCACCTATTGTTAGTGGTGAATATAAAGAGAAGCCTGGTGTTCTCCGGCTTCCTTGGTGTTCTTTGAATCGTGGACAAATTTTGTGATTGAGGCTATAGCCTGATGAAGCTTGAAGTGGTCTAGCCAGATCTGGTATTTAATATTTTAGTGCGCAAAGACTTTCAAGTCTCTAACTTTTGGATTTAAAGGACTAGAGATAAGGGATGTAACAAGAGCAAAGTGTAATACTTCTGGTGAGGACAAAGGGCATAAAGGTGGACCATCAAATAGCACGGAATGGTGGTTGTTAATTTCCAATCCAGTATCATTAATTTGATTTAATTTCAACTGATTTGAACTTGTGTTGTGAATTTGGTAATTGATAAATAACTGCTTGACACACTGCTTAAGATCGCAAATGCTATAACTACCAGTAAAAATGGATGAGTGATCCAAATAAAGGCTAGCACAGGGCATCATTAACATTTATTTGAAAGGTGACATCATATCCGTAGCTAATGTTGCCAAACGTCAACATTTAAAGAGGCCCACGGTTCAATCCATGCAGGACTCGGGAGGTAAGTGTGGAGGCAGGAGGGGAACACATTACTGAGATGCTCTGACTCTGGTGACCAGGATCAAGTGAAAGCAAGTGAGGCTGGTCCGACTGAACTAAGCAAGTGATATTGGAAGAGAATGATCTGGTCAACCGTGTCAAAGGTTGGAGAGAAGGTGAGTATGTATTACATACTGTGGTCACATTAGGTATCATTTCTGAGTTTTGCAAGAGCTATTTGAGAGTTACTGCAAGGATGGAAACTTTAGGGAGGTTCAGGAAAATGAGCATGGATTTTGGAATGTGACAGTATGTAATAATCACTTATTGTCACAAGTAGGCTTCAATGAAGTTACTGTGAAAAGTCCCTAGTCGCCACATTCCGGCGCCTGTTCGGGGAGGCCGGTACGGGAATTGAACCCACGCTGGTGGCCTTGTTCTCCATTACAAGCCAGCTGTTTAGCCCACTGTGCTAAACCAGGCCCTTGTTGAAGGGCTTTGAGAGTACTGAGAAGTTATAGTTGGGATGGAGGATTTGAAGTAAGGCAAGGGTGGGGAAGTGATGGTTATGAAAATTTGGGTGTCAGTACCCATGGAGATGGTCGATAGCTTTAAGTTCCTGGGAGTCACCATCACCAACAGTCTGTCCTGGTCCACTACGTTGATGCAACAGTCAAGAAAGCCCATTAATGTGTCTACTTCCTATGTAAGCTAAAGAAATTCGGCATGTCTGCTTTGCCTCTCTCAAACTTCTAAGGATGTACCATAGCGAGCATCCTATTCGGCTGCATCAGAGCTTGGTGCGGCAACTGCTCAGCCCAAGATCACAAAGAACTGCAGAATGTGGTGAACTCAGCCCAATGTATTACAGAAGCTTGCCATCCTCACATTGATTCTGTATACACTTCCTGCTGCCTCAGGAAAGCAGACAGCATTATCAGAGACCCCACCCACCCAGGCTTTGCCTTCGTCCAGACACTTCCATCAGGCAGAAGATACCGAAGTCTGAAGACCCGCACATCCAGACATAAGAACAGCTTCTTCCCCACATCTACTAGATTCCTCAACGACTCTCCCTCGAACGGAGCTGTTCCTGAAAGAACACTATTCACAACGCCCTATGCTACTCTTGCTCATGTATTTGCTTTATTTGGCCCCTTGTTCTGCACTGTAACCACTCACTGTTTGTCGATGTACCATTTGTCAATGTACTCTGTTGATTATTCTTTTTTTTGTCTACTATGCATGTCCCCTTGATCGCAGAAAAATACTTTTCCCTGTACTTCGGTACATGTGACGATCAATCAAAATCAATCCATCAATCAATTAGTTCATTCATTAAAGAATATAGGTGTTGGTGGCAAGACTGCCATTTATTGCTGACCTTTAATTGGTCATAGGAAGCCCATAATAAGTGGCTGTGACCTTCTGCAGCTGCTGTTGTTCGGAAAGGATTTTTGACTGGACCACTTTTTTTTTTAAAAAGCAGTATATTTTGAAGTTAGGATGGTGTGTGACTCGGGGGCGGAACTTGCAGGGGGTGATGTTCCCATGATGTACTATTTGTATGTGATGAGCTTGTGGGTTTGACATGTGTTAAAGAAGCCTTGGTGAGTTGTGGTGCATCTTGTAAATTTCATGCACTGCAACCACATTGTACTGGTGGCGAGAAGAATGAACATTTAAGGTGGTGTATGGCATGCCAATCAAGCTGGCTACTTTATCCTAAATGCTGTCAAGTTTTTAAAAATGCATTCCAGGGATTTGGGCTTTGCTGGCTAGGCCAGCATTTATTGCAAATTCCTTTTTTTTAATATATAAATTTAGAGTACCCAATTAATTTTTTCCAATTAAGGGGCAATTTAGCGTGGCCAATCCACCTAGCCTGCACATTTTTGGGTTGTGGGGGCGAAACCCACGCAAACACAGGGAGAATGTGCAAACTCCACACGGACAGTGACCCAGAGCCACGATCGAACCTGGGACCTCGGTGCCGTGAGGCAGCAGGGCTAACCTACTGCGTCACCGTGCTGCCCATTTATTGCCAATTCCTAATCACCCTTGAGAAGGTGGTGGTGAGCTGGTGCCTTGAACCGCTGCAGTCCGTGTGGTTAGATGCACCCACAGTATTGTTGGGGAGAAAGTTCCAGGATTTTGACCCAGCGACAGTGAAGGAACGGCAATATATTTCCAAGTCAGGATGGTTAGTGGCTTGGAGGGGAACTTGCAGGTAGTGATGTTCCATGTATCTGCTGCCCTTGTTCACTCGATGGTAGCAATTGTGGGTTTGCAAGGTACTGTCTGAGGAGGCTTTGTGAGTTTCTGCAGTGCATCTTGTAGATGGGTGTACATTGCTGCAACTATGCATTGGTAGTCGAGGGAGTGAATGTTTGTGGATCAGGTGTTCATCAAGCGGGTGGTTTTGTCCTGGATGGTATCAAGCTTTTTGAGTGTTGTTACAGCTGCACTCATCCAGGCAGTGTAGAGTATTCCAGTACACTCCTGACTTGTGTTACAACATCCTGGGCTAGTTAATTCCAGCCCCAGAGTCACAACACCAAGTGAATTAACCAATAATTCTTATAAAAATACCCAAAGTCTTTGGCCCTTGGCTGCCCAATTATTAGTCACTAGATTTATAAATTGATGCACAATTACTCTTTATTTATAAAAAGAATAATGGTGAAATATGCAACAAATACAGTCTTACAAATATTAATAAATACCTAACTCCTACTTAACTTGCCTCCCCAATAAATACTCACACACGCATACAAGACAGACAAACAGAGGGGTGGAAACAGAGGAAAAATCATAAGTGAAAGAGAAAAATGTCTTTGCTTCAGATGATGGTTCCTTGCAATGGTTTCTTCACAGCTTGTAGAGTACAGTCTTTGTTTTTCAGCCTGTGCTCACATTTTTCCTGGAAATACAGTGTCCCTGCTTCATCAAACTTTGCCGTCAGTTCATGGCCTGCCTTCAGGCCTCTTATCGTTTCAGCAAATGCAGTAATCATAGGCTGCAGGCTTTCTGGAGAAAGATAGTTGATTCACACCAGCCTTTCTGAGAGAAGTTAGCAAATTCTGAGCTTGCCTGCCCGGCCTGTAATGGTTCTCATGTAAACCGAGTCAGGTATTCGGCCAGTTCAGAAACACAGCCTTTCTGAAAACGGAGCAGGACCTTTTCCAGGGCTACCAGCAGTCAAACCGAAACCAAACTGGACCCTTGGAGCTTTGAAAAACAATTCCAGAGGGATCAGATCCAATCACCATCTTACCAGGCAGAGCACAGCCTTTCGGGCCAATTCATTGGCCATTAACCAAATCAATCATACCGAGACCCAGTCAATCTCTGACATTGGTGCCAGTCAGTACAGCTCTAGTTTGAACAAGCACGGTGATCTCTCCTGTTGCTGAAATCCTCTGTTTGAATTAAAGATATAGGCCACTTGCCTCAAAAGACACATGTCCATTAATCAAAAATGCAACAGCAAAATAAAAGAATAGGGCATGAGGGAATAAGCAGGAAGGACCCTTACACTTGTGCCTTATAGATGGTGGACAGGCTTTGGAGAGTCAGGAGATGAGTTCCTTGCTGCAAGGTTCCGAGCCTCTGACTTCTTGTAGCCACGATATTTATATGGCCTAGTTCAGTTAAGTTTCTGGCCAACGGTAACCCACAGGATATTGATAATGGGAAATTCAGCGCTGGTAATGCCATTGAATGTTAATGGGTGATAGTCATCGCCTGGCACTTGTACGTGTGAATGTTACTTACCACTCATCACTCCAAGCCTTGAGATTGTCTGGATCTTGCTGCATTTGGACATGGACTGTTTCTGTATGTGAGGAGTTGAGAATGGTGCTAAATATTGTGCAGTCATCAATGAACATCCCCACCTCTGACCTTTTATAAGGGAAGGAACGGTATTGATGAACATCTGAAGATGGTTTGGCCTAAAAATCTACCTAGACGTACTCATGCAGTGATGTCTTGGAGCTGAGATGACTGACCTCCAACAACCACAACCATTTTCCTTTGTACTAGGTATGACCCCAACCAGTGGAGAGTTTTCCCCAATTCCCATTGACTCCTGTTTTGCTTCATGCCATGCTTGGTCAAATGCAGCCTTGATGTGAAGGGCAGTCACTTTCCCCTCCTCTCTGAAGTTCAGCTCTTTTGTCCATGTTTGAACTAAGGATCTGAGTGAGCAGGTGATTGCTAAGCAACTCCCACTTTATCGCACCGCTGACTACCCCTTCCATCACTTTGCTGATGATCGAGTGTACTTGGCAGTAATTGGCTGGGTTAGATTTGTCCTTTTTTTGTACAGGTTATATCTTGTCAGAGTTATGATTGCACTGAAACAGCTTGGCTAGACTGTGGCAAGTTCTGGAGCGTGCTATTGCTGGAATATTGTCTGGGCCATAGCCTTTGTAGTATCCAATGCCTTCGGCAGTTTCTTGATACCACATGGGGTGAATTTATTTGGCTGAAGACTGGCATTTGTGATGCTGGGAATTCCAACGGAGACCAAGATGGATCATCCACTTGGCGTTTCTGGCTGAAGATTGTAGTAAATGTTTGAGTGTTGTTGGTGCTGCTGTACTCACTGAAAAAGTGGTGAATCAACAGGTGAGTCAATACTTACAGAATATCCACCTCCTAACTTGTAGTCAAAGTAATTTTGTGGCTGTCTGAGCTAAAATTTTGGCATGTGCTGATCCAAAATGTTGATGGGGGATTTGATGATGATCAAACCCTCAAATTCCAAGAGGAAATGATTCTTGTTGAACGGGGTTATGTTGGGACACGGGGTGGGTGTGTGTGTGTGTGTGTGGGGGGGGGCTGGCTTGAATTTTTAGCATGTTGTTGATTATTTTGTATTCTTGAGTTGTCAATAAACTGAAAATATTTCTGGAATAACCAATTGTCCCCGGCCAATAGTTTTCAGCCAGGTTATCACATGCGCCCCCCCCCCCCTCCCAAATACACACACACACACACATATACACACACACACCTCAGAAATTCCTAGTTGGTTCCTAAGAAATTTTCAGGTTTGCTGTGTGATAACTTCCCTGCTGTCTTTATGATTAACAGCAATGAAATGACACACTTCTGTTTGACGACACATCAAATTGGGGGAAATCATTCATGCAAATATTTCAGCCTTGTAACAGTCAGCAGTATTTTGTGATTGCCCTTCTTTTCTCTTCCTTCCAACTTCTACTGCACACATGAAAGTAGTTTAATTCATGGATCATAGAATGTCACAGAATCCCAGTGAAGAAGGGGACCACTCAGCCCATCGAGTCTGCACCGACCCTCTGAAAGAGCACTCTTTCCCCCCCCCCCCCCCCCCCTCCCCCAAGTCGAATTCCCCACCCTATCCCAGTAACCCCTTAAACTAACCTGCACATCTATGGACTGTGGGAAGAACCCAAAGGAAACCCACGCAGACACAGGAAGAAGGTGCAAACTCCACACAGCCACCCAAGGCCACAATTGAACTTGGGTCCTTGAAGCTGTGAAGCAGCAGTGCTAACCACAACAGTAAAACATTTCACTTGCCCATCAAGCCTGTGCTAATATTTCTCTCTGCATGAACCACCTACTGTACTTCATGATATTCTAAGAACCCCCATGCTATTTCTTTTCAATTCCATGATCATCTGCCTATGCTACAAAATCCTAAGACAGTTCAGACCATGTTTTGCAGAATAAAGAAAAGAATCCTGTAAAAAAACAAAAACTCTCAACACTATTGAATGATTTTGACTGTTTCAGTCAATGCGAAAACCAGTGATTCTGATGTTACGACCTACAAGGCATTAGCAGCCTATTAATATAAAACTCTGCCTTCCAGTTTGCATGAAGAAAGTCAAAGAAATTCTGAAGTATAAGTGCCCCTATCATACTTCAGTTATCACATTTGCTTCATTTGGTGGAAAGGAAACGTTAGCAATTTGGAATTCAAGATGTAGGGATGGTACAAATGAAAAGTAAGGCGCCCGACTAGGAAAATCAGTGACTCGCCTAGTGTATTGAATGGCATAACATTCCATTGTCATAATACAATGTTCCTCTACAGGAATTCTGCTGTTTCAGTTGGCTGTGACATGTGTAGCTGACAGCCTCTCTCTCTTAGTTTGTATGGAACTGGAATATAGGTGAAACTAATATTTTGATAAGTTGTTTTGTTTAAGTTGATGAACAGCTAAATTCTAATGCGCTGTTTAACCTCTATTAGTACTGCATACTGGCCGAAGATGGTTTATTGTATGTCCAGTTGTGGAAAATCTTGCAACAGAACGATCAGAATCGGCACCAGATGCTCCTTCAACTCAACCACAGCCAACCTCTGTTCCGGGTATGATTTAAGTTTTTTGAACTGTAGAGGTTTGAAATGCAAGGAAAGAAACAAATTTTGGCATATCTTGGAGCAAGATGAGGAATTAGAATGGAAGATAAATATTCCTTGTAAAGTGTAACAGTAATGTTTTGCATACAAATCCCTTAAATAATTCAACATTTTACATCCCATTTTAATGTTTGTCTTTTAATATTAACAACATTGGTGTATCGTATTGTTTGTTACTTTAAATATTAATTATGTGCAATAACTTTAAATTATCTTGAATGAAGAGATGCAAAATACGTCAATAGATCCGGTTTTAGAAGCAGTTCTAATTTAACAGGTCATCATAATTTGCAAAAACATTCTTCAACGATGACACCTTTCATATTCGCTTTTTCAGAGGTAGAAAGTGGAATTGATGATGAGCAATTGGAATCTATCGGAACACAAACATCTGCTAATGATAACACCTCTGGACATCACATTGCATCGCCACCTTTGGTACCACCACTATCTAATATTGCTCATCCAACAAATTTGCCTGTTCAAGTAATAATGCAGCCTGTTATTTCTGCACTGTCACTCCAGAAAGAGGATAAAACTGGAAATGAAGCACAAGAGAACAGTCACCAGATACATACTATTTCTAAGGGACCAGATGTTTCACTTCAAAATAAATTTGTGGCTCATGAGCATTTAGAACTTCAATCAAAGACTATTGGTCAGCTGCAGTCAGTAGAAGAACAATCAGATTTGGTATTTAACCCCCCTACAGTTGTAGACATGCCATATTGTCCAGTTGTTCAGCCTCTTCCCATCCAATTAATATCTATCCAAGCAGAACATTCATTTCCTGTGGAATATGCTGTACCTAGTCCAATTCACAGCCTGGCCTTAGAGCACCAGTCTGTACCACAAGCCTATGTGCCTGATGTTAACCCACAATCTGTTGTAATGCATCAACCTTTTGCAAATCAGGGGCAATCAGCCATGGGAGTTTCTCGAACAGTCAGTAATACAGCAATAGGTTCTCAGCCCCAGAGTCCTGCACAAGTAGTTCCAGGTGTTAACCAACAGTACACAGCACAAGCGCCATCTCAGTCAATTACTTTGACTGGTATTATTAGCAGTCAGCAACAACTTTCTCTCATGGTTGAATCTGATAGCGAAGGCCCACGGAAAATTGAATTTGTCGATAATACAATAAAGACACTGGATGAAAAATTACGTACTTTATTATATCAAGAACCAGGAGGGATTCTCCCTGTACATGCTACCGCAGAGTCTTCTGAGACTGCTCCGATGGGAGAGTTGGGTTGCACTGAAGAGCTTTATTCTGAGCCACTTGGTGAAGTCCTCAATGCTGCGCTCTCTGTGGCTGTTTCTCTTCATGATGTAAAGAATATAGACGCACCTATTCATTCTGTTTTACCAATTACCCAAGTTCCTATTATGGGGTCACCGCCAAGCTTGCCCACTCTACCTGCAGAGTTGCCAGAAGAAACGTCTAATCAAGTTCTGAGAGAGGTTCTGTATCAACATGTGACAACCCCAGTATTACCTGAAGTAGGAGACTCAATTTTGGCTTCTAAAGCTACAGAGACTGGATCCACTGATACTAATGTAAGTCATGTTTGCTTTCTTTGTCTTTGGAAGTTGATCTGCCATTGGATTTTTTAAATTAGCATTTCTGTGTAACCATATACATCTGTTTTTATTTTGTATAATATATGCTCACAGTGCCAGAAACCTGTGTTCAGTTCTGGCCTTGTGTGACTGGGTGGAGTTTGCACATTCTCCCGTGTCTGCGTGGGTTTCCTCCCACATTCCAAAGATGTGCAGGTTAGCTGGATTAGCCATACTAAATTGCTCCTTAATGTCCAGCGGTTAGGTGTGGTTACTGGGATAGGGTGTGGTTACTGGGCCTAGATAGCGTGCTCTTTCGTACGGTCGGTACGGACTCGATGGGCCAAATGGCCTCCTCCTGTCTTGTAGGGATTCTATTCTATGATTCAATACATTGCTTAAAGTTAGTATAGAATCAGGTTTTCTGTTAAATTTCATACTTTTGGGAAGATGCTGACTTGCTGGCTAACCTGTGATGCCAACTGACGAGATCTTCTCAGCTGCTTTCCTTCCATTTGTATAATAGTCTATTCATTTCTACCTGAATGTTGGACAACATTGAAAGACTCAGGAAGACCATATGAACAGTGGTTAATCAGTCCTTCAGCTTCATGTTCTGACTACACAACCAAATGCAATCTCCTTTTGTTTAAGCTGGTGTCAAATTTTAAGGGATTATTTTTTGGTGTAAATTTTAAATGCATGTTAAAAAATTCAAACTGACATTTGTTCTAGTATTTATAATGTGAAAAAGAGCTCCAAAAAGGTTATACTGAGGCGCCACAGTGGTTAGCACTGTTGCCTCACGGCACTGAGGATCCAGGTTCGATCCCGGCTCCAGGTCACTGCCCGTGTCGAGTTTGCATATTCTCCCCGTGTCTGCGTGGTCTTACCCCCACAATCCAAAGATGTGCAGGGTAGGTGGATCGGCAACACTAAATTGCCCCTGAATTGGAAAAAAATTAATCAGGTATTTTAAATTCATTTTTTTTTTAATTCATTATAGTGATTGAATATTTTAGTTGCTTGACGTAACTGGGCCATTTAAGAATAATAGTCCAAAAGCAAAGTACTGCACATACTGCTCAGGAAATATCTGTGAGAACCCCAATCTTTAGAATCATAGAATTTACAGTGCAGAAGGAGGCCATTCAGCCTATCGAGTTTGCATCGGCCCTTGGAAAGAGCACCCTACTTAAGCCCACACCTCCACCCTATCCCTGTAACCCACAAACCCACCTAATCTTTTAGACACTAATGGGCAATTTATCATGGCTAATTCATCTAACCTGCACATCTTTGGACTCTGGGAGGAAACCGGAGCACCCCGGGGAAATCCACGCAGACACGGGGAGAAAGTGCAAACTCCACATAGACAGTCACCTGAGGCCGGAATTGAACCTGGGGCTCTGGAGCTGTGAGGCAGCAGTGCTAACCACTGTGCCGCCGTCCCGTACCTTGTTTGAATTAAGCTAATAATCTCCACAAAATACTTTTAAAAGGTGCAAAACTTTAAATGTTGATGTTCTGAGAGACTTGGGTGTATTTGTACAAGAAATATAAAGCCCACATGCATGTACATCTAACAGTTGGGAAGACAAATGGAGACCAGGGTACATGACCAAGGAAGTCTTGCTCCTATTGTACAGGGCTTTGGTGAGCCCACACCTAGTGCGCAATTTTGGTCTCCAATTTAGGTGAGGATATACATGTAATGGGGGCAGTACGAAGAAGATTAACAAGATTAGTTCCTGGGATGAGAGAATTATCCTATAGTGAGGCGCCAAGTAAATCTGCCTACGCCCTCTGGAGTTCAGGAAAATGAGACACCTCATTGAAACATGCAAGATTCTGAAAGATTGCTAATCTAGCAAAGTCATGTTCTGTTGTGAGCATTATCTGCAATGAATGCTGAGGTCATTTTGGTGATCTTATGCAAATTGGTTTTTTTTTAAATCCTTCGATCAGACGGATAATCCAAAAGTACCAAGCCTGCACAGGAACCAGCGGAGATGCAACCGCTATTTCATGCCATCACACCAGAAGTCCTTATACAAATTGTTTTTTTTTTTAAATGTTTTTTATTCTCCATTTTCACATTTTCCTCCAAAATTCCCACCCCACCCCCGAACAGTAAACGGTAACAAAGACAAAGTCAATCCCCTTAACAATAACAACGCTCCCATCCTCCCACCACCCCAAACAACGGCCCACCTGTCAATATATGCATCCAATAAAACAAACCCTCCCGCGGTGGAAACAAAAACACAAAGGAGTCCAGGACCGCCCATGGTCACCCTAGAGTCCACTCTCTCTCTCAATCTCCTCTCCTTTCCTCTCCCCCCCCCCCCCCCCCCCCCCCCCCAACTCAACGCCGTCCAACCTCTGGAAGAGTACCGTATGTGATACCCCCCCCCAACTCCTCCCGCCCACTGCCTCTTGTAAAACTCCTTCCCCCCAACTTTCCACCCCGGCTAGACCACTCAGACCCTGTTCTACTAGGCTCCGATGGCTGCAGTCCCTCCCCCCACCTCACTCCCGTTCCCTGGCCGGTTTAAACCGCCCAGCGCAGAGGCCCCCGCCCGGGTCCCTTTCCCTCTTGCCCGGCGCAAGGAAAGCCCAGAAATCCCCTTTTAGCACGCACACCCCGCATATCCACCTACACCCCAAAGAGCCCTCGCTTCGAGTGCAAATCCCATCACTTCCCTTGTCCAAATATACACACCATTGGCTCCTTTAGCCCATACACCCAGACGCAGTGAAACAAAAAAAGAAGAGACAAATAAGAAGAAAATACAGTCCTGAGGTTACACTGGCACATGGCCATGTCTCAGTTCTGCCACAGTCCTTCTGCCTTTGCAAAATCCTCCGCTGCTTCCGCCGTTCCAAAATAAAAGTCCTTGAGCTTAGAAGTCAACCTCAGCTTCGCTGGATATACAATGCCGCACTACACCTTGCTGATGTACAGTGCCCTCTTCACCCGGTTGAAAGCAGCCCGTCTCCTCGCCAGCTCCACCGTAAAGTCCTGGTATACACGTATACCAGCTCCAGCCCACTGCGCCACCCGCTTCTGCTTAGCCCAGCACAGGACCTTCTCTTTCACACAGTACCTACGGAAGCACAAAGTCACTACTCTTGGTGGCTCAGCCGCCTTTGGTACAGGCCTCCCCGACCGATGTGCCTGATCCAGTTCATATCGGGAGGGATCCTCCCCCTGCCCCAATAGTTTCGCCAGCATAGCGGCAAAATACTCCGTCAGCCTCGGCCCTTCAACTCCTTCGGGCAGCCCCACAATCCTCAAATTCTGTCGCCTGGACCTATTTTCCAGATCTTCCAATTTTCCTCGCAGATCCTTATTCACCTCCATTGCCTTCTGCATCTCCTTCCCCATCGAGGTAAGTTGATCACCCTGCTGCGCCACCGTCTCCTCCCCTACCTTCAGTGCCTCCCCTTGCGCCCGCAGCTCCTCCATTGTGCTCGCCACCGCCGTCGTCACCGGGGAAATCACCTCCTCCACCAGCACACTCAAAACCTCCGTCATCTTCCTCATCGCCTCCAGGTGTTTTGTAAACTGCCTTTTGAATTCTGCAGCCATTACCTTAGTTATTTCTTCAGCCTTCAGCAATGCGGCCACCTCTGGTGCTCCAGCCTCCTTTTTCCCTGGTGACCCCGTGGTGACCTCTCCTCTCCCCAACGGGCCCTCTGCTGTTCTTTTACCGGCCGTTTTCTTGCTGATCCTGGACATCATCTTCTACTGTGCCTCCTCCGTGCCTTCTCCCTGCCTTTGACGCCTCCGTGGACCCTGGGACCGGGCTTAAAGCCGCAAAAATGCCGTTCCTGATCGGGAGCCCTCTGTTGCGTGGCCGCCTCCCGCCCGCCGTCACCGGAGGTCGTCCTTGTACAAATTGTTATGACCACAGCAGGTGTTATTGCTGAACAAGGCAGGTCCCAGAAAGGAGGCAACATGGTGGTTAGCCCTGCTGCCTCACGGCGCCAAGGACCCGGGTTCGATCCCGGCCCCGGGTCACTGTCCGTGTGGAGTTTGCACATTCTCCCCATGTCTGCGTGAGTCTCACCCCACAACCCAAAGATGTGCAGGGTAGGTCGATTGGTCACACTAAATTGCCCCTTAATTGGAAAAAGAATTGGATATTCTAAATTTATTTTAAAAAAGAGGAAAAAAAAAGGCAGATCCCAGAAAGAAGCCTGATTTATTGATCATATTTTTTTTGTACTTTGAAAATGGGGAGAATAGCTACTGACCCTAAAAGCATAGAACCCCAGTAACACCTTTTGGATGTGAAAATTTAAAGTTTTAATAAAGAAAAAAAACTGAAGCACGTAAGCTTAAAGTTAGACAGTTAAGACAGTCATACAGAACAACCACCCCCTCCACACACACACCCCCACTTGGTCAAAAATAGACAAGAAAACTACCTTCTTGGCACCAGATCCTTTTTAGATTTAAGCTATAAAAATCCAGTTATATTACCCAAGCAAGTAATTGTTGTCAATTTAATCAAGGTATGCCACATGACTCCTCAAACCCTTCTATTCAGACGTGGAAATCCAAAAAGAAGGTTCAGAAACAAATTGCTTGAAATTGGATCGCTGCTTCAAATGCAAAACTCCCATGCCTCCTCAGCATACAGATCTAATCTTTAGGATATTCCCCACACAGCCACATAAATCAAGCTAAACAGATATTGCCACATATCTTTATTCCCTTTCATCTCAGATTCCCTTGTCCTCAACCACCTCTTTGAACTCAACCTCGCCAAATATAAACATCTTTCATGTTTTCCTGTTTTTTCTCTACTTTCCGTCAATGTAGTTTAATATACCTTCCTGTTTAACCACGAAACCTTTGTGAATTGTAAAGATTCCCTGTCACCTCTGATCTTTCCGTTGCATTTCAACAGCTGAAAAGCCAAGTCTCCACATATCGTGCAATGCAAATTTTAGATCCAACCTATGTACTTGTAATTCAGACACACCATCACCCCTCATTGCAAATGCATGACCCTATCACCTTTACTTTTTTATCTCTCTGTTCTCACAGACAGACTGTCTCTGTGAACCTCCTCCAGTTTAATTAATCATGGACACGTATGCATACATACACGGCTTTCTTTACAGAATGCCACCATAATTCCAAAAATACTTCAAAAATACATCCATTCATCACAAAGACCATTGGTCCACAGCCTTGATGGTAATAGAAAATAAACTAATGTTTCTACCTATTTGAAATCTAATGACTCCACCCATTTGAAATGGCCTAGAAGCATTTTCGTTTTGCAATAAATTATAAAAAGTCCTATCCATGACTCTTTGTCACAAATGTTTCAATCTCTTTTGCCTTCAACCACTAATTTTCAGGCTGTTTATCTTTGTCTACTTTCAACCCTGCACATAATGAAACAGCCGAAGGTGCTTCACAGGACTATTACAAAACAAAATAGGATACCAAGCCATGTAAAAGGTCAGATGATCAAAAGCTTATCAGACGTATTTCTAAGGAATGGCTTAAAGGAGAAATGTGATTAGAGTGGTGGAGTTGTATACAGAACAAACTGCTTGGAGTCTAGGAAAATGAAGGCATGATACCAGCGGTGGAACAGTTGTTATTGAGAATTCAGAAGAGGCTATAATGACAGGACCACAGATATTTCTGGGAGTTGTGGGGTAAAAGGAGATTACACAGTTTGGGGGGGGGGGGGGGGGGGCAGGGCCATGGAGGGATTTGAAAACAAGAATGAAAATTTTAAAATACTGACATGGCTTTACTGGGAGCCAGTGTAGATCAGTGAGTAAAGAGGTGACTTGCTCAGAGTTGGTACTGGCAGCAGAGTTTTAGATGACCTCAAGTTCATTGAGGATAGGATATGGGAGACCAGCCAGGAGTGCATTGGAAAAGTCATGTATAAAGGAAACAAAGGCATGAATTAAGGTTTCAGCAGCAGATGGGCTGAGATGGGAAAAGCAGAGTGCAATTATGGAAATAGGTAGATTTAGTAGTGGTGCAAATTTGAGGTTGGAACCTCTCCTCCGGATCAAATGTAAACACCAAGATTGCGAACTACCTGCCTTAATTCCAGATTAGTTTCAAGGAAAGGGGTGGATTTGGTAGCTTGGGAATAGAGTTTAGAGTGGGTACCAAAAACAATTGCTTTTGACTTCCCAGTACGTCGAAGAAAGTTCTCCTCCACTATTGGATGTCAGCTGAGCAGTGTGATAGTTTAGCAACAGTTGAGGATTGAGAAGGTGGTAGCGAGGTAGAACTAGGTGTTGTCAGCATACAAGTGAAAACAAACATTTAACTTTTGGGTGATGTCGCCAAAGGGTCGCATCTGGATAAAGATTAGAATGGAGCTAAAGATCAACACATGGAGAATAGTAGAGGTAATGGTGCGAGAGCAGGAAGAGAAGCCATTACAAGTGATTCTCTAACGATGATTAATAATAATAAGCTTTATTGTCACAAGTAGGCTTACATTAGCACTGCAATGAGGTTTCTGTGAAAAGTCCCTCGTCGCTTGTTCAGGTATACCGAGGGAGAATTCAGAATGTCCAAATTACCTAACAGCACGCCTTTTGGGACTGTGGGAGGAAACCAGAGCACCCGTAGGAAACCCACACAGACACGGGGAGAACACGCAGACTCCACACAGACAGTGACCCATGCTGGAAATCGAACCTGGGACACTGGAGCTGTGAAGCAACAGTGCTACCTACTTTGCTACCGTGATTAGAATGGAACTGTGAGAGAGCAGCCCCACCCAGTTCGATGACATTGAAGGAGGATGCTGTGGTCAACCTTGTCAAAGGCTGCAGTTAGGCAGAGAGGGACGCGGAATGGAAGTTTATAGTCTTAGGACTCCATTTGTGACTTTGATGCAGGCTCTTTCAATATTGTGGCGGGGTGGAAATCTGTTCGGAAGGGTTCAAACATGGAGTCCCAGGAAGGATGAGAATAGATTTGGAAGGTGACAGCATGTTCAAGTACTTTGGAGAGGAAAGGGAGGATGGAGATTGGGCAGCAGTTTACAATGGTAGAGGGATCCAAGGTAATTATTTTTTTTTTAAGAAAATATTTTATTGAGGCATTTATAATTTTGACATTTTAACACTCAAAACACTGGAGAAGGGGGTAGTGTCAGCGGTTTACGGAGCTATTTTGGAAGAGGAGAAGGCACCACTGGAAGGGATCAAAGCAGAGTGGGAGAAAGAGTTGGGAGAGGATATGGAGGAGGGATTCTGGCGTGAGGTGCTCCGGAGAGTAAATGCCTCCACCTCGTGTGCAAGGTTGGGGCTGATACAGCTGAAGGTGGGATACAGCGCACACCTCACCAGGGCGAGGATGAGCCGATCCTTTTAAGGAGTAGAAGATGTGTGTGAACGTTGCAGGCAGGGTCCCGCTAATCACGTTCATATATTTTGGTCCTGTCCAAAGCTGGAGGATTACTGGAGGGAGACTTTTAGGGTAATTTCTAAAGTGGTGCATGTGAAACTCAACCCGGGCCCCCGGGCCGCATATTCAGGTTGTCGGACCAGCCAGGGTTGGAAACTGGTGCCGAGGCAGATGTTGTAACCTTCGCCTCGTTGATCGCCCGAAGGCGGATCCTGATGGGATGAAGAGCAACCTCTCCACCCTGTGCCCTGGCGTGGCGGGGGGACCTGTTGGAATACTTGACCCTTGGGAAGGTTAAGTTTGAACTGAGGGGAAGGACGGAGGGGTTCTACAATTCATGGGCATTATTCATAATGCACTTTCAAGAACTGGATAACATCGAACATTAGTTGGGGAGGGTGGGTGGGAGGGTTGGGGGGATGGGGCGGTTTGTGTTGATGGTGACTATGGGTGATTCCTGATTCCTTTTTGTCATTTGTTTATGTGAACATACGGGCTAATGTTTGGTGGGAGGATGGCATCGTTGTTATTGATATGGGGTTTGACTATTTGTTACTGATTATTGTTTGTTGTTGGTGGGCATAAATTTGGGAGAAAATGTGAAAAAGGAGGAGAATAAAAAATATTTTTTTAAAAACACACTCTAAACAATAGAGCGGTCCAACATACACACAAAGCCCACAGTAACATATCCAACTCTCTTCTCCCCCCCCCCCCCCCCCCCCACCCTAACTCCTAGCTGCCCATATATTAGATTCCATGCCCCCCGCCCCCAGATTGTTATTTTTTGAGAAGGGTAATGACGGCAGACAGAACTGTTTACAAGATCAGCTAACGTGGGGGTGACCGGGGAGGGGAGGAGAAACATGAGAAAGATGCTAGTTTAAGGCTAGGGCAGGGAGGAGCATTGAAGGATGTTTGGTCAGGTGGTAATGGATGCTGTGAGGTGGACGTCAGAACAGTGAATGCCACTATTGTAACCAGCTTATTAAACAAAATGGGATTTTTTTTCCATCATGTTTCTGAGCAATAGAAAGGGAACCACTGAACATATTCTTACACACAATTACTTTTGTGTATGTTTTTGCATCGCATTTTGTTTTCTTTCTATATACAAGTCAAATGCACATGACTTATATGCGTTCAGCCTGTGTAATGTTGCAGCGGGTTGCCTGACTTTAAATAGGAGTGTCAAGAATATTGATTCCTTAGGGACAGCTTGATAAACATGGAGTACGATCTGTTCAATCTCTCTCTGGAGATGCAACCAGATGCAAAATTCATTTCATCTGAAATAATGGCATAACATTTATTGCTATTATGAACATTGATTCCTGGTTAAATAAGCTACTGCCTGAAAGCTTTAAACTATAATTTTCTCCTTAAAACCGGAAACCTCCACCTTCAACAGTCAGTCGCACTTTTACATTATCCTGTTTAGTTCTCAAATATTAATATTAATATTGAATGTTGACATTGAAGGTTTGATTTGACCAGTTTGCAGCAAGTTTTGAGATATGAGAAGCCATTGTGAGACCCCTGCAAAGTGTGAAAATTTTAATATTTATATATTTGGGAAAGAAGACTTGATACTTGTCTAATAGTTATTGGCCATTTTGAAGTTGTACATTATTAATGCACAATGAGTCTGACTTTACAGACAAGTTTACAAAGATGAATTAATTTATTCATTAAAGACATTATTAATTGCCTCCATATTATATTTTCAGTAAGTGGTGCAACCAATAAAACTCAAACCTGTCAACACCATTTCCATTTGCCTCTAACTTAGATTTCTAAGTAACAGTTGTGAATTTTACATTCGGATGATAAATAAGATTAAATTACTTAGAACAGTTAATTCCTAAATTTTGCATCCTGACCTTAATATGCCAGAATTCACTAAAGCTTTTCAGTGTTTATATCCAGCTTTCCCCTGAATGTAGCTACCTGGTTTCCTGATGCCGGGAAACCCAGCCAGCCATAGCTAAGTTCCAAAAGCTGAATAATATGAAGCCCTTAGCCTCAGTATAATATTTAAAGTGCCAGTTTACTTCCTTGGAACAGGTTGATCACCTGCTCACCCTGTTGTCTCACTAAATCTGGAAGAGGGTGGGTTGAAGATTGTATCGGGTTTAGATTTCTGATGTGCCAAAATTATCTGGCTTGCTGAAAAAGGCTTAGCTATTGCAAAATTGGATCCCAGTATAGTGCTGTTCATTGTGGTTAAATGATCACATATCCCTATCATAATTTGTTATTCACGATTTTTGAAAGTCTAGCAAGAGGAAGTGGGGTTTAGCACTCGTGCAGCAATGTTGCTAGCTTTATGGGGAGTCTCAACCAACGTTGACCACTAAATTGTTTGTCCACTACAACCACCACTCCATCCAATGAAGTGCAAGGTGCCAACAATCTTATTGGCTCAATGCTGTTCGATTCAGAGCAAACTCACTGTAATTTCATACTGCTGTCATCTCCCCTTATATTTCCTATATTTTACTTCTCTGAAATTGTGATGCAGTAAGTACACTTGATACAATTCTCTTGTTGGTGTTGTATTAGCAAGCATTACAGCCAATTTCTCTGCGGCAGGATCCCACAAATAGCAAATTGAAGTTGGCCAGATATTGGTCAGGATTAGTTAATAATAATGAACTCAGTAAAAGTATGATGCAAGTCTGACATCAGCTTCTGATATCTGCAAATGCATGGTAAAGCATGCTCCAATTTTCCTTGTTCTTCGAAATGCATTTCTGCATTGTACTCACGGAGTTACTCATGTAAATTCATGAAGTTGCAGTGCATACCAACTAAGCATGCCAGAAAGCTTTGGGACTTATCAGTTCAAGTGTAAATGAAGTTTTAAAGACTTCATCAATTTTGATTACCTCTAAACCCTCTGTCATTGAAAGTTAACTTTATGAGCGTGGAGTCTCATTCCGTCAGATATTAATTTTTGCAGATTTTACAACATTCTTTCTACCTTTTTCCGCATTTTGCTTTTTGTACCTAATTTTACGTTGAGTTAAATATTCTGACTTCGGCAGATTCTAAACACGGAAGCCCATTTATGAGGATACATCAGTCTGGTTGAAGAGATATACACTTGCTTGCTATGCTCTTATAGATCCTAGCTGCGCTGAGGGTGCTGGTCTGCAGATTGACAACCATGTGCTTTTATTTCAAAAGCCCATGAATAAGCATGGCTAATCTCTGCTGACTGCAAAATCTATATCATGGCTATTGGTGCTGGTAATGGAACATTGGTCAGTACACCAGGGAAGCTCTGTCCTCTACATAGAATAATGCCACAGAATCTTTTACGCCCACTTGCACTGTGCAAATGACCTTGGTATAGCATCCCATGGAAAAGACAGCACCTCCAAAAAATGAAACATTCCCTCAGTACGCAGTGGCCTTAAACCCAATAGAGAAGCATGAGTGCAACCAAATGAGACAAACTAACAGCCTCTTATAAGAAAAAGAATCAACTTTGTCTCTGCAACATTTAACCTGACTAGAGAGCCAATTGAATTACAATTTAATACAATTCAATATGTGAATTTATCACTTAATTATAATTTAGCTATTTGATAGTAATAGGAGTGCTCCATCTGTTTTATAACATGTAATTATTTCAGAAACCCACTGTGAAAATTGTCACTGGGGGACGCTTGGGCTTTGGGTTAACAATTTTTGGTCCTCGAGTTCTGAGATGCCAAACAATGATCTGAGAGATTCAGGTTTTAAAGTTTGTTTGTTACCCACATGATGACTAAAATTAATAGTTTTGCCTTTTAGCCATTCATCGATAGTGAAATAGTTTAATACTCTTTATGTATTTTTATCATAGAGAACTGTGTATGATTTATTTTGGTTCTTATTTTTGTGCATTCTTAAATTCCCTTGTCACAGTTAACAGAATGATCTCAACTTTCTACTCACTACAATAAAGTTTAAGATATATGTAACCAAGATCTTAAATTCAGATCGAGATAATACTTGCAGGATTGCAAAGGTAAAAGAGCCTGTTGGGAGTTACGTACAGGCCCCCTAGCAGTAGTCAGAATGTGGGGCAGAAAATAAATCAGGCATAGAAAGGCACATAAAGATAATATTACAATAATAATGGGGGGGCTTCAATATGCAGGTGGACTGAGAAAATCAGGCTGGTAGTGGATCCCAAGAAAAGGAATTGTGGAATGTCTAAGAGATGTTTTTTTGGAGCAACTTGTGCCAGAGCCTACTAAGGAATAGGTAATTCTGGATTTGGTGACGTGTCATGAGGCAGACTTGATTAGGGAACTTAAGGTGAAGAAACCCTTGAGGACAGTGATCACAATATGATAAAATTGACCCTGCAGTTTGAGAGGAAGAAGCTGGAATCAGATGTAACGGTATTACAATTAAATAAAGGTATCTACAATCAACTGGCCAGAGTTGATTGGAAGGGGAGCCTAGCAGGAAGGACAGTGGAACAGCATGGCAGGAGTTTTTGGGGTTATTCGGGGGGTATATCAAAAATTCATTCCAAGGAGGAGGAAACATGCTAAGGGGAGAATAAGGCATCCACGGCTGCCGAGGGAAGTCAAGGACAGCATAAAAGCAACAGAAAAGCATACAAAGTGGCAAGGATTGGTGGTAAGCCAGAGGTATTGGGAAGTCATTATAAGCGAGCAGAGGACAACTAAAAAAGCAATAAGGGGGGAGAATATGAAATATGAGTGCAAGCTAGCTAGTATTATAAAAGAAGATTGGAAGACTTTTTTTTTCAATATATAAAAGGTAAGAGAGAGGCAAGAATAGACAGTGGGCCACTGGAAAACTAGGCTGGAGAAGTAGTAATAGGAAACAAAGAAATAGCAGAGGAACTGAATAGTTACTTTGCATCAATCTTCAGTGTGGAAGATACCAGTGGGATACCAGAACTCCAGGTGAATCAGGGAGCAGAGGTGAGTGTCGTGGCTATCACTAAGGAGAAGGTTCTGGGGAAACTGAAAGATCTGAAGGTGACTAAATCACCTGGACCGATGGACTGCACCTGATGGTTCTATAGCTGAGGAGATTGTGGAGGCATTAGGTAGTGATTTTTCAGGAATCACTGGAGACAGGCAGGGTCCCAGAGGACTGGACAGTGGCTAATGTAGCACCACTATTTAAGAAGGGAGGGAGTCCGAAGACGAGAAATTATAGGCAGACTACGCCAAGTTGAAGGAACTTATGATTGTGAAGTAGAGCTTCAATTTAAGGTTACCGGTTGTTCTTGAGCATTGCTGAAACTCAGTAGAAAATCAAGTTAAAACTTGTCAGGTGCAAATAAGAATTGTTTTATTTGGAGTTCATTGGTTACAACTTGAAAATCATTTAAAAGGTAGTTTGTAGACAATTTGATTTTCTTCAAAGAATCACAGGAATTGTCTTCTGAGACAGTAGCCTGACACAACTTTAAAAGTCAAGTCTGAAGTCAAAGTATGAAAATGAATATGAATACAGAACTCTTTTCTAATTCTCTTCTTTACTTTATGCTCTTTCTGTCTCTCGCTCTGGCTCTCTGTCTTCTCTCTCTCTCTCTACCTCTCTGCTGTTCCTTTCTGTCTTTTTGTCCGTCTGTCTTTCTTTCTGTCTGTCTAAAATGGTGGCCAATCATCTATGGATATACTATTTCAATATCTGTCTTAAGCGATCCGATCACACCCCAATATAATCCTAATTGTTTGATTTAGACTCAAACACATTGATTTGATAACAAGCCGTCCATCTTCACGATGTAACATTACTTCCAGTTGTTGCATGTCTGGCAACATGGAGACCTTATGTTATCTCATTATACTATGCGAGGCATAATTCCGAAAATATAATTCAAACTGTCTTTTAATGTTGGAATCAAATATATATATATATATTATATTTGATTCGATGTTTTAACTGTTCATTTATTAAAAACGAGGCAACACAGTCTAAAATGTTTCAGCTATTATAATCGTGGGATGTGATTTACTCTAATCTCCAATGGCGTGAGAACCATGCCATTTGTTCCTTCTTATTCCTCGTTGCCATGGATTCAACCCTTGTCCTTGGAAAAATGTAATGTTTTTATCAGACTTCTGTGTTTTGCAAACTCATGACTGAGTTTGGAAATTGTATGCTTCTTTCATTTTAAAACTGGGAATTAATATTTATGCTTTAGCCAGCTTTTTACCTATATTAAGTGTATTTGAAATACCTGGCTTCTACAGCAGGTTAGCCTGACTTCAGTCATTGGTAAGACTCTAGAGTCCATTATTAAAGATGAGATTGTGGAGTTCATGGAAGTGCATGATAAAGTAGGACTGAGTCAGCACGATTAACAGGAAGTTAGACAGAGGAGAACAGTGGACGTGATTTATTTAGATTCCCAGAAGGCCTTTGACAGGTGCCACAGAGGAGACTGTTAAATAAGTTAAGAGCCCATGTTGTTAAGGGTAAAATCCTGGCATGGATAGAGATTGGCTGACTGGCAGAAGCAGAGAGTGGGGATAAAGGGTCTTTTTCAGGATGGCAGCCAGTGACTAGTGGTGTGCCTCGGGTGGAGCTGGGACCACAACTTTTCGCAATATACATTGACAATCTGGAAGAATGACTGAAGGCACTGTTGCTAAGTTTTGAAGATGATACAAAGATATGCAGAGGGACCAGGTATGAGGGGGAATCTTATTGAAACTTACAGGATACTGCGAAGCCTGGATAGAGTGGACGTAGAGAGGATGTTTCCACTAATAGGAAAAACTAGAACCAAAGGGCAGAATCTCAGACTAAAGGGATGCTCCTTTAAAATAGAGATGAGGGGAAATTTCTTCTGCCAGAGGGTGGTGAATCTGTGGAACTCTTTTTGTGCAGAAGGCTGTGGAGGCCAAATCACTGAACTACTTTAAGACAGGGATAGATATTTCTTGATTAATAAGGGTATCGGGAGAGAAGGCAGGAGAATGGGGATGAGAAAAATATCAGCCATGATTGAATGGCGGAGCAGACTCGATGGGTTAACCCTAACCCTAACCCTAGTGACCTAATTCTGCTCTAATGCCTCATGGTCTTATTATTCCAATGGCAAGATGGGATACAGAACTGGCTCGGTTATAGAAGATGGAGGGTATATAGGTGGAAGAGTGCTTTTCTTTATTATAAAAACTACAAATACCCTAATTAAATGGTGTTTTTTTTTTAAAAGAAGAGTGCTTTTCTGAATGGAAGGCTGTGATTAGTGGTGTTCTGCTGGAATCAGTGCTGGGACGTTTGTTGTTCGCAGTATTTATAAATGATTTGGAGGAAAATGGAGCTGTTTGCGGACAAAAAGATTGGTGGAGTTGCAGATAGTGAAGAGGATTGTCAGAGGATACAGCAGGATATAGATCCGTTGGAGACTTGGGCTGAGAAATGATGGAGTTTAATCCAGACAAATATGAGATTATGCATTTTGGAAGATCTAATACAGTGAGAATTATAGAAAATGACAGAACTATTAGAAGTATTAGGGTTAGGGTTAGACAGGCAGACAGATATGGGCATATAGGTCCACAGATCACTGAAAGTGGCAACCCAGGTGGATAAGGTAATCAAGAAGGTATATGGCATGCTTGCCTTCATCGGTCTGGGGCAGAGTATAAAAATTGGCAAGTCATGTCGCAGCTGTACAGAACCTTAGGCCACATTTGGAATATTGCGTACAATTCTGGTCGCCACATTACCAGAAGGATGTGGATGCTTTGGAGAGGGTACAGAAGAGGTTTACCAGGATGTTGTCTGGTCTGGAGGGTATTAGCTAGGAGGAGAGATTGGATAAACTCCAATTGTTTTCACTGGAATGGCGGAGGTTGAGGGGCGACCTGATGGAGGCGTACAAAATTATGAGAGGATGGACAGAGTTAATAGTCAGATGCTTTTCTTAGGGTAGAAAAATCAATTACATGGGGACATAGATTTAAGTTGAGAGGGGGAAAGTTTAGAGGAGATGAGAAGCAGATTTTTTTACGTGGATGGTGAGTGCCTGGACCGCACTGCCGGGGCAAGTGGTGGAAGCAGATACGATAGCTGTGTTTAAGAGGCATCTTGATCAAATACAAAATTGGATGGGAATAGAGGGGATATGGTCCTGGAAGTGCAGACGGTGATAGTTTAGTCGGGCATCATGATTGGCTTAGGCTTGGAGGGCTGAAGGGCCTGCTCCTGTTGCTGTACTGTTCTTTGTATACTTAAAAACACAATTTGTAAAAGCCTGTGTCTAGAAATGTTTGACTGTGGAGTGTCTGTAGCACCAGACCATGTGACTGATCATTCCACAAACTTAGCATAAACTAAATCGCAAAATAGAATACTGCAGATGGGAAATCTGAAATAAAAACAAATTACAACAGTGTTTGTGGAGAGAATACCAGTTAACTTTTCAGATTAAAATGACCTTTCTCAGAACCTTGACCTGATTAACTCTGTTTATCTCTCCACAGATGCTACCTGGCCTTCTGTGCATTTCCTGCATTTATGTTTTTATCTTGCATAGACCAGATGAATCCAAAACCAAAAATAAAATTGGGCATTTGGGAGCTGAATGAACAGGGAAAACAACTTTAAACAATCAGAATGAGGCACTGAGAAATTGCACACTGGAAGGATTGAGAAGAAAGTGAGAATTTAATGTCAAATCAGATACAGAAAGAGAATAGTGAAGGAAAGACAAGCGAGGGGGAAATATAGAATGAAAAGTTTTTTAATTTACAAAAACCAAATTTATCATTTTTAAAAAATCTTCAATAACAATCTGACCAGCAAGCAATGGGACTTTACACTTGTAATAGTTAATTTCAATGCTGGAGAATGATGTGGCAAGTTTAGCTCGTATCTATCATGCAACAGCAACTTTGTGACATTTCTTGCATGTCAGTGGTAAGGTGGACAGCACGATGTTGTCCTTGTGAATCTAATGGTGGATCGGTTAACCTTTAGTAGCAACGTTTGGTTTTTGATCTTTACCCATGCATTTGCTGCTCGCTTCAAGGGCACGATTCTTTGGCCACGTCCGCCTGGCAACCGGAAATCCCCGACCGAGGTCAATAGACCTTTCCATGGTCCCTGTCCTCTCCATAGTGATCTTGCGGTGTGCGTGGTCAAAGAATCCAACCCAAGTTGCTACATAGACACCATAGAATTAGAACCACGAATTCCTACAGTGCAGAAAGGGGCAATTTGGCTCATTGGGTCTGCATCAACCCTCTGAAAGAGCACCCGGCCTCTGCTACTGCCCTGCCTGATCCCAGTAATCCACCTAACCTGCACATCTTTGGACTGTGGAGGGAACGAGTCGTGGAGAAAGTGCAAACACCACAGAAGTCAGTCAACCAAGGCCGGAATTGAACCCAGGTCCCTGGTGCTGTGAGGCAGCAGTGAATCTATTTAAATAGAGTAACAGTATTAGCAGTACCATTATTTGAACCTAACAGCTAACCCTACTGAATGGCATACCAGAGGCTATTGGCCTATCGGGTTTGTGCTGATGAATTATTTTTCACACCAATCACTTGGGTTTTGTCTAACTCTTCACTCACACTTCTTAATATTCCTATTTTGCAAGCAACTGTCTAATTCCTTTCTTAATAATTTATGCAATCTCCTTCAACTATAATTGGGTGGCAGAAATTCATCATTCCAACCACCCTCTGTCAAATTTTAAAAAATCTAGCCTCCTTACTAATTCTGTTAACCGTGTAATTCTGCGATTATGCTACCATCTTGCTAATGACTCTAAACAATCTGTCACTCTTTACCATATAAAACACTCTCATTTTGAAAAGAGATCCATTATAGGAACAATGGAATAGGAGTAGGTAATTTAGCCCTTCAAGCATATGAATCATAGAACCCCAACGTTGCAGGAATGAGGCCCATCGAGTCTGCACCAACCCTTTGAACGAGCTTGCTACCATAGCCACTCACCCAACGGCCCCTCGCTTCCCTGTAATTCCATAACCTAACTTTCACAACCCCTGGACGCTAAGGGGCAATTTAGCATGGCCAATCCACTTAACCTGCAAGTCTTCAGACTGTGTGAGGAAACCGGAGCACTCGGAGGAAACCCACACAGGCACCGAGATGTACAAACTCCACACACAGTGACCCAAGAATTGAATTGTATGATGCTATTCAATTTGGTCACCGGCTGATCTCACTCTATGTTCCATCTTTGATCCCCACCTCTTGATACTGTTACTTGCATTACAAACGAGGTGACACTTTAAAGGTACTTCATTGAATGTTTTGAGGTTGTGAAAAGTGCTATATAAATGAAAGTCTCTCCTGCCTGATAAAAAATGTCAAATTAGTCATGTAAATTTTAATTCTCCTATATTACAACATTTTGGAGGAAAATAATTATGCACTTCCACCATTGTGTGTGGGAAAGCACTTCTGATTTCACTCTGAATAGTCTAGCTTGAATTTTAGCATTGTACTCCCTTATGAATTCCCCCTCCCCTTAATCTTAACACTAGTGAAGGCCCATCTTCTCAAATCTCTTAATAACTGATGACACCTTTTCCATGGCTTTTATATACTTTCTATAATTGTGTTCCCAAATCTGTAGCTGACAGGACATCAGGGCTTTCTGTGTGGAGTTTGGACTTTCTCCACATGTCTGTGTGGGTTTCCTCCGGGTGCTCCGGTTTCCTCCCACAGTCCAAAGATGTGCAGGTTAGGTGGATTGGCCATGCTAAATTGCCCTTAGTGCCCAAAGGATTAGGTGGGATTACCGAGTTAGGGTGGCGGGCTAACCCTGGGTGGGGTGCTCTGTCAGAGGGTCGGTGCAGACTCGATGGGCCAAATGTACTGTAGGGATTCTGTAATCACCCAAACTATAGACCCTATTACTGAGCAAAACAAGCAGGCACATAAAAGTCTGTTTGTATTCTCCCTTGTCAAGACCGTGAATAACATGAAGGTTCCTTATTCGTTTATTTTTGTAATTTACGTTATGCTAATGTAAGTCCTTCTCCTCTGCTATTACACAAACCTGATGTTGGCAGTGACATAAAATAATTCCCTGATTTCAGGTGTTAATTATGGGGAAATGCAATGGATGGAAGGAAAAAAAGGCTTGCAAATCACCTTCCAACTCCCAGAACTTCAAAGTGCAAAAGAAAAACGATTTTGCTTTTCAATTCCTCCGACCGAATTACATATTTTGTAGACAAACCTGACTGCCAACTTGCAGCCAGCAAGGTCTTGCAACATACAAAGAACTGCCTCATTAATCCATTTTGAAGGAGTTTGAGGGTTAAATGCTGACGAGAGCATCAAAAGGAAAACCCTATTTCACGTGAATAAAACCAATGGATTATCCAAAAAGACTAGGGGAATTTACATGATTATGTTAATTAATAGTGACTGCAAGTCTTCTGGTATCTGGCTGCTGCTGCTATTGACATGTAATTCCCAAAAATATTGACATGGAAAGCAACACACTTTGGGTGGAGGAAAGATTTAGGCAATACATATAGGAATATATCTGGAAGAATCAGTGAAGACATGAAGTGCAGAAAAGGCAAATAGAATGGCTTTGGAATGACTGGAGTCAATTATCTTTTGTTCTAAGTAAACATTCAGTTGAAAGATTTTTTTTTTCTTGTGTTTGGTAATTAAACGTCGATCTACCAACTTGTGCTATCTGTACATCTTTTGTTTCCTGTTCAGCAGAGTCAAAAGCTAGGAGTAAAAGAGTGTATTCAAAGCTACATACAACCACAAACAACAACATTGTCCGCCGGAACATCGATTATAAACAGTCACGGTGTGTAACTGAAGTGTCTCTTGTATTCAACAAAAAAAATAATTTAATCTCGGAAATGAAATGGATCGCAAAGCAAGTTAAGTCTTGGAGCAGCACTTTTGATGCATTTTAAGTTGGATGCATGGTTAAAGTACTGTTCTGTAATGTTCCTGGATTAATACTAAATCTATTTCAGCCGTTTGTTTAAAATATATCAAATATAATCTGAGATGTCGGCAGTAGTAAACTTGCATTTCAAGTATATGTTATTAATGGAAATGTGCCAAATTGCTTGTTTAGTGGTGAGGCAAAAGCTGACGCCAAGCCAAAGATGGAGCATTAACAGGGGTGATCAAAAGCATTTAGTGAAAGGAAAGGTTTTCAGGAAAAGGTTTTCTGCTAAAGAAGGAAAGAAAAATGGATATTCCAGAGAGGGCAGTAAAGTACAGCCTTTAATGGTTGGTAAGCTGAGGAGGGAATTAGAGGCTGGAGTCAGAGTAATGGAGAGTTTGGCGGAGGAGTGGGGAGGGCGAGGTATGATGTAATGCAATTGAGTAGGCTGTGGAGCTATGACGGCAATATCAAAAGGACATTTAAGGACAAGGATAAGATGTTTAATTTGAAATTTGAGGGACTTTTAGCAAAGGAGGGCAGGAGAAGATGCAGGACAGAATATAAAAGCAGCAGAGTTTTCAATGAGCTGAATGAATAGGTGAAGGACCGGAGGTTTGCCAGGAGAGGATTAGAATAATCAACAGGTTAAAGTCCAACATGTTTGTTTTAAGCACTAGCTTTCGGAGCACTGCTCCTTCCTCAGGATTCACCTGAGGAAGGAGCAGTGCTCCAAAGCTAGTGTTTGATACAAACATGTTGGACTTTAACCTGATGTTGTAAGACTTCTACTGTGCTCACCCCAGTCCAACACCGGCATCTCCACATCATAGAATAATCAAGACAGAGGTACAATGGTATGGCTGAGGATCTGAACAGCAGAAGGGCTGAAATAAGCATAGGTGTGTTTGATAGTGCAGACAAATGGCCGCTTCCTGTGCCGTAACAATTCTTGTTATATGAAAATTGAAGCAGGTGATCTTTAAAATGCATTCTTCATTGGTTAAATATGTATCCAATGTACTAAGGACACAGTTATCTGGGAAGGTAATCTGTGAGGAGGAAGTAAATGGTGACAAAGGGATAGATAGACAGATTAAGTGATTAGGCAAGAATGTGGTAGATGGAGCATAATGTGAAGAAATCTGAAAGTACGTAATTCGAGTCGGATGAGTTGAAAAGCAGAATCTTTTTTAAAAGATGAGACAAGTAAACGTTGTACTCTAATTTAGGTGTCCTTGTATATGAATCACTGAAAATTAACAGGCAGGTAATCAGGATAGCAAGTGATATATTAGCCATAATTGTGAAGGGACTACAAGAGAAAAGAGGTTCATTTTGCAGTTATATCGGGCTTGGTGAGACCACCTGTGCAGTTACTGTGCACGGTTTGTTTGCCTTACCTAAGGAAGGATATAATTGTTTTGGAGAGATGGAATAGAATAGGTCTATAGCCTCTGCTGCTTATGAGAGCTGACCTCATTGAACCATAGAATTCTCTTGGGGCTTGATTAGGTAGATGATGAAAAGTCGTTTCATATGTCTGGAGAACTTGGAACTAGGATTCAGTATCTCTGCTTAAGAGCACTTAGCACTGAGATGAGAAACTACTTGGGGGGGGGGGGGGGGGGGGGAAAATGAATCATTGGGACTTCTTTACCCATAGGGATGTAATACTATCCTATCCAGTATACTGAAGACATTATTTTTGGATGCTAAGGGGAGTCACCACATGTTAAATGAAAGATGTGCATCAGGTCCCGTGGCAGCCTGATGTGAGAATCTACATGCTAATTGCCCAGGAAGATTAAACATTGGATTGGCAATTTCTCTGCTGCCTGGGACACTAGGCGAGTGATTTGGACTCTGAGCTGGAGATTTGGGGCCTACATTAATACCACCTCACCCCATTAAAATGAGCAGGCCGGACTACTGCCACAACTACCAAAACCCCCGTCACGCACCACTTGTTTTCCCCTGCTTATAGCCCCACTCCCCCATGCCCATGTTCCTTCACCACCCCCATGCCCCGTTCCTGTCGCGAGAGCATCCCCAATCCTCTCGCGCCCCCCCATTCCTCTCGCCCGCCAGTCTCTCTCTCTCCCTTCTGGCTGTCTCGCTTCTTCTCTCCCTACCTCCTGTCCACCCGTTATCTCTCATTCTCTCTTCCATCGCATCCCCTTAGTCCTGTGTCTCTCTCCTCCTCCTCCTCCTCTTCCCACTGCCCGCGGTACTTTCTTTCCTCTCCGCCCATTTCTCTTTCTTCCCGCCCACCTCCCCACACACGTTTGCCCATTTCTCTCTCTTTACCCCTACACCCTCCTTTTTCCCCACCCAAGTGCATTCATTTCTTTCTTCCATTTCCCCCCCCACATGCGCCTGTTTCGCAACCCCCCCCCCAACTTCAGCTGTCTGCCTCGTCTCACTACTCCCGTCCGCCATGCCACAATCCGATCGGCCATGATGTAATTGAACGGCGGAGCAAGCGCTTGAGGGGCCAAGTGGCCTACTGCTCCTAAGCCAATTGTTCACATGTTTTATAATTTGTCATATTGAGTGCACCGGAAACCTAATAATTCTATTATTAAACTCCAGTTTCCATTGCTGACATCCGTGGGGCACGATCATCTGATACAATGATTGTTATGTCATCTACAGTGGATCTTCTTCCTCTTGCAATAGACCGGTTTCAGGTATGTCTCAAAATGTTGCCGAAAAGAGTCAGAGAGCTACTGCACAAAAGAAATTCTATATATTTTTGTATTAATTGTAATTTTTAATTCTGGTTCATGTTTTTCTTTATGTTGAGCTTGATTTTGAGATAGGATGCTTAGACTGACATTTTCACCCTCGGCAAATATGTGTAATTTCCGATCCTATTCGAATCGAGATCCCATAAGTATGTATTTGTGTAGTTGATTCACATTATTTTTTCTGCCTGAATCTTATTGAGCTATTTAATAAAACCTATTAATTTTTTGTCAAATTTGTCGTTCATAATTGAATGGGCATATATGACAGTTTCACTTTGTGTACAGTGACACAAGTGCACAATGGTTGGTGTTCTGTAATTTGTGCTCCAACAAAATGCAACTGGAAGCATTTAATTAGAACAAATATCTTATGAAACTGATCCTGATGATCTATGTGTTGTATCCAGTTTGTGCTGAAGTGCCAGTGGAAAATGAAGATCATTAATATCAATTAATTTGTGTATGATTGTTTATTTGCTTGACCTGAAGCAATGTCGGTGATGAGTAAAATCTTAAGAGACTCCAGATCAATTGGGCTGACAGAGGGTGTTCAATTTAGTATGAAAAAAATATAGGATAATCCATATATGAAGAGGTAGAAGTCACTATCCAAAACATGAAATTTAACACATGATCAAAAAATGAGGCCATTTAATACACCCATTTCGACCATCGGGTCTATGCTGACAGCCTATGCAGCAATCCAGTGAATCCTACTCCTCTGCTCTGTCTAGTAGCCCTGAAAATGTATTTCCTTCTAAGTGTCCATCCAATTTCCTTTTAAAATCATTGATTCCACCTCCACCACTCTTTGTGAGCAGTTGAACTCCAGGTCATCGCCCCTCACTACATTTATTTTTAAAAAAAGCTATTTCTCTCATTCTTACCAAAATCTTAAATCTGTGTTCCCTAATTCATAAATAGTCATGTAATGGGAATAATGGTCTGCTTGTTGTCTGCCCATAATCTATATCTTGTGCAAGCAATTCCTATTTTCCTCGCTGTTTACCGCCCCTCTAAGTTTGGTATCGCAGTAAACTTGGAAATTTTACTTGGATTGCAAGATGCAAGTCAACTATCTACAGCAACAAAAAAAAGTCATCCTAGCACTGATCCTTGATAAACAGCACTGTCTACCATCCTCCAATCTGAAAAGCAAACATCTACCGTGATTTTCTGCTTTCTGTCCGTTGAAGTCCGTGTTCTCATCCTGCTGTGCATACACACTTCTATTCCACGGACATCAATTTTGTTAACTGGCTTTTGATGTGTTGTCTTGTTAAATGCCTTTTAGAATCCATATAGACAACATCCACTACATTTTATTATCAACATTCTCTGTAACTTTATTCAAAAATTCAGTTAAATCAGTCAAACGCAATCTGCTTTCTACAAATCTATGCTGGCCCTCCTTAATTAACTCAAAATTCTCCCAAGTGCCTGTTGATTTTTTTGCCCTAATTAACAATTTCAATACCCTCCCCACTGATAGACTAACTGGCTTGTAGTTGCTGTCCTTGAGCCCTTTCTGTCACATATGCCAGTCTCCAATCCTCTGGCATCTCTCCCAAATCGAAGGAGGCTTGAAAAATCACCTGAGGAAGTAGCAGTGCTCTAAAAGCTAGTGATTCGAAACAAACCTGTTGGACTTCTAACCTGGTGTTGTAAGACTTTTTTACTGTGCTCACCCCAGTCCAACGGCGGCATGAAAAATTAAGGCAAGGCTTTCTGCTATCTCCACCCACACTTGCTTTACCACTTTTTTCCTGATCATTCAGGCATGGTAGCACAGTGGTTAGCACTGACGCTTCACCGCGTCAGTGACCCAGGTTTGACTCCCGGCTTGGGTCACTGTCTGTGCGGAGTCTGCACGTTCTGCCACTGTCCACGTGGGTTTCCTCTGGATGCAGTTTTCTCCCACAAGTCTCAAAAGACATGCTGTTAGGTGAATTGGACATTCTGAATTCACTTTGTGTGCCCGAACAGGTGCCGGAGTGTGGTGACCAAGGGATTTTCACAGTAACTTCATTGCAGTGTTAATGTAATCCTACTTGTGACAATAATGAAGATTATTATTCTTGCGCAAATGTCCCCCAGATCTAGAAGCAATACCACCTCTCTAGTTGGGCTGAGAACATATTGATCAAGAAAATTCCCCATAACACAGTTCAGGAATTTTTCCCTCTTGCCCTATTAGTTTCCCAAAAAACTATTGGGATAAAGTCCCCCTGTATCATCAATCTGTAGTTCCTGTGCATGTCTGTGATTACCCTTGTCGATTTGTTCCTCTATCTCTCTCTATTAAGAGCCTAAAGAACACCCCAAGTAGCTCAATTTTAGTTTTTCTGATTCTCAACTCTGAACCAAGTGGACTTTGTCCTTGCCCCCTGAAGGTAATTCTACTTTAATGCCCAAATGTCTTTCCTATTCATTATTGCTACTCTTCCCTCTTTTCTTCCATCTTCTCTTTTTTTTTAGATTACACGATTCTTTTTTTCCAATTAAGGGGCAATTTTGCGTGGCCAATCTACCTACCCTGCACATCTTTTCGGGTTGTTGGGGTGAGACCCACGCAGAGACTGGGAGAATGTGCAAGCTCCACATGGTCAGTGACCAGGAGCCAGGATCAAACACGGATCCTCGGCGCCATGCTAGCCACTGTGCCATCGTGCTGCCTGCTTCCATCTCTGTCTTTTTGAGCACTTTGTATCCTGCCATATTGAGTGTCCAAGCCTCACCATTTTTCACATTTCCATTAATGCCTCAACACCATATTCCTAGACTGCTACTGGCGCTTTTTGCTCACCAATCTCATTCACCACATTGTGTGTTTATGTACGTGCATTGTAATCCTGTTTTTGCATTCGTCGTAGTCTTCCTTAGTCCAGTCCTAACTAATATTGTGTTACTTACTTCTCTAGTTCTGTCCAAGACACTCACTTTATGCAACTTCTTCCTCTTTTCTACTTCTATATGCTGGTGCCCATCCCCCAGCCAATTTAGTTTAAACACTAAAGCACACTGATAAGCATCCCTGCAATAATTTTGGTTCCAGCCCTGTTGAGGTGAAACCTGTCCCTTTTGGATAGATACCTTCAGTCCCAAAACTGATTCCAGTGCCAGAAGAATCTGATGCCCACCCTTCTGCATTATGCTTCAAGCTACATATTGATCCTCCCTATCTTCCTATTTCTACTCTGGCTAGGACATGGCACTTGGAGTAAGCTAGAGTTTTCTACCTTCCATTTCCTACTTTGCAGCTTTCTCCCTAGCTCCTGAATATCTGATTGTTGAACCTCAATACCAGCCATCTTTGTATTGTTTGTTGTACCAAAGTGCACCTTAACCTCTGGCTCACTTCCCTCCCTGTGCAGAGTATTCTACACCCTCTCCATGATGTCCTTTACACTGACACTAGGGATCAGCACATCTTGTAGCACTTTAAATGATGGTTACAGAAATCTATGTCTGTTCCTCTAACTATGAAGCTGTTCTCTCCTGTACAGCCCCTTGCCCATTGGTGTTGGATGCCACTTCCAGTAGCCGTATGAACATGTGAATTTGAAGAAGGAATAGATCACTCAGTTCCTTAACCCCACTCTGCCATTCAGTAAGATCATGGCTAATCTGATTGTAATGTCCCACCCACCCATAATAACCTTTCACCCACCTGTTTATCAAGAATCTATCTACCTCTGCCTTAAAAATATTCAAAGGTTCTGCTTCCACTGCCTCTTGAAGAAGTGAGTTCCAAAGACTGCCCTCAAGAGAAATAATTCTCCTCATCTCTCTCTTAATTGGGTGACCGATTATTTTAAACAGTGACCCCTAATTCTAGATCCTCCCGTAAGGAGGAAACATCTTCTCCACATCCGCCCTGTTATGACCCCTCAAGATCTTGTATTTTTCAAATAAGTCACCTCATACTCTTTTTTTAATCTCCAGAGAATACAAGCATAATATGTCCAACCTTTCCTCAAAAGGCAACATGTCCATTCCTGGCATTTGTTTTGTCAACCTTTTCTGAACTGCTAACACATTTACATCCATCCTCAAATAAGCAGATTAATACTGTACATAGTACACCAGAATAGATCTCATCAGTGTCCTGTACAACCGAGGCACAACCTCCCTACTTTATGTTTCATTCCCTTGCAGTAAACAACATTTTATTAGCTTTCCTAATTATTTACTTGCTGTACCTGTGATTAATGCACTGGGACACCTAGGTTCCCTCTGAATCTCAGAGCTGTGCAATCTCTCACCATTAGATATTTTTTTATTCTTCCTGACAAAACGGGCAATTACAATTTCACTTTATACTTCATTTGCCCATTCAGTTAGCCTCTCTATATCCTTTTGTAGCCTCCTTATGTCCTCTTCACGACTTACTTTCCTACCTATCTTTGTGACATCAGCAAATTTAGTAACCTTCAGCGCTTTCATCCAAGTCAGTTAAATAAATTGTAAAAATAAGTTGATGCAGCAGCATTGATCCCTGTGGCACACCCTGCCAATCAGAAACATACCAGTTTACGTCTACTCTGTTTCCTGTTAGCTAGCCAATTTATCTATGTTAATATGGTATCCCCCCTACACCATGAGTTTTTATTTTCCGCCGTAACCTTGCTGTAGTACCTTATCAAATACTTCTGGAAATCCAAGTACAATACATTCACCAGTTCCCCTTAATCCATAGCACCTATCTTCATCAACCACTGTACCCCACACCCTCTGTTCCACCCATCTTCCTACTGACATCGTGCTTATGTGCTCTCCTCAATCAACCCTTGTCTCACATGCACGCATGCATATACTTGCACACTCATCCTCTCGCTTTCTCTCTTCCCTGTCCTTCCCTCGCGCTCCTTCCCCTTTTCAGGTAATCTGTAACTGGTTTTGTTTCCATGTAGGAAATCAATCAATATTTTGTTTTGATTGTCCATGCTGTGTTTAAAAAAGGGTGGTTGCAGAGTTTTGTGTTAACTGATCAGCTGTGCAGATGGACATCTGACTCGGATATATTTTCCCAGATTATCAGTGCAATATATAGTCACATCAAAAACAAATGAAAGATTACAGGTGCTCATTTCCAGCTGCTTGGAAGAGAATTACTGAAGAGAGAATGGACAGACCTTTAACAGATAAAAATATTAAATGCACTGGTTTCTCTTTTATTAAAGGTTGATGAAAATATATTATAGGGTTAATTATTTTTAAGTATTTGTCACTTGACAGATCTATTTCTCAGAGATAAAGCATAATTAATCCTGAGAAAGATTGATTTCAGAACAACAGAAAAAGAATTCCTTCATCTTCCAAATAAAGGTGTCTGTCAACCAGCTTGCTTAATTCAATGAGGCCTAAATGAAATAAACTTTGAACTTGTCTGTATTCCTGGAAGTAACAATATCTGATAACAAGTAGCTCATAGGGGAAAAGAGGAAATTATTATATATAAAATGGGTTAGCAAGTGTTGCACGGTGTGTTGCATTTATTCAGAAAATTGCATGAAACAAGCATTATTATAGTAAAGCATGCGAGTGTGTCAGAGACCCACTCTAAAGAATGGTTCTGATCTTGTGAATAAGATTGTTCACTAATTTATTTCAGGTTGTTCCAACATCTCAGGACATCGTTAATAAAATTGACCATTATGCAAAATATGAAGCTAAGCCAAATGAAGCACCAGATCCACCTGGAGAAAATTTATTCTGTCCATCTTTAGCAAATGGCGAAAGTGACCCAAAGAGAGAAAAAATGGAAAATAAGTTGCTGTCCATTACAAGAATCAACACTATTGGCAGATTTTCAGTTATCAGTACGAAAGATGAAGTGACTTTAAAATATCCGTGTCGCAACAGATATTCTGCACCTCCTGAGCTTTATACAAATGAATTGCTTCCGAGCCCTGATTTAAAGCCTTTGATTACTCGAACTCAAACCTCTGTTCCTGTGGAAGTTATGCTTTGCAGTCATCCATCTTCGGACTCTGATGAATCATTCAATGCAGAACGGAACATTATTCAAACATCAGTTATTTGCAATCAGATGAGCACAACTGGAGAGTTTCCTTTACCAAGGAAATCAACTACATTGTTGAAAACTGGTGGGCAGAATACTGAAGTTGCACATGGCCAATCAGCAGCACCTCCAAGCATTACTATTAATTCTGCATCTCCTTCCCAGTCATCTTATATGAGCAGTGACAATGACTCTGAATTTGAAGATGCTGACATGAAAAAAGAACTACAGACACTGCGAGAAAAGTGTGTTTGTTCATATTTGGGTTCAAGTATACATTGTCTGCTTTGATAAATTATTAGTCTGTATATTTGAAAATAACACAGTCAATTAATACAAAAAATAGAAAAAAGTTAAATTCGTGATGCACAAAGAATAAATTAGCATGCTGTAATTATGTGGGAAATTGATGCACTCATCAACTTCTGCAGGTTAATCTGCACGTGTACAAGTAATTTCCTTTCAGTCTGCATTGATTTATGCAATTAAACACTCAATTAACAAAACCTTCTTTATAGTTAACCAACTTAGCAATAATTCATGCGATTTTGTGTTATAAAGTTTAAAATATGATAAATTTTAATTCCCTTCTCCTAGACACATGAAAGAGATCTCAGAACTTCAAGTTCATCAAAGGCATGAAATCGAGGAATTATACCGACGCTTAGGGAAGCCTTTACCTACAGCTTTAGGATTCTTGCAAGCTGTGCCACCTACAGGCAGACGAAGGAGAGCCAGCAAGAACAAACTAAAAGCTTGCAAGCTACTAAATCCATTAGTGCAGTCACTGAAGAATAAGGCTTCCAATATAAGTGAGTGCACACATTCGATTGAACAGTCATCAGTCAAGAATCAAAATGTTTTAACTTAAAAACATTAATATTCTATTAACCTCTGCAAAGAACTGTATACCCTGATGAATGTGACCAGGTATCAATACTTCTCTTGTCTAAAACCTAATTCCTTCTTCAGGAGCTATCTGTAATGGATGGCCAAATGGAGTAAAAGGGCTTTTCTTGTGCAGAAGTTTAGCTTAATCTATCTTTGATATGGTGAACCATCTTGATGATTTTGTAATTTTCTCAATATTGTGGAATCGTTCAGATACTTAATGCACTCTCTTTCCTATTGCAGATCTTCATACAGATAATTACACAATTTCTACACCCCAAGGTGACCCATGCAGCTGCGAAACACCCGAACTTTCTCAATCTCAGGCAGTGCAGACACAACAGCCCTGCTCTATCAAGTCCTCCTTATCCTGTGATGATGTTTATTCAGGCTTTATTAGTGATACAGCAGGTGCAGCACAAGGAGACGCTGGCCAAGGTAACAGTTTATTAAATACAAGGCACCATAATGAGCACATTTTGGTGACTACAAAGCTGTTAGATTTTAATGTGGGTATGCAAAATTAAATATCAGCTTTTGCCAACTTTCTTTTTATATCAGATCAGGAGCCTTCCTTGACAATTGCAAATATAATGGGGCCTTGTCGCATATAAGTTGCCAGGTCAATGGCAAATAAAATTTGATATGGCAGAGTACATCACAAGAAACTGGACAACATAAGTATGAATAATGTTAAGATTCTCAATTACTGTTGATGCCCGATGCATTTGGGTGCTGAAGAACAGCAATTGGTATAGCAAGTAGAATGCTGAATAACATAACCAAGAAAAACATTGATAGCTTGGTGGAAATTCAGAGAAGGGCGAGAAGATTGATCTATAACATCAGAGAACTGAATTATAAGAAATTATTTGAGAAACAAGCTTTCCTGCCATTAAAGAAGTGACTGAGAGGTAAACTAAACAATTAACAGTGAGGACACTGTTCATTCAGAACGAGAAAACAAAAAACTGCGTATGATAAGGAGCGTTTTAAAAAATGTGTCCTTGGGATGTGTGTGTCGCTGACTAGGCCAGCATTTGATGCCCAGCCCTAATTGCCCTTGAGAATGTGGTGATTAGCTGCTGCCTTGAATTACTGCAGGTCAAGTGGCATAGATACACCTACAGCGCTGTTAGGGAACGAGTTCCAAGATTTTGACCCAGCGACAATGAAGGAACGGTGATATATTTCCAAGTCAGGGTGGTGGGTGACTTGGAGGTGAACTTCCAGGTGGAAGTATTTCCCATGTGTCTGTTGCCCTTGTCCTTGTCAATGGTAGCGGTCTTGGCTTTGGAAGGTGCTGCAGGAGGCTTTGTGTGTTCCTGCAGGGAAACTTATAGATGGTACCCACTGCTACCATGTGTTTCTCTGGTGGAGGGAGTTAATGTTTGTGGATGGGGTGCCAATCAAGCAAGCTGCTTTGTCCTGGATGGTGTACAGTTTCTGAGTGTTGTTGGAGCTGCACTAAAACAAGCAATTTAAGAATATTCCATCAAGTTCCTGACATGGCCTTAAAATTGGTGGACTGTCTTTGGGGAGTCAAGAGGTGAGTTGCTCACCACTGGATTCCTAGCTTCTGACCTGCTCTTGAAGCCATGGCATTTATATAGCTAGTCCAGTTCAGTTTCAAGTCAATGATAATCCCCAGAGTGTTGATAGTAGGGGGTTCAGTGATGGTAATACCATTGAATGCCAAGGGAAGATGGTTAGATTCTCTCTTGTTGAGATAGTCATTGCCTGGCACCTGTGTAGTATGAATGTTACTTGCAACTTGTTGTCCCTAGCCTGGATATTATTCAGATTTTGCTGGATTTGTACATTGACTGCTTTAGTATCTGAAGAGTTGCAAATGGTGCTGAACATGTTGCAATCATCACTTGTGACCTTATGGAGGGAAAGTCATTGATGAAGCAACTGAAGATGGTTGGGTGTAAGCCACTACCCTGAGGAACTCCTGCAGTGATGTCCTGGAACTGAGATGGTTAACCTCCCAACAACCACGGCCATCTTCCCTTGTGCTAGATATGACGACTAGTGGAGAGTTTCTCTCCTGATTTTCATTTACTCCACTTTTGCTAGGGCCCCTTGAGGCCATATTCGACCAAATGCTGCCTTGATGTCCAGCGCAGTCATTTTGACCTCATTTCTTAAGTTCAGCTCTTTTGTCCATGTTTGGACCAAGACTATAATGTTGTCAGGAGTTGAATCACCCTGGCAGAATCCAAACTGAGTGTCTGTGAGCAGATTATTGCTGAGCACATCCACTGGATAGCACTGTTAACTTGCTCCTTCGCTTTACTGATGATCAATAGTACGACCGATGGGTTGGGATTGGCCATATTGGAATTGTCTTGCTTTTTCTGCACAGGACATGGGCAATTTTTCACATCACCGGGTAGATACCAGTGTTGTAGTTGCACTGGAACAGCTTGGCTAGGGGTGTGGTGAGTTCTGCAACGCAAGTCTTCAGTACTATTGCTGAAAAACTGTCAGGGCCTATAGCCTTTGCAGTATCCAATACCTTCAGCCTTTCCTTGATATTTTGTGAAGTGAATTGAATTGCTGAGGACTGGCATCTGGGATGCTGGGGACTTCCGATTGAGGCCGAGATGGATCATCTACTCAGGTCACTTCTAGCTGAAGGTGATTGCAAATGCTTCTGCTTTATCTTTTGTATTAATGTGTTGAGTTACGGAGATTTGTAGAGCCGCGTCATCCAGTGAGTTGTTTAATAGTCCACCACCTTTCACGAATAATGTGGCAGGACTGCAGAGCTTAGTCCTTATCTGTTGGATTTTGGGGTCTCTTAGCTCCATTTATCATTTGTGCTTATGCAGTTCGGAACGCAAGTTGTCCTTTGTTGTAGCCTCACCAGGTCGATGCCTCATTTTTAGGCATGCCTGGTGCTGCTCCCGGCATGCTTTCCTACACTCCTCATTGAACCAGGCTGATCCCCTGACTTGGTGGTAATGGTGAGTGGTGGATATGCTGGCCACAAAGTTACAGTGTGTTGAGTACAATGCGGCTGTTGTTGATGGCCCACAGTGCCTTGTGGATGGCCAGTCTTGAATTGCTAGATATGTTTTGAACTATTCCATTTAGGACAATAATAGTGCCGCACACTGTCCTCAATGTGAAGACGGGACTTCATCTCCAGAAGGACTATGCGGTGGTCAATCCTACTGTGGACAGATACGTCTGTGGTAGGTGGGTTGATGAGAATGGGGTCACGTATATTTTTCCCTTTTGTTGGTTTCTTCACCACCTGTTGCAGAACCCAGTATTGCAGCTATGTCCTTTAGAACTCAGCCAGCTTGGTCTGTAGAGATGTTTTCAGCCATGGCCTATAGTTTAATAAAAAAACGGAAAATTGTGGCTCATGACAGAAAGTCTTCAACATCAAATGATCAACGCGTGAAACGGGTTTCCAGATAAAGAACCTAGTATCGTTGGAGAAACAACTGGTTTCTACCATTGGAAGGAAATTGAAAGGTCTTTTTGGGTTGATCAGCTGTTCCTCTTCATCTTCATCAATCCTGAGAAGTTTCTTCTTAACATTATCTTCCATTTAATGGAATAGATAACAATTAGAAGGCCGAGGCAGCTGTGTGCGCCAGCCAGCCATCCAGTTGTGTCAACAGTGGCAAGCTGCACATCACAAATGGCTGTCCAATGTAGCTTGCTAACTCTGGCACAATGTCATTCAGCCTTGCCTGGAGGAAGGCAGGTCATAATTTGCGTTTGGAGATGGAGGATAGCCTGAGTGATTGCAGTCAATGTTGTTCTTTGTCCCAAGAAAGAATTTGGCATTTTTTACAGTACTGCCAAGTTTTACTCCACATAATATCCACAACACATGTTCTGTCTAGTTGTCTATTAAAATGGTATTGGAATCCTACTTATGCCATGGGACTCTGGTTTGCATAGATTAGAGTGGATCCTGCCTGATTTGGGCCTAAACTGTCTAAGAAGATGGTGGCAAGTTCACACCCTACATACTAATTCCCTTACAGCCCTATTTCCAAGGGTGTGTTGTTGATGCGTGAATTTTACAATTAGAAACGCTGGTGTTTCAAGTAAAGGGAGATTTAGAGTCTTTCCTGCTTGGAATTTACTTCATGCAACACTTTTTTATCCGAGCCTTCATGGTGATTTTACATGGCGCAAATGAGACAGTTCAGCTCATGGTTAGTCCCAATGATGCCACCCTGTTTCTTGATCATTCTAGCAACTAATCTGCTTGAATCACATGCAGTCGTGGCCAGTCTCTTTTCCATAAGTCAGATATGGAAAAAGATAAAAATGCCTGAGTGAGTCTCAGTCAAGAAAATTTAATTTTCTCTGGCATAGAGCTGTCCATGAATGCAGCAGGGGAGATGTTCAATATTTAATTTTATTGAATTCTAAACTAGTGATTAGAATATTAATCTGCTCTAGCATTAAAATGTATGTCTTACACTTCTGTAGATGCAATAGACATACATACATTGTATAAAAGATGAGATCGCGGAGTACTTGGAAGTGCATGATAAAATAGGACTGAGTCAGCACGGCTTCCTGAAGCAGAGGTCATGTCTGAAAAATTTGTTCGAGTTCTTGAGGAGATAACAAGACGTTAGACAGAGGAGAACCAGTGATGTGATTTATTTAGATTTCCAGAAGGCCTTTGCCAAGGTGCCACGTAGGAGACTTAAATAAGTTTAAGAGCCCATGGTGTTAAGGGTAAGATCCTGGCATGGATGGAAGATAGGCTGATTGACAGAAGGCAGAGAGTGAGGATAAAGGGGTCTTTTTCAGGATGGCAGCTGGTGACTAATGGTGCGCCTTGGGTTGGTGCTGGCACCACATCTTTTCACAATAATACATTAATGATCTGGAAGAAGGAACTGAGGGCACTGTTGCTAAGTTTGCAGCTGATACAAAGATGTGTAGAGGGGCAGGTAGTATTGAGGAAGCAGGTGGGCTGCAGAAGGACTTGGACAGGTTAGGAGAATGGGCAACGAAGTGGCAGATGGAATCCAATGTGGAAAAGTGTGAGGTTATGCACTTTGGAAGGAGAAATGGAGGCATAGACTATTTTCTGAATGGGGAGATGCTTATGAAAGCAGAAGCACAAAGGAACTTGGGAGTCTTTATTCACGATTCTCTTAAGGTTAATGTGCAGGATCAGTCGGCAGTTAGGAGGGCAAATGCAATGTTAACATTCGTGGTGAGAGGGGTAGAATACAAGACCAGGGATGTACCTCTGAGGCGATATAAGGCTCTGGTCAGATCCATTTGGAGTATTGTGAGCAGTTTTGGGCTCCGTATCTCAGGAAAGATATGCTGGCCTGGGAAAGGGTCCAGAGGAAGTTCACAAGAATGATCCTTGGAATGAAGAGCATGTCGTATGAGGAACGGTTGAGGACTCTGGGTCTGTACATGTTGGAGTTTAGAAGGATGAGGGGGGGATCTTATTGAAACTTACAAGATACTGCGAGGCCTGGATAAAGTGTGACGTGGTGAGGATGTTTCCACTTATGGGAAAAACTAGAAGCAGAGGACACATTCTCAGACTAAAGGGATGATCCTTTAAACAGAGATGAGGAGGAATTTCTTTAGCCAGAGGGTGGTGAATCTGTGGAACTCTTTGCCGCAGAAGGTTGTGGAGGCCAAATTACTGAGTGTCTTTAAGACAGAGATAGATAGGTTTTTGATCAATAAGGGGATCAGGGGTTTTGGGGAGAAGGCAGGAGAATGGGGATGAGAAAAATATCAGCCATGATTGAATGGCAGAGCAGACTCGATGGGCTGAGTAGCCTAATTCTGCTCCTATGTCTTATGTTCTTATTGTACAAGAACTTGCAGATCTTGCATTGATGCCCTTTTCCACACAGAGTTTCAACTCAACTCGCCTCGAGCATTATTCAGAAAGCATAACAAAAAACAATGTGACTGATGATGAGGGACAAATTAGACTTTGATTTACTGCTGCTTGTACACAGTATACACAACATTCACCCTAGCTGTTCATGCTGCCTATTCAGCCTTGTGAATAAAGGCGTATAATGGGTAGAAAATTAACAGCAAAGCACTACAATCAGAAATACAAGGAAACTATTTCTGTTGATACCTTATACAGAAAATATAAAATTACTACTCATTTCAGTTCCAAAACAGGAGTGCTTTTTTTTAAATTCCAATATCTGGCCGAACAAGTGCACAATAAGTTCTGATTCTAAACCACATTAAAATTGTGGAAAACCTATTTATGAAATTGATTGCACTGATTCACGCTTTGAAGGAACGTTTTCGATGCAACATCATTAATGGTCACTGGGAATACATTCCCAGTAATCCAGTAGTCTAACTAATGCTAAATTGCTACACATTGGGGGGATTGTCCGTAGCCCGACACCGAAATTGGGAATGGCAATCGGGCAGAGAATGGCTTATGACGCCGGAATCAGGGCAGGCGGTGGTTTGCTGCCAGTTCACGATACTCCGCCCCCTCCAAATCGGCGTCATCGGGATTCGCGCAGCCAAAGCGCCGTTCGCGTGTCATCATCTGGCCCACCCACGATGTTCCGTTCCGATGGGCCAAGTTCCCGACAGCGCGGGCCGCGTGTGGTCCCAGCTGTCTGGAACCTGGCATGCCGGCTGAGGACAGTGTCCAGTGCCGCAACTCGGCCGAGATCCGTGCCGCTGACTGGGCGGGGGTTCTGCTAGGGCTAGGGGAAGTGGTTGGGGGTGGCCGATGAGGGATCTGTGCCGATTTTCCCATTGTGGAAGCCCACTGATTCTCCGTTGGCTCTGGCCCTTAGCCTCAGAAACGGAGAATCTAGTCCATTGTTTTTCTTTTCTCCTCTCACCTCTTTAATTTGCCCATTTCAGAAGCAAACCAGATGCCCAAGGCACAAAACCACTTTCTCAACCGGCAGTTTTCCCTGATAAAGTCCATGACCACTTTCACTTCCGCTGGCTGAAGTTATACTGCACTCCTAAACTCAGAACTGTTATAAGATGGATCCCGTGTTTTATGTACTCTGGAATCAGATCAAAACTATACCCATGAGTAACAGTCATTTATGTGTAGATGGAAATTGCACCAAGGTAAAATTGGCAGTATACTGTAGCTTAGCTTAAATTCCGCTTGACCTTGGAAAGACTCTGGTTAGTTTTCTGCTGGCATAACTACAAATGTAAGGAATGTGCCAAGTGTAGCCAGAAGTGTAAATTCTGGGGAAACTAGTTGCTTAATTCTGCTTGTGAAAGTTAACCGTAAGCATATCAAACACACCGTTTTATAGGACAGGTTAGTGGTAGAGTGTTATGTGAAAATAATAGGTTTGCAGCTGTAGTTTTTCCATTCTCTGTTTTGAATCTGGCTGTGATAGCAAGATCGATGTAGAGTGGAATATGTAATTCCAGTTGAAAGAGATTGGAAGAAAACATTTGATGAGTCTTGTGCACCATTTAAAAAATGTACAGGAAATTAATGGAGATAGACAAGGTCCCTAAATGTAAATGAGGACTAAGAAGTATGATATTTAATTAGAGAAGCAGTACAAATGATTAATTTGATTATCTACTGCAGTGCACTATTGGACCAATTGCCTTTTTCCTGAGATGAGTCTGCTATTATATTTTGCATGTCTCTCCATGTACATAGCTGTTCAGAAAATCTTGTTTGGTGGGCACTATACTAGCATGTGTTTTACTTTCAGCATTGTGACTTCTTTTGCTTGAAGTTGCATTGTCTTTTATTTTTTTTAAAAAGCGTTAAACCCTCCTACGATGAACAAAATTCGTAAGCGTGTGACTACTGGGCAGCAGCAGATAAGTAAAAGAACATGGCAAGCTCAATGGGAGCTCTTCTGGTCCTCAAGACTTCTGTCCACAATCACTAGAGGCTGATACTTAATCAGAATATGTGTAGGAGTGTACCCTTGTGCCAACAGTGTTACCAGCACCATCTTTGTTGACTGCAAAACCCTTTGAAAAGTCCTGAGTCTTGAATGATGCTATAAAAATGTTCTGAAATTGTCCAGCATGATGTATGTGCATTTGTGGATTCTTCTGTAGGTGAAGTTATGTGGGTCAATCTCCAAACCTGCTTTTTTAGTCTTCCCTAGATATTTATGGGAATTATCTTGTGCCTGAAACCAACACCTCTCACAGAGTGGACAAAGTCTCAGTAAGATATAGAATCATAGAAAATTAAATTACAGAAGGAGGCCATTTGGGCTCATGCCAGCCTGAGAATATCCAGGTGCCCTGTCTAATCCCACCTTTCTGCATCTGGTCCACAAAACCTGTAGCTTAGAGCACTTAAAAGTGTAGATCCAAGTACTTTTTAAAAGAGTTTAGGGTCTCTGCTCCATCACCAACTTGGGCAGCGAATACCAGACTCCTACTACCCGCTTGTGAAAAAAGTTATTCTGCATGTCCTGTCTACACCTTCTGCCACTTATCTTGAATCTATATCCCCAGGTTCTGGAATTCTCCACTATATCTCTTCTCCTCATAATTTTCCACACCTCAATTAAGTCACCCTTAGCTTTCTTTGTTCCAAGGCAAATAACCCCAACCTATCCAATCTCTCCTCATAGCTACAATCTATCTGCCAATCAGAGCATGGACTACATATAAGGTTAGGCAACCAGCGAGAAATAATGGGTACTTTTTGCTAGTAATAGTTATACATTCCAACTGAAGTCAGACCTGGGCTGACACTTAAACGACAGGCCACATGTTCACTCAATTCTTGTAGACCACTCCTATAATCTTAGCCCCCTCCCTGGTGAATCTCTTCTAGCAGCTCCTCTAACCCTAGCCAAGGAATAACCTTGAGCTTTTCACTGCGCATTCCCAAGCAAGCAGATAAAACTGTATAACTACATTAACAACCTTCAACTTGGGCAACTGAATATATTGTTATCTGTTTCCTTTTGTTATTAAAGATGGCCATTTATTTCACACATAGAGTTGTGCATTCAAGTGGCTGTGGAACCCAATTGCATATCTGCATGGTTTTCCATAATGTGGGCAAGGATGAATTGTTGATTTTGTTGGGACTTGTCAATCTTTCAAACTTGTGCTTGTCATTTGCTGTTTGAAGGAAACAATGCCACTACTTAAAATGACTCCTGAAGTAGTTCTTGTGCATTTTTCTCCCAGTCTGTGGTGGGCTTGCCAGACCTCCTGAGGCTCGCTATCAAGGAATTCTTGAGCTTTAGTCGGCCTATCTAGCAGATGTGTCCAAGTTTAAGTTATTGTGCCTTAAGGATTTTATAATCAGTCGTACATGCTATATGGTCCACTCCATCTGAACTGTACTTTGATGATGAGTGCTTCAATTCCAACATTTTTACTGTTTTAAGTACCTCTATGCTGGGCATTTGTCCTCCAATTGGCTCACAGGCAGGAGGAATGTAGGTATTGCCGCAGTTTTGTACACAGCAAGTTTTGTTGCAAATTTAAGACCATGGTGGCACAGTGATTAGCACTGCTGCCTCACAGTACTGGGAATTCAGGTTCAATTCCAGCCTTGGTGACTGTCTGTGTGGAGTTTATGCATTCTCCCAGTGTCTGCGTGGGTTTCCTCCGGGTGCTCCGGTTTCCTCCCACGGTTCAAAGATGTGCAGAATACTACTTGCCCCCGAGTGGACAGAGATGTGCAGGTTAGGTTACTAGGTAGGGTTGGGTGAGCAAAGGAGGATTGTACGACTCTTGAATCTCTGCCTCAGGAGGCAGGGGCATTGAATATTTTTAAGGCAGAGATAGATTCTCGTTAGTCAAGGGAATCATAGATTATCGGGGATTGATTGGAAAGCAGAATTTGAAACACAAACAGATTAGCCATAATCTTATTGTATAGCAGTGCAGGTTCGAGGAGCTGAATGGCCTACTTCTCCTATTTCGTATGTCCATATTCAAGGAGATTGTGCTTCCAAAATAGTCCAAGTTATCTACATCCCAGTGTTGTGCTCGTAGTTATCATAAGTTTGGTATAGTCAGACTTTGGTGGTTGGTGGGATATCCCTGTCTTCCTTAAGCTGATGGTTAAGCCATTGTCGTCAGCCGCTTTTAAAAATAGTCCATGATCCTTTGAAGATCATAATGTGAACAAGGGCACAGTCATTGACAAACAACAATTCACAGGAAGCATGGAATATACGATCCAAAGTGTGATGTAACAAATTTAAATGGGAAAACATTCAAACATTTAGAAGATAACACCAAAAAGTGTTTTTTTTTAAAACGGATAAATGTGAAACCTAATTTTTAAATTAATATATATATTGCTGCCTGATCCAAAGAAATCAGATTCTGCATTGACCAAACACATTTTTACATTTCTACTTTGATCTTGTAGAATCGAACTTCTCACGGGTAAACTGCAAAAATGAAACTTGTTGTTCAGAAAAAGTTAAAATGCCAATTCAGCTTGCACTCTATCCTATCCTTTCTAATTTCTGTTTGATTTTAATCTTTTTCGTGCTTAATCTAACATATCCTATTTTGCTTATGTTCCATGAAACTTTTAGACTATCTGCTTATCTCCATTCGTCCGTCTGAACCCCACTCTACATTTTGAAGATGGGAGGGAGTCTGTTTGTACATGTAATAAAGGGAAATAGGCAAGTTAATTTACTGTTTGCCCTCCGTGCAGCAGAGCGTCTGGATGACGCAACTTGGACAAGGTTAAAATGGAAAATTGTTCCCTCTCATTCACTTTTCTGGCCCTCAATATTAAAATGCCTCTTTTTCAAAGGCTGTGGGCCCGATTGAATGGCCTTGAAAAGCCCGAATCTGGATGCGATGGGCCGTTAAATCTCGTGAGAGGCATCTCGCGAGATTTGTGATGCTCAAGACGCCTCATGAGATCTCATGAGATCTGGATCTCGCCCTCACTGGATAGGATCCAGATTTGCATGTTTAAGTGAGCAGTTAGCCTCACTTAAATATGTCTGCGCTTGGAGTCTCCCAAGGCCTGTAATCGAATGTCCACCCCTGGGAGAACTTGCCATGGCACCATTTAGTACTGGTCCTCACAAACATGGACTAGCCTTAACGGCATGGGGTGGAGGGAGTGTCTCCTAGGCCATCAGAGGCCCCTGGGTGGTTGGGCTCTGGGCAGGGTGGCACCTGGACAGCTGGGTGGCACTGGCAGGGGCAATGCCAAAGTGTCAAGCTGGCAATGCCAAGACATCAGGGTGGCAGTGCAAAGGTGGTCAGGTACCAGTTTTGGCACTGCCAGTGATTGGGCATGGAGGTGTCCTGCCCTTATGAAGTGGGGTGAGGGGGGGCTCAAGGTCCCCTTAGGTAAGTTGGGAAGGGGGGTCCAGAGATCGGGCCGGCATTTACAAATGGCACCCCGCACAGTGCAAGAAGTTAAGCTAAATGCGTCCTCAACGGGGGTGTTCCTCGCCGAGGCCAGGGTGAAAACAACGTCCTGTTTGCAGTGCCGAGAACGACCCGGCGAAACGCACCCAATACGGGACTCTGTTTTTCCCCGTTAAATCGCACCCAAGACGTTTGCTAGCATGTAAAAAATATACACATTTAAAACCAGAAATTTGAAAACATGAGCATTGTAAAATACGCTTTTGATATTATCTGATTGTAAAGTCGATATATTAAAATGCTCACCAAATGTAGTGATTCATAATTAATAAAACAGGTTTATATTTGCAATTTATCTGAATATTAAGAAGAACCCTTGTTAGTAAATTATGATAGATTTGTTTGTCTCAAGCTGTCATATTTCAAATGCAAATTAATCAGGCAGTGTTATCATCAAAATGTAATAAATTGTCCGTGACTTTTGTGTAAATAGTTTTAACCTTTCCCTGGAATAAATAAGAAAACATTTATTTGAACAACAAATTAATTTCTTCCAAGGCTTGGGGAATATTTTTCTCACTTTACATTTGGATACAATTTGCACTATGATAGTTGTAGTGTTAACTGAAGGTCTTCCTGCATTTAAATCTAGGGAAAGAAAATTATTCGACCATCATGCTAACATTCTCACCATCTTTAAGTTTAATTTTATAAAAACTAATTTTATAAAAGATTCTTTATGTTTCCAAGACACAAATGTCATTTTTAATTATATAAACCTTCTTTGCTATGTTTTCAAAATAAAATTGTTCTTTCAAAGCTTGTATTGGACAAGCCAAGCCGGAACAACAAGGAGGTTTGAGGTAGAAATCTAGGTATCACAGCTTTCCAAACTTTAAAAACCATTATACTGTGTGTTTTAATGTTTCCAACTCTGGTTATCCTGTTGGTTATATGTACTTTTAATGGTCCGAAATGGTTCCTGTCCTGACAAACACAGTTTAATGGTTAAGTTGCAGTTTGTGCTAATAAAATATTGTTGTTTTACCTAACACTAACATGGAATTGTTTTATAAACTCCACAGTGATTTATTAGCTCTGATGTCTTAGGGATATTATGAATACTCAAGCAAAACAATATTGGGCCAATTTTAAATGGCTATTTAGTGTGCATTTCCAATTTCATGAAATAATTAAAACAAGATGCTGATTTACCTGTTCATATCCCTGAATGTTGTGCCATTAAGTGCTTGGTTACAATCGTAAATGTCTGCTATGATATAGTGCCTAATCTTGAATAAAACTACTCTGAGCAGAAAGTGCTGTAACACTTATTATTTCAGCAACACATCGGTTTGATGTAGGAACACAAGACGGTACAGAACTGGAAGATGTGGATTGGCAGCTAATAACTCCAATATCAGAAACTAGTCAATTGGGAAATACCAGATTTGCTGTAATCCAGGTCCATGGTAACTGCTGGGAATACTCTGGCTAATTAAGTAACACAATATTTAATAAAACTATAAATATTGCTCATCAATGTTTGACATCATTTGGGTGTAATGAATATTGATTAAGTGTTTACTTAATTCACCATGGGTGCCGAATCGGGGCAGTGTAGCTTTGCATTATCTGATGGGTATGTTATTTAACTTTATATCTAATGGCAGGAATCTTCACTAATAATGCAATTTTTTACAATATGTTCAAAGAATAAAATAACTAACATTCATATAGTGCCTTACATGACACCGCAGAGCATTTAATTAAATTACTTGAATGTTTTTCCTGAGTGCTTAATCGGCAAGTAGGTGGCCAAAAAGTTGCCACAAAGAACAATGAGGCAGATGACTAGGTAATCTCTTTGTCATGGAACATGAGGGATAAAACTTGGAGAACGTCCCTGCCTTAGGGTCGTTTACCTGTATTTGAACAGACGGATAGGACCTTGTTTCAATGTTTCTTCTAAAGGATGGCACCTCTGAGAATACACTCTATCCTATCTACAGTATTGCTTAAACCCATAACCTAAGTCAAATCCCGTGTGCTGTTACTGAATCTCTGACAATTTCACAATCTTTCTGCTAAATATTAAGTGAGCATTGGACAATAAAATGTGTCTTTAAACTCTGCAATAGGAAAGCAATAAATATGTGGTTCTTTTTTCAGAAGAGCCTGAGGGCTTTTCTGTTCAAAGAAATAATAGATATTAGATGAAAGAACCAAACACAATAAAAATATGTATTTAAGTATTTCAGAGCTTGATTTTGATATTGATGGAATGAAAGTTTATAAAGATTCACAAAAATTCTTAAGTGGATGAGGAACTTCAGTTATGAAGATAGATTGGAGAAGTTAGGCCTTTTTTTCTGTAGAGAAAAGAAGGCCGAGATGAGATTTAATAAGTTATTCAAAATAATGATGGGTCTGGACTCAGTAGATGGGGAAAAACTATTCTTACATTTGAAAGGATCGAGAGCAAGAGGACACAGATTTAAAATAATTGGTAAAAGAAGCAAAAGTGATATGAGGGAAAACCTTTTCACATATGGACTGCCTGAGGCTGGTGGTGGCAGGTACAACTGAGCATTCAAAATGGAATTAGACTATCTGAAAAGAAAGAATGTTGCACGGTTACAGGGAGAAAGCAGGGAAGTGTCACTAAGTGAATGCTCTTTCGACGAGCTGGTGCAGACATGATGGGCTGAATGGCTGCTTCCTGCGCTAGAACAGTTCTGTGATTTATGTGGAGTAATTCTTTAGTTATAAACTCACTAAAATTTTAGTAAGCAAACAACATAACAGCTTTTCATTTTTAATTTTATAAGCATTGCTTTGATTCAAAAATAACTCTAATTAATTGTATATGAGGGAGCTGATTGCAGGTTTATTCAAGATGATGCGCTACTTTATGGCAGATCATTAAGGGAAGTTATTTGTGTTCAGTAAATTTTTCATAATTTTCCTTCAAGAAATCTTGTTGACAAAGATTAAACTTTGATTTTTTTTTTCCTCTCTGCATTTATTAGCACATGATCAATTTTAACTAAAATTCTTTCATAGTTGTATTAGTAGTAGTAAGCTGTGGAGGCTAAATCCACCCAGCTAAATTAATTATGATTTCGAGTCACTGCTGTATGGTATGTACTTTACGAGTGTCTTGTTTTTTTCCCCTTTATATTCATTCGCAGGCTGGACGGTTTTCCACCAAACGTCTGAGAGAGTGACCTATAAATCTAGTAGCAAACCTCGTACCAGATTCCTCAGTGGACCTGTGTCTTTGTCCATCTGTTTGTATTTGTTCTTTTGTATTTGAACTAATCATCCCCATCACCTTCTCTTGCTATCTCAGTCAATTTTATATTTCTGCAGGAAGCCTGCTTTTTAGCCCACTTTTTTAATTTACTGTTTATCATTATTGCATATTTTCATTTTACATACAAATGCTTTAGTGCACTGCTTTTGGCTCATCACTAAGTACTAAAGGCATATGTGGAAGAGCTCATCTTCTGTGTGTGTATAATATATATATATATTTTATATATATATATATATATATATATATATATATATATGAAAAGCTGCTGTGTAAAGTTTACTCAGAAAATTTACCGAGTGTACCAAAGCTTTTGTATTTTAGTGTAATTTCTTTTTAATGAATTATTTTAATTTTCTCAAAATGTGGCAAATATACAAGTCTACTCCCCTAGCCTCTCATTTCACCAAAAATGGGGAAACTCAGAACTCCTGTAGAAGACTGGTCTCTTTCACACATGTTTCGACACCGAAGACTTGCATGTAACAAGCTGGATACTTAGCAGTGTATTTCCTTGATGCAATACTAGGAAGGTCACTGGAGGCTACAATTCTTATTTAAGGACTGTGTTGAATATTTTAATATTTTTACACTATTGTATCTTTGAATTGTCTGCATGTGAAAAATGCTGATGCATCAGTGCTCCAGTTAGTGTTCAGTCAAATAGTCTAACATGGTTTTCAATGAGCTTTGTGCAGCCACATTCATTTGAATATTTTCTGCTCTCATTAATCATACTTGTAACCACTCCTCCATTTTCCTACCAGTTTATTAACTGTTAAGTAACAGATATTTAGGATGTCCGATTTGTGTTCTGGGTTATAATAATTTTTTTGTGCCAGATACACCTTACTGTGAAAATCCTGGCTGGAGCACTAGAATTGATCAATTTTGTTATGCTGTTGTGTAAATTGCCACAGTAATTGTGATGTAGTTTGTTTAAGCACTATCTTAATTCTCTAGTATTCTCCCTCGTAAAATCCACTTTTAATTTTTTGAGAAATCTTTATTTAGGACAAAACTTTGTGCTCTCAGTGATGCTTGAAAGGAAAGTTTTTGGAAAAGCATTTCAAATCTGCTTGGGAACATCACCAGTATGCAAGGACTTGGACAGGTGGCAAGCTAACTGTTTTATTGAAAAATCAGTCAGGGGAATCCAACCTATGGCTCTCAACACCAAAGTTCAAGAGTGAGGAGTAAATACTGCAAACAATAACCTGAAAAAACACAAGCAGATGAGCTGGTGCTTGGGCAGCACGGTGGCACAGTGATTAGCATTGCTGCCTCACGGCGCTGAGGTCCCAGGTTCGATCCTAGCTCTGGATCACTGTCCGTGTGGAATTTGCACATTCTTCCCGTGTTTGCTTGGGTTTTGCCCCCGCAACCCAAAGATGTGCAGGGTAGGTGGATTGGCCACGCTAAATTGCCCCTTAATTGGAAAAATGAATTGGGTACTCTAAATTATTTTTTTGAAAAAGATGAGGTGGTGCTTCAACAGATGATAAGTTTGCTGTTTTTTTTTAGCTGCGCTCTCATGTTTGGGCACCCACCTGGCATTTCTGCAGCCCTGTTGATTGCATATCAGACAATTTATTGAAACTGGTGAATAAAGCATACATAAAGGGCTGACTGGTCGTCTTGAACCACTTGTAGTAGCCATCGCATGCAATTAAAGAGCTTCAATTACCAAAAATCTGCTCACAAGAAAAATATCGTCTCAAAGTGGCACATTATTTAGAATGGGGGAATCTCTTCAAATTTATTTATTGAGCAGTTGTGAAGTACTAGTGCACAAAGCTCCTGCAGAATAGTATACTTTTAATTATTCAAGGGGAAGATAATATATATTTGTCTAGCTATATTCGTGCTAGCATTCTTTCCAACATTCATTGTTCCAAGTGGCTATTTTATCACATTTATTGATTGGTTAAATATATCTATAATATATCAAGATATAAATGGTAATCTATAAGCTGCACTCTGAGCACATAGTTTTATACTTTTTGTGCATCATAATTTGTACAGTTTTCTTAGAATAAAAAGTATTGGTTTCTTTCAAGAATTTATTTCAAAAAAGTCTATCTCTGTGTTGGTTTGAGTATATAAAGGTATATTGTTCTGATCAGGTACTGAAGGCCACTTAAGTATTGTAAAATGACAAATACTTTGTGATGATTTTATTTTTAAAGATGAAATGTGGATAAATTTTGAAATTGCTATGTTAGAGCAGAGGCCACCTTGAATTCTATGAGTTTGGATTTTGGCTTTGTTGTGGATTTTTTGACAATTCAAGTACTTTTGTTTAAATCAAATGCAGAAGGATTATTTTTTCTAAAGAAATCCTGCAATAAAACGCCCACTTCAGAGTAATTCCTACTTAGTGTTTGAAATTCTGCAGTGTGATATTAGCAATGAATTCTCTCCTCCATTCATATGAAATTCCTTTATTATTTTAGAGAATGTTTATTTATTTTGATACGTATGCTAATTTTACACAGTATAAGTTCAACCCATTAGCTTTGCAGATTGTTGCCATCAAAACTGAGCTAGTGAAGGTATTCTGCCTGAAAACTACAACTTGATTTGTGTTACTACAACCTTGTGGGGTAATAGATAGATGAAAAGAGAGTTTTTAATACATGAAAAGCAAAATACTGCAGATGCAGGAAACCTGGAAACATTCTAATCAGGCAGCATCCATGGAGAGAGGAAGGTAGTTTTAATCTTTCAGGTTTTATGACCCTTCATGAGAAACCATCCAGACTCTTTGTTATTCTTCTTATCATTGGTTGTTAAAAACCAATGATTTACACTGTCTGGTTCATCATTGAAGTCCAGGTGGGTGTTGGATATTGAATCCATCACATCTGCATTGTCATAAAACTTGGCCACCAAAGCACTCGAAGCCCGAGTACAAAAGCCTGTGATAACCCCACCCATCTTCCAACTTGGGACAGCTGTTGGAAAATAATAATTGGACAGGTAAGCTTTTTAAATAAATTTTCAGTGCCAGCTAATTGCAGTCAAAAGAAGAATGTTCCTCTTTGTGTGAATCCCTTTTGAAATGTTCCCTTATGAGTGGATAATTTAAAACAATTCTCTTCAACATATTAGTTCAACCAGAAGTTTGGCTGTATTTCACAATGAAGCATGCACCCTCCCCAGGAAGGTGTTTAGTATTATTCACAGTATGTTGCCAACCAATTGAAATAATTAGTGATTCCCTTCAGGATTTCCACTGGCCACTGTTTTGTGATGATGCTGAATTTCAGCTATCCATAACAATATCTAGGTTTATATTTGACTAGCTTTACAAACTAAAATAATTACTCAGAAATTTTCCTTTAGGTGGCCTTGAGCATACTAGTGAAATGTTTCAATCATATTTGATATATTTTTTGATCTTTTACTTTAACCAGGCTAGGCAGTCTCTCTACAGGCACCCAAGTTCTCACAAGCCTTGAAACCAGCAGGAATTTTTATCATAGACTGATTGCTATTTGCAAGAAATGGAAATTGAAATACTCGGCTCTTCATGCTAATGTTCAACCAGGATGCGAAGTGCATGATGTTCAGCTGAACCTCCTGGTACAATTTCTCCTCGTATCTCGTCACATCTGTTTCCTGCAAAACTCAACGGGACACTACGGAATGCAAATTATCTTCCTCTAATATCAATCACTCTGAGAAATGTAGATTGAAATTATTTCGGGATTTAATTTGTTCTGTGCCTTAGAGCAAGTACATGCTTAAAATATTGATAAAGAGCAGCAGTTTTACGCATTTGCATTAACCATGTATTGACAAATTTACTTCATTCTCATGTTATTAATATCTCCCACTTTGAAGTTGATAGTGCATCAAATTTATCTGATGAAATTACAATGGTAAACAGAATAGGTGATTTTAATCCAGGGATTTTACCACCACCTAATAATTCAATTAACTTCACAGCCTCAGTTTCTGCCATTGCAAAAGATGTAGTAAATCAAGGAAGAGCAGCAGCAGATAATGGCCATGGAACCTGAGGTGTAGGTGGCAGATACGACAATTGTTTCTAGCCCGTACAGAGAATATCACAGGTCAACTACCTAGACCACAAGAGCAACATATTGGGCGGGATTTACTGATCAATGCCATGTGTTTTTCAGCTGCGGAGATGGGCTGCCAGTGGGTTTTACTGGTCCCGCCATTGTCAACAGGATTTCCCATTGACTGCATCCCTCATCGCCGGGAAGCCCTTGCGCCAGCGGGAACAGTCGGTAAACCCCACCCTCGAAGATAAAATGTCTTGCCATTTCCCTTGATAGATTGCTGTCAGCTGATGGAACAAAGAGTGCAATTTAATCAAATGGGAACTATGTCCTGTGTCGAGCACGTTTAACCATGTGTTTCCCGGCGTTCACAGCGTCGAGAAACATAACGCTATCTAACATGATTCCGGTTAGATATGAGCCCTTAGTGGGGAAACGCACAGTCGAGGCCATACTGGGTGCTGTTTCCTGCACTTGGGAGCCCCGCTCGCCAACAATCCTCACTGCAGGGTGGGATCGGGAAGCCGATAATTGGTGTCCCGATCTCTCAAGCACCTGATGTGACCCTTGAACCTCCACAAGCCCCAACTCACTAAAGGGGTTTCCCCCCCCCCCCCCCCCCCCCCCCCACTCACCCACCCACACATGACATTCCAGGGTCCAATCACCGATGTGTAAACAATGCCAGCTTGGCACCTTTGACAGTGCCAGCCTGGTACCCTTGGTAGTGCCAACCTGGCACCCTGACTGCCAGGCTGGTGCCCCTGTGGCATTAGCAGTGTCAGGGTATCATATTGTCCGGAAAGAATACACCTGGGATTATCCAATCCCCTGGGAGACCCCATGAATGCTGTTCTGTCTGGTCCCTGTTTTTGGAGACAAGTATTGATCAGCGCTCACTCAATGTCTCCCAAGGCAAAGGGGATAGATCCTAATGCCTTGGTTACCTCGGGGAACTGCAAATTCAAGTGAGCCGAGCTGTCTCACTCAAATACGCAGATTTGTCAAAGAATAATTCCGCCCACAATGGCAGGATTCACATCACAACGTCTCACCAGATCGCGGGATCTCCCATTATTTTACCGGACATGTTGCGCCACCGTGGCTGCTTTTTGGCGCAGCATGGCTGGTAGTTTGCACCCAAGATCTTCAGCTGCAGAGTAATTTTTCAACAGCAATCTAGAGTGAAAGTGATCTCACTGAATTTCTACATGGCCAGCGCCAACAAGACATGGCACTTTGATCAAGTTTTCAGTCCACATCTACATCATTCAAATGACTTTCCTTTCCTGATACAAAGCAGCATGTTTCACATTCAGTAGTGGCAGAGAACACCAACTGGTGAGAAAATCCCAATATTGAGCCAAATGGCATTCCTTGAATCAAAGGCACCGTTGTTTTCATTTTCTTTTTGGAAAATAAGATTTACTTTCCTTGAGACACAGGTTATTCCCTAATTGTGATTGAAACTTCTGTCAGACCCTGTCTCTCTTCCTCTTCTTGCCCGATAATCGAGTATGATTAGCTCTAGATCATTGTTCTTTTACATCAGCATTTTGATAGATTTTAAACCTCCCTCTGCTTCTAAATAAGTCTGTGGGTGATGTGACGAACTGGTCACATGGTGAAATCCATATTCAGCTGAGAATTGTCAGAAAGGTTCAGAAACTGGCCCGTCATCCAAGACTTTTAGCACAACCTCTGCAGTTGTGGTATGGAGTCTGGTGATTTCCAACCAACCAGTCACAGTCAATGACATGACAGTATATCTTTCTGTGGAAATAAAACCAATCCATTCCAGTCCTTTGCAGAGTTTGGATAGAAATGTTGATGGTAGTAATGGTTCTAGTGGATTTTTGCTGTTGATGGCACAAGTATAACATATCGCAATAGGTTCTTCTATGGCTTTAAAATTCCTGGCTGCCATATTGATTATTGTGGCTATACTCTGCATTTGGTAATGCAAGAATTACCACCATTGACATTTTCATGAATATGTTCTCGCATCGCTCTTGGGATTACTAGGCTTTCGTGGAAGACTAGCAGGTTGTCAACAATCGTATGTTTTTATTATTAGTATTGTCCTAACAGGCAATTGCTTGGGACATATTCAGGCTAACCATCTTGGCAGTCTGTTCTGATGTGACTGCATTCTGTGCTCTTCAACTGGGCTTCTCCAATTCTCCTCAATTAGTTCACAGAGGCTGGTAGGGTACTTGTTATTGATGAAGAATATGCTTCCACCTCTGAGATCAGAGTCAAGTCTTTTAAGGTAGCCTGGTCGACTGTAGCTCTCACCAGTGTATCAGCAATTGTCTGACTTTCCCCATACTGTGCTGTAAAGCCATAAAGCTGGAGTCTTAGCTGAAAATAGTGTATCCTTGGCAGCATCTTTTCAATTTCCTTGGAGTTCAAAATGGTTGGAAGCTTTTTCCAGCTTTCTTCCTTCAAATTATGCTTTAGGTCTGCGGAATTGTCTGAAATGTCCAGTCTTGTCACAAATAATTCATTCCGCTCCCTCAGCTGGGAAATCTCTGAAATGATGCTGCGTTTTGATGCCATATCTGGAACATTTTTAAATAATTGGAAATTAATTTAAATCTTCCCGATCCTTTGGTAGTTTTGGTGGGCTTTTTCGAGAGCTTTTTGGTATGCCTACGTACTTTGGGCCTACATACTGGATCAAGCCTTGCTGAGCCTTGACATATCAGCAAAGTACACTCGAGTTCTACTTTCACAGCACCACCTGCCTTGTAAACTGTTTAGCCTTCTCTAAACTTAAATCTTCATCGGTTTGCAAGAAGTCTGACAGCTCCTTGTCAAGCACGCTGTCCATAATGTGATTGTGAATTAACTCTTTAACTGTTTTAAAGCTTTATAGCCACAACTACTGGCCAGTCTAGACAAGTCATCAATAAATGAATCGAAGGATTAATCCTGCCTTTGGCACTTTTAGTTGACTCTCCCATTCAATGACCAGATTCTTTTTGGAAATGAAGTAATTGTTGAAGGACCTCAAAACCTTTTCTTTGGACACAGAGTCTTCCTCAACTCCTTGTCTTGCTAGGACATCATCAGCTGTGCCTCCAATTGCACGTGGAAGGGTAATGACCTGGTGTTTTTGTGGCTGTCCTTCTAAGCCCAAAGCTGTTTACTACCTTTTCAACTGTTGACGCCAGATCTCTCATCGTTGTCCTTGCTATGTATCCTTAATACATTGGAAAGTGGCTGATCGATAGCTATAGAGATAATGGTTCGTCATTGTACCTTGCCAAAACATATCTTATTTCTGTTCTTTGCAAAGTCGAGCTGTTCTTAGGTCTGCACCTGCAGGTTACAATCTGTGGTCGCCATTTTCTTAAACTATGGCAGCACGGTGGCGCACGCCGCCGAGGTCTCAGGTTCAATCCTGGCTCTAGGTCACTGTCCATGTGGAGTTTGCACATTCTCCCCGTGTTTGCATGGGTTTTGCCCCCACAACCCAAAAAGATGTGCAGGGTAGGTGGATTGGCCACGCTAAATTGCCCCTTAATTGGAAGAAATGAATTGGGCACTCTAAAAGCTTTAAAAGAAAAATTGTGGTGTTTTCTGACTTAATACTTACTCGAGGAATGACTTGGAGGTCAGTATTTAGTTTTCTTTTTTTTAAATAAATTTCAAGTACCCAATTCTTTTTTTTTCGCCCAGTTAAGTGGCAATTTAGTGTGGCCAATCCACTTGCCCTGCACATCTTTGTGTTGTGGGGGTGAGACCCATGAAGCCATGGGAGAATGTGCAAACTCTACACGGACAATGACCCGGGCAGAGATCGAACCTCGGTCCTTAGTGTCATGAGTATTTAGTTTTTCTTAAAACTATTTGTTCACCCTATTTAGATCAAAGACCCCCTGGTAAATGGATTGTTCTCTGAACAGTCTGTTCTGTGTCTTGCTCCCCTTGGAGTCTCTTGGTCATCTGACTCGGATGCTTATATTAGTATTAACATTTTATAATGAATATCACCATTAACCCTTCACATGAAAAGCAGCAGGAAAAGCATGAGAGCACCATATATCCCTGCATCTTGTACCCTTAGCAGCTCGTATCCCTGCAGCAAGTACCCTTAACAGCTCGGGGTGATTTATTGTTCTTGGAGATCCGCATTCGATCTACAAGCAAGGTATCCTGCTGTCTCATGTTTTGAATTATATTGCCCGATTGCTTTTTTTTTGTGGGGTTGGGGGCAGGAGAGAACAATATTGAGCGTTCCCCAATTATATTGTTCTCCAATGTTACAATATTTTTACATTCGTCAATGCGAACAGAACAGCTGAAAAAAAATTAAGTATGAATATCCTGAGGTTTTCTGAGGGCTGTTTGGAGGTTCTGCTGGCCAAGAAAGCAAATTAAATTTTGGGATGAGAATCTGTATGCTTTGGATTGTTTTTCTCGTCACTTGCCAAATAGGATGGGCCATGATTTAACAGCTCACAATTGACTGTTGAAGTGAATCTGCATGTGTAGAAACTATTGCACAGCTGAGAGATCTCAGAATTCCTCCTTATGACAGTATTTAGTATGTTTCCAAGTACATCTAAATGTGCTTCCGTGCTTCAACATGTCATGGGCGTGGATTACAATGTTTTGACATTATCAGCAGGAACATTTCTGACATGCTCAAATTATGCTCATCATCTATGTGCCAGATGTCCCTGTTGCAGATACTACTGATGCTTTATGTTGCTCAGTGATAGTCTGAGAATAGACTGTTGCACAATGCTGATAGTCTGAGAATAGACTGTTGCACAATGCTGATCGTCTGAGAATAGACTGTTGCACAATGCTTCTAACTGATGGTAGATCTATAACTGTCCAGACACTCTTGAATTGATTGCTGTCGTGAGACAACAATAGTCTCTTCATCCTTATGAACAATCTTGCAATTAGTCGATAGCTCCATGAGCTTGAACCTTCAAAGTGACATGAGTTCATAGCCATGTAATTCTACAATGTAACAGCAAGCTCCTTTTCACCCACCATCTCTGCCTTCATGCCTGTGATCAATGACTTGTCCCATATTCCCTTCACAAACTTAGTGATGCTTTCCAAAGTTTGTTTGGCTAGATGGTAACTTCAAGTGAGAATGTGGAATGCTGAAGTAACCACAGTGGTTCCCACCGACTTTCTGCTTTGCAAGTTCCTGTAAAAAAAACCAAAATGGGCATTCTTGCTCTAACAGTAAATTCTTTTATTCGTGTTCCACCATAACACAATGCTTTGAATCCGGTAAAGTAAAAAGTCATTATCACGGTAAGTAGGATGTAGTCCACAATATAAACTGCTCACAAATCAGACCCCTGCAAAGGGAACTGTATTCATGCCATGAGATATAATTCTGTGCACAGAAAATAATATATATATATTTGCAGTGTACATGATAGAAAGGAATATGTCAGGCAGCACAATGGCGCAGTGGTTAGCACTGGGACTACGGCGCTGAGGACCCGGGTTCGAATCCCGGCCCTGGGTCACTGTCCGTGTGGAGTTTGAACTTTCTCCCGTGTCTGCGTGGGTTTCAACCCCACAACCCAAAGATGTGCAGGATAGGTGGATTGGCCACGCTAAATTGCCCCTTAATTGGAAAACAATAATTGTGTACTCTAAATTTATTTTTTTTTAAAGGAAGAAATATGTTCTTGGTAGCTGAAACTGGAGTAGCAAAGTTCCATTTAAACACAAGGCCACCTAGAACAGCTGTAAAAACATAAGAACTAGGAGCAGGAGTAGGCCATCTGGCTCCTCAAGCCTGCTCCGCCATTCAGTGAGATCATGGCTGATCCTTTTGTGGACTCATCTCCATTTTCCCACCCGCTCACCATAACCTTTTATTACTTTACTGTTCAAAAACCTATCTATCTTTCCCTTAAAAACGCTTCACGAGGTAGTCTCAACTGCTTCACTGGGCAGGGAATTCCATAAATTTACAACCCTTTGGCTGCTCTAAATCCTTTGGCTAACCCTAAATCTGCACCCTCTCATTTTGAGGCTGTGCCCCTAGCTCTAGTTTCACCCACCAGTGGAAACAACCTCCCTGTTTCTATCCTATCTATTCCCTTCGTAATTTTATATTTTTCCATAAGATCCCTCTTCATTCTTTTAAATTCCAATGAGTATAATCCAGTCTACTTTGTCTCTCCTCATAAGCTAATCCGCTCAACTCCAGAATCGATCCAGTGAATCTCCACTGCACACCCTCCAGTGCCAGTATTTCCTTTCTCAAGTAAGGAGACCAAAGCGTTACACAGTACGCCAGGTATGTCCTCACCAGCACCCTATACAGCTGCAACAAAACAAAACCTTCCTGCTTTTAAACTCCATCCCTGTAACAGTGAAGGCCAAAATGCCATTTGCCTTAATT